>NC_132935.1:119227558-120477558 GCF_034638445.1 Ciconia boyciana | reverse complement strand
TCCAAAGAAACAACAAAACACAGCCTTCTATTATTAGGACTGGCAGCAATAAGAGAAGAAGAAAAAATGCAGTGAATTACATGCTGCCTGTATTGGATTAACAAGTGAGTTATCCAAACAAAGATGGAGAACATAAAGTGAACCAATACTTCTTTTTATGCCTGATGGGGCAAAAACTACATGCTTGACTTATGCTGAGCACAACCTATTTATAACCATGTTCCTGCAGACTTAGCGGAAGTTCTCCTGTAATCAGATGTTCATTGCAGCATCTGGCCTTCAATCAGGACCATGCTTTTCTATTCCACAGTAGAGCAACGCATGCAGTCTGGTACTTGCAATGTGAATAAATGTGTCAGAATCGTGACCTTTATTTTTAGCAAAGTGGATAAAAATTAGGGATTTGAGCTATAGCAACCTCTTTCTATCTGAAATGTTTTGCGCAGTTGGAGGCCACTGTAATTCCTTTCTGATTTTATAAAGTTTTACATATATTCAAAGTAGGATTACATAATTCTGTGTGTTGAAATCCACTACTACCGCTTTCATGCTGGATAGCTAGCAAATTGATAATAGCACAGTGTGTGCGGTAAATAATTCAACATTATTAACACCAGCAATGACTGATATAACTATCTTCCTTTGAATGCAAAATTCCTCGAAATTATTTTCCCTTAAAAAAAAATTCCATTCTTCTTGTGAGATAACTCATTCCCATTTCTCTTTGGTATTACTAATATTTTGCCCCACATCTTTCAAAGATAAGACAAATAGGCAGCGTTCTCAGAAGCATGCAAGTAATAGAGCATTTAAATCCTGGCAGATGATTTCTGAGGAACAGTTTTTAAAGCAACATAAGCAAGGCAGACTGGGAGGGCAGAATTGTGTTTTAACAACCAGGATATAGAGGCTGACAAAGTTAAAATAAAAGCGATGGAATTGAACTGCTTCTGGCCAGTAGAGTAAATGGTAACTAACCTGTATTTTTCTATTAAAGAAATGCATAAAGACTGCCTCAGTTTATCAGCACGTTGTTATTTCCAGTGGCATATACTGTACATTCGATTAGGCAGAACCTCACACTGAAACTCTGAGCCTCTAGACTCCCCCGTGTCCTCGTGCTGTACTACAACCTTTAAAATAAACCTTCATTCATATCAAAGTTTGTAAATCTGGCCAGGTTTTGAACAAACCTAGGTCTGTTTTTCAGTTGTGTCTTCCCTCACATTACCCATTCAAACAAGAGTAATGTGCAGAAAAATACAAGTGTAGTCATTTATATTTTAGTGAACTTGGGCAGCTTTTTAAGTAGAAAGAAATAGAATCCTTCTTCCAGCAGAAACTGTACTTTGTTGAACAGGAAATCCATCCCCGGTCATCCCCTTCAATCATCCCAGCTGCTAAAAAGAGTGGTTGTAAGGAAACTTAGTATGACCTGTGTCTTATCTATTTACTTCTGTAATCCAGGTGTCTGATGAAAATGAATAAGTATTGTTTGCTAGAGCATACTCGAGGTATGCTTTCTTAGGTAGCTTATTTTTTCATTAATATTGCCTATACGCAAAGAGTCATGTCTTTAATATTTCACAAACATTTGCTGGTTTGCAAAACAGTCTTGAAAATAAAATTTGATTTGAGCAAAATGCAAGGAAAACTAATTCTGCAAGAGGAAGCTGCCTGCTTCAAAGCCAGTACCAAACACACCTTTTTTTTTTGCAAGGGCATAATGTACTTCCAGACAAAAAAGTCTGATACCTTACAAAACTTCTGGGAATTTGCATCTTCTGAAGGAATTATTTCTTACTCTTTCTGTACAACACTTAGCACTGTTGTTTGTCCCATGACTGACTGATGCAGCTCCATGCTCTGTGCACCTTCATTGCTCAGTTCTCTTTATTTTTTTCACATTATGGACAACAAACCTGATTATTTGTATGTCTCCTATAAAATTATTAACCAAGGGTTTTTGTTTCATGGAAACAGATATAACTTCAAAATGAGATGTGAACTTTAAAAAGTGGGCTGTTTCCCTCCCTGATTTATATTCCTTTTATTTCTTAAGTCTTCCCTACCCTTAAGCCACAAAGTTGGCCAATTACCATTACACTCCAAAGGAAACTGTCCCTAACAGGTTTTGATCTAATGCAAAAGATCTCTCAGTTTTCATTTCATTTCCCCTTGTATTCAGGGGCATTAGTTATTTATAACCAGGTAATTATTTTTAGTCATTCTACTGAAAAAGATAGGAAGAAAGCAACAGGTAAAGAGAAGGTAAAACCACTTTTGAAGCTTACAGAAAAAACATTGTTTAGAAAGCAAAATTCTGACTTGTGTCTGAAATAAAGTTCCTGATCCTTGGAGTCAATAGCAGGGCTTATATTGATGTCAGCTGGACAGTACCAGTGCCGTAGGTCTTGTGCCAATGCAGATGCTGAGCACGCTGCTCAACAGGTTAGAGGGGTTGGAGGGATACCGCTATTATTAACAGCATGGTCTTTCTAGCCTGTGCTGTATAGCACAGTTAACCATAGTGACTACTGAGATGTCTTAGGGCAACCACCCAGAGCAGGAGCAAACTTGCTTACAATACAGCAAGAAGCCGTCTTTCTCCCTGTTACATTCTTCCTCTTCAGTAATGGATCCACGCAGAAGAAGGAAAGATTTTTCTTTTTTAACCAAAGCGAAACCAAGCCTCAAAATCAAATCTGATTTTTAACTTTCCCAACTATAGAGTTCATAGAATTGTGCTCCAAGCCTTTTTTATAGTGATCTGAAGCTCAGGTCTGAACATCAGCACAAATTTTAGGAATTTTCAGGAATTCTTTCCTCTGGCAGATCCAGAGGAATTTGTTCTGGAATTTACATTGGGTAATCAGGCAAAATGCTTTTCAGGAGCTAGAAAAATACAATTCTGTAAGTATATGTTCTACATGAACATATAGCACATTTATAAAGAGTGCAAAGGGATGAGAGAGTAGCAGCAATGGAAGTAGAAAAATACTGGTAGATCAGCATTATGTAAAGCATGACTGTGTCTTTAATTTTTAATTTCTTTGTTTTTTATAATTTCTGGTGGTGTTCAGAAAGACATTTGACCAAGCTTGTCTCTTTAGACTAAATTTTCTTTTGCCTGGGTGTATTCTGTTCCCCATTACTCTTTCTTGCCTTGTTTAGGAGAGATAGGAAATAAAAACCAGGAGGAAACAGGAGAATCAGTTCTAGTTTGCATTAATAGAGATGGAGTCAGAGCTGACTTTAATATAGGTAATGTGAGAACACAGATTTTTCCTGACAGCCAGACAGAGAAGCTTTCGTGATTGGAAAAACCTGTATGAGTAATGAAAATATATATATGTGCATATATGTATGTGCATGCAGCTGACAAAGAAAAACGGGTTCCTTCACTCCTTCCTTTAAGAAATGGAGAATTGCAACTCTCCATTAGGTAAAGCATTTCTTGGAGGAGATGAATAAACAAGTGCCTAGCAAGCCATTGGTGAAGGTTGAATAGGGCTGAGACGAGGCAGGTGCCACACTGAATGGCATTATAAATCAAAAGGCACCGAATAAATAAAATCACTGGTTGGAAGAAGTTGATTATGGGTCAGCTAAAGTTTGACTTCAGTCTGTGATGAGGCTGAGGAGACCCACTGGAGGCTGGAAAGGTGGAGGAAGAAGGGATTTAGAGATTTCTCATTGAAGAAGTAATGGAGACTGAACTCCAAAGATTTAGCTGTCTGACACAGAGGTACTAAATAATTAAAGCTGGCAGTTGTCTAGGTTGAAAATGGTTACATCAAAGCTGAACTGTGGTCAGTGTGTCCTAAAATAAACTCAGAAAGAAAAGGGGAAATTTAAACTTTTGAATACAAGCATGTGTCGCATGAGTCCTAAAATTCCATGGACAGATTATATTAGTTTGTCTTTTACAAATGTCCTTTGTTTTCCATTAATTTCTTCATTCTTTCCTTCAGTCCTTCCAGCATTAACTGCAGTGGGAAAAACTACTCATGGTCCTCCTTTAAGACAAAGCAAATTGAAAAAAGAACAGCACTAACACATACACATTCTTTTCAACTCAATACAGCGTTGCATTTACTTTTTCCTTAATTAGTTTTATTTTTGAATGGCAGCTCAGGAAAAATAAACTGTATACTGAGGTACTACTCACACAAGTGCAAAATTCAGTAAACTGTTAACTGTGTGAATCTGTTAAAAATTTGCCTGCTCCATTACATTAAGTTGAAGCTCAGCATATTTAAAAACTCGGACATAATTGTGCAGTCCTGAGGGAGCAAGGCTTAATAAGTGCTCATACTTCTTCCCACTTTGTTGTTACTAGATTATTGCTTTCTTATTCCACTATTTTAACTTGTATGACTTGACTGTTCAAATAGAAACTCATTGACTTGAAAATGAGCTGCATTCAGTTGGCTCTACAACTTTTGCCTCGGAGGATAATTTTTAATACTGTAAACCTCATGAAACCGCAGACATTTGTATAGGAAGAGAAAAGAATGACGCAAGTATTTCCACTTTGTCTTCAAGAGAACAAGGGGTATGTAGGGACATTGTATTTTTTGTTTCTGTGTCTGTAGTTCTTAACCAAATGCTTTAACATTTCTGAAGTCCTTATTCAACCAAAATGATTAACTTCAAAGTCTCAGAACATGGCCACAGGCCTGTAAAACCATTAGGATCATCTTGGTTGATGTGTTGTAGGACTGTGAATTGCTAGAGGGTGGTTAATAACAAGGTTGAATTTAGCATTTGAAACAGAACCAGACAAATAGACTGGAAACATCCATTTTCCATGTGCAGCGAGGAAGTTACAGGACAGACAGGAGCACTGTAAACTCTTAAATGGTCTAAGAAAAATCCCCTGCTTTTGAGATGAGAAGCTTGCCACTAATGCTGAAAAAGTAGTTGACTCAGGCATAATGAAAGAGGACGTTGTGTTGGAATTGAGCTGCAAATCACAACATTTATTTACTGCTGCATGTATGCACATACACACACAGATATAATTTGTTGTCTATCCTGCAAATCCAAGGCATGGCATGACACCCCTACTGAGGGATTTCCAAGTCCTGCTCGGATTGGTTGTTTTGAGAGAAAGGAGCCTTGCTCCTATCAGTCCCGGCTCAGCATCCAGCAACCTGACTCCTTACACTGCTGCCACAAGGCTGGGTGAATCATTACTCCAAGTTTCACAGACTGAATACATCTATTTTCTTTCCAAGGATTGGTCTGTTGCCATCCCAACACGTTGGATTCTGTTAATTTCAGAGTGTGACCAATGTTCAGCCAGACACCTTGACGTGTGACACATCATAAACAAAATCACCCACATTTAGGACCTCCCTTTTTACTGGACTTGAATAAGAAGCCAAAACATTTGCTGATCCATCCTTTCCAGGAAAGTCCCTACATGACTCTCGCAAATATCAGCAACTGTACCAGATGCACTGAGTAACTTGTACTTGCTTTAAGATCAAGACAAAGTGGATGGTGTGCTTGCTTTCTGTATTGTATCTTCAGAGGTGATGGAACTTGCCCATAGGCTAAAGACCTGCTTACAGGCATCTGCAAACGTGTCACCCTGCGGCTGCATCTGGTTGACAGTGGGAGGGTTATTATGAGTCCCCAAGGAGTGGCCTGAGAGTGCATCACCTGAGCCCTGTGCTCTCCCCAACATGAAACCAGGGAATGGCACTCTTTGAGACTCGTTTCTCTGATCATAATGCTGTGTCTGGCAATTAATATCAAAGTTAATTAATATAGCTAATTCATACACATCAGGCGATAGATAAATATCCACTAGAAATGCAGCTGTTTTCACCATCTCCTTTTATTAATGTTACCAAACAAAGATCAGCTGCCAATGTCTTACAGTTGTTACTGACATGGGATGATATATAAAATGTAAACTGGGGCTTAAAATTTCTATTATTTTTCCTTTACCAACTCCCTCTCCTTGCCACTCAGTCCAGCTTCACTTTGACGAATGCTCTCTACCAATGCCAGCATGCCCTGCCATTAACAGCTTCTGCCTTCTGTAATATTAACAATCTCAGACAGCATAATTTGCACAGTGCTGAAGAGGGTTTTGTTTGTTTGTTTTATTGACATGTAATAGATGAACAAAATCTGGCATTGACTGATCAGAAGCTTCTTGCACAAAACACAGCACAAAATACAGTGCAGTCTGGATTGCCTCCAAATTGAATTACTGTGTTTCAGAACTGATGAGGCAAATCTAGGATTTGATGGAGATTTGTATTGCAGAGCTATGGGCTGGTCTTTCCAGAAGTTTGGAAGAGTCAAGGGAGAAAGTCAAACACCTGAACCCGTAGGAAATTGATGGGCAGAGGTTGTTTAGGAGGTTGGCCCTGTAAAAATGGCTGAGAACCTTTTGCAAGCAGGGATGAGAGCAGCAAATGGTAGGCAAAAGGAGGATGACAAGTGGATGGAAAACAAAGAGGGTTTTTTCTCCCTGGAAGATACTAAAATAAAGGAAATGCTCTCTCCAAAAATGATCTTTTTTCTTCCTATCTACATAGTAAACAAAAATCTTACACTGTGTGGACAAAAACAATCAAAAGAAATTAATATACTACGACAGAATTCACATGCCAGGTTTCAGGTGTTTCAGTGCAATACATATTTTTAATTTTCCTTTTTTCCAAAGAAAACAGCCATATTCTATTTGTTTGGTCAACACTACACATTTATTTTTAATAAAAAATAAAAGGCAGATACCTTGGCCATGTCTCATATTTGGCTGAAATACTTCCACACTTGTATTGTAAATCATATTTAGAAAAAAGAGCTTCTTTTTCTTTACCTTGACAAAGTGAGGAAAAAATACTGTTGTCAGGACATGGAGGCTGTTGTGGAACCCTTCTGGAAAGATGCTTGGACCAGGTGATTTCCAGGAGTCGCACCAGCAGACAAGTAATGCACTAGTGAATCAGAATCCTACAGTATGTTTTGTGACCAAATGCACTTAAAAATCTCTACAAAATGCTGACTTTTACATGGCTGAATTAATAGCCCTTGAAAAAGACCTATTATATTGTTTCATTAATGCAGTCGTTCAAATACTTTCATCCAGCTATAAAGAAGAGATCCAGTAGGCTCTAACTGGTTACATAAAAACAGAAATATAGTGCCATGATGGGAAGCAGATAATTTTCTAATTGGATCAGGGACAGCACAAACAATTTTTATCAGACATCTGTTTTTAAAGTCTCACTTCCTAGACTTGTAAGTTATGTGACAATTCATTTTCATTACAAAGCAGTCCCAGCCTTTGAGGTTGGAAACACATGAGTTTTCTTTTCTTTCTCTCCCTGAAATGCACAGTTCAGAAGAAGACAAATAACATAGCTTATTTTAGTTTTCTTAATTCAGAGAAATATAATAATGAATTAATCCAATCCCTTGCTAGTTTGGAACCTGATTGTAGTTTTAGGGATTTTTACATTTAGGAATAAGAATTGCACTATCTTTTCAGGGGAACTTTCAGCTTAATATAACCCTTTGCAACTTACTGGAAATCTCTGATGTTCACTGTATGTCTCATTTCTGCTTCTGAAAAGTTATTTTACAAATAAATGCATCCAACCAAAAACTGCTGTGTGCTACTCTAAATTTGGACAGAACAACTGCAAAGGAAAGCAGAGGTAATTTAGGAGGAAAAAGCAAGGAAAATTTTACTTTACCTGTGTTTACATGACAGATGGTGAGCAGAATCCTGGGTAATCTGTTAGTCCTTGTGAGTGAAATCAATTAAGTTTAGAAAAGCTATTTATTGCCAGGGGGATTAAAAAGTAATTAGCAATTATAAAGAAATCTGCAAGGGTCCTAATTATAACAAAGCAATGAGTTTAGTTTCTGGACAGGAGGGAGGTTCTAAATACAAGGGAAGTTTGTATCTTATCTGGTGTTTATTAAGAAAACAGCAAGCCCTATCTTTTTGCTGCTATGGTGATGATCTCTGGAAAGGCCTCCTGGTTTTTTATCATGATGCTGACACAATAACAACAGCCCTAATACCAGTTTATTAAAACTCAACTGCAGGATTAAGTACTTAGTTAAGAACATTTAGCCACAGATAGGAAAAGAATTGAAGATCTTGCTACTGTTGTATCTCATATTCTTTCATAGTTAATCAAAACTTTTCCTGCAGTTGCTTTTAGTTTTAGTTAGTCATCTATTTGTACCATTACAATCATGTTTTTTTCCTCTGTTTCCAAGAGCTGGGCATAAGGTACTTCTGAGAGTAATTTAATTGACACCACTAAGTTTCCATGCGGTGTACATCTGGCTCCCAGACAATGATTCAAAACTAAATTCTACCTATTTGAGCCACATAATATTTTGATAAGTTCTTGCAGTAAGCAAATCTTTTTCTTGTTTAAAAAGTCCATTGTTTTTAGGCATGCAGATCTTTTTAATGAAAGCACTCACTCAAACTTACATGGATAAAACTCGCTTGCGGAGAGCTCTCCTGATGGAGGATGGCTGGATGATACACAAATGCCCAAGCAGCTCTTTTGGGGTGCAAGGTGAAGTGGAATCTCTGCAAAGACGCTCCAAAGCAGTTCCTGGTGCAAAGCAATTTACCAGGTGATCACCAGGGATCTTTGACTGCTGAAAAGCATGTATGAAACCCCAGCGTAAAGGTGGTCATGGAATGTTTCTGTCAACCATACAGACATAAACTAGGGAAACACCTAAGATGAAGGAAAAGGCAGCAGCAACAAAACCCTAGAGTCTATAGGACATGTGAAGATGTGTGGTTTGTTGAAGAGGCTTAGGCATGCCATGAGGGGAGGTCTTCTTGGTCACTTGCTGTACAGAGTGCCTGAGTTTCTTCCCTGCTGTGCCACTGTTGTTATTCCTGACTCCAATAGAGACATGGTAAAATGGAAATCTAAGCCTCCACTGTTTTGGTGTGATGTGGTGACCCTTCAGGAAGATAGCTCCTGCCAATAGTGATTGCTGAAACAGTAGTAGGAGTTCTTTATGGTTGAGAGCTTCTTTAAAATAGATTTCTTTGCTGACATGTCGTAAGAAATGCTTTTCTCCATGTAAACTACTCTCAGACAGCTGTGCTGAACAAAATATCCCTATTTTTACTTTCAGTTAGCAGTGATCATCCTCAGAAATGTGTTTCATTAAGATATGGGTGAGGTATGTATACATCCTCAACACCTCTGGTTTTGAATAATCTCTTCAGCACATTTATAAGAAAAACATCCATATTTTGAAGACTGATATATAATATTTAGAGGACTGAACTAAAATAATTGTGACAAGCATTGAAAATTTTATGCTCTAGTTTACTCTTTTCAATGGTATACTCCATGCTCTTCAGCAGAATACCTGAACAGCTGCAGTCTTACACAAAGAACAGTACTCCCAAAGTCTTTTGAATTCTTCTCTAAGGCTTAAGGTTTTTTCTTCCCTCTCTGACAACTTTTTAAGCTTTGGTAATTTTGTTGTTTTGTTTAAGATTTTGTATTTTTAATATATTGCTTCTTTTCCATCTTTAAGATATTATTGGCTTAAATAAATGCTTAGAAACTTCTGGTATGTTCATGAAACCAGCACAAGAACAACTTTCTCCTATTAACACCTACCTTTTTGAGAGTCCATCCTGATTAATATGCATCAAAACCAAATCTGTGAATGCCTTCCTCAAGCCATTCAATATGTAGACATGTCCTATGTGTAAATGACTTTGGCATTCATATCTGATCATCTTTTGGTTCTTCTGTCCTTCCCTTTCTCTTCTTTACAAATTTTGGGGTGCTATAAGATGATTGTGAGAGACAGAAAAGGATAGAAAAACCCCAGATATGAAGTTTAAGGTTTTTGAAGTCTGTAAGCTTAATGTTAGACTTCCAGGACCACGTATAGAGATTTATGTAAATGTTGCTCATTCTTAGAGCTACTAGGTATTTATAGCTTCTATGATTGTCAGTCAAGCAGGTGAATGTTCAAGATGCCTGAAAAGCAGACTACTTTAATTAAATATTTTAACCATGGATTCAGGGACCCAATATTAAGCACAAGCATAAATACAAAAGACAGTAATAAGAGAACACTACACTGCCCGCTGTTATCTGAGCTCCCTATCAAAATTAGTCCTGTGAATGCAAAATGAGAAGCACTATTTTTAAAACTTTCTAAAATGGCTCAGGCTGATGTTGTGGTCCTGAATGAATGAAAGTCCAATATTTTCCATATTCTTCCCAGTATTTTTACTGTTACTTTTATTGAATCTTCATGAGGTCTTTCCTTCTTTCATGCTACCTTATCCTTCTTAGCACATGAATAATTTCATGACTTTGTAAAGACCTAGAGATGAATTAAATTTGAGATGAAAGGAAAAGAGATTAATAGTGAAAAGGAAAAAGCTTTCTCCTTTAAAAAAGTGACTCTACTATTACAAATTCACTGCCAGTGCTTTTCCGAGAAGTATTTATGATCACAGATGTTTATAAGCCAAGACATTTTTGTAAAAAAAATTATGTGTTTAAGGGATAGTTTTATGCATGTAAGGAACATATCTTTAACAACTCATCTCCAGCAGTGCCACAATATTTTAGTATAATTTATTAAAAACTTAATAGGCTGTTAGGTCTCAAGTTGTAAATGAAGCATGTAGGAGGAGAGGGATTACTACTGTACAGCTCCTGCACCAGGGAATAATTATAGTCCTTCTAGAATAAGAAGGGGGTGGAAAAATACTGTGTAATAAGTTCTGTATAGTTTTTCCTTCCACTGACAGACTGATTCAGTTTTTTAAATTGCATATTTAAAAGCTCCTGCTGGATGTTTGTCACCCACCATGCGACTGGTCTACAGGGAGAAGGAATGGTTACAGTCATAGAGGGCTCATCTGTGGCTCCTCCTGGCTGTAGCTCTGAGGGTTGGCAATAGAATCACTCCTGCGTTGTCCAAGAGAGTGGCTCTCTCGGGCACATTTTCAAAAGGACACTGAAAAATTTGGAATTAATTAGTTTGCTGGCTCCAGTTCTGTAAATTGGTTGATTGGTTATATTGTACCTACTATTCCCAGCTGAAATCGGGAACTTTGTCTGTCTGTCTGCTGCATTTAAAGACTGTGTCTGTCCCAGGGAGTTTGAAGTCAAGTTAGCCAATGATAGGAGAGAAAAATAAGAGCTTGAGAAATGACCTGGCGTGTCAGAAAAGTGTGGTAGCTTGGTGGCAGGCTCAGGAAGAGGAACCTGACTTCCCCTGGATCCTACATGAATGTCTTATTCACACTGGATCAGTGTTGCTTGTGGACCTCACCTCATCCAGACCCTTTGAAGCTGATGGAGATCTATCAGGCTTCAGTCCTTATGAGTGCTAAGGAGTACTTCATGGACAAAGGCGTTTTTCTCTAGAATTCATGTATACACCCTCCTTCATCCCACTTTACAACTTCTATCCATTTCACAAAGACAAATTTTACTTTGTATATAAAACAGTTCAATTTGGATTCTCTAAATTTTCTCACTGAAAATTGCCATTTATTTTGATTCAGAACATCCTTTTTTATTTTTCATTAGTTACAAGAATGAGTAATGTCTTGTGCTTTTATAAATCCCATGAGTATTTTGAAAATTTCTTATAACTATAGTTATAACATCAAAATGAATTTTGTTCCAGTGAGGAAGAAATTCCAATCCTTCTCATTTGTTCTTTATAATTACTTACGAATTATAGTGCCTCGAAGGAGCCAAGCTTGCTGGCTTTTGACCAGAGACAAGCCATAATCTCTCTTTAAATTGTAGCTCTCTGAAGAGGCTGAACCTTAGCCTTCTTCAGAAAACATCTTTTAACCTGTGAATAACTAATGCTGGCTAGTTAAAAACAAACTACTAAACTGCCTTAAAGTGGTTAACCTCAGGTATGTTAAACACAGACAGACAAGTGATTCCTCTGAAGTACAGTTTTCATATGTGGTCTGTGTGAACCCTCGGATAATGTTTTCTCAGCATCTGAGATTTCTTCCTGAATTGCACAAAGCAACTATAGAAGAAAAAGCTTTTACAGAACAAAATTATTTTAAAAGGTTATCAGAGTCGATGGACATTCTTCCAGACAAATCCCTTCTGTGTGGAGCATAGTGGTGCTTTTTAACTTCAAACTGTTACCTTATTCCATATAGGGCAGCAGGAAGATTAGGCAAACTGATGCTCCTTTTCTCTTTGAATCTGGACTGAGGTTTAATTTCTAGCAAAAAGAAACCTGTTCTTGAGCTAAGAACAGTTACTCCATTTCCAACACCGCTTCTGCATCAGGTCTACTCTGTCATAAAAGGATATGAAGCCCTCTGTTATCCAGCTCCAGTAATATTCCTGCTACTACCAACTTCATTGCTAGCAAAGGTACAGTAAGTGCATAAAACCTGGAAAAAGGAACTTTTAAAGGATTTGTGGCAAGCAAAGCTTCCTCAGGGAGGACATGCTTGATCCCACTGATTGCTAGAAAACACTGCCTATGGCAATGCTGAACTGGTCATTTACAGCCAGGATTTTCACAGTCCTTAGCTGGGCACTTACTTAATGTAGATGGAAAGATTTATTTTACATGTGCAGACCCGTTGTTGCCAAACATTGGAGCACTAATTCTCTCTCCTCCTCTATAGCTCTAAAGGCTATTGACTATCTTACAGAGTCTATAAGCCAGCAATCAGTTTATGCAGTTTGGGCATTATAAACTGGAGTATCCACAAACTGGCAGACATAATTGAGGATGCTGATCTGAGAAGTTGTCCTTATATCTATTTGCTCATCATATAGGAGGCTGGGAATCTTAGACTTCCTAGTCAGTAATGAGTTACTCCATTATTACAGCTCAATTAGCACGTTTAGCCTAATTATTTCATATTTGTACTATGATTAGAAAACATAACTGACTACAGATGTTAGTTGTTGGTGTGTGACATGGACTCAGCCATTCATTTTGTTATTAGTATGTGGCAACTCGAAGAAAATATTGGGCAAAAGAAGAAAAGAGAAGGAAAAGCTGTAAAAACAAGGCAGTAGTTGATGCTCTTGCACTGACAAAGGAAAATCTCATCAAATAGTCCATAGTTTCAATGTTGGTAATATTTTACCAGCAGCAACTCTTTCTTTAATTGGAAGGAAGACTGCAAAGATTGCAAAGCCTCTGGAATGAAATGCTGAGTGACCCGGCAGCTGGATCCAACTCATTGCTATGACCTACGATGTACGTCTGAAGCTGTGCATACCACTATCCACTCTTACATCCTGGATTCCTGACACACTCAACATTTCTGTTGAAGTAATAGAAAATAAGACGTTAGATAGCCTACACTGGCTGAAGATAAGATGTAGCAGGTTTGTGTTGGCTGTTAATAATAGCAATAGAAAACCCAGGGCAAAAATGTAAGTAAAAAAGGTAGGATTTTTCCCACTATCAGTGAATGTAGAAAAATACGAACCACTAATGATTATGGTTAATAAGGGAAGAGGAATGAAGGCTTAAAATTTTCAGCAAGCAGCAGTGCATAGGGTACGGCATTGAACTGGAAGGGATCTGGGTTGAGAGCTGGCACTGTTTCTGGATCTGCACTTCCAAGGCTCAATTCCTCTTGCAGCAGCCACACCAGCTTCCCTAGAAACGTTGCCTTGCCTACAAGGTAAATCCTGATTCAGTGGTGGCAAATTTTCTCCGGGGGTCTCTTCCAGCCGGGTTCAAAATTGTAAGAGTTGCCCTGAAAGCACACCAGCCCTGGTGTAAGTAAGAGCTGTAAAACACTGTCAGAATTTCAAGCCGCCCACTGCTTGTAGCAAAAGGGACTGTATGGAGCAAAGCCCTGTAGCGACCACCTGTAATTTCATTTTAACGCCGTATTCCTGGCAGCAGCTTTTCTTGCGCATTTAACCTTTCCAGCCTGGCCCCCTAAATACCGGGCTTCCCCTTTCGGCGCAATTACCGCTAATCCAATACCGCCCTCGTAAAACCCTGCCCCTAATCTCCCTCGCAGCCGCTCCCCGCTGCCGCAACGGCGGCTCCTCATTTACATTCGCTGCCCGCGCCTCGCCCGCCGCTGCTCCGCGCCCCCGCGGCGGGGCCGCCGCCGCCGCCGCCTCCTCCGCCTCCCCCCGTGCCGCAGCCGGGGACCCTTCCCGGGGAGGCCGGGCCGGCGGGAGCCCCGCCCGCGCCGCCGGGGGAGCATCAGCGTGCGGCGGTGCGTGCCCGCCCGGCAGCAGCGCCGCTCGCTCCGCAGCGCGGGGGGAGCCGCCGCCGGCGCCGCGGCGGAGGTAAGCGCCAGCAGCGGCGGCAGCCGCCGGCTCCTTCCTCCCGGGGCTCAGCCGCCGGCCGGGGCGGGTGCCGCGGGGTTGGGCTCGGCGACACAAGCCCTGGGGGGAAGGATGGGGCCCCGCTTCTGAGGTGCGTTTGCTTATCGGTTGTCTTCTTGTTTTATGAAATAGGGTCTGAAGTGGCAACTGCCTAGAGGTCTGCGCTGATAGTTTAAAAAGCGTTGCGTTGTAACTGTCCGCCTGCATCTTCGTGGGCTCGGTTATATGTGAATAAGCAGTTTCAAGGGGAGGCACGTAGTGAAAATCGCGTATGGATTATTTCCACTCTTTTTGAATGGGTGGGAGCTGCGAGGGAAGGTGACATTAATATCTATCATTGCATGAAAAGCATCATATCTCTTGTGGAAGGCAGGATTTTTTTTTTTTTTAAGCAGGAACTACAAGGTGCTTGTCAGGACCAGTGAGCATATGTTTGCTGAGATGCAAAAATACACAACCGAAGGCACGAGACTGCTCCATATCGTAATGAACTGGGAGCCTGTGGCTTGCATGTTGTATTTAAAGTAGAACACTGCATGAAAGACGGCATCCTTTTTTTAAACAGGTCTTGAAGCGTAGCCAATTGAAAAAGCCTGTTGTAGTACTGTGATAGGCAGTACCTTTTATCTAGGCGGTTTACGAGAGACAGCCTTCATATATTTCTCTCAAATAGTAGGAGGGGCCAGATGACTGTTTCAGGAAAATATTTTAAAGCCTAGATTGAATAGATGGGTTATAACAGGATAAAATAGCTAGGGATAAGTAATTAAGGATTGAACTGACTTCTACAGGAACAATTGGGAAGGAAACTGAACTGTGCTATGAATAAATGGCTGTGCTTGTGCAGCAGAACTACAAAATATATAATCTAGCAGAGAAAATCCACCTCTCAACTGCAGAAAGCAGTCAGGCATTCAAGGTCTGTGGAGGGAGTCCTTTATATGGAGAGGCTTCTGTGGAAAAAGCTGCTAATTAAAGCAAGTAGGATCAGTCCCTCTTTATCCTATTGACAATTTAATGTTTAAAAATGACCCTTTGACTGCCTCAGGAGGTAAATCAGCAATGGGAATGTGCTTCTGATGAATGAGGCTGTCATTTTACAGCAGGCTTTTTCGGGGGGAGGGGCGAAATAGTAGATTAAGGAATGCAATTCAAAAGCAAATTTTTAAAAAGCTGTAATTTTCTCCTAATGCTTTGCAGCAGTACCTCTGGAAAGCAGATGCAACTGTTCAAATCTGTATTAAGTTCTGACTTACATTTGCAGAGTGATTTTAACCAGATAAATTGCAGGAATAGATAACAGTATGGTAACAGTGACACTACCCGTATCTGAAAATATTCTAGTGACTTTACTTAAAAACTATTAACTAGACCTAAGTCTACACATGCAAGCAATTGGCTATTGCCTACTATGCTGTTGTCCCAGAGTGACCTATTCTCCTCTAGTTTATGTAGTAGACTTACTGAAGGTCTTAATCATAAAGTAATCTTTGATGCAGTGAAAGCATTATGGTAAATTTCTTACCAGCTATTCTGATTGTGGTGGACCATGCTAATCAACTGTGTGAACACCACCTACTCCTTTAAAAAATATTTGTTACTTCTGAGGATTTGAAAACTGCAGAAATACCTTTAATCCTATTAGGACTGATGGAATTTACTCTACCCTTGTAAACTGATGTTGTCTAGATTAATGCCAGATATAGAATAGTTTGAACTTTAGTCTTTCCACTGGAGAGATTAAAGAAAGAGGGAAGGCAATTGCAAGTGCTACAATGGTAGAGATGCAATTATGCGATTGTATACAGGATCTGCAGTTATAATAGCATAATGCAGAACAGAATAAAACTCAAGCTTACTATTGACAAAGCCTTTTATATCTGCTAATAAAACTGATGTGCCAATATAACGCTAAAGTAGCTGCAGTAATGTGCATACATTAAAGAAATTTTATGTATTGACACTGACTGCCTTAAAAAGTTTGAAAACACTGGGCAATCTTTCCTTTCCTGGCAACAGGAGGCAATATTCCTAAGTGCTTGTGCTGTAGCATCTGCTCTGGTGCTGCCTTCCCTTGGAGGTCTTGCCAGGGCTGAGTCTTGCCTTAACAGATAAGCTGAATCAGCACAGATTGTGTTTCTTCCTAGCCTGCAGCTGCCCATAGCAAGAGTTTAGCTAAGCCGAATCCCTTGGTGGGCATGCAGCAGACTTCAGTTGCATCAACAAAACCTGACCAATTCATGCTCCAGTTTAGCTCAATGCAGGTAAACAAGTTCTTCCCTGAGGATTATAGCTAGACCAGAGGTTTTGATGATGCTGTAAGTTGGATTAATCAATTGCCAGGTAAATAAAGGCAATTAATATACACATAAATTCTAGTGTATGTACTTGCAAATGATTTATTCTGGTCAGAGTTAATGGATCTGTGTAAAAACTTTCACCGAATTGTTTCATGGTATCCTGGTTTGTGGAATTTATGAACTGGTATGCCTGGCTGTATTTACTAAACAACTAAATGAATTAATAACCAACAAATTTATTAATAGATACTAAGTTTTTGCATCCAAACGTCAGCTGTGTGGTGGAGTGCAACTAAAGACAATGTGGTGTCTGCAACAGATCTCCTTTTAGTGACAGGGTGTGAATTCATGACTGTGATACTGAAGATGGTTAACTGAAAATCAGTAGAAATTAAAGTGAGTGAAAAACTATCTTGTCATTCCCTGAATCATTCCAAGGAAACCATTAGACAACACAGTTACTGTGGGATAGCTGCAAATAACTCAGCTGGAGGCATGAGCTGGCCACAGTAAATATACAAAATAGGAAAAATGAAAATTGCAGTTAAGTTTCTAACTTAACATCCACAAAAAGAAAGCTTCATCGTTGACTCTCTTGTCTGACTGAAGACTGAGTTATTCTTCAAAAGAAACAAGAGTGAGACCAGATTGTAATTTTGGACCTACTTTGTAGCCTGTTGTAAATAAAGCTTTTAAAACTTGAGTTTGGGGTACTAGAACTAGAATGTTGAGGTTAAAGGTGTTACCTATAGATCATTAATGATAGGAATGTGGTAACTATTGCAATAAGGAGTGATGGGTGTGGGAAAGAATGACCCTTCTCTTGCTCCTGGCTAACTGAGGAACTGGATTATGCAGAACACTTAGCTGCCTCTTTGGGTAAGAACATGATGCATCTCTGCTTGATACTGGGTAGCCCTTGCCACTGATGACAACATATGTATTCCATAGTTAAAGCAGTCATTGTGACCTTTGATTTGCTGAGAGCATTCGCTGAAAGAAGTGTATGGGTTGGCACACTTACCTGTTTTCCTTTGCAAAGCCCTCTTGAGCACTGGGTAAGGGTCCAACTTGTTCTTTGTTATGCGGATGAATTCTCTATGCTCTCTCATCATTCCTTCTGCATCAGAAAGCAGGTTTTATCCAGTGTGCTGTGATGCTGAGGAAAAGATTTGCTAACTAAAATTGCTTTGGCAGTCTCCATTTGGGAGCATGATATAAAGGGCAAGACATAAACATAATGCCACAAGTGGGCAATGCATTAAATGCTGCAAGCAGAACTACTGATCTTACTGCAAGCAGCAGTGACCACTGGAGCTTTTTCTTTGAAGAAAAGCATAAGAGGAGTTGTATGATTCTTAGAGTAAGGAACATCTCTAGCATCTAGTGTAATTTTCAAAGTCATTGTTTCATCAGGCCATTCCATCCATAAAGAGTGAAGACCTCAAATGAAATTCTTGTCCCACTGTTCAGGATCAGGTTTTCAACTTAGCCATGTCAGTAACATACTTGTTTTAAAACAAATAAATAAATTAGGGAACAGGGCTCTGATTAGAGGCTCACAGAATGGCTGAGGTTGCAGGGACCTCTGGAGGTTGTCTGGTCCAACCCTCTGCTCAAAGCATCTACAGCAGGCTGCATGGGGATGTGTCCAGCTGGGTTTTGAATATCTCCAGTCTCCAGGGATGGAGACTCCACAGCCTCTCTGGGTGACCTGTACCTCTGTTGGACCACCCTCACAGTGAGAGTTTCTTATGTTGAAATGGAATTGCTTGTGTTTCAGTTTGTGCCTGTTTCCTCTTGTTCTTTCACCGCACGCCCCTGAGAAGACTCTGGCTCTATCTTCTTTACTCTCCCTTCTTTGTCACAAGGGCATTCTTCTGGCTTGTGGTCACCTTGTTGTCCACTTGGGCTCCCCAGGTCTTTCTCTGCAAAGCTGTTTTCCCAGCCAGTTGGCCTCCAACCTGTACTGGTACAAAAGGAGAGGGAGGACTAAACAAGAAGGGAGGAAGAAGAGAAAATCACAAGAAGAGTAGGAGAAGGAGTTGGGGTTGGAAGTGTGCAGAGGAATGCAGGCAACTGGAGCCAGTATGCTGGTTGCAGCAGGCTGGTTTACCTCAGCCTCATTATAATGCTATTGGGGGAAGACCACAGTCTTGAATGTCAATCCACAAGTGCTCCCATGCTTGGCAATTTAAGCAGGATTTAATGCATCCTGCAACTATAAACAATGGCATTAGTGTGAATCAAAAAGGATGTGTGAGTTTTGTCCTGAGGTTGGTATATACACTTCCAGGGCAGTCAGGACGCTTTCCTTTTCAACGGTCTTTGCAATGGCATAGTTCTGGCAGTTTTGGTATGATTTAATAAAAAGTTTGGCTGGGCAGCTCACGTTGCTTTACTAAGCTCTGTATATTCAGGCAGACTTTTCCAGGAAGGGCCTTTAAGTAAAACATCACGATGCCTCCAAGGAGCAAACATAGTTTTATGACAAGACACTAGTATAATATATTAGTTGGGGAAGACATGGGGGAATTGGTGGTGAAAGAAACCTTCTGTGGTCAGTTAAAGGATCACTGGCATTCAGATTGTAATCCAGTGGTAGTCCTCTAGAATAGATGATGCAGGACTACATTTAGGAGTCCTTTATGATGGTCCTAAAATGGAGGTTGCACAATAAGATTGATTGTGGGGTTTCATAATACATGTATGCATGTACATTTGAGCATATAACTCTCTCATGTTTGGAAATAACACAGGTGTATCAGAGTTTTTAATATCTGAGAAATAGTTTCAGCTTTGGCCTTGTAATTGGTCCAGATTCACATCCACTGTAAACAGGTCAATCAAAATCAATGGAGCAGGACCTGTCTGCCCTTTGTGTACCTTGCCTGTTATGGTTTTTCTTCCAGAAGATTGAAAGTCACCCAAGAAGCATAAAATAGAGGGATTTTGCTTGATCAATGATGTTCCTATTCAAAGACTTCAGAGGTGTGATCCATGTGATCTGTGCCAAGCTGTTAAAGCAATGGCTTATAGCATGTTCTGCAACTTCAGATTGGAGAGGTGCAGGTAGGGTGCTCTCTGTACATGAGCACACACAGAAAAACTAAGATCAGCTTTTCACATGGTAAGATTTTTAAGAGGTAGAGCTAACATTTGTAAGTGGAGCTGAAAGCAATGCAATCACTTTTACGTATTGCTAATGCTCCTTTGCTCAGCTTTATTTTTTTTTATACCTATGTAGATTAACAGTGTAGCTGATAACAGTCAAGATGTATGTTATCTCTCAAACAGCTCACTTTGCTTCAGTTTCTGAGTAAATAGTTAAAGGCGTATCATGTAGCCAGACACTTGAAGACACTCTAGGAGTTTTGTTAGTTAACCTGCACTTTCTGTAGTTCATGTAATGCCTATCATTATGTAGAAAAACACTGTAAAATAATAACAGTATTATATACAAAGGACTAGAAATAGTGTACATCCAAGGTCTGAATACAAAATAATGTTGTAACATTCTATTTATAAATGGTAGATTCAAGGAGATCTCCTATTCATTTCTGTTTCTATCGGCATTTGAGCAGAGCCTGTGCATCGTGAGGGTAATTAATCTTGGTGATCAACCAAGAAAAAACAGTTTTAGTTGTCTTTTCACTCTTTATCTTGCTTGCTGCTGTTGGCTCATTCCTCTTTGTTCTCCAATGCAGGCTACCTCATATCTATCCCTGCAGTCACATAATTGATGTGATTGCATACACAGAGTCCTTATTCTATAGGAATTTGGCACATGACAGCCAATTTTTCCATTGAACTGTAATCGGTTCTTCAGTAGTGTTGTGGGAGTGGTACGTCATCAGAGTTCTCTTTACCTGCATCCAGGCATGTACCAAAGCCTATGTCCCAAATGTGCCTTTTCTTAACCTGCTGCCTCTTCCTGCCAAGTTGAGTGATCTAGTGCATGGTTCAGTGAAGTGCCTCTTTGGCTCACTATCCAAAGGACAGCAGTCACTCACCTCTGTCTGGACCCTGCTTGCTTCAGGTCTCCTTGGTGCTACAGGGACAAGGAGATTGATCACCTTCTCACAGAGATGGTTGGCTGTGTAATGCCAAGGAGACTTGGTGGCTGCCTGTCCTGACCTACAGGCTCTGGTCTATCCAGCAGGTCTGAGATGGCAGGAGGGTTTAATGTTTTAATACCAGATTTACTTATTTGTAGATATTTGACATTGTGTTGGATTTTGATTTAGAAAATCAAATCATTGATTTTCTAAATCTTTTATTTAGATTTTTTTATTTTCTAAATCTTTGATTTAGAAGAGTGATACAGCGTTATGCTGAAATCACAACACAAGCATGATATAACAATTGTAATATACAGTGGAATTGCAATGCAAACTCATTCCCCGTGCCAGTCTCTACATGCTCCACTGTCACAAAGAGGGGGGTTTTGTCCTAATTAGAGAGGTCCCAAACCATGGATTGAATAAAAATATAGTCTGGAAATCTTTAGATGGCCTGCATAGTGAGGCATTCTTAGTATTTTTTTTCCTAGCAGTTTGCATTCTGATGCTTAATTTCTAAGAATGAATGTTGTATTTTTTCCGTGTTAAGTCATGGCTCTCATTTTAGCCAGTACTTCTGAAGGACAAATCTTGTACTTCACTGAAATCAAGTCCTGAAAGTTGTCAGAGGGAAGAGGAGAGCCTAGATAAGGTTGGGAGTTATCTGGAGATTCAGAGTCAAGGACTCTAGGGTAATTGTGCATGACCTTTCAGATCTGAGATCTGTCTGCATCAAGGAGGAGGCACAGCTCACTTGAAACATTTCCCAGGATCAAGGCTTTTGCTGGCTCCATCAGGAGTTTCAGGTTTAAAAGGCGATTAAATCAGATGTATGTTGTGCCATCAGTGTGTGACATGCCAGCTCTGCTGTGCAGTGACGCCCTGTGTGCCATCCTTTGTGTGGGAATTTACACCAGGATGTAAGGCTACAAGTAGTTAATATAGTATAAAATGTCATCGCTGATGATTTTTAGGCATTCTGACTGAAGTGAGGTGAAAGCAAAGCCACAGTTAATTTTCAATTTTCCATGGTAAAAAAAAGGATGGCAGGAGAGAGCAGCCTAGTAAGATGTGCATACTACAAACCATATATACACGAAGCTATACTAACCTTTGAAATACTCGTAAACAGTTTTTGTGGAGAGCAGGGGTAGTTTGAAGCAGCAGCATCCAAAATGTGGAAAGCAGCAGGTGTTGTGCATCCCATTTTCTATGCCATGGTGCTGGAGCCAGGGGTGTCTGGTGAAAACTTGTAATGAAACGGTTGAATGCTTTGAGAAGTTGAACACAGCTCAGCAAAGCAGATCTGAACTGACGTGGACTCCCTGTCTGCCAGTAAACAGATAATTGTACTCTGTTTAATTGAACTTTCATGAACCTAAATTATGTTTCTGTAAAATCCACCATGAAAATGTGTTCTGCTTGTGGATCCTGCATATGGGGGATCAAGATATTGGGGGTGGGGAGGGGTATCTGTCAGGTACACAGGTAATGCTCTATGTGCTGTACAGTCTGCAGTGCAGAGTCAAGCATATATAAGTGACTCCCTCATAGCTTTTGTTGATGGAAGCTGTAGTGTCTAAGCAGAGAACCTGTTGCTTGATTTTTCAGAGGTCCTTTTGGTTTGGATGCCCAAATTTAAATACCTGGAAGGCACTGCAGCTATAGATACATTCAAGGCATCTCACTGTGATTCCCTGAGTAGTTTTACCAAAAAATCCCCCTGACTGAATTTTCCTACTGTCCCACTAATTCACTCTGCTCCTGAAAAACTTTGAACAGTGTTCAAAGTAACTTTTTTGGAAGGCTTTTTTCTTTTTTGTTACCTTAATTGCTGAACATAAATCTTGGCCACTCTGTCAACCTCCAGTTTCTGAAATTAGTAGCATTCCTAATCCTGAACTAGTATTTAAATGTAACTTAGTCCCTTTCCACAAGAATCAACCTTTAACAGATAAATTGACAAAGAAATTGACAATTCAGAGATGCAAGTTATGTTATTTCTTTTGTACAGTAAAGTGAATTTCATAAGGTAGGAGCATGTTCTCAACTATATAAGATATACACATATGGAATGTGATGTTCTGGAAAGTCTGCAAAGAAATCCTAGAGTCCTCTACTTATATTCTCAAAAATCAACAACCTACAGAAACTTTGATCTGTAATCCATTACACTGAAAGCTCTGGAGAGCAATAGGAGCTGCATGGCACAGAGCCATATATATTTAAATTGAATGCCTTGTAGAATGAGATGAATAAACATCTTGGAATAACACACCCACTTCTGTAAATTTACAGGTTGCACCATCTGGCAGGTTAAAAATAAGAAAACAAGAAGCTGGAAGAGTTACTATTACCAGGAAGATCCAAACCAATGGACTGTATGGATATAGATATGTTTGAAGGCATCTGCTCTTCCCATTACAAGGTAAGACACAAAAGGATTTTTCTGCTGGTTTCTTTCTCTTCAGTGCGGTGCAGCTCTCTTTTGTGCCACTGCCCAAGATGCCAATGGAGGTATTCTCCAAAGCTTGTTCAGTCTAGTGGCTCACTATTAATAACTGTGGCCTACAGTTAATGTATAACTGGACTATATTCAGACCTGAAAAGGCCTCAGCTTTCAAAAGTCAATTACAAATGTGGATCCTCAGGGCCTGTAAAATTCGAAGTTTTATTATGTAAAGTATCTGTTCAGATAGCTCTACAGGTTGTCTATTTTTAGCGTGTGCTAATAGGAGACCTTCCCAATCACCTAAGGCATCTTTTTTATGTGCTTATTAATTGCTGTAGATTGAAGTAGATTTGAAACCTGTACTTCTTAGTGCAGGATCTTGATCAGGAGAAAATGTCTCTAAACTGGATGCCAGAAAATGCCTCTAACTGGAGATGCAAGTTATGCCATTTTCTTTGCACAGTCTTAGTGTTCTTTCACTTCTAGGATTGTTATATGGTTTGTTTACAAAAACTGCTGCAGTTTTCTTTTTTTCTATTCCAATAAAAATTAATTACATATTGCTCTAAGCTGGGGGTGGTGGAGAGCTTGATACATTTTCTTGGCATCTTTTGCCTGATGCCTGGGTATACTGTCACTCTGAATGCTTCCTTTACCGAGTTGTTTTAAGGGAAGGTACAAAACACAGATTTTTAAAAAACTTATTTGAAACTGGTAGAAACCCTTGAGAGACATGAAGCAAACTAATTTTAAAGTAAAATTTCTCATTTCCAAGATGATGTAGTTCTGCATGGCTGGGGGATGGCTATGTGGGAGTTCTTCCTATTCTAACAACTCTGATCAACACAAGATTGCTACAGAGCAAATGCAAAACCACACCACCAGCTCTGTGTTACTCAGGAGCTCAAGTCAGGCAGTTGTGCAGTTGCAAAAAGGGACAATTACAACTGGTCTTAGCTGGTGTCTGCTTTAACCCAGAGGGGACTTTCAGCTGAAGTCAGTGTGACACTCCATTTCTCCATTTTCACCAGCCAGTGTTAAATGATGAGGGAACCATCTGTGCTGGGGCAATGCACTGCCATTGCTTCTATTCTGTACGGAAATACTGGCCACCAGTGTCCAGTGTTACCAGTCTGCTGTTTTCTCAAGCATGAGATACACTCTTCTCATTCATCTTTTGTGGAAGAACTAAATTGAAGAGATCCTCTTCCGGTGGGGAATGTAACAGACTGTGGCGCTGCATCCTATAGAAACAGGAGGCGCTCTGTTGTACACTGAGATAACAGGAATGAAATGTGTGAAGTATTTAGAAAATGCAAAGATAAGCAATAGCAAATACAACTTACAAGGAAAAACAATTCAAACTCTTGAGTACTTGGGACATTCCAGTAATTTTCTGTAATTGTTGTTACGGAGGAATGTACATAGGCCATAAAAACCTGTAAGATCTGGTCTAGATAGCAGACACTTCTCTGAAGAGTTTTATTTCCCCTCCCAGATGCTTGTGTGACCCCTTGCATGCACACACAAGTGCTCCAGTGGAATCTGTATTGCCACCAGTTACTGCCAGCTTCCACGAGTATAAATGCTTGCCTGGTCTGTGCTTTCTTGTTTGAACATCTTTACACTTGTGTTTTATGAAATCCCCAGCTTTAGTGCAAATTCCGAATATAATGGGGGGAGGGGAATGACAGCTTTGGTTCCGCATATGCAAAATGAGAATACCATTTTGTGTTGCCACCTTGCCCATTTTAATCATTTCCTTCTCTGAATCGCAGCTTCTGAGTTTGTGCTTCTTGGCCTGGGAGGGAGCCCAGCCTTGGACAGGGCCTCTGGCTGTTGCGTGGCAAGTAATCCTTCCAAATAGGATTTGCATTCTTGCAGCAGCCATTCTGGGATAGAGAATGAATACATGGAGGCAAATTCTGCTTACACAGACATAGCTCAAGTCCAGCCATTCAGAACACGAGTCAATGACAGACAGAGTTGCACATAAATTGAGTCCTTTCTGAAAAGAACTGCTGCTAGTGGCTAAGAAAAATGTACAGGGTCAGAGCGTCTGCAGTGTCTTAGTTAACTGGATTTATAGGCACTTACTCACAGCAAAAATGTTGTTAGAGCCCCAGAGTTTCTTTGTTAGTTTTCATTTGCCGAGGACTGTCATCCCTGCAGAGTTGTCATGTGGAAACGTGAGCTTGCAACACAGCTACTTCTGTGTACAGTCTCAGTCTTCACTTAAAACTTCATTGCTCTTTCAGTGCTGTGTACTCTCTGCTTTAAAGCACCTGAGATGGTCTACTATAGTGACTCTTCTATTTGGGATGATAGTCTGCAGCTGTAGGATAGAATAAGTAACTGGTGGTAATAGTGGCTTAAATCAAAGCCAGACCTTGAATCCCTGAACTTTTATATTGCCATTTATTTGTGGGCATTATTCTTGATAGCCTTCTAGGTGTGTTTATCCTTTTTTTTGGCTGAGAAATGATTGAAACATCAAACAAAGCTTAGGAAGTGAAGGAACAGACTACCTTCTGGTTTATACCCAACACAGGTATTCCAATATTAACAGAAGCTATGTGAGTTTCAGTTAATTTTTTTCAGCAATCTAAGTTTTAAATGAAAGCCTGAAGAATAAGCACCTGAAAACTTCTGGGAAGTCATGTGTTAGAAAAGTTCAAAACTGAATAAAAATTTCCTTCAACTCATAAAAATGTTTTGTAGCTCTTCGTTTTTTCTCTGCAGA
This sequence comes from Ciconia boyciana, assembly GCF_034638445.1. Taxonomy (NCBI): domain Eukaryota; kingdom Metazoa; phylum Chordata; class Aves; order Ciconiiformes; family Ciconiidae; genus Ciconia; species Ciconia boyciana. The sequence continues at coordinate 120,451,648 of NC_132935.1, read as the reverse complement.
ACATAAAGATGTGTTTGTTCTCTATATTGAAGCACTGGTAACTTATAATTGAAACATTTATTTTCAAACTTCAGAATAGCTGAATCAAAATCAGTTCATTTTGCTAGGAGTTCACTGTTCTGTGAAAGATTTCCTTATAGTTAAATAAAATAAATTGATTTTGCTTATGACTTAGTCCTGTCTTTATCCTTTCTGGTGCATTAAATTTGATGTTCCTATTATTCACTTTTACTACTAGTGCTGAGGAACCCCAGGTGTTGACGAGGCCTCAGTTGTGCCAGGTACCACGCTGGGTCCAGCATAAATTGCAAATGCACTTTTCTGCAAAGAGTATATGATCAAAGAGGCAAGCCAGATTAGATGGGTACAGACCCAGGAGCACAGGGGACAGTGAGACATTTTTCATCAGCATGGTAAGTAGTGGCTTCAAGAACCTGCAGGCAGCCATTTACATATGCAACTCTATATCCTTGAGGTGATTGTGTTTTAAGGTGGTGGAGAATCAAAGCATTTCATCCCTGCAAGTAGGGAGGGATCCAAAGAATTGCCCATAATGTCACTGTAGTACTCCGTCCATGCTGTTTTGGTTTGAATAAGAGCAGTTTGATTTAAATCAACTTGGAAATGGGAGCAGCTTCTTGGCAGTGGGGGGAAGCCTTTCCCTTTTGGAAGTGAGGGTGACATACAGCTCGCCTGTCCTGCGGTGTAATTTGTCCTGACATTTGCTGGCACAGTAAGTTCTAACTAACTGCAGTGACATTTGCCGTGTGTGACATAATTCGAAACACTTTTTCATAATACTTCCACTTGAACTGAAAGCAGCCAAACTGTCTTTTCTAATTTCAGCCCTTTTGATCCCTTGTTCCCAATGATAAGTTCTGCTTTGCAGTGTTTCCCAGTGCTGCCTGAAGTAAAAAGATGAAATAGCAGCTAGCAATCCAAGGTTTTTCCCCTGTCGCTACTTGAGAGCATGCCAGAAGTCATTGATCCGTCATGAGCTAAATCCTGAAGGAGTTAGCTTCAGAAGTTAGCCCTCCCAAAGCAGACATTAAGATATAGAAGTAACAACAGAGCCAACTAACAATAAGGTGTGTTTGTGTTTGCTTCCATTTATTACTACTAACATTGGACACTAGTCACAGAATATTATATTTAAAACTCATCAAAAGGAAAATGGTATGGAGTGCAATCAGTGTCTTCACAATCAAAAAGAATGCATTTTTCTAGTTTTGATGTGGGTCACCAAGTGGGAATTGTTACAACTTTGGTTTTAATTTGTTTCTGCAAGGAGGGTGTCTTTTCTTCAGTAAAGAATACCTAAACATTTCTTGCTGCTTAGTCATCTATTCAAGTAGCATGCGAGATGCTGCAATTATTTCCTGATGACTAGATGGAAAATACAGTTGTTTTGATAACATTTTGTTCATGCTGATGCAATTGAATATGCATAACTCACTCCACTTGATGATCTGGCCCTGACAAGTTTGATTACTATTCCTAATAGTAAGCAATAACATTTCTTTTGGGGTGGTAGGAGACTATTATGTACAATGTGGATGAAAAAAGTCTTATGGCTGCAGTTAAATGCAGTCAAATGTCATGGAGAATTCACCAGTAGATGGAGGAAGTTTGGGAGTATGACCTCTTGTTTGGTAGCTGCTATAAAAGTAAACTGGTATACTGTGTAAAATCAGACTGGGAAATCTGATATAAAGATAAACTTGCTATGAGACTAAGAGGGTCCATAAGTACTGGCAAAAAAAAAAAGTAGTGGGTACCTGGTTACGCAGGATGCGTAGTGCTTCCTCTGGTTTTTTGACAAACATAGAAACAAAAGCTGGGACACTTTTAGGTATCTACTTATTTAGCCTCAGGTTCCTCACAACCCATAACGAGTCAAGGTTTTGAGGACAACCTTATATCAGCTCTGTGAGGTGGGGAAATGCCCTTATCCCACCCCCCCATACAGATGGCCACTGAGATTAGCCCAGGATCATGCAAAGCAGAGAACTAAATTCCACTTCTAAAACCAAGCACCAGACCTGGCTATTCACTCAGTACTCTTAGACTAGCGGGTTGATCTTTCTGCAGAATGAGTAGGCCATACCACTCCTATCCTCAGTTAGATTAAGGATCAGTCTGTTGAATTTCAGCTGTGCACTTCTAGGTCAGATTTAAAGTCAGGAAAACGGTCACACTTCATTTCAGCTATTTGCTGTTCAGGAAGAGAACTGAAAATAGTAAATGGAGTACAGAAAACTATAGAAATTCAGGAGAGACTCAGTTTTGGAGTTCAGCTTCTTACAAGAAAGAGGCCAAACTGAACTTTTAAACTCTAATCTGCCTGCAAAGGTGAGGTTGCAGCTGAGACAGCATCACCTTGTGCTAAAGAGGTCCCTGTAAATAAAGATCCTCATACTGGAAATTAAGTCGGTATACAAAATGTTACAAATGTATACAGTGTGACTTGTGTATTTATTTCTGTATCTGTGCTGTTAATTACATTAACATTTAAAAGTGCATTTTTAAAGTTCTATTTGTGATATAACCTTTTCTTTTTTGTTTCTGTTTTCATCTTTTTTTATTCCTCCTTATATGAATGTGCTAATTGCTTAGATATAGTTAGAGGTATACTGCTTAAAAACAAGCCTTTGTAAAAGCAAATGCAAAGTAAAATTCTTTTTTAAACAAGTGTCTTTAGGCATTTAGCATGCCAACAGCAGTGCTAAGAAGTCAAAGGAATGCTCTTGAGTAGGAAGGCAGAAGCACATCACGTGAAGTTTCACAAGTGAAAGCCAGCATCCTCTTTCGCAGGTAGTTGGAGTTGTTTATAGCTGCAAAGAGCTAGCTGTGTGCTGAATCAAAGTGCTTAAAAAGTGGGGAAAGATTTTGACTTCTGAATGTTCTGTAAAAGCATGTTTTCATGCATTTCAGTGTGGGATCCAAATTTAAATTGTTGGCATCTCTCTAAATGTGTATTAAAAGGTATGGGAAAATGATATATATGATAAACTATGTCAGAAGAAGGAACGGTGATTTCTTTTGCTAGAAAGTGAGACAAAGATGGTCTGAGCGTGGCCTTACCCACAAGATCTGATTGGGGTTTTTTGCATGGCTTTAGCCAAATTACCTAATTTATCTACCTTAAATCTTTCCTTTGGTTAAGTGGAGTAATAGCACTAGCTTCGTTTGACTTTGGGAACGAAATGAGGGGAAAAATGTATGTGCAGTTGCTGAAGATCCAGATTGTTAAAAGTGCAGAGTACTGTTATTATATGACTTTGGTCTAGTTTGAACAACATAATCAGCAGGCAGCTGTGTCTAGGCATCCTAGTGAACTACCAAATAAGCATTTAATATCCTAAATCCTCTGTTGGGGTTGTCTTTTGATTACATCAGTGTTATAATTCTTGCTTTCTTTTATAGCTGTTCGAAGAATAGATTGGCTGGTGCTTTTTTGAAAGTTATATTCTTTGTCCCAGTCCTTTTTCTGAATGCTCTGAAGAATTGTACTTTTTGCTCTTTTAGCTGCATCCACCGCTGGCTTTCCTTGCTCAGCTTAGTCAAATTTTGGAAGTCGGGTATATTGTCTATAAACTTCAGGTGGTTCAGCTACTCTGCCTTTTATGCTGAGTCTTTTTTTCTTTTCCACACCATTCTCCAGAAGAGACTTTCAAAGCTAAGAATGGCTTCAGAGAGTCACCTTGTACCATTCTTCTTTCTGATTTGGTCTGTTAGCTGCTCTTGTGTTATGTTATGGTAGAGGCAACTGTTCACCAAAAATGGTGCATGTTAAAATCTTATTCTCAGAGCTTTTCTTTAAATTGAAGGATGTTTTACCTCTCACAGTCGCAAATTATTAATTGCAAATTATTAATTTGCAATTGTTGCTGCTTCTTTTCAGATGTAATCTTCATGTCCTTGAGTAGAATCTCTCTTAACATTCTGTTGTCTTAGGCACACATAGTCTACTTTATTTCCTGATTCTGCCACACAACCTAATAGCTTTTGGAATGGAGGTTGTCAGGTACCATTTGGCAGGAACCACCATACTACTCTTATTTTGGACATTCTTTGGCAATTTAATAATACTGTATTCTTCAGTTTTCTGTTTCTTAGCAGTAGCTTACATCTTTCTTCATCTTTCAAACTCCATATGTTTGTCTTGCCTTTATTTTCCCCTTTTGGAGAATTTGACATCTTCCACCCTTCCCCTTAGGCTGTTGAAATTCTTCCTTCATCTTACTGTGCCTTTCCAGGTTAATTTTAGCTATCTGCTTATGGGTGATCAATCTGTTTTTATCCAGCTTTACACTAAGTGGGATCTTCTTTGTGTTTCTCTCCTGGGACTGTGTCATCCCTTGAACTTTTGCTCTGTAGAGAAGTAGAAATATTCTGCTTCTCGGTCGCAAAAAAAATCAAACACATTTTCATGTTGGTAGTTAGCATTTTGTTGTCTTATCTAATTTCAGATCAAATAATTTTACATGGTGTCTCTTCATCTACAAGGAAATTATGCTAGCATTCCTATTTTCTTGTGCTAAACTTATTAGACAGGCATGTGTAATATCATGCCTGTCTCTTGCAGCTTCAATTATATGTATATATATGAAAACAGTGCTTTGTGCTCTTCACGCACTTGTGCATAACTTTTCAGTGACTTTCTGCTGGGTGTCTCTTAAGAGTTTCCAGTTGTGTTCCATCCAGCATCTTTTCTAATTTAATGTTGCTGCTCTCATGATTCAAGTTGCAGGACACCTGACTTCCAGGCTTGGAGGAGTGAAGGAAATTTGGAACTTGTTAAAGAAATTTTGGCAAGAAGTGGAGGTGATAATTTTCAATAGCTCATCCAGCAATAAGTTGAGAAATCCGAATGCCTGATTTCTCTCTGATGTAAGTGGCACCACTTATTTTAAAGTAACCTTAGGAATAAAAGACCAAAATAGAATGACCTGAGGCGTGTGCTGTACACATGGCAGATCAGAACAAAGCAGTCCTAATGAAATAGGCCTTCTTTCTCTCTTCACATAAGCAGCTCCTGGGGAAAAAAGTGTTGTGATTTTCCCCTGCACAAGTAAAAAGGCATAGGAAAGTGATGTGATGAAACCTGTTAGGGACATGTTCCTTAAAAATTTCCCTAGAGTATTGGCTCTCAAGTATGAAGACTGTCTGCACTGATCAGTAGAAGTATCCAGGTATAGAGGAAGCTGTTCTGCCTACTTTCCTGCAGATCTTTCCCCAAAGAACTGGAAAAATTTTCTAACCACTTCAGATATCAGGCATGGTCTCATCTAAGGTGTGCATCAGTTCCAGTGGAGCAAAGAGGAATGTGGAAAAATGTGTTTTAAACAAATGTAGTTCCCTGAGAGAAATTTGTGTTAGTACCAAAGACCCATTTTTTAAGATCTTGTAATTCTTCATAGTGAAGGGAATAACTGAATACAGGTGAGGAGAATGGTTCTGCTGCTTCTGTCAAGTTTCCTGTGTAACAGGCTAGTAAATGAACAAATTCAAAAAGCTTTTAGGATCTTTAAAAAACCCAAACACAAAAACAGATTGTTGCTCAGTGTAATTATCAGAAGGGCTAGGCAGCTAGCCTTGACTGATTTGAAGGCTACCATTAGGACCTATCCACTTCAATACCAATATGGCAAGACATCTTAAAATCTGACACTTCGTCTATAATGGTGTATTTCCTGTGGAAGGTGTGGTGTTGCTGCACGGAGGTATGTTTGGGAAGTGCTTTAAGATTTGTAGATGAAAGTTGTTATATATGAAATGTACAAAGTGTTAGAATATCAAAGGGGTAGGGGTTTATATCTAGAGATAAATAATTGGCTACTTCCCAAAATGTGTTTTTAGTTTTCAAGAACCATAGGGTACAATGTACCAGCAGGGCTCCCTAAGAATTAGGTTTGGATACATGCCTGCCAGCGGTGACTTTTTCTTAAAAGAAAAGGTGATTTTAGATGTCAGCAACTAATAGTACAAAACCAGTCTAGTGCTCAATCTGATAGCACAGCTGCTGCAGTTTGGTTCTGAGGCAGGAGCTTGGGAGAGAGAGTTGGGGAAGGCATTGAAGGGGTGGGAAGATAATGTTCACACTCTGCACAAGTAGCATAAGCTCTTTGTTTAATCTAATATCCTCAAATCTGACATGGATAACTATCCGCGGGGGATATTCAAAGACTGTAATTAAGAAGTTTTTATATGAGGAGAGGATAACTCACTGAAACATTGCAGGAAGGGTGGCTGTGAAAATTTTTCCACAGTTTTTTTTTTCAATGCTTTTTGTCTCCAGTTTAACCTCATGTTGTACTGAATCACCTTCATTTTCCCTGTCTGACATAAAATGCATTAGTGCGTTATGGGAAATACTCAGATCTGCTGCAACAAGGGGCTCACTTGCTATTTTTCTTCAAACTAGCGGTAACAGTGCTCTGCAGCTGTGGCATACTCCACTCTAATGTCGGTGGGATTGTCGTGTCAGGTCTAATACAGGTTTTTTGCTACTGCATTATAAATGCAGCAAAACTTGCGAACCATGATCACCAAAAGACTGTTCAAGCTGATTTCTTATCATTGGAGCTTACTGCCTGTAGTGAACAGCTGGGTAGTCATGTAACTAGGTAAAGGTCAGAAGTAATCCACCACTTTGCATTCTGGCACTGCAGACCCTTTCTAAATACAGTAGCTAGCTGCGGAGGTGGGGTCTGTTTGGATCTCCCTCATGGCATGCACAACGTGATGAGAAAAGTAGCTATTGAAAGCTTAGTTTCTTATTTCAAGACAGGTTGCCCAATTCCTGTTATTAAATAGCCGGCTGCTCGCTGCTTTTTGCTGCGACATCTCCGTAATCCAAAGTAACATACTGACCACAAATACTGTTCAGTAACAGAAAAATTAGCTGATACCATACTGCTGTGTGGGTAGGGGCAAGAACTGTTTCAGAGATACAGGATCTTTGCACAGATGTCCACCGGTTTCTGGGATGTGTCCCGTGGCTGAATTTATTTCCACTGTCTGCTTCTGTATTTTGAACTGTGATTTGTTTGTTTGTTTATTTGTTATTGTTGTGGAGGTATCACCTCAAGGGAATTCCTAGAGGCATTTTCTCCCATTTATGCAGCATTTTCTGCTGAAAGGATAATCTGGTCCCTACTTAGTACAAGGCAATCTTGAGTAATTTATGCCTATATCTTGACTGCAGAAAACAGGCTACATCACAAATATTTTTGAAAAAGCATGGGGGATCACTTACTGAAATTAACAGTAATATTTCTATTGGCTTAATGGTTGAAATGGTGTTCAGTGTATTTGTGAAATTGTTTTCAATGATTTGGACAGGACTGATCATAGGAGTAGAACAAAGATTTCATAGCAAGAAAACAGGCTTAATTAGAAACTGTGTGGTCCTGCAGTGACCCTAGAGATCACCAAAGTAAGCAGGACTTTTGTTGGACATTATACTGGTTTCTCAGCTCCAAAACAGTGGTACCCCAAAGTGTGGATAAAGTTGTTGTAAAATGGCCTTCTCCAGGAGGTGTCATTCATCGAAGTAAAGCAGCTTTTTGGTTATGTTTTGGAACTATTTGAACAAACATGGATCAGATACTTCCTCTCCTATTTACTCATGAGTCAATGTGAGAGATTTTGTCCCTGTGCTGTTGATGATTGTGGTTTTAATTACAATGTTTTTGTACAGTGTCTTTAGCTGTAAATCTTCTCTCGGTGATTATATTATTCTTTTGTTACTTTCTGTACTACACAGCATTATTTAGCATGTTTGAGAATTATATTTTGCCTAAACTTGGAATTTCTTCTGTCATTTTGCAGTACGAGAGTGTTGTTATGTTACCATATTTTTAGTGTCTTCTGAAGAACTGTCCCTTGATTCCAGCATTGCTTTTGTGCAATTCCATTTGCAAATCACTCAATTTTTAAACCATTTAATGACTCTGTCTTGAAAACTATTCAAGTTATAGTGATCTGCTGAAAATAACACCAACCTGCTCTTCCACAGCACTATAGGATTCATTCCTCTTTCTTTGTATCTTCTGTATATTTTTTCCTTTGGTTTCTTTTTCCTCCCCTTTCTTCCATTTCATCTGTCCTTGTGACAGTGGTGTTCAGATGGAGTAGAAAGCAAGAAGGGAAATAGTTCCCTTAATGCATTTTTGCTGCACAAGTGAGAGAGCCTATTGGTATCTGTCAGCAGGGAGGCAGGCAAGAGGTAACAGATGGCATGAAGGGAGAGCTAAGAAGCCATGAAGTTACAAGGGAGCAGTATTTCTCAAAGAAAGATAAGTAATGTCAAAGTAATACGCAGGGGAAAGAAGGCAGCTGGGGACCTAAGGCAAAGTCGGTCAGAGCTTGAAGGTGGACTGAACACCAGTCTTCCCAGACAGACCATTCTCTCTGGCAAGTGGCCCGTGGTGAGCTGCTGGCTACTGGGGGCAAACCTTTGGCTTCTTCACACTGAGCTAGAAGACCCAGGTTTCTACATCAAAAGACGTACAGACCTCTCAAGTACTTTGATTCATGTTTCTTCTTGGATGTTCAGGATGGAGGCACAACCCGTCCTAAGCCATTAGGCCATGTGGTAAGGGAGAAGCTGCAGTGCTGCCGCTGGAAGCTGTTTATCTTACCTAGCCAATGTGGCTGCATCAGTGTTAATAAATTAAATGTGGCCAGCATGCCCAGAGTCCCTCTTGGGCCCTGAGCACAGCTAGCTACATGCAGCTCTTCCCTATATAATTAAACTTTTTTAGCTTCCAGAAGATAGCCACATGTAAACTGCTTGCTTGGGGTGGTATCTGCACGTTGCTGACTCCCAAAGAGTGCCTGAGAATTGTCAAAACCAAGCCAGTGACTGTTTGAATGATTTAACAGCATTGCGATTTCCAGCACCCGTGGGTGTTCCTTTGTGATGTGTAACTTGGAAACGTGACCCAGGGTGCAACAGGTTGGCCTTCTCCGAAGGATATGGAAAGGGTCGGAAAGCTGATGTTGCAATGATGATGTAAGGTCAGACATAGGCAGTGAGGATGCACAGTGAAACACGTTGATCTTGACAGTGCCATTATGGTGTTTTGGGTTGACTTTACCGCACCTTCAGGAACTGGAGAGACTGTTTTGAAGTTTTGCTTTTGAACATTGGCAGTTCGTTTGAGCCTGAGGAGCTCAGCTGGCAAAGTGAACAGGGACAGATTGCAAGTCTTCTTCCATAGAACTGCTTCAATTTTTCAGACCTCTGCACAAGGAAAACAAGATTCTTGGGACTTTATTTCATGAGGACTAGCCATAAAACAACGCTTAAAAGAGGCACTTTTCTGTTGACTGCACAAGGAACTGCACTTGCCAATGCCATTATATGAATGTGATCCTAATGCTTGTTTGCAGTGTCACTGTAAGCAAACTTATACCATGGTTTATTTCTAACTAATTAAAGTCTTATTTAGGAATGAGTCATTTGTACACGAGAATGATTTATTTATTTATTTATTTTAAATCTGAGACAGGCATTTCATACTGAGGTCTGCTGCCTCCGTAGTGCAATTTATTATCCCAAAAATGATCTGGGGTTGTTCCTCTCTGAATCCAAGCATCTGTGATGTTAATGTTACTGCATTTTATAATTGGTACTTGATAGTTTAAGTGGATAATCAGCTAAGACATAAATGCAGCTTACCAGGAAACAATTGAGAATTTAGGATAATAAGGCTGATTAGACACTGTGTTATGCCAGTCTCACGCTAAGATAATTCTACTGAGTTGAAGTTGTACAAATAATGCTGTAAGATACACAGTGGTCAGGCAGACCCCCTTCACGTATGCTTGACTGCCTGTCTTTGAGTAGACACAGTCTAAATGGTAGTAAGCTCCTGTTAGTGAGAAAGATTAAATACTCCTCAAGTCTAGGATTCTAGACATTGCTTGCCCGAGATCTTTGCAACTTTATTAAAGAAGTTTGAAAGCCAGTTAATAACATCCCATAGCAGTCATAATTTCAAATACTTTTCTTCTGTTATCTAGGCTTAATATTTTAGATTAAAACATGAAAGGAGAAGCATCTTGTCCACCATTACATAAACCTGGTGGCTTTTAGCATTCACTGGGAATGCTTGTTTGCTGCTAAAGCAGGTGTTAATGCTCTGTAGAGGAGGGAGCCGCATGCGTTCTTCTGGTGGACAAGCACAAGACTGAGAGTGCACGATTTGTTCAGGCTCTTAATTCAGGGCCCAAGCAGTGGAACCACATGGTCCACTCAGTAGCTGTTTGGGGGAAAGGTGACCAAATAAAGCTTTAAATTACCTTTGTGACTCCCAGGCACAAGGCTTCACGGGGACCAATTTAGTCTCTGGCACAAAAGATAACAGCCTTATTGCCTGGGTATCACAGGGAGGTGACACAGAGCCTGGTGTGGCAGACCTCGTTGCTGGATATAGTTTCTCATGGTGTTATTTGTAGCACAGGAAGGAGACCACTCACTCTTGTGTCCCGAGGGCTCATTCTGGCCCTGTTTGCCATGCTATGGGGATGGAGAGCAAATGGAGAGAGTCCAGTGATGATGTCGTCTTTTTTTTTTTCTGGAGTGTGCAGTGCTTCCCTGACACCAGGAAGTACTTTTACTAAGTAGATTGACCTGTCAGTGTCTTGTGTTGTTCTGGGACTCGCGTAACCTGAACCATTTGGATCCGTTTGCCAGATTCCTCTGTACTTACGAGGCTCCTGAAATCCACACACTCTGATGAGCAGTTAATGCTGTCTCCAAAAGTGCCGGCTAATCCCCTGAGCGCCTGTCTCCTTTTGGCGCTCTCCTGGTATTGTTGTTTGGCATGCCCTTGACAACTACAGTGTCATAGGAGCAGCAGCTGGAGCTGTATGTTCAGTGGCCATGTGATGGTTGGTTGGGATGCGTTAGACATATGCTGTGTGTTCTGGGCTATTTAAAGGATTAATTTACATGAGCCATGCAGCTGAACTGAAGCTAGTAATCTTCCGTCTATGCTCATTACTCCACCATGCTTAAACACAACAAACTATTCATCTTATTCCATGTTTTTTTTTTTCCTCACAGAAATTAACTTGGGGGGGGGGAGGGAATAGAACAGCCTCCGTGGCTGGTTAGAAGGGAAGGAATGAATTAATTTCCTACAGGCAGCAAAATGCAGGCAAAACTTTCCTGTTCTAGGCTCTGTCTGGCAGAAGCCAGCTGGCCAGTCTGTCTGGTTTGTAGCTCAGAATGAGCTACGGCACAGGCTTATCTTACCTAGATTAAGACATCAGAGGGAACTGTGGGTTGAGGGGGGCTTTTCTGGGGTTAGGGCTTTTCTGGGGTTATTAAGGTAAGGGGGAAAGAACGTTACTGTTTAGGAAACAGGCTACCAGTGGAATGATCGCTTTTTGAAATAATGTCACCAAATTTCTTCTCTATCTGTTGTCTATATATTGGGTTATTCTTTTATCTCTGTACAACAGTTTCTCTTTTCCATAACGTTCCATTTATCTTCTGTACAGTGAGGGTCATTTTGCTGTGTCTTCTCTTTTGTCCAAGCATAGGAGGTTTCACTTTTTGCTTTCTTTGAACTTGGTAGATATAATTTGTGATTGTTAAGATGAGACTTTTTAATACTTTGTCTGTAGAAGTATGGCAAAAGTCCTGAAAACTTATAGTCTAAGATGAACTGGCTCTCACTTGAATTTTTGCTTTGCTGCCAAAGTAATTTCTGTGAAGGAATAGCTCTAGTCTCTCTTCAGAATTTTGTCACTGAGAATATGGCTGAACTGGGTTGAGTAGTGTCTGGTAAAACTAGCATCATCCTTAACCCATGGAAGAAGACACTTCACATCCTTGGCTTACTTGCTAATAACAACACAATACCATTTCCATCAAGGTTAGAAGATCCTGAAAAGTTTCCTAATAAATACCTAATTGCAACTGTGTCGGGGGATTGGCATGGCTATGAGTCAGGAAGACTGAGATACTGATTTCTGTCCATTTTCAGGGGTACCAACTGTACATCTACCTGACCTCCTATCAAGCTACTATTGCTGCTTGGGCTATATATTACATTTCTAATAGACAAGTTTTTCCTTTTTCCCCTACATCTTCCTGTAATGTTTATTTGTTTATGGATGTATTTATTCATTTATCATGCATCCAGCAAGATGAATCTGTCTGAAGAGCAACTGAAAGCAGACTGTAATTCAGCCATGTCCTCGCACAGCATTTTTCCAAGGAGAAGCAGAAAATGCCACTGTGACAGTCATAGCCCAGCTGCACATCTTAAACCCTGTTGCAGCTCTGAATGACTCAATTGTACAATTTAAATAATGGAGAGCTCAAATGTTTTTATTGCAACCAAACAAATAGACACACATTGAACATGGCCCTGCCACTGTTAACTGACATAAAACACTGGGAAATGTCATATTTCATGGTGCAGTTAAAAACCCAACAGCCCTATCTCAGCATGGCTGTCACATTTATATTGTAACAGTGTTTTATGATGGCCACGGTTTTTATTGATGACCCTTACTACCCATATAAAATGTGTTTTCTTCTAGCAACTGTATTATCAACCTGACATCACACCCCTCCTTTCCTTCTCCACATCCAAAGCAACTTTTCACAGTAAATTGATTCAGGTGTTTCACCTGTTTAGGTATTTAAAAAAAAACCATCACTAGTAGGTTAAAACTATAAGATTAAATTATAACATTCCTTATAGCTCCCCTTACACAAGATCATGTGGCACACAACTTTATGGGAAGGAAATGACAAATCAAAATGCTTACATAGAAAGAAAAACCCAGCTCACACTAAAGATGATAGAGGCTGTTTTGTGAGATTTGAGAATGATCTCAGCTTTGATAATGAACTGAAGACAAATCACCTGAAAAATCTGGGCCTTTGCCTTGTTCTTTCAAAGCAAATATACTAAGCTTGTGGTTAAATAGCCATTTCCAGTATGACCAGCCAAAGACAGTGTTAAAAGAAGGAAGTTTGGTTATGTTCAGAGAAGCCACACTGGCAACAATCAATAGGATAGGGGTTTTTGGATGATTTTGGCACCTTTTACATCCTAGTTCTAGGGAAGTTGGAAATATTGTGTCAATAGCGTTCCTATGGAAAAAAATAGTATTTTATGTGCAGCCTGGCAGGAATGGAGAGATCTATAAGCTGATTAAAATGAAAACCAAATAAAATTGTTTGGATTGTGTTGCTGTCTGAGGAAAGCTTGCTCTGAATGCTGGACTATGTATTACTCTGTATTAAAAATGCCCCAGTTATTCAAAATATGTCTTAGTAGATTTTGAGGAAATAATCCTACAAGATTTAATTTCTTTAGGGATGTCAGCTGAAAGGTGCATTGCGCCTTGGGATGGGAAGTTATTTGGATGTTTTCTGGAAGGAACCTGATTTGGTTAGGAAAATTAATTATAAATGCCAGGCACACTCATGGCTGGAGTATGGTCTGAAAACCTACTGAATTTACAGTCAGAGTTTAGTTTGAGGTGGGAAGAGAGATGGAGCAAGCTAGATAATCTTTCCAGCTAGATGCATGAGCAGTTTCTCTAGGAGAAAACAACTGATTTTTTTTTTTCTTCCCCCTTTAGAAGTAGTTAACATTTTTCAAGGTCTCTTCGAGGACTTTTACAAGCAAAGCGTAAACACTGAGGGATGAATCTTCACCGCATCTGCTTCATGTCAGCCAGTATGAAGTAGTATGCCTCTAAATGGATGCCTAGCCCTTATTATACTGCGAGTCATTGCCAGCACATGTGCGGCAGTTCTGCTTGTTTCTAGATGTGTTGAACGTACTGCACTTTGGTATGTTTAATCCACAGGGCAGGTCTTGTGCAGTTGATCTGGGCACCTACAGTTGTCATTTGCATTTTAGGTATCAGCTAGTCCTCTCTGATGAGGGTTGTTCAGTGTCCAAAAATTCCAGACAAATAGTCAAACCCTTATTTTTTTCCAGTCTGTACAACTTTTTAAGCAGTAAAAAAAAAAGACATCAAGAAGAAAACTTGGACACAGAATAGCCCTAATTGAGGTTGTCTGTTGTGATAGGCTGTGCTTTCAAAGCAAGACTGATAATCTTGAGGCTTCTAAGGTCCTCAACTGCAAGGAATTGGCCAGTCACGTTGGCTGCAGGTTGAGAAACCCATGCTCTATCCCATTACTTGTCCTCCCCCATGGGCTATGCAGTTCATAAATAGGAACATGCTCTCCCTTGCTGACTTCAGTGCAATCTTGGTGTGGGTCCACTTGGAAAGCTGAAGATAAAAAACAGAGGTGGGAAGTAGAATAAGTGTTCTCACCTGTTTTGCCTGAGGAAAAGCAAGTTGTTTACCAATCTTTTCTTGCTTTAATGATCTCTGTGTTCCACCTCTTATTCTATGAAGCTGTGCTTATCCGCTGGTACCCATGACTAGTGAGCATTATCCTGGACACTTGTATGACAAAGAATTGTTTATTTACCACCTAAGCAGCTGCAGTGTTGTAGTGCAGCCTTCGAGGATGAGAAGAGCACATGATGGACACTAATTGGAGGGCTTAGACAACTGAGCAGTACCTGCCTTGAATTACAACCTTGTGCTGTGCTCTGCACAAGATCTGTAAGATCAAGGCAGAAAACCTCACTGAGAGCCAGGACAGAGTTTCAGAGACTGCAAAAAATCTGTTGGCAGTCCTTGAAATGCCTTGTTGAATGGCCACTGCCAGGGATGAGTGGTAGACATACCTCAACTGCGTCTGTCTGAACAAGAGGAAAAAGTTTTGACATGCCGTTGGGGAAATCTAAGCTGTGTGGTGTTAGTTCTGCATACATTGAAAATCTTTGAATTTGAGAGGTATACCTCGAGACCTGAACAGGCTGATTTTTCATATGTGGAGTTCTGCAGAGACTGCTTTGTAGATTGTTTTTTAGATAGCTATGAATTTTACAAGCCACAGTACATAGATTGATGGGCAAAATGAAAACCAAATACCAAAAGTACAGACAGTGAAAACAGTTATCTCACCATGAGGCGTAAAAAGGGAGCACCTTAGTGGCTAGTAGCTTAGTGACAAAATTTGTCAAATTACTACTTTTCCTCTTTGGAGCTTTTCTGGAGCTGCAAGGCTGTGAGTGGGGTGTGAGTGGTAGAAACCAAGCATCAGTTTTAGTGGGACATTCATGTCAGCAACCATAGTCACATGAGGGGATACGGTGAGGAGGCACCAGGAGGAGCAACAGCCTGATGGAAAATTACCTTGTCGTTCTCCTAAGATGACAGCATCTGAGATAGGGGAACTGGAAGAAACACCACTTGTATATCACAAGATGCATTCTTGCTGTAAGGACTAATGCAGTGATATCTGCTATTTTCCTTTGCAGTGCTGCCTGACAGGCAGACTGTTGTCAGGAGCAGTCTGTCAGCTTGCAGTAGAGAAAGGGTTGCTGGATCTTGGTCACTTTTGGTGGTTTCACCAGTAGACACCAGTTCAGTGACAAGATCCTGTGTTTTGTGTGTCCCCTTGAAAGGAGTCATTGTCCCTGCCCTCCTTTTTCTTTGTAGACGTACAGCAGTCTGTGATGAAACATAAATTTAGACTATTGTGCTGTGCCAAAAATCTGTTCAATGTTTTCATAATGCAGATAGAGTGATTTTAGGCATGTGTTTTTTTCTTTAACCTGCTTGCAAGTCATCTTTATGCCTTAAAGAGCACATTGTTCAGTGTACTGCTTGGCCATCTCTGTGATACCCCTTTTCAAATGCGTTGTTGGTTTGTGTCTAAAGACGGGAAACTTTTTAGTCTTGGCCCTTCATAGGGGCACATTCAGTGTAGATACCCACTTGGTAAATAAAGTACAAGGCTAGATGTAAGGAAAGAATTGTTTGCTTGGCTTCTTGCTCATTGGGCATAGGAGCCCAAAGAGAGAGAACTGGCATCGAACTGGAGTGTAATGGCTGTGTGGTCTTTCAGATGTAGAGTGATGCTGCAGGAGACTTCAAAGACAAAGTGCAAAGCAATACTGGAAGCCTAGTTGTTGGCCCAGGAAAATTCCATGGAGGAAAATCACATACACACAAAATAGGTATTTTGTGACATACCTCATATACTTCTGTACCCACTTTTGCTAGGAGTAATGCTTAAAGACGTTTTGATAACAGGGCTAATGTTATTTGGATACAGTGATTTTTACTTGGACCAGCTAGTGCTGGTTGTACATGTAGACAGGGTTTTAGCACAGGGTAGATACTCCTTTATAGGACTGTTTTGGGGATGTATCATATACATCTCTTACCATATAGGGAAAATGGTATTTTTTAAAATAACATATGCATGACAGGTTTCCTAACCCAGGTACCTGAAATGCAGGTCTCACTTTCATCGCAGTTCCAGGATTAGAGGCTCACATGTTCCTGTGCAACAAAAAGCCCTTCATTGCTATGTGTGTCTCATCTCAGTATGAAATGTTGACCTAAAGCCTTGCTTGTGTTTCTCCTTGTATATCCTGGCAGCAGAGTAGCTGTTGTTGCTGCTGCACAAGTAACAAAGGCTTCTTATTACCATCTGTCATGTCATACTTACAATTTTCAAGATCCAACCACGGCCCTCCCAGTGCGATTGACTTCGAATCATGATTGACATTAATAGCTATTTTTAAAAGTCAAAAACCAGGCTTTATTTCTGACAAGGGGAGCGTGTTTGATTGATACTGAACTCATTACAATCATTTACTGGAGGCCGGGAGTCCTGGTACAGTGACATTTGTGACAGCTTTGTTTCAGCATGCATGCCTACAACTGCGTTCTGGCTGCGGCGGGCTTGCTCCAATGCTTTGAATTTAATGCCATGTTTTTGGAGGCCGAAGAAAGAAAGGAGAAGGGAAGAAGCACCTATAGAGAAAGTAAATGCCCTTTCTAGGCAGTTGTCCTTTTACAGACTGGGGACCATAAATGAAATGTAACTCTTATGCATTGACTTTAGCCAATTTTTTGTTTGCGTAGATGGAGATACCTGCCTTCCTTTAAGCTGTGGCATACTGGCAGTGGAATACACAGGCAGTTGAGATGCTTTCTGCCTGCTGAAAATATCAGAAAATGCTCTGCAGTGGTACTAAATCCCTAGCTGTTCCAAAGGGCTCATTACTTGCTTGAGCAAAGCAGACTTTTCAATTAGCATTACTTTTGTCATCCATGCCTGGTCGCTTTTTATTTAATATACAGTAAGTAGTCACAAGAGATACAGCCAAAAGTTTTGATTCAACTTTGTAGCCAAGCTAGAAATAAAATGCTTTTGCCAAAAAGAAAAAGGGCAAACACAGACTTGTATGAACTCAGTTGGCAGAAGTAAATATTGCACTAGCTCTAGTTGCATTGATTACAAGAAAAAGAAGTGACAGCTGTGAATGAAGTCCAAAGGCCAACAGCGGTGGCCTGAAAAATCAATGTATTAGAATAATTTGTGTAAAACACTGGCTGTAGTTGAAAAGCATGTTCTGTTGAGAAAATTTTTAGAAGTGGGTATTGCACTTCAGAACTTTGCTCTTCTATTCAGTAGTTTTCCTCCTTCTGTAAATTTTTAATAATTTATGAACAAACTAAAGGAAATTTTGAAGCTATGGGTTTTTTTTGTGGCAAAATTCTAGACTTTTCAGTACTCAAAGCACAGGACAACTTTAAGGTTAAATGACTACATAGTAGCATCTAAGTCTGCCACCAAAATTGACCCTACTATTTCTGTGGAATGTTAAGGTGTTTTTTTGATGATTATGAGCCTGTTTCTGGTCCTTATAATAAAGTTTTTAAAGGGTTCCCTTCCAGCGCACTGCCTCATTTATACAAAAGGTTGTGAGTTTGAAGGGCTGGACTGACACAAAGTAAAACAGAGCTCTCATCTCTGCTGTGTGAGACATGGAATAAATAATAATAAATGGTAAAGACTGGATGAGCTCAGAAATTCTGCATAAATAAATAATGGGATAAAAATCAAGTTTGTGCAGAGCCAGAGGCAATTTTGATTTTAAGCCAAGTGTCATAATTTTTAATGAAACACCTTATAAAGATGTGAGTTTATGAAATAGTTTGTGAAAAGCTATCAAAGGCATGAGTTCTTATAGGACTATATAGCAACATGATACATGAGTACAATCGGCTACATCTGATTGTACCCAATGCAACTTCTAAAATAAAACAAAACTTTAGAGGCATTTGTCATTACAGCCCTCTGTCAAAAGATGGAACAGAATATACTCATGCTGCAGTCTCTGGGAGCACCACTAGTATCTAGCTGACAAACACTACGGGTTTTCTGGCAAAATTACGCTAATGGCTGCAAGAAAACAACTCACATTTGAACAAGTACGTTGGATCATGGTGCCTACAGGCAGATAGCACAGCCCTCAGGATGCACAGCCAAGCTATTGTTTGTGTATGTAGAAGAGGTTTTTGTTCTTGTAACCAATGCATGAAGACTTTTATAGGTATTTGTTGGACATGCTTGTGAAAACTTGATCTTTCAGTTGGTAGCCTCATGGACTGAGATCGTATTTTCATTTCACTGAAACGACGCTTGACTTGATTTTGCATGAATGTAACTGAAGGAAGAATGTAACCTATGTTCAGGCCTATCAAATTTTGTCCTTTTTTCTTCTTCTAGACTGTGCTTTTTTAAAAAAAACCAAAAGATAAAAAATTAGTGTTTCTTGGCAGGAATTTTAAATTTCTTCTGAAGCAACCTTCCTTTTTTGAGCTGACTTAGCGAAGTACCCCAACAGCTCTGTAGCATTCATGCTCTGAATGCAAGTTTGAAATGCAAAGAGGGTGTCTGTTTTAATTCCCCTGGCCAAGAGCAGTCAAGGGAGTATAATTCTTCTCACCTTCAACATAATTCAGCACTCCCAGTTTTTGGGGAGAGAGTATTGGAAGAAGAGTCCTCAGTTTGGAAATGATTTATGATGTTTCTTTGACTAGTTTGGATTTCAGATCCATGACCAGGTGAGGTGCCTGACCACAAGGTAATGAGAGGATCATATTTTGGAGGAAAAAAAAAATAAGTGGAAATAGCTGGGACAAAAACTTTTAAGCATTTCTGTACATAATACAGAATATTTTTTTCAAGTACATGGGTGAATGTTTTCTGTAAAATTTGTAATGACCATTATGTTCTTTTTTTATGATCATACATATTAAAAAGCTGAAAAGTGAGATACAGTAAGGCAGATACTTTTGAACAAAGTTGGTTTTCTTTTACTTGAAAAAAAAAAACCCCAAACTAAAAAGATATGAGACTTAGTTAACTCTATAGCTGCGAGGTGTATTGAACAAGGCTTGTGTGATTATATCTACAAGCAAAACAAAGTTCAGTTACTAGTTGAAGGTTTCCTACTCAAGAACATGCCCATGCCAGTATGAGTAGACTCATGGTGGCAGCACTGTGGTCATGGAGCTGACGGTCTGCAGATCCTTGGGAATCACTGAGCTACTTCTAAATGTTCTACAGCAGAGATCAAAGTAAAGTAAGTTTACGGTCAGGCGGCTTAAATTTGCTTGAGAGGCAGTCTCATCTCCATTGGAAACCCCCTAGGGAGGGTCTGCAAATGGAGAAAGACTAAAATCACTAGACTGCACAATTATGTACGTATGTTTATAACAAGGAGCTAATCTAATGCCAGATAAAAGCTCTCAAGGTGGGTTATTTTAACAATTGGCTTCATGGATATATGGGAAAAGAAAATGCTTTTCTTCTGGTTTCTTCAGGTGAAGGACACTTAAGCATCAGATATGGACTTGCGGGGCAAAAAACCAGATCGCTCATAAGAGCTCTCCTACGTGACTGATCTGTTTTGAACTATTTTAGCTAACAGACAGAATGCTTTTATAGTCAGCCATCAACTAACAAGACTTTTAAATCAATTATTTAGATATCAAACACTACCTTGGCACAACTGTTACCTTCTAGCAATGACTTCCTAAGTAGATTGTACTCCAGAGAGAAATCAAAGTGTCTGTCTGCTGTTAGCATGATTTATGCTTCAAGTGTTATGCCTAACTTCAACAATAATATTTACATACTCAATTTTAACTATTTACAAGTTAAACTTTTTAGTCACTTCTTTTGCTTAGTTACTTTTGCTTATGTGGTGTGTGACATGGTTAACATAGACCAAGTTTTAATGGATGGGGCTAGTTGCTACAATATGGATGCTTTCTTGAACAGACTCTATGCAATTGAGGCAAGTTTCATGCATAAATTTATGTTTAGATGTTAAATGCTTACTTTTGTCTAGAGATAGAGGTGATCACATATATAAATATTTGTAGACTGTTTTCTTAAGTGAATGTTTGGTTCTAAACTGTAAGGCTAGACTAGAAACTACTAATAGGCTAGATTTTTTTAAGAGATACCAGTATGCTGAATACTCTACTGTTTTGCCCTGATTTCAATGCATTTGAAATACCTGTTGTCATTTTTTAGCACATGCATATTAATATTCTAGGGTGTCTGTTTTAATTGGCTTATTTTATATTCATGTTTGAGTCTGAATGAAGAGTACTTGTGAGCTCTGGCTTTTCTCAATGCCCTTTTAAAGAAACAGGTTATTATAATGTTGAGGGAGGCTAGTCCTATAGGCTTTGTACCTTGCATATATGAAGAACTCGGAGTACCAGAAGGATTTTTGCAAGTTATCCTATGTCTTCATTCAGCTGCCTTCTGCTAGAGAAAGAGCTCGTGATGAGAGAGGACACTTTGCAATTACTACAGATCTCTCTGTTAATCACCCCTCTTATTTTGCTCACTGAAGATCTTTTTCTTAGGCCTGGTCAGCACGGAGAAAGTGTTGTCTGCAACATCTCTTCCTTTTGCATACTTTCTTCTAATGTCACAAGATAGTATCCTTCTGAGGATGTTAGATGGCAGAGGATTCAAACCATATCCTTGTAAAATAAAATCTTCCACTTCAAATTGTCACTAGAGAGTCTCCAGTGAGAGAGGAGTGCTCTAGAAATAACTGGTCTAGAAGTGCCTTCTACATTTTAATCACCAACCAGGTACAAAGTCATAGAATCATATAAATCATGGTTAGAAAGGGTCTCTGGAAGTTACCTAGTCTAGCCTCCAGCTCAAAGGGGGCTACTGCTGACAGTAGATCAGGTTAACTGCGGCTTTGCCTTGCTGAGTCTTGCAAACCTCCAAAGGTGGAGATTCTGCAACCGCTCTGAGCAAAGTGGCACTCCAGCATGGTCATTTTGCTCTTGGGCAGGAGGTTTGGCTAGTAATCAGTTGGTGTTTCATGAGCACCCAGTTCTAGGCAGAAGAAGGAGTTAATCTCTTAGAGTTTAAGACCTACACTGTAAGTCAAAACACTTTTCTTATGTAGGCATGCTGAAGGAAACATAAAGGGGAAATACCATACTGGTTTCCTTTAAACACTTTAAAACTCAACAGAGGAATTTGAAAATCAATTATACAGACATGACTGCAAGCCAGCACAGCTCTTCTGGAAACAGCAGAATTTCTTCTCCTCGTTTTGCTGATCTTTTCGTGAGGAATCTGAAGCAGCAATCTGAACAAACTGGAGCTTAGGCAATGTTTTATCAGCAAAACAGTTATGGATTTCTGGTTAACAGTGTATCGACCATGTATTTTAGCACAGTTGGCAGTTTTATCCTTTAATCTGCTTGTAAACCCTTTTCACTGGCTTGTAAGGTAGGCTTTCTCAAAACAGGTAAACTGCAGAGGGGATTGTGTGTAATGTTGTACTGAGGTGAGCATATCTTGGGGTTAATATGATGCCATTTTTTCATATTAGGACTATGGAAATAGTTTGATAAATGATGTAGTTATTGATTTAAATAAAAAGAAAGGGCAAGGACAGAGTCAAGAGTAGGTCAAGCTGGAGTGAGCTGGATACCATAGTAGTTGGTTTGAATATATATTAAAAAGTTGGAGTGAACCAACAAAGTCTGTATTGGGGCAAGGAAGTGTACTCGACAGTATTCCTTTCACAAGTAATTCCTGATTTCTGCTAGAAATAAGACTACACAGAAATAACAGTGATAGAGATCTTCTGAGATACACTCTTGTTGTTGTGCATAGAAACTCAACAAGAATCTTTCAAACCAATTTCCACTGGAAATTTTGTGTGCCTTTTCCAGGCAAATTTGCCAATGTCTTTTAATTTCAAGAACGATCAATTGTTTTAAGTTGCAACTCTTATGATTATGGAATATGCCTGAAAATTTACAATACTTTTTACAACAATACAGCAAGATTTCATATCTAGTTGTCAGGAATTTTGCCCGCCTGATAGAAGCATGCCTGAGGGCAGGTCTTGCTTCATGTACCTGGTGAGCCATGCAGTATAGGTCTGCTTATCCAGAGATGGACTTCTCCTTACTGCAGTTGACTTTGCAGGTTGCCATGCACATTAACTAGTTTGAAATGTGTTCTCACATTTTAATAGCAGTGAGTTCCTGCCATTCCAGGGCTGGCTGATAATAAAGTTATGTGTAGAAAGGGATAGAGGACAAATGAAGTGCTGCTGAAAAGCTACATTGTGACAGGCAATATGGTGGAATAAAACATTTCCAGGGCTTTCATTTGTGCTGCATTATGTGAAGTGGATGAGAAACGGTTTCTTTGTTCAGTCAAGATTTTTGTTATGAGGCAGCTAGGTCACCAAGGTTGGCTTATAGTGAAAACAGGAGGGGAATATCGCTGAATCCTCATTGCTAGCCAAAGGCAGGAGTGAGTGAACAGTAGTTCATTCACAACTGGGAAACATGAAATGGCACAGAACACAAGGTTTCTGTTTTATGAGAAAACCTAGGTAGAGGACTTTGTGTTCTCATTGTGAATAGGCGTTGTACTTGATTGGATGTAGAGTCATAGGTATTTCAGGTTTCAAAGCTGTGTTGGTATCATTAGCAGTGGCCCTCCCATACAACCCATGCCAACTCTGTAGTACTTGCATCCCTTTATTGCATTGAAAAGTAATGACTGAGAAGTCTGTGTTTCTTTCTGTCTCTGTTTCCTCCCTCTAACGGGTTAGACATTTTCTGTCTTTGTAAGAAATGAATCAATACAAATGGCTGAAACTCCTTGAAATGTACATCATGTTTTTTTCAGTTAAAGGGTTTTTTTGATGACAACACTTAAGGTCTATTACGCAGTTAAGAATCCTAACCTTCCCCTAAGGTAGGTAAGTAATATTCTCTCCATTTACAGCTAGTTAAACTGTAGCAAAGAGATAAAGTAGCTTGTCAAAAGCAACTGCAGCATCATTGCCAGAGAGGAGGCTGGGACTCACAAGTTCCTAATGCCCACTGGAGCGTATTTTGAATGACTGGGCTTCTGTGTCCTGACATAATAATATGCACATGTGATCTGCATGTAGCTGCACAAGTGAACAAGAATGCTGTTTTCTGTATTTGACTATTTCCTTATGCCAGTCATATGCTATTCATTTAACCAGCACCATTTGTGAATATTTTTGTTAGCCCATTGTGTGTTTTTTCAGGTTTTCAGAGTTCTGTGTCACTGATACAATGAGAATGTCATAAATTGCTAACAAAAGGGCAAGAGTCAACTTCAATAAATCCCTTATTGAGGCCTTTTCCCCAGAAAAGATCTCTCTGCATCGTGTAGCAAAGACTAGTTGATTGCTTGGTACAGTAAATCAAACCTGTGATGGAATGGGTAATGAAATTCTTCAAAGGGTTGAAATAGTAATTTGCTTTCCCTGGTAGGGCTCCTCTTAAATATGTTTGTTTACCCCTTTCCAGATTGTCTCTATTGATCATTATTAAATGCTTTGTTTCATTTTCTCTTTGACTATTTAAAAGTTACTTTTTCTGCAAACAAGGCAAAATAGTTTGTGCATAAAGAGCAGCGTGGAGTATTACCTCTCTGTGTTCAGAAGAGTATGGAAACAAATCTAAACAACTAAGTGTACAAAATTTAAAAAGGAAAAATACTGTGCATATATGTAAGCACATAAATACACATGCAGTTATAAGTAAAGTCACATACATATTTATGAACATGTTGACTCATGTACATCACTTAATTTTTTCTTGTATCAGAGGGGAAAAAAATGGTGTGAGATGAGGTTGGCATTGTGGGATAGATTTAGAAAGAAAGAGGTACTTGCTCTATGTGTTGAATACTGGCAAAACAAAAGGTCCTCCTAGCTTGTAGTTTTTCTGAACTCTCTGAGCTGGAGCTGCAGGGATTAAGTCCCTACAGCACTCTGACAAGAGAAAGGGGGAGATAAACATCCCAGACACTGGCAAACACATCAGAAGACCTTGATCTAGCATTGTTAAAACTGCTTGGAGTTTGATATGGGGAAAACATCCAACTGTTTGTGCCTGCCATAAGGAGAGAAGTTTTGTTTTTGCATTGGCTCACAGATACCCACTAGCAGCCAGCTATGACTATGCATGCCACGTATGCACGTGGCAGTGATAAGGCAAGGGTTTGTTTTTGTCCATGCTCCTTTACTGACCTTGCAGACACCTATGGCCAATACTGCCAAATCACAGCAAAAAGATTGCTGATTGCAGTGATGTTGCATCTCTGGGGTGGCACTGGCATGGTGCGAGCTCTCAGCCCAAGGAGAAGGTTGGCTGCTGGATTGCACGGCAGATAATTATCTGCAAGGTGTACTCTTCTGATGCCAGAACTGGTCAGAGATAGATAGCAGCCCAGTTCCTGATGTGTTGAAACTTCACGTGCCTTATTCCCAAATAATATATCTGTTGCTATGAAAGTATTCTTCAGAGAGGCAGGTGAGAGGAAGCTTATAGGCATTGTTGCAATGTTGTGTAATATCAGAGGTAAACAGGAGGCCCAAAGACTGAAGTGAGAAAATTATAACCCACCACTCAGACAGAAGATTAATTAACTAGCAGGCTCATTAAAAATAATCAGAAATATACCAGAGGATCTGGGAGTGAAAGCTAAGCATCAAAAACATCCCTTCCTACCAGGGATGAGGATGACCTTACTGCATTTCATAGCTTTTTTTGTCTCCCTGGTGATTGCTGTTGGCCATGGGGTTCTTCAGCATTGCATTTTTCTCATTTAGCTCTATGACAGCTTCATATGGGGAGCTCACTCTTAAAAACTACAGTTGCTGTTCTTCCTTTTTTGCATAGAATATTTTAAAGACAAAAAAAGCCCCACCCCCAAAATTTTAGTAGGTTCTGTGGGACAGCAGCTCAAAGTCTGTTCATGTTTAGGACAAGACGATTGAAAGTAGTGTATTGCCCACAAGGACAGGTGCCTTCAAGCCTTGATATAATGCATTATATCTGGCCAGTGAAGACAGGACAATTAGAGAGACATGATCCTTGATGTAACTTTGCTTCTTGTGTTGAAGAGTGGGCATGGAGCATTGCTGTTGGTCCAGACAACTCCTGACTAACACTGGTTGAGCTCTGCTAGCTAACCAAGCCATGCACGGCGTCGCAGAAGACAAAGCTTTTTATCTCCCACCCGTTCAGGACTGAACACTTTTTCACAGACCCAAGAACAGGATAAATCTTACAGGGATGTCAACAAAATTCTTACACCTCTCTCCCCTCTGATTACATGGTCAAAGTCACAGCTTAATCATCTCTTAGATGTGAGAGCTATTCAACACTAAAAGTTAAAAAATCCATACCTCAATGTCACTCTTGTGACATCTGCTGCCCATCGGATGCTGTATTCAGTGGATTGCACAGTGAAATTCTGGTCTCATACATAGACACTAAATTACTTTTCACTAAGCTGAGCAATCTCTTGAGTGGGAGATAGGAGAGTTTAAAGCGCATGTCATGGTTTCATAAGAGTATCCCTTTGACGCTGCAAGAGGAAGCCTGCAGGCTGGCAGTATGTCGTTTCTCAGTGAAAAATTAACAGTTGCTCATGATCTTCCCAAAGGTGCCTTGGATTTTTTCAGGCTGGTACTTGATTTTTTGCACCTCCTCTAAAAGATGGCACTTCCAGCCCTTGATATCACACTTGTCTGCTCAGTCCTGACTCTGAGGTAAGACTGCCATCTATTGAATCCCCAACATTATCTCCTGCAAAATTTAGCTTTCCATCCAAATGCTGACCAATTCCAGTCCTGCTTTGTTTATGAGACCTGACAAGATTGGAGCCCTCTCTGGCATGCCTACAGGCTAAGTCACCTTGCAAGCAGCCATCAAAGTGTCAGAAAGCAGCAGCTGAGCAAGAGCTCTCACCTTGCTGCATTGATTCCTTTTACACTGAAAGAAGCCATTACAGATGCATCTTTCCAGAGTTTTGTTGTCAGATGCATTTTTCCAGGGCTTGTCAACTTGAGTAGGATGCAGCTGTCTTCCATCAAAGAGAATTTCAGGCACTTGAGGATGATAGAAAGAAAGAGACAAGAATAACTTTCAGAAAACACCAAATTGGAACATGATTAAGAAGAAAAAAAACTTCCATTCAGCTCATTGATTCCTCTCAGTGGTTTCTTTCTGCTTTCATTTATATGCAGGAATACTCTCTAGTGTAATAAGATTCATACCCTGCACAGTAGTAGCAGAAATTTTTAAAAGCACTGGCAGTATGCAATTTTCAAATGCCTCCTCCCTAGACACTACTTCACCTTAATAGTTTGATAATGTGGAAATCCCATAAGCGCAACACTTGTCATTTATTCTTTTGCGTTTCAAGATGTGTTTTGTGATTAAGAGCCTGCTCCAAGGCCCATGGAGATCTTCTGTTGAATGCAGTGGACTTTAAATCGGACTCCCTCATTTAAAGAAGAAATACGACCACAACCCAAGTTAATTTGAACCCATATGGCTCAGTGCTCTTTCCCGGATGTGAGTGCAGCAGAGCAGTTTACCTAAGCAAAGTTGTAGGGCCTTGAACACCATTGCTGAAGCATTCTTTGTTAGGCTCTGGGGACTTCTCTTACACAGTCAAGAAGAGTGTGTGTTGGCAGATGGTGCCAGCTGTAGACACACAAAGATCACTACTAACCTAGCACCTGGTAAGTTTTCAGGCATTCCCTCTCCATGCACTGAGCAAACCAAAGGTGCCTGGTTAAAAGCCTCATCTCACTTGACATCTTTTGCATATCTGTCTAGAGGACCTCATGTCTCTTAGGCTCCTTCGCTGTAAGGCTTTCCTCCTTCAGCAGTTTTCCTTGGAATATCTCCTGGGCATAATCATTTTCAATGGTATCATCTCTTTCAACCAAGATCCTAAATATCGTGCACTGCAGGATGGAGCTAAGCATTGATGCCACCTAAGCTTAAGTTGTGGATCCCCAGAATATTAAGGGCTCTCATTTTATGTTGTCTTTAATGAAAATGCATGCAGCTATGCCAGCTGAGAAATAAGCTAAATCACAGCCCCAGTTCTCCCTCTTTGCTCTCCCAGGAACTGATGTAAGTTATTGTGAGCACTCAGTCCCAAAGGGTGGTATATTTCCATTCAGTGATAAAGCAGCAAAGCTGCTTGTGCTTGCAGGTCCTTCCCTTTGGATTTAGAAAGGATAATGCTTTCCTATTCAGGCACCGTAAATGAGATAACCCATCACCATCAGAAGGCAATGAAAAAGAGAAGGAACAAAGGTTCATGCAAATCTTACGCTAGCTTGGCATTGCCTGGGCATTGGGAATCCACTGTCCCCTGCTCACTTTCTACAGCACGAAGAGCAGAGGCCTCATCTTGCTCCGCATGTAGTAGTCCATTGTGGCACTTACCCTGAAGCTGTATGAGCAATGAACTCCTAAAGGAGCCCGAAATGCTCAGCCATTGTAATGTGCAATATAAAAGATGGAAGTGTCCTCATCCCTGTTAAGGAGATAAATTGGGCACAGAAATGAGAACAAAAGGTTTTGGAGTGGATGGAGCAAATGATACATTTTGCCACAAAGAATATCAGCACGTATTGGGTGGACATACTGCTCAAAAGGGTATGTTAAAGCACATGACTGCTCACGTGTGGACATGTGTGCTCCTGTGTTCTTTCTGTTGGTGTTCTTGTCACCTGCTTTTCTTACTATGCAAAGGCAAACGTGGGCTTCACCCAGCCTAATCCTGCGCAGTGGTCCCATACGAGGCCTTTCAGCACAATAAAAGTACTTGTGCAATAACCTCTGCCTGAACTGCATCTCTTGGGGGTAGGACTGACAGAAAATTGCATCAAAACTGAAACATGCTTTTCTTCCTTGCAAAATCTCATTTTCTCTGTTTACCAGTCATCCTTGGGGCTTTTCATTCAGACATCAATAAACTGGTCCCCAAGGGCCAGGCACCCAGAGAATGATGATGGACTAAAAGCTCATTGTGTGCTGCAAATGGCAGGATCTTGTCTGTGGCTTGACTTAGAAGTCTAAGGGAGATCTGATTTCCCTGAGCACACTGGGAAAAAACTGGGAAGTGTAGTTGGACATTTACAAAAATAAATTTCCCTACTCTGTGTGTGAAGTATTAGCCAGGAAAAACAACTCCCTAGTTAATGTATATGTTTATTCCTCCTGGAGCAAGTATGAATATGGATCATCATTTGTTTATGGTGGACAAAAATTTACATAACTTTAATAGGGCTTTCTATTAGTTTGTGACAAATAACAAAATCCCAATAGATTCATCATTCCAAACCCATTAAAGCTGTCAGCTTTGCAAATGATTGATAAAATGCTCTGATTCAGACTTGCACATTTTATCCCTTACCACAACCACTGCTTCATGTATGAGGCACAGCATTCTGACCAATTTCTCATCAGGGATAAATAATTGGCCAATTAAATCATAGGCCATGATATCTTGTAGAGTGGAGTTAAATCAGTGATAGTCTAGCTCTGAACAATTTGAATCTTAATGTAGGTTAAATTAAGCTCTCTCCTTTGCAGTTGCCTTCATATGGAGTCCTCTGGTTTGAATAATTAAAAACCTGAATTTGTCAGCCAGGTAGGGTTTTAGACCTCTTTACTCTCATGGATGTGTTGCAGGACTGGGCTCCACCTCTACAGTTGTTATTGGAAAGGTGTTACCAGCTTGGCTGTTAAAATAATGTCTTCCTTATTTGTGGCTGAATCCTGACATCTTGATAGCAGGAAGAGTTTTGTTGGTACAAGGACTGCAAGATTTGATTTTGGAGCTTTCACAGATTACCTTCTCCCAGTAGTTTCGGCTTCTCAGTGGTAATAGTTGAACTAATATTAGTATTCCAGTAGCGTCTAGAGGTTTTGAGCTGTACCAGTGCCCCATTGTATCACAGAGACTTATAAACCCATAGTAGGGAAAAGTCCCAATCCTGCAGAGACTGCAGTGTAAACAGGCAAGACAATGTGTAGCAAAAAGGAAGCGGTATCTCTCATTTTCAGATGGGGTATCACTATTCACATGGGATAACAGAACAGTAACACTGCTTTCAGAAGTGTGGAGAAATAAAGCATTTTTTTAAATGTCAAAAAGAAAATCTCTGTTAGAGTTTGGGAGTGAGCCTAGGTTTCTTGAGTCCCAATACACTACTCTGATAAAAAGAAAATCCTCCTTCTTTGTGATTTCTAAATAAAATTTAAGCATACCTCTGAGAGGCTGGAAGTGAAGTAGCATTCTTCTGGTAGATGAGAAAAAGCATTGTGCTGAGTGGGTAACATGCAAAAAGCAAACAGAGATCATAAAAATAAATTAGCTTTTCTTTTTTCCCCCTCTTAATGATTTGTAGATAACTTAGCAACACTGCTAAAGATGTAAGAGTTGTTTCTATTTTGACACAGAGCAACACCTCATACTTGGAATATCTCTTTTTAGCACTCAAACTTAGCCTGCTTGGCTAATTTAGGACGCTTGGATAAGTAGGAACAAAACAGGTGAAGTGTGTGTTTGAGTGCCTAGTGACAAAAGTTATGTATGTGACCCAGGTTTGGTGCTTATGCTCCCAGATCACTCTTCTGCATTGCTCTGCTGGCAGTGGCTGTTCCCCAACTCAGGACTGAATGTTTTTGGGAAAGTCCCTCCCTGAAATATGCAATAAACTCAAATGCTGATTTTTAAATTAAGCTCATGCCCAGATATTTTTCTACACAGAGTTAGGGACTCCAGCAGGGGACTTAAAAAAGCACAGTTAAACCCATAAGTTCCCTTAAAAAAAGTAAAATTCCTTTGTGTTTTTCAGGAAGCCTCTCTGCTGATAAAACATGACTTACCTATTTGTAACCCATCCCCTGGGTACAAGTCAGACAACACATTTGCAGAAGCAGTGGTAGGACTATTAAAAGCCCTGCCTTGGGTTATGTTCTCCACTGAATCTGTGGAGCTGCCACCCGGCTTCCAGTAGTGGAGAATTTGGTCTGATGTCTCTTGGCAGTTGCAGGGGCAGATGAGGAGGGCAGTAATGCTACTTCTGCTCCACTGGAAAGATTTCCTGATGACAAAAGTGAAATGTGAGCTTTGATTGCGGTAGGGCTTTCCCCGGCCCATCACGGAGAAATGAGTTGTGGAGCAATTCTTTTTGGTGCTCTGTGAACTTTTTGTAGGTGGATCATGTGCCCGTATGTTGAGGAAGGAACAGACTTGGCCTTTCACACCACATTGGAAGAGGTTGATTGCTTTTTTGGAGGGAATGTGCCCAGACACCATCAGGGAATAAGTAGTAACCAGCTGGTGAGAGGTATTTAGAACAGAGACACATTTGGAGATTAAGTTTTGACTGTTGCATTGATGGCCTTCAGTCTCATTGCCTTAATGGGGCAGACTTGGCAGCACAGAGGAGTAGGAACACCTGTCTGTTGGCTTCCCCAGCTCTGGCTTGAACACCGTATCATTTGAGATGCTGGACATCTGCTGCTAGACGTTGCTCTTGTGAGCACTTGCATACATTTTCAAATAGCTGCTTATGAGATAAATGAAAATTCAGCTGGGGCAGGGTCAGGAAACAAAAAGTGAAGGTGAACACCTTTCCTTCTGGAGTGATCAGTGAGTTTATTTAGAAAAAGCTGCAGAACAGTAGTGAAATGGGTCTCAGCTGTGCTGCATGCTAGGCTTGTGCAGAATCTGAAAACAAGATGCAAAAAGCACCTGCATTTAATCAGTCTGGGGAGAGTTGACTGAGCTTTATCAGGACTTCTGATCAACTGCTGGTGCCTAACAACACACAGGGAGGCACTGGGAGTTGTTATGTCACTGGCAAGATATAATGGTGTTATTAATTTAATGTTCTTTAGATTGTTTAATTTGGAAATTCAGATTTAATCAAATGTCAAACTCACTGTCCAAATTCCTAAATTAAACATGAATTACTTGGGAGATTTTCCAGAACTGCTGTTTGTTGCATCAACCCCACTGTCACTTTTATTGGTTGTAGAAGCAACCATTTTGCAACAAGCTAATTTGGCCCTTGCTACAGGAGCCGGAATAGCTGTCTTGAGACATTCTGAGGCCATTTTCTGTAAGAACCTGCGATTTTTAATAACATCATCAAAGTCATTTTGATGGGGGCTGAGCGGGAGTGGAATAAAAACCAACAAAAGGAAGGGTAATTCCCATTCTCATTATGGCATTTATTTGGTCTCTGTATCTTGCTAGTTGTCTGCTTAATGACTGTTGTCTCCTCGATCCTCCCAAGGGCATTCACGTTTGTCTGCTTTTATAAGAAATGAGTCATCTAGGTTGGGCATCTTCATTGCATAAAAGCATCTACAAAAATCTAAATGTAAACACTAGGGTTTTGTTTTGCTGGTTAAAATCATGCTGTGGGATTCAACTCTGCAAACACTGTGCTATCTAAAGTTGCTTTGTAACAGCTTTGCGAAAAAAGGGAAAGACCAGATTTAGAATGTAAATCTGTATGGTTATTTGTTAACAGCTGAAGCTCTGGAGCAACTTTTTTAGTTGATCTGTACTGGAGTTTTTGGTATAGTGTTGTATGTGTCTGAATGCTACATCACTGCAGTCTGGTTCCTTGTTAACAGCAGGGCTTGTGCGAGTTGTGCGCTGCTGAAAAGCTTGTCCCTCTTCTGCGTGTGTGAATGGTTCACAACTGAAATACAGGTGCATCTGGTTTTTATCCACTTCCCTCCACTCTGGCACTTTGTTAACGGCATTGAGGATGAGCTGTGGGACAGCAGCTATTCTGGATTAGAGTACAAATGCCATGTGTCTCCCCCGATCCCCTGAAGAGTTGAAGTATTTGGAGCAAGGGCTTTGCGTGAGCCTGTTTTCATTGCATAAATGCATATGTTATCAGAACAATTTTCTGGACAGCATGGTTTCTGATCTTTTGTAAATCCAGAACAACTGAAACAGACTTATTTCATACTTTTCTTAAGCTAATTGAAAACATAATTTAGTCCTTAATGAAGAATATGAAAATGAAATGGTCATTAAGTTCAGCCTCTTAAAATAGCAAGTGACATCATGCTAAGTCCAGAAGGGCTTACAGAAACTCTGCTGCTCCTCCCTTCCCAGGATCACCAACAATGCAAAACTCCTTGCTCCATAAATAGACTTAAAACATACCACTGGTACTTTGATTTTTATTGCATTTTTGCCTAGCTATTCCCCTTTTTTTAGCTTCTTTATTAGATGGTATTCAACAGATTATCTTTCAACTTTTCTTAATAAAACCAGCCAGGTATAGTTCACTTATTCTGTTCTTGGAGTTACTGGAAGAAAGGCAGTTACAATTGGGTTGCATTAGTGCAGGATGGATTTTCAATACGCTCCTAAATTTTGGCCTGACCTATGTACTCTTTATGCTGAGAACATCAAGATTTCTCCCCCACATCTATTCAGAGACTGTTGATGGAACCAAACCCCGTGTATTCTGGTCTGTGTAAAGAGGGGTGAATCTTCACTCCAAACACTCCAGAGAGGTACTTGGGATGTTTCATTGTAGCGGTCGTAGCATTTGGATATGGACGGGACTCTTGGCCTTGTCAGATCTATCACAGCAGGAAGTGACTGGAAATTTTTCAGCCTAGACCAGTAAAAGTATGTGTGTTTGTGTATGAGATGTGAATTCTCTGGGTTCAGCTGAGCTGTTGAATAGTTTCAGAAGCCAGGAGACAGCTGCTGTTTACCTTCTCCTCACTCGCTTTGTCATTTTTGACCTGTTACATTAATTTTGTTTCAGCCTTGTTTCCACCCAAATGCAACTCAGGCTGGTCACTGGCACCTGCAGTACGTGGAGCAGGAAGGAAGGGAAAGGAGGAGGGAGAAAGGGAGGGGGAAAAGAGCTGGTGGTGTGGTCAAAACCAGATGGTATAGGAGTATATTTGGGGGGGTGATATCTTGCTTCCAAGAATATTTTATACCCTTGTTATTCTGTTTTTATGAGTTAAGAGTCTGCAGTTAATATTGCTTAGTCGCTAACGTGTAACAGCTAAAATGTGTTCCTCCTAGCACTGTAGAAAACTGTGTCCCAACAAAAGTGTGAAGCTATGTGTTGGAAAAGCAAAGTGACATACTGAGTCCTGAGCAAGGCTTTTCTTTTTTCCTGAAGGGTAATGAAATCTGAAAAACAGAGAAGGCTGTTTTGGTTTAATATTTCTTGCTTTAGTGAGAGTCTGGTAAAGGGCAATATGGGTATGCTGTGAAGTGGACGTACAGAATGGGTAATTTAATTTTGTTGCTGTTGTAATCTGCTGGGCATTTTTCCAAAACAAGAGTTAGGGAGTAACTGGCATATTTCATTACAACTGCCCAGATGACTAGGAGGAGATTAAGCCTTGTAATTACAAGATGGAGCATCCTGAGCCAGCGTTACAGCTTGTGGCTGAAGCCACAGCCAATCCTAAAGAAACCTAGAGGGCCTCAAATAGATCACCTGTATTTACCTGATAAGGACTTTCTGTCTTGCCTACTTAAATATTCATTTAATTGAAATTATACATATATATGTTTTAAGAGGATTAATATTTTCCATGAACTGGAATAATTCCCATGAGTCTGGTCTCCTAACCATGTGGCATTGAAACAAACTGAGAGCCAGTTCTTTTCCTCTATGTTTGCATATCAGCAACATAATTTTTAATAGGTGCTACCCAGTGTGGATAGGACCTTTAAAGTCCATTGTTAAACCTCTTGTCTCCTTTTTGACTTTTCCCTTCAAATTTGCAAGGCTGGTTGCCATCAGCAGTTGTGAATGATTAACATCCTTGCTGATTTTGCTTGCCATCAGACTGTCAAGCTAGGAGATGACATGCAATACTGATGTAAAAGTGGCAGAGAAAAGATTTTTTTTTTGTATTTTTTTTCCTTGTTGTAAAGTGAATAAAAAGCTGAATGGAGTGAACATCACAAGTACCAAGAAGGGTTGTCTTTTGAGAGTATTTCATTAAGCCAACCTGTATGAATGAGTGGATTTCTGTTTTACTCGGAACATTTGGAATAGTGATCTTTCATTTGCATATTTTAGTTTTTAGGGAGCTCCTTCAACTCCATTTGGCTCTAATGGGAGTTGAGAGGGCTCAACTTATTACAGGAAGAGAGCCCTAAGATTATTCCTTTATGCACAAGACTTACATGATTAAATTTGGGATCTGTCTGTAGATGGTGTTTTATTCAGTAAAATATGCTGGAATAGTAGCCAGAGCAAAGTGATAAAATTTATTCTACTAGTTCATATACATATGTTGAAGATTGGCATGGAAAGCTGTATTTTGCCAGTGTCAGATGGTCTGCCAGCAAAATGAATGAGATAAACATTCACTGGCATAATGCTTGGATATTGCAGACAGTACCTGGCTGTGAAGAACAGCCATTCTGTCTCAGCTCTGTAAAGTTGTACGATGTGAGTAATTTTGTTATTCAGATACCTTAAGACCTGGCTGGTGGTCATTGATGCTGAATGGTCAGTTAGCTCACATGTCTATCCAGGAAGTCTCAAAGCAGCTTGCCGCCTTGGTAGAGCAGTGCTACTGGCCTATTCTGGGTTAGAATTAGCGTAGCCTAACGCTCTGGGTCTAAAACAGTCATTTGGCTCCAGCAAGCCCTTCTGGTAATGGGACATTGTTGGGAAATTTCTTGCTCTCCATATTTGGGAATCCTAGAAGGTGGATGGCAAAACAGAGGCCGTGAAAATTGGATATAAGGGTGCTTAAATGCACCAGAACAATGTGAATAGCTTTATTGGCTCAGAAAACCTGACCTTGTCTCCCGTGTTCGGTTATGGACTTGTATATTTGGAAAAGGGGGAGCTAACTGCAGTTTAACCAGAGAGTTAATTTTCACAAAAGAAGTCTGGCCCATTTGCAAATTACTATGTTTTTCTGAGAGATAAGGAAAACATATCAAATAAACAACATTCAATATTCAGAGTGGCCAAGGAGCAATGGAAGTGTCCTTAAAGAGCTTGCATTATGTATTATAATCAGCTGCAATGGCATTAAAGAAAATGCTCTTTTTTCCCTCTCTTCCTATTCTTCCAATCAATGCTGAAAGATTAAAAAAATCACAGTTTCAGGTGGTTTTATGTGCACAGTATTTAATTTGTAGCACAAATCAATGCAAGTCAGGAAGAAGGGCACAGAAAGGTTGAGTTGCTTTGCCGATACCATGGTCTGGTATGTTTTTTCATCCTTGCTACACATGTAGGCATAAATATGACTCTGTGTGAGTATAAAAGGATCCGTTTTTTGTGCAGGGTACGGATCGTGGTTCTGGTGGTATGAAAGTTGGTGTCGGCATTATTTAAACCTGCCAGTATGAGTAAATTTGAAGGATTTCCCTGTGGTTTTAACACAGCAATGTGGGGTTCCAGTGAATTTCTCTACAGCACCAGGAAAGTCAATGTATTTTATGTCTGTGGTAAACCATGTAAAAAAATCTCAGTGGGAAAATTAGTTCCCTTATTAGTGAAACTTAGCTTGTACAAGCTATAATTCATGCGGGGTGTAGGCATCCAGGTCCTCTTGTGCAGTTCAGCAGCACCTTGACTTTAGTAAAGCTCTGATCCTGTAAACAGTTTGGTACTCCCGCACTACGAGCAGCATGCATTAAAAGTAGCAATTGAAAATAGCCTTCGAATAGGATTTTTTTTTTTCTTTTTTTTTAAATGGACTCCATATGTTTTCCTTACGTGTATCTGCCTGTGGTTGGCATGAGGTGGCCTCTTCCTGAGGGAGGGCTCTAAGAAGGGAGCGATAAGTGCAGGTTTTTTTAGTCATTACAGTGTGTTTGTCTGGGAGAGCAAGAACTAAGTGCAGATAAGTCAGCTGTAGTTGAATGACTGAAATGCTGGTGACCATCAGGAAAAACTAAAAATGCATATGAAATCCTACTTTAATGGGGTTATTTTAAAACAAACCAATGTCCTGTGAGTGCCTGGTTTTAGACGTTGCTACTCAGAAATCCTGTAGATGGCACAAAATTTTATGGAGTAGCTTTTTCCACAGGAAAAGTGCAATACAGTACAAGCAAGTAACAGCCTAGTGAGTTGATTCTCTTCAGCATCTCAGTTCAGGCAATCCTGTTGCTATATCAGTGGGATTTTTCTGCAACTAAATTGTCACTTAATGAGAGAAGAGAGTATTTTCAAAAGTGAAAATATCCCTGGTAGCTTCTTTGTAAAGAGTTTATCTTTTTGAGAGCTTTTACGTTGACACTGGGGAAGTTGGTAAACTAGCAAGCATTTCGATATGTACAGGTCAAGGATAACTGGTACACAGAGTGGCTGGCAGAGAAAATGCAGGCCTTTTAGCAGTGGATTCATGCCACAGCAAGTTATGATCAGGCAGTTAAATAGCCGGGTTATTTGCATCATCCATGTGGCACTGCTGTCCTATTAACTGTTCCTCCTAGCGTCCTCTACAAAAATGTTTTTGAGAGTTTATATTTAATTGCATATCTATCCTGAGGCCCAGTCTTCTTGTCCTTGTCTTAGTGGCTTAGCAAGGATACCAAGAGCTGCAGGCTAGGGCATATTGCTTTAGCATAAGAAATCCAAAGACTTTGTTGAAGTAGCTCTTTCCATTATTTGCTCTTATGTACTCTGCTTTGCATCCTTTGAACAGGACAGGAGTTTGTTTTTTTTTTTCCCAATAGTAGTGTGCATTGTGATCACCGTATATGTCCCTTGGCTATGGCTAAAACATAAAGGAGAGAACAGTTGCAGCTGTTCCTTAGCCAGCGGCAGCAATCACTGCATGCTGCGTCAGCTGCTCAGTAGGCTCTACAGCTCCCTGCTCAGTAGCTAGTACAATTACCTTAATTTATTTATGGTTATGGGTTTACATAAGGAGTAAATGTGGGGAAAATTTCCATTTTCATGGTACACCTGGAAGCGTCAGTCATTGCACAAACTCAACCACCTTACCTCTGTTGATTCAGAAGCTGAAATACCACCCATTCCAACCCTGCTATAAACCTCTTTCTTGGCTGTGCTTCTGTCGTTACCTCTCATCTGGGTGTTTAGTGGTCAGCCCCACTGAAAAAGAAAGCCAGCCAGCAAGAGGGTATATCTGCACTAGCATTTTAGTTTGGTTTAGAAACGTGCTTTTGAAGTGAACCCCTCCAGTTGTCTGCACTTCTTATGCTTTGGTTCACAGCAGTCCTGGTGCTTATGAACTGGGTTCCTTTTGGATGAAATTAAATCAGAAGATGCACCTTGTATCCAACTGTTAGTTCTTATTCAATCCATGGGAGACTAAAGTAAAGTTAGTCCCAAGTAAGCCACCCTGATACATACACGATGTGGTTGCTGGGCCCTTAGCACCACTATTTGTCACACAAAATGTATTCCCATCGGGCCACACTACTTGCTCAACAGATGTAAGGCGGGACTACCAAGCTGTGTAGAGCAACCCACTCCCTGGAGTTCAGCTCAGGCCTTTGTGCATCTCTACTCCTATGTGGAGGACTCCGTATTCAAAACCTACCTTGACGGAGATGGTGGTGGTGGTTGTTTCAGCAGCCCCTAAGTGCTCACACCTGGGGAGGGTGAGATCACCTTGTCAGACACCAGCAGCTGGGCAGCCGCTGGCCAGGGAGGAATGCCTCCTTCGTCCTACAGTAACCAAGGTCCTTTGGAGTTGGGTGATCCATATGAACTCCATGATTCGTTTTCCTTCCTCACTTTTGTGAAGAAATGCCACCACCGGGACTCTGGATCTACTAAGGAGTAGGAGAGCAATTAAGTCTGCTTCATTTCACATGCTGTTGACTAAAAAGTGCTGAAGATGGTGCTGATACAAATACTTTCTGAGTAGCAAAGTTTATTACTGCTACTATCTGAATGAAACAGAATAAATTATTGTAGTTATATAGTTGATAAATGATCAACAACAAACACATTATGTGGAGGCTGTGAAAGTTCAGAAGATGCCCCACAGCAGATGAACAAAAGATTGGATTTGCAGCTCATTCCCACCATGTGGGCTGGGTAGTAAGCAGTGTATTTCATCCTTGCCAGGACGACTGTGTGGGCTTCTTTTCTTTCACGCTGTACCAGAAAACTGTCTCTGTGGTAGCTGCACAATACCAGCGTTTTCCGTATTATATTACCATAACTGAAAATACTACTGAATTGCTAGAAAACTGCCAAATTAAATGTTCCAGATAACCATGGTGCCATTTGTCTGACAGATAATGTTTGATTTTCTGAAGAGCCATACAGCATGCAGAATTAGGCAAGAGGAAATACACTGCATGGTTATTAATTCTTTAATACTTGAAACTACTTAGCAATGAACATGTAGATCAAAGCTTTGCTTGAGAAGATTGAGCTTTCGAGACAGGAGATATTGGGAGCAGTGTGAAGCAATATAACAGGATCCTGTAGGATAAAAAAACCACTGATTACATTTCCATTAGTTTTAAAATCTCCTTTGTGTTCAGTTTAGACATCTTCATGGCTCTTGTACTGCATGTTAAATGTAACCTGTTAAGCACTTGATCTGTTTTCCCAAATTGACAGGCACCAGCTTTCCATTTTTAGTAAATATACTTGGAATATTGGTAGCCATCACTTAAGGAGAAAGTGAAGATATTTGTTGATTTCTGATTGTTACCTTAGATTATGAAAGAAAGAGATGGGTTGCAGTAATCCTTTCTTCATTGAAACCATACCCAAAAGAGGTACTTCAGACAGGTCAGATTTTCATGACCTCAATTGCTATAACTCATAAAATGGAAAAAGGAGGGATAATCTTGTATTCCTTCTTGTGATGTGCATTTAATGGTCTGGTTCATATTTAAAGTCCAAGCCTACCATAAGTAGATTTGCTATTGATTTCATTGGAAACAGAAATAGTATTTTATATCCCAAAATGATTTAAAGCCAAAATCTGACCCTCCTGAAGTCAACAACAGTTATACCAGAGACTTTGAAAGGGACAAAATTTGGCCTCAGGCTCCTCTAGATATACATGTAAGCTTTGGAAAATGAATTGGAGGACTACAGTTCAATGACACGAAAAAGAAAATAAAACATTAAGAGTAATTTTCCTCTCTCAGTAGCTTTTTAGCATTTAATGTACTCAGCAATTTGATAGTATCAAATCTGCCGAGATGGTGTGCTAGTGTATATTACAATTTGGTGTTATTGAAAAGGATCAATTAAGCAAAATACTGATTCTTTCACTGCAAGACCATCATATTTCGTTAGAATTAAAAGCATTCCCTTTGCATAATTTTTAGTTATTGAAGAGCCTGAATTTCATCTCATGAAGCTGTAACTCAGTTGAAGTTGAATTAAAGTCGCTACAAATCCTGTTAGTAAGAACAGAAACTGATCCAATGCATTCTTTATATTTCCTTGATGTATAATGTGTGTTTATTTCTATAATTAGCACAAGTATAAAAAATAGCACAGATTAAGACAGTAAACAGTCCTGTTTACAGAGCTTTGACTTTGACTCACTGGGAGGGGAATGCTGAGCACTGGCTTAGTTAAATACACAAGGCAAGGAGTAAATCGGCAGAACAGAAAAGTAGGTTTTAGGAGATGTTAATGCTACTTATGTTAATAACCCTTCATGTGATACAAGAAAGTATATAAACTGTTATTTTACCATTGCTATTTTTGCCTTTTGGTACTAACTGGCAAAGCTTCAATTAAGGAAAAGGTCACCAAAAGGTTAAATTCTTAGTGGTTTTTTTTTTCTTTTAAAATAAAAAAACAGAGTTTTAACTTCGTTCTCTTTTTTCCCCCCATTTTTGTCTCCTTCCATCATTGCTAGTACCACTTACAAACACTTTTGGGTTTGCTTGATTTGTCTTTAATGGGTATAAGCAATATTGGGGCGGATTTCCAGCATATATAAAAATCAATGTGGCTCCATTGACTTCAGTAGATATACATTGATTTTGACCAAACAAAGACCTGGTATTTTATTTTTACAGTGTCTTTTCTTTCAAAGAGATGCCTGAACCTTGACTTCCCCCCCTCCCCCCCCCCCCAGTCTTACAAAAATGCATTTAACATTGCTAGATATCAAATAGCAGTTTCAAAACAGTGGGAGTAAATACCAATTAATGGAAAGTATAATATGCCATAACAGAAATGTAACTCTATCTTCTACAGCTAACTAGCAGTTGAAAGACAGATTTTTACATTTAATTTGGGTGTGAATAGAGCAAGTCATTGTAATTGAAGGTTGTCAAAAGAAGAGATTTTTAACAGCTAGCTTTTAATTTATAAGGTGAGTCACTTGTTAACTAGCTCATGGCTGCCACAGTTTAGGATGCACCTGAGTCTGTGGGCATCCAGCGCGCTGCCCTGTGTTTTAGCTGCATACCTCTCCCCTGGAGGCTGCTGTCTCGGCAATGAAGTGCTGCGAGGTATGTAGAATATATGACAGAGCGTAGCAATTTGGATGCTCGGCGTGCATCACAGCCCACTGAACATGCCCGAGGCATGTTGTGAAGCACCTAGGGGAAGGCTGAATGATTTTTACCTGCCCAAAATGCACACCAGTGGTGCATTAATCCGTGCCCTGCATCGGTTCATTGGTACTGAAGTACAGAACTCTTTTATGAAGAAGCAAACGTGTAAAGTTAAAAATGAAGGCGTTTATACATGGTAGGCTAGATTGCACCTTGAGGCATAGTGTGTATCAGAGCAGAAAGGGAGCCTTCTGGCTGGCGGTAGCAGGTGTATTGAACTTTTCACAGGTTTGACCTGCGCTCCTCTCTGCTTTCTCCTCACTTCTGTTGGGCTGAAGGTGAGAGGGAACAATTGATCCCATACCTTTAAAAATCACGTAGAAAGAGGTCTAAATCTGCTAATTTTTCTGCCCTGTTTTGACCTTGAATTCAATGTACCATGTACCAGTCAGTGTAACAGTAGCATGTTAGCAGCAGCACAGACACATCAAGAAAAACCTCAGATGGTGCCATTAGCTAGAATTGATGAAGTGATACTCAGTGGTGCCTTGGCTATGTTCTCTTGAATTTTAGACATATTTACTCAGTTCTTGTTCATACTTCTTTGTTAGTATAGTGTTACAGTTTGCATCCATTTAGTTGATGGCAAAGCAGTTGCTACTGATGATGTTGTTTTGTCTCTGCATGTGAAGTTTTGCGCAGTCGGTACTTCTGTTGGCACAGAGCTTTGGGATTTGGCCTCTTGGTTATCAATTAGAGCAAGCCTGGACATTCAAAATGCAACAAGCTTTGTCAGAAAATACTTTTGCATTGAAAGGAAAGCATTGTTTTACTGCAATGTAGCCAATTCATCTAACCTCTGTTTCTCAAGTCCAAGATAGAATTTCTGGTCACAAGAAGAATGTGCCTCTCTAGGATATGTAATACCCTCTTGATTTAGAGACTCATGTGAGAAGCTGGAGCTATAGATTCAAGTCCCTGCTTGAATCAGACAAAGCAACAATTTGAGCTATTTTTTTTTCTAGATCCTAGGTGAGGGTTTGGGTTTTTTCATGAAAATTTCACATGTAAATTCCTTATCCCAGTGTGGAACAGAAAAATATTCAAAATGTTGACAATTTGCTTAACAGAAAAAAAAATCCTGCCCTTAATACCACATTAGGAGGAGTTCTTTCTTTAACTGATGTGTCCTTCCTAAGGAAAGCATGATGGGTTAGTTCAGACCTGTAGGACATTGTCTGCAATATGTGCTTGCCTGGGACCCCATCTCTCTGGCAAGCCCTAGAAAAAGAGGAGTAAAGTCTCCAAACACTCCCTGCTGTGACAAAGCAGCTTCTGCATTAGCATGCCAGTTTTTGGAGCTGCTACGTCCACGCTGTTGTAAAGATGGAAAAATGTGGGAACAAGATGTAAGCTCCTATCTGCAATGTTTCCACTTGTGGGGAGTGGAGTCTGCAGTTTGGGGGAGAGGGTGGTTCTCATGCTGTCTGGAGGACAAGGACTTGGGTTCTTCCTGGTCATTGTGGAGCACCTGGGTGGGAGGGGAAGGCACTTTTGGCTTCAGTAGGACTCTTACTACCTTCTGTTAGAGACAGAAGAAAGCCTTTGTTTTCTCCTCCTCCATCTTCCTCTCCATCCCCCACATAACAGCTGTGAAAAATCTTCCCTTATAAATAATCTTTAAATATACGTATGTATATTTAGGTATACACACACACACACACACACACGTGAGTGTATGTAGGTATTTCTTGGATTGTTCTGGGGACGCACAGGTGGTCAGAAGGTGGAGAGCACTAGCACATAGCAAATGACCTGATTAGTTTTCCCCTGTTAGTCCAAACAATGCCAGCCCTGCTAGTTATTTCTGGAATGTGTTTCAGCAGAGCCATGTTCAGCAGGCTAGCTTTGTTGCTAAGGAATAGTGGCAACCACAAAAAAAAGCTGATTTCTGAGCTTTTCAGAAACAATGTCTGGAGGGATTTCCCTCTGGACGTACAGTACATTAATCTTTCCATCTCTTATCAGAATTGCAGGGTATTCATGTTCAGGTATCGCAGCTTGGCTGGGGGAACATTTGTAAACACAGACAATTGTGTCTTCTCCAAGTGTTAGGAGTCTTTTCATTTCAGGAAAGCAATTTGGCCACTTCAAATAATTCTTTACATCTTGTGCATTCATCACTCAGGAATGGCATTCATCACTCAGGAATGGCTCTAGCTTGGCAACCCCAGGTACTGGGGGTTCTGTTTTGCCAAACAGCTTTTACTTAGGAAAGGGGGAGAGATGTTGTCTTTTCTAATGTGTGGTGAGCAGATTAGCACCTGGTCAACAAAGAAGGAGACCGAAGTAATATGGCAGCAGCATAGAGTTCTTCACATCTGCATCTATCCATATGAGCAGAGAGACTCTGCAGCATCCTTTTAAAACTTGGCAGAGTTAATTCCAGAGGTGGTTGTACAGGGAGGACATGAGTTTGCTGTTGTTGCTAGTGAATTGCAATATCCCTTTAGTTCCAGAAACAGGCAGGCTTTGGTGCCTAAAGCCCTCTTGCTGTAGCTACTGTAAATGGTCTGTGATGGTCATTCTACATGAACCTGTTAACTGTAGTTTTCTTAGCTGCTGTTAAATAAATTGTCTGAGTTGGAGCTTGCCACAGCTTTCTTGAAAGAATAACAAGTAAATAAACATACAAGTAAAGAAGAAAATGGTGAGAAAAATAAATCTGTGTGTCTATCCAGTCAGTTGCAAACATCATCTCTAAACCAGTAATTGGCTTCAAGCATATCCAAGAGCCAGGTACAACTTGTAGAAGTTGTACCTGGCCCACAATAGAAGGGTGACAGGTACTGTGAACTGCAATTATCAGTATCCTTTTCTGTGTGTGCTCATGGGAAGTGGTCAGAAAGCTGGATAACTGTGATATTAATACCTGGGGACATTAATATGAATTATTACTCAACATTAGCTACCCATTTTGCCTTCAGAGACGTGCTACAAAATTCATCTGCTTTCAATAAAGTATGAAAACATAGAAACTTTGGTCAAGAAACTGTTTTCTACTTCAAGTCATAAATTTCCTGTAGCTAAAACATTTTTTTGTACCACCCA
This sequence comes from Ciconia boyciana, assembly GCF_034638445.1. NCBI lineage: Eukaryota > Metazoa > Chordata > Aves > Ciconiiformes > Ciconiidae > Ciconia > Ciconia boyciana. Next base: position 120,407,733 of record NC_132935.1, on the reverse strand, counting down.
AAATTATAACATGTACCAGAATATAGATTGTGTCATTTTTATTTTTCTTGAGTATTACTGTCAGAGTAAATCCATAAAGATGATTAAAAACTGGCTGCTTCTCTTGGCCCTTTCATTTGTAAGGAAACAAATGTGCCAGTCTCAGCAAACAGATGTCCACATCATAACAATCATCATCACAGTTGGCTTGAAACATTGTCTGTCTCATAAATGCATCTAAGGACTAAAGAGAAGTAGAGTTTTACCTCTCGTGGTCTCTCTAGGTCAGACCTGAGAGAACTGCAAAGGAGAGTAGAGAGACCTGTTTGTTGCTTGCACATTGTATCGTATGGGTTTTGAAATCCCATGCTTTCTGTGCATGTCCTTTAGGAATATCACTTTATTAAAAGAGGCATATAAACAAAAAGATGTAGACAGTATTGCTGTGCGATGGTTACTTTTACTCACACCATGCTCAGCCAGAGAGGGGGATGCATTAAGGATTTAGTGCAAAGGGAGTGTGAGAAGGAATTCAGTTTTATCACCAGCCCTGGCACATGCACTGCATCACTTTGAAGGCATGAACTTACCAGAACAGGGGTTTGATCTGAGTGCTTTTGGGGTTTGCTTTTGCAATTTTTAGGAGCTTTGTGCAAATACTTTCACTAACTCCTGTAAGCATGTAAGTCAGACTCATTGGATATGCCTGGGATCTAGCTGTATATTTTTAAGATTCAAAGACTGCATGAAAGTGCAATTTCCTGAATCCTGGCTTTGCATCCTTTCTCTGGATAACAAAGATGCTGAGAGCCAAGAGTAAATTTACAGACAAAATAAGGTGTCTAGAGCAATACTTTAGCGAGGAACAACTTAAAATTTGCTGTGGGTGGTATAATTTATCAGCCACCAGCATATGCAAGACATAAGAGAAGGATGCTTTGGGGGTGTTTTTGTTCCTGAATGGGTTGCAGATTTACTAAAGACAGAGACGTCTGCCAGTCACCATTGGTAAGTAGTACCTCACTGTAGGACGAACATGGAGATTGCACTGCTGAAACACTGAAGTCCCACTTCACGGATTACAGTGCACATGCAAAGAAAAAAAGAGACTGCATCTCAAAGTGCTTTTCATGATCTCAAGTTGAAATTTTTGGGAGACAAGTGGGTGACTTTAGACTACTACCTTGTAGGGTAGGGTCCTGTAATCCCAAACTGCCACAAACTGCTGTCTCTAGTTTGTATCAGAGTTGATGGTGCCACAAGTGAAGTCTACTGGGGCATTGGAATGCGGATGGATCTTTCCTCACAGTCCTAAAAATAGTCCCATAACATTAAACCAGAAAGGCAAGTCAGACCTGTATGGGGAATCTTGCCATATGCAAGGCTGTGGTGTGCTGTACACAGTGCGCAGGTCTCTTGGTTCTTGTGCTATGACATGCCATGTGTGTAGGATGGTGGGGGTAGGGAGAAGTGTCAGGAAAATGTTTGTCTTTCAAGAGGACTGCATCTTGCCTGCTTATCCAGAAATGATAATGCTGCATTTTTTACGTTGTTAATTTCTATGGCAACGAAAATAATCTCATAAATATAGGATTATTGCTTCAGGATCAAAGAGGGGGAGAACCTGGGCTGTGAAAGAGAAAGTTCTTTATTTAAATATCTTAGCAGCAAAAGGAGTAACAAAACAACTCTTGAGACCTGAGCATATTTTCCTTTTACTTCTTGATCACCTGCAAAACCAAGCCTTAAATATTAAGCAAATAAAAGCAAAAATGTCCAGATTTCTTACTGTATTACTTTGTCAGCATGTTCATTACTTCTGAGTGCTCAGCAGACGATGAAATAATTGCAGTTAAGGCAATAAAATATATTTAAAAGAAAACCCCTCTGTCTCTTAGCAGTGCCCTGGCATCAATTGGCTGGAGTGTTAAGAGATGGAAAGAGAAAGCAATACTGTCTGTGTTGTGAGAGAGACTGACTCATCCCAGACTGCTCTTAATGGGGACTCCAGTGGAAATATTTCTTCTCAGCAGGCTGGTTTTGGAGGGCAGCAAAAACATACGTGGGCTTGCTGAAGAATTCTCTATGGAGTCCACTGCAGTTTTCCCTAAGAGAAGATTTCTTCAAGCATCTCTGTCCTCTGCTTCTTTTCATCACATGTCATTTTGAAGCTGTTTGTCTCCTGCATACCTATTTACATATCATAAAGTTACAGAGGAAATGTAGGTTTGTAGAGAGGGCTTGCCAGCTGCCATTTTTCCTAAAAGAAAATCTGCAATTTAACATTAACCTAGCAATTAAGCAAAAATTTACACTAACATGCTGCTTTCTTGCATAAAAATTGCTCTCAGCAACTCTGAAAATTCCCTACGAGAAAGGTAATAGAATAATTCCCAGCATCTTTGATTTGGAAAAGCCATTTTCTGGCATGATTGATATTTCCTTTGTGTTAGCATGGGAGACCATAGAAAGAGGAGTAATCTCTCTAATGGGTGTACTCCACGCTGGTGCCTGGGGTCCATGATACATTTGTCAGGCTTTAATTAAAGCGCTGGAGTTGAATTTCCACAGTAATTAACTTTTGTTTGCAGTTACACCATGTCTCTCATTTTTGACACTCACACTTTCCTGTTAGAGATAGGAGCAGCAATTGGCACAAAAAATAAAGAATGTGGAAATGAGGAATAATTTAAGAAATGGCATTGTATTTACCATGAATTCTAAAAGGAGGCAAAACCACGTTTTCTTTCAAAGTAGTTTTGTTGTTAGCTACCTAATGTTTTATCTCCTGTATAAACACATATCCCATTGCCTTGGTTACCCTTCCTTATGCAATGTCCAGTAGTAAACAAGCAACTTCTGTTCAGTAGTCAGCATGTACCCTGCATCCAAGTTACAACAGGTCTTTCTCATTATGTCTTGTAGAAGTGTTTTGTTATCTTTTGGCAAATGTTGACTTTCTAAGCATGAACAATATATGTCCTGGGGAGGCTATTCAAACATTATCCCTGGGCTGAGACTTTAATTTCAGTTATGGGTAGGATTTTTAACAGTAAACATCACAGGAGCCTTACATCCTATTGTCAGTGGTGGGTTTGGATTGCAGAAATCTCTGTCTCATTGGACGTACAAATTGCTTTTGTTAATAAGCGTTAGGTACTTCAGTCTGCTCTTTAGATACAGCTTTTTCAGGTATCTTTCCCTTCCACTTTTAATTCATGTAGTTTTCTACTTACATTTCACATGGACTGTGAAGTACTATTATGTAGGAGCACAAGTAACAAAATTACAGGTCATTGTTATTCTTATTTGGCTTGGCCTTTCGCTGAACAGAGGAACACAGACCTGGAATCCAGTCCCCTTCTGTCTCAGCTGCTCTCTCAATCACCCTTTCACAGACCCACTGAGCTCCATTTTAAAAATGAAGGGGTTTTTATTCCACTACTGCAGTCTGAAATCTGTGCTGCGTAGTGACTATCTTCTTATTTCCAATCTGAATGCGTTCACAGCCAGCTCACACCATGTCCTCACCTGTGCCAACCAACATGTTCCTGTGCTCCTGGGTGAGATAGGTGAAAGCATCCTTGCGGGGTGTTATAGTTGAGGTAAAGACTCTGAGCAAAAATTAATTTCTCAGGTATCCGAGTGTTGTCTTGTCTCACTCTCAGAATAATCTTAGCGCCTTCCAGAGAGGAGCTGGCTGCTTGCTAGCTTTTTTTTCTCAGACCTCTTGGTGTAAACTAACCTTGGAGTTTGTGTTCTGTAATTTACAGCAGTATCTTGTTCCCCAAATACTTGAAATGTATCCCTTGTTTCTTATCTACAGATCTGCACTTGCTGCTGTAGCTTTGAAATGGATGATGGGATGGTCCCTCTGAATGCAGTACAGCTAAGAATAGTATCACTTCTGAAATAAAGCACTGGATATAATTAAGTACCACAGTGTAGTAAATCAGTGTGGCACTTAAGGGCATGACAAAGACCATGAAAAAGAAAGGTAATAAATTGTGTGGTGAGAAATGCTAATTGATCATTGTTTGCAATTTTAACCAGTGTCTCCAGATTTCACTTTAATATTTCTTGTGGACTGAAAAGCAAGTGCAGAACTGAAATGGTTGTGACAAAATAGAAGTATGGAAGCTAGAGAGAGGCATGGTCTGGTCAAGCATCAAATTCCTGTGAAATTATTCTGTCTGGCAACATATTTCTAAGTGGTTGGCTTATCTATTTTATAACGTGCCGGCTCTACTCACCCCACTTGTCTTGGAAGACTGTTCCATAACAGAATGTGTCTGGGTACTGTGAAATCCCTTATAATATTTTCCCTATGTTTTGTCTTTCTTAATTTGTCTTGATTCTTCCTACTTCTATCATCTCTATACTTCATGTGCCTATACAGTATTTATCCACTGTCTATTAAAATTGTTCCTTGTAGATAATTTCACCAGCTCTTTGATCAGCTTTATCTCTGAACTTACTTCAATGCTAGCATCTGTTTAGCAATACTGTGTCATGGACTGAGTAGCATATTTTACATGCAGTTGCTCTAGACATAATGTGGGGAGGAATCTCATCTATATGTTCCACTTGGCAAAGAAACTTGGGTTTTAAGCTAAGGCACTAGTCAGAGACTCTGGAAGTCTTAGTTTGATTTCTGGCTCTGCTCAAGTCCCCAGGTCTCATTTTGGATGAACCAGTTAGGCTGAAATCTTAGGCTGAAGTCTCTGTTCTCTAAAAAGGCCTGTTCACTTGGAGCAAGGCACCTAGGCTTTTCATGTCATCAGTGAGGGGAGATGGGCAGCCGTGGGTAGTGAGCCATCCTGTTTTAAGATAGGGCTTCATCCCAACTTCGTTAAGACAAGATCAGTTATCACCCAGGATGCCCTGTCTTTTTTGCATTGATTAAAAAGGAGCTTACGCAAATAGCTTACAAGAGATTCCTAATTTTTATGTGGCTAAAAAAAGGGGAGAGGAGCCTTGCCTCAAGTCTGCTGTTAAGCTGGATAATAATTCCTCCAGACACCATGGAGTCTTGCAAAGCAAGAATTAATGTGCTTGGGTCCTGCATTGGTAGAGAGGAATAGCCACTGATGAGGTCAGAACTCTATAAACCATATTTGCAGCATTGCTTGGAAACTTGTGTGTGATGTGTTGTATTGTATACCGTTACTGTTGATCTTTTTTGTTATTAGTTTATTTCCAGAGTTTCCTTCTTAATATGTAGAGCATTTTATGCCATAAATGTATAAGGCATTTCTTCCAGGATCTGTCTGTTTTCCACACAGAGATATTATTTCATATTTTACAGAGAAATCTCTTACGTGGAGCAGGGTTTCCTGGCTACTAATTGCCCTTTGATGGTGTTTTGCAGCCCAGTCTGAGTTCCCTTCGCTCCTGACTGCCCCAAAACCACAACCTTGGATGGGAAGCCCTGTAGCTGTCTTAGCTATGCTTGATCCAATAAGCTCTGTCAAGAGGCTGGATTTATTCCCTGGAGCATAGCACCACACGGTGTGGCTTTTGCCTTCAGCCGACTCACATCTTCAGCAAAATATGTTTGCCCTTATCTGCAAAAGACTGTAGATGTAACACAGATGTTTAGAGTGTATCTGTCTTGCCTGGGATTGCAAGCTCTTGGCTCCTTGGGGAGATACTTCTTTATAAGTAGATGGTATCTAGGAGCAACAGTTTCTCTTGTTCCCAAACATTTAAGCTGTTTGAAACCCTGACCTACACATGGTGAAACTGGGATTCCACATACGTTCAGGATGCTTTTATGGTGTGTATGCAAGGTGAGAGCATACTGTGGCATTGACTGGAATCATCCCATCATGTGCAGAGGCTTTGGAGGCACCTGCCAGTCATCTACAGTGGCTGTGGTCTTTCTTCACTCTTGCTGTAGCCAAACTATTGTCCACGCGAAAGACCTGCAGTTAGCTCAGCTACTTTGCATCCAGGGGCCTGTGCTTAATCTCTCGACAAAATGTGCACAAATTTTTAACAGAAAATTGCTTGGTTTAATGTTGTCCAGAGATCTCAAGCTGTCGATGAGTATACATAGTTCTCTGAGTCAAGAAATAGAGTGAGGAAATAAGTTTTAAAGCTGTGTGTCAGTTTATTCTTTTCACCTAAATTATAAGTGAAGGGGCCACAGAATCAGTCTGTACCTCTCAGTTTGTCCTGCTAGAGCTGTTCTGCCTCAAATGAATAATGGTTTAATGTTCATTAGCCAGAGAGAGCCAGAGAAACTGACCCCATCACCTAGTGGGCAGGGCACTCACATTACAGGCGGGAGACTCAGGTTCAAGCCCTTGTTGTACTGATGTCTTAATTATTTACACAAAATGGAAAAATAGCTCTTGCAGGGCAGTGAAGGAAATCTTATGTTAGAGTACTTATCAGAGTAGTGGTTAGAGCAGTTAGCTATGCTGTGGATAACTAGCTATCCCAGGTGTGTAACTTGACCACCAAACTACAGAGTGGAGCCTTATTTTTCTGAGAAAAAAAGTTGAAAGGCTGTTTGCTCACCCAAGAAGAGTTGGAAAATATCTGAAACCGTAAAAAAAAAAATATATATATGGGGATGAGAAATATGTCTAACTGGTCTTACTGAACAACACTCTCAGTCATACACACCAGCTGAAAGTGTCAACATCATATGTCACTCTTCAGTTTTGCATTTCTACAAATGGCTAATCAGAGAATGGGGCAACACTGCATCAGCTCTGCTATCTCTGCAGTATTCTAGACCTGTGAGCTGAGGCAGTAAAAACCAAGCCAAAAAATTTTAACTCGTGTTTAGGCAACAATTCTCCAAAATACAGAAGTAGTTGAAACTGGTATAAAATAATACATTAACTTCTTGAATTTGCAGCTTGTGGTTGGTGTCATTCTAAATACAAAGAACTTGTACATAGTGTAAGTTCACATATGCACATTGTCCTCCTACCGACATATTAATGCTATTTGTATGGTCAGCCTGCTTTAGGAGCAGTCAGTTGTCAGTAAAAGTGTCACAAACCCTAGGTAATATAAATCTGAATATATGGGTCTCATCTGCATTCATAGCACAATGGGAGAGACTGACAGAGTGATGAAGAGGTAAGGAATGGAAGCTTGCAGAATGCAGCTACTGTGTGCTAGGTTACTTAGGCAGCCTGGAGATAAAGATATGTCCTATTTCTTCCCAAATTCACGATGAGAAGGATTGTTCAGAGCTGCAATTGATTCATGGATAATGCAGAGGTAGTATATTTTCAGTGGAATGCAGAGAGAACTGGTTCATATGGATAAGTTATTAGGGAGCAGGAGCACAAGATTTTCTTTCCAAGTGAATAATAAAGCATTTGCATTGCCCTCAAAATGTCTAATATTGACCTTTACCAACAGCAGAACATCAGATTCAATGGACCACTGCTTTTTGTGACTGTGCCTGGTTTATAGATCCCAGTGGGTTGTGATCACTATGACAAATACCACTGTTCTTTGGTGTGAGATGTTCTGTTTTCTCAAGAAAAGTTAAATGATTTATATCAAGTCAGTCTCCCTCCCAGCCCTAACAAACTACACCAGAATTGCTCTTTGTTTGCATCGTTCCATGTTCAGTTAGCATTTTGGTTAAAAGCAAGTGAGTGAGTTTTGTTCTGCTGTGTTACAGCATGCTCAGTTGTAGTCCTACCTGGTGGGAACAGATGTATCTACTTCTCCTTCTTCAGAAATGCCTTGCAGGGCTTTGAGACTTGAAATGGCCTATTATCTACCAAATAACAGATGTCTTCACAGATTAGCCTCTCTGAGTAAAAACACAATCACACCACACAAAAGATGATGATTAGCTAGTTGAATAACAATAGGCCAACTCCAATGCAGATGTACAGGAAACAAGGAAAGGATCAGACACTTATATTTCTATTTTTCTGAGTTCATTATATACATTCATTTTTACAATGACATCTTAATGTTAAAGCTGCGATTATGCAGCTTTCTGTTTCACAGCTTCTAACTTATGGTTTTTTCAAATTAAAATAATGTATTAATATTTCCCCCAATTACATGGGGGGACTTAATTCAGTTTGCATACAATTAACGCACTTGTTACAAAAGTATTCTATATGTTAAGTCCATTTTAGTTAATTTCTTTAAATATTTTTCAGTTAAAGATTTGCATTCATATCTTTCAATATGAATGAAATTGAAGAACTCTGCAATGATAAATTCTGTAAATCATAATACCCCTTTGAGTATATGGTCCAGCAAAAAACAGACAGAAGTTTTGCTTACGTAATTTGGAGGGAAGTAGATGAAGAATTAGACACATTTATCTACAGGACTTCCCCTACTTGATGGTTTGTTTGCTTCCTTGAAAAGATTCAAATTCCTGATGTGATTTGGTGGGTCAAAGTCTTCCTGAGTGCAGAAAGTATAGACAAGGACTTTGTTGACCTTGAGTCTGGTAAAGGTTGCCTGATGTAAAACCCCTTTGGTACCATTCAAAGTGAAATTTTCAAACCCAGAAAAATTCTGTTCTGATATCAGGCTGTAATTTTTTCATTTCAGTAAAAATAGTTCAATCTCTGAGAAAAAAAAATATACCGGGGGGGGGGGGGGTCATATTTCATAAAGTTACAGTACGTTCTGTTATTTTGTGGGACTTCCATATCACAGATCAGGAAAATGAATTTATCAGGGAGAGAGGAGGATGCAGGACAAAAACTAGATGGATTTCTGGAGCAGGAGTCAAGGTTAAAGATTTTTTGCATTTTAGTGGAAATCTGCCAGATGAGACTGCACTCTGGTCTGAAAAATCCTTATCCACGTACTTTTCTTTTAAGTTTTGCAGCTCAGGTCTCCTAGGATTTTATCAGTAGGGAGTTTGTTGTAGACCATGGATATGAAGGTTGTGACCACGGTCCAGGTGGTTGACTCAGGTATTGAAATGATTAAGAAAGAAAGGACAGGGCTGGGATATGGTCCCCGTGTAAGGGAAACTAGGAGTGGGACAAAGAGATGAATATGTGGAAGTAAAGTGGTGAGACACAGGGAGTAGGAGCAGAGAGGAACTGAGGAGGAATGGGTGGGACTTTTAAGAAGGGATGGTGACAATATGCAGGAGGGAGATGGACAGGACTCTGGCAGAAGAGACCAGACTAGTAATAAGGCAAGGTCAGGTGTTACAAGTCTGGGCTGAGGACCTAAAGGCCCCAGTTCTCTGGAGGGTTGTGTGGGTGTCAGTATCAGTAGGGCTGTGAGATACAATTTCTGAGTTGGGGTCTTTTTTTCTCATTTTCCTTTTTTTTTTTTTTTTGAAACTGTGTAAGTTACACTTAAAAGCCTGTAAAGGGTGCAAAGCAGAGCTCTCTTAAATAAGGAGAGATTTCAGTCAACACTGTTCAGATGAATCAATATTTTATTTTACCTTAGTAGTTCATTATGTCACCCCTTCCTCCCATAACTGTACATCATTCAGATCCAGCTTTGAAGCCAGAGTTATTAATTTCCTGGGGAGCACTTCTGCGGCTCTCATTATTGCAGCATCTGAGTACTTTACAAACGTTAATGAATTTATCTTCACAATGTACCGATAAGGTGAAATGACATTATACACCAGGGAAAATGAGGCACAGAAGCATAATGTCAAGAAGGGACATTTAATTTAGATGCCCAACATGAGATGTTTGTGCCCTGATTTTCCAGAAATAGCGTTTGATTGCCCTTTCTTTGTTCTGGAGTCGGCTTTTGCTGAGTCCATCACAGTTGGAATTGCTCCACGCTTCCACAGATCAGAGCGCAGGTGTTCTGTGCTCTGCTCTAAGCAAACAAGGAAGATGCAATTAATGACCGCCTGCGCAGAGTTTGGTTTTTGTGACTTCCTTGGCATTAGGCACTGAGGCAGAGAGAGAATCCAGGTCCCCAGGGCAGCTTTCAGCTGCCCTAGGCACGACCACGGTGCTTCTCCAAGCCCTTACCTCGTTCTTGTTGGACTATCCAGTGCCATCAGTAGCGAGGCAGAGATGCAGCAAACAGCAGGTTCCTTCTTGATGTGACCTTGACTCACTGAATATGTGTGGTCAGTCCCTGCTCTTACGCTGAGTGAGGCTGGACAGTAGGCAAAAACCCCAAATATGTGAGTTTATTATTTCGATTGTCACAGTGTGTACAGACTGCAGTCAGTGCAGACTTTTGCACTGCAGGGATAGATGCACCAAAAGGGCTCTCGCTGCGTCATGATTCCCATCTTGTGTAACTCTGCCATGGCAATCTTAGTTAGCACACAGGAGCAGGGGCTCCCAAAGCAAGAAAGAACTGCAGTTTTATTTTAAAAGGATCCTTCATTGTATCCCTGGGCTGCCTCATTGCTCAGTCACGTGAGCTGATATGGGGATGAAGACCCATGGCTGGGCATCTCCCATCTTCCATCCTTGCAGGGCTGAACTCACGGCTCAAAAATTAATTGCACCCAGAAGAGACAACACGTTTTCCCCAACTTTTTACAGCCTACAGAAGCAAAGCCATGGTGCAATCAAGCAGGGCATGGAGAAGGCAGTCTCTGCTTCCCTGAAAGACTTTTCTTTAGTAGGAAAACAGAGGGACAGAAAGATAAAGAGACAGTTTTCAGATGCGCAAATAGGAGTTAGGCTCCATTAGCTTTCAGTACAAGAGGGAAATCTCACTGAAGTTTGTACCCACAAAAATCCTGCTGTAGTAATTATCCAGTGTCTCCCAGATCCTCTCCTGTGCTGTTCTGTAATTTACACAAGGCCATTCTTCCCCTTTTTCCTTCATCAGTTCATTTTCATATTCAATTGTATCGTGCTGTGACAGAGTCACTGGAATTACTCTGGGTTTACACTTGGCAGCTCAGAACACAGGTTAGCCCATCTTAGTTGCAATATAGGAAAATATCTGATGCACCTGAAGCTATCCTCATTGCATTTTAGCTGAGGTGTATCATTCAGGTAGATGTTTATTTATTAAATCCACCTATCAAATGTGCAGTCCCAGGGATTTTTATTCTTTTCCTGCCTATGCTGTTTCTTACCTCTGTTAGAGAAAAAAGAACAGCCTTCTTAAATCAGTGGCCTTCGCTTGCACCGCTGGTGCCTAGGGTCTTGTTGTGGTTTAGCCCCAGCTGGAAACTAAGCACCACGCAGCCGCTCGCTCACTCCCCCCTGGTGGGATGGGGGAGAGAATTGGAAGAGCAAAAGTAAGAAAACTCGAGGGTTGAGATAAAGACAGTTTAATAGGTAAAGCAAAAGCCACGCACGCAAGCGAAGCAAAACAAGGAATTCATTCACTGCTTCCCATGGGCAGGCAGGTGTTCAGCCATCTCCAGGAAAGCAGGGCTCCATCACACGTAATGGTTACCTGGGAAGACAAACGCCATCACTCTGAATGTCCCCCCTTCCTTCTTCTTCCCCAGCTTTATATACTGAGCATGATGTCATGTGGTATGGAATAGCCCTTTGGTCAGTTTGGGTCAACTATCCTGGCTGTGTCCCCTCCCAGCTTCTTGTGCACCTGGCAGAGCATGGGAAGCTGAAAAGTCCTTGACTGGTGCAGCAACAACTAAAACATCTCTGTATTATCAACGCTGTTTTCAGCACAAATCCAAAACATAGCCCCACACCAGCCACTATAAAGAAAATTAACTCTATCTCAGCTGAAACCAGGACAGGTCTTTACTGAAGCAAAGCTCCCATTGGGGTCAGGGAGTTTTGCCTGAGATAGAACTTCACATTTCTGGGTAGTAAATGAGAGTTTTCACTAACCTACTAGAATAAACTGTGCACCTGAGCATAATCTTACTTGACAGCATGGCATGTTTTCAGATGCTGCTGTTCGAGATTTCCCATATTCTTTCATATGCGTTTCTTCTGGCTTACCTGCACATCTATATATGCCAGTGTTTGAACCTTTTGAAGGAGGGAAGATGAGCTGTTTAGCCAATAGCAATCTTGCTGGCTGCATAAAGTGAAAGGGAAGAAAATAAGACATGCAGAGATCAGCATGCTAAATCCTCTCTAAAGCTACAGACCTGTCATGTAGAGCTAAATCTCAGGCAGTGCCAGGTTAGCACTGGAAGCACCCCTATCTCTCCTTCTCTTGCCTTCAGTCCCCCTCTCCAAAGCCTGAAGTTGTTGACATCATGTTGACACAGAGCAGGGCATTATTATTCAGAGTTGCATAAACAGTGAATTTACATTGAGTAAAACCAATAAGCTGCACTGCTCTGACATTTAATTTTCTTGGAAACTCTTCCTATTGAAGCAGGCAGAACGACATACATTTTCAAATGAAATGCAGTGTTTGCACTACAATAACCTTGCATGGACAAGAATGAATAATTTGGAAATTATCAAGACCCTATTTCCTTCCACCTCCCTCCAAACCTAAATTTTTATCAGGCTATATTTCTGTTTATGCCATGTAAAATTTTCATTTTATTCCCACCTGCTGTGTCAAAATGGTGTGCAAAATATTCTTCTATAAAAGGGGTTGCTGTTTATGGCTGGGTCACTGGTTGGTAGTCCCCTATTCTTTCTGAGGCCACTTCTTCCTTTGACATCAAACCCTGGGGCTGAAAGTTGAGGATAAATGGTGCCCCTTGAACTAGACGCAGTCATAATAAACTCTCAGATGAAATGTCAGGTCTAAGCAAGTGTACTCTTCCACTTTCCAGTCTATGTTAATCAGCCCTCCAAAGCAGAGCAGTCATATTTCAGAGCTCACTTTATCCCCCTTCTCTTCTTACCATATTGAATGTCTGATTATAGGAGAGGTAGTAAATGGTTCTGTTAAAAGGAGGTTTAACCAGGGAGACATAGGTCAAGACCATCTTACTTTCCGTGGCATATGATTGTGTACATGCATTTATGCATCCATCTGTCCAAATCTGCCAAAGATGTGTCTATTCTTAGAGCATGAGTTATAATTTTGTACAAGAAGCTACTCCAGACAGACTTACTCTTTGAAGTGATAGACACTATTCCAAGATGAATGTGTGCTCTAAAATACCTGTGCAAAGGAAACGAGCAAACAGTTCAGTTGGAATTGCTCCAGAACTAACACCCTGTCATGGGGGCAAAAGGATGTGGCAAGGCACATGAGGAGGCCTTAAAAAAACCCTACCTTTTGTGTTTGTTTACTGTACTGATGTTTTTACTAAAATATCATTACAGATCATGTTGGTTTTTGTTAGGAATGTATGCTCTGTTAAAAAAACCCAACAGTATGGGTTACTATTAAATGTATTAATGCACTGTTGAGACTGAATGGTTAAGAATTCAAAAGGTGGTTATGCTTTCCTACCATGCTTTTTTCAACTATAATAAAACGTTTCTTTCAATCTTAGGTACTTGTATATGTCTATTATAACCTGTCATTGTGAAATTAGATCCTTATGCCATACTTACAAATTATGATTAGAGCTGGTTCAAAACATTCTATCTAAAACTGATGTGGAAATATTCTCAAACATGTATTTTGATGGGAAATTTAATATGATTTTCTTTTCACTGAAAAGAAAAAGGGGAAATGCCATATAGGTTTATTAATTTTTTCCTTTTGTCTTTTCTTTTTGTCACTGGGAGAGGCATGCAGGTATAAATAGGGAAATAAAGAAAGACAAGCAGAAAACATAGCCATCATCTGCTATATACATTCATAAACAAACATATGTGTGCAATTCAAAATTGCAATAATGAACGCATTGCTTTTTATTTAATTTTTTTGGCAGCTAAGGTGTTTATGTTCTCCTTAATTATGTGATCTTGTTTGATGCAATAGGATGGGCCACAACCAAAATACACTGGTGGGGCACTGTGACCTGATTCAAAGCTCTTGTTCCTCACCCATCTTCAGTTTTCAGAAAGGCTGGTTTTGTGGACTGGATTCAGCATCTGATGGAGTCAGAAGAGCACTATGTTGGCATCCTTCATTGGCAATTATTTCCTCTGGGCTTTATAGATGTAGACTAACCAGGGAGCTGGGAGACAAAGCAGAATGTATGGGTCATGGGCTGGGCTCATCTGTACTTATCTTACATCAGGTCAGTTAAAATTCCCCTAGAGATGGGCGAAAACTTAATCAGTCTGTCTTGACCTTTTTCTTCTTGAATATCCCTCGACCTTCTTAATCTTTACAGTCTCTTGAGCAAAGTTAGTAAAAGGGACCCTCTTTACAGTTAAAATTTTCAAAGCCAAAACCCAATTAGTGAGATTTTTGTCAAAACAATTACAGGCACTTTCCTTCCTTAGCTTGCATCTTTAGGTCACTGTAAATCAGATAACGGTGATGCACAATATTGAGCCTCCTTTGTGGTGGTTTATTAAGGGTTATTTGTTTAGCTGGCTAATTGTGGTGTTTACTAAAGGGAAGATGATCTTGCAATTAAAATGTTGTATTGAGATGTTTCCATCTCTACCACAGATTTTCTTTAAAGTCATCTAGGGCCAGTGTAGCAGTGTTTTCAGGGCTACAATACAGGTATGTTTGACAGCAAGGTGCTTGCTTGCATTTTTGAATACTTGAGCATCTTCATGAAACTGGTATTTTGGCCTAGATTTCAGACATGCAGAGCATGCATACTCCTCTTTATTTAGAGTTTATGCTTTCCATTCTTGAAAATTTGACCCAATCAGTCAACCTTAGGAATACAGTACCATATTATAAGAGAGAGAAAATAGTACCTTCTCTTTTGCACCCTTTTTTCTTCTCTACTTGAAATATTTACATTTAATCAAGCTGAATAATGTGAAAAGCCTGATTTCAGCTGCTTCGAAAAGGTACGCCCTTTTCTGACTCTCCAGTGTTTATTACAGTGCAGGCAGAGCTATTTGCTTGCCTGTTCTTTACATTAAGTCTTTTTTATTGTGTATCCTACACAATAGGAACAAGGGAACAGTTTAACACAGCTGCAGAGAAGTTAACCCCATAAACTTGAGATCCCTGTAGCTGGAGAAGGCACTGGGTGGGATTCCTTTGTACGGACATTGGCATCCTCATTTTCAGTGTTACGAGCTGAAATCAGTGGTGAACCTTCAACCCTCTGAAACTCAATGGAGAGAAGCAGCCCCACATAAGGGATGGGTCTCCTCCTTCTAAGACAGGCATTTTAAACAGGTCACAGGCATCAGGCTTCAGAGAAGCCAATCTACCTGCTATCTACAGAGGGAGTTTAGGTGAGTAAATCAAACGTCAGCATCCACATTGTGGACACCCTGAGGCAGGTGAGATGCTATGGGAGATCCTCCAGGGAAAACACGCCATCACAAGAGTGATGTGGAAATGGAGCTTGTTTCTACGTCCATTCCCTGCTGTGATTGACAAGGAAGAACAAGCTATATTTTCTTTATTTTCCCAGAAGTTACAGATATATCTTAACTAGCGTAGTTTTGGGTGCCAAGAAAGTCTTTTAGCAGGAGAGCTTCCAATTGTTATAAAGTTTTCCTGTCAAAGAGCAGACAATTTACACTGCTGAATGCTTCCTGGGCATAGTGCAGCATGTGAAATTTTCATCATGAACTTGACACAATATTAAAAGATTTTCTTTGGTTTGGTTCCCATAAGACCCATACAGAAAATTCTGAAAAATTACACAACTTAGCCTTAAATCTATCATATTTCATTTTAAAAAAAAATCTTTTCAAGAGGACAGCGAAAGGTTCTTTTCACTAAGGGCTATTTCTGTACAACTTTCTTGACCCAGTTGTTTCACCTTTTTTTTTTTATGTTGCAATGTGAAAGATGCCGCTCCCCCAAACTCAAAGAAGTTGGACTCTTTGTCTTCAAACAGTTAGCAAAAATAGCATGTTACAAGCTGTGCAGTAAAATTTCATCATCAAAGATAAGTTTCAAATGGCCATTAGTAACTGAAAAGAAAGAACTATAATGGAAATATGTGTGTAGCTAGACCTTAACATATCATTATTAGTTTTCTAGTTGAAGTAAATTTACAAAGCACATATTTGCATATGTGAGATTTCCTGAAAGAGGTTTGAATGGCTCAGGTATGTGTTGTATGTCTCGTATTACTGTTAGATAATAGATATTTTCATGTTATTCAAGTGGCAGAAGTCACTTCCTCCACCTGTAAAATGGCACTCTGGTATTGTGACTAGAAAAAAATTGCCTTTTTAAGCAACAGAAGACAAATGGGCACCCAGAAGACCTTCTGTGGCAATAGATTTGTTGTCAAGTAAGATAATCTAATGGCATTCTGTAGTGCCTTAAAATGACTAGTGTCACAATCCAGTGTTAGGTTGTTGCAGAAAATAGACACTGACCTGTGGGACTGTCTTTCAGGTTTGATGTATAAGAAGTTGATAACAGTAACCAGATAGTTAATTCATTTGGAACTAATTGGCAAAAGTGGAAAAGTATTTTTATGTATGGTATAACTGCAACAAAACAATATCTAACTAATAAGCAGTGTAGCTTAAGTAATGGGGTAGGAGAAAAATGGAGCAAAGGAACTTCTGTTGCATAAATGCTACTGCATCCAAATTCAACCACATCAGAATTTTAAAATGCACACAAGAGTCTTCTCCTCTCCACCCGTAATGTGTATTAATGACCAAATTCTAATTATCCTTATAGCTGCTAAGTCAGTTTGATCCTTATGAAGATACTAGCTTCTCAGAGCTCCACAGAGATGAACGATGAAAAGGAGAGGCTGCTTCTTATCTTCTTATTCTAGCAGTGGACAGACAGACACAGTCATGTCTGTGCATGTGTGGGAACAAGAAGCAACTAGAATGATTGATGTTCAGACTTCTCTGCCACTGGAGCTGCCTTCAGAAGTATTTGGTAATGGTAGATAATTAGGAATAAAATCAAGAAATAAAGTCCCTTGCACTATCAATGGAGTGAGAAGGACATTCAATAGCCTAGTGCTTTCTATTTATTCCGATCTTCATCTCTGGGACTTCTTGGTTATAATCAGCTGAGACAGTAACCCTGTCTGTCACAGCTTTTCCGAAAAGGTCATGGGGCTCAAGCTTGCTGGAGTGGAGGGCAGGCACACATCAAAGCAAGGAAGTCTCACGTGAAATGACCTTTTATTTACGCCCTGGTATTTTTCCTCTCAGCTTTCCCTACCCTTTCAACACCTGCCTTTGGCTGTTTCAGTGATTGTTCATAAGATTACCACAGACACCAAGGCATTAGACAGCCAAAGGCAACAGCAATGTTACCTGGCCTTTTCAAACTAAGTTCTTCCCCTGGCCATGGTCACCTGGACGTGAGGTTCTTCATGCCCGTCTATTTTTATGACAGTGAACCCCAAGAATGCAGGCCTTTCCTCCCTCTCCCTTTCATCGACGTGCCCCAGGTTCAACATGTGAATAAAGGAAGATGATGAAGAACGAGGGAGTTAGCTGACAATGTCCTCCACTCATCACGCTAATGACAGTAGCCTTCCTTTAAGTGATCATCTGGCCTAGGACTCTTCATGGCCAGGCTGTCACAGCTGGGAGGAGGCCTGTGGTGACGCAGTCATTTGAACTTTTATGTTAAAGCGGAGAGATGGGGGTACTGGGATTTCAGAAGTTAATGATGAGGTAGGGAAACTGAGGAAGAGGGAGCAATTACTGTCCGGTTTTCCTGCATATTGACACTGCTTTGTGTGTTTATCTTGATTTGTGTTTACCCCTGTGGTAGTGGGAAGGTATGAATTCAAACACCAATACAAGAATAACCACAACCAGGCTTAGGCTCAGTGGGGATTGTAGATGCTCTGCACTTGAATGCAAAGAGAAGAGAGGCTTTGGTTGTTGGTTTTTGGTTTTTTTTTTCCCTGGATAGTACGAGATTCTCTGCTTATAAGTCCATGCTACATAGGAGGCAAGTCTTGTATATGCAGAAAAGTGTGCTAGTATCTCTAGTTTGGTTCCTACCTGACTATTCGTTACGTACATATGACAGGTCTACACAACGCAAGCAAGACTGGTTCTGCTCAGCTGTGATATCCTGAGGGTCGACCCTACTCTTTGGAGACATTAGGAAAGTGAAGGGTGTACAGTTTTGAGGATAATTGTGGAAGTAGATGTGAATTGCTCTTTCTTAGATCTGCAAAGAGGAATCCATTCGAAAGAGTGCTAAAAGATCTCAGTATAAAGGGGACATAGATATCAAAGATGCTGCACTCAGGATCTTATGAAGAAAGTTGGTAATGATAGTTTGCGTGTTCCAAGCAGTGGGAAATAAATCAGAGCAGACAACGTGGCACATGTTGAACAAGAACACAGAATTCTTGCTCAGAGGAATCTTATTGCTGCAAGTTAATAATCTTTTTATTAGCATGCCCTGAAGCTTTTTGGGATATAAATTTTGCAAAATAACAGCTGGATTGTGGAAGTAGGCCATTGAATTAAGAAACAAATCACACAAACTTGAAAACACAAAGTTGCGCTTGAGCCCCGTGTAGTCAGGAAGAGTACACCTGCTTCTTTTTATGAAACACTTGAATACTCTCAGAGTAGCTAACCTGTGGGAAACAGTGGGTGACCTTGGTGGTGGAATTTCGCTGGGTGAGTAACTCCTGGGGGAGTCACAGCTCTCTGAGTTGTAAGTAAGGAGCCTCTGTTGTTATTGTCTTGTGAGGCATTCGTGGAATGCTACGGGACAGTATGATACTAAAAGGATCAAGGCTGTGTTTCCTTGATTGGGGATTCAACAATGATTGGAGATGGAAGTAGTTCTGGGTGTGTCTTCTTTTCTTCTTTCACTTTCTGCAGAACCAAGAATAATATAGCTGAAAACTGTCAGTGGTGTAGCTTTTTCTTTTTTCTAGAATGAACCATAGAGGAGAGGAGGCAGTCAGAAATAACATAATAAAGTTTGGGTGCTTCATGGGATGGAAGTGGCATGTCTTTTGCCTGTCTCCTCTTTCCATTACCCTTTTTTCAGCTTCTTATTTCAGTCTCCTGGTGGCTGTTTGACAGACTTACAAAGAAAAAGGGTTCTCCATTGACTGTTAGCTTTGCCTCAATGCTCATCTTCTGTTCTCCTCCATTTCTTCTTTAATTTAAGGTACCGTTGGTATTTTTTTTTCCTATCAGACATAATGAATGACTAGGAGCTGTCAGCTCTTTTGGACTCTTTTGTCTTCTATTCATCATTATATCTTCATTGTCCTCTTTAATTTAGCTGCGACGTCGAGGGGATCACTTACTGTGAAAGACAATATTGCTAGCTGTCCATAGGGATTTCACACATCTATTCATCATCCTGTGTAAGGTAAACTACATGTGAAATATTGTGCGTTAAATAAGTGCATTTCAGACACCAAATCCTTAGCCAATATTTTCAAACACAGGTATCTGAGGCTAGGCATGTGACACCTTTTCTGGATACAAATTTCCACCAATTTAGCCATTGAAGATGGGTCTTTCTAAATTGAAATTTATTTGAGTACAAACTTGCACTAGCTTTATTGGTTTCAAAATATATCAGTAGGTACACCAATATGAATTAGAATATAGAAAAAACACAAAAGTTGTAATTAGACCTTTATTTCCTGGTTTTCAGAGGAGAGACAGTGAGTGTTCAGAGTAATTGGGAATATGCTAATTTACTTGGAGTCCTAAATATGGATCTAGGAAATTAAGGTTAAGAATCTTTAAAAAAAAAAAAAAAATATTGATCAAAGATCTGGTTTATTTGTAACACGTAATTCCCTCAAATACTCAGAATGGCTTACCAAATATTAAAGCACAGTATGTTTTAAAATTAATATTTTGGCGAAGTGTACTCCCGAGAAAACTCAGGGAAGTGTTAAAGAATAGAGTGAGGATAAAATGGGTACAAAACTGAGGTAGTCAGATTAGATTTTCAGTTATTAAAGTTTAACACACATTTTCCAAATCTTTTTTTTTTTCCAGGACCATTTTTGTTTCTGTTGTCTCTTCATATTTTTTTCTTTCTTGTAAGTGATGGTGTATTTAAAACAGGTGGCAATACTCTGGTTTTACATTAATCTGCCCAAGGTCAGGAACTGACTGTGTGTCTGCATTTTCCATCTGCATGTGCACAACTCTGCTAATCTAGTAGTGCCTAAAACTGCATGCTCAAATACTTAAGAAAACATGGGTCGGTGAACTGGAGCTCTCTCAGCTACCAGACACTCAATATGTAACCTTTCTTGCTTGTGATAAATAAATGTATTTATCACAGAAGACCTGCAAAATATTTTAATAATCTAAAGACTGCAAAAAACCAGCTACTTCCAGGAAAAGAACTTTTGGATTAGGTATGCTTGCATGGCCATGAGCTAGTACTGTGATGGCTGGACATGGGTTGATACTCAGAAAGGAGGTTTCCTCTGCAACTTTTCAAAGGCCCGACCATGAATCTTTGCTTTGTCTTCTTAAAGATACAGAAGACTTTCCACGATTGAACTGTGATTGGAAGCTGCTGAAATTAATATTAGTGTCGAAACTGTGGCAACTTCAGAAGCTGTTATATACAATAGGTGTATATTTGTTATATAATAATAGTAATAATTCTGCCCTTCATTGCCATCTCTCAGAAATGTCACGGTAATAGGTGACTGGGTGGTAAAACAGCAGATGAAATTTAGTGCAGATAATTGCAAAGTCACATACACAGGCGAAAAACAGTCCTAGCTCTATACCTGAGGATGGACTCCAGATGAGTTATTGCCATTCAGGAATTTGTGGCAGGCAGCTCTATAAAACAGTGGAGTAAAGCTCAGCAGCAGTCACAAAGGAAAAGAGAATCGTAGGCAGAATTGGGAACAAAGTAGAGAAGAAACAGGAAACATCACTGTCCAATACAACAGTCCAATACAGACCCAAGTTTTGATGGCTGCATGCAATTTTGTTCCCTGATCCTCAGATCCAAACTGGAAGTGGTACGTACAGCTTTAGGCATGTCGATTATCAGACATAGGGTATATCTGCTGTATGAAAGAAGCAAAAAGATGAGAATTCCTCAGCTTGAAAAAGAGATTCTAAATGATCTAATGAAAGACTAAAATTGTGTGAGACACAGGAGATAAGTAAGGAATAATTATTGTCAAGTTAAAAAACATGGCAGCTCAGATACTGTATTCAGCTGAGGGTTGCTGGAAATAGAGCAGGCTATGCCAGGGTGTAAGGATTACTTTACACTCATGTTGTTTCACATGTTATTTCCCTATGGTCCTGCTAGCCGCTGATGTTAAAGACAGGGTAATGGGCTCGCTGGAGCTTTCACCTATGTAGGTGCAGCAGTGGTTCCTCTGTTCTTATGTCAGGTCTTGATTCAGGCACTTAATGGGATGATGGTTCATCTGCCTGAACTTTGTGCAGCATTGATGGTGGTTGCAAGCAGTCTCTGTCTTTGGAAAACCATAATTGGTGTGATTTGGCTTCCAAATGTATACAAATAAATCTCATAAAATGTCTCTTGCCTTACCGTATCTGTAAAATAAATCCTTGGTTTGCACGCATTTCCTGTACACAAGAAATGAGGTATTAAAAATTATGGAAAGTTTAATTGCAATATTTTCCATTCGTGTTTAAATTTAACCCTAAGTCACACCAAGGACTTTGAAGAAATTGAGAGGCTGTAAACTCATGGCACCATTTTGTTTATACATCTTCACTGCATTCTCTATGTATAATTTTATGGCCATGTAGTAAAAAAGATAAGTCTTCTAACTAAGGGCAACAGAAGAACATAGTGAAAGTTTTGCAGTGCTAATCTTTGTTTCTTTCCCCATACGCACGCTAGTTCCTATTTCTTAGCGCAGGGTAAATTACCCTAAGAGTCCTGTCTAAATAAATACATACACAAAAGCATACCATTTATTTTAACCACAATACCAGAATTTATAAGCAAATACCTTTATCTATTATGGATAGCATTAACGTGGAGATGGAAGAGAAATATGAAAAAATTGTGGTTCACAGCCAAAAGCTGTATCACATCACAGTTGCCAAGCACAGTTCAAATTATACAAAGTAAATAAAGTGGATTTAGGGTTGCAATTTCAGATTCTCCCTTTTTTCCATTGTATTTTTAGGACTTCAGATGGGTCAGTGCTTGTAAATCCTGTTTTGACACAAACTTACAAGCAGAGCCCTTGGGGATAAGCAATCTACATTGTCAGTGGCTTATCTGGCTCTTTTCCTTTCCTGCATATATTTTTATTAGTATCTTAATGTATGCTAAACACAGACTTTTTTATATGCATCTTTGAAAAGTGCTGTAATAGACTATATGATGTCTATTTACACATAAAGACCAAGGATTTTTTACTATGTTTGCTTTGTTCTTTGGTAAACCTTAAGGAGAAAGGGATGAACAGGAGTCCCTCAGCAAGTTTTCATGATCGAACAATGGCATGAATCTAATTCTGATTTTGATTATAAAGTAGTAAATTAATTCACAGATGATTGCTTTCATTTAGGAGAAAACACCTTGCAAATACTGACATTTCTGCAAGTTACTCAAATGTTTTTAAGGTCCAGTTTTAAATGGAAAGGAAAACGTGCGAGAATCCAAAAACACTGTGTTTGTGTATGTAAATTTCCTTATCTAATAACTTAACAAAAGATGCTTGGATTTCGTTACAGGCAAGAAAAGTCACGATCCTTTTGAGGCTTCCACATTAAAGTCAAACATAGTTCTGTTTCCACAAACTCTTCAGCATCTATTCAGTTCAAAGGTGTTATTCATTGGTTTGACTTGTTTATCTTATGTCTTCAAGATCGCATTTTAAATAAGCTCTGAAAGATTTATATGGGGGCATGTTAAAATGACTCAGAAATGTCCCCAGGAGTTCAGAAGATGAAATTACATTGAACTGAAAACTAGGGGATACTACATGCTATTTAATATTGACAAGAGGCATTTTAGGAGGGTGATCTCGGTGTCCTATCTTTCAAAGTTGGTTATGAATCTTTAGCAAATGCTTTTTTATGGAATAAAGAGCTTAAATGCTGTGTTGTCTTTGGGTACTCAGTGAGATATTACTCACAGCAGTGCTTTGGGATTACATTTGCTTTTCACTTCTGATTTATGCATTTATTTTCCTCACAATGTGAATAATTAATATCAGCATGATTGGGATTTATTTTTTCATAATATTTTTAAAACTGAGGTGAAAAATATCTGTGACAAGTATTTGAAAATACCATGTGAGGACACTTAAAATGTTATTAGTCACTCCCCAAATGGGCAAAGGTGGGGAGATGGGGTGGTCAGATATTTTTGCCACATCCCATTTTCAGACAGCAGTTACAAGAATTCCCTAGAGATTCCCTCCTACACCAAGATAGTTCAGTTTAGGAGAAAGAAAACGTTTCCAAGGACATAGAGAAGATTCTCCAGTTGCCGCAACTCTAGCTGCAGTCCAGGTAGCTGGTGGGGTAGGTCAGGAGGTGACACGAGCTACAACAACTGGCTAACATGAAGCTAAAAGTTGCCAGGACAAAGCTGCCCTCTGTGCTACAATTTCAAAACAGTTTGGGATCTCCCCGCTTTGGCACCACTGAAGTTTTGATTGGGAAAGGAGAGTGGATTTTTCTCCTCGTTGTACTTCTTGAGGGATGCAAAAAGGTGAGACTCAGGGAGGAGACTCCAGCCTTGTGTGCCCAGCACAGCTGCCCCGTGGTGTCCGCACCTCATGTTTGCTCTTCCAGTGAGGATCCTTTCTCCAAACTAATAAGACTCTTGTGAGATTGATTTTATCAAGTCATAGGTGCAACGTAAAAGTAATTTTCAGTGGGTGTATTTTGTATACTCTTGAGAATTTTTCCCCTTTTTGGCCATAGCTCTACCCTTCACTGCCAAGCTGTTGGAGAGCACAGCTAATGCAAGCAAAGTGCAGTTAGGCAATTTCCCATTACTAATCAATACAATTTTCCTGTGAAGCTTCATCTTACTTTATAATCAACAGGTATAACAATAGGACATATATTTTGTAATAAATAATTTCTTCTTCTCTTGATTTCTTTGACAGAATCATGAATAAACTGGCAGACCAGCAGGACCACATGATACCATGAAGAGAAGCTTACAGGTCCTCTATTGCCAACTGTTTAGTAAGTAATTTTTTTTTTTTTTCTGTAAGAAAGGAAATATTCAAATCCTTGCATAAGATAGTAATATTTATGCAGGGCACAATTCAGGGAGGTACTTAACCGTGTGCCTTGCTTCAAGTACCTGGAGGAACCATATGGAAGTTAAATTATCTTGTTAACTGAGGTATTTGGAGATGTATTAAAAAAACGAGTTGAAGTATTAGCTGATTCTGCAGAGTCTTGTACAAGAGTAAAAGTGATTTTCTGTGCCTTGCAACTGTGAATACCCTCAGAAAAATGAGATGCAGAAGCAGAGGAGGATGGTGGTTGGAAGAAATAATGCAACGTTTTTGTAATCATGGTTTTTGACTAGTTCTCAGTGGACAAAAGGGATACATCCCATATGGCACGTCTGGTGATGGCCTCTCAATAAAAGTTCTATGAGCGAGGGAAGGGAGCCTCAGATTCACACAGCCCTAAATTCTATGTCACTTCCTGAGATTACTAGTTTCATTTTTCTAAGTTCTGGCTTTCAGAAGAGTCATCCAGTATGAAATTCCAGCAGAATGACTCAGCTGAAATTTAGACTGTGTAGATGGGGGCTTCCTCCCCTATTCATGGGAGTAAAGCAAGTTTTTAGGTGTAAAACCATATTGACACTGTTCGAGCATTTCTGTAGACTGACAATTTTCAGAGTCAACATCACAAGCAACAACTTTTCTTCAAAATCTTAGAGTTTAAATTAAATAAGAGTAGACAAAATGTAAGTGTAATCACTCTGTCGTATGTTTTACAAAGGAAATTGCTAATTTACGGTAAGAATCTAAAAAAGTTTTTTTTACGTTGTCTCTTCAGCAGAATTTCTGACTTAAAGATATGCATTATACTACACAATTTTGTATGGATTTCTCTTATTCTGGTCCAAGCAAGACAGAAACCTGAAAATCATGCTTAGTATGCATGGAATGAGAAATGCAAGGACTATTGCTTTTATTGGCATGTGTGAAAATTAAGTCTAACAAATATTTTATGGACTGTTACAGAAATCTGGTTAATATCATATCTTTGCTTTACTCATTACCATCAGGTTATAAAGTGAGAGATTTCTTTTTACTTGCTAGATTGGCTGGTGTTCCTATTCTTATTCACAGCTCCTCCTATGACATACAAGAAATTCAGCTGTGTCTTCATGGCATCAGGAGGAACTCCACAGGTGCACCCAAGACAATTTTGCTCTAATGAGCATAAAGCTAGGCCAGATGTGCCTATGTGACCTGCTCCACATACCTTTGGCTTGCAGAGGTGGTGTGTCTGGCTGCAGTGCAAAGGGGAGAGCTCCTCAGGGACGACTGTAACCAGAAACCCACTGACAGCAGTGGAGGCTGTGGTAGTTTTACAATAGCTAAGGACCCAGAATACTTGACATCACATTTTGAACATGTTTCTGCATGTTGAAAAGTAACTTAATCCTAAAATTATCTCAGTTGCTGGAGCAACATTAGGTTCATTGTAATGAAAATATGAAACTGAACTGTATGAATACATTTCTGTCAACATGGTAGGGGAAAAAAGGATGGTATACTGTACATCCAACCTATCACAGTGTTGGGTCTTTATGTAATTTTTTTTTTTTTTTTAATATCATGCTTCCCAGCTTGGCAGCATTCCCCATTGCTATCCCTGCTGCTTTAAACTGTATTTTTCAGGGTAGTGTGTTGAAGATCTAGGCAGCAAGTAGAGGAACACTGAAAATGAAGAGGGAAAGACTGAGCAAACTATATATATATATATGTATATATACACACACACATATAAATAGTATGAATAAGCAACGATATTGTGAACTCTGTGATGTAATTTGAAAAGATGGATTCTGAACATACTATTTCTACTGGCAGATAAACAAACTGCTTTATTTCTCTGAGTGCAGCAAAGATGTGTACTAAATGTAGTTATCATTAACAAATGCAAGAGCTATAGCTATATAAGAGATATTTTGGGCATCTGGAATGAGTTTTTTCACTGATTTGTTGGTTGACTGGTTTGTAAGAAGCCTATGGCAAGATCCACCAAGTTACTTAATTCCTATTAAATCAGTTTTCTTTTAGATGCCCTGTAGATGTGTTACTTAAGCTCGCATTTTCCCTGGTTGCATCATAACACTAAAAACAATCTCCAGAGAGTGCATTCTGCAACCAAGGAAGAGGAAATGACTTTAATGTGTTTCCTGTAACTGTTCTTTTTGCTATAAGAGGGGCCTGCAGCATGGTCTTATTTGTTTCATTTGCACAAAAGAGGGAAAAGTGCTGCCACTATACAGAGAAGAAAAAAAACAAACCTTCAGAGAAAGTGTCAAAAGAGGATGTTCTACTTTGGGCTGATTCACCAATGTCCTACGCCTGCCTGCCTTCCTCATCTGCAACTGCAACAAGTGGGTCCATGGTGCTGCCTCTCTGATGTGGCAGCATTTTCATCATCTGCTGTGTTATGAGTGATTAATTGAGGCTTAGGGCTATAGAGAGAAGTGCCCTATGGATGTACTCTTGTGAGTCAAAATCTGGCATGGCTTGAGCAAAGACTTGGTGTTTTTTGTAGAAACAGTGATCAGCTGGGGAGATAAAACTCTGTGCTTGTGTGAGCATGCCCGTGGCTAAGAAATGTTGGAAGAAGCAGCTTCATCCCCAGACTGGTCTGTTGCTGTGGGGCTTGTCACATCTTGATTGAGTCCCAGCTGTGCCACTGGGCCAGTAGTGGCTACACCGTTCTGTGTATTTGTTTCCACCTCTGTTCATTTGTGCTGTGTTCAGCTGTGTCTGTGCAGTGTCTGAGACAGTGGGACCCTCGTACTCTTGAGGACTGCTTGGCTTTGGGCTAGAAGAAAAGACTTGTGTAGATATTTTTCTGATTTACAGACTAGTGGGATTTGTTAGCTGTATTTTTAAAAGTCAGGCCCCTATCTAAATAAGGTTTTAAATGTAGCATATGTCGTCTTTTTGTGAATTTTAGATGAGTTATGTAATCAGTCCATTGCCATTCACATTCTTCTGCGGTGCTTTCCAAAAAGACCATATTCCATCCATTTATGCTGATCAAGAATAGTATGTGAAAATGGCACTAACAGCAGCTGCTCTTTTGAATATGGTTCTAGCTGGCTTGAATCTGATCCCAGTTGTCAAGAGGTAGACTTTGTAAAAATTGCAGTGCTACGTTTGGCTCAGGACAGGGGCTCTGGGCGATGCTACTTTACTTCTAGTCATTCATAATTTATGAATAAGTAATTAAACATGTGATGTAACTGTAAAGAAGCAGTGCTTTCTTTCAAACTGTATCTTCAAAGATTCTATGTAATCTGAAATCTCTAAGACATTAAAAAAAATAAAAAGATTAAAACAAAAAATTTGGAAGAGGTTTCTTAGTGAGAGCTCTTTGAAGTCACTAGCTAGATTGAGTTGATGAGGACCAATTAAAGCAAAACATGTGTCCACAATTTGCTGCCATTTGTTCTAGGCACATCTTTATGGATGAAGTTTGTTGCCTCTGTAATGATGAAGATGCAAATGCCTTTCCCATGAGGCTGAGCGATCTCCATTTTTTATAAAGACCTAATGTGATGATTTAAGCCCTACAGCATGAGCCACAATATGTCTGCATTTTCTGTAATAAAACATGCACATTATAATTTACCATGCATGCACTGTTCACTAAGGGCTTCCACGTTGCATATAAACTAAGAAAAATGTGGAGAAAGGTAACTGGTGAAGCCCTTGGCACACAGGCTGTATATGAGACTTTCTTCTTCAGACATTTATTTTCCTGAAAAATGGAAGGACTTTTATTTTCTGTTTACTTACAGCACCAGCGTCTGTATGAGGACCTGTCACCATAGCATCTGGAAATAAACGCCAGTCTGAGTGTTTCTTCATGCCATTATCACTTACTGAGTTCCCAAGCATCACTCTTTCATCTCTGAGGCCTGGCACAATGCCCAGTAATATCAATAGAAAGAGTCTCCTATGTACAGGCTTGCACCACTCCCTGTAGCAAACTGAGCAAAAATGGCAGTGAGTGGCCGTGCCTTATAATACAGGCTGTCACAAGTCTTGTATCCCCTTGCTGTGGATGCAGCTCACCTTCCTTGGTTTTAACTGGCAGCCTGACTGACTTTCGGTTAAGCCTCTTGCAGTGAAGTTCGCCCTGTAGAAAGGGTTAGCACAAGCCAGTGCTCCATTCGACTCTGAAGCAAGTCCAGGGGCTCATCCCTCTTTTCATAAATATTTGATAAGCAATGTGAGTTTGTCAAATTCCTGTTTTAGGGAAGACCCAATTCTCAGTGCCTTCTGAAAGGTGCTGAGCAGCATTATCTCCTAATGCCTGTTGCCTCTAATAGGAACCAACACCCACCGACTCCTGTTTCTATTGCCAGCTCCCATCTGTGAATAATTACGTGGTATTAATAAGATGGTATGCACTGATGGCTCGTTTATACAATTATACATGGTTTGTTTATAGCAAGTGGGAAGGCATGGTAACAGTACAAAAGAGACTACTGCCAGAAGCAGGGGAATAACCTGTTCTCTGCCCATAGTAGTAGATAAGACATGAAGAAATGGATTTATAGACGAGGTAGCTTGACATTAGACATCAGGCAAAAACGCTTTAGCAGGTTAGGGCATTGAAATGCTAGAACAGGCCAGTCAGGAGGATTTTAGTCTGCCACTGAAGCACCGAATGGAAAAAACATCTCTCAGGGGAGACAGAGGTCATCTAGATGATTTCAAAAGCTCCCATTAAACCCTCTGATCCTGTGACCACTAGGTACTGTGTCCTTAGCGCAGATGAGCCTGCTTGCTTCAACAGAGGGCTCTTGCTTTTCATGAGCTATGTATAATTAATCTGTGTGATAGAAAGGTACAGCTGAGGTATGCTTAAAGGTACTGGGGATCACTTGATACAGATCAGCAGAGAGTTTCTTCCTGTCATTCATGAGGACTCACAGAGAGAAAACAACATTTTTGTTGTGCTCTGTTAGGCTGCTAGGTGTTATCTTGAGCAAAGAGAGCAGCAGGGAGTGGTTATCCAGCAACAGATTCCATCTGGTTTGCTTAAAAATTAGAAAGGTAAACAGCCTCTGGGTATGCAGTGTTTCATGTACAAAGCTTTTTGGGATACTCACTGGGCTCAAGCATTTGTATTTGAGAGTCACGTGGCTTGGTAACAGACTGCCCATCGGGCAGCTCGCAGCAAGCAGTCCATCAACACTTGCTTTTCCTAGAATTCAATTAAAGGTTGTTGCTTCAGTTTCTCAGCAAAAACTTTGCTTTCTTGAAAGAAGCTGCAGCTTTCCATTTTGTGATCCCTTCCTGAAAACCGACCTTTTGAAAGAGAGCTTTAAAAGCAAACTGGAGCACCTTATAAAGGAACTAAATTGAATATGCATTTCTTAGCAGATGTAGGCTCCAGTGTCCTTGATGTGCCCTTTAGTGAGATTTCAGCTGCACACAGACAAGAGAGTGTGTTCCTGCTCGCTGCCTGGATAAGCACAGCTCTGTGAATCAGATGGCTCTTGTGATTCTAAACTCAAGATTGTTCCCATGAAAAGTTTGCAATATTTATTTTAAAATTGCTGGTTCCATGAACATTCTTGCCCTTAAAGACATTACAGTTTGGTAGCATTTCACAGATTGCACAAACTCATTAAGGAGTTTGAGGTACATCTAGTGGGGAGAGGATGTTCTGCCTTGTTCTGCCAAGAGCAGATACAAATTTAGGACGTAGCAACCTTCCCAAACAACTAACATATTGTGAAAACTTCTCCACTGTTCTTGCAGATTTGCTGAAACACAGAAAGATGTGGAATAGGCCTGGGGCTGCAGAATTTCAGGTCATGGTTTAAGTCTTTGACACTGAATATGGGATAAAAAGCCAACAGACAGTTATATTATTATATTTGCCTTTTCTATTGGCAAGCAAGCAATTCGTGCCTTTGCACATATCATTTGATAGTCTGATTATGTTCTTGGCATTAAGTACCTTCAATTTTGTGCTTATACTGGTACTATTTGCACTAGAACCCTGTAGATTTTTCAAAATTAATGAGAACATGGATAACTTCCTGGTGTTCACGTTCATCAAGCATTCACACACCAGTTGTGAGACATTCTGGTAACAAGGTCCATGGTCATTATGCTTGAAGACCAAGAGATATTAAATACATATATATAAATATGGATGTTTACCCAAGTTGGAAAATGCTGCAAGGATTTGATTTTAAAATTTCTTTCTGTCTCATTAAAACAATACTTTGATAGGTCAAAAATGAATCTACAATATTATTTCCATCTTATGTCATGAATTATTTGTGTTTTGGACCTGAAGCAATCCCCATTGTACGACAATGTATCTGTCTCATCTTCTCTTTTAGATTCAGTATTGTTTGCCTCAAGCCTTGAGAGAGAGGTTTTAGAGGGAGAATGAATAGGCAGGAGTACAAATGTGACTTTTCTCTATTTTTCCTTTCAAAAGTCTATTCATCCATCTCTAATAGAAATAAAACTTCAGGAACAAAGACTTAGCGGCTTGTGCAATTTCATGTGTGTGTCTTTGAGGCTCAGCGTCAAGTCCAAGTGGAGGAGGAAGTGTTACTGATATGCAGACAGGAGCCTAGCGACCATGAAATACTGGTCCTATTGAGTTCAGTGGCAAAACTCCCATTGCCTTTAGTAGGATTGGGATTTTATTCGCAGCCTTCACGTTCCCAGCTTGCTTTGATATGTTGCATTATAAAACAAAAATATCCTGTCAAACATTTATTTCCTTCCCCAAAGCCTTCTTTGCTTGCTGGCTGTGCCTAAGAGGCATTGGTATGTTTTTGACAGTACTGCAATCAAGCCCTAATGCAGCAAAGGCAGTTAAATATGTAAATACAGCTCATAGCACCAGACAGACTGCTCCTACAGCAGCCACTAGCCATAGGCTTGAATCTCTGTTAGACTGCGTTCCAGTAATTTGACATAAGAAAATTTTTATGTCAGCACGCACGCTGGTGTCTAATGTCCATGAATTATCTAATGCCTGTGACAGTGTTCCTGCGAGAAAGACAGAAAAATGGCTAACATATAGATATATATATGCTCTTAATATACATTGTTATCTAATATTCCCCCATGTGTGAACTGCCGTGCACA
This sequence comes from Ciconia boyciana, assembly GCF_034638445.1. Taxonomy (NCBI): domain Eukaryota; kingdom Metazoa; phylum Chordata; class Aves; order Ciconiiformes; family Ciconiidae; genus Ciconia; species Ciconia boyciana. Next base: position 120,376,541 of record NC_132935.1, on the reverse strand, counting down.
TGGAAGTGTACCATTGGTATCAGTAATACAGTGATATTTATACCGCCGTGTTAGGTGCTGGAACTTTTATACGTTAAAAATGTCTTTGACTCTTTGCAAAGCCTTTGAACTTTTCTCCCTCCACCCACCCCTTGGCACTCTACATCCCATTATTTTTGAATAAGGAAGACCTAACTGTGGAGGTTATGCCAGCTTCGATCACTCATATGTGTGTCCATTGTAGCTTACTGTAGGCTGTGTAAATAATTTAGAAGAAATACTTATAAAACCAAGCTCATTGCAGGCTGTGGAAACAGTTTGGAAAAAATATGTATAAAACCAAGTGTCATCCAACTTGGCAGCATGTGATGGTTATTATCCCTGCCCCATCTCTAAATAGCAAATATATATATGTCCTCTCCAGTTTTACAATAGATCTCTAAAGAACCTGAGCGTATGCCAAAATTTAAGCGCATTCAACTCAATGAAAGACTTCAAAACTCCACCTGCAAAAAAACTTACTGTGAAACATCATCTAAGTTAGCCTTTGGAATAAAGCCATTGCTTCGCAGAGCAGTGCATCCGGCTGGCCTTTATTTTGAAGATAGGCATCTGCAAAACTTCCTTGACAAATCAAGGCCTATACATAATTAGTATGAATGTATTGTTTTGTAGTACGTTATCGGTTTAAACTATGCATATCCTCTAATGCCTGAAACCTCAAGGGCAGGATGTGCTCCCAAGGTCTGGAAAAAGCCCACAGCCTCATTTTACATGATTTTTCCCCCCACACATTATTCTTGGATAAAAGGAAGATGTTTGTTATATGTCCCACAAAAGATGTTTGAAAAGTGACCTTGGCAGGAAGGATACTCTACCCCTGCTATAGTAACTTAAAACCACATCCCTTCAGCTAGAGAAGGCAAGGGAACCACAACCCCAAGGCCGTGTTCTCTTGGGGTGGAGGGGCTGGGTCCCCATGCTGGCTGGTGTGTCTGTTGCAATGTGTGCCACAAGTGCCCAGAAGGAATCCACTCCAGGTTTTGAAGGAATAGTGCTGTGTAGCCCCACCAGATTTCCCATCACTGAGCTTTTCTTCTATACTGTGATGATGACATGGTTCTTCAAGCTACTCCTTTCACTCAAGACCAGGCTCCTGTCATATCCAGGGACAAGAGCAGGATTTTGGGGCCAGGTTTTTCAAATGAGCAAATATATAATAACTCAGTTGGGCACTCAGTGAGTTTTCCGAAGTACCTAAGCAGGTTAACCAAGTGTTCATCTGCTTTTCATCTTAATGGTAGATAAGTATGAAACTTCTGCAGGTGCCTTTTAAGAATTGCGCTAGGCATGTCTCTTTGATATGGAGTGCCAAGATACTTTGGAAAATCTGATCCCTTTTCTCCTAATGTAGGGGAGCAGACTTTGTTTCAAAACTATATAATACTGTGCAGAACATAAGTCTTTTGCTTCAGAGTTGATGAATAATAATCAGTGCTTACTAAGACCGAGTTATAAAGAAAGAAAATAAAAAAAAGAGGGACACTGAATCAAGTGCACATTTACCGTTCCTAGTAGTGGTAACAAATGCTTCTTATTCAGTACTTTATAAAGTCACAGCATTGTGCAGACATTAACTAATTAATTTAGGTTCTAGTGAAATTATGCAATTAATTTAAGTCTCCAGTTACAGCTGATGAGCTGATCTGTCTCATGCTCTAAGAGAAGCGTTCTGTCCTTTCTATACCCTCCCACATGCATTTGGTCCACAAAGGCTGCTCTTGCATGTTCACGCTGCCGTGCAGCTTGCCATGGTCAGAGTAGCTTTCACAGGACAATGCTTCCTAATTCTGCTATAACAGAATTCCAGCTGCTGGGAGAAGAAGACAGAAAAGAAACCTTTCTTGTATCCTATCAGGGAAGGAAGCAAGGCAGGGTGGGGAGACATGACTGGATATTCCTCTTAATAAGGCAGATATATTCATTTCTTATTGCAGGTATAGTTGTAATCTGTAGGTGTAGTTCATGTACCCACTAAAACACTTGTGGTTATCAAATTTATTGGGTGCATATTCCGTATTCACTATACTGTTCTTACTCTGTACTGCTGGTGCATATAGAGATCTTTCAAGACACTGCCATCAACAGTAGAAGCACATGTCCAGTCCTGTGACAGAATAAAGTATGCTCTGCATAGAAAGTTAAAATATTGCTTAGGTGGAAATGTTCAGACCATACAACAGACTCTATCTCACTGTGGTCTTTAACCCATGGACCTTCCTTATTGCTAGAAAGGGAACAAGCAATTCCCTCTCATCCCTGAAGAATATTGGTTTTAAACAGCTTGATAACCAATGTCATCAATAGTTATGAGTCATTGCAGGAGAACCTAAAAGAGTTTGAAAATTTGTGCACTTATACAAGACCTCATATCGCATTTCATTGTGGCTTTCAGAGTGAACCATGGAGTATTAGTGACAGTACTTTTGTGTAAACTGCGTGAAAAACAGCATGATTTCTGGCCAGGTTGTAAGTCCATTTTGTAAATCCCAGGGCTTTGTTGCTGCTGGAATTCCCTTGTGGCCAGCCTGTGAGGGGCTCTCAGTACTTTAACATGAAGTTTCTAATTCTTTATGCAGTTGAAAAAGGCACTGCTTCTTGAATTTAGCATCCCATGGGAAGGAGAATGATGACTTTGCAGTATCTTCTAAAGCATTAGATACCACTGGCTCCTGTAGAGGCTATAAATTCATTATGGTATCACAGCTTCTCACTGCTGAGGGCATTAACAATTAACATACAGACACCACAATTAAGATATCAAAGAGAAGAAAGTGAAGATAACAAACAATGAGAGTACCTGATAAATGGACAACAGTATGCTTGCAGGGCAAACCACTTGTATGTGTATATAGAGAGTTAATTCAGAGCCTTAAAGCACAGGGAGAGAAAGAAAATGGTTTCATACCCTGTGATCTTTTGGCCCTGTCTTGGAGGTAGAATAGAGCAATTATCTCCCGTTTCATGTCTTTCACTGCAGTCGTGCTCGGGTTTAGCCATGTTGTTTCCTTAGAGCAACTGGCAATTTCACCTACTTCAAAGCTGTTTTGTTCTGCTATTCCAGGAAGGAAGAGCTGTTTTTTCTGATCGAGGCCCTGTACATCCCTGAGAGCCTCATGTCAAATCCCTGCCCTGGGACCTGCTTCTTAACACTGAGGTTGTGAAGCATAAAGTTAATCACATTACAGCCTGTGCTGCACAGAAGTGCCCTGGCAGTTATTGAGGATGAAGCCTGCGCCGGCAAGAGAGAAAGAGCAATAGGTGCTTAGGGAAGGAGGATGCTCTGAGACCGATTCCCAGGAGCAGACGAAGAGGATGTGCAGGAATGGAGTAGTTGCTACGGCTTAATAGGAATGGACACTAGCAGCTTTTTTTTCAAGCAGAGCAATCCCTCAGGAGAGAGATCATTTACAAGATAGAGTAACAGGACCCTGCGCCATGGCTATGCATATTGCAGTGCATCTTTCCTGGCCCTTGGGAGATTTAGGACTGGGACCATTAGTTGCAAAGTCACTGCAAAGTATCTATGTGACTGACAGGGAATCAGATATAAATCCTCTGGTCTCTAAGTTGGAGATGGCTGGACTGGAGACAGCATAAGATAGAGAATGCTTAGTGTACATGGTTGAAGAAAGGGCTTCTACAGGAAAAAGGAAGGTCCTCTCTCCTTGTAGTTCACAGAGCCAGAGAAAACCTGGGGTGAGTGGTGTGCAGTGTACCTGGACTTTATTAGCTCTTGTTTCAGGAAAATCTGTTTCAGAAATCAAAGGAAATTCTGAGGAAAATGCCTTGGTCTTAATTGTTATTGGGAGCATCTCTTTACCTTCCTGGCTATTGAGCCTCTCCTCCGGATTACAAGGTACCCGTCTTCATTGGTGTTTCCCAGTACAGAAAATATCCATCTTTCTTGTGGAAGGTGACGATGCCATTTGGTGACTATGGTGGTTATTCGAAGCCCTGAGAAGGCCACTGCCCCCTCCTGTGCACGTTCCCTGCTCCTGGCCTCATGTAAAATAGTCAAGGCAGCAAACCCAGCAGCAGGGAGAGCTGTGGGGATGCTGTAGCACCACGCTCAAACCGGGACACCCAGTTAACTGTGCTTCACTCTTACCAGAGCAACATGCCTTTCCCACAGTGGTTTTCACTGGTGTATCAAAATTTTCAGCATTATTCCCCTGGTTTGCAGGTTCTGCTGCGACCCAGAGCTGCACAGCATGGTTCAGCGCAGGAGGTTGTGTTTCTCTGGACTCTGGGCTGGCCGTGCTCCAGAGCAGCCCCATCACAGAAAGAACAGCTTGAGGGTTACATTCAATTAGCATAAATTGCCAAAGGCTCAAAATGCATTGTAGAGCCAGTGTGGATTGTTAAGCCTCAAAACATGCTCCCTTTTTCTTGCTTCTTTTCCTTTGCTGACTGTGTGGAGGAGAAAAGGCTTAGAGCCCATTTTGTTATTCTCAGAGGAGGGGCGTTCCTGATGCAGCTGCAAGAGTGAGGCCTAATCCGCCTCCTAATATCGGGGAGACCTTGGGCTGTTGTTCTCGCCGCTGCATTTCTCAGTGTCTCCTATGCCTACATCTCTTATCTTTTGAACTGTAAGCATTTTGGGCTAGGGATTGACAGTATTTGGATGTGTTGTGCAGTGCCGAGCATACATTTGGCTCTTAGTTAGTAATTATAACAATTAATAAGAAATACCATAAGGCTAAAAATATTGTAACTTTCAAAAGAATTGTTGGGCCATTTATTTTTTGTGCATATGAATGTGTGCCTCATTTAAGCCAATTATTTTTCTATTAACAGGCATTGGTTATGCCACCCTTCTGCTTTTATTTTTAGAAGTATTCAGATTATTACAGAAAGTGTGAAGAATGAATGAAAAAAGAAATCTGTCTCTTAGTACTTGTTTTTTAAAATTAAATTTCCTGGTTGAATAATCCTACATTTAATCCTCAAAGGCATGTGTCCCCTATAGGGAATGTTCTCTGCACCCTCAGGTGCCTGCTGTCAAAATGTCAGAGGATGGAAGATTAATTCAAATGAATTCATGAATCCAAATACGCATTTGGAAATCAGGTGGTGTTTGATTATGATGTTACCAACACCTATCCTAACATATTTAATCACAAACGTGAGATTTATGGAGTAGAGACATGTTACTCTCAAATTTTAATTTGCAAGTTGTATTCTACTTTTCAGACAATGCAGCAAAGTTGTGGTAGAGTCCCTCTTATTTTCTGTCTCGTGACTTATGTGGGAGACTGGGAAATCTCAATCTTCAGTGTTTCAAGGTGAAATTTTTAGGTCTAGCTGAGGTGATGCTTTTCAGCATGGCATGGACAAGTGTAAAGCCTCTTTTGTCCTGTGGACTGAAGGGATTCAAGCTTTTTATCTGTGGAGGAAAGGAGATCACATGGTCCTGCTGTATCTCCAAACTGCATATTGTGTGTCCCGCTTTTTGGACTGGAGGCATATTGTCACTGGCTGTGGCAAGAGTTTCTGTTCCTGTTCAGTGACTATATTGATAGGAGTGGTACGTTCCCGAGCCCACGATCTAGCGCAAAGGATGCATCGGTGTGTGTTCTGGGCAGCAGCATTCACAAGGGAATGAAACTCAGACCAGGCATTTGGCTCACCTCTGTACTTAAATCATCAAAGTAGTATTTACAGTTTATTTTTAAAGTAACGCATGAGCTTTACAGAGGTGTATTTCTCCAAAGTTTAGCTGTGAATAGAATATGTTTATTGCTGTTAAGAAAGGACTGTCATGCAGCATGTCCATTTCACTGATAATTTTGGAAGAACTATTTCTTGTGTTTAAATATTAAGTAGAAATTATTGAAAAGCTTTGACTACTGCTTTCATGAGAACCAAAGAACAGATAAGTATATTTTTAAAGTGTGATCTGATATGCTGAGGGGAGTCATGGGGGAGAGGTGTGCAGGAGGATGCAGGTTTGTGTTAGTATTTTTTAAAAACAACCAAGACTTTCTTTTGTGAAGTAAAGTTGTTTTGTGATGCCAGATGTATAAAGACATTGGTTGTTTCAACCTCAGCTGTCACTGGCAGATGAATAACAAGATAGTGAGAAGAATCGCAGACGGATCAGCAAGGCTGATTTTTATGAGTCAGAGAGCTTTTGGAGATTACAGTATAGCATGAAGAATTTATCGAGGTGATTTATCCACAGTGCTTGTGAATACATTACCCCATACTCTGTCTCAACTAGTATAGAGCGGGTCTCAATATCTAGAAATGCATTATTAATGTTACTTTGGAAAGCAATATGTTTTTGCATAGTTTCAACATCCTTCGTGTTCATGGATTTTGAACATAACTCTAAAACTCACACTAAATCTTCTGCTATTGAAACAAATAAATTTGGGGAAAATATTAATAAAAAGACTTTTAAAAATGACATTTCATAACAATGCAGTCAGCCTTCCTGCTGCCGAGAGCCGCTGGCAACCAGAAATGGAAACCTCTATAAAAGAGACTTCTGAAAAAACAAAGGGGAAAATCGCCTGTTCTGATTTTGCCTGTGGCGCTGTCTTCTCGTTTTGGAAGCTTCCATCATGAGGTGTGCTTTGTAGAAAAGACAGGTGGAGAAAAGCAAGCTAAAAAAAGGCAATGGAGGAGGCATTATTTCATGTTCAGTACTCTGCTTTTCCTCTGCATCCATCAGTTGTTGTGCCAAGAGGGAAGCAAAAAAATTTACTTGGTAGAGGGGGGAACCAAGAGCTTTTTTTTACAGTTAGAGATAACAAGACAATTGTGCTAGGAAAGACTCTTCAGCTTGTGTGGTTTTCTCAGTCATGGGATCAGTGAGGGTGAGTTCTTCTCGCTGCTTCGCAGTGTCAGGCAGTTCTTCAGCTGTCCACCTCCTGCTCACAAGAGCCACTAGCTGACCACGCTGATGTTTAAGTCCTGCTGGGTCCATGCATTTTGTCGCTCAGCATTTACAGCCAGGGATGACTTACCAAAAGAAGCAGCTCCTTTACAGCCACTGAAGGAGGACCCACACTTATAATATCTTATTGCAGCATTTCTGGGTGGTCCTTGTGAAGTGCAGAGGAAGGAGTCTGGCAGAGCTGCCCCTGTTGCAGCTGGCAAGCCCTTTGGAAACTACCACTGAAGGAGAAGAGCGGAGCGGGTGAGGGTAGCTCACCCGGCAAGGGTGGGGAAGATTGCTCTCCCATCAGTGCAGTTCCCTGCATGTCAAAGCTGTAGTAAGAAAGAAAATGAAGTCGTTCCGTGAGGCTAGTCATCTGTGGCTGCTTTTTCATGCAAGAGAAAGCAAAACATATTTTCTACAATGCATCTGTGCAAGAGTAGGAAACAGTCATGAATTTGGCAGTGAGAAAATTTTCCCTTTATAAAGTTATTAGCTGCAGTGGTTTCACTTTGACGGCCCTGAAATGCACAAGACACTGAATTGAGAGCTTCTCAAGTTTGGAAAATTCAAAACTGGTAGTTCTGGACTGAGTTGTGGCAGAATACTGTGGAAGACTCTGGTAAATGAGCTTTAGAGATTTACATTCTTAGGTTTGCTTTTCTGAGTAAGCCAATACGTATTAGTGCAGCAGGCAGTATTTTTAATGCAGGAAAGGTAGGGTGCCAGTAGTATGATATTTGTCATTATATAAGATCAAAAATGCATTAATTTATAATACATATTCCAATTTTAAGACCCTGTTAATTTCAATGAATTGCAGGGTTTGGTTTGAAGGACAAGTGTTTTAATGGAGACATAAATCACCAGCCATAAGCACCTCTTTTGCCATTTTCATATATAAAATTAGTAGCTGCATTAGAGGTTCACTGATATCATTCATAGTGCTCTGGCCACTACTGAGGATGTATTTTCTTGACAGGTCTGGGGCTTTGTCTCTTACATTAAACTGTAAGAGTTATAGATTGGGAACTGTATGTATCCAGGGAGAGACAGGTACCTCATATTCTACTGAATTTGCCACATATTTCAGTGTTTTAAAATATTAATTTGTTTTTATTCCATTACTTAATCCATTTGTCCATTGTTGAGCATAAGAGAATTTCAACCTGTCTGCCATACCTGCATTAAGGATATCTACTACCCTATGGTGCATGAATCAGGCACTGTAGATTGTTAAGAAATTGCCTTTAGGGCAAGTTTGCATATGAACTGCATCAATCTTGTGGTTTCTTCCCCTTCTCTGACCCCATTTTCATTTGTAGAGGACCTTGGCACTGCTGGTTGTCATAGGAACGTGGTAGGATTGTTCAAAAGGAAAAGGGGAGATGCATAGCTTTGCCCATAACTCATTCAGGCTGCTACCTCCAGGAGATGCCCATCAGCATCAGCAAGGAGCACAACATGGAAACAGTCATCAGTGAATTTGTGGTTGCAATAACGTTCTGGTGAGGGCAGTTCAGTATTCCTATTTCCAGCCCAAAAGCCTCTACAAGCCCCAGCAAGGACCAGGAACCTGTTGTTTAGGTGCTCTGCAAACATAAAGGTGATGGATATCTGCGAGTGAACTGTATACCCTGCTGTTCGGTGATCTTGTGGAGAAAATATATTGCAGTGATACATTAGACAAAAATATTGCAGAACTTCTCAATTAATTGTTGGGGAAACACTGAAGTTACCTAACTGTATCTCCTACAGTCTTTGCAGAGAGGCAGAGGCTAAACTGTGTTATGGATGGCTAGTCTTCACCCCAAAAGAGTGCTCTGTGGCACAGTTTGGAGATGATGTAAAGGAGAGACCTTGGAAATGTATGTATGACTGCTATGCTTCTATAGTATCCGTGTCAGCAGCCTTCTAGCTATTTATTCGGCTTTGAACTGAATTATATTTGTGATGGCTCCTCTCTACAGCCAATTTTTGTGATGGAGGGGAATAATGCGTCTCTTTTTTAAAGGAGCTTTGCTTAGTTCTAAGTCAGTATGCTGAAAGCACCATTAGGCTGTTTTTAATGTATGTTGGGATTGCAATACTCTAAAACACTGCTGGCAATGATGGAGCTCCTGCAGTTTTCATTCCTTTAATTTTATTTCCTAGCATTTGAACAAGAATTAATCACACTGTGAGGAGAATGCTGCAAAGTTTAGGTAGAGTTGTGGCTACCCAAGCTGCTTCCCCCAAAAAAACAATGTCCGTCCATTCCGCTGTGACCGTATCTATGCTGACAGTCACTAAATAAAATGCTTAGCGTGAATGAATGAATAGAAGGTCTAGCTCAAGAGAAGATCCAGAATATTTGAGGAAGAAAAAAAAATAGTCCTGAACTTCTCTTCTCTAAAAATTATTGTTACAACTGAGATAGAAATCATTAACATGCTTTGGTAAAGAGGAGGCTCAGAAAGTACAGGTCAGTCAACAAAGCAACAGTATGTATAATGGGAATGTGGAAGCATTGGAAATGAGGATTAATTTTTAGTATTGTTTAGGAAATATTTCACACAAGTCAGTGAGAATGCAAGAGCATGAAACATGCTGCATTTACGCTGTAACAAGAAGAAAGATGTCACCAAAGGGAAACCCTGGGATCTCTGGTGCTCTGAGTAACACTTCCAGGTTTCTTTCTGAACTTTCATCTTTCAGTGTATGAGCTGCTTGGTACCAAATTCTTTCATTGCCGTAAGGAACAAGTAAAAGTAGTTTATTATTAATGCTTCTATAGGGTCTAAAGATCATACTCTGCCTATATTTCTACTCGAGTAAGTCCAGAGTCACACCACTCAAATTTCTTTAATTCACTGAATCAGATTCTCAGTGCACACAAATAAGTGCATGATTAGCTTGGTTTAAATTATTATCACTCCACTGAAATAAATTACGCTGTTTTATATATACTTTATATATTATGTATTTATTTTATGTATTATATTAGTAAAATATGGAGATGGTACAGACAAGTATGACAGATATAAACCAATTACTTATGTGAGCTGTGACTGGCTTTCTTGTGTCTTTCTGTCAGGGTTCATGTTGTTGAAAACAGTTCATTCTTCAAACCCTTCTTTTTTATTAACCTCGATGTATACAGTGTATACAATATATGCAGTACAGTGAGATAAAGAGCACAGTGACTGTGTTCACTCACAATGTCTGTGCCTGTCCTGCCAGCAGTATGATGGGTCCTAGTAGATAGTAGTTAATTTCAACATTTTGGGTACTAGTAATACTAGTAAAATTTAGATTCCATTTAATATCCTTGCTGGGAATGCTTCTTGCCCGTGATGTCTGTAAAAGCTTGTAAGCAGTTAAGCAACTGGTGTGCTGTGACTGGTGTTTTTTATACCAAACGGAATAATTTTCTAGTGTCCTGTTGTGGATGAATATATTCAGTAAGCCATAGTGTCCATGAACTCGTCATTTTATTCTTCTGTTATACATAATTATAAACCTAGGACATACCTGCAATGCAAAAAAAACCCAAACCCTGGATTAGTTGGTTAGATTTGGACAAGAGAAGACAAAGTGAAGGCAAACAGTGAAGACAAAGCAGGTTTTAATTCAAGTTAGGACTTGGTCAGGTAAAACTCATCTTTTAGGCACAGCTTTACTGCAGTTAATAAAATACTGATACTGTATTGCAAATCTATTGATTTAGTAGAACATTTATTTGCAAAACTTTAAGCTAGTAGAGATCCATTAAAGCGTCTTCTTAAGGATGTTCCTTCTGTTTTCCACATTAGTTTAGTCTCACAGAAGCATATATAGAAGGTCTGTGCAAGTCCTTTTTCACATGCAGCTACTCGCATGAATACTCCACCTGAAATCCCTCAACTATGTCTTACTTTATTTTCTGGTCCTTGACAACTTATTTCTTTTGCTAGTACAGGAATTTAGGCATTGTCAGAACACAGCTGGTGCAGTCAGCTCCAGATTCTTGTCTTGGTTGCTCTGATAATTTAATTTTGAGGAGAAAAAATTTAATTCAGTAGATCATCTTTGGATTTATACTGGTGTTAAATGTGATCTGGTTCCCTCCACACCTGTTCCAATGAGAAAACTGATCTACTGAATTATTTTAATATTTTCATATCCCTTCCTTGCTGCTTTTGCTTTAAATTTTGCCTATTTACGGTAGTCCTAGATAGTAAGCAGCTAAGCTGGTTGATTGTCATGTGAAAAACCAATAGCAGATACCTGGCAGGGGTAGGGTGCTCCATAGGAAAATGATCCCCTGAAGTACACCGATTTTGCAGCTATATGAGTGGTGCACAGCCAAAGGAGGAAAGTTGTATGGAGTGACAGGTGGATGCCTCTGGTTGACTTCTCTGTAGGTGTAGGAGGAGCAGATGGCAGGCATAATAATGTCCAGCCACATGATTTTATGTACCTTTGCCCCCTCAGCATGGCTGTGAGTAGTAGTAAGACTGGGGTCTTGTGAGTTACTTTTCCATGGCACAATGTGCTTCTCTCAGTAGAGCAAAGAGAAAAAAAAAAACCAACCTTGCTGCTGTGCATCGCACAGCATCAACATTGTGTCTGCATCGCACAGCAGACACAAACATCTCTGGTAATTCAGACACAGACACAGGTATGAACAATTACAAAAGAATAATGTTGTGCATTATTTCTTCTTCTGAGGCTCTCGTGGTGTTTTGTGCAGATAAACCGAACAGCTCATACCTCATTAGTGAGATCCAGAAATGAATCGCCCTTAACTACTTCTGTGCTTGGTGTACTATAAACACTTGTTGTAGGTAGAAATAGGTAGTGTAACCAGGTGCGTAATTAGTTTCTCTGCCTGTTTCGCAGATGGGAAGCCAAGTCTATGCAGGGAAGAAACTCACAACTCACTTGAAGACCCTCAGCAAGTTGGTGGCAGAGCAGAGCTGGAGTGCCAGCTCCAGCCACCCCGCCAGCCACCAGAAGGGCACCCAGCTATGGCAATGCCATGCAGCCAGCCTGTGCACAGGGTCCAGGCATCCCATAACTGGGGGCTCTTGGTGCACCTGAGCTGGAAGCATCAGGTTGGGGTTTTAGGTGTGGCTGGATGATTGGACTCGTGTTGCAGAAACATCTGGAGAACCGTCTTTCCTGTGTAATTCCTGGTTGTTGTATGTTTTTGGTGAACATGGATCCAAATTTTGGAGTTTTGCCTCAAAAACAATTTTTTTCCTTGACCAGACTTAGTTCAGATGATGACTTGATCAAAGCAGAAGAGTGATGATTTGATCTGAGATTTCTTTCATTTCTCAGAGTGATGGCTGAGTAGTTCTCCTTCCTTCTTGGATGAAGTAATGCCTGATCGTGACATTAATCTCTACTGAGAACATTTTGTATAATGGAAAATGGAAAGAGAGCGAATCCAGTCTTTTTTGCAGCTCTTGGCTTTCTTCTTCCATGGCAGAAAGAACTGAGTGTTTTATAGGAAGGGTCCCAGTTCTCCCTTTTTTGGCCTCAGCTAGCAAGAAGTTAAAAGGCTAGATATAGCAAAGTGACTGTACAGTCAGGGTATAGTGACCAGGCTAATCTCTGGTATGACAGATCCCATTGACTGCTGGAGAGCTCTACAGTTTCTGCATCAGCACTTTTGCCCACAGTAATGGAATAATATAAGGAAACCTTAATTTCAGGAAGCTTTTTCCTCTCACCTATGAACAGACCCGACAATCTCTCTCTCACTTTTACAGGAGCCACTGGAAATCACTATGTAGAGATAAATGGGGCCGTTTAAGGTGGATAGGGTGAAGTTACTACAGCCAGAAGACTGCCCCTCATATATAACGTTGTCAAGGTTGTGCCCATCCTCAAGTGCCAGGGACAAGGGCACAAAAGTTGAGGAAATCTTTCTGTAGTTTATTATTTCTAGTGATGATAATAATAATACTGTTGTGTTCAACCAGAAGGGCTCACTTTTAAAACCCCATACACACATGCGCAATACCATCCTGGATCCTAATGCATTCAAAATCAAAGGGACAAAGGGAAGATGAGCAGAAGTATTATTTTAGCCTTGGAAAACTGAAATGATGTAGGAATTGGCTTCCCCAAGATTGCAGGGACATCTGGTAGATCCAAACTCCACCCTCAAGGCCTTTCCCAGTGCTTTAGTGCAAGATCTTCACTCATTTTATCAACCAGTCTAGCTTACTGAACTAGGGGAAAAAAATGATCTTGTGTTAATTTCTCCTTCTGGTCTTCAGGATTATAAAAAGAAAAACTAACTAAGCAGCAAAAAGTAAATGACTCAATTTTTATTTCACCCAGAACTGTATAGTAGGTGTAAGGCCTGCAGATAGGTGCTGTGTAAGTGATTAGAACTCTGCTCACATAGGGAGCGTATCTTCTGGGGAGGCGGAGGTCCCCTGCTGTTTCCACATAATCACTATGACTTTATGAGGGAGAAAAGCAACATGTAGTTTCTGTTCAAAAGGAGGGGGGCTTTGTACTTATCACCGCAGTGGATGAACTACAGTGAAATGGTAGTGCCTGTTGAGCACATAGTAGGACACCATTGCTTGCCACAGGACAATGAAATAGGTGTATTTCTTCCCCTTTTTGGTGTACACTGAAACCTTTGCCCCTGGTCTTCACTTGTCGTCTTTATTAGAAGCTAGCCAAGCGTGTAATATAATATAATTCCACAGTGCTCAACCGGTAGACTGAGCATACATTGAAATGCTTGTGTGCACCTCTTCCTTACTCACTTCCCGTGGGAGAGATGAGATTGAACTGATTTATACATTTTCGTCCTATTAAGAATCACAGATTCAAATCCTCTTTGTTTATATTGGGTGTTTTCAGCTATATTGGGTTTTCTTACTATCTCATGTACTTTTTTTGACAGAGTTTCCTTATCTTTCATGTATTTTTGTTCTCGTTGTATGGATTCTCTTTTTTGAGAGAGCTCAGCTGAGCCTCTCACATTTGCTCAGCTCGCTGACCCTGGCCAGTGGCATTACTGTGCTGAGTAATGCCCAGCTAGAAGGGACATCTTGGCTTAAGCATGGCAGAGCAGGGCTGAGATGTCATTCTGAATAACTGGCTCTACTGCCAACTTCCCATTTAACTTTGAAAGACTTCATCTATCTTTTGCCTCATTTTCCCATCCCTGCACCCCATCTTGCCCATGTCCTGCACAGAGACTGGGGCCTGCAAACATAAGTGGTGGCCATAAGTAATCTGGTGGCTTAATGTCTTCTTATGGGTTTTCTTTTTAAATTGAAGCCAATTCCCCTTCAGCAGCGCTCACAGATGAAAAGGTCTTTAAGAGTTGGTGAGCTTTAGCAGGAAAGGAACCACTTATTCTGCATTTGAAGAAAACAACAATTGACTTTTCTGAGAAAATAAAGATTTCAAGTCTGATCAGGGCATCCTCTCTGAAACACTCAGACCTGCCCTGTTCCTCTGGTTTGTATTGGTTTGCAAATAGCAGTTAAACAAGCTTTCATGCTGGCCCTTTGCGATCACCCTTATAAACCAAACCCTAGACTTGATTTTTTGTGCCATATGTGCACAGAGTTACTGGCATGATTAAGACCTTGGATGTATGGAGAGATAGAGAGAAACAGCTGTTTCCGTATCAGCTCAGGAGAGGTGTCCTGCTCTGGCTGCGGCTTCTGGGGATGCGCTCAGTGCATCGGCAGTGTGTGAGTGTAAGATGTTTGACTGTACCAGGGACGAGCATGTACTGTAACTGTGAAAGAGGGATGCTGCTTCTAACCTTATGCTTACAAAGTATTAGGTGCCACGTGACCAAGCACAGTCATACTCATGAATTTGATACTCTGCTATTAAAATATGATTTTATAAAACTGCTTGTTAGCACAGAATCACAGACAATGGAAACAGAAGAAAAAAAAAAATTAGGACATATAGTCTATTTTTACACTCTGCCAATTGTCTCCAGATGTTCCCACATCATATTTTCCAGCCATGATACACTCCACTCTTTAATCACACCTCTGAGTTTAAAAGTTACCAAGGAATAACAATTTAAGGTCTATTATTATCTATCCCAATACCTCATGACTATGCAGGACATGAAACCTAAGTTATATAACACAGAGCTAGAATTACATGGAAAAGCCCACAAAATTTTTCCCTATCTCCTATTTCTTCTTTTCTTCTCATCTGTATACCTTTGGTTTTGGTATTGAGCTCCATTTATTTCATGTTGACCCACATGTTCTACTCCTGGTGTGTTGTTCATGTGCAGATGTAAAATGCAATGGGCAGATACCCTAGTGCATTACAGAAATTGTCCAGGGAAAGTTAGAGGTTTCAGTAAATAGACTACATGTGTTAGGGCTTTTGATACTTCAGACAGTATTGGTATTGATATTGATTAAAAACCTGATTAGGAGTGAAACTCCCCTTTTGTTCCTTCTTTACACAAAGCTGGAGGTAGCTTGAAATATATGCTTGAGGAACCTTTCGTAATGACAGATTAATATATTGCGTCATATATATAATAATTACTACTATCTACTGCCAGTGAAAAAGCACATTGCACTTCTTCCTGCTGATAAGATGAAGAACATCTTAAAATGATGATATTTAATTTGTCAGCATTAGTATTCAGAGTGAACACAGCTTTGTAATGAGTCACAACATATCACTTCCAGAGCTGGAACGGCTGCTTATGCATTGCGCTGGTCAAATTTAGAAAAGTTTTTTGTTTATTTGTTTTTATTTTTTTCTGTACTAGAAGCACTAGCAATTTTAAATCAAATCTGAGACAGGCATGAAGCTAAGTTGTAACTTTAAAAATTAGGCATTCCTATGGCTCTTTCCATCCTCTCATAGCCATATATTCAGTGGTATTTGATTATTTTCTTTCCTTGCACTCTTAATTCTCAGACTGTAAAATCCCTCACTGATTCACTGCTGCCTAACGTGCCATGTGTGTGTCTGCCAAAATTACTATGGTGTCCCTTTACAGGCCAACCAAGAGCAGGGTTCCTGGCACCAGGTGCTAGCTCTACAGTGAGAAACAGGTAGTCCTGTATCCCCATCCATATACCTTCACCTCCCATCTTACTAGATGTTTCAAGAAATTCATTGTGGAATTTGGCAAGGGAACGGGAGATCATACATGGACAGATTCCTCTGCACAGATAGCAAAGCAATTAGTTCCAATTTAAGACGACACTCATCCAAGCTGCTCTGCGTGGATCCAAATTGAAGTATACCCAAAGCAGATTGCAGGATGTGAGCCTAAATTTGAAACCTCAATATTCTTAGAACTTTTATTTTTTATTTAATTATTATTTACTATTTACTCCCCTCTTTCATCAAGCAGAGCATTTCCATTAAAGTCAGCCAGTCGTCTTGTGTAAATGTGGCAGAATCAAGCTTTCGATATTAGTAATAAAGAATACATTTATGGGACACTTTTTCCACAGCGTAATGCCAGCTCTTCTTTCCACCAGGAGAGACTGGCTGTTCCATGACAACTGGAATAGAAATATGGTTTTTCAGTTGAAACATCCTAAAGAGACTTATAACAATGAGGCCCACTCAAGACTGATGGGAAGGAATTGGTGATTGTGAATAAAGTGTTCCGACAATTTTAGATGGGGCTATTTTCTGAAACAGTAGGGCAGCAAGTCTCTGAAAACCCAAATACAATCAGGCAAAGAATTAACTTCTGCTTTCTAGCTGCTAAATTGAATTATCACTGGAGGGAAAAAAAAAAACCACCAGCACTTTACCCAGACATTGATTCTCTGTTGTTGTCAAACCCCAGCTGTTCTGTGAAAAGGAATAGTGGGGTCAACACATCGCTCTTGTTCCACACCATGGAGGATCAATACCTGCAGTATAATTCAGGTACTTGTAATTACAAGGTCTTGGCAGCTTTGCCTGCAGGTTAAATGACAGTCAAAGCCGAGTTAGTAGATTTCTTCTTCCTGAAAGCCCCAAAATGTGCGGGTTTTGCTTCTTTTCTAACAAGAAGGGATCTTTGATTCCTGGCATTTTTAAATTGCTTGCTGTGCAGACTGGTGGATCTACTGAGGGTGGGTGTGTGAGGTTAACTCTGGCACCATTTACACCAAGGAATCACATTTCTTTGCTTCTCATGCAGCCTGTAATTAATCCTATTTTATAATGTTAAGAGAAACAGATTCTGTGGATCATGATGGGAATGGGGAAAGGCCTTTCCAGTGACTGGGACCGATTTCCCTTTCACGAGAAGGACGAGGCTAAGGTTTCCAAAGCAGCAGCATGTGCTGGTGGGTGGGATAGCAGCTCTGGAGTCCAATCACCAATGCTCCAGCAGATGTGCCAGAGAGCTTTCGGAAGGATTGCTGCTGCTCCTGGGTTTCAAGTGCCGTCTTTAAATTCTCACCTGCATCAGCTGTCACTGTGGATTAAATTATTCCTGTTCTTACACGGCCATACAGCGGGATGAACTGTAAGGCTCCTTCTGTACCTGTGTGCATGCAGGCAGGCATGCCTACCCAACACTCCTGCCAGGCTGCCTTCTCATCATGAGCTAAGTACAGGCTCCACGATAGACATTTTGCTCCTGAGGAAAAGCTAGTGAAAAAACTCAGGCATTGGCAGGAGACATGGTTGCCCTTGAAGTGCTGGCCTTCTGTTCCGCACTGCCCCTTCTCTGCAGGTCGATGCGCTGTTACCATCAGCAAGGTGAAGGGCAAAAGCATGGGTTTCATTCGTTAATGGAGCTGTTGTGGCATGCAGAGGCCAGGTGTAGACAGTCGGCTTCCCTGGCAGCACTCCTCTGCCCTGCAGCCAGCCTTTGGTTCCTGGGGCTGGCTGAGCACCAGTTAGGCACCGGGACAGCCCGGGATGGGGGCTCCTGCTTTACTCCAGCACAGCTTACCACCGCTGCTTGGCAGGTTAGCAGTGACTCCCATCGGTGGGAGGAAGAGGATGGTACCCGAGACAGAAGGAGCTCGGTGGGACTGATCGCCATCGTATTGCCAGGACCTGCTTGACTGGCCCTACCTGTGAAATAATGCAGGCAGCACATCATGTGAAACAGTGCAGGTGCATCTCTACATGTAAAAAATAGTGGTGTGGTGCTAATCAGCATAAAGTAAAAGCAGCATGGTCTGCCGCCCCAAGAGACCCCTGTGCTGGGGCAGTTGGAGCCCAGCTGCACACAGCCCAGCTCCACGCACTGACTCCCAAGAGCCTAGAAACTAATCTAGTGGGTACAGGCAGTGGTATTGTGCATGCATCAGTTTGATTTCATCCGTTGGATATTTATGGGTGCTGCTGAATGGTGCAAGCATTAAGGAGGGCGGAAAAAACACAGAGCTACATTAGTTTGTGAATGCTGAATGCTTTTCCTGACATTCAGTACAATCTGTGGCACTGGGAGTGTCTACAGACTGATCTCCTTCTACATACTCCCTGGGAGTATGTTCATGTTGAAAGTTTTATATTATAGTAAAAATTTCACCCTGCATTACAGGAAAGAACAAGTAGATTTCTTGCCTCAATCTTCCTATCCAGAACCTCTCAAAAACCTGATATCCACCTAATATGTGATGTGCACTTCTATTTTCCCAGGATAACACTTCCAACAGGGTTTTCTCTGTCTTTGGAACAATGGAGCAGCTCCAAAAATGTAGTTGTCTGTCATGACAGTACCTTCATCTGGAGGGACTTAGAGCACAAGTAGATATGGAAAGAAAAATTCCTGAACTTCAAGCAAAGATATATTGTTAATTACTACCAATGATGGAAACTAAAAGAAAATCCCTGGCTCACCCTTGCAAATAATATTCATGCTCCTGCCTTCTGTTTCATCTGAAAAAAAATAGCATTCCTAGCAGCATCTAAAAATCATGCTCTGTATTGACAGAGAAGTGTGCCACTCAATGAATAACAAATACAACTGTCAGTAGTACCCAAAACCTACAGTTTTTTAGAGGTCTGTCATCTTAGAATTCACTAGACCAAACCATATTTAGCTGGTGAGACCAGATGAGGTAATAGACGAGCTACAGACTGTCCCTGCTGTGGACAGCTGGTAAAGTCATTTAACTTTTAGCTGGAGATTTATCTGCAGACTTTCACTTAAACATCCCTGCATACAGAAGCACAGAAAAGGATTATATCTATCTATCTAAATATATATATATAATTTTTACATATTTTAGAGAATGAGAATTTACTTCTGAGTCAGAGATTTTTCAAGCTTGTGTCGTTCTAATAAAATATAAATTGCTCAATATATCAAATTCACAAAAAACGAAGGATAGTATGAGCAACATAACCTCAGACTTTCCATCTGGATTAGGAATTAAGCTGTTTAACAAAATGGAGACATCTTTCAGGAACAATATTTTTTGAAAAAGTTTGAGATTTCTGTAACCTCTCTGCAATTATGAGACAGACAACTAATTGATTGGAATTTTGAATTTTTACTTACACAGAAAATCCACCCTGATCCTTGTTTTCACTGAAACATTTGGTGTTGGAATTATTTTGGATCTCCTTTTGCTAGGAATGCCTAGGACAGGATTTTCAACTAAATATATGCAACAGAATGAGGAAACAATGTTTACAGGAGTCCCTTGAGTCTAAATCAAGGCATTAGTAATTGTTATTGTAATAACAAAGAAAGGTGCATCCCCTCTTGGCAAATTCCTGTTGTTTGCTTATCTCATGTGCAGCTCTGGTGTTTTGTTTGAAGAACATTTATCGATTGTTCCTCATTAACAACCATGTTGTATTGAATGAAAAGAGTCAAGTCATGTTTGATATACTGCCTTCAAACCCTTAAGCTTAGCACATGCATCCTGCTTGCATTTTTTTCCCCACTGCTTCTATTCATTAGTTTTAACGGACACTTTGAAAACTGCATGATTAGAAGCTGATTGTGCTTAGTTCATTTTTTTTTTTTTTTTAAATGAGGGAAGAGCTCTTATATTGTAGAAATTTACCAGCGCATCCAGTTTGGGACATCTAACATCTAAAGCTGGGTATATCTAATCTGATACTATCTTCCTGAGAATGGCCAATATACTAGACAATGCAGAAGAGAGTGTAGGAGGTTCCCTAGGGAACAACTGCTAGGTTAACTTTGCTTAATGACTGACTTTTGTCCTGAAATAAAAGAGTTTATTGTTCCATTTCAAGCTATGTAGATTAGCAGTGTGCAGTCTTTTTTTTTTTCTAGGTAGATTAGCTCTTCTTTGAGTCTTATTAAATTCCTCTTTCTACAAGAATAACACAGACTATTTGTGGTCACCACCCTATTCCTTTCCCCTTCTGTTTAGGACCATATACCAACTTAGTTTTATTTCTACAGCTTCTCAGTTTTCACATATCTTGCTATTCTAGATGTCTAGATATTATTGAATTCCCAGACAGAATAAATAGGAGTGTTAGATTTACCTTTTTGATTATTAGTGTGCAGAACTGCCTCGCAATCTCTTCTGTGCGTGTCTTCTCTAAGCCTTAAGTCTTCATCTCTTCAATTTATCTTTGTAAAAACCTTAACGACTTTAATTATTTTTAACATCATTCACATTTTGCTCCTGCCAGAAAACATAAGGTATTGGTAATTTTGGGGCTCGACGCAATACTTTTTATCTGATGGTATCTATTCCTGATTCGTATGTCTATACTTCTGCTTCAGCAAATTTAGCAGAATATTGGCTACATAATTAAAAAGAACAGGACAGGTTGTAATATTATTTGATAATTGTATAAACGAATCATAAGCCTGAGAAGTGACATTTATACAATCATCAGCTAATTGAACTGAAACTTATAAATAATTGGGGAGGTATGACCTCTGCTTGAAGAATGTAGCCTGCTCCTTCAGCGTAACCGTAATTCTACTGTCTGAGTCATCAATTCCCATGCTGTCTGTTGTTCTCCGGATGGCGATGCTGTACACATGCATCATGCAGCACTGACACAAACACAGTTTATTAAGCCACTTTCATCTCTGGTGAAAGTAAATGCTACTGCTGATGCCTGCTGCAGAGTCATCTATATCAGCTGAAAAAGTTCTGCTATTGTTGTCATATTATAGGGCATAATCCTTCAGAGCTCTGGAAAGAGAAAACAGTGCCAGCTACTGGTTGAATTTAAAAATGGGCTATTTTGGGGTGCCTAATATGCACTTTGGCTTTTTTTTTATTTATTTCATCCTCAGCACAAAGTATTCTACAGCAATAAATTTTAAATATATATTTCCATGTCCTTGGCATCAGTGGGACTAAACCACAGATTTATATCGAAATGCTGCCTGAATAGAAGTCAGGTGTGGGTAGATGCCCTCCATCCCATGCCATGTCAGTTCTTCGTTCCTGATACATCAAGCAGATACACCTTGTGGAATGATTGTCCTCTCTAAACCAGCTGCAAACTAATTGCATCTTGCTCTCCACTGTCAGGTCATTTCTTTCTTATTTTATTTTTAGTGGGAAGTGCGAAAGGGCCAGGTGGTGCCTGACAAAAGACAGGGTTGTGAGATTTTGTCCAAACAATATCCCCGAACATCCATTTCTGAGCAGGCAATTTCTGTATATGTGACTTTATCAGGCATTTCAGTGAGCAAATTCAACACCTGCTGCACTTACCCATAAAAACGGTCCTTAGGGGGCTAGAAATTTTCTAGCCTTAAAAATTGCAGGGAAAGCTCAAGGATGTGACTTCAGTGTAAGGGGACACCCCACTGTGGGCAAGCCTTTTAGGAGATTGATCTCCTGCTCTGTTTTGGGATGTTTTGAAGCACCCGCAATTTGCATGCTGACCCTACTTGTAATCTCATAGCCAGCCCATGCAGATGGCAGATGATCTCCAACAGACACATACGTGTGGATTTTGCTAGCTGGATTTTAGAGGAAGGTTTCCTGGCTCAGTGCTCTCGCCAAACAGTCTCTTTTTCTCACCTTAACAAGATCTCGCCTCTGGGAGACGCAGCTATTTCCAGCTTCCATCCCTCCTTGAATTCGCAAGTCACCAGAGGCTGTGAGACAGTTCATGTCACAAAAGCAAGATCAGCTGAGGAGCAGTATCTCACACCACATACTGTGGTGTGCTGTGGCTCCGTGCTCTTGGCTTGTGCTGGTTTGGAGCCGAATGCTTCCAGGAGCCACCAAGGTGCCCAGCTCCCTGTGGGAGCCGGAGCCCTGATCCAAGAGACCTGAGCTGGGATCCACTGCTCATCACAGATTAAGATCCAGCTATCAAGGGTCTCCTGAGCCAGTCTACTCCACGGTACCTTTAGGAAGCCAGTGAGAAAAGTGGTTCTTACATGCACAGGGTGATCCAGCCTCCGTTATACTGCTCCACAGCTCCTTTTTAGATGTAAGCTGGAGAGTCAGTCACTGGGGCATGAACATACGACTGAGACAACTCAAAAACTGACTACAGTGTCTGTATAATAGGCTTTGTCTCTGCCTAAATTTGCAAATAGCCTGAAATATTGGCTTTGAGCAAATATGAACTAGCCCATTCACCTTACTGGGATGTTTAGAAACAAAAAGCACAAAATGGAGCACTGAAAAAATTGGAGTACAATATAAATAAAAGGAAATTGTCTTTCAAAATAAGCAACAACAATAATAGTGCCCACGCTGAATGATTCATTTTCCTATTTAGTCCAGTAGTCATATATTTTAAAATAATCTGCAGCTGTCCCACAAATGGTGTAGTATTTAGGTGCTTTGCAACAAAGTTTGAGCCTTGCCACCTGTCAACTGTTATGGTCATGGCTATGACTCATATGTCTATGGTGTATGCCTGAATTTCTCTGAGTGTACGTGAGTATTTGAAAATCATACTTTGACTTACAAGAAGATAACCATCTCAGAGGAGCAAAATCCCTTGACCATTGAGCAACACAGACGTGCACAAAAATCAAACTAAACAGAAGACCAGCTGTCTAGAATCTCAATCTCTGCCTGATTCTTCAAGACCTCTCTTCTATCAGTGTTTTGTGAAGGATACCTGTTTGTCGTCTCTGCAGAAGGAGGTCCTCTCCTGACCTTCACAGTGGAGAGCTCACAGGCAGCAGTAATGCACAGTTCCCTGCCCACTGTAATTCTCAGCAGCAAGCTGGAAGGTCTGCCATGGGGACAGGTATACCACTCATCACTCAGTGTCACCTTGGCTTCTTTCAAAAAAACAAAAAAAACCCCAAATGGTTCTTCATAGCAAAACTGCAACAACAAGTTTTTGTTTGTTATTTGTGGTGACTGTTGTCAGTTTTGATTCTGTCAACAACTTGGAGCGCTTCTGAATATCGTTCTCTGCTTCATCAATTGTTAACAGCTGCCAACTGTCTGTTCTTCATGTAGACCATGCTATATCATCAGATAAAATGGCAATATTGGCTCCAAATAATGATCCATTTAGCACTGCATCCTGGTCAGGTCCATATTAAAATATTCGGAAGTTTATTGGTACACCATGGGTTTTTTATATGGGTGAAGGTAGCTCTGCTGTAGATCTTGGCGTTAGTATCAGAGCACTAGAGCAAGCTTTGAAGCTTTTGTCCCTGAGTATTTTCTCCTCTGCTCAAGACAGTTTATCCTATGGTCATGTACAAACAGTAGCACACTGATGGATAAACAGTATTCCTGCTGTGTCCTGTTTGGGAGCTGTAATTATTACTCAACAAATTACTGGATACCCTGCTGGGACAATATTTAATAGTACCTCAGGTGCACAGGAACTGATTAATTGAATGCCCCTGTAAGCAGGCATTACATTTCGATAGGATTTTATTGTTTTCTCTCCCCTCCGTTGCGTACTTGGAGGGCTTTCTCATTGCTTAACTATCCCGTGTCACGATCATTTGCATCTAAGGCAGAGGGAGGAGATCTAGCCCTTCAAAGTTTGTCTAGGACCATGACTTGGCTTCTGTGAGAGTTTGCACCACATCAATTAATGTAGATCATGATGGTTAGTTCTTAAGCTGATGTGACTGAAGGTTTTCCTCCCCATCTAACCCATACATTAGATTAGTGAAGCCATTTAAAATGACTCTCAGTCACAAAAGAGAACAGTAATCTGGGCACTTTCGCCTCCGAATCCAAATGAGTACGTCTGAGAGGGAGCTCGCCTCTCGTGCGGCGTTTGGGATCTTGCTAATCAGGATGGGTTAATGAAAAGATGAGTTTGGACTGCTTGTGAGTTAATCCACAGCAAAAATCTAAATTAGCTGTCTGGGTACTGAGAGCATTAGGATATTTTATAAACCTTTAAACTGCTCATGCAGTTCATGTATTATTCTGCATTTTAAATCAGTCTCATGCAAATCAGCCCCATGGGAGGAAAAAGGGTTAGTTAGATCCTGATTTCTAATCTGCAGTTTTGCTTAAATTGTGTTTTTCCGGCACTAATTTACAGTCCTGGAGTATAATTCTATAAGCAGAACCTCAGTTGGACTAAAACAACGTAGTTGTTATGGCCAGTGGAACACTATAATTCGGATCTGCCTCCATTTATGCTGCAGTAAAGGAAGAAATACTTTTGTTTTTTCATTTTGCTTTATTCAGTGGACTTCATCCCGCAGAGGAAGTAGATCTACAGGTAACAAGTGATAGTTTGGAGCTCCCTGAATATATTTCTCTTAAAGCAGAAACACGTTCATACTTTCAAAGCGTTTTCTAGCATCTGGCTGCCTAATGCTCATTCCTAGTGGTTTTCATGCAAATGGCTGTGTCCTTCGTTATGAATGTTTTGATGGTTTCTCAACTCTAATTTCTCTCTCAGCTAACCAGCATTGTTACCCGAATCGATTACCTTAAGGTCCATGGTCAGACGTGTGCCTGCACGTGTGTGTGCTGACTTCTCCTCTCAGCGAATCTCAGCCACAACTGAAAATTAGCCACGCATACATGGAAAAATTAATCTGATGAGCAAGTCCTCTTTCTTCTTTTCCCTTGTGCTCCTTAAAGACATTAATTAATCTCAGTGGAGAAAAAATAATAGTCAACACTTAAACAATGAGTTTTCACTTAAGACCCAGGGGGGATATTTTTTAAGCAGCTCATGGTGGTTTAGTCATGTGCAACTCATTTGAACTCAGTGAGAGCTGCATGCCTAAAACTATGCAAAGCAGTTTGAAATTGGTACATACAGCAACTTATAAACATTAAGTATGAATGCTGTCTGCTTTCAGGTAGTTTTTCATCCCACATCTTGTACGTGAAGAAGCACCGATTCTGCTGAGATGTTTAGATGGGAAGATGTCAGAAATTACAGTGTTTTACTGCTCGCACCTTCCCAGACAGAACACAAAGCTGATAGTTTCTGTGAAAATTTTCACATCTGACTCAGTATCTTTTCCTTTGTCTGTTACCTTACCTATAAAGTCTTCTAACTGCAAACAAGTAGCGTCATCAGTTTCTTCATTTCTTGGGTGCCTAAAGCATAAGTGGCTGCCCTTAATGGAGCCTCAAAGTACTGTATTTAATTCCTGTCCTGTTACTCTGCCCAAGAGCGCTCTGGATTTCAGCAACTGGCTCTCATTTAGACCGTCAGTCTTGGCTAGGTCAGCATTTTAGTTCAGATTAGCAAGATACTTTTGAAGTGAATCTCCTGCCTGTCCCCACTTACTGTGCTTTGGTTCACATCAGGGAGCTTTCTCAGTGTGCACCAGTTTGATTCCCGTGGGTGAAACTAGGCTGGAGTCTGCACCCTGGGAGCACACTGATGTATCCCAGCTGCTGATGGATGCTAGAGCTAATCAGAAGTAGACCCCCGAAACACATACAGTGTAGACGTTGGGTCCTCAGCACCTCCTGCTCCACTCTAGAGCTTTCCCACCTCTCGCACCACACTGTTTGCTAATGTGGATGTTGGCACTTGTTTCTAGAGTCCTCTAGTGCTCCGAGTCAGATTGGGTTGTGCATGATCTCCACGCTTAGTCAGCATTTCTGGGTGAGATAGGTGACTCCAAACCAGCCACAGTCTCAGGCTTCACGGTCACACCAAACCCATTATCATTCCATAGCAAAAGCACTGCTGCTGTAAGATTTACTACATATGTATGCACGAGGCGAAATGAAGATCAGAATGTTTCCTTCGGAACTGGGTTGGCAAGAGACTTAATGAATGAATGTGCAGCTCTTACTGACACTGGATACCTAATTCAAAAGTCATCCTGCCTGTGTTAAAATCATAATTACCAGCAAGTGAGAAAAATGTATCCATTTATCTCATGTTACTTCTATTTTAATTTGCTTATTTCTCAGTTTTCATGTGCTATCAGATTTTGAGTCCCCTGTTGTCAGGTGTAATTACTTCAGAAGACTTGGTCAGAAGAACCAAATCACGAAATTTTCAAAATCTCTCTTGATACAGTTCTTCAAATCCTTTTGCCTGTGATAGGAAATGCAGTTAGGCTAACTTGGTAAATGCTTGAAATAACTGAATAAAATCCTACTTTGAGTGTAGAATACAGAGGTTCAAAGCAAATGTTTTCATATTCGGAGATTAAAATAGGAATGCTACATAATGGGTCTTGAAGGGGCAGGAAAAAAAAATTCCTTTCATTGTGGTGAAATGCTGTGTTCTTTCAACTTCCCTTGCAGTGATTCTGATTTTTTCATCATTCTATGTTTTGAACCACAATTTAGATTTAATACTATGCCAAATGAGATAATTTATCTTTGTCTGACTGCATATTTCTACATAATCTGCTTAACGGATTTCTACTAGCTCTGTCAACCATAAACACAACTCTACCCTTATACAGATTTGTTTCAATGCTTGTGGCTGTGTGATTACCTCTCCCATCTTCGCTTCTGTAAGCTTTCTTTCATACATAATGGCTTACAGCTCAGTCGTGACTTCTCCAAAAAAATGTTTTGTATGCATCTGGTTATGCTGGTGGGAATATAGCATCCCTTCTTAATCAGCAAATGCGTTTCAAGTATACAGCAAAACTGCTACCCTAAAATACTTTCCACTGATACTGTGTTGAAGTACCTTACAACACAGAGTGTCCAGTTCGCAGTTATTTTTTTGTGATATAAATAAACAAGCATAGTATTTTGCATATTCAGAAGCTGTGTAAATATACATGAAATGGATCGCTCAGGCAGGTCCTGTTTTCCCCAGCCTTGCTCCCACTCAGCATGTGTTTAACATTGCACCTCTGGAATTGGTTCCAGCTGGTCCTAATCTTATTCCATGTCTCTCATGAGTACTTCAAACTATTTATGCTAGTATGTACATTAGTAAGTGAAGCGTGCCTGAGAACAATTCTGAGAGCTGATGCCAACTGGCATGAAGCAGTGGCATCTCTAGGCTGGGAAACTCTTCCAGCCTGCAGAAGAGGGTGGCTGGGTCCTCACTGTGCTCGGCAGCAGTTTGGTAGCCCCGCTGGAGCAGCGCCAGTCCTACGCCTGGGAACTCTTTTGCTTTTGGATAATATGGACAACTGCAACCTGAGACCTGGGGATCTTCCTGAGTCTTACTTAATTAACTGGGATAGGCATAGCTTTATTCAATGTTTGTGTACTGTTTTCCAAGGAACTTAATAAGTACGAGTCCCTAAGTTAGATTTGCAATTTAAGATGTGTTTCTCTGAGATGGTAAGATTTCACAGAGTTTCTGAAGAAACATTTAAAATTTTTCATGGAGCCTAGTTGTCATGCAAGTGAAAAAGTGCTAACAGTATAAAGGGGCTAGAAGTGAGATGAGATTTTGCATGACTCTTCTGTGGAGCACTCTAATACTGAGCAAAATCAGAAAGGTTAGACTTGGAGATCAGCATCAGTGCTGTGTGGTAGAAAATGGTTACAGAATTACTCCTTTTAGTTGACTTACAGTGCCAAGTTTCTGTGGAAATGCACTATGCTGGGACCCAGCATGAAAGACTGAGAAAAATTTCTGGCTTTGTACCAGAATCAAGGAATAAAGAGAAACAGACATATAACAAACCTCACTGATTTCTGTTACAGAGTTCTGTTTGCTATTGCAGTGTTATGATCAACTTTGATATTGAATTAGTGTATAGTAAGAGAGTTCAATGTAACATTTTTTGTCTCTTGGATGGGGGTTTGCACAGAGATAACAAAGAAAGGAGAAGTATTACTTTCATGCAGACTGCTTGAGGAATGGTTTTAGTTGCCAAATCATTCTTATTTTCAGTAGGGAAAGGAAAAAAAAAAAGTCTTTCAACATAAATCAGAATATATGGCAAATAGTTCTCCCTTCCAAATAAATTATTTTAACACAATGCATTTTTTAGAAATAGTTTCCATTGATTAAACAGTATGTAGCGAGCCAGAAAGTTCTGACTCATTTTTTTGCAATAATGTATTGTAATAAGGCTTATTCCTGTTTCAAGTTAATATATGTCAACTGAGATTTATTTAATTTAGGCAGAAGAATTGCAACAACAGCAATAGATCATATTCTGTTGTGTTGCATTTTGGTCCACTCAAAAAGATGGTAACAGGAGCTGGCGGTGGTTTTTGCCGAATAAAGAAAAAAAAATGCTGATCAGTTACTGACTGGTTCATCTCTTTTGGATGCTATCACCTGTGTTCATCATCTTTCCATAATGAACAAGATCAGCTGAGAAAGATGGAGAATTTTTCTGCAATGAAATAAAAGTGAGGAGATCAGTTAATGTTCTGCTGTTAAACATCCTCTCGATAGGGAGCCTCTGGCTCAGTTCAAGATAATAGACAATGAAGCTCTAAGACAGGAGCAATTTAAATTACATTTTAATCAACTCTCAGGAGGGAAGGCAGCATTATGTGAAACCATTAATAGAAAAACAGCAATGTTTCTTATGCTATCATTTGTGTGCATTATGCCTGAACAATCTGATGAATTAACAGATTATCTCCTAATTCATTCAAACACTCTTCTGTGATGCTTTAAAAAAAATCCTATCCTGCCTTCATGACGCCTTTTCAGAGCAGTAACATCAGATAACCAGAGTCTCTGATAAAGTTTCATTGCATTTAAAATCTGATAGAGGGGTGAAGGTTGAAGGCAGTGTTAATGTAGGAGGCAATGTTGTTCTCACCACTGCATTGTGACTTTGAACAGAGATATTTTGGCTTCCTTAGGCTTTTACGCACCCTGACAATGTTGCTGGAAAGCCCTATAATCTGTGCCTACACTACAGACTTGGCCCAGAGCCCAATGAGTGGGCTGCGCTTTCATATAGCTTGTTCTTCTTCCAGAAGGCAAACTCAATCAGCAAAACATACCAAATGTAAAAATTATTTAGTGTGAGGTATCACTGACAGAGACAAAATGGCAAGTATGCTGTGTTAATCCCACTTCCCAGGCTGTAAATGGAAACTGCTGATTAAGAGCAGCAAATCAATTTGCTAACTATGGCTCTAAAAATAAGGTGTGCTGCAAATAGAGAATTAATGGGAAATGGATAATGTTGAATGGACTGATCAATGGAAATGTAAGAGAAGACAAATGATGTGTAACTTTACTTTTCCCTTGGCTAATCAACTTCACGCCCATATGTAACCAATAAAGGGAGAGGGAGAGATCGCATTAATAAAAATTAACCAACCACACTGAACACTGCTCCTCCACAACCCTGAGGAATTAGTGCAGGAAAGAGAAAAAATGTTTTACATGAAAAAAAGCTTGTATAGCGGAGAGTCTTAGTTTCGCTGAAAGAAATCCGCCGTGTGCCTTACATTATCCCCAGACCCACCAGTCTGTAGTGAGGAGATACTGGGAAAGGGCAAAAATGTAGGCAGGGGCATTACCGGAGGGAGAAGGGGTGATGTCTAAGGAGCTTACGCTGAGCTGGAGGAAATATTAAAGGGTGACCTGTTTAATGCTCATTGCCATTACTGGGTTTAATTTGCGATGGTGACCATGATCATGGTTTCACCTCACATACTATCCCAGTGACTGATTTGGGATTACTTAGGAGAAAGAAAGTGAAGAACTTTGCCTCTTAAGGGTCGGCAATGTTAGTGAAATTTGGAGGAAACAAAGCAAAAGTAGAACTCCTCAGCTCAGAGATGCAGTTGTGCTGCAACCCAGATTAGTGTGAATGTCTGCAGTTGTGCTGTCTTGTTTTGAGTTCCCTCCTCCTCCTTCTAGAGGAGAAGCAGCCGGGTGACTCATGACCTCTTCTGGGAGTCAAGCAAATATGTCCGCATGGGGTTCCATTGCTAATCTTGTGCTCTTTGAGAGCTCGTGTCTCTACATCGTGCTATGTCATGTCTCGGTTCCTAATCCGAAAACCACAGCAGTGCTTCTTATTCTCCCCAAGCATGGGATGGCGGAGAGTCCAGATAGAATCTACTCTTTTTGGAGCAAAGGTCTATTTTTCAGATAGTTTTCTTTCATAACAATGGGGGTTTGGAAGATATTTTTCATTGAAAATGTTGATTTAATAGGTAGTAACCTGTACTAATCTATAAAACTGAAAACACTAAAGATCTTCCAATTTTTTAAAAAAGGGGGAAATCTGGGGACGTTTGTCTTCAAGAAAGTCAAAACTAAATTATTTTTTGTTTTGACATTAGAAGATACCCAAAATCTAGTTGCCTTTTTTCCTTTTTAAATGGACCCCCCCCCATTTTATGCAAAGCCAATTCAAAGCCAATCCCCCGTTTTTTTCAGGAAATATTTACCAATATCCAGGATCAGGAATTTCAGGATTAAGTCCAGCCCAGAGCAAGGTCCTGCCATTGTGGATGCCAGTGCTGTCATCTGCAGGCTGCTCTGGGCACTCCAGCTGCTCTGGGCAGCTGGCTGTCTTTTCACAGACCAAAGATTTCGCCAGCCCTCCTCCCAAAGCAGGCACGTCCTGGTGAAGGCTTGTTGGCTTTATGCCACTGACTGCAATCATCACAGCGTAACTTCACGTTAAGATCATCCCGTTTTCATGAAGCAGGTCCAATCCCAATGCCATCATGGCAGGTCCCATCCCATGGCCATCACGGCTTTGCACAGGCTTTCCATAGCCAGGTACGTTTATCAGTGGCCAGAGTCCTTTGGCAGAACAACATGTTTTCACCATACTTGATAATCTTGCTTACGGCGCTAATAAGATGTGCGAGGCTTAAAGAGCAGTAATTGTCTTTCCAATAAACATTTAATTGTCCTACATGCAGAACCAGTTTGTGATTAACCCATAATTGTTTTGGGGTGCTGAGGTATATTCTGTGGGGACATGTTTATTTATTTATTTACTTACTTTCCTAAGCATGAATGAATCTAATAAACACAGTCACCAGTCTGCAACAGGTCAGTGTTGATATCCAGCACAGTGACATATTCAGCTGAGATCAAATCCAACTTGCATCTAATGCCATCAGTTTTCACAGGGCTTCACTTGATTACTTGGGGAACAGAGGGAGAACTGGGAAGGGGAAGGTCTGAGATGGAGATCCAGTTAGGTGCATGAGATGAATGGGTGACCTTACAGATGATATGTGCAGTTGAACAAACCAGACAGCACTTAAACAAAAACCTGAATGATTTTGGAAGCTCTCCCTGGGAAGGATGCTTTGAGAGGGTACATAAGTCAAATGATCCTGACTGTGCTCTTCATCTGGCTCTAAAAGCTAAGCAACCTTGAGGTTCCTGCATCAGGAGATGACCATACTAATCTAGCATTTGTGTTGCATGAAGTGTCCGTGTTATCCCCAGCATCTGAATATACAGAGAGCTTTTAATCTGGCATGGCATGTCATCCCAAGGAGAACACTGCGCCTGAATCTTCAAAGATGCTCTTGTCTCATTGACTTCCAGTTGTGTTTATTGGCAACCTGCAGCGTGTTGCCATGCAGCTGGTATGCAAGCTGAGGAGAACATAAACAGCGCAGTTGGGAGACGACACATGCTGCTCCCAAAAAATAAAAAAAATCTGAAATACAGCAGCAGTAGCAGAAAAACACACGTTTTGATGAGAATTCCATATGGAAACAAAGCAAAACAGAGAACCAGTCTCCCAAATGATTATTTTTGTGGCAAACCTTCCCTCTTCCCTGATGCTTCCTCTTCAACAAACTTCAACTGTAATTCCTCACCATTGACTAAGGTGTTTGGCAACCTACGGGCATGGGTCAAGCCTGCAGCTGGCCTTTTTAGATGCTGCCATCCTGCAGGGAAGTGGTGCCAGGACCACCTTATCTTTGCTTTGCCTTTACTAATAGAGGTAGCTCTAGTAGTCCTATAGCTCTAAGGCAGCAGCATCCATCAGCTCAGGGCTGTGGCCAGGGCACCCCAGCATACACATACTCGGCATACAAGCAATGAACATTAGAGCACAGGCTACTGGTTTTGAGAGCAACAGCAAAGTATGCTGCAGCCCACGTTCTTCCCAGCCCGTTACACTGGCAAGGCAGCTTAACCTCCTGGTCGGCTTTCCTTCCTGGATCCCCTGCTCTTCCATCCGGCACTGGCTTTTTTGCACAACATCCAGGTCTTAAGGTCATGTTTGCTTTTCTAGATGCCATGACAGTAGCTCATGAGAGCTGGGTTTTGTTCCAGCAGATACAACCTGCTGACACTGAAAGCACTGCCTGTTTCTTTCCACTAATTGCATGCAAACTACTCAATCTACCTTACTCTCCTGCTTCCCTCTGTCTGTTAAGGACTGCAAATCAGGTGCATGCCCAAAAAATAGACAGAGGTAATACTTGAATTTCGTCTTTCCTGAGAGACCGGCGTGTCAGAAAAGAACAGGAGGTCAAAGGCAACCTTTGCCCCCTCCAGTGTGCTTCAACTCCTTGACTTCAGAGATGGCTTTTCTCTTCACTGCTTGGCCTTTCCTTTACTACGTCAGCATCTTTTGCATCCCTGAGCCAAACGTGTCTTACAGTTGTCTTAAGCTTTGCTTTGTGAAGGCAGGATATTGTCAGTGCTCTGTGTCTGGATCAAAAAAGTACTGGTGGAGGGTCTGACTTAAGTGAGTGCCACAGCCTTCCCGCTGGAACAGGCTTGGGCTCTGCTTTTGTAAAACCAGATGTCAAGGATCAGACATGTGAAAAGGCAAGCAGTTGTTATAACATAATTTAGTAAATAAAATAAGTGGATATCAGATCCCCAGCTGGAGTCATTGCAGTCCTAAGTGCTTGAAAATCATTAGTCAGGCTCCAAGAAATCCTGAGATTGGCTTAAATAATATGAGATTAGAAAATGCATTTGGGGTTCCTTTAGTTGCTTTTCAATATTGAAGCATTAAAGGCTTACCTGAGTTAGAAACATATTTTTATTAAAAAATGAAGCAGAGCTTTTCAGTGGGGCTCATTTTCAGTGGCGTGTTTGAAGAAAGTCACAAAATGTGGCAGGAATTGCTGAAACAGTTCCCTGAGTTTTTGATCTGGGAAGGAAAGCAGCATCAGCTTTCAATGGGTAAGCACCTGGCTCCCCTAACTCCACAGGTTCCAAGGCAGCTGCTCCTGATTTACACCTGAGCATGCGAGACCAGAGTCAGAGTAGACTTCTGCTGACAAAAAATAGTACAATAAATTTAAAATTAATCTTTTCTTTGTGTACCTTCTAATTCCCTCACATCCCTCTTCGTTTTCTATGTCAGGCAGCAGAGCACAGGACAAAAAATGTGGAGTATTATATAATGAACATGACGTTCATACACTCAGGGTCATGTTTTTTGCAGTAAAGATGATTATTTCTAGTCAACTCCATTTATATGCTGGCATGAAGATCCCATATGAAGATGAGGATTTTGTTTTGAGATATTCATGGATCTTCAAGAATGATGAAATCTGTTAATTGATGTAATCCCTAAGTAGTGGTGCTGAGGTACGTTTTGATGAGTGCGGTCTGAGAATTTTAAAAAACCTGTATCTTCCTTATTGATACAAACTAATTATAACTAAATGCACGCAATTTTAATTAAATTGTCAGTGTAGTGACAGTGACATCGAGAAGGTGGTTGCACAGTCATTCCTTTTTAATGATGTCTCTTCTTGGTAATTGGGGTAATTCCAGATTTATGAGGATTAGAAGAGCCATATACCCTAAATTCTTTCTTGGAGGTTCTTGTAAGAGACTGAAAGTATTGTGTCATTGCAGTGAAACCAGAGGCAGGGTAATGACAGATAGATAATTCTCCCTTTTGGAAATCATGTCTTGTGTCTTCTGGAACATTTTCACATCTATTATATGTGCGGCTAGAGAGACCGCAGGCTGCCCACGGACGCAGACACTACACTAGCATGGATGAATGACGGAAGAGTGTTTCTGAAGCAAAAAAGGGGATGTTGCTTATGATGGTGAGACAGTCTCCTACAGTAAAACCTTGCCCGCTTTTTAACGGGACTAATGATTTGGGGCACTTCAATCTAAAACACCGTTAAGGTTGGGGAGTAAGTTTTTAGAGGATAGGTAGTAGCAGCCTGTTCAAAATCAGAATGCTGTGACATTTCTGACATTGATGCTCGGAAATGGAAGCATCCGTAGCCAGAAGAGGGGTCGGTGGACGTGCCTGGTGACTTCACTTCCTTTTATTCCCCACATTGCTTCACAGACCGTAGTCTCTTTTTGTACAGAATTTCTATTCAGCATGTACGCTTGTGCAGGCCAGCGGAGGAGGCGAGGCGGTGGCGATGCCATGTGCTCCTGGCTGCAGCCCCGCCGCCAGTGCCTGCCCCGGGCAGGGTTAGCTCAGTGCTGCTATCCCCCATGTGCCAAGCTCAGCGCTGCCTGCCCGCACCAACGGGATTTTCATTAATAGCCATACAGTGTGTGGCTCATTGCTTCTCCCTTAAACAGCAGTGTGTAATTAAAGCTGGTGGAAAACAGGCCTCGAAACGGGAGCTGAGAAATGAGGTCTCTGGATAGGATGAGGGGGAATGGCCAGTGCTGTGGCTCTGTCTTGCATAGCAGGAGGCACCACACACTTAACCCAAGCTCTGACATCTCCTGACTCCATTTCTGGTTTGAATAACAGCCTTTTCATATATCAGAGTGGAGGAACAAGGTATTGCTGTATAGATGTCATCCCTGTTCCTCAAGTGCCCGTCCCTCCTGCACGGGGGTATAGATCACCATGCACTCGCCACGATGTGCAGTAAATTACTTTATAACTACTGCCTGCCTTTTCACACGTCCAATTCTTGACATCCGTTTTTACAAAACCAGACAAAGTCACACCTTAACTATCTGGATGGTAACACGTTGACACGCTGAAATCCTCAGCTCAGGTAAAATTTCCACTGATCCCAATGCAACTTTTATTTGGGTGATTGAGGGTTTAATTCCTCAACATAATAAGCACCTGCCGTAGCAGGTGGAAGCTGGGAGAGCCGGGCGCTGTGCCGGCAAGCCCCGGGTTGCAGGCAGTGGCGGCACAGCCCTTCCCAGCCACACCGGGGCTGAGACCGCATCCCGCGTGGCTGGAGCTGAGCAGGAGCGCAGGTGTCTTCCACCTGCCCTGCACCGGGGCATGTTTTACCCACCGAGCTGGTTAGCTTATGGGTACGGACATCCCTTCAACAAAAATCTCATTCGCTCAGGAGTGCCTCATGTTTCTAAAGGAAAATGCATAAATGAAAATATAAACAGCAAGCAGAAAGTGGTAATTAGTGTCCGGCGCACATGTGCAGCATCGCTGATAATGTTGCCTGGTAACAGAGGAAGGGATGGCAGAGCCCTGCCAGGAGCCAGCAGCAGCCTGCGAGTCCTCTTCAAGGCTGAGGTTTTTCCCAGGGGAAAGAGGGAGCCCTGCAGACAGCGCTCTCCTCCTTAGCGACCCTCATATACAGACAGACATGCATGCATACATACATTTCTTCTGGGGCTGCAAAATGCCATCCTGAATAAATAAATACACACGCTCTCTTTTCATCTCGTACCAGACACTTGTGTTTTGCTATGAGGTGCCTACAAAGGGCTTTGAATTGCAGTACGTTCCAGCGAGGAAAATTTTCGCATCCTGTTCCTTTGATCATGATGGCATGGTGAGAAGGAAGCAGGCTGTCTTCATTTCTGTAACTAGGTAGGGTGCCCAACTTGACAAGGAAAAACAGTTCTTTCCCTACCAATTTGCTTTTTATGACCTAAAGAGCATTAGAACAATTTATGCATTTGTAAGTGCATTAGAAAGAGGCTTGAAAAGAAAAATGGCAAAGTCCTCAGCAATCAGCATTTTGTTCACTCCTTAGCATAGTCCATTATATGATATCATAATCTGTTTCCCTTAGTTTTCTTTAGTATGTTTTCCACAGTTATAAGGCTAGTGTCATTTTGGGTTCTTCCTGCAGTACATGAAGCTGTTAAATAAAATCTGTATTCAGTCAATAAGCAAAAATATTATTGCAGCAACTACCAAAGTCACAAAAATATACACTCCTACATATATACTCCTGGCAGGCCCTAGCAAAGATTTTTGGTTCAGCCACTCTCAGTCCCACCCGGTGCTGAGAACTCAAAGCCCAGGATGGAGTCCACCCACAAACAACATGCATTGTCAAGTGAAATGTGTGCTCAGAAACAAATTTTCCATCTCATAAGGACAGAACTAATTGTATTAGGCGTTTTATTGCTGAGACAATCAGTCAGATTAAATATGGTTCTCATCAGCCCTCCCAGAGGTCAGAATAATCTTTATCTGCAGCTGAGTGGTACCCCAAAAGGATGTGTGTTTTCTTTTCTTTCAAAACCATCTTGTGAATTAAAATAAATTCCTTCCTGCCAGAGATATGGCTGAAAGTGCTGGTGGCCAGCACGAGCTTGTGGAAGCCATGTACATACACATCTGTATAAACTGATGTTTTCAGTTCATTCAAGAAATTGTTTGTGTCCTTCAGTAACTCCTAAATGTTTTATTAAAATGTTGATGGGATTGGTTGGAAAGGAAATAAAAGGATTTTTTATTTATAAAAACCCTGTAATTACTAGTTCATGCAAAGGAAACCATGCAACTGCAGTAAAGCCTGAAGACCTTTTTTAGCATCTACCTCTAGCTATTTCTTACAGTGCAGAAGACTGGAATTAAGAAAACCTATTAAACAACTGAATGCCAGCTTTTACAGTAACTGTAATCTAATAAAAGATTAACCCCTCACAGCAGATCTATATATGTTGCCAGTAGAAGTTTTTGACTGAGCCATTAGAGGTGTTGCTTTCATCACAGGCTAATGACTAGTTAAATAAAACAAGCTCATCATAAAAAAGTTTCAGAAGGCTTTTTTATGGTAATAAAAATTAATTGCCTACAATCAAAAGTGAAAATATGAGTACACAAGGGACATCCATTATTTGAAGCGAATCATAAAAATTGTTTGGAGAATTAAAAAGTTACAACACATACAATGTGATGATACCTTTCACCGCAATCCTAGTATCCTATGAAAAGGACAAATACTAGCTTTGTTTTTAAATTATGGCAACACTAATTGAGGATAATAAAGAATAAAAATGTAATCTTTAAAGGCACTTTCAATTTATAGGCTGCATTATTCAGAGGGCGAGTGCTGAATCCACTGAAAACTGTTTCATGTTTAAAATCCTGACCTGTACAACTTTGCGGGAATGATATGCAGCCCCAGTTCTAATTACTTGCGGTACATGGGATCGATGGATTTTCTGTTCGCTTGGGATTATCACAGGAGCAACGAACAGGGCATTTCTGAGCAAGAGACCTAGTGAAATATTACGTAGCGCACTCAGTAGCCGTGAGATTGGAGGGAAGGTTAGATACCCTGAAAGGTGCTTTTCTGCAACTCTGAAGCCATGAAATTGAACAGCAGCCAACCCCTTTAAAAGACTGCGCAGTAATGAACTGTAAAAAGCGGGGTAGTTCAGTGAGATACTGCTTTATAAACAGTAGGAGAGAGATTTTGGCTAGCAGACAACTCCTTCCAGCATCGCGATGAAGCACGCATCATCTTCCTGCTGGGATGCTGCCCATTAGCATCAATCCAGACCACAGCGATTTGGGTCTCCCAAAGGAGTCTTTTACGCTAATGACATTAACAAATACAAAGTCAGATAGCACCTTTTAACCTTATAAGGCTTCTTTGTGTGTTTTATTATTACTAAACACAACTGTAATCACAATAACAGCTAACGTTATATCTGAAGGGGGCAGTAAAGTTAGGACGTGGAAATACAGCGCAGCTCCACAAATTGGTGTCAGGTTCATCATCCGATCTTAGTGGGAGCTTCAAGCCGTGGCAGTTGGGTTGCTGTTAGTAATGCCAAATACAGCTCCATGACTCCCTGCACTGAGGAGGAAAATGTAGCCAGCAAAGCCTGTTTATTTTCCCCTTCCCTATTTGCTGTGGTCCTACTGTAGCATTTTTTCCAAAGAGCTGTGATTGCCACACAAAGCACGTGGCAATGTTGATAGCTGTAAGGAAATGATTCGGTGGAGGTTGTTGTGAATGGTGTCCTGTCTTGTTCTCAATGTAGAGCACAACCTGGTTTGGCAGGGTTTCTCCCTGACCACCTGCTCACTTTGAACATTTTCTGATGACGACCTAGCAGACTAAATGCCGACCACCAGAACTTTTGTTTAATGCCATAATACGAAGCGGATTGAGCCGTGGCAGCCATGGGGGAGTGACAGAAAAAAACAGGTAAGCACAGCAGGATGGACTTACGTACCATCTGGCTTCAGGATTTTTTTTATTACCTGTTTTTTTGCATTTTCTCCAAATCACTTCAGCTGGGTGAGATTACCCCCCTGGAAATTAGATCACTTTTGTAAGGTGCTAGAATACATATTAACATACTTAACTTT
Source organism: Ciconia boyciana (assembly GCF_034638445.1). Taxonomy (NCBI): domain Eukaryota; kingdom Metazoa; phylum Chordata; class Aves; order Ciconiiformes; family Ciconiidae; genus Ciconia; species Ciconia boyciana. The sequence continues at coordinate 120,337,893 of NC_132935.1, read as the reverse complement.
ACATGTTCACATTTGATGATCTCTGTCTAGGAACTCACAGTTTGATGGGGGGTGGGGGAAAACTTATGGAAAAGTTCATTTTTCTTTCACATAAAATCTAATACCTTTCTAGTTTTGGCTATTTTGTTAGAGCTCTGCTCTTTGGACCAAATTTTTCCATCATTGTACATCAAAACATTAGTTCCTAGGAGCTGAATTTGGTCCAGAAAAGGGACGAGTCAGCAAATAAAAAAGTAGGAGGATTTTCCTGTAAGGTTTTTCATCCTGGGCATTGAGAAGTGAGTAACCTTTATAATGCCAAATTTAGAAGCACATAGACCCTGTTTACCTCCATTTGACCCACGATTGGTCTAGCATATTTTGATTAGCAAGGGATCATCCAGACAATCCATTAAAAGTTTGGCCAGTTTCGTCAGTCTTCGTGACCCTACTGGGCCCGCCTAGTTGTTTTGGAAAGCACCAAAATCAAATACTCAAGAGATCTCCAGTATGGTTGTGTTTCTTGGGAGCTAAAGGTTCTCACAGATAGAAAGGTTTATCTACTGATGGTTAAGGTATAGTTTCACCTCAGCGGAATATTTGAGCCAGTGTCTTGCCTATTCCAGTTCTTCCTGGATGCTGTATCTGCAGCCCCACTTAATCTGGAATATAAACCCGATGGTGATGCTCTGCCCAGCTGGGAATTTCGTTTACCTTACACCTGCACTCTCAAGTGCCCATGATTTTATGGCATACTAGAGGAAAAAGGGCTCATAAGGATCTTGAGTACCCAAATCTTTGTGTTCACTTGTATGTCAAAGCTTTTGAAACTGGAAGGTTTCTCGTGTTTCATACGTATCCATGTTCCATATACCCCCACCACCTATAGCATAATAACAAGATGCAGTCCTAGAAACTGACAAAAATGCAAACCTCAAAGCTGCCAAATTAAGTAAATTTGTCAGAGAAGCAGTGAAAGCATCTGCAAGCTGAATCTCATGAATTTCATAAGGAAGAGAATTCCACCAAATTGGGGCCAGGCACATTCCAGATGGCACAGATGGTTTAGCAAGTGACAGATTGGAAACAGAACCCAAATTATGAGCAAGTACGTAAACAGAAATCAAAATTTCTCCAATAGGTAGGAGTCAAAGTCTGAAGGGTCTTCAGAAACAATAATAACTTGTTAATTTTAAGCCTCAAAAGGTAGGCAAGTGCAATGCCTGAATAAAGATGGAAGATGACAAGTTGTGAGAAGAGCGTGCAACTTTTCAGTAGGTGCCAAGTTTGGAGTAGATTCTCAACAAAACAGAGGCAGAAAATGGCCCCCCAAATGCAGCTATAACCCAGGCTGGAAACTGCAGATAAACAAGTCAAGATTTCGTTAACTGGCTCATTGCAAAACCGGTCTGAAAGCTGGATGGAAAAAATGACATTGTTATGTCTTTTTTTAATCAAAATGTAATTTTGACTGACTTGTATGAGAGCCAATTTATAGATGGGTGAAAATGTGCAAATCATAAAAACAGTAAGTACCCATGACCATGTGAAGAAAATGTGTGAAACCAATAGGAGCAATGAAAGAAGAATCAGAAGTAAGAATATTTCAATATCAATAAGGGAGGGAAGGAAATCACAGCAAATCTAACCCTCAAAACAGCATATGGGGAAAAGCGAGAGGAGTCTTAGCTCAGAGTTAAACAAAGACTGATTATTTTATAGTCCATTAATGCAAAGCACCATATGTGCTATCTTTAAATTCAAGACAGCAGAAAATTTTAATTAATAGAGTAATAATGCTAATTACATCGTAGGGGCAGTATAAGAACCTATGAGTGTGAAAATACTCATTATGGGTCTGTGTGTGTGTATGTACATATGTGTGCACATATATATTTATACACAGAGACACAGAGTAATATGTATGCATAAAATTTCATAGCTGCAAACATCTCCTGCTTCCTTTAAGCCATTGGTAAAACAGCTCCCAAACAGCCATCCTTTTGGTGACAACAGTGTCATCCATTACCGATGAATCCCTGGATTTTAAACACAGGCTATGATCCTTATTCATGTGTGTAAATTGATTTTGTGACCCAGTGAAGGATTTATGTAGAGTCAGAGTGATGGGGAACATGTGGTGGAGCTGGCATGCTCTCTCTTAATACCTCCTAGACTTTTCCTGGCATTATGGACAAGGAGTATTTTTTCTGGGAAAAGGTAATAATAATAAAAGCAGTGGTGGTTCAGTCTTTCAGGCATGATTAGTTCTTCCATATGTTCCTTCTGCAGAGGGGCTGTGGACATACTCTCTCTTCTTGCTCTGTTTTATGGACCTGAATATGTTCTACCTCCTAGATCCACCAACAGCCACATACCCTGAAGAGGCTGGAGCACTTCAGTAGCTCTGCATCCCATCATGCACACATACGTTCCCCTTCAGTTTTCAGGGTTGCAGAGCGTCATTTCATCGAATAGGTTTTGTTTATGCTTTTATCTGGCCACGTGCGCTAAATGCGCATCCCTGGGAGCCAAGTCAGGCTCTGGATTTGTTCTGGAGATGTGGTTCAGAGGAACGGTCTTACAGCAGGGATTACTCCATAGTACTTTGGTGCAAAGCTGTATCATAGCTCTTCTGTCACCCCACGTCAGAAAACCTTTTTTCAAAGGGGGTATGTGTAGCCTATGAATAGACCATAAAATGTCTATTTGAGAAAATTAAGCCAGGGAAAAATAAGCGTATTTAAGTTGAGCAGTTTTGCCTCCTGGCCAGGCACATCACCTCTTTTTTTAATCTTTTAATCTGGTCTATCTGCAGTACCATCTCCGTACCACCTCCCTGGTTTCTTATTTTCCTGTCAGTCTCTGCCCTACTCCTTGCCCCAGTGCCTTTCTGAATTTCTTTGATATTCAGATCGACTCAAATATGCTCTCAGATCAAGCAGCGGAAAAAGCAGTAATTTAAGTCACAAAGGCCTGTGCACACTATAATCCCAGATAGGCACTGGAGGTTTCTCTTCATATCTGCCTGCCTCCCCTCCAAACATCACCAGAATGTTTTCAGGGTCTGATACCGCCTGCCTCCTCTATTTTTCCTGAATAAGGGAGAAAAATCCCCTGTGGGGAACCCAGAGTCCCCAAACCCTCTTGTCTCTTCTGATGTGCAGCACGTGCCGATCGCGCGAGAAGGAGGGGAGGGAGCATTGGCTGGGGGGGAACGCACGCTTCGCTCCTTGGGTGTAGGCAGCAAGCCTGTAGCTTAATGAATTAGTGGCTTTCATCTGAAGAGGGGCTCATGCAATGTCCTTAATTGGATTTCTCTGAAGAACTGTAGGTCCTAGATCATTGCCTGGAAGGGGAAGGTGGTAGCAAACATGGACATGCAATATATGACCTTGCTTAAAGGGAGGGCAAGGCACTGGGTTTGCGACAGGGCTCCAGCCCATCAGCGCCAGCATTGTGTGACAGCTGTGATGCAATGGCGGGCGCATCGCACAGGGCCCGCCTCAGTGACTGCATCTCAGGCACAGCAGAAGACACTATTAAAAATAGGAGAAAACTGCCAGCCTTCCTGCAAAAATGCAGCCTCCCGTGCGACAATTTATCCAACCCCAAAGGGATGGCAGCATCACTGGGGGACATCTGTATTCCCACCTCACTCCCCTTTCTCTTGACCTTGCTAAAGTCATGCTGTCCATCTTTGGGCCATGCAGGCTCACCCCACTAGCCCCACTGCCTCCACAGGGCACGTGATGCAGATGCTGGGGACACTGGCAGCCGGTCTCCCGGGAGCACCTGGTCATGGAGTAGGAGCCTGGTATAGGGCTACCCTAGGGAGCAAACAGTTGATTGCTAATTAAACATGGCTTTAGGCTGTGGTCACTGCACCTTTGAGAAGATGATTAAAGGAAAAAGGCATTGGCGTGTTCTCTGTTTATAAAAAAATGTTGAAAATCTCCATGTCCCACCATCTGTGGAGGTGGAGATGTTCTTTCACTAGAGGCTTGTGACGACATGCAGCGGGCTCTCACTAAGCAAGAAGAGGCAACCACTGTGAAATTTTCCTGATGGCTGGGATTTCCCCTGCAATTCCTGGGAGGACCATATCTTGCTCCCATTGGAGTTGCTGTTGACTTCAAAGGAAGCAAAGATACAAACTGGGGTTCTGCGTGTACGAAGGGGTGTTTTCGCTGGCACTGGCTTTGTCAGAAACCGAAAGGAGTCTTCACACCAGGAGCAGATTATCTGATCTGTCTTTTTTTTTTCGTTTTCGTTATTCCCTCTGCTATGACTGTTAATTTTTTAAAGTAATTTTGTTCTTTCCCTTTCCCAATTCCACTTTAGATGCTTGGTCCTGCCTAATACTTTCTCTTTGACCTCACAGTCTGTTGCCATGGAAATTCAGCTTTGTAACTTCGCTGTTGCATTAGGGAGAAGACAAAAGATAGACTGGGTAGGAAATGAACCTTCATTTGCTGAAAGGGCATTGCTGTGGTCCTGGCTGTACTGCTACCAAGCCTGAGGAAGCTACTGAAAGCAAAGTCCCGACTCTGAATTTGCCGCACCATGCCTGGGATTGGACTCTGGCCCGGCTCGTGTGTGACAGCACCGGGAAAGGGGTATAACTGGCAGCCCAGTGCTGGAAGAGGGGGTTCAGTCTGTGCCTTTGCCCACCACGGGTGGGTCATGTCTCAGAGGCTAGCAGACGAGTGCCAGCATACGGCCCCTCTGGGAGCCGGGGCTGCTCGGGTGGTGGGGTGCATGGTGCTCCAGTGGTCTATACGGCTGCAAATTCAATCCCTCGTTTACCCGAGCCAAAGCACACAAGGCTCCCTGAAATACTTGCATTTCAGTAGAAGGTCTTAAAGAAATCCCACAAGAAAAGGTTCTCTGTTAGCAAGGCGAGGCCAGATGTCCATTTAATATATTGGCTTATTGCACCTAATGTTTGCTGTAGAAAATTGTGAAGGGTATCCTTTGGCCTGCTTGCCCCCAAGGGATTACGTGATTATTTCAGTGGCTTTCCAAGAGGGTGGGTGAGCGGTGCTGCTGCCCCCGTGCAGTATGCTGCATGTGTTGCTGAAGGAGCGTGGATCTGGCCAGGCACAGAGACATGCAGCGCTTTGCTGATCAGCCCCTGAGATCCCCGCAACATCCAGGACTCGCTTTGACATTTTGGTAGAATCTGATGACTTGCGGCATGTGCCCAAAGCACCGTATTGATGTCACTTTGCTGGATGTGGGCCAAGCATCCAAAGGGCAGTGAGTTGGTTGACATGATAATCATGTTGCATCCTAGTCTCTCCATATGACAGAGCTTTCCATTCCTGTTCATGATGCTGCCACGTTTTTCTCTGAGGGCAAATGTGACTTAAGCAAAGTGGCAGAAGGGAAAGAGACTAGTCAGCATTCATCAGGAAAAAAAAAATCTGTGGTGAAAAACGGTAATACTAGTGATGATAAACATCAGGAGCAACTACCGCCGCTGCGGGATTCAGTCTGCTGGGTCTGATAAAACTTTGAGGACTGAGAACCCCAATAAGCAACAGGAGTGCTGGAAAATGAATAACCCGATGAGGATCAAGAAGCCTTGGGGTGGCAGGGACTTCCATGTCCAAGCCAGCAAAAAGAAAGGGGAACTGCCGTATAACAAGAAGTGGTGCCTCTTCTCAGAGGGAGGATGAGAGCCGCAGCAGCTGGAGAAAGTGCAGCTGGCTGCAGGCAGCATTTAACAGCTGGCTTAGCATCCAGCCCTACTGAAGGGCAGAGCCGTCCTCACGCCGTGGGAGTTATTTGAGTTCCCAGCATGATTTCATCCTCTTGCCAAGGATTAGAGCAGTGTGGGGCCACTGCCATTCTGTGGGGACAACGTAGGGCCTAGGTGCTTGTACAAAATGAGAGCCAAACTAAGGGTTTTATCTAAAGCCACTTTAGGTTGGTGGAAATCCTTCCACTGATGGTGGTGGCCTCGGGATCAGACCCCGAATCTTTGCATCTTGCCTTGAACAAACCTGAATCTTTTTTAAAGGGGGGTCATCCATGTTATCCTAAGAACTTGCCGGTATTCCCAGCCCTGAAATGACCCCTGATTTTCTCCTGCCTGTCAGTTTCCTTCCCCAAGATAACCTTATCATGGAGGTGTCACCAAGGTCCTTTTCCTCTGTGTTTCCTGCAGGCAGGGAGGGACCGCTCTGCAGGAGTCTCCAGCCGCACCTGCATCTCCTGGGTTTGTGCAGGCTGAATTTGGTGGTGTTGCTCTGAGCTCCTTGAGTCAAGGGTTCTCAGTTGCTACAGGCCGGTACTGGGCTTGGGCTCATGGAAACTTGCTTCTGGCTGCTTTTTCCAATTTCCTGGTCACAGCTTGGCCTCATGAACAAGGCAAGCAGAGCATAGGGAAGGAAGAGGGCCGTGATGCACTCACCCCATCCAATTTCTTCTTTATTGAATGGACAAGATTAACCAGCAATTCTTTGCTATTGAATCGGATGTTGTATTTTAATGGACAATATAGTAACATTGCTCATGCAATACATTGCTCATGCCATACGTTTCCCATCATCAGTCTGAAATAGAAAACTGATTGATATGATCAGAATTTTTGACTGGCAAAGCTGTAATATCACCAGCTGAACCAGAAGCACTTTCAGCTCAGTGGCAGAATCCTTTCTTAATGTAGCTATACAATACCTCAAAAATATTTGCAATGGATTTATTTCCAGTTGGATCTAAATCCTCCAGCAAACTCTAGATTTATTACCTCTATCGTGTGTAAAATACCTTCTTTATACCTCACATCAGCTTCCTTTCAAACCAGACGGTACTTAGAGTTTATGGCATACTACATTATAGTCATTTACCATCATACATATTGTGTTCTTCCATGGCTTTAAATGTTAAAGGACACCTTTCTGCCCTGTTTGAAAGGAGGGGGAGAGCAGAAAACCCATGTATTAGCAAAATTGCTGTCATTTATTTCATCACATCAAGGCAAGTATGGTTGAAATAACCAATCCATTATAAGAGAGGTAATACATCATTCATTATTTGCTGCTTGCTATGGCAAGCCACTGGCTCAGCACATATAGACTTACGGATTTGGTACATGGAAAGCTATAATGAATGTGCAGTTGTGATGAGCAAACTTAATGCTAATATTTACTGCTCTACAGCGACTGCTATGTATCAACTGTTTCCCCCTCCCTTCCTATTTGCCCCCCTCTGTACATACAGGCAAATGTTCATCTATTTAATTTCCATCCCAGTTATCACTCAGTAGCAAGCTAGTCAGCTGGGACTCCTACCCTTTAGCAGAACAGAAATAGAACAGAAACCTGAGGGAGGTTGGTTTGCCATGCCGCTGTGCCCTTGTGTCTTTGGCTGCTGTTGTGCCTGTGTGCAAGGGCAGCTGCAGAAAGATGCTGGCTGTGTACTTCTCTCTCCACCAAATATTTTAATCAAAGTATATTGAATCAACTGGAGGATGTCTGGCTGTGCAAAGCAACAGTGAAATTTGGCACCAAATGTTTTGAACTATTGTAACAACATAATATACTGGTGTATATATATTATACTGTTTATGTTTATTTCTATTCTAGGTAGATAGATATAAAACAGTATACATAGTAGGTAGGTAGGTAGATAGACAGACAGATAGATATGTTACTATATCCTTAAAAAGACATCTGGTTGCAGCATCCCATAATAAGTCCCTTTATTTAAGCCCCTGCCCCATTCATTGCAGGGTCAGAGTGGGGCATAAGCAGGCTGGATCAGCTGTGTCCTGCACCACTTTGGGCAGGAGGAGGCCAGAACACTATGGGGACACAACAGACCCTGTATGTCCCTTCCCAGGAGCTGTAGACAGCCCTTCTGCAGCTTCACAAGAAGCCTCCTTTGGCAGCTCCTGGAAGGGCAGGGGCAGGCAGGGCAGCAGGTCTGATGTCAAGGCTTTGGTGGCTTTCCTTGCGTGTCCTCATGTTCCTTTGCATTGCAGCCTCTGAGATTCCTTTTGAAGAAAAACAGAAACATCCATGTGATGTCCAAGCCTAGCTCTTCACAGTCGCTTGTCAACGCAATAGGGCATGCTTGAGGTTTGGTGTTTATAGTTTCTGGACTCATTAACTACATGTTCAGGAGGTGAATCCATAAAACAAATTAACCCCGAGTGAGCCATCAGTACTCCCTACGCTGAAGACATCATTCCTGTGTTCTTATTTTTGCTGTGTGGACAGCAAGAGCATGTTCCAGGACTGCTGAGTCCAGGCCAGGACTTGCTACTCCACATGCACGTCCCAGGCAGTTGAGCCTACACTAAATCATCTGCCCATTGGAAAGGGTCACCTGCCCACTAAATGTAACTCATTTCATATGAAGTACAACTGAATCCTGAATATTCTCTACTGGGATATATCACACAGCCCTGATGACTGCCTGTCTCTTCTGCTCCTCCCTGAAATCTATCTGATCTTCTTTCCCACTTTAAAAAACTTTTTTTTTTTCATTAAAAAAAACCAAAACTTTCCTCATCCCCTGTCCTCTAAGTCCCTGGGCAAGATTGTATCCACTTTTTTTTTAAATTGTTGCTACTACTGCATTATATCATTATTTTCAGGGTTTGTAATGTTTTTCTAATCAAATTACCCTGTTTTTCTGAATGCTGAGTTGCAGATACTTTATAAATACCATTATTCTATTATTTTTAAATAGGATTTCTGTATGTTCACTGAAAGTCTGAGTGGTAAACCTCCTCCTCATTTGTCTCTCCGCCTCTCAGCATTCCCACGTCAGCCATGGTAGTTAAATGGGGGTTGCATGCATGCACCTTGGGAAGCAAAGCCCCGTAAGTATGCATACCCTGTAACCCATTTCTAAAGAGGAACAGCTTCACTATTACAGTTAATTTCTCAAAACAGCCAAAAGATAATGGGTCCAAATCTGCTCTTGTCTCTGCTTCTCTAACCCCTGTGACTTCAGCGCATTGCAGGTGCCTCGTGGAAAGGCAGATCCCGCTCTCCCTTGCGTCTCGTTAAGTCCTGATCATCATCAGAGCATCAGGGCAAGACCGAACCTGGCAGGGAATCCTGATGGCACAGGAGGACTATGCAAGCTTTTTGTCATAGAAGTATGAAGCAAAAATGGCAGAGCAGGCACCTGGGTCTTTGAGAAACTGCTGTCTTCTGCCCACAGTGCTTGCTCTTGATCACCAAAAAACTGCCGTGTTTCAGCATCTTGGCATCCCCTCTTTCTGGGGATCTAGGTATGGGCATTTCTGTCTCAGTATTTCTATATTTGCCAGAAGAGCTTGATCAGGAGCAAAACAAATCATTCATGGCTCACTAGAGCAGTGAGTGGTTGCAGCTTTTGACAGCGTGACAACTGAATAATAACATGTTTTCACATGGTGGCCCCATGTGATGTCCTCAGTGGATGCATGCTGTACTAGAGATTCCCTGCCCCAGTGAATGACATGTGAAACGGGGTAGTTACACGGTATTTCATAACCACTGCCTTCGGCTAAGGATGGGCACACAGTTAGGCTGGTCAGAAGGTTTTCAAGTGGAAATAATTTTTAGCAAAAAAGGGACAACTAGAACTAAAACAGCTTTTCTTGTCAGCCTGTGTATCTTATATGCAACCAAGCAAGTTGGTTTTTAAGCACCAAACTCAAATTCCTCCTTGAACCCTCCATTATGAGCATTTGGAGTTGGAGCTTTTGCTTCCAGTGGCTCAAATTTTTAAAAATCTACTTTGCTCTTATCAAAGCTGCAGAAGACAAGCATGGGTGCAAGCGTTCGTTGGAGAACGGATGGACGACTGCACAATATCCCTGCAATGTCTAACGCAGCGAGGGCCCCTCATCTGATCAACGTGTCTTGATGTGAAAGCCATAAATATATTGGATGATGATAAAAGCCCTGGGCAGTCCTGCTCGCACGGTTCTGGCTGCGGTCTGGGCTGTGAGGCTGAACTTGAAAGGTGGGGCTGCCAAAGCAGGCGGTGAGCAAGGATCTGAGTGAAGTCTTGCAGACGTTCCCGATAGTCCTCGTGGCAGGGTTCCTGTCTGCCAGACATAAGAAACAGACTAAAATTACCCTAAACAGCCTATGATTATCTGATGCTAAGAGCAAAAATGTCTCTTCTAGGAAAGAAGAAAGCCACAGTCCCACTCAGGAGCACGTAAGCTCTTACAAAGCTAATTTATAATGGAGGCGTGGGAATTGCTAATTACTCCTGTGGAAACAAACTACTGTTATGGCTTCAGATCAATTTCTGTTTCCAGGCTTACCCCCATTTTCCACTTGTTCCTAATTTTCTGAAGAAAGTTCCTCGGGGGGTGGCAGTGTACTTTTCAGGCTTGGCCTCAGGCTAAAGGTGAATACTTCGAGGACTCTCAGCAAAATCAGCCTGGCTGTTTTTATGATATGTGGGCGTGAAGAGAAACCAGCTATTCCTATTTGTTCCGGTTGCAGCTTCTCTGCCCTCATAACTCAAGAACAGCTGACGCTAGGAAATTTGAACTCAGCTTGTTTTATAGACTTCGGTGATGAAGGAGAAAACAGTTCATGTCTGAAGAAAATGAATTCAATATTTCTAGAGTTGGGAGCAATTAGAGTCGAAGGCCAAATTTTGCTTTGAAATACAGCAGCGCAGCCCCACTGAAATGCCAGTCCAAGGGCAGAACTCATCTTGGCACATTTTGTACATATTCATGAAGAAATTTGGTTTTCCTAGAATGTTAAACACAGGTCGAAAGGAGGAATGTCAGATTTATTCTGCATGAAAGGCCCGGTTCCAGCTCTGATGCCAATCCATGGGCTGAAGTATAAATAATGTGCATTCAGCATGGAGTAAATATCTCAGCCATGTCAATGGGAGGTTTGTGCAATGATCAGAAATAGGACTTGGCCGTATATAGCAATTAACCTTTGCAGATAACATTATTTATTCTGGACATATTTCTTGTATCCAGTATTGCTCGGGAAGAAAATATGCATACTCTGCCATTTTCCATTCCTGTTTTTCTCTGTTCCCCTGTTTTCTTCCTCTGTCTTTCTCACTACTCCCTGTCTTAGAGCATCTTCTTTGTCCTTCCTTCTTCCCTTCCTTCCTTACAGCAATGCTCTAAGCCTGCTATCTGCAGGGGTCTCTCTAATATCTTCCCCATTCCAGGGATTGGTAGTTAAAGAGTTAATGCTGCCATTTAAGTGTCAGTTTTGGACTTCGACTTGACATGTTGATGACAGTGGAGAGAGAAAAACTTTCATTTTTTAGAAACTCAGAACACAAGTATAGATTACATCTCATCAAAATGTTGTGTGATCGGTCACATAAATCCATTGAGTGGGTTTGAACCAGCCTGTGACTTGGTTTTTTTGTTGGGTGAATTTTGTTGTTTCTGTCAAGCTGACCCCTCGCTGACCCCTCTACATAAATTCCATATAAAATTCCACCAAATCTGCCCCTTTATCTTCATATAAGCTGCTTGACCCAAGAAAAATCACTGTAAACTGTAAATGGTTAAAGGGAACAGACATGTTAAAACCCCTTAAACCCATAGCGTATTTACAGAAAGTGGATTTTTCCAGCCCCTGCCCAATATCAGATGGTCACGTGCTGTATCAGGCAAACTGCAGATGAACAGCAGTTATGAAATTGAGTCTTCCTACTCCTAAGCCATCACAAGAAGCCTCCCCAAAGGGGCCAGCCATCCCCTGGCATCTCTTGACGCAGTTCTCTGCTTGGTCTGACAGCCGTGTGCCTCGGCAAGGCCCTCTGGGTCTAGCTGAGGTCGATGTGTCAACCAGGGCTCTCATCCACTCAGTTCAAGGTGATTTTACCTCTTGTGACTTGGAGTCAGAGCACTCAATCCTTACGCCTAAGCTGAGCTTCAGTCGTCATGACATACATTTAAAGTTAAGCAAATGCAATTGTGGCTTCCCTTTGTGTGAGCAGGCATCCTTTTAAATGGATTTTATCTTCATAAGCTGTATGCCGTGCATACACGGTAGGAGATTTTGCCATATGTCGAGATGATGCCTCCACATGAGACAATTTTGCCCAGGGTCTGTAATAGAGGCTAACGAGGAGCCTTGCAAGTCTGGATTTATATCTCCTGTCCCAGTGGAGACCACGCTGTGTGGACACTTCAGACCACCTCAGCATGCTCCATCTGACCCATGGTACTGTCTTTCTTGGGCAGCCTGTGTCAGTAGTTTTTTCTAACTTCCGACAAATTAAAGACTTTGATGTGTTTCCTGGAAGAGGAGCCTAGACCTAAACTATAAAAGATTTCATTTTTTTCTAATCTGTTTATCAATAAAAAGGTGAACAAAAAATAAACATGAGATATATTTATATGTTAATTAGAAATAACACTGATATGCCCAGCCTTATTGCCCCCCAACTGCTGCTATAGCATGCCTGTGGGTACACAGAAGGGACGGCTTGTCAGTCCAGTGATTTCATCTTTGGACAAGAAGACTCTTCAGCATAAATCATACACACCTCACGGAAAGACATGTAAATGTACACCACCAGGCGTCTGCTAGGAATGGATTTGCATAACTGCCATCAGCAACTCTTATTCTGTGGAGGGTGAGTTTGATCATATTCATGCGTGTGAATGAATGAATGGGTGATTCATTTTTTTTAAACGGAGATTACAATTGGTTATTTTGTCCTACCGTCTAAAAATATTATTCCATTTCTCCCTTCCCCTTCTGTCCTGCCTTTCCTCCTCCCCCGTGCAATCAGCGTGTTTGTTTAAGGCTTGTAGCTCAACAGCGGTGTCTCAGGAGGGAGGTATAGGGAGAAGCACGCATTGACATGAACCTGTTAATGAACTGTGCCACCATCATGAGGCTGGAGCTTTGGAGGGGTTGCTCTGCACTGCTGGCTTTAAGTGTGTTGTAAAAACGTCATGAAACGATAGGGTGTGCTTGGCCTTGCAGGTTTCCAGCCCCAGGATGGCTCCAAGTTGTCAGTGCTTTTTGGGTTTCAGTAGGGCCATATGACTCACATGAGCTAAGGGTCTGGTCTGTTGCTCTAAAGTGCCTACAAGATGGTCAAGCACGTGTGTTGCCTAGGCCAGAAATTGCAAATGAAGGGCTAGGTGGGGCCTGCTCACCCCACAATTCCTGCTGCAGGAAAAGCCAAATGTACCTCTTCCATCCCTCCATCCATCCATCTATCCATCCATCCATGTGGCTGGAGAGCTGTGATCCACTGGCTCTTTACCTCCATCTTTTGTGGAAAAGTTAATGCCCTCTAGAGTTAAAAAGCCTCTGTGGAATCACACAGGACAAGTTTTAGCCTGTTGTAGAAAAAGATCTGAATCTTTACTAAAAGTTAAAGGATTTTACAGAATAATTTCTACAGCAAGCTGCTGGTTTCATCCCTGCTAAGATTTCCCCGTGATTTTTCTCTCAGGTCCCCATATGGGCTGCATGGCAGCAAGTAGGAAAACCCTGATGCTACGTGCATCTGATGCCTGGCCCCAGAGCTTGTGATACCCTCTCTCCAGAACAACACTAGACCGTTGTTGTTCTGGAGCTACAAAGGGAGCAAGATTTAAAATGTTTCCCTTTCAAGCAGCAAAGAAGCAGAGCAGCTCTCTGCGAAGTGACTCAGCCTGCCCTTGGGCACATCTCTTTTGCTGCCATTCCAGAAACCAAGAGGCAGAGCTTTCCAGCTGCACCCTTCCCCCTTCATCCCCGTCCCTGTCCCACACTCCCATCAAGGTCTATGATAGGCAGTGAGACAGAGCTGTTAAGATAATTCAGTGCTATGCAGACAGTCCTCTTATATCAGAAGGGTCTTGTTGAGGGAGGTCGTACTCCCCCTGTGCCTCCGGAGCCACTCTACAGGTGACTGGGCAATAAAGTATCCATGAAAATCTCCTGCTCAGATTAAAGCTTGGTGTCAGTTGTTTTGCTTTCCAACAATTCCACATAATGTTTCATTTTAACAAATAAATATTTCTTATGTTTTCAGGGATCATTTTTAAAATAACTCATAAGAATTGTTGTCATCATATTTACTTTTTAATCATGCTCTGCCGAGAGCGGCTGCTCCAGTGGTGAAAGGGTGTTTGTGTCCAGCTGCTCCTGAGACCCTAGTGAGCAAGCAGAGACGAGACTTCCTTGCTTCGGTTCAGGGCTGAGCCTTACATTGCTCCTTCTCCTCCTGTCTTCTGGAAAAATCACATCTGGACTGACTCCAAACCTGAAAAGTTTTAGGCCAGTTAAATAATTATTGTGACAGTTATGTGTCTCTTAAAACCACAGGCTTATTAGGGAACCATAATTTTGGTCAGTGCCTTAAGTACATTCTTCCCTTTTGCCATCTTTTCAGTCCTTTCTAAGCTATTCCACATACATTTTTAACATGTGCCAAAGATTTTACATATAAAAAGAGAGAAAGTTTGGAAACAGCACTGGATAAGTTAGGTAATATGATGTAATTTCAAGGAATAAGTCTGGAATTTTTTTTCCCCCTACATGGTGTGTGCCACGTAGCTTGGAAGATCAGTTACTGCCTTGGACACATGCATGGCAGCTAGATGATTTTTCAAGAGACGTGCTGAAAAAACGAAGTAGCCAAGCCTGAGCCCAGTGCGAAGAGTTATACAGCCTTTGACTTCAGTTAGTTACTAAACCCAAAGATGAATCTGACTAGAAATTAAAAATGTGCCAGAAAAAAACCTGTAAAGCACCCAAGGCACTGCTGATAAATATGAAACATTTCTGTCTTGCTAAATGTATTTTTTCATAATTACCAGTATATGGATTTGTATTGTTCAAAGCCCTAACACTGAATCTCCTGTGATGGATGCGCAATAAAACAGGACTAATTGGAAGCATTAATTTCGACAGAGGCAGAAGTTGACACGGAGCTCTGAGTAAGAGATGCTTTATATTGCCATAGCAAGTAGAAAGTGTTTGCCTGTAATTTGCAAGCTCAAATCACACCACCTTCACAAACAAATTGTTGCAAACTGTTGCTGTGTCATTCTTTCCTCTTTTTGTTTTATTTCTCTCCTGATAAATATCTCGGACCCAAGGTCATCTTAAGGAAATAGTTGTAATGCAATAGAAACGTTGCTGTAGCTGCTGCTGTGTTTCTAGCAATGTAATTGACAGTGAATGAGCATGCAGGAGCAGCTCCCAGCAGGGACACTTTTGAATAAATATACACTAAATAAGCACGGCGGAATGGGAGAGTAATGTATCTGCATAAAGAGCTGCATGCTGTACATCCCCTCAAAAATCTTCTGTGGTTTAGGCCTGTAACAGCAGAGGTAGGTGTTGATTTTGCTGCTCCTTCTGCTTTATCTGCCTGCTCCCACCCTGGTCCCGGTTCAGTAAGGTGTTGATCATGTGTGACGCTGCTGGCACGTGGGTGATGCCACCGACATCAGATGGAAGCGGCTCTCGCTCCAGTGCCTTGCTGAGGCAGCGCCCGAAACGAGAAGTTAGATTCTGACTGCATCAAAATACAACCTTAGGCGGGTTTCTTGTTATCTTAGGCATTTCAGCCACTGACCTTGGTTCATGCCAGATAACTTGTTTTTAGCTGCTATATGCGAGTTACTGTTTGTGAATAATCTTGGGCCAAGCAGCTGTTTTCCACATCTTTGGTGTGCAAGTACTTGAGTTTTACTTAAATCACCTATTTGACTGAAACACTAATTTCCAACAAATGAGGTGAAGGGGGAAATTAAGCACCCAAGCAGCAGCTGTGCTGAGCTGTCATGATGGCTTCAGGTGGCCCACCCAGCACCTAGATTTGAAGAGAACAAAAGATGAGCCTCTCCGCTCCTTTGACTACTCCTTCCAGTTCTTAATTGCCATTAATCTTCAGATTATTTCTTACTTCTTGTTTGGTCATTGGTCTTCAGCTCCCAACCATGTTTTACTTCTTCTGGTTCCCTTAATGTTTCCTATGTTCTCCTCTCAGTCATTTGTATGCTGAATAATCTTACTAATTGCAGAGGAGTTGTCCTGGATTTACACCGGTGCAGCAGAAGCCACCATGTGTCTCAGTGGACTTTTCCTGACGCTGCTATCAATGGTCCTGGAACTGGTCCCTCAAGCAAGCCTTCCGTTATTTATTTCCATCCAGTCCTTTCAACTCATATTGAATGGGGCTGAGACTCAGCACTTTATCTTAAAATTATGTCCTTTGTATAATGCTTCTTGATATGCCTTCCTCTCGGTGTCCTGACCTTTACTAAGGCTGCTGCTAATATATTCTCTTAGCCATGGTAGTTAATGTTAATGCAAAGACTAATGTTCTCTTGCAGCTTTAATGCCGATATGCCATACTTAGTTCTCTGTCTCCAAACAGAATTGCTTTCCGATATTGCACTTTACTGTGGGAATAATTTTACTGCTCGGGTACAATGACAGCTGAGAATGCTTAAAAAGAGAGAGAGAGGAAAGGGAAAATGTAATAAGGCGAAAGTGTGACAACAAGACACTTATGTCTGTATTGTCATTGCATTTCATGGGAATGTAACATCTGACTGCCACACAGCTCTTCCAGTCTGTTGAGAACCCAGAGTGATGTTTAATTGTAGTTCATTCAGAGTGCTTGAACAGAAAGTTCTTCATTTGTCATTAGCTCTGCTGCACCCTAGTTTCAAGGTTATGTTTTGTATATTAATAAATGAAGTCCAGACCAAGGAAAGCCTGGATCAGAGCAGTGTAAGCAGTAAAAACCTGTTATTAGCTATTTCAGAGATGAATTTGTCTTTCCAAATGCACCACTGGGTACGCTTGCACTTGCATCGTTTCTGAGGAAACAACCCACAGCTGTGTTTGAAGTTTGTTGCCGTTGCGTAAGGAACTCTCAAGCCCTCCCTGGGACCCAGGCAGTCACACGTATTAAGGGCAGTGCAGTGAAGCCAGGTGCTACCAGTGAAGTAGGCACTGAAACCACCAAAAATCGAATGTTCCCGTTACATGGCTGGCATTTCTGCACTTCCACCAGGAAAAAATCAATAGCCTTCAAGAGCAGAGCAGTCGGATCACAGGGCTAGAGACACATCACACAGCAAAGCATTAGGACAAGCACCTCAGGACTGTGTTCCTGTGATGCTTTCTTAGCAGGGGACACCCAGGCTGCACGTTTACTGTAAAGGCAGAGGTGTCTGAGCACTTGGTGCTCTCGGTAGCAATCCAGGGTTGCTGTGCAGCATTGCACAGCCGCTGTGCTCCTGGAGGGGAGATGGGCAGGGGAGAGGTAGGAGAACAGCCGCTCTCTGGTTTGCCTGCTGACTCCAGCCCCCATCAGCAGTAGCTGAAGAGTAAGTACCGTGCTTTGGGAACTATCTAATAGCCTGACTGAAATAAAATGAGGCTCCCAGTGTAGTTGCTGGAGGGGGAAGGAGAGAGATAAGATGTCCACGTCATATCACCGACAACATAACTGGTATTAACGAAACAGAAGTCAAGGATGAGTGAACATTGAGGCTGAGCTAACTTTCACATCAAGAGAAGATCCCTGAAGGGCTGTGTGCTGACAGGGCAACATGGAAAAGCTGGTACATTTAATCTCTTCACAAGGGCTGTTCTGTGAATAATCAGGAGTTGTTAGGGTTGTCAGTCCAATTTCCTTCCAAAATAAAATTAAGTGTGGAGGTGATGACATTTCAGGAATGGTGAAGTAGATTCTCTCCTGAATATAAATAGAGGCAGGTTTAACCAGAAAGGAGAGACAAATAAAATATCTTACTTGTAAGGTACTGTGTCAGTAATGCTGTGATAGGGCTTATGCTCATTATTATTACTATTATTCCAAACAGTGATTCTATGTTGATGGTGCAAAGAAGCACATATGACAGTGCCAGCCTGTCATGTTTAACGCAGAATGAAACTCTAATGATCTGAGTCCACTATGAACACTTAAACCATTGAATGTAAATGATGTTTCAGATATGCAATGTGTTCCTCTGAAAAGACAAGACCAACACGTGTTCAAAATAACATTCTGAAGTAGCACACACATATTGGTAGTGGAATTTTTTTAAAAAATGCAAATGTGCATGTAAAAAGAGACCATCCACACAGAAAGGTGAAACATTTTACTTTGTTGTGTCACTGCATTCATGCTGAATAGGAAATACGAATTGCAGAAGTGAATGAACTGCAGAGTTGATAGAGCATATTTTTATGAAGTGAGATCCTCTTCCTAACTTCATATGTATTTCCACTTGAATTACTGATCCCCTGACTAATCAAGTACACTGTATCACCATGTCATCTCACCCTATGTTCTTTGTGTATGATATTGCGTATCTCCACCTCTTGAATCTAATTCAGGAGCGATAACACTGAGTGAAATATAAGCAGCAGAGTCCTGCTCTCATTAGCAGAAATTATATCCAGCTACTGGTGTGACCTTACTTATAAGAACATATGATTTATTACACCAAGTTGGACCATCGTTCCTTCCAGACCAATACCCAGCTTCAAAGGATGGCAAAAAATCCATATCTCAATAACTGCAATCTTGCAATTCACCTAATGGAGGAAAAAACCCTTTCTTCATCTCTGCAGCGAGCAGCTGATATTTTCAAGAAGGGAATTTGATCTTTCCCTTTTATCTTTGTATGTCCTAATGCAACATGCACCCCGACACTCTTGAGTTTCAGGCATGCACCTCCATTTTTTGCAGGCTGTGGAGGGGCTTCACTGACCCCCTCGGGCCATCAGCAGACCTCCTTGAAGAGCAGCTCACAGAGCACCCATGTGGCTCAGTGCACCTGAGCCATGATGAACATCCAGGTTATTCTGAAATCAGCCTTAGCTGAAGCCAGGTTCAACTCAAGACAGCTAAGAAGCAATACAAACTTTTGTTCCAGAAGCCAGAAGAAAGCTGTCGCTAGTCTGTAGGAAGGATGAACAGAAATGAAAAGTAACAGCTCACTTCTTTCCCTAGCAACCTTACATCCACTCCAGAGGCTTTGCTAGCCCTGTATAATCCAGCAGATAATAAGAGCAGCATGTTACAGCCTTTCTGGCTGATTTATGTGTAACCTTACATCCTCAGGCTGTGCTTACAGGAGAAAATCTGGACGTGGAAACTCTCACTACCTTTTATAGCCCAGGTCCACCTTCGGAATTATTCCCATTCAAATCTGACCCTTTGTACCCCCAAACCACTAGCCAGTCCCCCGTACTGGAAATGCTGACTCCCTTGATCCTGACCTGGTTTGTTTCTCACTTGCCCAGATGATAAACTGAGACAGTGAATAACTGCACAAGCCCCCCCCCCCCCCTTACTCACTCTGAGGCACAGGGTCCTTCAACTGGCAATGGTCAAAAAATCAGAGTAAAGCTTTCCTGCAAGTAAATATAATAGTTACTTTCTAATTGTATGTTACCTGCTCACATAACAAATCAGTGCAAGCTCCTCATTACAAGCTCTCATTGGAGATCAAGCACAAGGATAATCAGGCACTTGGAGGTAATAATGTGTTTGAAGGGGGCATAAGTAATAAATCACCAAATTACTTTCAGTGAACAGATGAAATGACTGAAATACCTTCAGGGTTTGTAGAAGTTAGTCAGCCTATGCATAACCTATAATGTCCCTTCTGGCTGCAGTATCAACATTTCTGTACCTGCAGCTGGAGAATGTAAGCACAGCTTCTGAAAGCAGAGAAAAAAAAGGTCTGTATCGTCGAAGCAGAGGGATCCACAAGTAGGGCGCTCTGCTCTGCCTCCTCACCAGTTGTCATACAGTGTGTTACAATATTTGAAATCAGCCATGGATCAGAAGTTACTGGGAAAGACAGACAAAGGGATAGACAACCTGTTCCTATAAATGTTTCCTTAGAAAAGACAAGCTAAAAATGACTGTGCTGTAATGAAGGAGTATCCTGAGTCTAGAATAAGCATCCTTGATTGATAGGTAAGTCTGTGTAAATTGCCTCAGAGCTGGAGGCTTAGTCCTGAAGAAATTAGGTTTGGAAAAGACATCATCTGGTGCTGGGATCAAAAGCCTCTGCCTTGGTTACCTCCAACTGCAAGTGGGAGGATTTTGAAAGGAGTGCAGCAGGTCTAGGAGCTGTGATTTTTTGGAAAAAGACTTATGCATGAAGAAGTGGCTCCTACTTCCCCATGCTACCTGCCGCTTTCCAGTTCAGCAGGCGCCAGACGTCTTGCCTTGCAGGGGTCAGGCGCAGCTGATCGGTAGCGTGCTGTTTCTTTGAGAAGCAGCAGCTCCTAGCTTCAGCTCAATTAGTGCTTGCCCACTTACCTTCTAATATGGGAAAGAAAAATGCTTCCTAATGCATTACCATGGAAAGGCTGCCAGGCCCTGCTCTACTCCACCCTTCGTGCCAATGAAATGTTGCTCTCTAAGGCTTGTTGTTTGGTGTTCAGTAGAAACTGGTTCTAAATGTCCAAAGCAGTGGGATTTCCTCTCCTGGAAAGTATTGCAATACACAGACTACGTTTCACCTTTTCAAACATCACTTTTATTTATCCCTTTATTGTACTAAACAATTCCTCGCTTTGCTTTATGATGATGCCATCTAAATAGATAGAGGAATACAAGGTGGGATTCATCTCACCTAATTTTCATGACTTGAAGGCTGGACGTTTAGTTAAAGCTCATCCTCCTCTACGTGACCTCTTTTGCTAATGGTAAGAGAGGGGCCTCTCTGGGGGACTAGCCAACCTGTGGATGGGGTGAGTTGCCTGCCAGAGCCACGGCTACCTTAGACTAAGCATGTAACTTTTACATAGCTGAAGTTACTCACTGTTTTGGGGAGTTGTCAGAAACCTTTTTAAGATGGCTTTGAACCCACCTTTCCCCCTTCTTATTGCTGCTTGCGAAATGGATACCCTTGCTTGAGTCAGCATCTGTGACACCAGCTAGATTCCGTCTTTGGCAAGATCCTATTTTAAGCTTTCCATCAGAGGCCACAGCTATTTGTGTCATTGTCAAAACTCTTCAAAAGGTGCGGTGACATTGATGGTAGGTCTCTTAGAAGCCAAAGGTTCTGCAGTAACATAAATAGGATCAGCAGCACTAAGTGCAGGTGAAAGAAAAGCCAGCTGCACATCCTTTCTGTCTCCCTTGGCAACAGCATCCTGCCAACAAAACCTGCTGCCAAGTAATGGCTGGAAAGGAAGGGATATGCATTTGCAAAGCTGGGGTGGACAAGCTTTGTGTGAGGGGGGAGCTGACGGACCAAGGAACACTCGTGTGCTTTTAAAATTATTTTTGGGTTGTTCCATGTGTTTTTGGACAAGGGAATGCACACAGACTCTGTCCTTATGAAGAGTTTTCATCTGAAATTCCAAATTACAGTCTCTGCAGTTTTGAGCCATATGTTTCCATCCATGACAGCACACAGGGAAGAAATCTGTGGTGAGTTACTACTTACAGATGTGGCGAATCCTCCAGCAAAGGTTAAAATACGTGGCATGGTTCTCTTGTTACGCCAGCTGCAGCTTCGTGCTAAATCATTGTTTCAGCAGCAAGCTCTTAATCAGCCCTGAGTTCTAGAAATTGCTAAACAAGCTGATATTTGTAAGGACCAATTTTTTTTATAATGCACTAAATATCTTTATTTAGAAAAACCTTCAGACTGGAAACAGTAAGGGTGAAAAGTGAACTGCAAATGGCAGGGAGAAAAGGAGCATCAGCACGAGAGCCCAAAATGCAAAGGAGATCTAAGATTATTACTTGTACTCTGTGTTTCCATGTCCTCCATGGAATGATCATGGCTGTGAAAGCAAAGTTTGTGTAACTATGGATAGTATATACTTGTGATATAACATATGCACCTGCCTAGCCTTCCTGATAGGGACTTCAGTCCCCAAAAATCAGCACTGGGGTCGCTGTCAGAGGCCCCATAGCTGCTAGTGCTGCTGAATCTCAAACCTGTCATCACAGCATCATGCCTTTCTGATTTGGCCACGGCCAAAAGAAGTCTGGCTGCAACATGCTTGTATCCAAGGCCTGAAAAAAGGAGGATCTTCTCACCTGGTATGATAAGAGAGAAGAAGGAAGTGGCTTTTCTCTCTAGCAAAATATTGGGAATTAATTTTATGAGGAGCCCATATAACAAACTGCTCGGGCTGTTGCAGCACCCCTGGATGCAACAGGGACTCCGAATCAAAGACTCGGTAGTGGAGATTGCCCTCTGACTCCTGGGGGATTCCTGCACAGCTCTCAAGAAGCCCGCAACTTGTTGCTCTCTTACCATTTCCCCGTGCCTTTTGAGGGATTGGTAGTTGGCTGCGCAGAGCACATTTTTGTGCTCTTTGGGCAGTGTGTTCTTCCAGACACCCAGCTGTGCCAGAGAGAAAGAGAGAAACAGAAGAAAGAAGAAATGGAAGAAGGGAGGCAGGATTATGGCTTTAGGAATCACAGGATCTGTGGACTTCTTGATGGTTACAAAGTAGAAATTGCCCATTCACCACTGAGGAGTGAAGAAATAAAATACAGAACATACATTTCGATGCCAGTGAAGGAGAAGGAGAGGAGAAGATCACTATTTCATTCCCCATATTTTCCTCTGACACGAATATTAATATCATTAGAGATAATTGAATGAAGTGGAAAGTCTGGTGGAGGTACAGAAGCAGGAGGTAGATCTGTAAAATCCATCCACACACAAAAAGCTAAACACTGTGCTGGAGGGAGGGCATTCTGCCTTGAAATAGGGACTGAACAGCCTCACAAGGACGTGCAGCTGGGGTGCTTGTTGGTGTTTTGTTCCCAGAAAACGAGAACTGCCAGCAATCCTCTGGCATCTGAATAGACCCGTGTCAGACAAACTGTATCTGGACTTGATGGGAAACCAAGCTGGAATACCAAGCAGCCCTTCGATCTGCTGGCAGAGAGGGGGACTGGCTCAGTAAGTAATCTTGCCTTGCAGTTGCAAAGGTACTCCATAAAGGAGCGAGCCCTCTCGCTGCACAGCCCTGCAAGACACGCCTGCCTGGGCTGTCTCTGTCCTCATTCCTCCAAACGAGTTCCAACAATAACAGCAACTCCTGTGTGCAGCTGCCTCGTTAGGGAGAAGATGTATTTTTCCTTTTCCTACTGAGGGATGAAGCTTCCAAATCTGTGTGATGTGAGCAGGTGAGGATGTCTGCTGACAAGTCCAAATGATATTTTCAGGTAAGTGATTACCTTGAACAAGCAGCTAGAGTCAGGCTCTTTCTTTTATTACCCTCCTCTCAGTAATTACTGTTGTCCTAGATTGTCAGTAAGCCTTTCCACAAGATGCAACAGCTCGGATGTCTGTATATATTTAGCTGAATCGGGGATCTGAAGCATTTCTAAAGCACCTATTCCCATAGTATCCGTGAGTCTCTAGTGCAGTGCGAGAACGAATTGGGAGCTGCCTGCTCTGTGACTACACGACACTGTCCTATTTGTATCACCCATTGTTTAACTCCCTGGAGGACCAGAAATGAATTTTGATTTACAGGCTCACTCTCTCGAAGTCTGTGATGGAAGTGCATCTTAGAGGCAGTAACACTGTTCTGCAATGTTTTTATATCCTTAAAGGACCAGGACATCTTGGCACATGAAAGCTGTAGCTACCGTTACTGTTGTTGCACAGGGAGTGTCAGCGAGTACTGCTTAATTTGTGTTTGTACATGTGATTTCCAGAGCTTCTGCTGATGCTGTTTTATGTTACTGCAAATAGAGGTGTTACTCTGTGTGTCTCATTCCCTGCATTTTACCAAATACCTTGTATACTGAAGTTTGGGTTGATCGCCCTGTCTAATACTTGCAAGGGAAAACAGACAATAACTTGTAAGTTAATATCTGGGAGTTCTGGCATGACAGCCACTGACAGACAGGCAAGGAAGAGAAATCTTCTATGCAGAGTAACCTACTTTTTCTTCCCTCAGTTCTGTCACCAATCACGGAGATGAAATTTGCTTAACTCTTTGTTTGTACAAAGGCTGCTTTATTGTGAGTGAAAATCATACTGCTTTGACAGGTTACAAAGAAATGACCATAACAAAAGTAATAATATATACTTTCTGCACAGTTTCCATCTATTAAAGATTCACTTTGCTCCCTGTAATGGTTTAGGTTTGCTGAGAGACACGTGAAGAAAGCTTTCATTGCACCAATAACATTGCTGTTGCTTTGAACAGGTTTTGCACAACCTTCTCTCACTATTAGTAGGTCAAGACTGTTAGAAGCACGGAGAGGCTTCAGCACCCCGTACACTGCCCATGTGCACCCAAGCCCTGGGTCTGTATATAACGGGTCCTTTGTAGGGATGGCTCCCTTTGCTTCCCTTGCCCACGGCAGTCTGAAATAATGAGTCCAGCAGTAGGTCTCTGCACAAAAAGCTCTTCCTGACTTCCTAGAGCAAAAATGTTTGCCAACTACTGCTCAGGGTGGCTCTGTTTGTCTTGCTGCAAGGTCCGAGGTGGCAGAGGCCAGAAGGGGTCAAACGCCAGACTGAGCTCATTGTGCATATTCATTTGCTGTAGAAAATGTGAATGTGCAGCTCAAAACTTTCCACTGTATCTCTGGCAATTAGGACTTGGTCCAAAGCCCACTAAAGTCATTGGGAACCTTTCCACAGGCTTTAGATCAGAAGTTATGTAAGGTTGTGTTGTTTAAAGGGGGTGCCCCGGGGAGGCTGAACGCGTGAGCTGACTCGACAGCCACATGCCTGCTCTGCCATGTCATGCAAAAAGGCAGTTCTCGAAGTGCCCATGAAGTGTCCCGTGCAGCACCAGGCGGTATTAACTCCTAAATGAAGCCTTTTAATGGTGTCCTATGCCAGGACACTGGCTTCTAGCGCGGGGCTCCCGAGGTCCTGAGCTAAAGCAGGCAAAGAATGTCAGCTGCTGGGGCCTGAATTGCATGTTTTTCTGGTTTGGAGGGAGGCAGTTCTGCCTCCTGCGTGCAAATAAAAGTGTCATGAGGAAGTTCCCAAACAGTAGGACCCTGCAGATTTCATAGTCCGGGAAAGCAAAATATTCCTAACCCCCGACTTTTCTGAGACTGCCTGAGAACATCAACCACAGTCTTTTAAAACATTGCTGTGAAGGAACTCCTTCATTTTCTTCACGTACACAACTGTACACAGCATTTCTGGACTCCTCATGTGATTGTATGATGGGAAGAAGCACTGCAGGGAGATCCTGTTAAGATTTGAACCATTGCACCATGTTGTCAGGAAGGAGTTTTTATGGCTAGATGCACATTGACACCCTCTGTGTACACTCTGCTGTCACTCTGCTGTGCTTCATCCTTGAGTTAATCCATTTTGTACTTAATATTCCCTTCTTGGTGCACTATGCAAGACCACAGGATGACACAGTTCACACCACAGAGATGTCGGGTCAATCAGCCTTCTCATTAGGGTTGAATGGTTTTAATGTAGTCATAAAATTAGACTCCAAAAGTGGGAATTTGACACACAGTATTTGAAAGCCAAACCAGTTTGACCCCCTCTGAGCGTGAACTCCTATCCCTTAGAAATGGCCCCTTATGAAAAACTTAATGGTGTGAACTGACCTTTGAAAATATAATTTATTATTATTATTACTTGCTATAATGTACATACATCAGTCTGTATTACCATTATGCCAGCAGATAGTAAGGACTGCCAGTCCTTGCCCCAAAGGGCTCACACTCCAAGTAAGATCAGTCCTAAGGGTCTTAGGCAGCCAAAACTGAAGGATTTTGGCAAAGAGCTGCAGGACTGCGCTTTGAACTGACCAAGAGCATCTGCTATGTACCATTTCACCTGGGATATCAAAACTTTGGCCATGACAACTTGATGGCAACCAGAAGGTTTCCTTTCAGTGGTAGTCTGAGTGAGGGTAAGCTGAGGCACTGGGGGACAACTGGCATCATACCCACCATGGCCCTTTTCTCAGTGTGGGTGCATTTGTGAAGCAGAGACAGAGGTTGGGAAGGGAAGAAATTTGAAGGGGTTGGTTAAGTCCATTTCTGTGACAAATGCCTCCTGCACCTTAGTAGAGAAATTCAGAATATCATTTTCCTAGGCTTAAGCCAAAGTTGCCAAACAGGGCAGTCTAGTATCAGGGACCTCAATAAGAGTCCCACTTTGTAAGACATTGCATATCCTCAAGTGATAGAAAAGTGGGAGCTCTGGGCAATCAGGTCACCTCAAATCCAGCCAGAGCATGCTTAGGTGACGATGCAGAGCATCTGAAAATACCAATTCCAGCTTTACTTTTGCTTTCCAGTTGGCTGTTGATCAATTATAAAACCAATTAATTCTACTTAAAAGGGCCAGCAAAGCCCACTGTGAAGTCCTTATTATCAGCTGGTTCTCCCTAAATATACAGCACTGGCTATTTTTACAATTATCTACTAAGCTGAATATTTTTTCAGTAGTTAGGGGCACAGATTAGCTCTGGTTGTCACTGAAGGAGTTACTGTGGTCCATTCAACCAGTAAAAAAAACTCCTAAGAAACTGTAGCTTATGGGGCCACAGTGGCTCTGCAGAGGCTGTTAAAGGGAGTCTAGCAGATGAGCAAAACCTGACTGCCACAGCCTGAGACAGCCAAACATCGTGGGGGTTATTCTTTATTGTCAGATAAATTACTTCTGATGTAGTATTTCCTTTGAATAATTATTCATACTTTACAAGCCACCTAAAGGTACTAGCTAAATGCATCTGGCTTCCCGTGCCTGATGTGTGGTGACCTGCTACGACAACAGACTGCCCCAGAGAGATTATAAATCTTTATAGCAGCAAGCTTCTGATTTATCAGTATTTCAAGAAGTGGAGATGGATATTAGGTAGGGTTTTAGCCAAAGATCAGGGTTTCTAACCCCAGGGCACAATATGCAGAAAAGCTGACAACTTCCTTATTCCTTAAGGGATATCCTGTAGAAAAGCATTAACCCAATAGAGATGTTTTTCTGCATGTGAGGTGTGAGAGGGAAGTAGTTACACAAAGAACATCCAAAAATTTTAGCAGGCATTACAATCATTATAATCTAGTATCTCATAAGATCTGCCAATGCACTTTATCTTGTGTGCTCAGAACAGCAGGCCTGAAGTTTCCTGAAACATTATCTCCACACACCAAATCCAAAATAAATCATCATCCTTTCCTCTTTGAATTTGTTCTGTGGCAGCAACTTGTCTTGGCATGAAATATTAGCCATATGGACACTAGAATATCTGCTTTGACCTTGACCTCAGAATAAGTGCTGCCAGAAATGTGAAGATAACTCCTGCCTTTCATTTCCAAGAGTGATGCTCCATGAGTATAGCATGATCTGCTCTCCTGGTTGCATCTCAGTGTACAGAATATGTTTTTTTCTTTGACTAGGTGTTCTGCTAAGAGTATATTGTCTGCGGCTGGCTAGGAACTGGGAAGCAGTATCCCAGATGCTGGTTTATTTGGCAGAGATACTTATTTCAGAAATTTAAAAAAAAAAAGAGCTAATTTTAGCATCAGGCAGTGGAAAGTGCATTGCTTGTAATTGGCTCTCACTACGTTACGCACTCAGTGTTTTCATCTTCTGGATACTCTGCGAAGTAACAGGAGGCTGCTGGGGGCAAGATGAGGTGAATTTTGTTGGTTGCAGAGCTCTGCGCTGTTCTGGCTCAGAAATGATGGTTAGTGATCAAAGTAGAGCGTTTACCTGGGTAAGAGGAACAGGTACTGCTCCTTTGGTGAGTTTTTGCTACGTGTATTGAACTGCTTGCGAATGGGTGTGAATGATGCACAGGATTCAGAATAAACACATTTCATGGCATTTGCATCTGCCCAACGTGCAACAGAGCCCCAGGGCCCAGTGGACACCTCATCAGAGATCTTCTTTCATTTTCCCAAGTCCCTGTCTTCCTTTTCTGCTGGTGCCCATAACAGATATTCCCAAGTAGGGTAGAACTACATGGCGTAACAATGCTCATGGAGAAAGCTGGCAAGCCTGGGAATGGTGGAGAAGGCAGTAGGAAGGTGCTCCACAGTCTTGGCTGGAAGGTGATCATTACCCAGTTTGGAGTCCTGCAGCTTTGACGAACTCGTCTCCCTGATTTGTTAAGACTGTGACAACATTTTTCACCTTGACGCCGCTGGTTGAAATTCACACTAGCACAATGCTAATGGTGCCATCTGATGATGCTCAGTGGACTGTGCAAAATGGATTTATTCCATGTGCTTCCTAGTGGGCAGAGATCCACATTACACTCGACAGCTTCAACATATGGAAATGGTGATGTGTGATTGATGTGGTCCCTGCAGGTCACACTAACTCACGGTGTATTAGCCCTGCATCCCGGGGAGGCTTATGCTACTGCAGCTGCCCACATCCATTATCTGGACTAAGAATAAATGGAAGAATTGATGTTCCCAGCGGTGTGAATCTGGCACCTCATGAAACGATGTGCACTAACAGAGGGTGGTGGGAGGCAAATTTCACACAATCCAATCCCGCAGCACATGTGAGCACAGAACAGGTTACGACCAAACATTTGTATATGGGTGCAAAGGGCAGTTGTGTTAGATCGAGCCAGAACCCTAATAATCACGTGGCTTTTTAAAATGGCTGTGATAGCTATGTTTTCTCGTTCATTTTTAACATTTGGAGATTTTCCACATCTCATACTCTAAAATAAGTGACTAGATTTTCCAAAGTTGCTAAGTAAAGGACATCCCTTCTTGACCTAATTTTCAGCAAGGGCTAAGCAGCTGCTCTCTCAAAAACCAGATTGCTTAATGGCATCCAAGACTGGAGGCAGCCAAATTTAGGATTTTGCAGCCAAACGAATGAGCAGACTAAGGTTCCCCATAATGATGCAGACGTTCATCTGGAGGCCTCCTGGCCAAAACAAAAATGAAAACGTCTTTTGTTTCTACGCCTAAAGAGTAGGATGCTTTGTAGCTTCTACAGGGAAATCACGTGCTTATGGCACTTTAAAGCACTCTCCTGAGTCCATACTGCAAGCTCCTTTCTCCCTTTGCTGCAGAGATTCCCTGCAACCTTCCTATTCCCCCCTCGCCGCTCCCACGGCCACGGGGGCCACCACAGTCCCTGTGGATTTTCCTTTCTCTTCCTACTTTCCCAGAGAAGCTGACAAAGTTGGATGCTAACTCTTCTGTCCTTCTGCAGAACATGGAAGGTATTCCTTCCTGCCAGACGCGCAAGCCGTGCTGTTCCCCGTCTGCTGGTCCCTCCCTGGTGTCTCACCCTCTCTCTGTGTTTTCTCCTGCAGGTGTTCTACTGATCTTGGCACTGACAGAAGAGCTGGTGTTTTCTGTTCAGGTACTGTCTCCCACTGTCTCCTCCTCTCAGGGCTTCCCGATGGACACTACCACTATCACAGCCATGGGAACAACGCCTCGCCACAAAGACCGCCATGCGGCAGAGCCCCTTCCCACGTCTGCTCGCGCCATTCCCCGTCCCGTCAGTCTGGCAGAGAAAGCCCCTTCCACCGGGCAAAAGCAAGCGAGCGGCCCTCGCGCTGGCGAAAAGGAAACGTATCATTTATACAACCAGAGTGCTTTGTACTCGGGACAGACTCGCCCCAAGGGGAAAATACTCCAGGTTTTCAAAGGCAACTTCACAGAGTCCTCAGAGCCTTACCTAAAGACGACCCTGCACTCTCCCTTCCCTACCCTGAGGAGCCCTTTCACAGACCACCCCTTTCAGTCCCAGACCGCGGCGTCCAGCGATCCGAATGGCACGGGGCTGGCAAGAACTACGCACTCAGACCCTTCTCCCCACCGCAACGCCTCGGAAAGCCTTAGGGAAGCAGAGCGAGGGGACGGGGCCGAGCTAGTGGTGCAGGAGGCAGATTTTGCCACCACAACTGCTGGACCATCAGCTGATCCTGAAGCAGTGTCGGTGCCTTTTAAACCCACCCGCTATGGCGTGTGGGATATGCTGAGCAAAAACAACTCTTGGGTAACCTTGAATCTCAGTACAAATGTCCCTCTGTTTGCTGGCCCTGGATCTGCAACAGCAGCAGCGGGTCACTCGGTTCAGACCAGTTTTGATGTCAGCGTCTCCTCCCCGGCAGCAGGAGAACCCAAGGGACCCGCTCCAACGCAGCACGGCGCGGTGACTAATGCGACCTTGCTGGGCAGTGCTCTCTCCGCAGCACCTGCCACAGGGTTGTCCAGCTCCATTTCCACGGCTGGCTCCACCGCCACTGGGAACTTCCTAAACAGACTGGTTCCTGCTGGGACCTGGAAACCCGGGGTGCAAGGAAACATCTCCCATGTCACCGAGGGGGACAAACCCCAGCACAGAGCAACCATCTGTCTCAGCAAGATGGACATTGCCTGGATCATTCTGGCTATCAGCGTACCTATATCCTCATGTTGTAAGTTAATTGCTGCTTTATTTTGCTTTCTCTTTCCTTAACATTCAGATTTCAGCCCATGATTCAAGGACCAGGTGGAGAGCTAACAGAGGCAGGGCAGCTTGAGATGGATGAGAAGCAATCACTAGACAGAGGTCAGATTCACTGACCAAAGTGCTTAGCTTCAAAATGCAGGGCTAAAATGGTTACATTCAAAGCATACTTGCTCTGTTGCTATTAGAAATCACTTAGTCTTTTTGGGCCCTCCATTTGAGGGTGTAACACAAGGCTGAACAACTCTAGAAGGCGAAGTGGCTTTACTTCAAGGCATTTAAGCTGGTGACCAAAAACTGTACATGTCTTTAATCTAGGAGCCACTGTATGCTGCCCTGGAATTGGATTTAAAAAGCCCACTGCTAACCCAAAGGATTAATGACAGTTGTAATGACTAACACCTTAGGAAACACCAGTTTTCCAGCGCAGTAAAATATTTCATTGCAGGCAGTGCATGAACTATCAGATTTTAAAGTCTGATAACCAAAGCGCTGGTTTCCTCCATTTTAATGCCGACTTTGCAGCTGCTGAGGGAGCAGGAAGAGATTGAAATCCTAGCCTTCAGACACCAGGAGTCAGCCACCTGCGGGACCAGGGCAGGCTGGCTTCCCAGAGCTGGCTTAGGGTCTCGCCATTTGACTCACAAAAAACACATGAGAAATTATGAGAAAGATTGTGAGTGGATGCCGGGGTGTCCCCTGCTTAGCTGGGTTATATCAGCAGAGTGGGACAACATATCCTCTGGGGTTTCACTGTTGCGGGGTGTGATTATGCTGATCTGTCTGGAGTGAAAAAAACCCAAACATTTCCCAGCCTTTGCTGCCTGAGGAAACATAAAAGGGTAGCAGCCAACAATATTGAGTATTAATTCTGTTATTTACAGCTACGAGCTGTGCTGAGGACAAGGCTAGATGAGCTGACCGAGCCAGTCTCACACACAGCTCACTCCTGCCAAAAAGGACAGTGCTGCTCTCTCCTGCCTCTCCGAGGCACAGCTACCTCATCCTGCCCCTCTCCTTCTGCCTGGGCCTGGCCTGACACCTCCCTGAGACACTTTCAGATTGCCAAAGCGGTCAAAAAATATTCACTTTGCTCTTTGTTACTTTCCGTCCACCCAGTGAGCTGAATCAGCTCCCCGCAGGGTCAGATGAGCGTGAGACCTGGAGCGGATGAGGCTGCAGGAATACACACCTGGAGAGGGAGCCACACTAATCCTTCCAGCAGCTGCAAATTATTGGATTGGCTCAGGATATCTGTTAGACTTGTACCTCTGGGACCATCGGTTCTGCTATTGCCAACGTGGTTAAAACCACAAGTGAGAACGAAGTAAACCTAAAAAATGGACAATCAAAATAAGGAGAAACCAAAGCAGAAGTGTGGATACATACTTCTGCGAAAGATGGGGAAGAGAAACTGGGATATAGCAAGCACATGATGAGAAGCAGCGGTATTTGATGATTTGATGAACAGTGCCTTGTCTATCAATCAGTAGAAATAGAGGATCAAATAAATTCTTCCAAGCATTATATTTTGGGCCAATATTCAGAAAGAAAGCTGATCTGGATAGAAAGCATCCAAATACAAAACACAAAATATAATACCATACAACACAAGCATAGGAAGCATAACCAGTGTGTAAACTGGTGTATGACTGCCTGCAGTGTGCCATATATCAGCTAATAACTAATGATACTTATTATGATTATTAATAATAATAATATGAAGAGTCTGTTGGCAGGACTTCTAACCCACTATTCATTAAATAGTGGTGTTTAAACTTTTCTTCTTATCGTATGTGCCATAACAGTATGTGTTCATATGACTGTGCCTATTCTGTTTCTTGTATTTGTAAGCTACATTTTTTTAAAAAGGCAAATGTTATTTTGAAACTTACCTATACTAGCTCTAATACAACTGAGTGTTTAAATGATTCAAATATTTAAGTCCTGCTTTCAGGACCAGATTTCTGAGGATGTTCTTCAGTGGGACTCTCCTTTTAAAACCTGGGGATCCTCAGACGTATTTCAGAGTTGATATCAATGGTAGGCAGGCATTTAAATGGGGTTTTTCTGGATCTGTGTGAAGTGCCTAAGTAATTGCTTTCATCCAAAAGTTACGCTGTTTAAACTATGACATGATAAGTGCTGTTGTACAGGCATAGGTTATTCCTATAGGAGAAGACAAATACGTTATAACAACCTAAAGCACTTTTATCCAGATGCACATGTGTTTGGTCGTGGCTCCCCTCTGTGCTGCACACCGGAGGGGCACTTTATTTCCTGACCCTCAGGCATCTGTGTATCTCCAGGCATGGGCGTGTGGTGTGCGGTATGGGGTGTACGATGTGCGGTGTACAGTGTGCGGTATGGGGTGTATGGTATGGGGTGTACGGTATGGGCTGTACGGTGTGCAGTGTACAGCGTGTGGTGTGGTATGGGGTGTATGATGTGCAGTGTACAGTGTGCGGTATGGGGTGTGCGGTATGGGGTGTACGATGTGCGGTGTGTGGTATGGGGTGTACGATGTGCGGTGTACAGTGTGCGGTGTGGGGTGTGCGAAGGGGACTGTCGCCACCTCCCGGGCACAGGCGCCTGCAGCTGAGGACAGAAAGCCCCGCACTGGCATTTATTTGCTCATCGCTTCTGGTCTAGAGGGGGCTGATGCTAAGAGAGGGACGAAGAGTACAGCCATTTGGGTTTCATTTCACCTTCAAGGGGTGAAAATGTTTTCGGTGAGAGGCTCTCACAGCTGTTGTGGGCATGGACTGAGAAAACACTGTCCTGCTTCTGCCTTGGGATGCTGAAATGTGGAGGTATCTCGCATATAGAGACTCAGCCCCATGCTCTTAAATATCTGAGCTGCCTTAGGAGGGAACAAGGCACGGAGAAAGTCACTGAGGACTCCTACCATGGGAGGTTATTGCTGCCCCGGAGCTGCGGGCTGGCGGCTCTGTGCTCAGGCTGGCACCTTCAAGGCTGCTGGCCAGACCCACCGAGGGTCTGCTGAGACACCTGTGAGAGAGGATAAGGCCCTGCACTGGGGGCAGAGGCAGCCCCGAGGCAGGGAAGTTAGCAACGCACCCTGGAAAGAAGTGGAAGGCGGTGAGGAAAGGCAACCAGAGCCTGTGCACAGCTGCAGAGCTGCAGGAATCTAATTAACTCGCTCCCTCCTCCCGCTAATGAGGAGTGCCCCTGAGCCAGCTCACTGACCTCCGGGCTGTTTCCAGAGCCCTTGCAGAGCTGCGCAGTGGCCAGCACATCTCTCCTCTGCCGGGAGCCCTTGTGTCTTTCCCCATAATCCCTCTCCTGCGTGAGGGGTGGCAAGGAGGCTGGAAAAGCCTTCCTTCTCAGGGGGCTTCTGGGAACAGCCTGTGCTGCCCAAAATCCTCGGAAGGGAAAATGCACCATGATGCTGCAGAGACACGTCCCTCTCCAATGCATGGCACAGTAGGGACCCACGCACTGCTTGCTGTCACACCTTTTATTGACAGGCACCTGGTAAATGAAAACCTGTGGGCTTTTTAACTTCCATAGCAGGGGAAGTGACCTGCTAGAGAGTGACCACGGAGCCCTTGGCTCCTCGTCCCCACTGGAAGAAGTGCCTAGGATGCTGCACTTCTCCTTGTGGAGGAAAGACCCTGCTGAGTCTCCTCGCTGGCCCATCCCTGCCATGGGGATTTGCACCTCAGCGCAGGAAGCAGCAGAGGGTTTGTTCAGCATCGCTGTGCCCTGGCATCTGAGCCCCACTGAGGACTGGCAGGTCCTGCCAGCCGTGCCGGTGGGACGGCTCAGTGGCTATAGCAGTAGCATAAGCTGGGCCTCAGGAGCTCACCTGCTGAAATAAGAGATGGGATTTAGCCTCCCCGTCCTTACGGTACATATTTCTTTAAGGATGCATAGGTTTCAGAGTCCCACTGAAATCCCTTAAAATGCTACCCAGAAAAGTAATGCTTTGAACAGGAATGCATGAACCACATCTGCTGCATGAACCTGGGAAAATCATTTCACCTTTTGATACCTCAGTTTCGTGGTATAAATGACGGGGGTAATGTTGCTAACACCATTCGAGGGCTGCAAAAATGAAGGATTCTTTATCACTGCGCTCCCAGAAAAGCAAAGTCATATATAACACTGATATCAGTATTTTCTGCATGTCACAGTTTGAGTTGTTTTTGCGGTGTCCTTCAGACAGCCTTGAACGTTTTTGTGCACGTGCATTTGCATGTGTGTAGGTGCCTGTCTCTGCGATGCAGAACAAGACACAATATGAACTCATTTAAAACCGACCGTCC
Source organism: Ciconia boyciana (assembly GCF_034638445.1). Taxonomy (NCBI): domain Eukaryota; kingdom Metazoa; phylum Chordata; class Aves; order Ciconiiformes; family Ciconiidae; genus Ciconia; species Ciconia boyciana. The sequence goes on along the minus strand of NC_132935.1, from coordinate 120,303,270 downwards.
CGGTCCTTGGGCTCCCAGTACTTACGTCTCTGTAATTACAGAATGACATAATAAAACGTGGAAGAACAGAAACTTGCAAATCAGATGTGCAGAAGTCAATTCATTCAGTCAGTTCTGCTGACAGGGGAAAATGCAAGAGGAAGGCTGAGGCTCTGAACGCAAGCGTCAGCAGAACTCAAAGAATATATAAAGAATTGCCTTGGACCTAACCCCACTTAGCTCACATTTCATGCACTGGGATGCGTTCCAAAATTATCTCACCCACTTTCTCCATCGCAAAACCTACGAACGTTTGCTTCCTGTTCTGAAGCGAGAGAGATCCCAAGCCCTGAGTCTAATCCCCAGGTGTGAGCTCAAACTGAGCTGGGGAAGAGCCTCCTGTCTCCATATGTAAGCACTTGTGGTCAATAACCAAACCCTGTAACCAAAGCTGTATTACAGCTAAGGCTGTACTGCTAGAGATGTCCACAGTAAATGAGGGAAATTGAAAGAAATATGGAAAAACCACTATTGTAGTCATTGAAGCAAGGGTTCTGTAGAAACTTAGTTTATATTATGATCTGCAGGCACAGGGAGAAGTAAATTAACATCCTTTGGTCTGAATATCTCCTGACTTGTAAGTGCTTGCAATGTTCAGGTCTGTTAACATCATGTTTAACGTGGGAGCTGGAGAGTGGGGGAAGGGGGTATGCAGCTATACAAGATTGGTAAAATATTTAAGTGAGTTGAAAGAAAAGACAGAAGACTATCAGGAAACTGTAGGGAGTTGATATGATCTCATTACACTGCATTTATGAGGCCACTATTGAATATGGTGTACAATCCTGGTGGTTTATGTTTTTAAAAAAAAGATTGGAAGATTAGAAAAGAGCCATGTGAATGATTTAAGAGCTGAGAAATGCAACATAACTCCACTTGTGTCATCATGTAGTCCAAGAAGAGGCTGAAGCCCACATATATGGGGGACATTTCTGATAGCATAGTGCAAGCTTTTAATAAAAAAGGCAAAAGGAGACTGAGGAAGTGGCAGATAAAGCTGGAGGTATTTAGACAACAAGGGGAATGTGAATGTGTCCCCACAATGGAAATTAAGTATTGAACTTTGTGGGAATGGGATGGATATCTGGTCACTCCATGTCTTTAAATGAAGCTGGGTATCTTCCTATGAGATGTGCTGTACCTTAAATACAGCTTATGGTTAAGTTAACAGGTGAAAGTCTCCTGGTGTGCAGGTGTTGTGCAGGTGAGAGTAGATGATGGACATGTTCCCACCAGCCTAGAAACCTGTAAATCTGTGAGAATCTCGTTTCTCCTGTTTGTGGGCTGTATTATGTCCTGTTTCATGGGTGGGGGGACAGAATGCAGACATAATTTGCCTTAGGGCCAGAAAGGGGCCAGCGTCAGAGCCAGAGCTCATCAGCACCTCCTAGCCCCTGAACATGTGGGTTGACCTTTCTCCCTCCAGACTAGCAGCAAGTTAAAGGGTACAGGTTAGAAATGCTTCTGAACTCCCTCAACCTCCAGTGTCCACAAAATTGCAGAGATCCCTGATATTTCCTAACGTGTATCGTAATCTCTGTATGGGGAGCTTCAGGCTGGCACAGGGACAATGCTGAAGTGGCCTCATGGCACTTGCTATTGACTTCAGTATGGAACAGGCAAAGGGAAAAGTCAGGTTAGCTTTTCTGACTCCCAGAAAGCATCCAGGTGAGTGTTTGAAAACCAGAGAAGAGTTAGCCCTTTTTCTGCCCAAAGGGTTGGCCATCTCTGAAACAGAGGTGATACATGGCAGCACTGAACAACAGCACTTTCTCATCCTTACGAGGACATCACATAATACACTAGGAAAGGTAAGCGGGGTATTGCAGCTACTGTTTCTCTCTTCAGTTCTGTTGTTGTTATTATTGCCATTTCTCCCTTCCACACCATCTCTGCCCTCTATGTATTTCATCCACTGAATATGTCCTCGCTGGCCATCCCAACTGTCTGTCTGGAAAGAGGTTTTTCTGTCATATACATAATTCTAATCATGGGAGCAAATAGATATCTAAGAAGATTGGTAAAGCTGTACCCTGTTCCTCGTATTGTTCTGGAAGTGAGCGGTCCTATGTTAGCTACATTAATTTCACTAAAATGTGCCCCAAAAGGGTAGTTAATATGAGATGAAGGGGGAATAGCTCCATTCCAGCCCTGCTGTCCTCTCTCTCCCTCTTAAATCAGGTCTCCTCTGCTTTGAATTGGGGAAGCTTAGGTAGACAGCCTTCTGCTAGAATATGTTATATTCAAGAAAGCTCAGAAACCCATTTTCCACGGTCTTCTATCCATTTGCTTGTGTGCGCACTAAGGTTGGAGGCCAAGAGTGTAATTAAGGGAGAGAGCATTATTGCTATACACCAACCATATCTGCACATGGCAAGGCCGTTTCCTGCTGGAAGAAGCAGAGATCTCTCTTGACTCAGTGTCACCGGCTTTCCAGCCCCTAAAATGCAAATCCGATACTTCTCTGTCAGCAGCCACAACATTCTATAAGCTGTAAAACCTCAGACTTTCAAAATATTTGCACGGTGATAGAGTTGGCTTTACTGGGGCTCTCATATCCTCAGGCACCTTCAAAAATGCCCTATGCCTTAGGGAGCACTTGTTGCTGGAGTACCGAAAAGCTCCAAGGTCTCTTGGCTCTCACGAGCAGTGGGGAGGATTAAATGTAGGTCCTGCTTCACTTTCTAATCTTAACGAGCCTGCAGGCTGGGCTGGGACACGGAGAGGGTAACAGCAAAGTAGGGAGCAAAGATGCAGCCCTTCAGGAGGATGGGCATTTCCCTGGGCAAGGAGAGCAGTTCTGGTGGCCCCATGGGGTGCCTGCCTGCGGGCACAGCAACAGGAGTCGTGCTGTCGGGCTGTCAGCAAATGAAGTTATTGGTGATAGAAAGACTGAAGCAATATGAGTCAAAGATAATAGTAAGTTTGATGATAACCTGCTTTTCTGAAACATGCAGGAACGGTGCGGGAGATTTTTCCATTAGTTTCCGAAGATTTATAGCATAAGCTCACCTTTCTCTTTGAATGAGACATAAACTGTCTGAACTCAAACCCATTATTTTTTTTTTCTTAGTAGCTTATTCTTTTGTTTTAAATAGAGCTCTAGCCTTGCACTTTTGTATTGCCATTTTATGTGAGTAGATGGGATAAGAAATTAGACCCATGGCATATGGGTAGCTGCAACATTTGTCAAAACATACAAAGCAGATTTGACCTCTCTGCAGTCTTTTCTTTCCTCTGGGCTATAATTCTAATAAATAATTTTGGCTGTAGCTGAGAAAATAATATATTTTTCTGCTTTATGAATATTTTCTCTCTTCTTTTCTACCATGAGGGGTTTAGAAATAATGGAGTGAACTTATGGCAGGGCATTCCCTATTTCACAGGTACAAATCAAAGTAAGTACACATCCAGCTACCTGTCTATCTGTATAAATCAGGTAGATTACAAGCACAACTGGTCAATTAATTCCACAGGTATAAGATAAGTGCACAGAGCTTATGCATTACTCCCCTGAATAAACTCTCGTACGCGCCTCAGCTTCTGCCTGAGCAAGGACCAGTGGGAGCAGTAAGTTCGTTACAGTGGGTTTGCTCGACTTTCGTAAAATTGCCAAGATTACCCATCTGAATTGCAACAGAGATGACTAAACCAAAAGCAATTCCAGAAAGTAACACTCAACCAGCTTTGTGTTCTGTCCGCCCACTGGGGGAGCATTATCCTGGCATCTCTGTGGTCTGAGGGTGCCTGTGGCCTTGAGACCAATTGTATCAACAAGTTTCACTTTCTGGTCACTTCGTCTTGCTTAACTGCTCTACTTTAAGCTCAAATATTTCAGGTTGCACAAGCTTCAGTGTGCTCCACAGATAAGAAAAAAAAGCCACGCTCAGTCACCACCAATGCCCAAGCAAGTGTGGGGAACAGATTGCGCTTATCGGTAGATCCCACATCCTGATACAGCTGATGGAGACAGGCAGGAAAACCCCAGCTCCGGGGTTAATGCTATCCTGGAAGCATAAGCTACGTGAGACAGCTGCCGGAGGGGATCTCCATGCCACCTCAGCACTGTCTCATCCCGCTCAGGAGCCCATCTGTTCCCCGGGCCGGTCGCTGGTATTTTGGAGCATGGTCACAAATTACCCAAAATCCAAGTTATGAATGGCAGGAGACAGACGCAGGGATCAGTGGCAGTTCAGGGCAGAAGCTTTTGGTATTGAAGACGTACAACTACAAGCTTGTGAATTTGATATTTGTGTCTAGGACAGCTGTCTCTCACTGCCCATTTGCTAATGCGCTCATAGCTGCAGCGTCTGAACATGCTAGAAGCAGAAAAGATCTGCACAGAGGCATCCTTCGCAGTCCCTGGGGAGTGCCCTCTATCCTAGAGGGTCTGTAAATCCCTGCTTAGGTATTACACTACCATCAGTTACAACACCAAAGCTTTTCATTAGCCAGGCAGCCACATCTTGAAGATTATAAACTCACATCAAAAAGAAAGTAAAAACTGCATATCCTGCCAAGCCCAAAGCCTCATCTGCTTGGCCCAGATTCTGACTTAATTGCGTGGGGTTTGTTAGGAGAGAGCTAGTCTGACTGAGAGTGAATGGTATGAATGAAGGTCGCCAGCCCTCTCCTTAAGTAACGTAAAAAACAAATCCATGGTACTGATGAGTCCTTATTGAAAGGAAATAATAACCATTTTTTTGACATGTTTCTATTGACAGCAGTTCTGCTGACAGTCTGCTGCATGAGGAGGAAGAAAAAGACATCTAACCCGGAAAACAATCTGAGCTATTGGAACAATGCTATTACCATGGACTACTTCAACAGGCATGCTGTAGAGTTACCAAGAGAGATCCAGTCCCTGGAGACTTCAGAGGTACCTCACTTGCAGAACTAGTGTCTGAAAACTGTAACTGAAGCCATGCTGGGAGAAGGGGAGAGGAAGTCATATTAATAAAGCCTTGAAATCTCTATGCCTATTCAGGGAAACAGCTTTTTGAGAAGGACTCACCCCTACATATGTATAAGATAGGATAAATATGTCACCAAAACGGATTGCCATCCTATTCCCAGCCATTGCAGATATGTTCCGTACTGCTGTGTAGTCATGGGAGTTAACCAGCTCTAGGTGAATTTTGTTCCCGGGTTTCTCTTCCTTTTGAGCCTATGGCCAATGTCTAGCCATACCATGACTGCTTAGGAGAGCTCTTTGGGCTGGCTTGTTACTGACAGTCGGTCCTTCTAATCTGTCTGTTGTGTGTGTCCCACACAGCATCAGATAAAGGGGGGGGGGTAGTGAGTCAATGAGTTAATAAAGCAAAGAAATTTTATGCATTTATGTCTCAGGAGCAGCCTATAGCTTCTCAAATACCAGTTCTAGGGGTGAGTGTTCCCAGTATATAAGCAATCAAAACATCAATTTATGACAGTGTGTAGTGGTGGTGTATACTCATCAGCCTTTACTTAAGGGATCTGACTGGTTCAGTGGGATTATTCATATAGGGGCAGGTGATACTACTGATAGAAATGTATTCTCTGGCCTCAGAGATAAAGAAGAATAATTTAGCTTAGTTCAAAGGCATTTAAAACCTAGAAAGAGTGAAGAGTTTAAGTTTATGCTAAAGTGCTTTTCAGATCAGCTAGCTGACTAACTCATCTCATTAAAAAAAAAAAAAAGTGTTTAGAAAGGAACCTCTGAGATGTGACTAGACAAGCACTCACAGTTGCTCCATTAACCCCACTTTACTGGCAATCACGTTGCTCAAGCTAAGGCAGGACCTGGTCTAGACTTGCCAAGAATAGAATGATAAGCCTGTTCACATATAGGATGATCTCCAAAAGCTGTCATCTGACTAATTTAAACCTGATCAGAACATGACTGAACTGGGGCATGCTTGGGTAGCTTGGAACCATATATGTGGTTTTCTGACCTTAAAAAAAGCTGAAAATGCATCTTTGAGGAGTCAAGCCCAGCTGATAGACAGGAAACTGTTGCAATGTGTCATGAAAGTGAAAAAAAAAAAAAGAATGTGAAAGTTCATATTGTGCTGAGGGACCTGAAGTTTGGTACATCTGACTTCTGAGTCCCCAGACTGAGAAATAATCAGCCTGACTATCAGAGGAGCTCTTTACTCGTGGCTCCTACTGCCTGAAGAGGGGCAAAACCGGCTCACCAAACTTAGCTCTCCAGGAGCTGGGTCCCCCAAAATTCAGGCACTTTTGGAGGATTGGGAGAAGCGATAAAAATAACAGTCCATTTCCCACGTGCATTTGCACGGGGCAGCGGAGTGCCCTGCGTGCTTACGGAGAGTGAGGGGTGTGAAGTGCTCACCTTGCTTCTCTGTCTTCCTCCTAGGACCACCTCTCCGAGCCGCGCTCCCCCGCCAACGGCGACTACCGAGACAGCGGGATGGTCCTCGTGAACCCCTTCTGTCAAGAAACGCTATTTGTAGGACATGAGCAAGTCTCTGAAATATGACCCCACAGCTGCCCGCGTATTGCAGTTTCATCTCTACTGTCTCCAAATTATAAATAAATATATATATTATAAATATAACCTTTGTGTAACCCTGAATTACAAGAAATGTTTTCAGCTTTTCTTTTCTCCCTCAGAATTGTCAACCCCTTTTTTATAAGTGTGGTAAAACTTTACAGAACAAACTGTGGCTTTATAAAATAAAGGTATTTCTAAGCAAAACACCTGTCAGATGGACTGTTTTCTTCACTGTCATTTACAATCTGCTGCTAAATATACTTGGTCTGGAAGAATATTGGCTGGTTTTGGTGCAGGCAGTATGTGTTGGGTACAGGATCCTGCATCCCGTGAGCATTGCTGCTCGGTGACCGTCCCTCCTCTTACTGTAAAATGACTTTGGTCACTCCTTTCCTTTAGACTGCCAAGCTAGAATACAAACCAGACAGGACCAGCTCAGTTGCCAGAAGCAGTCCGTATGGCTTGTGTGCCAGTCTTGTATCCTTTGCATGACTCTAGCACTGCCTGAGCACCGGCTGGCATGAGCCCTTCAGAGTCTCCCTTCCAGTTAAACCCGACCAGGGTCTGCCAGCTCAGCAGGGGCAGAGCAGGGGAGCTGGGCTACAGTGGGATGATAAACAAACCTGACGTACCCATGGGATCCAGGGCCACACAAGACATGAGCAAACCCCTCGGGGTAGTAACGTTGCCCCATTATTTTTTTTATGTTACCTTCTTCAGACTTAAACAGGAGAGACACGTTCCAGTTTGAGCTCCAAAACTGTTTTACAGGAGCAAGGACCAGAATGACCATTTTCCCTGTGTAAATGTCCTAACCACACTACGCATTGGACTCACAGCTGCTCCACTCCGGCCCAGTGAGTCCTGAATTATTTCCTGCTGGGCAAACAGCCTCAAAGGAAGCCATGTAGAATGTCCCCTTCAAAGGAAAAGAAACTTCCTTTGAATTTGTCAGAAATCTTGAAATGTGGTAACTAGGGACTCCCACCTATTAAGTGCTGTGGCTTTGACCACATTTCCACTTCCCCACTGTTTTATTTATCTTGTGTGCGTAAACTCCTAGTGCCATTGAATCAAGTTTCCTCATACCCCCCTCTACTCTCTGAGACTTTCCTTCCCCCCTTAGGAATGAAAACGCAGTGTTTCAGAGCAAAATGGCATTTCAGTCCTACCCAGTTAAGTGCTAGATTGCAGGCTGTAATAGTGTTAGGGGAATAGCAGGGGTGAACGAAGCTTAAATGATGGATTAAAAATAGGTTGTTACAAGGAGAGGCTAACATGGAACATGGAATGACTTTGCCTAAATCGATGCTCTCTCTTTGGGTAACCCAAAACTGTTACCATGGGACCAATTTTCAGGTTTGCTTCTTAAATTACCTTTTTTGTATCATTCGGCAAGTGAAATGGCCTCCGACCTTTGAGGTCTCAGCCGTCCTCTCGCCACCTCTGGCCACCAGCTCTTGTAGATTATTTTCTACCCTCACTCCTCGCTTCATCAGGAGCAGGCTGTGAGGCAGCAGGGAGTTTGCCCGCTGCTCCAGCTGGCTGCTCTGTGCCAGCTGGTTTATTGCTTGGTTGTGTAAAAGGGAAGCTCGGGCAGGACAGGGTTAGCGTAGCATCATTAACCATATGCCTTGTTCAAGGTGAGCCATGGCTGATACCAGAAAAGGGAATTATAGCAGTGGCACATCTGGTCCAGCTGTTCCCACCTGCCAGCAGTGTCCCAGTGGCTGTGGTTAGTCAGAGCAACCTGACAACTTTACTAAATGATGGCTGGAATCAGACCAAGACGTGTCTCCCCCCGGGACCAGGGGGCCCCAGAGGCACTGTCGTCCCTCCTTTCTCCCTGTCCCACACATGCACTTGTGCTGTGCTGAAACACAAACCTGAATGTGGGCCACAGGCTTCCTAAAATTAGAAAATTGTAATGTTATAGGGGCTCTCCTAGATATTTGATTTTCTGCTCAGAATCAGAGAGTAATGCACCGCTTCCCTGCGAGGTGACAGGGGGCAGGCAGGAAGACGTGGCTGTGTATGGACATGGATGGGCACTTTGGGAATATATCTTTTCACCATGGGATAAATGCTACACAATATGATATCTGCGATCCTCATGATGAAATACTAAATGGTCACCTGGAAATCACTGGTTGATTAGAGAGTAAAAACTTCCCGAGGGTCTTGCCAAGAGCAAAAGCAATCCCATGACGACCTTAGACTTCTATTTCAACAGGGCGGTGGAAAGAGAGAATGAGGTGACAGAGAACTAAATTCAGTTATTTGCAAAAAAGTCCATATTTTTTACATTTGTTTTCTGTACACGGTATTGCTTTTGCAAGGCAGATTTTTTTTTTTTTTAAACTTGACACAGAGCAAATACACTGAAAATGTTGTGTAAGAAATACTGGAGGATTCCTTTCATTTAGCCAGTACAGTTTGCTTGGTAATCTAAATGCAGAATGCCTAGAAACTAGCCAAAAATATTTGCAAAGCTGTGAGATGCTGCGCTATTCCCAGGCTTCACACAGCTGGGAAATGGTGACCTGACCATAGGCAGTCTCGCAGTTCCCAGACTTAAAAAACAAGCGAAACAAACTCCAGCTGCAAACCTGGCGAGCCAGGATTAGGCACCCGCGGAAGACAGGGATTTCTGATTGTATTCCATCTCGCCAAAGACTCACCACCGCCCCGGTACAAACCTACACCGCATTAGGGCAATACCCAACATCAGCACATTACAGGTAATCCTACACAGGTAATCCAGTGTAGCATTACCACATTGCATATGGTAATCCTACACTGGAACAAGGCTGGCACCCTGGTTGTGAAGCACCCTGTGTGTAGGTAGAAAAAGCTACCCCAACACTGTATAGTGACTGATCCTACTGTACCATGCACACATCCTACTTATATACCTATAAACTACCCCCCGATCACTAGTCGCTAAAGAGCAGTGACATAAAAAGAAGAGCAGGGGAAAACTCCCCCATCCCCTGCAATAAGTCTCAGGGATTGTTTTGCCCTTTTCTTTCGGTTCACAGTTGCCTCACTCTGTCGCCATGTTATGCAGTCCAAGTGAAATGGGCCCTTGTTGAACAGACCGGGTGCAGTTGATAATGTGACGTTAAACCGACTGAGCAGGGGTAGGCGTGAGGGTGCTTGTCCCTAGTTAAAATCTGCTGGGCTTGGGGCAATGTGCTTTGGTCGGGTGGTGAAGCCAAAGCGCAGAGAAATCCAGAAGCTGCAGCGGGGCTGAGGGAGCATTCGAGGCTCTGCGGCAGCAAAAGGCTGGCTCGGCTCAGCCATGGCCCTGCCAGCTCCTTAAAACTTTGAGTTTTGCTAACTTTAGGTAACGTCTTGCTGCAGGAGACTCTGTCTGGAGCAAGCATGGGTGCGAGCGGCCAATGCGTTCGTAATAAATGCCTAGATACCTGTGGGTATAAGGGTAGGAAATCATCTGGGTGTCAGTGCAGAAAACACCGCTGGTATTTTAACACGTACGTTGTACTGAATCCCCGTCCCACTGTCCCTGTAAACACCATTGTGCTTTTCATCTGCCACATTTGCAGCAGCAGCAGCAGGGAGATTTCCCCTGAAATGGGATTGCTGACCCAGCGGCCGCCCGGACAATGTGACGGGCGCTCCCGGGCAGCACAAAGCCCCCCTTCCAGAAAGCCATCGCACAAAGCCGAAACCCCACGCGAGCCCCAACCTGCTGGGCTCGGCACATCCCTCCCGCCAGTGCGGGGCAAGGCGGCCGGGCTGAGCGGCAGCGCTCGGCGGGCTGGAGCGGCAGCATGCCCTTGCCGAGGCGCCGGTCATCCTTCTTGGGGCAGCAGCCCTCTTCCTCCGCGGCCGAGGGCTCGGGGCCACCTGGCCGCCGGGTGAGCGTCGGGGGCGCAGGGAGCCTGTCGAGACCCCCCGGCGTCTATGTGGGCACCGTCCCCACCGGCGGCGTGAGCAGCTTGGGCACCCGAGTGTCCCGCAGAGCCCTGGGCATCAGCAGCGTCTTCCTCCAGGGTCTGCGCAGCTCCTCCACCGCCGTGCCCCTGGCCCCGGGGCTGGAGAAGGGCAGGGGTCTCTCCTACGAGAGCCTGAATGGCTGCTTGGTGGAGTACATCGAGAAGGTGCGAGCTCTCGAGCAGGTCAACCAGGAGCTGGAGGAGCACATCAGAGTCTACCTGGACAAGAAAGCGGCCAGCGTGGGCAGCTGGGGAGCGCTGCGGGAGAACTGGGAGGCGATTTACCATCAGGTGAGCACCAGAGCACTGTCGGCAGCGGGGGGGACGGGGAAGCTTCACGAGTCATTAGCAACCTTCAGCGGCGAGGGTTGATGCTGCTGATGAATGCTGCCTGATTTCATGGCGCAGTGCCCTAGACGGAGGGTTTTAAATCTATCTTCATGATAATTAGCATTATCATTTCACAGTGTGCTGTGGAAAATGCCTATTAAGCAGGAGAATTGCCTCAGGCATCCTGTGCATGGGGGTGATTGAAATGCACCCTAAGGCACGATAGTCTGGGCTGATTAAAATGGGTGGGGGTTTTTTCTTAATTTTTTTTTCCTAGTTGTGGTTAATACACTGAGCATCAAAATTATTAAAAGAAAACTGCTAGGATTGAATTAGTTTATCCCTCAACATGATATCATTACAAGCACGTTGGGTTTTTTTTAATTAGCAATTCACATTTTTACTTTATTCCCTTGTTTGCTTAACCACATTTTCAAAAGCTCTGTTTATTTAAAAATAATAATTACATGGCTACAAATGAGTGATTCCTTTCCTTCCCTTTGTCACCACCCCACCATCCCTTACTCCCACCTTCTCCATATGGCACAGGCTGCGGGTTCTCCAGGAAAGTGTTTATTGTGGGGGTGCAAAATGGTGTTTGCATTGACCTCATGGACAACAAACAGTTCCTTTTGCTGACCAGTAAGACCAGTAAGACTTTGCAGGCTGATATCCTGCTTGCAGTGAATGCAGGGCTCTGTCCCTCGAGGTCTCAGTGCACCTCACGAGTCCTGGCTTCTCGACTCCCAGCCAGTGGGAGCGGATGGGACCCTGAAGAGCGGGAGCCCGGCATCTTGCACATCTCTTCCTGGCAGTGCTTGTCCAGGCACAGAAAATGCCATCGACGGGGCTACAGAAAGCCTGGAAGACAACTTTAAGTTCCCTGGGACAATTGTGTGTTTTACCTTGGGCTGGCCAGAGTTTTACTCTGGTGTAGGAAAGAGGGTGCATTTTTACAGTGTGCTGCATTTTTAGGACAGATCTTCACCCAGAATGCTACAAATGTCATCTGAACCCTGAATGCGGCGGCATAAGCTGTTGTACACACATCATGTCAGCAGAAACGCCCAGTTAAGCACCGACTTTTAAAGTTGTTATCTTTTTGTATTGGTAAATGGCATTGCTGCCGCTAATCCTATAAAGCTTCCTGAAGGGACTGGCTGCTGAAGGCAATGGGTGCTCTGAATCTGGGGTGCTTATGAAAAGCTCCCTTGAAGCTATCGTCTTGCTGAGGTAGATGGGGACTTTGATGTCAGATGGGGGGTTAACGCTTTGCAGCCACCATCCCATGTTTTCCAGAAGAGTGTCCCATTTTGCAGTTGTAGACCTCACCTGTAAAACCTACCGGGGCTTATGGTTAAGACCAAAAAGTAGGCCCATAGGTACTTTAGGAAGGACTGTTTGATTTTTCTTTATATGAAATCCCAACATTGTAGTGCAGATGAACCTACTCATGTAATAATTTTTCATCCAAATTGCTTTCCTTTTAAGCTTTCTTTATATTGTCATCCTGCCACCTTGCCTCTACCTTCCTTTCTTATGAGTAAATAAGAGCAGCTCATAATGAAATCTAGCTTGAATATTGGCTCTTCCTATATAAAATCACAAAAATAAAGCTATGTAGTAGTACCATTTGCAAGTATCATAGAAAATAAGAGATTAGCATCATCCATATTTAATCATTAAAACACATAAGAGAATACATAAAGTTTCCGAATTACTTCAATTAAATCAATAAAAGAGGCATCACTTAGTGGGTTTTGACTTTCTCAGAGATAATCTGAGCTGTCATGTACAATTCTGACTAATAGGTTTCTTTGCTTTTTTTATATTAAGCATGTAGCCAAAAATGCAAGTAGGACCTCATCCAGCCCAAACACCGATTGACTCATTCATCCCGGGGCTAATTGGCATAAGTATGCCAGCATCAACACCAAAAGTGTTACACTTATTAAAATAACATCAAAATCAGTTGCCACAGAAAAGGCTGCAACCACACGAAGTCAGTACCCTCCTGCCATGACGCGTCCCAGTAGGAAAAGTAAAAGGTGTTCAGGAGTCAGCTGAAATGAGATACCTGGCAGATACATTTCTAGATGTAATTTTTGTAAATATATCTAGATTTTCTGTAGATATCCACATCCGCCTTCATGTGACATATCCTTTTTTTCAACCTCCTGCAAAATCTGAGGATTCATTTTGATTCCCAGCCAGCCCCGTGCGTTCAGCCGGGAGGGATGCCCGGCAGCCATAAACCCCTCGGTGCTCTTCATGTGAAGCAGCTGTGAAAGTTTTGGGGTGGAAAGCTGGCTGAGCAGCCGCCTGGTTTAACCCAAATGCCCACAATAGGAACAGATTTTGAACAAGAAGCAAAGAAAAATACACAATTTGAGGGGGGGGGTCTAGACAGGAGCCCCATCCTCCTGCCCTGCTAGTGACAAGACAAGGATACGGCTGTGTAAGAGTCACGGACTCTCCTGGTCCCAAAATCAGAAATGTGATGGGTCCATCTCTGCAGTGGGGTAGGAGAGAGCCCAGCGGACCAGAGGTCCCGTTTCCCTCCTGCCCTTCCTGGGATGTGCTCTGGCATCCCACATTTTGCGTACTTGTCCTCCCACCAGTAACAACTGGGTGCCAGCATTTCTCCTAAACGCAGAGCTAGGGGAAACAAATGTGGCAGCAAGTGACTCGGAGGGTAGGAGTGGAGGGTCCCTCAGGAGAAAAAACCACTCGTGTTTCATTGCAATTGTCAGAGGTATTACTGCAGCAGGGGATCACTGACAGGAGCTGAATGATGGGAAGCCACTATCCAGCTCACAGCATTAATTATCTGCCTGGGCAGCTGGTTTTTAGCAGAGCAGGTGGATACACGCTAATTGGGACAGACGCAAAATGGGAAGATTTTTGCAGGAAACGAGGGAAATGAGAAATCCTTGCAGAGAGGAATTCATGTGACAGAAATACAAATTCATCTCATTTTACCCCAGACATACTCCTGTTCTCCAGGCTTCACCCCAGTCTTCTTGTGGAAAATTCTGTCTCTAATCAAATGTGTCCCTTCTGCAGAATAGGAGGTTGTTTGTAACGACAATTCCTTCCCACAGAGCTGGGCAGCACCTGGGAAAAGTGGATGCTTGAAATAATCTCAGCGAGTTTACAGAGAGGAGAGGGTAGTTCAGCCTCCGTGACCATTCAATTACGGCTGCGTGGGAGACACAGAGATTTATTTTGTCTATGAGATGGCACGTAGCGCAGTTCAGATCACAGGAGTAAACACAAAAGCAGAAGAAGGAGTCGATGTCCTGGGCCAATTTTATCACTGCTGTGGCTCCTATGCATGGTTGGGAGCATTCGAAAGATCACCAGGGTTTTTCTATAGACATACTTTTATTTGCACCTGGCCTTACTGTCAGTGTTTACCCAGTGTTAGTATTAAGCCTGGAGAATATACAGGACTGACAGCCCGAGGAATCGCTGCATTTGGACTTGCACAGAGTAATTTATTTGCTGCGGGGCCAGGAGAGCCACTGAGTATTATCTGTAACACACTCTAACGCAACACAGTGCATGGGTAGCGTCTGTAAATTGGTGAAATAGCATTCTGCCACTGATCTAAGGGCACAACAAACTCCCACAAAAATGGCACAGAGCTTGGTCAACCACCATACAGAGGATGACAATAAATTAGTTTTAATTATGTCCTCTCAGCCACCTCCAACAGCGTAACCTTGGACTATCTTCCCCTACAGCTGTGAGGTGTGGGGGGGTGAGGTTTTCTCCTTGTGCTTAGGCAACATTACAGTTTTTACAGATTGTTTTTTTAGGAGGTATCTCCTGCTGTAAGAACAAGGCATTTTTTGATGCATTCCTGTTTACTTATAAAATATTCAATGTATAAATGAAGTCGTGTTTTCTTGGATGCAGCAGGAATCAGCAAAGGACCCATCAATCGTCCCAGCTCCTCTCCAGGTATTACCTTTCCCAAGGCCACTCTTGCTGCCTTTGGGTTTTCCTCCTTCAGGCTCTGAGAAGGGGTTCAACACGGAAAGCACAACAGAAAGCGTTATGAGTTTACTGCTTGGCATCTGAGCAGCAGGCACTGGGTTGCATTATTTTAGCCTGATTTAGCTGTGAATTACGATGTGTTGGAGGCAATGGGCTGATATCAACCATCTCTTTCGGTGTGTGGAAGGAAAGACTAGACCAGCATCTTCTGATCTTTCTCCACAGAGCCATCATTTGCTTTAACTGAAATGAACTTAAAAGCCGGATAATTTTCCATTACATGAATAATTAAACCATGAGATTCATTATCACAGGCCACACCTGAGGCCACGAATTCAGCAGCATTCAGAAAGGCATTAGGCCTTTGTAAGAATAGCAAAAGTATACAAAGCTATCGATAAAGCATAGCTAAGAATTTGAAAGGCGTAGTAAATCTTGCAATTCCAAACTTGGTCAGATCTCTCTTAAAAATCAAAAGTTGCCAGCCACCAGGGATAAGTTCTCCCCGTAAGTGTCTGTATCACATCACAGTTTATCAAGGCTGGCATCTGCAAACTCCCTTGAAGCAGATGGTTTTCCTTGTTGCCAGTCATAACCCAGTAAATGGGCCAGTACGTTGATGCAGATTTTGATAAGATTTTTTTTTGGTTAAAAATTAAAATTGCATTTTCACATCTATAAAATCACAGTGAAATCAAAGAAAATTGTTGCTATTTTCTAGATAAGATGTTTTATACCACAAATATTCATTGTTAATTCAAGAGCTGAAAAAAAAAATCATGTTCAAAAGGTGCATGCGCATCACAGATGCGAGTATACGTGACTTAAAGGAGCTATTATTAATAATAATATTTGCATTTTTATAACACTTCCCATCTTGGCAGTTGAAGTGCTACACAGGCATCAGTGAATTAAGCCTCCCAGAAGCCCTGCGAGGCAGGACAGCGTTGCCTTCTGCTTCACGAGCGGAGGAGGCAATGTCCAAGTGCTTGCAGCATTGCAAGCCCTCTCATTTCCAACGGACACAAAGAAGGGTGTTTCCTAAATTGCTGAATCATGCGTTTTAGTACATGTGTCAGCCAAGCGGCTATGAATCCATCTCACCAATGCTGTGTGTTTGCATCCAGCTGTTGATTATTAGGAGAATTAAACCAAACAAAAGAGCCACTAGATGGAAGTCTTACATTTCTTCTTCTGAAGCTGAGGAAAGAGCTTTCACAGCTCATGCAAATCAGAATTTTTCAGGAAACCTGGTTTCTACATAGAAACCACGTCATTATTTATCCTTCAGGTTCACTGTCGGATTTAAAGCATATACAGCTGATTTCCAGGAGGGCTGAAAGGCTAATGCCTGCTGGCTCCCACTACAGCACTCATCCCTGAAGCCCTCCAAACATTAGACATTTTTTATACCATTTTTACTTACACAGCACAGTTCAGGTTTGTGTGCAGTTTTGGAAAGCCCTGCACTTTCTCACTGAACATTTGGCATTAGCTGCCAGTCTGTGAAGAGGGGAGTCAGGTGTTGACCGAGTCCTCAGGAGTATGGTGCCAGGGTTCTGGTAAAGACATCCACTGTGGGGCAGGTAAGAAGTCACCTCAAATGCCTCAATGAAACCACAAGATTACTACTGAAAAGCACTTTTGAAAAACAGTTTGTCTCCATAGAGAGGCAGAAATCCAGGCAGCGGCAAATCACCAGCTATTCCCTGCTTCTGCTTTCGCTGCAGCCCAAAAGCCATTTTACACTGGATTCAGCCTCTAAACTTAGCCGTTAACATAGACCTGAGTGGCACTGTGCAGCTCACAGGATTAATGTTACTTTTGCTCGTGGGATGTTCCCAGTTCCCTCAAAGACATTCATTTTCATCAGACTTTAGGTCAGATACTGTAACTGTAGCGGGCTCACTGCTGGAGGCAAATGGGCTTGTTTTGACAGGGCAGAGCAAATCACAGGCAGCGTTTCTGCTCCCTGATTTGAGTCAGGAAAAAAAAAATAAAATCTTCTCTGATGATCTATACGTGCATGAGTTGGCAGAAGACAAAACGCAATAACTTCTGTAGGAAAAAAAGAAAGAAAAAAAAGAAGGGAAAAAAAGGGAAAAAAAGAAAAAAGAAAAAGGAAAAAAAGGAAAAAAGGAAAAAAGGAAAAGAAAAGAGAAAAGAGAAGAGAAGAGAAGAGAAGAGAAGAAAAGAGAAGAGAAGAGAAGAAAAGAAAAGAGAAGAAAAGAAAAGAAAAGAGAAGAAAAGAGAAGAAAAGAAAAGAGAAGAAAAGAAAAGAGAAGAAAAGAAAAGAAAAGAAAAGAAAAGAAAAGAAAAGAAAAAAAGAAAAGAAAAGAAAAGAAAAGAAAAGAAAAGAAAAGAAAAGAAAAGAAAAGAAAAGAAAAGAAAAGAAAAGAAAAGAAAAGAAAAGAAAAGAAAAGAAAAGAAAAGAAAAGAAAAGAAAAGAAAAGAAAAGAAAAGAAAAGAAAAGAAAAGAAAAGAAAAGAAAAGAAAAGAAAAGAAAAGAAAAGAAAAGAAAAGAAAAGAAAAAAAGAAAAGAGAAAAGAAGAACAAGATTCCAATGAGGCCGAGAGTAAATTGTCTAAACATTAGGAGGAAAAAAAATTCAGAGCTTGGGTCAAAGAACTGCCGCTACCTCCATGCTGCTGCCATGTAAAAACTAAATGTCTTTTCCCCACTTTTCAGGAGAAACTGAGGTCCTGCAAGGGGACCTGAGGATGACACAGCGGCACAGCCCTGAAGTCCTGGCTCTGCCCAGCCGCTCTGAAATGCCACAGAAGGGACAACCCCAGGGCTGGGGAGTTAGGCCAGTGCTGGTAAAGCAGGGCTGCAAAGAAGCAGGGAGAAGGAAACAAGGGGTTGGACAATGAAGAAGAGCCAGTCCTGTGTGCAAGAGAGCACATAAAGGTCTTCTGTACTTGTGTGCTGCACGGTGGGGCTGGCTGGCGCGCTGTGAGATACCATCTCCTTGCCCACACTTGGGGCTTTTGTAACATCTCTGGCTCCTGTGCGTTCGCTGCCCTCTCTAATTTTCTCGTGCTTCAACTGGGGCTTTTTTGCCCAGTGGCAGTATTCATGGGACTCCTCTCCTCTGTCTAGATGCTAGTTTCTTAAAACATGTTGGAACTGGGTGTCCCTGAGATGGCCTGTCCCTCTATGGGATAGGAATTGGCTGGAATTGGTTGGAATTGGCCAAGAAATCCCACAGTTATTAAAGAAAAAATGTCTGCCCACGCAATGGCAGGAGCTCTGTTTCCTTTGGAAGCCAAGCTGAGCTGGAGCTGGCAGAAACGGTGCTCCAGCCCCAGGCTTCCAGCCACAGCCACCTTCTCTTTTTGTTCCTAACAGTAGGTGAGAAGTAAGCAAACCACTCATTTTAACTCTCGTGCCTCCTCAGATTTAAAAAACGTAGAGTGCTTTTAATTCATGATCCATTATGGACCTCTCAATGTGGGGAATAGGTTATTCCTCCAGATGTCTCCTTATCAGGAGAGATAACATCATCAGGAGAATAGCAAACAATATTTCATATTTGTTTGTCCAAGCATTTGTGAGACATTTAGAGCAGTAAGCCACATTTTGTGAGGATGAATGTTAATTACCACTTAGAAATGCTTCAGCCTTGCATGTCCACCTCCACCCCATGACCAAGCAGCAAGCCAAAGAGCGGGTAGGACCATACTAAGGCAACGATCCTACTTGCAATACTTGAGATAACTTGCTTGGACACAGCCTTGATGTCTCCACATTGCATGGCCTGTTTCACCTCAGGGGAGCAGAATGCTTCCGGGGATTTGCAGTCTCATTTAGGTGCAGACTTAATTATCTAAAGAAAGATTTCTGCTTCAAGAACTCTCCTGGTCCACTTAAAAAGCTGCTCTTATTCATGTGGTGGTTTAGTTTCAACTGGAAATCTCCATGTGCATCTCCTGAAAAAGACCAAAGAGATGTTCAGTTTAGCTCCTCTAGAGTGGTGGCATGGCCCATGGGATGGCTGGAGCCCCCAGATAGTTATTTGCAGAGATGATTGCTCTAATCCTGGTACCAAATTCAGCATGTCTTTGGTCACCTCCATAGCTCAGTGCATGTGCGACTCCAGGGCAGGCAGTGGTCTTTTTTACCTTTTTATCATTTTATATAACCCTCTGGAATCACAACAGGCTGCTATGTCACAACCCTTTCAGGTTTGCTTACCCCTCAAGTACCTCCTAGGTATTAAAAATACCCCCCAGAGCCATAGCAATGATACCACAGTCTTATTTGCACAATCTTTCCAAAGCATTTCACATTCGGTGTAATAATCTTTGAAGACTGCCTGCTCCTCAGGTCTCATATCTATCACAAGTGCTTACACAATCCCATCAGAGAAGAAAAACAGCGCTCTGGGAGCTGAGGACGGCTCGCAGGTGGCATAAGCAACAAGTATTCCTTGGCTCACTGAAGAGGACAACCTTGAAGAGGACTGCTGATATGGGAAGTAGAATAGGAACTGCATAAGTGCTACTTAAACTGTACCTAGAAAATATAAGTTGATGATGAACTAAAATGATGAACATACCTTGCACACAGTAATGAATTTCACCTCTTGTGACCAGCTGACAATCAGAATAAATGTGCTTCCACATGAAGATGAATGCTTAGGACCAATGAACAGTTTGATGACAAATTGCAGCCTCTTTGCAGAGAATTTGTGAATTTATATGTACAAAATTAATTAATTAAATTATCTGGAATGAGTCACTTGAACAGCCCTAGGCTAAAGGATTATTTTCAGAATCAAAGCTGTACATCTGCTTAAGGCACATATACAGTGCATATAGCTAATGTGCTGAAACTCTTCATTGCTTGAGCTCTGTTGTCTCTTTCTTTTAGGTGGGCGAAGCAGTCCTTGAAAATGCTCGTCTTATGCTGCACACCGAGAACATTCAAGCCTGTGCTGAAGATTTTAAAGACAGGTAGTCTTGTGGTGGCACCTACCTGGCCACTTCCTTTGAGACTTTGCCTTCGCAAACGCTTACTCTATAGGGTAGTAGTGCTTAGTGAACAGAATGGGCTCATTCTTTTCAGCTGAATATTCAACCACCTGACTTGGGAGGGTTTTTGTAACAGCAAAGTAATTATGATGCTAACATTATTTTGGAAGATTTTGAAGATTTATAGTAACAAAAATGTGCACTAGCAAAATGACTTAAGCTATTCTTTGATATACAGACAGTGATCTCTTACTGAGAGGTCAGTATTCATTCAAATTTGGGTTGACATTTTATAAAGGCAAACATTCATGTGATTATTAGTTTTAATTTGCAGTGCCACACAAGTGGTTTTGGAAGTAAAAATCATTCTACTGCAGCAGCTGAAAAGCAAAAACTGTACCACTACAAACATCAGTGTGGAAACATTAGATAAGAAAACAGAAATGGGCTGCACTGATTTTCCTTGTCTTTACGGAGAGAAATGAATAGTAAAAGAAGATCTTAAATACTGACAAACTACTTTTTTAACATCTTTCCATTTGCAAAGCCTAATATTCATGTACATGAGTGCATGAAGCTCTTTAAATTTTACTCGGAAAGCCTGATGATCCTTCTAGCTTTTATTCGCAATGGACTTGTTCATTTACAAATAGCTTTTTGCAAGATCTGACATACATTAGTATTTCAAACTAACTGATTTTTATTTCCTATGATTTTTATAATCCCTTAAACTTCTGTCTCTCCCTGGTATTATTTTATTTACTCATATCAAAACATGTGTTAATCACATTCTTAGGTTTGCCTTTTATTTCAGAAAGGTACAACTCTGAGCTACTCATTTTGTGGCTTTACATCCAGCAAGCTACACTCATATTTTAAGTCATTTTAAAAAATATGTTTTAAAAATGTCAACTGACTTGGACAAGCAGTCTACATAACAAAAACGATGTCAAATCAGTCCATGGCAGAGTAGAAGCTCCTGATTCTCACTGGGATCAGCTGCCTCTTTCCCAGGCTGTTGAACTCCCAGCAATGAAGGTGGCTCTCAAGGGGCAGAGTGCAGGGCTTGTTTATGAAGCTGGCTCCTGTCTAACCTGCCAACCCCCCTGTCTAACCTCCCTGGCCACCAGGTCCCCAGGTTGGATGGGTTTGACACAAAAGCCTCCACCCAAGGAGATCTGCCACGCAACTCAGCCACATTTTCAATGGAAAGCCTAAAATGAAAAGGTACAAAGGAGAGTGACGCAGCAAGCACCACTGTAGACTAGCAACTGCCTGCCACAATTTTCCCTACCATTGCAGCTACAGTTTAGAAATGAGCTGTTTGCTTTAACAGCAATTCTAGTTGACAAACCAACCGCTCAACTTTCCTATTTATTTTGATACTACTAGGATTTGGTCTTAAGGATGGGCTGGGATCCTGGAACACAGATCAGACTTCCATCAGCATGTTCATTAGTGAAAGTAATGCTTGATGCGTGTGTGTTTTCTTTAACCATAGCTCTGAAAAGTTTTTATGTAGACAAGTGAGCAGTTATTCTCAGTTTACAGCCAAGCAAACAGAGAAAAAGCCACCCATAGTCATACTGTATATAAATACCAGATCTAGCAAGAGACCACGTGCCTCTCCATGCTTATTCAGGAATCCTGTCAGGCTGATAACCACTGTAGCGCAGACTGCTAACTTGGCCTGTTTTATTACACCCTGAGTTAATGACAGGGTACTCCAGGCAGTCAAATTCAAATATAGCAAGACAAGGTGAGAGCAAAGTATATCTTCTGTGTTTCTGTGCCTCTGTCTGGGACACATGAGCTAATTAGCACAATGGTGTCATTTAAAAAAATGCAGGTGTTTCTTGCTGAGCTGTGCTGTATTAAGGTTTGGGGTTTTTTTTTCTCTGCAGGTATGAAAATGAACAGCCATTCAGAAAAGCAGTGGAAGATGAAATTAATTCCCTATATAAAGTGATTGATGATGCTAATTTAACTAAAATGGATCTGGAGAGTCAGATAGAGAGCATGAAAGAAGAACTGACTTTGCTGTCAAAGAATCACGAAGAAGTAAGTCCAGACTTGGGACACTGCAAAGCTAATGTGTGCCTGTTTCATTCAATTGGTATCATACATCTAGTGCAAAGCAAGCACTAAAAAGCTCTGCCTGCCATGTCTGGGTGGGGGGATTGTCCTGAAAACTGCTCCTATTTCTCTCTTCTCTGTTAACTTAAAGCACTAACCTCTGAGGCATGATCAAATTACTTCAATTTAAGTTTTAACTCCTTCTCATCTGATAACTATGACATGGAAGAGATATCACTTCATTTCTTGCCAGACACCGCATGATGGTCACGGGGTTGCACAGTCACGTATGTGGACATCTCAACAGTGACGTCTGATTTTCAGCCAGAGGTGTAAAGAGAAAATGCCTGTGCAGGGAACAAGCTCTGGTCCTGCTGCACTAACACTGAGCATTAACCGGGCTCTTCTGGAAAACTCTTGCTTGCCTTAGCAAGCTGCTTGGCTCCCCAAACCGAGTCTCTCCTGCGCAACGCACCACTGAAGCAAGTCACAGGGACAGGCAGCTGGAAGAGAAACCCATTATTACCCAATTTTGCAATACTTTCCCACTTACTCATTACATTCACCAGCACTATTTGCATGAAGGTGGTTTATTCCCTTCAGCAGGGGTTTCAGGATCAGACCCAACATCTTTACTGATGGGGGCTCCAATATGGAGGTACTACTAATCCCACATAAGGGACAGCAAGCAATTGTGCTGATGCCTCAAAAGTAAAAGAACGCTTGAATTGAGACGGCTCACGGAAGTGAGGCACTATCCTACCTTACATTTCTTACGGGTTATTTCTCCAACCACAATATTTCAGCAACATTGGCAGGCATACAGGCACTTGGGTTGCCAAGATGAGGTTGCTTCATCCCGTCCCTACTTTCCTGAGTCTAATCCCAAGGCTGGCATTTTGCAGAAAATAATCAGTGGCTTCAGCACCACTGCATGGTATGAGAAAGATGAAAGTTGTTCTAGATAAGAGGAAAAACAGAAAATTGGTAGAAATACACAAGATCCCCTTTAAACCTTTGTGTATTGCAATGATTGCTGTGAAACCAGAAACGTTGGTACTGATGCTGTTCTCTGCCCATATATATGGCGTAACGAGAATAACAGCTTTCCAACAGCTCCTCTCGCTCTGCATTTAGCCAGCGAGGAACCCTTGCAGGGTGGAAGGATGCTCCTTTCTTTTCCCATTGGGAGTATGTGAGCATTCGCAGAACCACCCCAGCACAGACCTGGTTTTCCCAGGACTGGTTTTCACCAGGGGAAGCTGCTCAAGAGAAGTTACAGAATAAAGGCTGGAAGCAACTATTGCAATTACTCCAGCTGAGCTCTGGCACAATAAAGTCCCAAGGACTTTCCTGAACTAATTCAAACCTTTCTTTCCTCCAGTGGCCCCACTAGGAAATCCATGTCAAGTCCTTTGGAAGCTGTTGTGCACTTGGAGTGGGCACATTTTGAGGCTTTCATTCTTGCAGATTCATAATTCACATATACTTGCCCATCCTTTTTTTCCAGGACTGTCACTGTCAGGGGCCACTGCCTACAAATACAATTCCCAGATGCTTTTACACCACTTTTTTTTGCTTATGTCAATAGCACATATAAACAGATTGACGTAAAAGGATTGTGGTGCCAGACATTTCAGATACATGTGCAAAACCCATTTATTCTTGTGTTCCTGAACACAGTGTACAACTGATGTGCTACCTTTAAGCATGCAATTCTAGACACAATAATTCTCTCTTGCTTACATGTTTTTGGAGCGCTTATATGTAAAAAAAGAACAGAATGCTGCCACAGAGAAAGAGAGTGCTCTTCATCTAACATGCACATGCATAAAAGCACACGTGGCTCACACAAGCTGCAAGGCCATAGGACTCCTGCTGTTTTGCACAACTTATTGTATCTCCCAGTAGACGCATGTCTATGTTATTGCATAGTGCAATACAGTTGTGGTCCTGGGTGTGCAGTGTGTGTGGATGTCAAGCTCTGACTGCTGGAGAAACTTGCCACTGCGAGAGGGCTGCTCCAGGCAGTGCCCTGGTGCAGGGCTTCGGTCTCCTTCCACCAAGGGAAACTCCAGCAAGACTCCCCATGCAGAAGCAAGGCAAATCCACATCTGAAAAAGAAACCCTCCAGTGCACTAAATCATTCATATAGAGACACCTTTTGGGACCAAATTTACTTACTCTCTCTGTTTGTGGAACCAAGAGCTCTTCCTTGAGCCCCTCTGAAGCTACCATTCAATTGTCCAGTTCACCTTCTTTTCTGCCTGTTATTTTTGTTCAAGGATGTGAAGGTGTTATACAAGCAGCTTGCTGGATCTCAGCTGGAAGAACTTGATGTTCCCCTGGGAAGTGGCCTGGATGACATACTGGAAAAAATCAGAATCCACTGGGAGAGAGACATTGAAAAGAATCGTGCTGAGGCAGGTGCCCTGCTCCGTACCAAGGTAAGTGCTCTGTAACCCACTCCAACATTAAGGGATTCAAAGCAAACACAAAATCTGTCTAATACTCTGCAGTAACTTTGAGGGCTGAGTGGTTTTTTTCTTGAAACAAATAAGATGGTAAAAATCTAAAGAATTTTGGTCCAAGTCCATTGGAAAATACACTCATAAATATCAGTGACTTTCTTGGGATGCACAGAGTTAAGCAGCGGTGGAAGTGACCCTGCTGGTATCACAGGTATCTGTGGGAGACTTCTAAGGGCTCTGAAATGTTGGCTGAGAAAAACAAACTTAAACAGTTAATACCTTCTGTGTCAGAAAAGCCACAGTTGTTACACTTCTCACCAGGGCCATTCCTCCACAGGGGTCTATAAACCAAAAAGGCAAAATACATTGCTTTACACTAATTATACAGATACAGACTCCTTGTGGGTTTCTCCTTGAAATTGTTTCCTTTGGCAGTGGTGAGAAAATTGGATATTAACTTAGAAATGAAAAGTGATGATAATAGCCATTTTCTTTAAAAGTTCTCTCCTCTCCTGATGCTGAGTCTGAAACAGTCTTTTAAGGCAGCTTTTTCTCTGTCATGAAGGATCACTCATTGTCCAAAGTGGCTGGCTGAAATAAGTATTTTTGCAGAGCTGAAGCATTAAGTTCAGTGCACGATCCTATATTTTAGAAGCCATCTCATTCTGAGTTGGCTATTACAGCAGATCATGGCACAGCAAATTGTAACTACAGCTGTGCTATAGAAATATTTAGCAAAAACATAGCCTCCCCGCTTTCCATGGTACAGAGCTGCTATGAGAGGAGTAGTGAAGCCAAACTGCAAGAAAAAAATCAAGAAATATGTTTGCAAAGATATATGCAAGCTCTGAGTAGGTGTTCATTTTCAAAATAAAGAAAACTCCTGTGACAATGGTGATACCAAAGGTGCTAGGGAATATACAAGAAGCCAATCAGAGGAGTTTATCCCAGAGATCCCACCAAGTTTGTGAGCAGGCCAGACTGTTCCTAAGAAAAGTTTTCATAAGGTTAGTCTGCGGGGGCCTGATTTTCAGCTTGTACAGCCCAAAGAAAGTCAGTGACAGTAAAAAACTGCATGAGCCCAGAGAGTGCCTCCATACAAAGCATATGCAGCCCTGAAAAGCCAGAGGATCCTCAGTAGCCTCCTAAGCTTTTCCCAGAAAATCTGTTCCTGGCCCACTGCCGGGTTTCAGCAAAATGAGCATTACTCCGACAGCACCAAATTCTTCAGTGTCCCCACGTTCCTGTCCTGCTTGTTCCTGTTCCTCCTCCTCCTGTGCAAACACACCCTCACAACTTCTTTCTTCCCAATTCTCTCATACCTTCAATATCTGGTCTTTCAACTGCAGAGAGATACCATTTGGGGAGAAAACTGCCACCTCATAGTAGACTGATCATTGGATCCCACTGTCGTGTCTTTGATTGTGGCCAACACCAGATGCTGCAGAGAAATGCCAATAAGCAGACATAACCTAACCCATCCCTACTTAGCCATTTAGTCTAAGCTCTTACTAGTTTAAGTTGTTCCTGGTTTGGTTTGATTTTTTAATGGGAGGAAGAATCCGAATATCACAGATTTCTGGAAAGATCCGTTTCAGTTCAGAGCAGGTTCTGGTGTGACATTCTAGGGGTTTTTGTCGCCAAATATACCTCTCATTAAACCCAGATGATGAAGATTTGTATCTTACATGGTTTTGTTTCTCATACAGAACTATTCAGATTATTACTATTTATAGAGATAACAAGAGTTCTGCTAATTATGTCCAGCCCTTTTTTCAACTAAGTGTGTGGACTTATGTCATCTGTGTGGCTAAGTTGCACCATTTTGTTATCCACACTGCGAAGAATTTGTCCTTGCTCTTTTGCGACATCAGAGGAGAGAGAGCAGTTTCCTCCTCTCCTTTGCTCTTCATTACTGTTTTCTTCAATCTCCCTTTGTGAGTTTTCCTTGGTCCCTAATGCTTTAATTTCCTTTCTCTGCACCCACTCTTTGGCATAGCTGTGACCAGTTGAGACCAAGGTATTTCAAATGGTGTCCTAGCACTGACTTGGATGTCAGGGCAGTACTTTTGTTTTCTGACCAGTTCCCTTGCCTCATTTGCTTTGTCTTCTGACTAGACTTGCAATCTTGGGTAGATTTTTCACGGGTATTCAGGCACCAAAACATACCAATTTATATTCATACCTAACAGGGTTTCACATGGGAATTTTTTTTTTAGATGAGTAAGTAAGTAACCTCAAAACTCCAGTCCATTGGTTTGAGCTCTGCACTTTTTTGTGTCCATAATGCTCAAAACCTTTCCCTGAATTGACACAAGTGATTTAAACCCTTGTAAGGCATGCAAGCTGCTTAATATTTTCCCCCGAAACATGCTTTACTTAACGATGTGGCGCTGTTCATTCATGTGGTTTGATTCCACACAGCCACCCCTGCTCATTGCTAGTCTATATTGTTTTCTGCTATCCATAAATCCTTCTAGTTCATGATTCATCCCCAAGGCAGCAACCCTTGAGGTATCAAGCTTTTAAACTTCTGTCATAATGGAACTAGACCTTAATTCTCCTCTTCATGTCCTGTCCTTGACCAGCTGTTGATCCATGGCAATGCTCTGCCCTGAGCACATGATCACACAGCTTCCTCCGTCGTCCCCTACACTAGGTCTCGTAAAAGGTTTTGAAAAATGTTGTGAATTATGTCAATTTTTTCTCCCTTCTTTGCTACTTTGCTAACATGTTCCCAGCACTCTTAAGAGCTTATCAAAGTCACTTCCCTTCTGCAGCTATCATGCTGATCAGACCCTGGAGGTTGGTGTTCTATCCCTAATCATCCTTTAATTATCTTGATTCTATGAAAAACAGACTAATGAGAGATTCTGCACTCTTGCACAATACCGGGCTCAGAACTGTACAGACGTGCTTGAAATCCACACATTCCTAGGAAACTCAAGCATGAAAATTATAAAGATTTAGGAGGATGATTTAATCCTCTCCCTCCACTAATCCAGTTGTTTGTGGGCACCACAATTCAGTATAGCCTTTCCCTTGCGGAGCATCTCAGGAATAGGAAGAGCAGAGCCCCCAGAAAATACGAATTGCCTAGTGAAGAGGGCACAAAGACTACGTCTGCAATTCTCCACAGAAGGAAGCCCAAAGCTGAGGCCAAGTGTCATGCCCAGCAGCACCCTCCACGTGGACTCTTGGGGTGACTCAGCTGGTAATCCTGTAAGGAGGATGGGGAAACCTTGTGTGTACCAAAAGCTTTAGAGCTCATTCAGTGTGTGCTTACTTGCTGTGTTATCTGCAGTATTTAGGGCCTGATGTGGCCACCTCCATCTACTCCATCTGCCTGTTCTATCATTCACATCACTAATGTCAGGTAGCTGTGACAGCTTAGGGTAACTCCTGGAGGAGTTTCAACATCACCTGTGGGGAGGGCAAGTTGGATTTATAGGTAGCATTTGAGCCACCAGCAGGGTAAATGTGAATGAGAGATGCCAGGCTTCAGGTAATGGGTGTAGGCCATATAGATGCAAGGCACCCTCTGTGGTATTTCTTTAAAAAGAGGCATTTATAGTCCTCGTACCATAATAAGGTGCAGACTACACTCTCAACACAACTTAGGAGACACAACTTACAACCAGAGTGGCACGTCCATGATCACTAGGCTGGGTTCACCAGGACTAGTGAGGTGGGATTATGTCTCTCTAAAGCACAAGCCCCTATAAAATATTTCTGGAAAATACAGGCTCTGTGCAGTTTGCTGGAAAGGACAGTTTTGGTGTTTGGATTGAAATTCAGCCCTCTGCAATACAGGTTCATAAATCCTAAATTCTGTTTGAGACTTAACTGGTACTTAAATGACCTTTTTCACCTGAGATTATTTCATTCACAATGAGCAAGATTTGGGGTTCACATGATGGTACAAAAAAAAAAATTACAAAAATTATTTCTGGTGCATGGTCCCAGATTTTTTTTAAATTTGATCTTACTTTTAAAACAAAAGAATGCATAATCAGAAAAGCATGACAGGGTCAAGATGATTTTTCAGAGTGGAATGGAAGTATTTTGCATAGTTTACCTTTAGCATCAACCAGAAGAAATGTAGGTTTTGACTGAAGAATTGTATTTGCTAGAGAGCCCAGAGCTCTGGATTGAAAACCTTGATCTCAGCCCTCATTAAAAAGTATAGAAATTTTATGTTTACTCAGGTACCTTTTCCTTCACCTATTTTCAAGGAGCCTGAACTAAACACTTATAAAACCCCACAAGCAACAACAGCGTGAAATTGCATAAGAATATCATAATTCAATTAACAGAAATTATTTTTCTGACCTCTGTGATATGACTTGCTCTCTGACTCACAGAATCCTACATGAAAAATCAAGGTGTGAATACTTCTGAAATCCAATCGGCTCAGGGAAAACACTTTAAAAATATTATAGTATAGCTACAAAATGAAAAATCACAGCAACATTTTCTTTTTATAGGTAATTTTAAATGTACTAGTATGAATGCTGAACAGGTTTTGTTGACATAGATAAAATATATACTTATATGTATAAGCCATTTTACAGTAAATGCATAGAAAATATGGTAATTTTGACACTAAGAAGTATCCAGAATTGTTCAACCAAGGGATTTAATATACAAGAATCAAACTTAAAGTCAGAACTGCCACAAACTGTGACAATATCAGCTGTCAGTTTGGTATGTAAGGAAACTAAAACATAACTTGAGCAGGCTGTGACGACAGTCGCAATCTTTTACCAGCAACAGGCTGAAACAACGGCTGCCGTGCGAACCCAGGAGGAAGAGCTGGTGGAGGGCCTCAGAACCGAGTTCCATGAAACTGCCTGCAAAATACAGAGCTTGCAAGCAGAGATTGAATCTTTGAGAACCTTGGTAAGTAATGTTGGGTTTTCAATGGGTATATTCTATGTGAATTCAACATGCCTTCTGAGGAAAACATTCCTGCCTTGGGATGCAGACTTAAGAATAAATCCCGTTTTCCAGTGGATACTGTTTCCAGAGATGCCAGATGTTTCTGGGTTCTTCTTGATTGATGTGGTGCACTAAGCGTACCACATTTGACAACCGGGCCCCAAATTTCAATTTTCAGTGTCTTCATACTCAATAATAATTTCAATGAGATTGCTGGGTGGGTAGTACTTGACAATGTGAAGAACATCTGTGCCTTGTAACCAAAGTAGTTCAACCTTTGTAATAATACAAGTTTTTCAAAGTATCTAAAGAAATGAATTCTCACAATATTACATCTCCACTTAAGCATATTCAATAGAGACATTGGCCAAACCTGAATAAAAATCACTATGAAGCATATGAAAACTGACAGTTTTAATGTCTGCTGTCCTGCCCTTACAGAAGAGGGGTCTGGAGAACTCTTTATATGACGCCAAGCACTGGCATGACATCGAACTGCAGAACCTAGGCTCTGTCATTTCCAAGCTGGAGGCAGAGATGGGAGAAATCAAAGTAGAAACTGAGCAGCAGCAGCGGGATCGTGAAAATCTGCTGACCAGAAAACAACAGCTGGAGAAAGACATTGCTGCATATCACTGCCTTCTGGAAGGAGAACAAAGCAGGTACTTGTCCTTAAAAGCAAGTGTGCCACGAGGATGGAGAGCATGTGGTCCCTGGGAAGGGGTTGTGAGGTTGCTGAAAGCAGGACGACTCGGGCAATTCTTGTGTTTGATAAAGCTGGGTGGTAGATGGTGAGGTTTGGAGAAGCTGCCAAAGGGGAAGAACAGCCCAAATCTAGTCGTGCAGAGATTCCTGATGTATTGGAGATGGGTGGCTTCCAGCACTGCCATGGAAGGACAAGGTTTAGGAATACGCCAGTAGATCTCCGAGTTTCACTTCCCTGAAGATTTGAGATTAAGAAGCTACTACAGCATCTGGGGGCTACATTAGTGGCTGTAAAGCAGCTGTGTTGTTGTTTCTTGCCTTGGGTACATTATGCCTTCCCTCCTCCTCCCACTATGCAGTCCAAATATTAAAGCTATGATCCTAGGGAAGCTTCCTTTCTAAACACACAAGTTCCCCCTGAAGTCTGAGGACAGAATCTGGCCCACTGACTATACCTTTTGTGAAGAAACATAGTTCAGACTCTTAACATTTGTCCTCTGGGAATAACCTGTAAACACCTTTACAGTGGTTGGGTTGCTTGGTTGGGCTTTTTTAAGAGCCTCAATCACCATTAGTTATGGAACCTCTGAGAATCTGATCCACAGATTTTTTACTTGCTCTTCTGCTCAGGTCAGGGAGAAATATTTTTTATAATCAGATCCTGCAGAAGTTGATGAGATTTCACCAGCTGAACTGAGGATAGTACTTGGTTCAGCAATTTTCCTATTTGTAGTAGTGACCAATTTTTTATTTTTTTTTTTTACTTTCAGCTGATTATGAAACTCTCAGCCCACAGAAGACCATTGCCATTAAAGCAAAAGAAGATGTCACTGCCAATTATGTTCGTGGAAGCTAAAAACCCATCAAAGCAGCCTGCTTTATTCAGTTTGATTCAACAATCGAAGTAGGTTGTAGCTTGAACAACTTTATTAGACCCTTCTCATGTAATTGCTTTGCTTACAGATTTCAATTTACTCATGTTGTTAAAATTATAATAAAAATAAAGAATATCAGGTTTTTCATTTGACTTTTTTTTTCTTCCAGTATTTTTCAGGATAGCTGAAGGGGGTTGGCTTAAGAACATAGGCCCTCCACTTTCTAGCAAGCAAACTCTTTCTTTTTATAGTACAAATACATCTAGACTGAACTACCCCTCCACTGTGCACACAGCATCTGCATGGAAATGGTGAGCGCTCTGCTGTGTCACAAGACCACTCACACACTCACACACAAGCTCACTAGTGTGAGATCTAATTCAAATAATGCTGAAGCAGTTAAAGTGTGCTATTAACTCGATGCGATTAATTTTGCAATACGTAAGCCAGCATAAACACTAATGTGAGCATCCCAGCAGTACTTAATAAACATGTTTTAACTCTAGTCTAAACTTCTGGAAAAGTTGAAGGTGCAGAAGAGCAACAACAGTTCTGCCTGCAGCCCAGGTCACATCATTTTAATGTGTACTGAGAGTCCTAGCCAGGGTGGCAGTTTGTGCAAATGTGATACTTTTTGATATATTGATACATTTTAATATTTGGTTTTTGTATGCTTGGCTCTTTCTTGATATCAACATCCCTTAAGGCAGGTTGGCCAAACTTCTTTTGAACAGGCACCCACATAGCATCATCGTGTGGGTGACCCTCAGTAGTTTCTCTTATTTTGACGGTATCATGATGAAAAAGATTTGCCATCTTTCACTTCTGACTTTCTTTTATATTTTAAATATTGATATCCTCATCGTATTGCATTTGCAGTATGGTCATATAAAGTGCCAAGATGGATCCTGCATTTTCAGAGAAACATAATGAACCTTGGTCCCTATCACACAAAATCTTAGGTAGATGGCTGGCTTTCCTTCACAGGTCCCTGCCCAGGAATGAAGCTAACCATACATGTGTTTGTTGGATTAGGACTTTACAGTATTGACAGTTACACAGGGTGACAACATAGTTCATTAAGTGGACTCAAAGACTACTGAGAAACAGTATGTATTAGAGAACACAATGGCATACAGCATATATGAGAGGTAGTCTACAGATATTTTGATCTTTAATTGAAACATTAGCTAACAAAGCTACTTAGTTTTTAAAGACTGATAAAATCAAATACACTCCAAATCCACTCTACTTGATCCACCAGTGAACAACAGGAATCAGCACACAAGTGTTGTCATGCCTTTCCTTGCACATTCCCCCACACATGGAAAAGCCTTCCCGACACAGTTACTTGACAAACAATTCCTCATTTAATCTCTGCAAAAAGGCCATTTGGCATGTACCACCTGCAAGATTTTGATCAAAAAATTACTGGATTAAGAGACTACCCAACAACAACCAAAAAAGAAAGGCAGATGATGGCAGATTCCCGTTTTTTCTCATAGAATGTAGGCTCCTCAGAGCAGTGATAATACCTTCTTACATATCAGTGCAGAACTTACCAAGCTGAGGCTCCATCACGAATAGTGATGATGAGAGAAAATACACACAAATGGTGGTACAAGAGACGAGATGGCACAGACCCTCAGGTTGTTGTTCACTGGATGCTGTCTAGGAATGGTCACTTTTTGACATTAGTGAAACATAACCTCCCCCTCATTCTTGACACATAAGAGAGAGCAGTTTCCCTATGATTTGAGAAAAAAGAGGGAATTTACAAATGATTTGTGTATTTCTTCATAGCAGCCCCCTGATAGGTTTTCAGGTTTTCCTTCTGTCTCTTGTGTGCTGTAATTATTGACAGCAGCTTCTATAAATAATCAAATGAATCCTACAGCATAAAAATATACAATCTGGCATCAGATCTCTTTGCTATTTTCTAGTGATGCTTCAGGTATGAAAAGACACTGCTGGCTATTGCACTGTGAAACTGTTCTTTATAAATGTCACTGACAGAGATAAACCTGATGAAATTATGAGTCTACAATCACACTGTGATGCGAAAGTAAGGATTTTTTAAAGTTTCTTATATGCCATTCCAAGTTCTTGCTCCAAGAAAACTTGGGTCATAGGTTCAAATGACCCAGCATATTTCATAAAAATTAAATTAGATTCCTACTGAGATGTTTATTCATTGGAATGGAAAGTTTCTTGCAAAATCATCAAGGTATTCCAGTATGGGGAAGTGGCTGGAAAAGGAGGAAGCATCTAAGCATAAATAATGAATTTCCAGCAGCTTTTCTTTCTATCCCTAGCAAAGACCAAAAGCCACTGAAAAGATTGTTTTTGTGATAGTTCATCAGAAGTCAAATGTAGCACATCTGGCCCTTCGAAAACAAAGTGCTTTCATATTAAGTGCTAAAACTCTTGTGAAGAAATCTCTCTCTACTTTTACACAAATTCCTGCTAGCTACCTAGCTAGCTACACAGCCCCTCCAGCATACCTGGCCAGCCTGAATGCTATCTAAGCATCAACGGTATTCACTATGTGAGATGGGAAACTGAGAATATGAGAGACTAAAGGCTTTCACAACTATTTGTCAGTGCTAAGGTTCATAAACTGATTTATCTTTATATTTATCCTCTAGTCTAGCAGTTGCTATATTAAATACAGGCGAACATGTTTCCAACCGGTTTTCCTAAGAAAACCAAAACCAGAAAACAGGTTTTATTATTTCCTACTGCAGTATCTATCACACCCATATTCCCATGAAGGGATTTGTGGCATTCGCTGTTACACAGACTCAGGATGCAGTCAGAGAGTACACATAATACAATCTAACAGCCAGCTGCTTCATAAAAAGACATTTCTACTCCCCCTCACTTGCTACGCATTCCCATCACACTGTCTTGTGTTAGCACCAACACCTGTCTGATGTCTCAGGAGACAGTTCAGGAAGCAAAATCAGCAGAAAATTAGCCCTGCAAAATTCAGGGAAACTTTCCTGCCACTCAGCTCCCTGAATCAGGCCACTGCAGGGTCAGACATGTACCAGTAGCAGCACAGGGATGGGAGGTGGAGAGAGACTAGTCAGAGCTGTAAAGCACGGCCACCCCCCTTGGCGATATCTAGTCACTAGGTCAGATTAAGCTGTATCGTCAAACCATATGCATACTTTATCCTCCTCCTCAGCCAGGCACAGCTTCTTCTGCGCCACAGCTTGAACACACGCTGCTGCATCCTCGAGGGAGGCAGAGGGTGCCAGCCCTATGCTAGCCCATGCTTCATTTCAGATTTCACACTGAGTAGCAGCATACCACACCAGCTAGGAACTGGTACTCTAGCCTATCTTCCTACTATTTACATTTTAGCATAAGCATTATTACACTGATTCTGTGGTTAAAAGATTATTTTTAAGGTGACTTCAAGCTGGCATTGTGTAAAATTTGATACTTCAACAAAACACCATGCACTGCTGCCACCACTGCCTGCTTTCAGATGGCAATTACTGGTAGAGAAATGGGCATGATAATGCTTCTCCCTTCTGGCTGTAGAGGTCTGAAATTACAGCAAACTCTTAGCACCCCAAAGCTGATAGGAAGGTTAAGCTCCTAAAGAGAACCAGGGCCCATGCTGTGGCAAGGACTCCACCAGAACCCTTCTGCAAGCTGCTCTGCACCTAAGGGCACCTTCTCCAATTTCCTTAAGCAGGCGTCTGCCTAAGAGTTATCGAATGAAGTGTTCTTCTGCTTGTGCTCTGCAAATGTCAAAGCAGTTTGCAGTCTGTCACCTTCATGTCGCAGAATGGAGATAATTAGGTACGAAGAAGTAAGGGTAAGACAAAACACTGGGTGACTGGAAATGGAAGTCTGCTCTTGCCTCCTGCATCACCCACAACTCACTTCGGCTTTCCTTTCTTCAGTTTCTCCACACGAATAGAGGCTGCTGCATCACTTCCCCTACATGCAGTAGTGCTTCAATCCTCAACCTTTATAAAATGCACCAAGATGCACAGGGAACAGCATCATGGCAAGACTCATCATAGCTACAAGACAAAGACGAGAGGTGGACAGGCACCACTGTATGCCACGACAGGCACGCTGCAGTGTGCACTGCTAACGTGGGGGAGGAAAGAGACAAGAGTACTCCGGGTAAATCTGTACCTGAGCAGAGGCATTCAAAGCACTGTGTCTTGCCAAAGGTTGGTCACACAGGTCAGT
The DNA here is from genome assembly GCF_034638445.1 of Ciconia boyciana. Taxonomy (NCBI): domain Eukaryota; kingdom Metazoa; phylum Chordata; class Aves; order Ciconiiformes; family Ciconiidae; genus Ciconia; species Ciconia boyciana. Next base: position 120,268,173 of record NC_132935.1, on the reverse strand, counting down.
GATATACACTGCAGTAGAAAGCTGTCTGCTGAGTTCGTGCTCCCATCGCGGCAATGTGGCATTCTGGATATATTCCTTGCATTACAAACATTACTTCTGCCAGTCCATGCCTGTGAGCCATTCTTCAGCCAAATGTCCTCTGTGTAAGTATTAAGGATCACTGAATTTGAGAGAGGAAAAAACAGAAATACTGACCTTTTTTTTCTGCATCTAACATTTTACACAGCAACAATCTTAACCATAAAAGCTAACGCAATGCATTTGCAGAGAACTACAAATGCTGTACATCAGCATGTTTTCACAATTTTACATAAAAATAAAACCAGAGGTGGGAGGCAAATTGAAGCATAACTGCATAACTAATGCTTCCTTTAAAGTGCCAACCGAGACATGTCTTTAAATGTGGATCTAAGCCTTCCGAGGCCCAAAATGTTGCTGCTATTTTCCATGGTTTCCACTGAGATTTCACAGCTGAAATGTTTCTTGGTACTCTGCTCCTGACAGGTATTAAGTTTCTAATCCAGAGTTGGTCATGCCAGCCTTACAGCACTGTGTTTGCAAGGGACAAGTGACGCAGATGCTAAAAGCAGCAAAAAGCCATCAGGTTTGCATTCTTCAGCCTGATACTAGGGGTTATTCATAATAATGCAATGAAAATATTTTACCAGCTGCTGAAATTCAAAAAAAGCGTAGCTTAGAATCAGACACAGCACTGTACTTAGTGGCCAGTATTAGATTACCTACCACAAAAGCTGAGGGATACAAATTGTCTGCTTAGTTGCATATTATTATCAGTGCTGAGCCTGCAAGTTACGGCATTGTGCAGTGCGGAGGTATGTCAGCTTCCTGGGCAGTAATGGAGTAAAAATGCAAGGGAAGGCAGTGCTCCGACAAAAGGAACGTTAAACACCCTTCCACACTGAGCTGTCCTGTGTCACATCTTCCATGTGACTTTCTATCAACCGAAGGCGACAGCAGGAGTAGGAGGGGAGCCCAGGTGCACCAAGGAGGCACAGAAAATGAGAGTTAGCTACCAAATTTGCTTTCTACTTCAGTAATTATTCCTATCATGAAATAGAAAGTGTCATTGATCATGCAGCATTCTCAGTGTTACCAGGTGAACCGTTGTGCCTGGAATTTTTAGTTCTCAGGGCCTGCTCTATGCGGGATCAAATCCTGTAAGTGCACAGAATGTCAATGGTAGTAGAGAAACATAAGGAGAACGCAGCACGACAGACATAAAAAGAGGAATGTAACAAATCTCCCCAATGCAGAACACTCAACTACAATTCAGTTACTCACAGCTAAAAAACGCTTCACAAAGACAGAGAGTATTTAACCTCTTTCTGCAATATGACAATAGCACCTCCCCTGTTTTTTCAAAGAAGCCAAGAACTATGGATGGAAAACACTAAACAACAGTATTTTCATGGACACAAATTAAAGAGACTGTCAAACGCTCTCCAAAGTTCAGAAAAACTTTTCATTTGTATGTTAATATATACACACATACACAACAATTTCAAGAGAAAATATCACAAAGCATAAAATGATACTAAATAAATCAAGACTACAAACATGCTTACTTTTATATTACTATAGTACAAACCAATGCTTATTTGATGGATAATTCTCGTTTGGGCTCACACTTTAGCAGTAGGAACATCTATCTCCTTTTGATGGCTGACCAACAAAGTAAGTCATCAGAAACAATGTTTCACGTAATTATTTATGACTCATGACAGTCTGAGGCTGTTTTTCAAACTGCTCTGCCTCAAAACTTTTGACAATACATTTTGAAGCCATGGTGAACTTTTAAAACACCCATGTGTTTTTGCAGACCTGAAGGTCACTACAGTACCCAAAGCTAGTGGTGACAATTTGCAGAGACCCACTGTGAATTTTGTTTTCCCGCAGATATTCCCTAGGCTTCACTACGAGTCAGGAAAGCAGCCAGGAAGTGCGCACCAACGCATGCTGACATTCTAGACAGAGTCGTGTTTCAAGTCTTAAGTCACTTAAACGCACCATTTCCAAGATGAAAGCTAAATTACTTCCTTGCATCCTTTACAATGACAGTGTAAGTGCACGGCCCTTCCCAGGGTGCGGGGAGACCGAGCCTTAGTCATCTCAGTCCACGCTAAGAGTGAACGCCACTTCACCCCAAGGATGTGGAGCAGGGCACAAACGGAGCCGCCGCTTGGCAGGCTGACAGACCTCCTGAGCAGGTAGGACTGTCTGAGAGCTGCGGCCGCTCCAGCAGCCCTCTCAGCCTCCTCAGAAGCGGCTCTCGCAGTGCTCCGTGGGGACAGCCCCTTTGGGCTCCCGTTCCTGTCCCTCTTTCACTCCGCGGCGGCCCCTGACAGGAAGGGCCTGTCCCGACGCGGGAAGCAGCCAACGGTCTCCCGAGGAGCCCCGGCTGGACCCAGTCCACCTGTGAGCCCTGCCCGGCCGGCCAGCCCCACACGCAGGTCCCCTCAGGGGCGCCGGCTCTCCTCAGGGGAAGGCGGAAGCGCGGGAGACCAAGCCCAACGGGAGACCAACGGCCGCCGGGCACACGCTACCCGGCAGGGCAGCGCCCCGCCCCGCCCCGCCCCGCGAGCCCAGCCTCAGCGCGCACGCGCCGCCCCGCTCAACGGAACCCCGTGCGCCTTCCTCCCCCCCACCCCCACCCGGCTCGGCCAATCCCCAGCCGCGCCGCCGCCTCCCCGCCCGTCACGCATTCTCACGTCGCGACGTCAGCGGCTTGCCCCTGGAGACTTCTGACTGGCCGGCAGGCACTTCCTTCCCGGCCGCTCATTGGCCGGGGCGCTGCGGCGCATGCGCGGGAGGGAGGACAGCAGGAAGGCCCCGCCCCCTTTCTCCTCAGCCCAGCCCCGCGGCGGGTCGCCTCCCCCTCCTCTCTTTCGGGCCGTGTCAAGCGGCGGCCACCAACGTGGAGCGCGGAAGCCTCCTCCCGCCGGGCGTCGGGCGGGCTCGCGCGGGCCCGGCCAGCCGCAGCCCTTAGGCGGCCGCGCTCGCTCCCCTCGGCGAGGGGCGGCAGGCAGCGGGAAGCCGCGCCGCCGCTGTGCGGGGCTCACCTGTTGGTCCGGGCCGCCGCTGCCCTCTCCTTCCCCCCCCCCGCCCCGCCGTTGGGAGCGGCCGCCGCGCGCAGGGCCCGGCCGCCGCCGCTGCCAGCCGGAGCCGCCGCCATGGCGGAGACCGAGGAGAGGAGCCTCGACGACTTCTTCGCCAAGCGGGACAAGAAGAAGCGGAAGGAGAAGAGCGGCCGAGGGGCCGCCGCCGCCTCCAGCGCCTCCAACGCCGCCTCTAACGCCGCAGGGGCGGCCGCGGCAGCCGGGGGGACCCGCCCGGCTGACGGCAGCGGTTCCGGGGCCGCCGCCTCCAACGCCGGCTCCGCCAAGACAGCGACCAAGGTGCGGCCGGGAGGAGGGGGGGTGGGGAGCGGGGCCGCTCCGTCGGGGCGGCGGTGGGGGAAGGGTCACGGCTTCCTCCGCTGGCCCGGGCGGCGCCTTCCTGCCGGCAGGGGGCGCCGCCGCCGCCGGCCCGGGGGAGCGGCGCCGCCCGGCCATGCGGGCGCTCTTGGCGGCACCGGGCCTGGCGGGGCTCCCGGGCCGGCCCAGCCCCGGAGCAGGGCGGCAGCAGGCTGGAGCCGTCGGGGCGCTGCTGCTGGGAGGGAAGTCCGGCGGGCTCCGGCCTGGGCGGACTCCCGGCCTCGAAACGCGCCCTGTATTCTCGTGGGGGGGTGGGGGTGGAAGCGGGGCCTGTTCCTGGTCTGCGGCTTCGGTTCTGCCCAGCCCTCCCTGGTTTCTGGGTCTTGGCGCAAGGTAGTGGCTGGCACTGAGGATTTGCATCAGGTGCCAGCCGTAGGCCACCTGGGTTTGTGGCGTGTGGCCTGTGGGCCTTGGCGATAAGATCCCCCTGGCTCTGCAGACAAAGTACGCCGAGCTCTTTGCCTTTCTGCCAGGAAGGGTCTTGCTGCCGGTAATTTTTTTTGTACCGTATTATAGTGAAACGATGAGAATGCAAGAGAAGCGCAAGTGCTCGTAGTTGAGTTAGTGCCTTACAACTGGCCATGCTGTATAATTTAAAATGAATTTTAAGAAATACTCTGCGATTTCCTAATGTTGTTTAACTTAGGGAGCTTGACAGCTGCAGTAGCTTTTTAAGTAGACCAAGGTGAGTGGTAATCTTTCAGCTGCCCTTCTGCTCATTTGCTTGTAAAATAGTATCTGGTTTTGACTGAAGCTTGTACTTGGATTAGAAATAAAGATCGTTAAACGTGAAAGGTATATTAGTTTGGAAACTGTGATGGTTCCATGGAGATGGGGATATAAGAAATCTAAAAGACTCTAGAGCTGTAGACTCACGTTCTTCCAAAAGACTGACTCTTCAGCAGACGGTAAAGTAACATGAAGTCACTTTATACTTCTGCTGTTACTTTAAAGCAGGTCAAAGTTTTCCTGCTAGAGGTTGGTAATGTAGAAGATCCTAGGACGGGGCTCTTAGAAGAATCTGTATTCCCAGCTGTTCAGCAGAAAGGGGGCTATACCATTGGCAGACCTTGCTTGCAAGGTCTTTGTATTTAAAGTAATATAACTGCATTTCATGTAGAGTGTAAGAGTTATGTAAACTATTAATTAGGCTGTGTGTGTCTTAAAGCTGTGACTAGGAACATGGGAGGACTGCTTATCTCTTCTGGTCCATTTCTGGCCTATCTTAATAACCCCAGAATCTGCTGATTACATAGCAGGACAAAATTGGCTCCATTTAGGTGGGTCCCTCTTTCCCCTTACATGTAATCTAACTTCCCTTTTAAAACCTTTAAGTGGTGCTCTCCAGAGACTAGTATTCTACTATTTTTGTGTACTAACATTGCTGTGGTTTTGAAGCTGACCTTTTTACTATTATAAAAATATTAAGAAAACAAGAAAGGCTGTAAATGTGGTTGTGAATGTGAAAAAGTCAAATGTACCAATATTAATCTTTGTCATAGATCCACTGTAAGCTATTCCAAATGTTCTTTACTGTTTGGCTCGTGAAATAGGTGATGGAAAAGTAAATCTAAAGCTTCATGTGCGTTCAAGCTGTCATAAAAGCTTACTGTTAAAGGGAGGGCTCTTGCCCTTGTATTTCCCTGGTCTTGACTGCACAGTCCTGTTCCCTGCTTTGTGTTGTCCCTTGACTTCCCGCTGGATTTTTACTGAGATGATATGGTTTTCTTTCACTTGAATTACTTTTTTGCTGGGGCATTTCTTAGCTGTTCTAGTGAGTTAAAGTCAGCTCGCAAGTGCATCCTAGCTGACATACAGTAAGTTGGGAAGGAGGGAGTGGAATCCTTTCCCCTGTTGGCAGTGGTGCGCACAGATAGGTTTCCCATGGAACTGCACCTTCACCCTTAGTTTTCTTTGTGTTATCTTAGTTATATTCTTCTTTTCTACTTTCAGTGTAAAGAAGGTAACAACTTATATTTTTCTCTTCTTACAGGAAGAGGATGATTGGAAAGAGTTTGAGCAAAAGGAAGAAATTGATTATAGTGGTCTTAGAGTTCAGTCCATGCAAATAAGGTACTGCTTTTTTTTTCCCCCCTCTTTCTCTCCAGTATAATCATTACTTACGTCTAAAAAGTATGTTCTTTCTTCAGAGCTGCCTCCGTGGAGTCCAATTAAGCAGAGGTTTGATATGTTTCTGCTAGTATAGAAGTTTGCAGCAGGGTAACTTAGGTTTGTCTGTTCTCTGCTGATGTTCTCTTTATTTTCTAAATCTCTGATACTCTAGGTCTATCTGTTTTGGTTGGGACTGAGATTTTTATTACAAATGCTTAACATTCCCCTCTGTAAAGATAGTAAAGTAGGAATTTCTCTGAGAGAGGAGTGCAGGACAGTAATTCCCACTGGATCACTTGACTGTTGTAAGGGTATCTGACTCAATCTATTCAGCATCTCAGTTTGGGGAGTGAATTCCTGAACCATTGCATTTTTATTTCAATAAAACCCAAAAATATAGTTGGTAAAACTAGTGTCCCCTGACAAGATCCCACAGGACTGCATTTATGAGTCTCATCCAAGATTCTTTGTTTGCTTTTTCATTAGATTGTTCCTGTAATCTGATCCAAAGTAAGTCTGCTTAGATCTGTCCTGGTTAAGAAAAACTTTTCATCAGGTCAGAAGAAGGATTTTTATGACCTCAGTCTTAGACTTGAGAATGTCATATTGATGATTTTCAGAATAATGCCATCTGAAAATCATGTTAACTGTAACCAGTGCAATAGATGCTTTCTTCACTGTTTGAGCAGGTCTTACATATTATTTGATTTATTTATTTTTTTAACACCCCCCCCCCCACCCTTCCCTTTCAGTTAACTAGTCCTTTTAGGCTGTTTGCACGTATTTGGTCCACAAGCTCTCCATACCATTGAAGTGTTACAGCGGATAATCACATGTCTGAATGGACAAGTAACAAGTGGGCTGCTTCACTGACTACTAGTACTGTTTGATTGAAAATCGAGTACTTTGGTTTTCCAGACAAAGGCTGGCATTCTGAATGCTTTTGATGCTGTGGCAGATTTTCAGGCATGTGGAGGTTTCTGCCACAGGATTTTGTAACCACTCGGTGGATTCAAGGGGAGAGTGGAGAAGTAAATGGAAGAAGAACCCACTGGAGGTTATAAATTATCCAGCTCTGGAGATCTCTTTGCTGAAAATAAGACACAGAGTATCTGGTGGAGGTGGGATGTTATGTATACTTTGTTCTAGCTAGTCTGTAGGCATCCGCTTTTAACTGAAGTTTAAAATAGGATAGTGATGTGTTTAGGCCCTTGGTCCAGCTTACTATGATTGTTACTGTATTTGGATGAATAGTGAAAGGCCGTTTAATTTTCAGAAATGATAGGTATTTTTAACTGTTCTCTGACTATTACTTATATAGAAAGCTTATCCAATCATGATTAGTAGGATTTGGTGCATTATAAACTTCTGTATTCACACTTTGCTGCTGCTGTTCAGATCAATGTCTTGGGTTTTTTAACAGCCTCACCCTCCATGTATGTCCCGTTGTACCACACAGCTTTCTGTAGTAGCTTTGTCTAGCGAATTATTTTGAGTCTCTGACCATTTCTATGCAAAATAAAGTAGTCAAAATACAGTCAGGCTTTTGCATATGATTTATCTTTAAAAAGTGGCATATATTTCTCTCTGTATTTTTTTGATTGCCTGCTTTAAAAAAAATATCTGAGTTGGTTTGTAGATTATATTTGTATGGGTAATATAAGAGTGTTTCTCAGGTTGCGGTTATAGGGAAAAGGAGCTCAGGACTTGCTTTCTGTCACTACTTTTCCACAATTTCTTCCTCTTGACTAAAGCATTTTATGGAAGCTGGACTTGTAGCCCTTTCCTGCTTTATCTTCTCATTGCTTCCAAATGCATGACTGTCTTAGTAAGAAAAAAGTCTTTCAGCTCAAAATAAGAAATCAATTTATTTGATCACTTAATACAGTTTTAATTTGTCTTTTTTTTTAAGAACTTTTTTCCTTCTCAGTTGCCAAATTATGTAGCAGTGTGCCAAAAATAGTTCAGATGGAAGTACTAATACAGTGGTTACAGGACTAATGTAGTCTGGTTAAATCTAGTATCTTCAGTACAGTAGCCTTGAAGTCGTGTCTACGGTGACTGTGTAATCTCTGGCAAGTCTCAAACCTCTGTTTGTAAAATGCTACTTATCATTTCTCTTCTATAGTGAAAAGGAAGATGATGAAAGTGAAAAAAGAGAAGAACCCGGTGACAACTGGGAGGAGACTGGTGGTGGTGTAGACAGATCATCTGGTCCTTGGAACAAGTCAGCTCCTGCACCAGCACCTGTCGTTGAACCAATTGGTAACTTTAACTCAGAGTTGTTGCTTTTTCCAATCGGAAGTATATCAGGCTGAATTAAGCTGCTCAGTGGGTAGAGCTCAAGGAGCAGTTCCTATTCAGGCACCTTCTAACATACTAATGGCTTGTTTGACATGCTAGCAAATGGGTAAATTTTCCTGTGAATGGATCTGAGGAACTGAATTGGTAGTATTGTCAGGTACTTAAAATAAACACGAATGGAGGGCTTTTTATTTCCGACTTCGAAGGGGGGGGGGGGAGAGAAGCATTCCATCTTTGAAGGAGATCCCTCTACTTTGCAATCTGCAAAATAGCTGTTGGAAGCATTTCTGTTGATCTAAAAATATTGCTTTGACAATTAAGTGGATGTTCAGCCAGTATATGATGTCTAATATGGCAGTTCTCGAATAGGGTTCCATGGTTAGTAGTATGCTTTTTAAATCAGTTCTAGGGTACAGAGAACATGACATTGCAAAATTGATTCTTTAACTGGGATAGGACTTTAGTTTTGATTAAATACAATTTATTAGCATCAGTGGACATAACCTACTTAGCCATGATCTGAGTTCAGACTATTCTCTTCCATTGAGAAATTAATCGAAAAGTGGCCTGCTCTGTGTTTTCTTGTTTGAACAGGCAAGGAGGTAAAGTTAGTTAATCAGTGTTGTTTCGTTGTAGATTGTTACCTTAAATACGAACTATTTGGATATTCTCTTCTGCATCTGGAGAGGTGTTTTCAATAAGATTTGGCAAATATATAATTATGTGTTTAAATCTCTAGTTTTAAATGTAAGCTGCTAATAAATTGCAAATAAGAAACATGAAGTCCTCATCAGTGGTTTTGATTCACTGAACTTTGTGAGGCAATACACTGGAGCTGCATTTTAATTTGATTACTAAGTATAGGTTACATTAGGTGACACCTAGTTTCCTGCCTTGTCCAAAATATTTGCTTCCAGAGCTCTAAAAGGTGCAAAAACATACTTGTGAGATTCTTTTCTTTTTTTTTAATTTGTGTTTTCTTTCAGATACGAATGTAAACTTACGATCTTGTCTAAATCTTGTTCTTATAACTAGTTACAGAAACCCCAGAACCAGTTCAGACTGGTGGTGTATACAGGCCGCCTGGTGCCAGGGAGGGTGGCAGGCCACGGAGAGCACAGCAAGGACCACCAGAAATCTATAGTGATACGCAGTTTCCGTCACTGCAGTCCACCGCCAAGCTCGTAGACAGTCGAAAGTAAGTACATTCCATTAATTCCCTAAGAGACATATTTTAACTGCCTCCTCTAAGTTCTTATTTTGTTTTAGGGCTTAAGCCTGAATCTTTCCACAGAGGAAGGAAATAACTAATAAATTATTCTGTTTGGCAAAGAGATATGGGAGGGGTCTTAACTGTATTTTCCAACTCTAGGAAGGGCTTCCCATGAAATAACTTTCATAGGGCATGGCCCAGTGAGACAGCCAAACAAGACTGCCAGTTACCTTATCTTTGACTTGCTGAAGGATCTCTCTGAAGCAGAATATTTCTGCTCTTGACAGTATTTGGTTCCCTGAGATATGAGCCATGGTGAGGCTCTCTGGTATTACCGTCAGTAGACATGAGTAGGATGTCTTGAGCACACTGCCTTCTCATTAGAGATGTGAAGGTAATTAAATGGAGGAATGGGGTTTAATACAAATACAAATCAGTAATGGCTGTCTGAGCTGTGGTTTACAATGATAAGCCCCCCCCCAGTTTTGCTGAAGTGTTTTGTATTTTGTGAAGACTTGAGTCTCACCCTGCTTTTGAGTCCTGATCTTTGCATAACTTCATTCCCTACAGAAAAGATAGCTAGGCCAATACCTAATTCACTTGAGTTTTGGGGGGGGGTTGGGGTTTTTTTTTTTGGCTTGCTGTGTTATTGACTAATACAGCCTAGCAGAAGCTTTGTTTCTTCTGTTTTGGTTTTTTTTTTTTTTGCTATGGCTTTGTCTGCTTGGCAAATGAGACATACTGTCATTGATGCTTTAGGGTTTGAATGGTGCAAATTGAGCTAAGATGAAATTCTGAGTGAACATTCTAGAAATGGACTTATGCTTTCTAAAACCTATTTTTCATAAATGCACTTAAGTTTACTTTTGAGAATGTTAATATTGAAATTTAGAATGTAATCTGAATTGTCCTGGGTGATGAGCTTGGTTCTGGAGATAAGGTTTTACAAGATTTGCTTGGGAATGTTTGGGTGTTCTGTTAAAACTCTAGACCTTAGTGTTCTGTGTTCATAATGTTTTTGTTGGGATGGGGTGGAAATCGACTAGAAATTCACGATTCACAAGCTAGTGATAAGATATTTACTGATTACATTTCTTTTCCCTTAGGGATAAAGAAATGGAGAAGAGCTTTGAAGTAGTAAAACACAAAACTAGAGGTAGGGATGAGGTCTCAAAAAACCAGGCACTTAAACTTCAGCTAGACAACCAATATGCTGTGCTTGGGGATCAGTAGAGCTGCATACACATTACAATTAAGGAATGCTTTTTTGGTAACCCTTCTACTAAGGTAACTAAACTACAGCTAACGGCTATGATGAACATGCCACCTTATTTCTGCTGGATCTACTGCAGCAAGTGCAGACTACTTTGACGTAAGTGATTGGTTCTCCTGCACTATGGAAGCGTACTATGTTACAACTTCTCCATTGGATATGGGGTAAATTAATGTAAATGAGTGAACAAGAGTCATCAGTGTTCTTTAATTGCTCAGAGAGATACCTACAGCCAGTGGTCATTTCAAAATCTTTTTATGTTCAGATACTGAGCCTTCGTAAAGGTTGACTACCTCAGACTTGCTGCACTCATTGTGGACACCATGTGGATCACAACTTCTGGAAGAGAAGGTTACAGCTGTTTTAGTGGCCATCTGAAACTTGAAACCAGCTCTACTGGATTCCTGTCAGAAATCCTGCAGAAGTCAGCCATTTGGTTCCAATTTGCTATAACAAAGATTTAAGTGACCTTAATGACAAACCTATTCTGTTCCCCTTCTGAGGAATCCTGTCATGTGTAGCCATAGCCTACTAGAGACTTCTGGAGCGTACCATACCACTCATACTATCCAAGTATAACAGAGCTGTAGTTTGTTTACCTTTTTAGATAGCTGTACTGAAGTAACTGCAAAACAAATTAAAACTCATTCAGTATCAGATTTGAGGAATGATGGGTTTGAATGGTCTGTTTGCATTAGCCATTTTCACAGTTGTCTGTTTAAGCATTTTTTTCTATTCTCCACAAAAAAATGCCTGCCTTGTTTCTGGTATCAAATTGCAGTATATTTAAATAATGATGAGATATTGTAGTGAAATAGGGTTTATTTTGTTTTTCGTCATAAGGTTTGTCTTTCTCACCCTAAAGCACTAAGACTGAAGAGTTTTGATTTGACACAGAGGTATCCAGACTCCAACTACAGTTTTCAGAATTTGTCTTTTAAAAATGAGATACGTGGCAGTAGCGATTCTAGATAAAAATTTATCCTCTATTAAAAATAGTTATTTGTTCATTGAAGGGTAATGGTTACTTGATAACCAAAATAACTTCATATGCAGAGGGATAACTAAAGCTGGTAAGCCTTACTTGTTTGGCTACTTCTGTGAAGCATGCAGGCTTTTTGAGGCAGAAATCCTCTAAGTGAAACTCATAAACGGTGTTTAGTCAAAGTCAGGAAGTTAAGTAATAATGGAAGGCAGTGACTTTTTTAATTTGTTGTCATCTCTGACTTAATTTAGTGGAAGGAGGCAAAATGGCACTGAAACACTAAGAATATAGGACATTGCCTGTAACCGATTTGATGAATGAAGGCTGTCAAGTACCAAAAGTGTCCTGCTGTAACTGTTTTTCTCTTCTCTGAATTCCTACACCAGAAGCAAAATGAAGTATAATAGTGGCATGCTCCAGTGTTGAGGTTTCTCAGAGTAAATGCCAAAAAATAGACCCAACATCTGTAAGAGTTGCCAATGGCAAGAAAAACAAGGGAACAAAACACAGCTTGCTTACATGTGTGGGAGTACTGTGTATGTGCAGAAGATGAGGATAGTGCAGGAATCGCCTAGTTGGGTTCCCTTTGACTAACTGCTGACTTGCTTTAAATCTACTTCTCTGAGGCCAATGGGAATTTTGCTGTTGACTTCAGTGGGGCTGGGGTTTCACCTGGTTCTTTTGTGCACAGACTAAAACTGGCCTTGCCCTTGCAGAGTTAACTGTCTCTCAAACTTCTGCTAGAAGCTGCTATTAAAGAGAGGGCTCAAGAGACTATTCTTAAACTTGGATAATTCATTTGGAAACAAAACCCCACTGAAAGACCGATCCCAATCCCTTGGACTCTGAGCCATGTATCTTCCTTGAAAATACATTGTTGCCAGCAAAACTGTTGATTTGTCACTAAAGATTTCTGTGGAATTCATGGTAAATGGACATGTCACTTGATGTGGTAGAAATGAGAAGTCTTAAAACACTTTTCCTGATGCTCTGAAGTGATTGAGATCACCAATGCACATGAATCGAGTTTTAGTCTACTGTATGAAGGGTAGATGAGACTGTCCATTGTACCATTTTTATTTGAGGTTTTGGGCATGAATTCTGGCAGTTCAAGAAAACCCTGTAACAGTTTCAAATCAAATAAAATGGAAATATACATGGATTCTGGAGTCTAATGAATTTTTACCTTTAGTTCTAGCTTATAACTGTACAACAGGTGAGGAAACACAGCATTTGGATCTCTTAAGGGACAGGCCATGGAGGTGGGTAGTCAGCCTTATGGTCAGGTGGGCTATGTTTAAGAGCTTATAGCAGTGCATATTAGTATCACTTTTATTTATACATAGAAGTTTAGTTTGCTACCTGTCAGAGTGTCTTTTTACTCCCACCATATAGGACTGGTTTGAGATTGTGAATTGAGTATGAATGAAGCTTTGATTTGCTTTTCACTTGAAAGTAGCTCTGCTAAATTAAAAGAATAAAAAAAAAACCCCAAACCCCACAACCTCTGGATGGTTGCTGTCACCAGAATCCATCAGCTATTGATAACTAGAGGTGTTATTTTGGGGGCTTTTCTTAAGCGTATCATTCCAGGTTCTTTCTGGAGGCATAAAGGAAAAAAATCAGAAATGCAGCAGATTTCCATAGTACAGAATGTTAAACTATTTTAAAGTGTTTCTTGTGATAAATATCGCTGCCAGCAATTATCAAAATGCCAGTTGTCAGTATCTTCCTTGTAACAATTAATTGTTCTGCATGCCTGAAATTTTGAAAGTCAGTTCTCTGTGGAAGCTCAATATGCTTTTGAGACTCTGAAGTCCAACTTTATCTGGTTTGTTGTTGCATTCATTCGAGGCATGCTAAGAATGTCCATGTCATTCCTTCAAAATGCTTGTTGAAGGCTCATTCCATAAATGAAGGATTGTCGGTTGTAGAAACAAGATTCTTGATACCCATGAGTAAAATGCAGTTGTGTGCTGCTTCAGGAACTTCCTAACCTGTAACATGGTTTTATGGTGGCTCAGTTATTAATTTCCTATTTAAAGGTTCCATTTTACTTTCTCTGGCTTAAAATAAAAACACAGCCATAAAGTTACCAACTTGCTAGTAGAATGTTTAAATGTCCAGTACTTATTGGGGAAGGAACAATTTGGACTTGTGGTTCTCAGTGATATAGTCTGTATTTAAGGAATGTTAAAATGCCAAAACCTAGATAATTTTAATAAAGCTGGACTTCCCAAACACCTGCTGTAGGAATCTGGCATCTGTATTTACCTGAGCTGATGATAAATGTAGGAGAGGATTAGTTTTGCCTCCCCCCCACCCCGGTTTAGCTGTGCCATGTTTAATCTTATTGACAAATCAAGAGGAATAGACAACTAAAAGTGACTGTCTCCTGCTACTTCAGTTTTGTCTTTGTAGATAGCTTTACCAGTCATGTCCAAAGTAACTCTTACAAAACTTACGAATAGATTAATTTTTAATGGTACAAATTATGTTAGAGACCTGACACTGTAGGGACTAGGGTTTTTGGTATTTGACTGCATCTGTTGGCTCTTGGAAGTTCTTTCACCAGAATATGGCTGACACTCCTGTGCTGTTTAGGTCAGGTAAACACAATATACATTTGATAGGGCTGCACAGCTTGGAGTTTGCTTATCTGAGGTTTTGCAATAGTTGTATCTTTTTGTCTTTCTAATTTCAGCCTGCTTGAGCAGTTTTACAACTTGCTTGTGGTTTTCTGTCAAATACCATAACTAAAGTGGAGCAGATTATTCTATTTTAGACTAATAGGGCTTCATGTGCTTAAAAGGTTCTTATTTACAAGGTAGTAATATTATTCTTTCAAATATTGACACGGTCAGAGAAATGAATACCTCGTATTTTACATGATCAATTTGTGTCAGAGGCCCAAGAAACTAAATTTTGCCAAAAACACAAGTACTTAAAAATCTTTATGAATGGCCACAATCCAGGTTTTGTTGCCTGACTGTAATTTAGTTCCCAAATGATCTCTCTCTGTTTTCAGCTTTTAATTTCACAAATTGGTTTTAATGGTAAATAGGGGCTTTATTTGCAAATATAAGAAAATAGTAACATGCATATTTAAATTTCAGATCTATAAATTAGGTAGATACAAAGGGGGAGGAAATCTGACACATTTGCTGATAAATTCTTCAGAAGTTAAAAAGTCAGCTTGTCTGTATCGAGGTTAATAGGAGAACCTGCAAGCTCTAGCGGATGGAAGAAGAAATGACAGCAGAAAACAGAACTGAAGAGTCATAACTATCATGTATCTAGAGTTTGGCTTCTGAAGCACAAAGTGTAGTTCCACCATGTTCTGTTTGAAGTGAAAAGGAACAGGAAGGAAGATTTTTTTTTTTTAATTTGGGACTGGAAATACAACACAGGAGGTATAAGAAGAGAGGGATTAGGAAGGCCGTTTTCTAAATGATAGTATTAAAAATGATAGTATAGCCTGAGGCAGGGAGTAGAGTGTAAGTGGTTGGATAGGAGAAGTGCTGCGTGGGTAAGCACTACTTTCACAAATGACAGATCCAGCTGACTTTAAATCAGCAAAAGTGTTTGAAGTTCAGTAGTTGGGGAAGGCATCCCATTTTATTTTTTTCCCCTTTAAAGAAGACTCAGGAAAACCTGTCCAGAGAGAAGGTAGAATTTTGCATTGGTACAAAGCTGTCTAACCAGTTGCCTAAAGACAGAACTGAGAAAGGACAAATTCCAAGATAGTTCAGCAATCTTATTGGGAAATAACTTGTTTCATATTTAAGAAAACTCTTTTTCACTTCTGTATGATAAAAAGCTGAGACACTGATTCAAATTGCTATGAAGACATTTCATTTTTTTGTGAAGCATCTTCTAATGGTACGTATGTCATGGTTTTATATTCAGTTGCTTAGAATACACGTTAATATAGCAAGGTTAATGAAGTTCCATGGGCTGCTTAGCCAGAATACAAATATTTAAAAAGTATCACAGTATTAATGAATTGCCAGAAAAAGTAGTGCATCTGGAATACTGGAATGGAAAGTATAATCTAAAACAACTGCATGCACTGAAAAGAAGCAAGCCCATTTTGTAGCAAGAGCATAGGACCAAGAGAGTGGTATTTGGCCTTGGTTTTCCACTGAGCTGCTGTGTTAACTTCAAGTAATTTAGTTTCACTTTGCCTCAGTTTCCCCAGCTGTACCAAAAAAACCCAACAACCTACCTCACAGGGGTGTTGTGAGGCCAAAGCTGTTCTTTGTCAAGGGCTGAGGCTGATGGAAGGTGCTACAGAGGACTAAAAATCTTTATTAAAAGATCTTTATATTAGCTTTCATTACAGTATTTTAATACTACTTCGGGAAAGGCTTATTTCTACAGAATGTAATATACGTTCAATTTAAGATTTATGTAATTAGACTTATTTTAGTATGTATGGGTAAGGACAAAGTTCAGGCTGAGCACTCTAACTGATATTTCCTCTTTTTAATTATCTGTGCAACCCAGATGGTATATTGATATGAGGCTTTTTATTTTTACGTGGAATACATTAAAATCAATATTGCTATTTTTTGTAAGCCCCACGACTGAAATAAAATCCTGCTCACAGTTGATAGCCATCTCTTATAATGTGGCTGTTTTACAAGTTTTTCAGATTATGTGAACTAGAAATGTTCACTCCTGAAAGTATATGTTTGTGTCAGGATACTAAGTGGTATTTCGTGGCAGGAATGTAATTTTCTTTTGCTCTCCACATGTAAACACACATTTGTCCTACTCTTTATCCTTTCCTGTATTTAAGTTGAAGTGGCATGCAGGTACAATGGAAATACGGGAGAGAGTAATCTTAACTTCGAAACTTTTAAAATCTGGTATTAAGGCAGGCTGTGGAGGAAAAAGATGAAGGGAGTAAACCAAACGGAAATAGTTGCCCATGGAGAGGTGTCTGTGAAACAGATAAAGGAAAGAAACGGTCAGAAGATAGAGCTGAGAGGGGTAAGCTGAGGGGTAGGTAGGAGAGGAAGGAATACAGGTCCAGGAGAGGTGATTACCCTATTTACTGTTATATCCTGTTTTATTAGTTAACTGCAGCTGAAGGAACATGAAGAAATAATTTTTATGAATATGCCCTTGTCTGCTGTCGCTGGTGATTTCAAGGTTCATCGCTCAGCTTTTACAGTGGGCCTCCAAATAGAAGCAGAGAACATGATGGTGGCATGCATGCAGACAAATTAGACCTCTGGTGGGTACTGGACAGAGATGAGGCCCAGCAGCTATCTTCTCTTACTCATATTTTTATCATGGCAGCACCTCTAAGACAGTTGTTAATGTGCATCAGCCGTGACAATTCTCTGTCAGAAATGATCACTGTTAAATTTCCACAAACTATTGCAGTTGCTTCAGAGGGAATGTTTAACTAGCTGAATAATAAGCATTATAGAATAACACGGGGGCTTTTTGGAATACTTATGGCAATGATGATGATGAGTGATATTGAGGTCAACATTGGCAGGTGGCTTAATGACTTTGAGGTATATACCCTGTTATATGGTGGGGAGGAGAATTATTTTTAAGATGTATATCATCTATTCTTTTCCCCTCTTAACAAATAAACTACCTTGGTCTTACTGTCTTTCCAGCTATGGAGAGCTGCTTCTCCCATTCTCTTATCACTTTCCTCCCTGTATTTTTCTAACATGTCACTTTTTTTAAGGTGCTGATGAAACAGCAAATATTCATTGAGGACCTCTAAGAGAAATACATGCTGTAATATTTTTCCATATTGTTCTGTCTTTAATACAGCCTAACATCTTATTCGCTTTCTTGACTGCAACTACACATTGAGCAGATGTCTTCATCAAGCTGTCCATGGTGATGCCTAGATCGTCCCCTTGAAAGATCACAACTAATTCAGAATCCACCAGAGCATGTATGAGTGGTTTAAAGCCTTTCCAGTATTCATTGTCTTGGGTTTATTTTCTGTTGACATTCACTTGCCACTGAATTGCCAAGTTTACAGAGTTAGTTAGCCTACCCTGGCAATCACCATCTTCCCCAGTGCTGACAAACCTAGTAACTTTCTGTGGGCATTGGCTTTTGCCATCTGATATACTGAAGTCTTCAGTTTCATGTATATAATTCACTCTTCTTACCAGTGATTAGCATGGCATGCTCTTACTAACTGTTACTCAACCTGACCTTTTCTGTTCTGTTTCTTGTCTCCTATCTTCTATATTGAATTTTCTTCCTAGCTCATTTATAGCACTGAAGTCATCAAGTTACAACTGTCTGCTTTATTTCAAATAATTTGCCTACAGAAAACTGTTAGTCAAAATGTTGTCGTAAGCTTTTTTTAATTAAAGCAAATCACTTATTCTGTATCTTTTTCAGAGTATGTACAACCGTAACAAAATGATTCAAACCATAAAAACAGGCTGACAAGAGAACAAATGCATTGAGAAACAGGTAAAACATATGTGAATCTGATCTCCCAGAGCTTAACTTCATTGGTTTCAGTGGAGTTATTTCTCTCGCTTGAGGTCAGTTTCATTAAAACTTGATTTGAGATCTTCTCACTTGGAAGTCTAGATACAACAGCCACAATTAAGTACAAGTGAACAAGCCCCATAGCAAACTTGTAAATTTCTGGGTTACTCTGCTCTTTGTGGCAGAGATGAAGCAGATCTATTACTTGGGTCTCTGAGCAGCAACCAAATGGGCTCAGCCATGCTTAGTCTAACATACCTGTTGAGGTAGTTAACTGGATATTGAAATTAGATTACAAAATTTGAGATGAAGATGAGTGCTGCAACACTGGGGGGCAGGCTTAGTCTTTGTGGTTTGTTTCATCTCTTCACATTCTCATCTTGTACTTTAAAGATCATACATCCATAAATAAGGTTAAATCTTTAAGTGCTGACTGCATTTACCAGTATCGCTAAGTTTATAAATACAAAGGAGGTGTCATAAGGGAAGACTCAAGCCTGTTATGATATATAGCCTACCACTTGAGAGCTGCATTGTCCCAGTATCAGAATACTGTATCATACAGAACAGCTGCTTTCCAGTACTAGTAATGATATGTGGTTGAGAGGAATGTCCCTTGGATTTTGCATCCAAATAAATTGTATCTGTTAGGTGTTCTGTTACAGCTGTTACTAGTATTCTGTCAAAAACAATTGTGGCTGCTGGGGGTTTATAAAGTTGGCAAATTGGAGCTGAGGTTTTTTGTTAATTTTGAGGGGCAGGGGGGAATACAGCAGATGCAGCAATATCTGATAGTTGTTAGAATGTAGTACTTTGTACCCTCTCCCACACATCTAAAAGACTCATCTCTGCTGCTGTGCTCACCAAAGCCCTGTCTTGGCACTGTAAATCCTTACTGTGTTATTTACTAACCACCCAGTAACCTTCAGGACTGACTAGTTCTCTGACTATGCACTGTGTCTTTAATCTGGGAATTAGGTAAAAGGCAAACTGGCTTTGTAAACTGGCATGAGAGTGTTTTCTAGGTAATGGGCTCTGCTAATTTTTTTTCTGCAACTCAAAAGCCCAGCAAAAATCTCTTGATTTGACCTTTTTTCACCCTAGAGTATTCACTCCTTCTTTTGTTTGTCTACATTATTACCATGCCAAGGATTTCTAGTCAGGTGCCTGAATTATTCACCGCTTATTTAGAAAGCAGCTCTATAAGCAAGAACTCCTGAGTCTTGATCATGCTGTATTTCTTCAGTCAGGGCTCTAGCATTACAAACATGGCTCTATTTGTTGCAAAATTGCATAGCAAGTAAATGTGATCTCCTTGAAGAATTTAAACCTAGGCCCTCAAAGGCTATACAGGAGCCTAATTCCCACAGAATACAGCAAAATGAAGGCAGTAGCACTGGTCACAGTACAACATGGTTCAGCTATGAAAAGGAATGGGGTTGCATGACTGGTAATGTGCTAGCTCAAACAAAACTGTCTTATCTGGACAGCAGGGTCTAGCCTAGTGTGTTTTTATTTTTTTAAATGAAGAGATGACTGAGTGAAGAATAGTAAGAGGACATCTCTGTAAGTGGAAAAAAAATATGAAACTGAATTTGCTTTCAGCAATGTACCAGAATGTCTCACCACCAGACTTAACCTGAAAAATGAAGATAAAGCCATTTGAGTGCTTATTGTTGTGCAAAAGAAAGAATGATGCTGTCTGGCTGGGAAAATGGTTGGCTGGGAGCCCACTGAGCACAGCAGAAACTGTTGCAGCAAAGTAGAGTACAATGTGATCTATTTCTGAGAATCCCTGTGTGGCCCCCACAGTTAACACAGGAACCTAATGGTGCCTGTATATTTATATAATTATATGTTTATAGTCATAATTTAAGTTCAAAACCTGAACTATATATATATTTTTTTGTCAGTAGGATTTTTTACCCTGGTTTACCTATCATGGCTTCTACATTTGACAACTTCTAACTGTGCAGTGCACACACCTGTTGTCCTTTTGTCCCATGTTAGAGTAATGGTATCAAACTCTGTAAAGCACTTTTGTGATGTTTCCTGTGAAGAAAGCCGAAGAAAATAAAATTTATCTTAACAGCACCAACTGAATTTATACCTCCAAGTCTGTCTCACTTTTGTCATGTTCACCCCTCTCTTCAGTGACTGAGCAATGACAGCAGTCAGTAGGCTCAGCACAGAAGAGGGGTGGGCTCTCACTGTAACAGCTGCTTTCTGCCTCTGTTCCCCCCAGTGCTCCCTCATGTCCTTTGCTGTCCTCCTTCCTTCACTGTAGCTGCTTAGTGCCTGCCTTCCCCCAGGCTTACAGCTGATGTCCACCTGGGCAGCACAGCATATGCTGTGGCCTGTTTGTGGCATATAGATGGCTGGAGAACACGTAACGCCCGGATCCCACGTTACTGGTTCTACTGGGGGTTGGTATGCGTCTGATTTTAGCTGCTCCCCTTCTGCCCTGCCCCCAGGATTCACAGCAGCTGCAGGAACTGTGTGTCTCCAAGACTTCTTTAAAGCTTAGCTAAGTGGGTCAGGGAGTGGTTTCTTATCTGTAAAGTGAGAATAGCAGCACTACCCTTCCACAGCAGCTTCTTCTGAGGACTGGGAAGAAGAAGAAAAAAATGTAATAAAATCACAGAACCCTTAGGTCTCACTGACTAATATCCACACCTATTTAAAATGCCTGCAATGCAAAGCAGCATTTTGAAGGTAGAACAGAGAATTGCCAGAGAAATTCAAAATGTGATTTAAGGCATTAACAGCAGCATTATTTTCAGCATGTGGACTTGGAGCACATCAGAGATGCTTGACATCCACAAATAGCAAAAAGCATCAAGCTGTTAAGATCAAGAAAAGCAAAGCAGGTGATAAGACTGTAGTCGCTGCAACTCAACATAGCACTCTTGCCACAGCCTAAGCCCCCACTGCTAGGAGCACAGATTTCACTTTTTGAAAAGAATCAAATCCCTCACATTCACTGGCATCTTTCGGTCCCTCCTGACAGTTCCTTCAGGTCATTCCAACAGTGTGTTGCAGAGCTCACTGACAAAACATCCACTGCACTAAAGTAGGAAGCAGAAGCACGCAAAGTACAGCCTTGCGCATAAAGGCAAGCTGCCTTCCCATTCTCTCTCACCTGGAGACTCCCACAGCTCAGGTCCCTTGTGCCTTCCCCCACAGCAACAAGGAGCTCATTCTCCCCAGCCTAGAGCAAGATTCTCCAGATGGCATAGGGCTTAGATGCTTGTGGCTCATCCTTTCTTGTATCTGCAACTGATACCGATGCAAAGACTTTCTATAAAACAGACTGTTCAGCAGCTAGAAAATTAACATAGAATACACCCCCCCCTTCAAAACAATAAAGAGGTAAATTAAATAGACTTTAATGATGTTACGTGTATTTCCCCAGATAACTCCACTGGTCTTGTGTAACTGTGCTTTTCTGTTCAAACAGGCTGCAGCAATTCTAGCTGCTTAAATACAGCTCTTCAGATTTCGTAAGCACAAAACACTTTTACCCAGACAAACACGGTGCAACTCACATACAGTAAGTTCAGTAAATAGAGACCCAGGCCCCATAGTTACTAAAAGGTCAAACAGTTTGTCAAATGTTGTGGTTGTCCAAGAAAGTTTCCAGCAGCTGGAAATGAACATCTTTGTTCTGCCTCTGGTTCCTGTCACAGACTCAAACAGGGAGCACAGTCAGACAAACTTCACCTCTTGTCAAACAGAGTTGGTTCTATGTTTGCTGAACAGATTCATTAGCACTCAGAATGGCAGTACCTCAACAGCACCTCTGTTTTATAGAAATAATTTATTACACCCTCTATTAGTACAAAAATTTACAAGCCAGTTCTTTTTGTGCCGTTTCCCTTTTCCCCTCCAATAGAAAATACCAAAAAAGGAAAAATTCATGTAAAGCCTAAGTCCATTACTATGTGGGAAATGCAACAGAATTCTTATCAACTGGTATTTTCCCCACAACACACAGATGAAAGATGTGATAAGCATCTCACAAAGTATTTCTTAACTATTTTTATACAATGGTGTCCCTAAACAAAATCATTAGTGGGACAGTTAGGACATTTTGGAGACAAAGTATTTTTTGGATGAGTTCTTGCCACATATTTAGATGCTACTGGTAACCAAAGCAATCTTTCCTATGAGTATTACTGTAAAGTTATTTTAATCTCAGGACAAATTAGCAGTGAAACTCAAAGCTTGTATTTTTTCATTCTCATCACAAAAATTAGAAATACGATTTAAAAAATGTACAAATTAAAAACCATGGAATTTGCTCAGTGTATTCTGGATCGCTTCACTCTGCTCATTTCTCCCAGTGCTTTTCTTTTCTGGGATACTCCAGTTCCAAGTTCTGTGTCATTCTGAAGGTAAGACTCAGCTTCTGGCAGGCAGTAAGACTCCATTGGGGGAGGTGGATCCTTCAATAGAGGAAGAAAAAAGGTGGTTTAGTTCAAGTCTTTCTTTAGCTCAAGAAGCTTCTGAGAAGAAGGAAACAGCTCAGTTTTCTAAAATTGAAAATAACAAAACAAACACTGCACACCTGAATTTTGAATATGTTTTGTAAACTCCCTACCCTGCAACAGATCCCACTGCCAGCACTAGAACAAGTCACATTATAGCAATTAAAATTTGAGGCCACGGATTGAAATACTCAGCATAGACACTTCTGGCCACAATTCCTGGCAAAGGAGGCACATGACCTGTAGAGCAGGAGTTCCTTTCAGAGGCTTCAGGTGGCTGGGGTTGTTGGAGGCCAGGGCACCTGTGGGGCAGGTGAAGAGCACCCCTAAAAGCACCCTCGGGCATGCACACCTGGATGAGGTAGTCAGCAATGTACTCCGGTTTCAGGCAGTTCACTCCCTGGGCTGCCGCCTCTGCTACGTTAATCCTGGCATCGTCCGGCTTTAGCTTACTGAAGTCAGCAAAGAGATGAGTTGCTTCTTTAAAGACAGACACAGAATGACCAGAAAACACCTACAGATTAACACACGACAGAAAAAATGAGTTTACTTTTGTGTTTCTTCCCCAAGACAAATGCAGTTCATGACCTATAATTTCACTCATCAAATTAACTAGCAAAGCAATGGGAAATAAAATACCATTTACAGCTGCATTCTGTACCATCGCATACCTTTCAAGAAGGGTGATCCTTCTCATCAGAGCAGGGAACAGAAATTCTATCTTGAGTTCCCACCAGCACTACTGACTTGTGTGACCTCAGACAAGCTGCCCTGCCTGACCACATGCAATATGAAGATGACATAGCTTTTTCCTCCCACCCTTTGACCATGTCTCAGCTATCCTGTGTAAGCAATTTTGTTTGTTAAGACGTTTTACTCACATGGAAAATGCCCAGCACAGAGTTTAACAGAAAGAAAAAAAACCAACCAAACATATGTGTATTTAATTATTTTTTCAAAAAAACTACATACTTTTGCTCCTCCTGACTGAAGAAGGCGCCTGAATCCCGCTTCCTTGGTTTGGTCAACATTCAGGATCACTTTCCAGCCACTGAAAGCTCCCTAGATAAAAGACTCAATTTATTCAAAAGTACGTCGGTACTAAACAAGTACAACAACTTAATGGATCTATAATTTTCCCCTTTTGTGAATATCCATCAGATGAAGATTTGCTATCACCTAGTTTTGTCTTTAAGTGTAAATGGCAGAAAAAAACCCACATAACATACAACTATTGGGCCAACGCCATACAGTCAGGCAACTTGCCACCAAGCCCTTTCACCTGCATAGCAAGATGGGCAAACTGATTTATGAAAATACCCTTGGCAATGAGTATTTTTTCCAGAACACCAGACACTCATCTACAGAAACACATCTTAAGAAAAACAGTTACTTGGAAACAACATTTCCATGCTACCCCATGCACTATATTATCTACTCAGTTACAGTAACAGCACCTAGGGCCAAGTGGTTGCCTTCTACAAGCACTCACTCTGGTTTCCAAGTAGGCAAGGGGTACAGAGGATTTGTTACAAGCGTTCATTTAAAAAGGCTATTATACAATACATGCAAGTCAAGATTTATCCTGATGCAACTGAAACAGCGGTATTTCTACTTTTCCATGGATATTTGACTGCAATGCTTGATTTGAGAGAGGAATTAAAAGGCTTTGTGGAGCCCAATTCCCACTTGCAAAAATCTCACTGAAAAACTATGGAACTTGCACCACAAAAATAATGGAAGGTGCTTTAGGAAAGGTGCGAACTTGTGCCATGTTTGAAGCACAACAGTATGCTCACTGCTAGAGCTATAAAAATGCTGTCCAGAGAGCTGTATTCACCTATACGGCACAGCACACGACTTGTAACTGTTACTGCCAGTACCAGTTGTGGTTTCCTACTAAAGCCGAGTTAGGCTAGCTCCCGAATCAGAGATGCGAAGTGTAAACATCATCTTCATGGCCAGGGGATGTTTATATATGTAAGTAGCCACATTCCAGCTTTGCAAAAAATGAACAATGGTTCAGGAGGAGATTAAGACTTTTAATATGCCAGCACTAAAAGTTTTTTTACAACAAAATTACTTAACTAGAATATATCCAGTTAAGCCATTTTGTTCTTAATAACAAGGCAGATTACCTTTCCCTGCCAGTTAAGTTTCTGAGTTTCTTGCTGACAATCCCTGTCCTGTCCACCCACACTGTACAACTTACATGAGTATCTAAATACCTCAACAATACCAGTTTCTTGCCTCCCTTTATGAATTTTTTTCCTCCACCTCATGGCTGCGAGTGCTAGTTTCTTCTGGTTTACATTGATTCCAGGCAAAACATCAAGTATGGAATTACTTCCCCACTCATAATCTTCTTCCTAGAACAATCATAAGCTTGAATTACAAAGCAGTCCTGCCAACTTTACCAGCAGAAAAATAAATTTAAAAACCACACCAAAATGAAAATACAAAAAAAACCTAGAACAAATCCCAAGTCACTCTAGCTTTATATATTGATTTTATCTGGCCAAAACAGCTCTAGTTAAAATTAGAGATATGGCTCTTATTTGCACATATGTATCTAAATCAACTCATGTTTTCTGTGACATCAAGTCACACTGTAGACAACCAGATTCCTCTTGCAATGGAATGCAACAGCAGAGCAAAGCAACTCACTACTTTGGACACCATCGACTCTACATTTCTGCAGTGTCTTCCAAAACAATGAAAATTGGTTTTGATACATAAAGATATGAACCAGTCTACAGGCATTATTTTAAAGTTAGCCTGGTCAATGTAAAAGAACTACTAGACCCAGGAGAAGTGTGAAATAATGGTTAGGGAGGTGAGCACTTGGAAAAGAGTGTTCAAAAATGTTTATGTACGTGGTTACAGAGATGGATCACTTAAATCTATGATGTTCATTTATTGAAAGGATCAGGATTTAATTCCTGGTGTAACAAGACCCCCATAATTTTAGCTGATACCAATGAGGATTTACCAAAAGGTACTGAAGGTTCAATTTTCAGAACTCACTATAAATATTTTATTTGTCCTATACTAGGAGTTTGGTCCAGGACTAGTTTTCAGAGAAAAGGTTCTCAATTTCTCAGGCTTTGGATCCTCTAAAACTCCCAAGGCTTGGGCACTCCAAACTGCTAATTGCTTTTAGAGGTTAAGTCCTGTCCTAGTAGTGCAAAACAAAAAGAAATGAGAAAAGGTGCAACATACTCATTTCTCGATATAAGGTCACATGCCTGAACAAAGCAGCCAGCTCCTCTACATGCCTCCAGGTAGGAACGATGAAGCACCCACTTTCCAGCTGCCATCGAAGCCAAGAATTTTTCATTTCGAAGAGGATGTCCCACAACAATGTGCGTGCAACTTGGATCAAAGCACTGTTTCTCAAGTACTATTCCACCTTGGAAGTGAGGAATGAATTTGATTCAAAATATTTAAGGGTCATGCTGTACCACAGAAAGGATCAACTCAAAGTGAGAATTATTTGAATTCAGATAAAAATATACTTAACTCAAATTTACACTGAAAACATTATCATTGAAGTGACATGGGCAGAAGCTGGCAAGAAAGGAGCAGCAGTCAGGAAAGAGTGGCTCTGATAAAAATTAAGTGCCACTGTAACACAGACAGGAACAAGAGAGACACCAGAGGACAGCAGTCCTGGGCACTCCCAACAGTAAAGAATGAGGCCGTTGTGGAGATAGCTAAAAGAAATTGCCAGAAGACAAAACCATTGCTGTTTTATGGCAAAGCTGATCACTCACATAATAATAATATATTCAAAGAATCACTCACAAGCACAGAAAGCCATAAATTTGAGACCTCAAATCTGATGAGTCATTAACAGAAGCCCTTTCTTTTCTCCAACGAGCCACAGCTGACCAAGCTTACAGACACATACTATTCTTTGCATTTTACAAATATCTGGTACCTAATTCCTCAATCAGATGGCAGTAATCAAATCTTTCTTGAGGATTAAGAGAAGACAGCTGAAATTTACGGTGTTTTTCTGGTTCTTCATCAGCCTTCTCATCTTCTGTAACAGCCTGGAAATACAGTAACAGATTTTGAAAATATGACAGAAAGATTAGGTTGACAGCTGACTATTTCTCTGCCAAACATTCTGGGTTATTTTTATATTAAGTTTTATTTTAGCCAGGAAAAGCAGAACCAAACCTGTCAATCACTTGACAAAAGCTTGGATCTTATCAAATCAACATTAGGCTCCTGCTTAACATCCTCTTGGTTCCCCCTTTCTTCAGGGCACAACTGAACCAATCTGTCACAAAAACTAATCCTTCATTCATATCCACCAAATGCCAAGTTGAACACATGAAGAAATCATCATCCATCACACTGCCTCATTCATTCAGGCTTTCTATAACTTCGAGGGCCTCTATGCGTTTCCACCACAGCCTATGTACTAACATGACACGTTATGCCTTTGAGGACACATAGCTGCTGAAACTTTGAGCATCAAGCGATACACTGTGGGCAAAAGACTAAACTCATTTTCCTAGCCCCTTCCAAGTTCACTATAGCAAAGCAGAATTTTAAACCAGGTTTTCGGCAGAAAAATAATTTTCAGTTTGTACCTAAACATAAATTCCAGATAGCACCAAGGAAACGAAAGTCTAAACTTTTTTCCATCATCCCAACACGGCTGGAGGAGTTCTGAGTAATACACATTGTAACTCTCCACTCCAAAGCCCAACTCAGCATTCCAGCAGGAACTAACAGGACAAAAAGCTTTATTTATCTGAACAAACAAGCTTTATTTACTTGAACAAACATTATTTGTTCAAAATCTCAAAGAAAGGAGGAAAAAGAAAGAGAACTGTACAAAAGTAATCCACTTCAAGATTCTTAAATGCAGATATTCACCTATTTTATATTTACTGTCAAGTTCAAAAGTTCTTGGAGTGTCACTACATCTCTCATAACACAAATCATGATGAACATTTCTTCATATGACAAACCTTTTCTTTGGGCTGCGGTGCCACAGGAGGGTTAGCCAGTGGAAAAGCAATGCTGGGGGCCTGCGGAGTGGGGATCAAGTGATCTTTAATCGGTGTTTCAGGATCTCTACATACAGGATTTTTTAGACCTTCAATCAAATCTCCATCCTCAGCTTCTGGAACAGCTGTGAAAGTAAAGCTTTTTTGCATGACTTGTCTTTGGCTGAATATAATTATGGATAAAGTTTAAAAAAAAAGTAGCTATCCTAAAAGGACAAAATACAACTGCTGCTACATGCACAGTTACATTTCACCATTGCCTTTCTTAAAGATGCTCTTCCTTATACCACAAACCACCAATTGCAATATTGCAGACTCATGTGCCTGGATACCTTGTTCTGAAAAAAAGAAAAACCTCAAATGGCCTAATTTCCTTGGCTAAACCGCACTGATTCAGTTGAACCAAAAATCAATTGAATGCCTTTAGCTAATTTTCTTCAACCTCCTCTAGGACAGGGTCAGTTTTCAGGAAGACTGTTGCCACAAGCAGAAACTCTGTAAATAGACTGAGGGAAGCAGTTGGGGGCAGGAGGGAGGCAGTGGAGAGAGAAATAAAGGATTCTGCTTTCTTCCCATTCCTGCCTCCTGAGAGACAGCAAAAAGAGATGAAAAAAACATAAGTATGCTGCTTTCTTAGTCCCAGCAGTAGACTAAAGACTTCAAAAAGAACATGGAAGATAAATACAGTATCTTCACTGAATCCTGACCTAAGCGTGTCCATCGGCAGCTCTGACACATCTGTTTTTCGGGCTCATGGGTATCTTCTTCCTATATCTCCATTCTTCACCTATGAATATTTCCACTATAATTAAAAAGATTCTGCTACTGGTATTCCCATCTGAATTCCACTATACCTACCTGAATGGTTACTTGGAAACCAGCTGTGGTTCCAAATAAAAATTTGGAACATTTCCTAAAATTGATGCAGGCTATTTTTAAAGACAGGTGCTGCCTTGGTGTTTGACCACAAATGGCAAATGGATAGGAAAGCTTCTCTTCAAAACACAACACCACATAATGGAGCTCAGAGATGTAAAATTGTATTTTTGGCATTCAATAAATGCCAACAGTGCTCACTTTTTTTTTTTAAAGGAGAATTCAAACATTACTGCATTTTAAAAGTCACAAAGATCAAATGGATGCTGTAGCAAAGAATAAGGATACTGTATTTCTGATTTTACCTATACCCGCAACCTCTGCATCAGCTAAAGATCCTTTGAAGGCAGACTCATCCATGTTCTTATTGACATTACTCTGACCTTGGTCAGTGTACTGGGAAGGACTATTAGGCCACTGAAAGTTGCTGACAAGTCTTGCTCTCTCCTCCCTCGCAGTAGGATCATCCCAGATGATCTGCTCACTCTGGGATGGCTCTGTGTTGATATCTGTGAGTGCCTGACGGGATTGCCTAAGGAAAAAAGCACATATACCTTAAATATTCATTTGTTTTACAGAAGACTAGAAGGCAATGTGTTAATGATTACATCAACTGTAGCATCCAAGTGACCTCATTATTAGAAAGCATGGCTAGGAAAGGGGAAAATTTCAGTATAAAAGCAACTCCAGCAGCCTGGCTTTGTGGGCCTAAGTGTCAGCATGGCTGAAAAAAGGCAACCAAAATATCGGTAGGAGATGTTTTTATTACATGTCATATTGATAAATTATTCCAAAACCAGTGTATTCTACTCTTTACTGAACCTATTAATTTGCAAATAAACACCAAGCTAAAGGAATAATTTTGCAAAGTTTCCATTACTTTCTTACTGTAGCTCAGCATTGTTAGAGCTCAAATCCTATTCTCTGTTTAGAGAGAAAAGAAAAAGAAAAGAGGAGAAACATTCACAGAGGTGTTTTGCAGGAATACCTACTACTTGTATATGACCTACGTACTGAAATACTGCACCAACAGTTTCTTCAAAATCTATAAGAACACTAACTAATCTGAAGAGAAAGAAAATAAATCAGTTGGCATAATTAAATTAAAAATTAAAACGCAATCATACTATTCTATGATTTTTTCAAAAACAAAGAAATACCCATTATGGCTTAAGATAACATTCATTCTGACTTTACCTAGCATGTCCAGTTAGATTCTGAATTGAAAGAGAAGCAACTGAAGTACATCAGTAGAGAAAGACAATACATTTGAAAACCCTGGAGACCTATTCATGTTTCAATGACTGTTTAAGAACGCGCAGGGAAGACAAAATAAGATACTGTGAAACACAAATCAATACCTTAGAGCTTCCAAGACCCTACTGCGGCCATTTCGCACAGACCGTGTGCTATCGGAAGCGGTTGGAGAACCATCAAAACTGTTCCTTGAAAGGGAACCTCTTTGCCCTTGTGGTTTCACTAGCGATGTGGCAGACATGATCTCCTGCAGCTGCCTTTGGAAGTTCTCCCTCATTTCTAGTGCTTGGGTTAAAACTTAAGAGAAGAAAGAAAAGTCAAAAGATCAAGACTGTTATATTGTAACAAGTGAAAAGTAACTGAAATTCCAGTCAACTTCCCTCCCCTGTATCAGGACAAAACCAATACATTAAGAAGGGGAAAAGATATCTGGGAAAAAATATCTAGGAAAACTACGTATGCCCTGAGTCACCTATTCCTAGACACAAGTAGAAATCTCCATTTGGCTCACTTCTGAATTTGCTCGCATGATCTTATTATAACTTATAGCCACAATTCTCCTGTAATACATTTACATAACAAAAAAGGTATACTCTAAAACAGTGGTTTGTCATGTTAAAAACAAACTTCAGTGTTTTAAAACCAAAGAAACAGCAATTAAGTAATTTGCAATGGATGATCATGATTTTCGTATGGGCTGTCAGGCTTTACAACAGAGAGCAAAACCCTTCCCTCACATCCAGCAACAATAAGGGCTAGCTGTACTTGACTGGTATATAAATTAGTACCTAAAGCTTCCAGATCTTAATCTGGAACCACCTGAAACTGTAAAAGCCTTACATTGATAGCTTGATGTTCCACAACTATTTTGAAAACAGTGATTTATATTCACCTCCTTTGGATTCACTTGTTACAATTTGTTCTTCCCCTGTAGTGACCATTTCCTTTATTCGGTCAGTAGTTACATCATCTTCAGCATCATCTTCATCCACTGGAATAATCTAAAAACAATTAAGACAAGTAGAATTCTCAAACACCAAAATTTTTTGCTTTTTACCCATGTTCAACACTTGTATAAATTCAGCAAGATTAATAAACTTGCCTTTCAGTAAATCGAACCTTTCTGCTACCGCAATGACAGTAAAACAGTGAACAGCAGCATCAATGACAACACCTATTCTGTGGTCTAAATGTCTACTAAGGCAAGTTCACACCTTGGATCTTGTTACCTACAAAAGACGACTGGACCTACATCATTTCAAATTTGGAAAGCACTTCTGATCCTGAAATGCTTGTGTTTCCCTCCATCACCCTAGAAGAGGAGTATTACAAATGCAGAAAAACCTTAAGGAACATCTGCGATAGCTACTATTAATTACAAGCTAAACCTGATTCAGGGCATCGCTGAATAAGCATCAACGTTTTTTATTAATATGTTAATATAACAATTAAGTTAACTGAATCCAAATCGCTTCACAGAACATGAATTCATAGCACACATTATACCTCATTGTCCTCTGCTGGTTTTCCAGTTGATGGAAGTTTACTGGAGGAGGAGAGCCTGACATCTTGCACTGCACTGATGTCCAGGCTCATTTTGGGATTGTAAGTGTGAGGAAAGAGAGATTCAGGAAGCCTTTTATATTCTTGGGCACTCTGTAATAACATCAGTTAACATAAGAAAGATGAGAAACTGACTGAGATAAAAGAGAAATCCCACATCTAAACATAGGAAAAATATAAGAACACCACCACCGAAAGAAGTACTTTACACAAGAGAAAAAATGTGGCCCTTATTCTGGGAAACATGCAACAGAAATGTTCAGTGGAAGATAATTTATTTTCTCCTCATGGAAAACAAAGTAAAAGTACATCAGTGAAAACTGATCGCTCAATTTATAAATGCAAAGCAGGATGCAAAACATCAGTTCCTATATATGTTCAATATACATTCAAAAAGAAAATCAATTGCCATATAACTGGTTTTAAACCTCCATTTTCCTTCACTTTTAATAAGGGAACAAAGTTAGCTCCATACCTCTAAAAGCCAGTGTTCTGAAACAATATGTATACCCCGTTCTTTAACAGATTTGTACTCCTTATTGTTGTCATTTTGTCCTCCCTTGTAGATGAAGTGTGTTACTGTTTCATCAAAGCACCATCTAGAAAAGAAAACAAAATACAACTTGAAGATACCATTTCCTATTAAAAAGTATTAGAAACTCATCCCAGAAATTGTTCTATCCCTTATTTATGTTAAAATACTGTTTTCCCTGTTTTGTTATGCCTAAACAAACAATTTCTTCATCAAAAAAGACAGCATTCAGTTTCAGGATAGAACAATTTCAGTGTCTTTTGAAAGCATTCCTGAAGTAAACAAAACTAAATCTGATAAACATATGGAAGAGGAGGGGTTTTGCTTTAGTTTTTCTTGGGGTTTTTTTTTATTTAAGTAAGTAGAGTTTCAAATCAGTTTCTGAAAAGTACCGGTGACCCAGGATGAGAGAGCTTTTTCTTTTATTGACATATTGAGCTGCAAGTGAAATACTGATCCTTGAAGCTCAAAATGAACAAAATGCAGGAGTCTAACATTTAAACCGATAAAAACTAGTATTTGCTATCTAATGCAAATATCTTCAGCATTTCTAAGCTACTACCAAACGTAAGGGCAACTTCCTCATCCACACTGTGAATAATAACACTTGTCATAGAAATCAGTAACAATATATAAATCAAATTTAGTGGGAGCAGAATTCTGTCTTAAATCACAAAGATTAGTTTGTAGTTTCTCTTTGTGACAACCTATTTTTCCTAAGCTTTTCTAAGCACAGTAATTTAGCCATGCTTACAATCTGTAACATAATTAGTTTTGAGCCAGGGAGAACCACACACAAATTCAGATCAGATTCAAAATCTAAAATATAAAGCAAATTTTAAACTACACAAAAGTTAAAAATGTTTCATAGCTTTCTTCAAAAAAGAAGAAAAGAAACAAACATTTTTCTGCAATTCAGGAAGACTTCAGGACAAACAGTCTTTCCAAGACAGACTTATCAAGAACACAGAGACTGAGGAGGCAGGGAGGAAAGATGGCCTTATTTCCCATTAGAAGTGGATAGCCTTATTTTGCAAAAGAAATTGTTTAAGGTGGTGAAATCTAATGTTTAGCTATAGCAAAAGGTCATAGAGATAAGCATATTAGGATGCCAAGACTCATATTTATAAGATGTCACATCAATGTAGAAGCTTAGAAGCTGTTTGTATCAGTTGATACCTGTAGTCTGCCCCAAGAGAAGCTGCTACTGCATTCAGTTCACTTTGCTTCTTACTAAGTTTTTTACTAACACATATAACAACATCAGCTAGAGGCTTGGGCTCTTCTTCCTGTTCAAGCAGCAGGGAAAAAATAGGAGAGTCATGTCTGGAAGGTTTCTGTATCAATAATAAAAGTACTTTAATATTCAGTGTAGCATGTAGTAAAATATGCAATAACAACAAAACTAAGATAAACATATTTTCTCTATTTTAGCTACTCCCAAACTCCATGGTCAAAACCCAGCACTATTATCATTCCATGCACTAGGAATCCAAAGACAAAAGATTCACTCTCAGCCATTCTCCCTGGAACATATTCTGCTCTTTCCATCACAGACTGAGCACTTCCTGAACACTGAAATTAGGGAATTATTACACCTGATGCCACAGAAGTATTTCACTGTACTGGAGTGAAAAAAAATAAGAATACGGAGTTACAAAATAAGAAGTGATAGCCTTCCCTTGCTGAAGGCCATTAAGCTTTCTTGCCCCTCCTCTACATTGAACAGTGTAATAACATGGCACGCAATACATAAATACTCCCTTTCCTCCTACATTATCTTCTGTTTTCCCTCACTAGGGTATATTAGACTGAAGAGGCAAGATGACTACAAGAAAGGATAACATAACATGTCTCTATAAGGGAATAAGCAACTGATCACATCTTGTGCCCCCTAGTAAGCAGAAGAGCAGCGCCTTACAGAGGAAGATAGGAAAAGAAGGCACATGTATTAAAAAAAGAACTCCTAACTTTAGTCCAATACAAAATATTTAACCCTGCTCATCTGGAGCCTGGGAATTTCTTACGTGTGATGAAATCCTCTCATCCCAATACTACAAAGTCTAAATTGGTACATATTTCTATGCCATGTTACTTAGCAACTGCTTAATATTCAAGATAGTAGTACAGACAGTAGAAAAAGGTTTTAAAATTCTTTGCCTTCGGGGAGGAAACTCTTCTATCTTACCTTCCTTTAACTGTCACTGAAGAATGCATAATCATATGGATTTCTACACAAATATCACAAAGAACAATTCACAAACTCCTTTGTAACTTAAATCACGAAAGATACGGCATTTTCTTAATTAAGCCTATGCTCCAGAAACTCAAAACCAAAGTTTCCTACCACTTCTGGCTGTGCAGTGGTCAACTGAGGGCTGGCAGTAAGAGCTACTGTATCCCGTGTGCTGTTTGCCAGTGCCAATTTCAAGTTTCTGCCAATGACTTCAGAGAGAGGTGTGCTCAGTTTCCTGGTTTTTTGATCAGGACCTCCAGGAGTTTCCAAAGCTGCCAGAGCATCCTACCAAAAAAGAAGCAACGGACTGACTTTCACGAACACATTACAAAATTCTCATTCAAGTGCAAGTTTCACAAATATAGTCAGTAGTAAGACTTCACACGCCTAAACCAGGATGGTGTACTACAGTAGCACCTAGCAAGTGCAACTCTAGTACCATTGCACAAAAGCAGTACAAGACAACCCCAATCTTAGAGTCTGCATAAGCAAAACAGAAAGATAGATTATTAATCTCTCTTTTTCACTGCCATCAATGAAAACTGCCCTCAGTGGAAAAGCCAGTGGCCAAACCCAGGTATTGCTAATCCCAACCAATTACTTTAATTTACTAATACCTCCCCCCACAAGAGTTGCGTATGAGCATGTGACTATCTGTACCTTTCAAACACCAAGTTTCCTACTGCCTTTTTAAAAAAAAAAAAAAGAAAAAAAAGAAAAGAAATTTTGGTCTAGAACATCTTGCTTTTGAAAATTATCAGTGGTGAACTATTAGATTTTAAAAAGCAGAGTACCAACTTAATCACAGAATCGTTTAGGTTGGAAGGAACCTTAAAGATCATCTCGTTCCAAGCCCCCTGCCATGGTCAGGGACACCTTCCACTAGACCAGGTTGCTCAAAGCCCCATCCAACCTGGCCTTGAGTACTTTCAGGGAGGGGGTATCCACAACTTCTCCAGGCAACCTGTTCCAGTGCCTCACCACCCTCACAACAAAGAATTTCTTCCTTATATCTAATCTAACTCTACCCTCTTTCAGTTTAAAACTGTTACCCCTTGTCCTATCGCTACAATCCCTGATAAAGAGTCCCTCCCTGTCTTTCCTGTAGGCCCCCTTTAAGTACTGGAAGGCCGCTATAAGGTTTCCCTGGAGCCTTCTTTTCATGAAGCAGATCTATCTAAAGAGAACACTAGATTTTTCTGGTTTTGTAAGACGTTTCTCAGTCTTTAGATGTAAAGAACACAGACTGCGTACTGCGTGAGGTGTAGAACACATGAGCATATGATACAATAAACATAAAGGAGCTTTGTTAAGGACATTACAGCATCTACTAGTCAATAAATTTAGTCCACAGGTCATTAACTAGAAATATATGTAAATAAACAGAGCCAGTTTTCCTGACTTTATTCAACATGCGAAGTCTGTATGTTAACAGCATAAAAAGGTGTAAGCACAGGTTTCTGTGCTGTATTTAAACGTATGCGCATCTTTAACCCTACTGGCTCTACAGACTAAAAAATTTGCAAAGATGATCACCTTTACATCAAAAGAAGGCTTGAATAACTTGTCTTTGGAAAGAAATTTTGACGGTGTATCAAGATGTAAAGACGGTTCTTTCTGTGGCAGCCCCCCTTGTGCAAGAGGGGTTGTCTTCTTCCCAATATGATGAGAGATTACAGCTTGGAAAGCTTTACTCTGGAACCTGTTGATATCAAGAGGGGTCACAGCTGGTTTTTTTCCGGCTTCAAGGAGATAAGTAGGTTGTTCTGAATCAGGAGATTTAACAGTTGCTGGTGTCTCGCTAAGCTGTGTAATGGAACTCTCCTTATCTTTAAAAGAAACAAAGAAAACATAAGCAAGCAATCTGATTTTTCTTTTTAACACAGATCTCACATACACTTTTATTTAAACAACAACTGAAAGTTCATCTGACCTTCCTTCCCCTAAAGAAATAATTCACATCACCCCAATAAATGCTCTAAACTGACAATTATATTTTAAAAGCCAGTACCTTAAGTGTCTCTTTCAGTTAACTACTTAATTTGAATTACATTGGTACTGAGCTTGACCCTAAGCATCAGAAAAAGAGCAAGCAACCCCTGGCCCACTCACACTGTTTGCAGTTCCACACATACCTGTAAAGCTCACATACATCATACAACAATTATCAAAATACAAATCCAAGAAAAAGATGTAATATACAACAAACCCTTCCCTTTCAACATTAAAGGTAATTCCTCCTCCCTGGTTCCTTACTTTCCATGCAATGTAAAATTTCTTCCGTAT
The DNA here is from genome assembly GCF_034638445.1 of Ciconia boyciana. NCBI lineage: Eukaryota > Metazoa > Chordata > Aves > Ciconiiformes > Ciconiidae > Ciconia > Ciconia boyciana. The sequence continues at coordinate 120,232,033 of NC_132935.1, read as the reverse complement.
TCATGACTCTGAATCTCACTTCTTTAGGTCATTATGTACACTTCCAGTCCCTTATGCCTTTGGATTAATAGGACCAAGATTTAGCCAGGAATAAGCCCTTAAAGCTTATCCATCATAAACACTTCTAGATAAGCATGACTCATCATCTTTATAGCTTAAAAAGATTAGTACAAGAATTGCTTTTAAATTTTACTGCTCATTTCCCCTCCCCCCCCTTTTCCTTAAAAATGTAATATACAGATAAGATATGCCTATGCCAACGACATACCTTTTGTCCTCTGACTTAGTGACCCATATAATTAATTCACAGGGGCACTGGTAAAATAGGTCTACTAACATTCAGTATTAAATCACTGTAGTCTGCATCTTAATATGGAAGAAATATTGCCAAACAAAAGGTGTGAATAACTGGAAAAGGAGCAGAAGCATCAGAAGATGAAGTAGGCATGAAGGACTGAGTAGAGAGGCATCAAGTCATTGCAGATCAACAAGTATGAAATTCTAAGCTGGATCTATCATCAATTCCCATGCAATCTACAGAGCAGCATATGTATCAGAAAAGACAAAGCTGAGACACGGAGCTTGATTCCCAACTGACTGATAACCACAAGACTCCACTAGCTCCAAGAAACCTGCAGCAAACACACAGTATCATTTCTATAATCACGACTCAACAGCAGGAAAAAAAATATGGAAACAATACCTGGAAAAATATCCTTTAGCTCTAATACTTCAAAGGTGTTAGGAAAAAGATTTCATCATACCTGCCTTCTTTATCGTGAAGAACAGTACAATGACACAATCATACTCCCTAACTTGCTAATAACCAACCTTCAGCCTCTGCATTTTCAACCAAGAACTTGCGTTCATCAGCTCTCTTTCCTGTCCTTGCAGACTCCAAAAGCCAAGCTACAGTGACTGCTGGCAAATTCCACTTCTTCGCAGCTTCATACTTGGAACCATCCGGTTCTCTCACTACAAGATGGGTACTGGCAAACATTCCCTTTTTTGCATTGGCTTTCCGCACAAAGAATTCTTGGACTCTAAAATTAGATTAATAAAACATTCATTTAGTCATAAACAAAATTAATCTAGGGCACATTTATACTATTATAAAAGGCATTCAAGCAACAGAAGAAGAACCAGTAGAATTATCTAAGGCCATCTACTTTGCACTTACAGCCTAACCTACACACACAAAAAAAATTAAACAGTAGTCGTTTGCTTCTATCAGTATTGAAAACATAACATTTCTCATACTCCAGAAGTCCTCACATATCCCATTTCCAAATCATACACTGGGCCTAACAGTCTTCTGCAAGATTAATGGGACAGGCTGGATTCCTTTCTGGAGCCAACAAGCATTATTGTTCATTTGGAAACAGTTTTCTTTATATTACAGTTTTTCTCTTATCATCAAGGACCTAATCTTTCAAGAAGCTGGGAGGACTGAGAACTCACCAGCAAAGAATTTAGTTCAAGCAGACTACAAATCAGATCAAATGATACTTTAAGCTATACAATTTTGCCACTTCATGACTAAACATGTTTTTCTTAATGTTTTTCAAAGATCCTGAAGAATTGGGAGCAAATAATTCACCATCCCAGCTCCTAAGAAATGGTGCACTATCACTGGTTATGAGGCTGAACGAGAGAGTACTGAAGAAGAGGAAAAATGGTCCACTCCTGGACAACTGAAAAGCAACTCAGAAGGCCTGACATCTGAAAAACTGACTTTTTTTTTTCCTCTGTTCTAGAGCAGAGCAAAAAGTTACTGAGACCTGGTCATTGGGAAATATGAGACTGAGCGTATTCTGGTAGAAATTAGGCTGTGTGAATACTGACTAAATTTCTCTAAAGGAGAGGAAAATAAGAGAACTATATAATAACGTCTCATTGCTTCAGCACTAGGTTTTATAAATGAAGAGAATCCAAAAGAGCTTTAACTCTTAATATTTGTTACTCCTGTAAAAGAAGAAATGAAATGCATAATGGATTTCATCACACTGGCTGTCTAAGAACAAGAAGAAATGGTGACAGGAGACATACCTTGCTCCTAGCAGTCCTGCCAGATAAACCAGGGAGTCTCTCTCTGCACCAGTGAACTGGCTAAAAGAAAGAACACTATCTTCCAGAGGCGTAACTCCTTCCATTACTGGGACTGGTGTGAAAAGTGGATTGGACTGGGGATCTAAAAGGAGCTGCTGTTCCACACATGTTATCTTAAAGAAGGTGAAAGAGAGAACAATGCAAATCAAGCCAAATAGCAATAAACCCAACAATATTTCAGCAACTGAACAATAGCATTTATGGACTCAACAGCAAACAATCCTGCTTCCATCATTACATCTGAGACAAATTATTTTCCATCGAATCAGATAAATTCTTTTCTAGATTATTTTAATTTTGTCATGTTTGACATACTAAGGCATTATTCAGAACTTTTCAGTTACTACTCTTCCAGCCCTGGAGGCTCCCTTAAAGTAGTTCAAGGCATGATCTGAGGGTCTGTATAGATTTACTTCACAGAAAGTTGCCTAGTGCTGAAAAATACTAACAGCAGTTAGTCTACATCATGTGCCTGCTCTTGGCAAATATGGTTAATATTTTTTTAACTTTGAGCTATAAAGCTGAGTTGCTCTTCTGCCACAAGTTAAAAAGCTATAAAAAACATGAAACAAGAAAAAGTAAGCACAAAGATATCAAAAGAAATCATTATTAGTTAACTAGCTCCTTCTACGCTTCATTATTTAGAGAGAATGCTGTTAAATTGTCATATAAGCCACCTTTCAGTCATGACAATGAAGAACTATTTAACAAGCCTATAGAAAATAAAATTAAACAGGTGAAAGATACCTTACAGATGCAAAGGCTTTAAAGCATGCTTTCATTTAGTGCATTTCAGATGAACCAAGGCTATCCTCTAAGTATATTTCTTATCTTTCTTAAGCCACCAGTAACTCTGCATTCTGACAAGATATATTTCTAATACAGATACCTGTTTACTCATGGAACTGAAAGTATAACTCCCTTACCAGCCATGTATTTGTGACAACATCCCCAACAGTTGGCTTCACTGTGCACCCCAATAAAGGTACCACAGCATAGTCTGCAATGGTTCGGCTTTGCAGCGGCAAAATTTTCCCAGCATTCTCCTTTATAATATCTGCAATGCAGGACTTGTCCTCATCACCAAAACCCAAAAGGAGAAATCTCTTTCTGACAAATAAGCCTCCTTCAACCAGTGCAGAAGACTCTCCCAAAGAACCATTACAGACAGAAGATTGATTCTCTCCCTGAACAGTCAAGTGAGTAACATCATTGAAGGTACTGGATGTTAGTTTTTCAACTTCATCTGAAAGGAAAAAGACCAACCATAGTAATTGCTTGACAAGAATATCAAAGACAACTCAAAAGAGTTTCATGAAGATATGACAGTATTCTGCTGTTTTCAGTCACATTTTAGTTAAAAACTGCTCTATATAGGCCTGTTTGATTTCTAAAACACAATATAGACGTTTAAAAGCTAGCCACATCTAGTACATTAATAAGCAAATGCTGCAAAACTCAAATGCTAATTATGAGCAGTTAAACTTCCCATGTAATGCTGAGCCTAGAACATACCTAATGTAGAATCATTATTTACATATAGCGAGAGGAAGTCGTCTTCAGCAGCTTTCTGGTGCTTTATAACATTCACAGCTTCTTTCTTCAAGACACTGTTATTTTTGGGAAGAACCAACTTCATTCCAGGTCGCTCCAAAATTGGGTTCTCTAACAGCTGGTAGTTTAGAGGGATATATTGTTCCACTGGATGTAGATAACCTTTACTAAATGACTCCAGCAACCATTTCGCTGTTACTACATGAGGCCTATAAAATAAAGTGTTATACAAACAAGTTACAGCAGGTTTCAGAACCGTGATTCTTCTTTCCTGCTCTGCAAATACTAATATATACACGCACCTGAAGTTTGTAACTCCAATACTAAGCAAGCTTTGGAAACTTTACAGACCTCAAGATTTTTTAATTCTTTCAGTCTGAGAACAGAGGATTTCATACTCATTTTCTATAACATAAATTATATCTGCCACTGCTGGGTTGCCAAATCCTTCCTCCTCAATATATTAACAAATACATGTTAATACCTCTTTTCACCAATAAGAATACTCATTTTTCTATTCACTGAGGTGACTCATGGCTAACCAAAGAACTACAGTATTCAAGAGCACACACAAGGATGTACTTATGAATACTAGCTGTAACTCTTCTCATTTAAGTCAAGAACTGTTTAGGATTTTGAAATCAATATATGTTTTCCTGTTTATAAGATGGTGGGAGAAAGAAAACAAGGCAGAAGTAGACCTTAAGCAATATAGTTATCAGAACCTGTGAGCTGTCTTGTCCAAAAAGTGTTTCAGCTCATCATTATTTTCCCCCAAAATGACATGGGTAACATCTTCATTAAGTTGATTAAATCGAACACCACCACCGCAATTAATAAGCCTTCTCATCTTGTCCAACTTCCTGCCGCTGAAGCCACACAGATAGATCTACAATGAGAACAGAGCAACAAAAAAGCCTTTTAAGAAAAAAAAAGTAAAAAAAAAAGTAAAAAGAAGAAATAAAGTAGGATAATTTGGTATAATTTGTTTTGACTGCTGTAGAACACAGAAGCTAGTGATGCAGCTTCCGAGAAGCAGAAAATTTAGAATTGGATTAATTTATCTTTGCAAATTAATCTAGCAAAACTTCAATATTTACTAATGGAATGATGCCCCAAAGTCGTACAACCAAAAAAACCCCCCCCACCCAAAACCACACACCAATTCTAGAACCCATTCACTACAGTGTTTAAATATATCTGTCTATAAATACATAATTTTATATTTATACTACATATTTAACACAATTATATACACATATATATATAGACATACATGCAAGCTACAGCAAGTGGACACAAAACAAATCCGGCATTTGCAACTGACCAAGGAAACAACAATTTAGTCAAGCAGCAATTGTCAGTGCCTCAAGTTAGTTGCTTCCACAGGCTAAGACTGAACATTTCAAAGCATACATTGTTAAACATACTCGACACCCATCTAACAAATCTTCAGGGGCGCGAAAAGAACTTATATCCACGTTTTCCAGCTCATGAGGAAGAGGATCCAGTCTGCTGCTCATAGCAGAACTACATGCAGTTTCGTTAACACCACTCAAATTGATATTGGAAATGTGGCTGACGTCCGAAAGGGTATGATCTTTAAACAAAAGTAAAATTTAAAAAGATGCGTTAGTTTTGGCTCATCTCTCTCCGCTGCCTCTCTAAACAAAATACAAAACTGCCACATACAATTTTGTTAGGCTAGAAGGAAATGTAAAGTCTGAAAAATAAAAAATACTAGGTAAGTATCTAGTGCTTAGTAAGGTACTAGTACTAGGTAAGGTTAAATCAAGGGGTTTATTTACACACAGATTGAGTATGGTCTTACTAGCAAGAATGCTTATGCACCTTCTGTTTATTCCCAAATGGATGTCATCTATGAGATAGCAGCCAATTAAACCAGTTTTCAAAGCTTTTATTCCAGTTTTGCGGCCACCTATTAGAAATACTCTTAAAAATAGAGAGGCCTCTCTGTACTAAAGAGAAGTCAACTTGAAGCTCTGTGATTTAAAAGAGTTATATGGAGTTTCCATAACACCTAACTTAGAATTCTCAGTGCTCTGTTGGTAGTGCTAACCCAGTGCTCCTGCTCAGTCATTTCCTGAAGTAGTAGTCAGTTAAAAGGTGTTTGGAAGAACACATTTAAAACTGGCTGTGTCTTTCATGCTACCATGTTTTATACAAAATGCTTTTAATTTTCCTTCTGTTAATAGCATGGAGTAAGTGAAAACAAATATATGAAGGAAAAAAAAATTTAAAAAAACCCGCCAAATCAGCATTTGTTTTCCTCCTAAGACTGCTGCAAGATTTAATTCATAACAGACACTTGTTTTAAACTACAAATGTATGAACAGTCTTTTTTTAGGACTTAAGAATAAGTGGTGTATATTTCTAAGCAGACAATCATACGCCTAATCCAAGTTTACTTTTTAAACAATTATTCCCATGTTTTAAGTCTACACATGTTGGAATATTAGATGTGCATAAAAGTAATCTGTTGTGTTTTAAGCATAAGCAGAATCAGAACCCAAACCGTCAAAACAGCATTGCAAAACCAGGCAGCACTCTGCTAATTTGAAACAGTTCTTCCTCCTTACTACAAATGTTTCCTACCTTACTTTAAAATATTTTAAAAAGGACTAACTTACTATCAGGCTTGCTGGCATGATTCGTAGGTGTTGATGTACTGGGTATATTACTCCGTTTTGATCCAGCCTCTATTTTATATATTGTCTCATCCTGACAGAAGCCTTTCTCAATGCTGTCAGAAAACCACTGCACAGACACACAGTGCACATTCCATTTTCTGGCACATTCATACTTCTGACCTTTCAAAAGTAAACAAAATAAAAATCACAAGTTACTAAAAGACTAATGCTTCAAACAGTGATTGCTGAAAGACGGATGGACTTTAAGAAAATTTAAAAATTCAGATAACTGATTTTAAATGTGCAAGTTGTGTTATCCTGGACCCTTCTGATAACCTGCTTATTTATTCCCCTTTATTTAAAATTAGAGTAAAAAATCTCATTGATGGCTAGCTCATGGGTACAGTATGACAGGGTACTAAACAAAAAAAAATAAAAGAAAAAAGAAAAGGCTTTAAAGCTTTCAAGCACAGGGAAAACAAATTATTTCCCCATGGGGAAAGGGAGGGAAATTGGGGAAAAAAGAAAACCCTTCCCATTCTTCTCACAGTAAAACTACAATCCTTTCATCCTCCCAAGATGAAAGAAAGGGAGTTTTCATTTCATCTTAGTAGGGAGTTCAGAAGGCACAAAGAATAGATCAGTTAAAAAACATTAGTCCACAATCCAATTTCAATCAGCATATAAATTAAGTCCTATCCAGCTCTCCCAAAAAAACAGTTTTTCTTTATTCTTCCATCCCCTCTAGGATTCTTCCTTTTTCTTCTCTTAAATACCATCTGGATCTTTTTTTTTTTCCCCCTTGTTTGTTCTCTTTCTCGTGCCTTTAGAGCAAAGTAAGGGTGCCCTGTGTTACTCGTCCTATCCACAGTGATTCCCTACACAGAAGTAGTAAGGGCAACACTGAAGCAGAGACAGAGACAGTTCAAACTCTTATGCTTATGCATATTCACACTACTTCAACTCAAGAAGTGAAAGTAATATTTACTCTGTAAGTTCTACCTTTTGGATCTTGAACTATGAGGTGAGTACATTCATTCATCTTGAGCTGCCCTGTATACTGCCCACCATGTTCAGCAGTGAGGCGCTGTACTTCTTTCCTGTCTGAACTACTTAAGCCAGTTACGCAAATTGTACAGCCAAGGAACACAGGACAAGCGTAGTCTTCCATGTTAACATCAGTGTACCTCATTATGCTAAAGGAATGAACAAAAGAAAAAAGAAATAAAATATTTTTTTTTCCAAGTATAAGCAACCAGAAAAAGAAAGTAGTCTGTATCACCATAAGAATTACCAGTCCCCAAAACAAAACCAGTTTTGTTTTGCTTTGTTTTTTATACCTTTGCTGAGACTTATCCCACAGTGTCTTAACCCAAGAGGGAAGCAAAATAGGTTTTTTCAGGGAAGCAGCTACTAAGTATTTTTTGCTGCCAACTTCTCCAGCTATAAGATGAGTTACTGACACATTGAGGTCTCTGTACACACGTCCACCCATCATCTGCACATATTTATGAACTTCTTCCTGGGTGGGGAAAAAAAATTACAGAAAATTATCAAGAAAAAAGAAAGAACCTACATCACACTCACGTTCACCTTAAAAAACAAATCATGGATTTAAATTGTCCATGGTTTTTCCTAAAAAGCTGTTCAAAAATACAAAATGGATATATGTGGAAGCCATAAAACCCATAAAATATAATTTCCATTTTATTTGCATTTATGATAAGCTGAACATAATATGTGCCCTTAATAAAAATACTACAATCATACTGTACGAGTAAAATTTTACGGATGGTTGACATTTTAGGTAGTATAAATTAGAAAGAGATATCAGAATAAATAAAAAGTAAACTTCTAAAGATAAACTATTTAAACCATAGCTGACTGGGTATCACATTTTTACTATGTACTTTTGAGGAACCAGAAAGAGAGCATGTTGTCTGTAGCATTATAGCTGCAGACAAACTAGCAAGATAAGTGATCCATCTAACCAGTTAATAAAAATCCCTAAAACATACATTTACTCCCATATTAATACAGCTGAAATCTTATATATGTATCTGCTTATGTAATATACACATGTGCATGCATAAATACACCACTACATACACATTTATATACTACATATACTTGTAAGACTCCTTCTTTCTCCATACAACTCTCTACATGAACTATACATAGTCTACTAACTATAGAAAGACTAGATATATCTAGATACAGGCACAGTTAGACATATATAGCATGACTGCTGCCTTAGTAATGAGCTATCTGAAGCAAATGTCAACAATAATTAGCTAAACAATCAATTTTGTACAATGCATTACCCTAACATCTTTTTCAAGGCTTGTACAGGATACCGTTACATCAGCCATGGTCATATTGTACACAGGATACTCAGCTCTTGGGACACATCGCTGGGACTGCATACAGTACAGGACTACCTGTGGTCCAACAATTCTACAACCAAGCTGCAATAAAATAACAGAAAAAAAAAACAAACAAAGAAAATTAGCAGAAGGTACACTGGTATAAAGAAGACTTTCCTTGTCCCTGAATCCTGAGGAAGACAGGGCCCTTGGTCTCTCCTCCTCCTCTAGCATCTCCAGGTAGTTGACAGTTTTGTTTTTACTTTCAGCTGCGGATTTTCAGTACAAGCCTTGTAGGTTTTCTGGCCTCAGTAAAAGCAGCAGATGCTATAGCTAACATGCCAGAGAATTCCAGCTAGCCTATCTTTGCCTGCTGGGCAATTCCTTGCAGGTCAAACGAAATCATGTTACTCAGGAGGTAAAAAAGTCTGAGAGCCAGCTTAGCGATTCCTGCAGAATCAAAACTGATCATACTATTTATTTTTCCACATGCTTCAAAATAATCCTTATGCTTTGCTAGTCATCTTCTTCCCTAAATAGAGGATGCAGTGAAGTTTTAAAAATTTTATTGTGAATACTTCATACTGCTATATTCAGTGCAATAAGAGAGAACATACAGAGTGTAAGTATGGACATGAGTGCTTCTAGAAAAGAAAGAATATAGCTAGAAGTAAGTTGACGGGTAGCATACCTTTTTGAGGTGATTGAAAACAGCGCCTCTAAAAGGGTCACAAATGTAAAGCGATTTATCATTTTCTTTTATACTGAGTGCTGCTTCTTGTTCAAGGATCTGGAGATATTCTTCTGACTGAAATTCTTTTATAGACTGCAGGTAAACAGTGCAACAACATTTGATTAACAAATCACAAATAGCTCACCCTGTGGAAACTACACAGGTACATCTACTTGAAACAGCTCACACCAAAGCTACCATGTGAGAATATACTGGCAGAAGAAATGGTTAAAATACCTCATGGAGGTCCCCCTCATTCCCCCGAGTCTTCACAATACGCAGACTTAAACGTTCATCATACAAACTTTCAGGACCTGATCCTGCCACACAGTGCCTGTAGCTCCCACTAACCTCTCAAGGTGGAAAACAATCCACAGTGTCCTTCCTAAGTTTGCTTAGTGCTTAGATGAGTGACCACCATCCAGACCTTCCAAGCTACGTGTCACTTCACTAAATGTCAACAGGTTTTGAAATTATAATTATTTCTTGTTCAAGTAATTTCTTCAACAAAATTGTTCTTGTTCCACAAACTTTATTAAACACTAAACACCTCTATTAGAGAAATAGCTTTATTTCCAGATGTATACATATAAGCTACATCTAAGTCAACCACAGAAATAATTTAATTAGATAATTCACCAAACTCACTGAGGAAGGTAATCAAACCTACTTACCTCAAGAGCTTTAAAAAAATACTCCGAGTTCCCAGCAGACTTTATGAATTTCACAAAAAATGGCTCCTTACTACCTTTCATCCTTTAACTGAGAAGCAAAACCCAGTAAGCACCCTGACATTCCCGGAACCGCGCAGTGACGGGGCGCACCGCCCACCTCCAGGAGCTGCGGAACCCCTCTCGTCCCTGTCCCTGTGCCCGCCGGCCCACGGGCCTGCCCCACGCCGCCGACTTCTGCCGGAGAGGGGCGGGGGAAAGCGGGGGAGACCGGGCCCACCGGGAGGCCCCTTCCCCACAGGGTCCCCTCCTCACGCCGGGGCCCTGCTACCGCCCGACGCGCCCACCTCCAGGCTCCTGCACACCCACCGGCCCCTACTCTGCAGCGGGTGCTCGGCACTAACGGTTTAACCACGCACCGCACCACACCACACCGCGACCCCGGCCCCAAGGCAGGACGGGAGCCCGACCCCAGCCCCTCACCCACTACCCGGCACCTCCACGGCTGGCGGGAAAGCGGCGATCCTCTCACTGCGCAGGCGCAGAGAGGGGCCGAGATGCAGAGGGCGGTGTCTCCGGAGGGCGGGGCGGGACGTGGGAGAGCGAGGAAGGCGCATGCGCCGCCGGAGATACGGGCGGGGAGTGGTTGCACGTCGTTACGGGACCGCGCGTGCGCTATCGCGGTCTGCCTGTTGGAGGCGCTGCTGAGCGGGGCCTGTCGCTCCGCCCCCCTGCCCCGCCCCGCCCCCCCGGTCGCTGTGCTCGCGCCGCCGGTCGCGTCCTCGGAGGGCGGGAAGGTCGCGCGGCGGCCTGTGGTGATCTGTGGTGAGTAACGGGCGGGTGTGTCCGGCCTCCTCCTCACCGAGCCGCCACCGCCCCGCCTCCTCCTCCTCCCTCTCCTCCCGCTGATGTATCCCTGCGGCGTATCGCACCTGGTTGCTTGTCAGTGCAGTCCCCTCAGCTTTACGCCCCTAGTGTGGCAGTGGTGGGTCCGTGCGCAGATTAAAGACAGCAGGGTGCCCAGGCGGGCCTTACTGAGCGGTAAGCTGGAGGAGATTCCTCTGCGGTCTGGAGACTCTTGCTGCCGTAGGAGGTGGCAAGAAAGGCTGCTTCCTTAGTCCCGGCATCCCCCGCACCTGGCACTTACTATCTAAAAAAACGCCTAAGTCCATCAAGGGGGCTCACTTGGAATAGGCTTGGGGTACTAGTGCTGCCGACTTCTGCTGGGGGGCGATAGGGGGAGTATCACAGCTGCCAGGGCCTGGGAGACGTTGGAAGTGTGAGCATCCCATTTCCATGCAAGTTTCAATCCTTATTGTCTTTCCAAAGGAAATACGGTAGGGAATGTATTTTTATTCTTGTAACTTCCAAGCTATAGACAAGAATGCTAAATGCTCTCTTTCCAGAACAGACGGCTGGAATCCGGACAACATGAGTGCATGCAAAACTTGTGCAGGAACTAGAACAAGCCTCACTTCTCCCATCTCACAGTTACATCTGCCAGAATCATTAAAAGGTGACCATGCCCACTCATCCAATGGACCTCCATTCTTAGTGGCCATCAGTGTTTTCTAAGGCTTGCTGCTGTTTGCATAATATTGATGCTGCCCATAGTGGGGTAGTAATTTTGATAGAAGATCCTCTGAGGAAAAGAAATGTTTCGAAAGAGGAAAGCATCAAAAGCATTGCCGAGGTAGTGAATGTTCGGTAGCATGACACCTTACAGTGTGGCCACATGATGGCAACATAATCTTAAGAACTGAAGGGAAGCGTGTGCACAAGTCTACTGTAATTGTTAGATGTTAGCTCTTCAGTCACTAGGGCAGATCCTAAACACACTAAAAATTCTTTTGTATGCTTATTTATTTTAAAGACACTTAATATTAATCTTCTAGGTTCAGAGTGAATTGTGTGAGATAGTGCTTTTCCCATCTGTAAAAATAAACAAAACCAAATGTAATGACAACCAAAATACCATATTTATTATGAGATTGTTAGTGACAAGCAGTTAAGAACACTGGAGTTATCTTGATGGTCCTGTGTTATTTGATGATGCTGGTTCTTAGTCCACTTGTGAAACCCTGAATTTGTCCTGCCTGCTGTTTCAGCATCATAGCAACCTGTTATGAAGAGGAATTTCTCTTCATTCTTCTGGGCTATTCTAAAAAAAGGGGGGAAGGGGAGAAAGGATCAAGAAGTCTAATACAAAAAAGTTAACCAACTTTAATGAATTGTATAATACAAAATATTATTACAATCTATTGGCAGAGTCCTTAATTGAATGCACCAGCAGTGCTACCAAATACCGTGTTTTCTATTGTCTCCTTGAATGTGGATCACAGTTCACTACAGTAGCTGAAATATGGCTTGTTCTCATTCGCTGAAATGTGGTCCCTTCTTGGTGAAGTGGGTCACCTGTGGGTCACCTGTCTCTAAGTTCCACCTCTTCCCTTTGGAAGCTGCTTGTTGCTTGGAAAGATCCACGCTGTAGAAGAGAACACTGCAAAGGATCGGGGCTGCTTTTTGATATGCCTCTCAGAAAGCTTGTCAGTGTGCTCGTGCATGTTTGGTTGTTATACTTTGCTCCTGCAGGGCTGGTCAAGATACATACCCTGCCTGACATCAAAGCCGTCCAGGTGTGTCTTAGGGGCCAAATGAAAGTTCTTGTCAAAAGCAGAATAAAATATAAAAATATTTTCATAAAGGTATTCTAGAAGGAAAAAAAAGCCAGCCTATCTAGAAGTTACTGCATGTAGCTTCCTATCTCTTTAAAAAATAAATGCATATATTTGTCATTTTATGCTGACATTACCCAATTTCTGCTTATACTGATATAGTTACCTGTTTTAAAAGTATACACAAAGTCCAGAAAGTAACTGATGCACAGGGTCTTGAAAAAGAGTATGCAGTTGAAAATCTTGTAAATTAGAAGGTGTAGTATACTTTTGTTATACTTCCCATGTGGATGTAGTCCAAAAGTGGTGCTTTATATGACAAAACTGAATAACTTAAAACAAGTGGCTTAATAAGCAAAGATTTCCCTATTTCACTTCCTGCTTTCACAAGCACTTGGCAATGTAAAATCTCTCTCGGGCTGTTTGAAACATTTGCTTCTTTGAAAATATTATTTAAAAGGCTATCTAGAGGAGTTGGGAAACAGAAATTGCCCTGCTGGATAAGAACAGCAATTAAAATATTCGCTTTTAATTTCCTGTCTCCAGAGTTGTCCAAAACCATATGTCTTAGGGGAAATATAAGAAATGCTAGAAAGGACAACTTGGCCTAAATCAATTAATAGCGTGATTATGGTATCATCTTAAGCATGTGAGTATCCCCATATTTATTTTATCTTTTCTGTGTGTTCAAGTGCTTTGCAGGATCTGAGCTTTAAGGGGAAGCCCAGTCATATTTGACCATCAGTCTTGCTAATTATGGAAGCTTTTGCTCTCTGTAAAACTCTTAAATGGCAGAAAAAAACATTGTCATAGCCCCCAAATGATACCTGCTTCTAAAACAAAAAAGAGATGCTCTATGCCCATGAATCTGTAGAACAGTGAATATTTTTACTTGTTCATATGTTTTGATAATTTAAATGTCTATAGCATATGCTTATCTCTAAAAACATCTGGGTCAACCCTGTTCAGAAATCATTTTCACACCTCTAATGCTGTTGTGGTTTTGCAGCCATTACAACTGCATTCATTTCATATTTTTAAGTTTTTCTCTTATGTAGGCTAGAAAAATGGCAAGCAAAATCACTGCACTAAAAAGCTAAAACCCTGCTGACTCGTTGTCCACATTTGATCTAACCTGGTTAAAGCTCCACGTGCAATACTTTATTTCTAAAATATTGTAAACATTGATTTTCTGATCAATGATAGGTCATTATATTAGCTTCTTAGTACGAATAGCATATAAAACAGCAGTTGATTAAAAGAGAGCCTTCTGAAATATCAAACTCTCAAGTCACTTAGATATCAACACCTAGCAGTTAAAACTATTATGAGAAAGATCCAAGAGGTTGATACTCAATCATACGCAAAGGAAAATGTACCTTGAAATATCAGAGTATCTTCTAAATGTATAAAACTTTCCCATACCACTTGTAAAGATTCAGTGTCACAGACCTCAGTAATTTAGGATTATTTACAGAGATACACGACCAGGCTAGTAAAAGATGTGACTGAGACCAAGTTTAAATGAGTGAGATGATATCTTGTATAAGGTACAGTCAAGAGATGTTTCCAAAGAACCAGTGTCAATTTCTAACCTCTAGTTCACTTCAAAAAAACCAGTTTATGAACCTGCTAACTGAGGCCCTCAGCCTTTGTGTGGTTTTGGGCCCTATAGTACAAAACTATGCTTTTACATTCACAAAAAAAGATAACTCTTTTTTTCCCTACAGAATCCCACATTAGCATATCTAGGTAGCTAATTTGATACATCCTTTTCATTTACGTACAAATACCCAAATACAAATACAAATGTATGAGCAAAATACAAATGTGTGAGCAAATGCAAGCTTTGGTAAATATGTTTTCTGTGATCTTTTGCAGCTGCCTTAGAGCCAATGTCCAGGACAGATTCTGCAGGCTTTCATCACAGACTTGATTTCGCAAAAGTGAATTCCACTTTTTCACTAGACACAACTTACAATGCAGCAGAAACTTCTTGTTCTCCAGTAGATTGTGTGTAGGTGGAGCTAGCCCGTTCAGCTGTGTCAACATAGAAGACGGGGCAGTATTTAGAGAAGTGGAATGCAATCTGCTTTCGGAAAAATCTATGAAGATACTTCCTAAATTTTTCTCCAGCGAAGGCATAAATTACAGGGTTGATACAACAGTGGATCATTGAGATTGTTTCTGTCACTTGGGTTGCTTTGTGCAGTTGACCACTGCCTTCACAGGTAGTGATGGAAAATGTACCTTGAAAATCACGCAACAGAATGCAAATGTTGTATGGTGCCCAGAAAAAAAAGTAGACAATCATGATGATAAAAATAAGCCTGACTGCTTTATGTTTCTTCTCATTCCTACATTGCAGTAAGGTCTTTATAATTTGTGTGTAGCTGCAGATCATAATTAACATTGGAATAACAAGTCCCAGGATGTTCATTTTTAAGGTCAGGAACTGCTTCCATGCATTTCTCTGCTCTGATGGGTAATGAGCACTGCAAGTATAACGTGAATTTTCCTTTTGAGTTTTGTGAAATACTATCCCAGGAACAGAAGCGCAAATAGCAATAGCCCAAGTGAGGGCGCTGGTGAGGATGCCATAGGTAACTGTCCTAGCTTTTAAAGCAAACACTGCATGCACTATGGCCAAATACCTGTCTAGGGTCAACAGAATTATGAAAAAAATGCCGCTGTAGAAGCCAAGGAGGTAGACACCTGAGAGAATTCTGCACAGCGCCTCTCCAAAAATCCAGTCGTGAACAGCATAATAAGCCCAAAAAGGGAGAGAAAATATAAACAGCAAATCAGAAATTGCCAAATTGAGCAGGTAGATGTCAGTCATACTCTTCAGTCTCTTGTATTTCACCAGGATAAGGACAACAAGCAAGTTGCCCGTGAGGCCAAATATCACCACCAAAGAATAAAGTGGTGGCAAAAGGTTTGCTGCAAAGTGCTTTTCCTCAGTTCCCATGCATGGCGCTGAATCGCTGTAGTCGAATTCTGTTGTCAGTGCCAAGTCAGCTAAGTCCATGGTATGGTTTTCCATGGTGTGTTGGTCTGGAAAGGAAGAAAAGGATGTTAGACTAGAGGAAACCCCAAGCTTGGCAGTGAGGGGAATGAAACACGCTGCTGTCCTCATCTGGAATGCTTTTTGCTGTTGAGCACATAAGCATTACTGCATCAATGTGTGGAAGAGAATGAAATTGCAGAGCTCCCAGGAAACCCATCTATATACTATGAAGTTACGTTGCAGCATGTTGGAAGTGTTCTGTGTGTCATTTCCTACGTGTATGCTGTCTGATGCATTTTTCCTCCTCAGCATGGCCTGTCAGCTGCCTGACCCAAGCAGAAGCAGAGGAATGATGAATTTAACCCGAGCAGTGGGTAGTTGAGGGCTGTTGTGCTCAGCAGTGGCTTTCCAAAGGGGTGGAGTGAGCCAGCAAGACAGCAGCAGGAAAGCAGAGCGGCTGGCATGCAGAGCGTAGCCGTGCTTCTCCTTGGGACCTGGCCACCTTCTCATCGTGCCACAGCCCATACTGTAGCCCTCAGCAAAGGAGAAGCAGGCACTGGCGAGGTGTAAACCAGTGCCTGCAAAGGTGCTGTGACCTGGGTAAAACAAACTGACTGCCGCTTGTTCAGGTTGTTGATGTCTTCCTGGAAGTCTTAATGGCTGTGGGAATCAGGTCACTGGAGGTGTGGAAATGACCTTTGCACAGTACTAAACATACCACAAGGTGGACCTGCAGTCCTGGGTGTTGCAGAGCAGCAAGTTGGCAGCGTTGGTCTGGGTTAAAGTGGCAAACGTTGTGTCCTTTACAAAGTCTGGGTTAGGCGTAGGCCATGGAAGCGTGCTGGTCTTGGGTGGCTCTGGAAGGAAAATGGTGCACAGTCCTGTAGAAAGAACAGATAGGCAAACACCTCGGCAAATGGCATACAAGACGACAGTTGCTATCAGCGTGGCCAGATGTAACACCTATATCTGTTGTGGCATCTTCCTGTCAGTTGAAAGACCTCCCCAGTGCTCGGGTATGAAAGAAGTTTTGATTCCTTGTCTCAGTAGCTGTTTAGCAGCCGTGATTCAGGAGAGACAAAGTTTAGATTGGCTAAGTGTCTTGGAGGGGGCACAAAGGCAAAAGGCAGATATGGCCATCGCTATGAGTGTGCGCTAAGAGTTCTTCATGTGTAGCGGTTGTTTGATATCATCCTTCATCCTTTGTTAGTCAGTGTTTCCAGTGAGGTGGCATAGTATTTGAGGAGGTGGAAGGGTTGCCCAAACTCTCTGTCGCTCCAGTTTTGGTTTGGGGACTGCTGGAGGGACTGGGCTTCCCTTGCAAGAAGGAGTCACAGCCTGGGAGGTAAGTGTGCAGCAGAGCTGTGAAGGCCCTCAGGCAAGTTCTGTTATAGTGGGAGCAGGTAAAGGCTTTTGACTTTGATGTCAGCCCTTCTTGTCGCCAAACCCTCCCCCTTTCCCAAGTCCCTGGTAGGACTGTGAGCCAGATGCAGAAGCATAGCTTTGTGTAATTTGGTCTCTGAGAAGTTGAGGAGATCTGTCTTCTCACAGACCTCCGGAGAAAATGGAAGAATTCCTGCGTGTCCTATAAGAAGCTGGGAAGAAGATTTTGTGAAGACGGGTGTCAGAGGGACTGAATGTCCTTCCTGGTCACTTAGTGGGGAAATGAAAGCGATGCGTTTGGTAGCCACTCAAATAGAGCTATTTGCTGTCTGGTAAAAGGGCTGCTTGCTCTTCCTGTGTTATTGCTGTGGTTTAAACCCAGTCGGCAGTTAAGCACCACACAGCCGCTCGCTCAGCCTCCCCCCCCAGTGGGATGGGGGAGAGAATTGGAAAAAAAAAGTAAAACCCATGGGTTGAGATAAAGACAGTTTAATAGGACAGCAGAGGAAGAGAAAACAATAATAATAATAATCATTATAAAAGAATGTACAAAACAAGTCATGCACAATGCAATTGCTCACCACCCGCTGACCAATGCCCAGCCAGTCCCTGAGCAGCGATCACTGCCCTCTGGCCAACTCCCCCAGTTTATATACTGAGCATGGCATCATATGGTATGGAATAGCCCTTTGGCCAGTTGGGGTCAGCTGTCCTGGCTGTGCCCCCTCCCCGCTTCTTGTGCACCTGGCAGAGCATGGGAAGCTGAAAAGTCCTTGAGTAGTGTAAACGTTACTTAGCAACAACTAAAACATCAGTGTGTTATCAACGTTATTCTCATACTAAATCCAAAACACAGCACTGTATTAGCTACTAGGAAGAAAATTAACTCTATCCCAGCCGAAACCAGGACAGTCATCATGACTACTTTTATCAGGTACTTCATGGCAGATTGGTGGCTGTTCATAGCAGGTTGGTGGTTTTGAAATCTGCATTTTCCTGGCAATTCGATACCTGTTCTCTTAACAAAGGCAACAAAGTGCCTCTTGACACAGAAGACTTCAGGTAGTGCATCTGCCCCAACTTGCTCTGTGAACCCTGACCACTCATGTAGTGCAGCAATGTTTGCTCCTTTCCTGCTTATAGCCCTGCCGTGCACTTTTTTCAATGGTGAGGTCTGTCCTTGTGTGATTGCAGATGTCTTTTGCAGAGACTACATTCTCAAAACCACCACTTCATTCTCTCTGCCCTTTGAGTTCTGCAAAACTAAATGTAATTGAAGAAACTCAGCCCATGGCTGGAGTGACACAGGGGCAGGCCCCTGGTCTGCTTTTTGGTAGAAGCTCATAGTGGTCCATTTTGATTTGCAGCCTGTGAAATCCCTGAAGTGTCTCTTTGTGGCTCTCTAGATAAAACTGTTCAGGTGAAAGGACTATTTTCTACTGTAAGCACAGATCGCTCAAAATGCTAATGTCCTTATCTATTAAGATAGTTATTAATTATCTATTAAGATATCTATATCTATTAAGATATCTATTAGGTAAGATATAAGATATCCTTATCTATTAATATATCTATTAGCTAAACCTAAACTGAGGTCTTGGGGAAGGGACTGGTTTCTAGGTCTTTGACCACTTTCCTCTGACCTTAAAAATGAGGATCTGAGTCTCTCCTGAGCTGCCAGCTCCTGATGGAGATTCTTACACTGCACAGTGCAGATATTAATCTGCCCAAAAAGAAGGAAGCATTATTGGAGCAAAAGCTGCACCTTGGAAACAAAAAGAGGTGCTGCTTTTGCAAACCTTTTCCCCGCCCCTTCCCCACATTCTTCCTGAGTGTGGCTGTCAGCTCTGCTCCTCACAATATCGAGAATGAGAACATTACTTTGGCACGTTGAGTATGGCATGAAGTTTTCTTCTGGAGAACAAGAAATAAGAGAAAATTGGCAAGTTTTAACAGTTTGGGTCTCACCTTTGCCTAAATACAATTTCTTGGGGAGAAAATAAGTGCTGTCAAACCCCTCAAAACCGGCTTTCAGGAAGCTCTGGCAATCTCTGTGAAACAGTTGTTTTCCACAGCTGTACTAACTACATAGTTATTACAATACTGAGATAATGGTTTTGTTGGTAAAGGAAGTGGCTGTGGGTCAGGTGTATTGACAGTAAGTAAACTAATTTTAAAGTATCAAAGTGTTTATATTTCTTAAGTACTTTCAGCAACTCTTTTAGAAGAAAAAGCACCTTCATAGAACACTCTTTGGTCCAAAACATTAACTTCTTTATTTCAAAATATGACAAGACTTGGGCACTGCGCAAATATTTAATATTCCCTTCAGTTAGATCTGCTAGA
The DNA here is from genome assembly GCF_034638445.1 of Ciconia boyciana. Lineage (NCBI taxonomy): Eukaryota > Metazoa > Chordata > Aves > Ciconiiformes > Ciconiidae > Ciconia > Ciconia boyciana. Next base: position 120,212,535 of record NC_132935.1, on the reverse strand, counting down.
TCTATGTTGTATGCCCTGACAGTACAAGCCCCTGGTACTGCATATAGCTAAATATCCCCATTTCCGATGTGTCAGTCAGTCTTGCTGTATACTGGGATTATGGGATGAGGGACTGGCTGCAAGACAGTGCCAGAACCAGCACGTTCTGTCTTGATCATTTTGGACCTGTGTGATGCTCATGCATAAACATGGGTATGAAAAACACCTGGGTCATAAACCCAGAGTGGGATTTTATGAATGTGTGATTGATAGGATTCATGTAAATATTACTGCAAAATGCTGCCTTGATACTGTTGTAATTCTTTTCGCGACTGCCCCTTCTTCCTGCTAACTGCTATCTCGGTGCCTTCCCTCCTTTTCCTCTGCCTTCTTGGAATGACAACCACATCTTCCTTGCATCTTTTCTTCCTTTTAATCCTTTTTGCATGCTTAAATTGTGGTCTCCCCTCTGAGCAGTTCCTTCTGCTGAGCCCCATTCCTCTAGCCTAGCCTTTGCTTCAGAAGCCTCTCTCTCTGCAAAAGTACTTACTACCCTGAATTGTGTATAGTATCCAGCACATGCTGACAATGGAAACTACAAATAACTAATTTGGAAACCAGAAAAAGGAACTGTAAATGGTTTTGTGCTTTATCCTATAATCTCACTGGTTTAGGAAATAGTGTTGGCCACTGGCTAGAATGCTTCACTGGGTTAATCAACCTGGGTTGTTTATCTAATTAGAAATATCTGGCTGGGTTTATGTTCCCTGATCATTAGGAAAAAACCCCAAAGATAATCCTGGAAGATCTCTGAAGAAAGGATATTTCAAAAAGAGGTCTACATTATTTTGAATACAGTTTAGATAAATGCAATATTTCTAGAAATCTGCTATACAAATTCTGTTGCTCTGGTTCGGACTAGCAGTCATGCAATTTTCAAGAGAAAAGCTCTCCATAGAAAAGCTGAGCAAACTCACGTCACTGTTTCATGCTGAGTTTCAGGTCAGAGCTCTCTGTTTTTAAAGAGGCAAAGATTTTGTTAAAGTGAGTTTCAGTGAGTACCATTTGCGCAATGGTATAAAATGGTAACAATTAAAAAGGTGTAGTAAATGGAAGTAAAATGCTAAGCTATCCTGAGTATAAAGAGGTTCCATGAGGCAGAGTGTTTAAAATACATCAGATTTTCTGTAGTCATCCTGTGAGAAGAATAAGTACTCTTCACTCAAATCAGCTGTTTTGTATTTGTAATAACAGTTTTAAAATCCAGATTTTCATCATTATATATCATCTTCAGAGAGAAAATCAGAGAGGCATACTCCATTATATTTCTTACTCAGATCAGTCTCTAGAGATTTATTTCTTTGCTTACCTGGATCCTCTGCTCAAGTCTTCTAGTGGTTCTGTCCTTTAAAAATAGTATATTTCATTTAACATATCCTATGCATTTCCCCAGGGTAATTTTTAAAGATGAGTACACTGGCAAGATTCCACAAGTATTTTTCAACTCGGGCATTAGACTACCTAAGCAACTACTAAATGTTTACAAGAAAAAAGAAGCAAAGGTGACTTACCATGTATCTATGGTGCAAGTGATGGCTTGGATTATTACATCAAGAGTAACGCTAAACCGATTTGTCAGTCAGGAGAAGAAGGTCAAAAACACCTCTTCCTGCATGAAGAAGGATGTATCAGTTTGAAAACTTCGAGCAAACAAATCAGTTTTCATTTTAAAAAAATCAAGGAGCAGTTCTCTTTTTTCTAAAAATGGGTCATCAGATGTTACTTTTCTAACTCTGAGAGATGTGCAGAGATGTTGAAATTGTGGAGGATCCTCCTAGGAGCTGAGCTCAAGGTTTCACAACCCACAGCTGTAGTTCTAGAAAAAGGTTTTTATATCATTGTTTTCTCTTTTTCATTTAGCTAACCTTTTTGCATCAAGAACAGTTTACATGATATTCATCCCTTTACATTTCTCAATCATTAAATTTTTTTAAGGTTTTTGTCCCTCAACAAAAAGTGGAGCTTTTGAATAAAGCTTACACTTCTATTCAGAATTACCTGCACTTTCTGTTGGCTTGCTCTGAGTTGCAGTCCTTATATTTTAGGAGATTTGATTGATTCTATTTTTCTCTAACCTGGTCTTTTGGACTGTGTTTTTTATTTTAATCCCTCTCATAAGACTATGACTTAGTCTATATAGTGAGCCTGACCTTTTAAAACAACACTGTTACTTACTTTTTGGAACTAAGCTTCAGAAAAGCCTGATAGAATCTGATTTCTTATCAACTTATTTCCTTGTGTCTGATTCCTGTGACTTTCAGAGTTAAAATGAAGCTGCACTGTGAGCAGCTTTTTAGATCCTTCTTAGACATCTAAGAAACCACACAGGAGGTAGAAAAGTACAGAGAAAGCAAGAAAGAGACAGTGCTTCTCAGATGCCTGAGAACCCCTGAGAGAGAAACCCTGAGAAGATACCTAATAAAGTGCAACCCCCTGCCTCCCTTGACATCTCTTTGGAGGATTCTGGAGTCCCTCATTCTGTCAGCCTAGTGAAGGCACTAAGGGGATGTCTTTCCTGCACTCAGTCCTTAGTATCCTTAAAAGATTCTAAAATGCCAAAAGCTGAATGGAGATATCTTGCTTTGGATGCTGCCATTCCTTAATGGAAGTCAAGGGAATCACAGCTTCTGAGTTACATCTCAGATCTGGGGGGAGACAGTAAAAAGCGAAAAGCTCAGCCTGATTTCCTTGTCAACCCTTCTTTGCACGAGGGACTAATCAAGGTCTTTATTCCATAGGATCAATAGATTTTTCTCTTCTTTTCCTAATCAGCTGTTCCAATGAGCTCTCTAAGGGCTGGAGTCTCAGCGTCGAAATTAATGGCCGCTGTAGGGTATTTTAAGGGCATGTTCGTGCTACCTTATTTGATGGACTATATTAGACCCCTATACAGTCAGTGGAAAGAGCTGCTTCTAAAAATGTTTCCACTACACCTAAATCAAGCTCCTAATTGCTGCCAAAGTTTGCTGACAAAAAACTGCACTTCTATCATGAATTCTTATAATTCTCAAACAAGGTATTGTATCAAATTGATTTTTCAATGTATAATTCCTAAACAGTCTACATATTGAAATTACCAGGCATTTTAAGGATTTCTTTGTGAAGCCTGCTTCATTGTTCACTGTTCGTTACATATTACTGAACCTACTGGAGACTCTCAAACCTTTCATAATCTCACACTATATGAACAGGGGAAACAGTCTCAAACCTGTTGTTGGACTTGCCTGTTTTTCATCAAGCTTTTGATTCTGAAATATGCTCTCACAAAAGTGGTCTCAAACATTTGAACTAACAACAACAACTTAAAACTAAGACCTGTGGTAGGCTGGTCTTCAGAAGTAGTCCCTTGTTCCCACAGATTCATTTGCTTTATTAATCTGTTTGATTTTGTTGCTTATAGCTTTTCATTCTCATAGCTCAGTCTAATCAGCAAGCGTAGCTGGGTATTTCATTTACTGATCTCACTAACCGTGAGATCGCAGAGGGTGTTGCACACCAACAGAGGGCCTCTGCTACTCACGGTTATAGCAGCTGACTAAGGGGAATGGTTTTGGTCTGCTCACCAGCTGGGTCTTACAGCTGGATGAGAGACTCCCCACAGAGGGTGTGAATAGCTAGGACACTTGGCAGCCCAAATACAGGGACGCACTGGCAGCAGGCACCTGGACTGTGACTTTATTATAAGCACCTACAAGATATGTTCAATTAGCTCTACACCAGCTGCAGATAAGCAGAGCTGCTGAGAAGTCAGATTTGATCAGGTCTTGCATGTGGCTGTAGGCGAGTCCAGGCCCCTCGTGCTGTTTGCTGGACACTGGGGTGCGGGTGGTTTGTTGTTCATCAATGCTGTCAGGCCAAGATCTTTCTTTCGTCTCCCTCTCTGCTCCCCTGCTCCCCTCAGTCGCTCTCAATGGGCCCCTGCAGGACTTGACCTCCCATCCAGCCTGAAGCTCCATCACACCAGCCTGGGAATGGCTGTCTTGCTGCTGCATCACCTCCTCCTCCCTCCTGCCTTCAGATTGCCTCCATCTAGTGTGTGTGTCAACGCTGAGGTATGGACAATGCAAGTAGCCCATCCATTGTTACAAGTCAGATTTTTTCAGCTTTTCTCAATCCCTTGCCCGGCATCTCTTCGAAGAAATGCACTGCTGCTTGCCATGAGTTACAGCAGATTTTAAGAATCTTTACCTACAGGTGAACCTCATAATTTTTCCAAGAAATCAAAGTTATTGTTCAATAATAGAAGGAATAATACAGTGGGTTGATACAGCTTGGAATTTTACCTATTATGGTTTTACTTTCAGAGATGAGTAGGAGTTATGTTTAGTGGTGTGACACTCATTCCCTCCGTAAAGACATTCCTGGAATGGTAGTGGGTTTCGTTCCTTACCCGTGGGGCTCAAGTTCATGTACTCAGCAAGTACGCAGCCATGTACACTGTCAAGTCAAACTGCATTCGTCAATCTCTTCTATCTAGTGACTGATTATATGATTGATCTTCATAGTAATCAGGCCACCACACTGAAGTATCCAGTATCTAAGTGAATGGTACTCCTGCAAGGAGATGTCATCATTTATGTGAAGTCTACACCAGTACTGAAATGTCTACTAGGACACATACCAGATGCTCACATACCAGTGTGAAATACAAATGTCATCAAGCAGAATTACGGGTACAGAAACTGGAAAATGCAACTAAAAGTTTCCATTCAATTTATTACAAACTTGTATCACCTGAAGAAGAAAGACTGGGGAAAAAAAAAGGCCTAGGACAGAATGGCAGATACCTTTCTTAGAGATACACAGTATGATAGTGCACAACACTCTTGTCTATAACTACAGCAAAGCAGATCATTCTTTTCATCTGGAGAAGAGGTCTAATGAAGACATGTGAACACAGACTGGATGCATTTCTTTTTCCATTGGTTCCCCCAATTATATCTCATTTTGTTACTTGTTATATTCACAAAATCCCTGTCCAAATTAGGTTAGTATTAGCATATACTTTATTTCATCAGTAATAGTTAATTGTCTTTGTTTTGAAGAGGCTGAATAAAGACATCCAGGTAAAACTACTTTGTTGCTTAGGGTTTTTTTTCTTATCAGCCATTTTTTTTAGGCTCTCAAGTTCTTGTGACTAATCTTTTGCTGCCACTGTACAATCACACCCAATCTTACATCTGTGATGTACATTCTTTTGAGGAAAATGGGGGAAAAAAGGTTACCTACCACACCGTAAGATTTATGTCATGGAGACTAGTAAAAAAAACCCAACAAAACATTATACACTTTTCACAGGTTTGAGGAAGCTGGGTTACAAAAAAAAAACTCTGGAAGACACAAGAATTTCTAATCTGGATTAACACTACTTCTTCACATGGTTGTTTACTGGCAGTAAGATCAAGGGGTTTTTTCTCCCTATTATTATTCTGTTTTCTGTTTGTTTCTCTCTTGTAAATCTTGCACATACATAATTATCCATTGCAGCACATATTAATTCCATTGTCATGGTATTATTTTTCTTTTGGCTTTCCCCAAGCTGCTGTTACTGAACTAGCTGTGTTTCCTCATGCAGTGAGGAGGAAGAGAGCATTGCTTCCTTCTACCATTTTTATCCAGGCTTCTTATGTATTACTGCCCTGTTTTATATATAAGGGGTTATCATAGTACAATAGATTTTACTTTTGGGCCATAGCTATGCATTTCACAAATTTTCAGCTCTCAGAATCTCATTTTCACATAGGTCTTTAATTCTCACACTTTGCTGTTTTCAGGTACATTTATAGTACATAAATTCTAGGTCTAGAGGTGCTGTTTGGGGTTATCTCAACTGTGAATCAGAAATACTCCTCAGTGTACATGTAAATCCTGGACCTTTGATTAGGCAGGCTGGGAAAATCGCACACCAGATTTCTTCCCAGTGAAAACTAGGTCACAGAAAGGATGGACAGAGTGTGTACAATGACAAGTTATGTGCCAGGACCCAGGAACCAGAAAGTACTTTTGGGTGCCAAAGATTAGGTGTAGTCTGTAGTTGTCCATACCTCACGATAGCGTTCCTGCAAGTTATATCCAAATGGCTCCTTCACTTCCATCCACTTGGTTTCCATTCCATTCAAAAAGTCTGGTATCAGGATAGGTTGTGTCGCTAGTGTCATATGGTTAGCGTCCTACTGGCAGAACCTCGTAGACAGTTCTGCAAAGCTGATCATCACTTGAAGGTTTGTACAGTTTTGCATATTGGCCTGTGTGTCTGATAATGCTGCCCTCCTTCCAGTTCAGTGTTGTGGCCCCACCTCCCCAGGATCAGTCATCTCAGACTTAAAACACTCAAACCAAGATTGCTCTCACTGTCACAGGAATTACAAAACTGCTTGGCAGTTATACAAACTTCTAGAACATTTATTTTCCCTACCTTTCCATCTTCTGAATGAAGTACAGCTCCTAGTAGGCAAGTGTCACCAGAATATGGGTACAAAGCAATGCCTTCACCCCTTATCTCTAGACAAACATCCTTCTTTGTTTAGGCCTGATTGCTATTGATATTCTAAATGCGCCAGAATTTACTGGTTTGGTTTTGTTTCCTCTGCTAGCTCAGTTTTTTTTATTACTATACTAAGGTGTAATGCTTCTAAAGCTACAGTAACCACAGTAGCCACTAGGAGAAGGCCAGTAAGCATCAGCAGTTGAAAACAGCAGCAAAATTAAACTGCAAAATGAGCAGTATCTTCTGGTTGTGCTGTTTAACCTGGTCAGCATCATGTCATTCTCTTGGCTCTTCATTTCTTTTTTTTTTTTTTGTTAACTGGAACAAGATACCATGTAAATTTGTCCTTATGTTGTTTGTATTTATGCCTTTTGTAATTTTCACTGGAAGGAGTGATATTTATTTTGGAGCTTCATAACCGAAAGTCTCTCTTACTCACCTAAATCTTTTAATGTTCTGCTCAAAGTATTTATCTCTGATCTTCCCATTACTCTGGCTAGTACTTTATTAGCCTCTGTTAAAACTAATAAAGTCATTCTCTCGTTTTTTGCCACTAGTTTTTCCTATTTATCCATTTTCACCTACTCCTCTTCCTTTATACTCCATTTACCTTTATCTCATCTAAAATATGTACACATAAGGTCACAGCTGGGTTAACAAACAAGAAAGTCTTATGACAGGAACATCCCTATGCACTGGTTACCAGAAGTTTCACTATTTCTATGTTTGTCCATTATATACTTGCCACAGACAAACCAATGGCAGTGATTATAAATCTGGTGGTTGGTTGTGGGTACTGCTCAGCACTCACCAATACCATATATGCACTTTTGCTACGTTTCCTTTTGCCCCTTCGGAAGTCTGCCTGACTGTCAGCAGTTATCTTCTGCTGTGTGGGGTATTCCCTCCCCACATGCTTCTGAACATGTGGCAGTAGCATCTGCTACCAGGAAGGTCAGACTCCATCCTGTCCTGTGCATAAACTATTCGATTTGTTTCAGGGCTGTGCATAGATATTTGTCCGTGGCACCTGGGCATTCTTTTCATAAGCACGCTGAAAGCCCAGTCAATGCATTATCTCTTCAAAAGTTCAGTGCCCAAAATTTTGAACTTGTAACAGTTTCCACTTAGCTGTTCAACATTTGTTGTAAAGCAACCATTTACTTGTAGTGTTCACAAAGCCCCTGTCTTGAATCTTTTTGGTGTTCTGGTTCTACTTGTACACTCTCGCAAATGCTTGCTTTCGTTTCCTCAATATCTCACCAGAGCAGCTCAGATGCCTCCCAAGCACTGCAGTGGTTCTTCCTTGTGTTCTTCTCTGTGTTCTTCAGCTTCTTCTCTGCTGTTATTACAATTCTGGTGTGCCTTGCCATTTTCTTAACACACCTTTAGTTCATTGCACAGTTTCTGCGTATCTGCCTGCTTCTCTAGCTCTTACATACACACTGTATCTTCGTCTCGGTGCTTTTCACTGCAGAGCTTGAGTTACGGAATATTTGTCTCCTGTATGTAAAATTTCTGCCACCTCTCTGCTGAGGTGACTTGTGTTCTCTTTCATAGGGACTGGGGATCTTGTTACATCTTCCCCATGATTAGCTCCATGCCACTGTGACCAGACTGCTTAAAGTCCTGCTAGCCTAATTTGTAGCTACCTGGCCTGTAGCTACACCATCCTGCAGCCACATCTGACTGATTAAGACTCCAAATCTGCCACAAAACTATCTAGAGCCTTGTTTGTCTCAGTGCAAAGCTACAATGAAGGATCAAGGATTATCCTGCCTGGGCACATAACATAACAATAAGCTAATCTTTAGGTTTAGTTTGTTTGTTTTCCTGCCAGCACAAAATAGAAAATGCAAATCAGAAAACAAAGGCAGTGGGTATAGAATTTAGCTTATCCCCTTGTGGATAGATGAAGACAGTGTGCAGGGGAGAGGAGGAGGTGTGGATCATAGGCTGAAAAAAGGAATTGGGACAGTGGAACAGGGAGAATGACATGGTGAAGCAGAAGCATATTTCTATATCAAACTTTGAATGCTTAAAGTTCCTTACACATAAAACTTGGGAGATCAGGCACACCACTTTGCTGGGGTCACTCTATGCAGTGCAAGGAGATCTGAAATTAGCTGCAGAAAGTCTATGGAGAATCCTGTCTTTATCCCAGTATTAACAGAGTGCTATCTTTTATTGCTCTCCTTTATTCCTCCTCTTCCCCTATACGCATCCCTGTTTCTCCTACCTGTCAGATTTCACCCATCCAAATCTGTGGCCCCAGACTTTTCCTGAAGCTGTTATAATGCACTCTTCTCAGGCTTGCGGGTGGATAAAAGCCGTGCCAGCTACAGTAGCTTCTGGACTGGGCAAACAGTTCTCTGCTTGTTTGGTTTGGTTTGCTTCACTAGGGTGTGGTATTGTGAGTGTTTTAAGTCCATAGTTGCATCTTTTTGCAACCTCCATTCTGACAGCAGAGCTGATGCCCTTTTGCTTAGGAGGAGAACATGGGCTACAGGGTATACATTGTTTTTCAGACACAGATTTTATTAATTTCACTGCATTAACATGAAAACAGGAAGAAACGTAATTCCAACAAGAAAAGAATTTAAAATAAAACACAGCAGTAGAAATATCACAGTTACAGCAGGATTTGTATCACACTTAACTAATTTATGCTTTAATATTAAAAAGGTGCTTTCACTTTAGTGCAGTAAAAAAGTACAAAAGAAAGGAAAAATACTATTTCCAAGCAAGAAAGTTTACTGTGAGGATAGTTTTTGGTCTTTTCTTTGGCCTATCTGTGGCTTTTAACCTCACAAGGTAGTGGCCAGATTATAATAGCTGATAGGACAAAAGCTAACAATAGAAGCAGTCCCTTGATGTTACAAGGCTAGAGGGGGAAGAGTATTTGCACCACCTAGATTAAGGCATCTGATACCTAAATTAAGAAGCTGGCATTTCCAGGCTCTTTCTATAGTCAGACAGGTAATCTTCCCCAGAGGCCATTTAAATCATATGTCTGCTTCTGACTTGGGCATCTATTTTTCTCTACTGACCACTGAGGGACCTTGAAGAGATTTGCTGTTAATTTAGGCATCTGAATCACGTGCCTAATGTTAAGTAGTGTGGAATCCTCTCTTATGTCCTTATGTTGCCTAGAGGCTAGCTGAACCTGCCCCTCCAGATTTCCACGAGCAAGGCTTTACATGCATGAGTGGTGCCCTTTGAAGTAAATGGGAAAAAAAGCAGAAGGAGAGTTCACTTGCATGAGGGGTGCTCACCTGCACCTCCTTACAGTTTGAAGCAAGAACTTCTCCACTGTGCCCCTCCCTCCTCTTCTTTGCTAACATCATGTCCCTAGAACACCACTTTCTTTTACAGGGAAACTCCTAATAATGGCATAAATGTATGGCCATACGACACCAGTAGACTAATGGTCTCGAGTCTTCAATTAGCACACAGTTCTAACTGAGGCAACAGTTGGCTATGGGCACTCTTCTCCGGAAGGTAAAGTGGGTATGTCTCCTCTGCAGTTGGCTGCTTTTGCAGTTCCAAGGCTACTGTCTGCCTAGAAGTGTGTTCCAAACATCAGACTTACTGTGTATGTGAAGAGCATGTTTTTCTCATGCAGGAGCCTAGCCTGCCACACTTACTGCATCTGCCATGTAAAGTCTTCCTCTACACACATGATCTACCTGTCCAGAACTAGGGAGGCTTACAGTCAGTACTGTGTTCATGGTCTCCAAAATCCTTCAGAGGGTCCTGATGTTTTTTTCATACAGAATCTTGCATACCGAATACCAAGGTAATTTTCATTCTAGCCTTGCAGATCTTTGGTGATGTGCTTTTATTGGTTAAGTGCTGTTTTCCTTGGAGGGATATGATTTGTCAGAAACAAGCTCATGTTTTTTTGGGGTGCAACATTGTCTTGTTGTGCAGTCAGTAGACTTGGTGTGCGCAGTTACTTGCAAAATTGCACCCACAAAAATCATGATGTTGCCCATTAAAATCCCACTTTGGAAAATGTTAGCAACTGAACAGTGATATGGCAGGCATAAAATTAAAGAACTAAAATCAAAATACTATAACTTAGTCTATATTCAAAAGGATTATGTTTAAAAATGACAACACTATTAGCTAACAGATAAATCCTTGCATTAAATGGCCCCAGTAAGATAAAGGTCAGTCAACTCTCCCATCAGAAGAGAGATACTATCTTGATATATCTCATATTCATCCTCAAATTCCTTTTTATGGAAACAGCTTTTATTCATGTAGGGAAAATAAGGGGTAGGGGGGGAAAAATGAAGAAAACTTAAAGCCTCCCTCTATCAAATGCCTGACCATGTTGCAGAAAGAATAGTCATTTCCAAAAGATGTTCCATTAATGTTGAATACTAAATAGGTACATCAATCCTCAAAGCTTTCTCCCAGTGTTTATCTTAAAATGTTCACATAACAGTAAATGGCTCTTGTGAGATGACATTACTCCTTAGTCTCTTCCATATTGTATTCCCCGTAGGAAAACCTCACTAGCATTTGTTCATTGGATAGAATTTGGGTCAAGAAACAGAATTGTACTATTCTGGGTCCCATTCAAATCTTGATGTGATCCAGCTATGGTGTTAATGTTTCCTCACTAATTCTCTTAGTTTAAGAATGGAAAATGCTGTAACCCCAGGGAACAGTTAACCACAAGAACTGAGGATCATACAGTTTTCAGTAGTGGTTGACATAAAGATCTTAAATAATGTCAGGCAGTCCTTAAGGCAAAGCAAGTGATGCAACATTTACTAACTAATGTTATGATGTATTTTTACAGTCCAGTAGAGATGTCATGCTCTGCAGTGGACGGTGTGAATGTGGAACTAATTCCTTCTAATTTTTCACGATAAAGATTTGGACATTTTTTGCAGAGGTGGACTGCAACATGCTTTCGGAAAAAGGCATAAAGATATTTCCTAAATTTTTCTCCAGCGAAGGCATAAATTACAGGGTTGATACAACAATGGATCATTGAGATTGTTTCTGTCACTTGTATTGCTTTCTCCAGTTGACTTTTGATTTCACAATTTGGGTCAAAAAGGGAACTTTGAAATGTATGCAAAAAAGAAGAAATATGGAAAGGTGCCCAGAAGATGAAGTAAAAAATCATGATCACGAAAATAAGTCTGACTGCCTTCTGTTTTTTCTCATTCTTGCACCTCAATAATGTTTTTAGAATTTGTGAGTAACTGAAAATCATAATGAGCATTGGAACAATAAGTCCCAGGATGTTCATCTTTAAAGTATAGGAGTACTTCCAATTTATTGTAGTATCGCTTGGATAATGAGCACTGCAAGTATAACGTGAATTTTCCTTTTGAGTTTTGTGAAATACTATCCCAGGAACAGAAGCGCAAATAGCAATAGCCCAAGTGAGGGCGCTGGTGAGGATGCCATAGGTAACTGTCCTAGCTCTTAAAGCAAACACTGCATGCACTATGGCCAGATACCTGTCTAGGGTCAACAGAATTATGAAAAAAATGCCGCTGTAGAAGCCAAGGAGGTAGACACCTGAGAGAATTCTGCACAGCGCCTCTCCAAAAATCCAGTCGTGAACAGCATAATAAGCCCAAAAAGGGAGAGAAAATACAAACAGCAAATCGGAAATTGCCAAATTGAGCAGGTAGATGTCAGTCATACTCTTCAGTCTCTTGTATTTCACCAGGATAAGGACAACAAGCAAGTTGCCCGTGAGGCCAAATATCACCACCAAAGAATAAAGTGGTGGCAAAAGGTTTGCTGCAAAGTGCTTTTCCTCAGTTCCCATGCATGGCGCTGAATCGCTGTAGTCGAATTCTGTTGTCAGCGCCAAGTCGGCTAAGTCCATGGTATGGTTTTCCATGGTGTGTTGGTCTGGAAAGGAAGAAAAGGATGTTAGACTAGAGGAAACCCCAAGCTTGGCAGTGAGGGGAATGAAACACGCTGCTGTCCTCATCTGGAATGCTTTTTGCTGTTGAGCACATAAGCATTACTGCATCAATGTGTGGAAGAGAATGAAATTGCAGAGCCCCCAGGAAACCCATCTATATACTATGAAGTTACGTTGCAGCATGTTGGAAGTGTGCTGTGTGTCATTTCCTACGTGTATGCTGTCTGATGCATTTTTGCTCCTCAGCATGGCCTGTCAGCTGCCTGACCCAAGCAGAAGCAGAGGAATGATGAATTTAACCCGGGCAGTGGGTAGTTGAGGGCTGTTGCGCTCAGCAGTGGCTTTCCAAAGGGGTGGAGTGAGCCAGCAAGACAGCAGCAGGAAAGCAGAGCGGCTGGCATGCAGAGCGTAGCCGTGCTTCTCCTTGGGACCTGGCCACCTTCTCATCGTGCCACAGCCCATACTGTAGCCCTCAGCAAAGGAGGAGCAGGCACTGGCGAGGTGTAAACCAGTGCCTGCAAAGGTGCTGTGACCTGGGTAAAACAAACTGACTGCCGCTTGTTCAGGTTGTTGATGTCTTCCTGGAAGTCTTAATGGCTGTGGGAATCAGGTCACTGGAGGTGTGGAAATGACCTTTGCACAGTACTAAACATACCACAAGGTGGACCTGCAGTCCTGGGTGTTGCAGAGCAGCAAGTTGGCAGCGTTGGTCTGGGTTAAAGTGGCAAACGTTGTGTCCTTTACAAAGTCTGGGTTAGGCGTAGGCCATGGAAGCGTGCTGGTCTTGGGTGGCTCTGGAAGGAAAACGGTGCACAGTCCTGTAGAAAGAACAGATAGGCAAACACCTCGGCAAATGGCATACAAGATGACAGTTGCTATCAGCGTGGCCAGATGTAACACCTATATCTGTTGTGGCATCTTCCTGTCAGTTGAAAGACCTCCCCAGTGCTCGGGTATGAAAGAAGTTTTGATTCCTTGTCTCAGTAGCTGTTTAGCAGCCGTGATTCAGGAGAGACAAAGTTTAGATTGGCTAAGTGTCTTGGAGGGGGCACAAAGGCAAAAGGCAGATATGGCCATCGCTATGAGTGTGCGCTAAGAGTTCTTCATGTGTAGCGGTTGTTTGATATCATCCTTCATCCTTTGTTAGTCAGTGTTTCCAGTGAGGTGGCATAGTATTTGAGGAGGTGGAAGGGTTGCCCAAACTCTCTGTCGCTCCAGTTTTGGTTTGGGGACTGCTGGAGGGACTGGGCTTCCCTTGCAAGAAGGAGTCACAGCCTGGGAGGTAAGTGTGCAGCAGAGCTGTGAAGGCCCTCAGGCAAGTTCTGTTATAGTGGGAGCAGGTAAAGGCTTTTGACTTTGATGTCAGCCCTTCTTGTCACCAAACCCTCCCCCTTTCCCAAGTCCCTGGTAGGACTGTGAGCCAGATGCAGAAGCATAGCTTTGTGTAATTTGGTCTCTGAGAAGTTGAGGAGATCTGTCTTCTCACAGACCTCCGGAGAAAATGGAAGAATTCCTGCGTGTCCTATAAGAAGCTGGGAAGAAGATTTTGTGAAGACGGGTGTCAGAGGGACTGAATGTCCTTCCTGGTCACTTAGTGGGGAAGTGAAAGCGATGCGTTTGGTAGCCACTCAAATAGAGCTATTTGCTGTCTGGTAAAAGGGCTGCTTGCTCTTCCTGTGTCATCATAACTGCTTTTATTGGGTACTTCATGGCAGATTGGTGGCTGTTCATAGCAGGTTGGTGGTTTTGAAATCTGCATTTTCCTGGCAATTCGATACCTGTTCTCTTAACAAAGGCAACAAAGTGCCTCTTGACACAGAAGACTTCAGGTAGCGCATCTGCCCCAACTTGCTCTGTGAACCCTGACCACTCATGTAGTGCAGCAATGTTTGCTCCTTTCCTGCTTATAGCCCTGCCGTGCACTTTTTTCAATGGTGAGGTCTGTCCTTGTGTGATTGCAGATGTCTTTTGCAGAGACTACATTCTCAAAACCACCACTTCATTCTCTCTGCCCTTTGAGTTCTGCAAAACTAAATGTAACTGAAGAAACTCAGCCCGTGGCTGGATTGATACAGGGGCAGGCCCCTGGTCTGCTTTCTGGTAGGAGCTCAATTTAATTACATGGTGGGCCATTCTGAGCTGTAGCATGTGAAATTTGTGAAGCGTCTTAAGCTCATGTCAGCCTACTCAGCTGTTTGAGGGAAGGATTATTTCCTGCTTCGTAATTACAGACTATTCAGGATCCAGAGGACCTAGTTTTAATCTGTGTCTTTATCTCAGTGGATATATGTATAATACAAATAATCTTCATGAACAAATTTTATTGATTACACAGTGTTAAAACAAATTTGTGTGTGTATATGCACACGTATACATACATATATATATACATATATATACACTCATACATATATAGAATCGCAGAATCATAGAATCATTTAGGTTGGAAAAGACCCTTAAGATAATCGAGTCCAACCATAATTCTGACACTGCCAAGTCCACCACTAAACCATGTCCCTAAGTGCCACGTTTACACGGTTTTTAAATACCTGCAGGGATCATGACTCAACCACTTCCCTGGGCAGCCTGTTCCAGAGCTTGACAACCAACCCTTTTGGTGAAGAGATTTTTCCTAATATCCAAACTAAACCTCCCCTCCTGCACTTAGCCTTGTTGAATCTTTGTATATATGCAAAGAAAGTAATAATTTTTATAATCTACTTTGGAACTTATTTTGAGACTTGAAAACAACAGAAAATACTTTTGGGAGTAACAGAACTAAAGGTAATTGATTCCCTACAGATTTGTCTCCTTTCCCAAGTCTTATCTCCTGTGATGGGTTGACCCCAGCTGGCAGCTAAGCCCCCATCTAGTCACTCACTCACTCCCTCCACAGCGGGATGGGGGAGAGAATCAGAAGGGCAAAAGCAAGAAAAACTTGTGGGTTGACATAAAGACAGTTGCATAAGCGAAGGAAACAGAAAAAAACACAAGAGATGATACAAGGACAAATGCTTGCCACCTCCCACCAAGCAGACGAATGGCCAGCCAGTCTCTGAGCTTTGGAAAAATTCGGCCCCCCCCGAAGATCTATCGCTGAGCATGACATTATATGGCACAGAATATCCTTTTGGTCAGTTTGGGTGACCTGTCCCAGCTGTGGTCACAAATCTAAAAGGCAGCACCATAAGGGCTGCTGTGAAGAAAATCAAGTCCATCCCAGCCAGACCCAGTACGCCTTCCCACTGCCAAAATTGAGCTCCTGCCCTGTACAACTGGCATTGATGCTGCCTAGAAAGACAGCATGTACTGTGGTTATTTTGTTTACTGTCTATGACCTGATGGGAAATCTCTTGAGCATTTGCACGGGATAGGAGACAGATCCTCCTCTTCACAACAAGCACAAAATATTAAAAATATTTTCTGAAACGCTTTCTAAAAAATTCCTTATCCTTTGCACACAAGCAATGTTAATCACAAAGAGCTCTAGAAAAGTGACCTGGCTAACAAATTCTATTGGAAACTACTGTTTGCATTTGATTATTTTTTTAATTTATCTTTAACCATTTTTCCAATTTTAATTTTCATGCAGAAAGGAACCTCTTCTGCAGAAGCTGTAGCCCTTGACAAGAAGTCTGGTTCTGGCTCCAAAATGATCTAGGCATGAACCTTCAGAATGGGTGTGTTAGCAGAGGAATCTCCAGGTTTACCTCTGCTCTTGTGCGGTAAGTATAAACGGGCTCTTCTGAGATATTCTGATTTGGGAATTTGTGATTATTTCCCTCTTATTTTCCTTCCAAAATTACAAATGAATATTCAGGAAGTCTTAATGATTTTCATTTGCATAGCTTTCTTGTTTACTTTATGGACTGCATGCGGCCATCAGTGCCCACTGTCCTGCCCACACACCCACAGTTTCTGCATGCACAGGGTAGTGTTGGTTGCTAACAGAAATTCTGGATGATTTCTGCAAAAGCGCGCAACTGAGTCAAACCTAAGGTAGAAATATAAGAGAAGGATAATTTTCTCTTTGGTGCCCTCCTTCCGTTCTAATTTATCCTGTGTGCTTATCATGCAAAAGCATCTAAATATATGAGCAGTCCAATAAGATGCTACTCTTGTTTCCCCTCGGAGGACTGGTTATGTTCTGAGTCTGCAAGAAGTAGGGTACAGTGAAGTATGACCAAGCCCTGGGCCAAATACCTGCACCCTGGGAAAGAGTTCTTGCAGAGAAAATGGGATAACAGCTTGGATGGGAGAAAATTTTATTTTCTTAATAATTGTAACGTCGTGAGCCAAAATAAATGTAATTTCTTTAAGTTTTAACAAAGCTACACTTACTGCAACCTCAGAGATTCATGTAATGAGGATGTAGCTCTGAATCATGTCTTTTCAGATTTCTGTATTTAAGCTGCTTTGAGAGAAGTCTTTGCTAGCTCTTGAGTATTAGCTGTTATCTATAGTGTGTCACCTTTAGCTATAGAAGTGTCTAGGTGCTGGTATGACTATCAGACATTTTCATGTTAAAGTAATTCAAGCAAAGAGGCTCCTGAATTGCTACACTGACTTATTCAGGGATGGCAGTTGTCACAGCTCAATAAGCCTGCTGTGCCCTAAAGGGGATTTGGACAAAGTTTCCTCATGGAAATCAGAACATTTGATAACTACAAGTTAGAAGAGCATCCGTGCATTAATGGAGCCTTTCCCTTTTTATGGTCTAAGACAAGGTTTCTTTTTTGAAATGTGTGAATGGGTAACACAGTGCTACTCCCCTTGCCCTCACTCTCCTCCTTTTCACAAATGGCAGTGTCTGTCATACAGAAAAAGAAATTGCTTAATGACTTGTAGCCAGCTTAAAAGTATGTGTCAGCAGCATCTAGGGCACTTTATGAAGAGAGAGAAGTATGATGTAGTACAGGGTAAAACTGAAACTTAAATGAAGAAAAATAATACCCTGATATATCCTGATAGCAGGTGTTGCAAGAGAAGTGCCCAATGTTGCCTGCTAACAGCTCTATCTCTTTAACTTTGCCTTTGACTTTCCAGATGGAGTCTGTGGACAGGCAAAACTACAGAGAAGACTGTGCACAGACACCAAAGACATCTTGGGGAGCAAGCATAAAAGTACGTACTTTTCTTGAGTTACCAAGAAAGCTGACAGAAAAGATGGAAGTGTAATCTAAATGCTGTATGTAAGACTCTGAGCTGATAGTTTCCCTCAAACACATCTTTTCATGTGGTAATGACCACAGGATTTCTTTCCAGGATATGATCGGGGAAAGACAGTCCCTTCCAAAATTAAACATCGCTTTGGAAACCTCTTTCTCTTTTATAACAACTGAGCATTACAAACATCTCTTCAGAATGGCTTGCTTCCTAACTGATGGGTTTTTTTCCATCCCTGCAGAACTTTCAAGGAAAAATATGTTCTGGGCTGGAAAGAACAGGCTTAATTCTCTGTGAACCCTCAGGATCCAATTGTTTCCATTCCCCACCAAAACCAGAAGGACAGTCTTGCAAAAATTCTGAGCTTTTCTGCAGTTAGAGTCAGTCTATGTGGTTGCAGGACAAAAGAAGTAGGAGTTGTTCTTACCTAAATGAATGTACAGTAAAAGAGTAGCGTAAGCACTCTGAGAAAGAGAAACTTGAGACAGCTATTAAATGTCTTCCTCCAAATCATGACTATATGTGTAAGAGGGCTCTTCTCTTGTGTAGGCTAAGTCCTATGCTAGTATCTCTGTTCAGGTTTTTTTTTCAGTGTCTCTGCTTAAACTGCTTCAGATAAAACATTGAATTTAGAGTAATTCAAACAATAGTTGTAGTCACAACCATTCAGGGGATGAACTTGAGTATAAAAAAGAAGAATAATAGTCTGGAGTGGAGATTTCTAACATATGTCATAGGATCATGGCCCTGTCATGTTATTGCTGTAAGGGTCTCCACGCAGACAAGTTCAAGCCCACTGCTCTGGCACTGTCAACTATTCCTGGCAATACTCTGATGTAGTTCCTGGCAATACTCTGGCAATACAATGACAGTGCGATACTCTGATGAAAGCAAATGTTGCTATAGCTGCATATTTGATATACTAAAAAAAAAAAAAATTACATTCGTAGGCTGTTGTAGCTTTTTTGCTAATACCCAAGTGGCAAGTCTCATTTATCCAAGCAGAAGAGCTCACCTCTCCTTGTGTGTGACAATGGTACAATTCCAGTGTAGTAGTGATGAATTTTATTCATGTAAAACCTCATTAACAAAAATTGCAAGGCAGATCATGACTGATACATATGAGATATGGAGTACAGGCTTTCTAATGTAGTGGCTCAGAGGCATCACATTAAAAAGAGGAACCAATCCCAAAGAACGTATCCCTTCATAACATGATAATGAACACCTTTAACAGGTTAAATGCTTGAATAATACAAAGAAACCATGTGATAGGATAGTGATGAAGAGCATCTGCCATCTGCATCTGGTAAAGCAAGATATTGCTCACATTTGGAGAGGTTAGATTAAGTGTGAAGGATTTAATGTCTGATCAGTTTATATCCTTAGCAGAATACATGTTCAAGCTACTGACCTCCTGGAACAGCTTTGAAACCAAGACCCAGTAAGTTTCTAATACAAAAAAGATTATAATTTTCTACACCATTTGTCCAGTTCAGTTCTCTGCTCTCACATTTAGCCTTATCCTGTGTTGTAAGCTAGTTACAAGACCCAATTGTTCTTAAAGATAGCACCTCTACATGAATGGTAGCTCTACTACCACTGTCATTAAGCACATATACTTCCCCACTGAGTGAATCTATATCTATACATACACATTTACATGTAAAAAAGGAAAAAAATGAGCTACTTACTGATTTATCAAGCTTGTTTTGACTGACCGTGTCTTCTTCTTCTTTGTGAACAAACTCATAGTTAAACCCTATATCTGAAAATAGGAAACAGCACTTCCTGTGTGATCTATTGCAAAACTTCATTACAAGAATCAAGGGTATGGTTCTTCTTTTCTGAAATGCTCAGTTTCCAGGCTGAGTTCAGAACAGAGGGATTAAGACTCTATGGGCATCTACTTGTTCTGCTCCAGCTGGAACTGGAGCAGTCAGTATCTGAACTACTCTCTACAGGATTAAGACTGGGTGGTTAAATTCAATAAAATCCTGTTCTCAGGACAATAAGTATTTCTAGCTGCTCTAGACACTTCTGCAGCTCAACAGACAGTGGTGCGAAATACCTGGCATACAGAACGTGTGCTTTTAAAATGAAATTCAGGTCTCCAAAATGACCGTTGAAACAACCCCACCAAGGTATTCCTTATGTTCATTGTCACTGACTGACTTCTACATAATTTCTACATGGTTCTCCCTTTCATCATCACTAGTGAAAAAGAATCTGTAAGCAAAATTAGGATACGTTTATACTATGCAAAGCAGTGTCATGTTACACAGCATCACACTTGCCTTAGGTGAGCATTGTGAAGAGAGACAAGTCAAGGTCCAGAAGTTTCAGAACGAATTAGGTCAGGCAAGAGCACTGTGCTGGTAGAGCTACCTTCCTTCCAGTTATGTGACTAGCTCATGCAGTCTACACCACACTGCACTGTGTGGTGTAGACTCCCTCCTTGAACACCTATGGTTTTTGCAAAGCCATTTGTAATGATCTTACACTTCTAAGAGGCTGTTGTATGAGGCAAGCTGGAATCTGCAGCTCATTCCCTTTTTGATGTGGTGACATTGCACGATTGAAAGCAATAGAAAGAAAGAGATTAAAATAACAGAAAGTGGTTAAAATATATTTTTCCTTCAAAGGCAGGAAGTATAGTTGAGTGTACCGGCTGGTGTCATGCATTTATATTTTTAAAACATTCACTTCACCAATGCCATTGGCACTGCAGCTGCAACAGCCTCCAGGTGTTGGAGTGATAACTGGTGCCTATGTAAGTGATCATTATAAACCAGGACTGATTAATAATATGGCCACTTACCTGCTCCCTGAGGAGTCTTTTTACATTTTTATAGAAAGTTATAGCAAGGCTACACTTTTCAAATTTGCAGGTTTTTGGCAGCAGCTGTTGACCATTTTCTCTAAGATTGCTGGGTGGTTTCCTGCAGTATTCCTGAAAAGCTGTAAGACTAGCTTGTGCTACAGTTATAGCTGGATTTTGTAATTTCCTAGAATATCTATGTGGAGTTTCAATAAAACCAGTGATACATAACCTGGCCACATGTGTTCCAGAGAGTATAAAAGAGACTCCAGAGCTGTTTCAGAAGGAGTGCCTAAGAAGGCATTAGGAAGAGGGGTCTCTGTGATGGCTGAAAGAACATAAACATTTCCTGTTGATCTGGAAGCAGCTGTGTAGATTTTGCTGTGAATATAGACAGCAAACCACTGAAAACCTTCAAGCCTGAGCAGAAAGGGCCTTCCCTACAGGGACACAGTGAATAACAGGGAGACACAACCCACATTTTGTTTCTGAGTTGCTGTCTGAATTTGAAAAGTTATGTTTTTTACCACTTGGGACGTGTCTTCCTACTCAATCTACAGGCTCCTAGTTCAGCAGTTTTGTTTGCAAGTTTAATCTTTTGTGAACTACTATGCCTGGTAAAGAAATGCTTGGCTCGCAGGATCAAAAATCCTGCCCAAGTCACTTCATTTTTGCTGCCCCATGAGAAAGAGGGGCAGTCATCTGGAGAAGGGGCTTGTCTGGGCTCTTGAGGGTGGGACTCCTTTGGAGTCCATTGTCCAGGGGCTACAGGTGGGTGTAATTGTCTGGGGGTACCAGAAGTAATCCTTGCCCTCTTCTCTCCCTGTATTGTGACACTGGGGCTTCCTTCTGCCTTTTTCAGGGACTTTCTGGAGTCACCAAGCTCCTTCTTTTTGCTTGCTCTATTAGTTTGCCCAAGCAAAAAGCAATTAATGGCTGAAACTAGCAGAGCTAACCTGTAAGTGATGGTAAAAGTTTTTGAAACTTGTCAGAAGTGGCATTTTGGGATTGAATCTCTCCCACGCAAGAGAGGAAAAAGAGCTAGTTCTATAGCAAGCAGCCTATGCAGACAGTACTTTTTAAACAAATGTGGGAGAAAAAAATGTATGCAGATCTGCAAGCATCCATATATTGATAGAACTGCTAAAATTTGAAGTATCTCAGGAATGGATAAATTCTTGTTTTCATTTTCTCTCTGACACAGACCAGTCCTAGGAAAGATCACAGAAGAAGTCACCCTTGGAAGACCTACATGCTAGTTTCATAATCTGTGAGGTAAGCAGCGGTCTTGAGTTTGGCGTAATGGGTTTGATGGATTCTTGTGATGGGGAATGAGTGACTCATGCGTCATGACTCACTTCTAATTTGAGAAAGAAATTTTGCACACGTTGTTTTGAAAGAGTTTTAATTCTTTGTGCCTCCAGTCTGGGTGCTTAGATTGAAGACAAGTAGACAGTGTTTTTGGGCTGCCTGAGCTCCAGTTGCTCTGACCTTTGAAAATCAGGGACGGTTTCTTTCCGAAATGGTAATGCAAATAATTGGAAGCTACTTCAGAAAGTTTGACTGAGATTAAAATAAAGGAAAAAAAGGAAAGATTCAAAAGAGAAGAAATATCTCATATTGGACACTTAATTTTAGGTACCTGGGACTACATTTTGAATGGTAGCTAAATTATTATTAGATTATAGAGGATAGGGCCTGTTAGAAAGGACAGAGTCATCTGAAAATCCCTTTTTCAGGGATGTTGGGACTCTGAAGAAATACAGGGGAAAGGAATGAAGTGTTCATCAGTGTAGAAAGCATGGCCTGTGAGGAATGATTGGGAAAGGACTAGATGATCTCTGGAGAGCTTTCTCAGACTTACTTTCTATGATTTTACTCTTAGCATCTTTCCTGTAAGGTTTTAGTGAGCTTTATAAACATTAACTAATCAAAAAAACTGCCTAGGACATGGAAGCAGGGGAAGCAGTGGGAGAAAAGCCTCCCAAAGTCAGAGACATTGCCAGGTGAAGATTGCTTGCCTTATAAAATTAGAGAGCTTCTTAGGTTCTCCATCTATAAAATTAGGAAGAGCAAGAAGGGAAGAAAAGAGTACCTAAACTTCACCATGTTAATCAATTGAAATTCTATAAACAGAGAAGTACCACTTGGTTGTACCAAAGAGAAGAATCAAAAAAGAATGAAAAATTTCTGCAACAAAACTGTCTTACTTCAGCTGGGGCTTTCTACAAGCTGTCACAACACTACCACTGACAGAATTGAAGCAAGGGAACCAAACTATGATGTGCTTCTATTACTCCATCAACCGCTGAATGTCAGAGAGAACTATCTTTTTCCGACAATAATACTGTTGCCTTAAATTTAGAATGTTATGTGGATACTGAAGTCAAGACATGGGGATACACTCAGGGCACTGACATAATTTGCTTAATTTCTTGAAGAAGTCTCTTTTCTCTTCCTGTGGAGGGAAAGGGAGAGCTGGAGACAGTTCACTGTTGGCAAAAATATTGGTAAAATTACCAAGCAGATTACCTAAATAGGAATGATTGGGCCTCAGCTGTATGCCACTAAGACCATAGCAAAGATTAAGTGATGGCCTTGCAGTTCATCTTATATTCTAGGCCTCTCACGTGGAAGGAGAAATACTGACTTCAGTCCCTGTGTCAAAGCATGTTTAAGAATTTCAGGCAAAGCAGGACAGCATGAAGAGGGAAGGTGCATACCGATGGAGTTGCTTTCCCATTCCTCTGGTGTGCTTCAGCCTGCCTTTTTATGGTGAAATTGGATGAAGTAGATGTTCTGTGTTGAAAAAGGAGTTCAATAAATGTATTACTGAGTCCTGTGCAGTACACTCCTCTTGAGCGTCCGCATCTACAGTAGCCCTCAGCAGACATTTTGCTGACTGTCCTCAAGCTTACAGGAGAAGGGATGTTGCAACTTCGGTTGAGCACAAGGAGGAGCACACAGGAGGACTTTGCAAGGTCTGTTAGTAGGTAATTCATTCCAGACTCCTTCAAACTGAATGCTGTAGGCTGTAGGAACCATCTCTCCCACCCTTAGCTGGTCATCGGCTAGCTAGTGTAAGGGCTCCCTCTATAGTCCAAGGATCGAGGTAGGTATTTGCAGAGGGTAACTGCCTCTGTCTTAAGCTACTCCACCTTAGGCTAGAATGAATCACCATATGGAGGGGGCTCTCTTTAGCGATAGAAAGAGCCTAGACAATGAGTTCAGACTAGACAGCTAACCTGTACATTGATAAAACTGAGTTATAGCCCAATCAAATGTTTCAGATAACCTGAATGAAATCTTTGGGGCTTTTGGTGGTAAGAAACCATTCTTTATTTGGAAAAAGATCAAGCCAAATATTTTTGATTTGCTGTTTGCTGGGGCTGAGGTGGTTGTTTAGCAGGTAAGCCTGATAATGCTGTCTACATCCTTTGCTGAAGAGGAAGAGACCTATGCTGTAGATCTAAAGACCAGTCCTGCTAATGACCCACCCAGAAGCAGAAACAGATTTATTGGGGCACTATGAAGACAGTACCCTGCTCACGCCCATGAAAACTGTATGTGCTCCCCATCATGTCACAGAAGTAAGGCTGCAAAGGCCTCCTCTTCTTCTACGTCCTCATACCCATGCACGTGTTCTAAAGGGGCACTGTGTTTTAGAAGAGGTAGGAAGATGATACATAAAAGCAAAACACAGTTTCTATTGATGGCATATGAAAGTTGCATCATCAGCTGCTCAGGTGTCATAGTGCTTTCTCACAGCTTTGGGGCATTTCACAGAGCCTTGGAGAAGTAAGACTTGGCAACCGAGATGTAA
Source organism: Ciconia boyciana (assembly GCF_034638445.1). Classification (NCBI taxonomy): domain Eukaryota; kingdom Metazoa; phylum Chordata; class Aves; order Ciconiiformes; family Ciconiidae; genus Ciconia; species Ciconia boyciana. Next base: position 120,188,291 of record NC_132935.1, on the reverse strand, counting down.
GTAAATTTGGAGTTCAACATATTCTTAAGATATTCTGAGTTGCTCACGGGAAGAACTACACAAGGAAATATCAATGCAATCTGCCCTTGATGTTAACCTCTAGAGTCCCCACATCATGATGCTTCGTTCAGTTTGCAGGAGCCATCCTCCCAGTTGAGGGACTGGTTATTCAGGGTTCTTTCTATTGCACTTCACTAGCGTGCAGGAACAGGCCCTATTTAATGTACACTACCCAGACCCTTCTTGGACTGCAGAATTTTGGTTTTACCTCATGATCATGTCTCTAGTTCTGGTTATATCTGATTTTGACAGGGTAATATCTGATTGCTTCACAGATATTACAGTATTTGTCTTCTCACCACATTTATGAGATGAATCAATACAATTATCTCCATTTTGCAATGAGGAAGCTGAAGTGCCAAGATTATGAGTAACACTGTCAAGCATCTATTAATTTGGGGAACCTGTTTTGTGAACTGTTTTTCTCCAAAGCAAAGTATTATGCTGGGGGCATGGTTGCCATCTGTTGTAGCTCCTGGTTCCTGGTCTTCACATTGGGCCCTGGGACATGAGGAACACAACCTCAGAGGCTATCTATGAAAATCTAAGTTTAAGTGGAAAGGGAAGGTGCTTAATTTATGTGCTAGATAGGGTAGGTAGAATAAATTCAGGCCTGAGTGCCTAAATCCCTTGGTGGAACTTGTGCCTGCCGTGTGACAAGCTTGCAGATTCCAGTAGTATTTGTGGCACAGGACTTGGCATCTCTGAAATGTAAGTCTTCCCTGGTTTTGCTTCCCAGATATCTGCAGGACTGCTCAATGAAACTGAATCCGAAAGACACAACCAGCCCCAGATAGTCTTCAGTCTTTTCAGAGACTGGCCTCACACTCCTGTGCACCTGTCTGGTGGAGCCTGCTTTATTTCTGAGAAAACTCTCCATGGAGAGTCCAGCAGCCTGAAGCCAGCTTGATAGCCACACTATACCAATTTATAGACATACTGAATCTGACCCTAATAATCTTGTGACAGGTTTTATTTACAGGGTGGAGACACCATTTCCTTAGTAACTTCTGTAGAGAAAATATAAGAAAACACTGGGCTTTAGGTAAGTCAGCAAAATCTCCTTTCTCACAGTCCACAGCAAACTAACCACACCACAGAGTCTGTGATACCACAGACTGTGGATGCTGTTCTCCATCCCCAGCAAATGGGGCTCACTGTGGTATCTTCTGTACTATGGTGTGGTAAATTTTATTGCATTCTCTCTCTCTCTCTTTTTTTTAAAAGCAGTACTAATTGCTGTCTCATAATGGGAATGGAAGAGCTAGCTTACAGCTTTGTCCACAAGTGAGATATTTTACACCTGCTCTGTTAGTTGAACGGTTGTGTATAGGCTGTTTGTGCCACTGTGCAAAACAGTATCAGTGTTAGCAAGTGTGATATGAAGCCAAGTCCATCTGTATTTGTGAAGCTCTCAAGATCACATTGCAATAGTTCTTTTATGCCAGTATATTTAGCGCATGCAAATTAGTTTGCCGTTCTTCTTGGAAGAGATTGTGTAAGTGTTAAGATGAAAGCAAGCCACAAATAAGTGATAAAAATAACTTCAAATGAAAAGCTATCTGAGCAAGAGCATTCAAAGAAAAGCTGGTATTTCTGCCTAAGTTGTACTAAAGTATGCTGGGATAAAGCCCTACATAAAGCTTTAAGTGAATCTTAGCAAAAAAATGTATTTGCATTGCCTGAAGTGCACTTGGATTTACCTGAAATCTCAAAACCAAACTATCGCTGGCATGTTTCTTCAGGGATTTAACATTGTACACTGGTGCTGCATTTCACAAGACTTCCTTCAAGTCACAATATATTTTCAATATTATTAGCACTTGTCCTTGGAGAGTGGAGAAGTTTACTGTCTGTTACTGTTTTTCACACTGACAAGGGACCATTTCTTATCTCCTAGTTGTTCATATGTTAAATGCATTAAACATTAAATACTTACACAGTGCTCACCACTGACTCTTCCAACTTTCCTCACTCCACTCATTTCATTGAAAACACTGTCAGGTAAGTCTAAGCCCCACAAGCCTGTGTTTTTTTCCCTGAAATCAAGGAGTCATCTTCTCTGCCTGAGAAAAAAGCCTAGAAAAATTAGAGCCAAAGGCTCTGGACATCAGCCACAACCTGGAAAAGCTGTATCAGAAAGCTGTGACAAGTGAAACCACAATTTATCAGGTAGCTTGAGAATCAGTGTGAAGGAAGAGAAGAACAGGATGACCCATTAGGAGGGGAGACAGACTGACCAGCTGACACTGGAGTGCTCTGGGATGGATGAGACAGGACACCTGATTATCTTCTCCAACTCAAGAGAAGGAAAGGAACTGCTGACAGAAAGAGAGAAGTTGGGCATGGAAATCATCTAAGGGTCACCAGAGTTTCAGCAGACCTCTGAGATTTTCAGGTTCTTAAAGAAAGTTGAAGTCAGGCAAGCTTCAGAACTTAGTGGCATTATGAGGTCATTTCAGCAGAAAATTGTAAACCACAGAAAGTTTTGTATCTCACTTCTGGGTTAATTTATTAATGCATTTGGGGTTTGCACTGGATAATGTATTCGGGTTATAATGTATTTCTAATTAAGAAGACCAAAACCCACACAAGGTATCAGAAAGAAGACTGTGTGAGGCGTGTTTCTGTAGCCAAGATTCTAGTGTAAGGACTACAGGTAGTTACAGTGTGTGGCCACAAATGAGCAATATCTGATTTTGGCTGATACAACTCTTCTTTATATCTTTATCCTAAATAAGCGGAGAAGGTAATAAGTAGTTTTTATCTAGATCTTTTTAACACTGATGTCAAGCCCTGGAAAAGGTTATGCAAATCCCAATGACTGTTGTGTCCTGCCTCACTGAATTCAGTGGTGGATCTCAAACATGTGACAGAACCTGGCTTTAAATTGATTATTGTATACAGACCTGTGAAATCTCAGGCTTTCAGGGTGAGGCACATTCACTCTCTCACATCTGTTTTGGGTTTCCCCAAGGTGGTGCCATACCTCACAAATTTGCAGTGCCACAACCCAGCCTGTCTACCAAGGTGCTCGATGCTGCCTAGTTGGCCTTGTCTGTGGGGCAAATGTAATACTCACAATTCTGTTACGGGCAAAAAGGAAACACCTTATACATAAACCCAAGAATTTATTGTTAGTGTAATTGAACTTCTAGCACTCTAATCCAACAATCATTTTTAGTCCAGATCTAATTATCTCAGAAAGAGAAAGAAAAGAGAAAAAAAAACCCCAAACATGAATACATCTGGGCAAAAACATCTTAACAATAATAATAATAATAATAACAAAAATAATAGTTAAATTTGTGGTATACACACTTCCTCATTTATACCCCTTTTCTAAGTGTAATGCTTTTGCTCTTCCACTGCTCCTCTGAGTCCTAAGGTCAATGGCTTCAGCCTGTTGGTCCCTCATGAAAGGATCCCTCTACACCTCATTCTCTGTCCCTACTTCTCAAAGCCTCCACTATCATACTAGGACTGTATTTCTCTATGTTGCAGCATCATGTTAGAGTCATGTTAGAAAGAATAACTATTTTTTACTACTATCTGTGGTTTTACTACTAAACTGTGGTTGTGCCACACAAAGGTAAGCAAAACTAGGACAAATTAAATATAGCCACCTGCTCAGAAGACCTGCTGTTGCAGCTAAACCAAGCAAAAATAAAGCTTCAGGCAGGTCGAGTTCAGACAAAGCCAGGCTGGCAAGCCTCAGTCCTGAGGCCTTGCACACTCAGTACAAACCCTGTGGCCTGGCAATAGCAATACCAATACTATATTACTGGGCAAAATACTGTATTACTGGGTGACAGGGCTACAGAAGACACTTGGAAAGCACAGTCTCCGTTTACAGGGTTACAGAAGTCTCTCCCTTGTTACATCCCCCTGTAACAAGATGCAATATTCAGTGAATATTTCGTAATACAATACTAAGAAGATATAGTAATATATTTCAGGAAATTTTTATATTTTTGAGCTGGAGATAGTGAGGCTAGAAGAATTCAGCAATGTCTCTTTCACTCACCTTCTGCACAGGGCAGCTTTGCTCAGCCCCAGCTTTTGAGAGCCAACAACCTGTCAGGTTGATAGCTCTCAAGAAGCAAAGAGGTGTGCTGTGAGGAAAGGATTGGGGACAAAGGCACAGACTTACCCTCTAGCATGTTTACAGCAGAAAAGAAATTAAGGTGCTAGAGACTCCTGAAGCAGAGGGAGTAGTCCTTAGGAGTGGGAAGGCAGTGCTAAGGGAAGTGCCCCAGAAGAAAGAAAAAGGGGCAAGATACTGAAAGCTCAAGAGTATATTATAGTGGGTTGAAATTTCTGAGTAGGAGAGTGGCTAAAACAGCTCCTGGAATTAAGAGCTGTGCCAAGTCATAACTTCATGTTTCCCCCTCCCTCTGAGAGATGAGGTGATCTTTCACTTTACAATTTTATCTTCTACCATAGAACAACTGTTGTTGACATATTTTTTTCCATATTCTTTTTAGACACCCTGTGCTGGGTTCCCAGCAGTTGGTGGCACTATTTGGTTTTATCACAAATCTCCCATCTCAGCCACAGACTCTGAGGCTTCTTCATGTCTCCCATGCCCCTACTGTCACAGACTACTGATGTTGATGGCCCTGAACTGCTGGAGAACCTAAGAGACTCTCTGAAAGCCAGTCCTGGGAACATTTTGGTGCACAGGCTGTAATAAGTGGAGAAATGTGTTTATATTGCACAGTTACAGGTACATCTGAGCTAGGTCCAGGACCAGCAGCCGTGTGACCTGTTCGTCCTAGCTCTCAGCTGCTAATTAGCCTGAGCGCAGCAGAATGCTTTTTTGACCTCACAGGTTTGTCTCTCTGAAGCTGTCTATGTGACACTGTATTTACTGTGTTGGCACATTTCTTATTTTGAAAGTGACTTTGTTATCTCTTCATGACCCTGAACTGCCCACTGTAGAAATTGCACTGGAAAAAAAAGTTATTTCTAGCACCTAAAGCACACTTTTTCTAGGTCTTTGTCATGTAGTAGTGTGTGTGATTTGTGAACTAAGCTTGTTATTGTGAAATAATCTGCAATGTCTTTTGAATTTCACACATTTGCCAAATAGCCTAACCTCTTGAAAGTGTGTGATCCCAGGGCTGGAAAGCTGCCTGGGGCTGCCAGTGACAGGGGTCTGCCTGGAGACCACTGCCCTCAGCATCTAATGGGCAGCAAAGAACAACTGGTAGGAGTGTGAATAAATTTTTCAGCTCTTCGGAGGCATATACTCATGGTTCCCAAACTCACTGAGAAGATTACCTTAAGTAATGTAGTATTATAAGATGAAGTTTAATGTGATTTTTTTCCAGAGCTGTATCATCCTGAAGTATGGCATGATTTCTGACATCATTTCAACGAATGGTTTCTATGGCTTGATTCCCACTTTTTTAATACTGCTTAAGCATCTTAATTGAGAGTTGCACCTGTGTTTTGCTGTTTAGTTTTAATCTAGGAGCTTGAGCAGATGCAGCCAAAAAAAAGTTGAATAAATGAAACTCCAGTATTTAGTCAGAAATTAACATCCAGTTTTCCTCCCTAGAAGTGGAAGAGGCAAGGAAAGTAGACATTTTCTACACCTTCTGTGGGTTGTCTCCCTTGACCTTCTGTCACTGTTCCCATTGGGAGTTCCCATTCCCTTAGCTAGGTCACAGACCTCTACACCTGCTAGACGATAAGGGCAAATCCAGATGCCAACACAGAACGAAGCAGCACTTTACCCTGCTCTCACACCAGGTGCAGCTCTTCATTCTTCCTTATGGAAAGAGGGGGGCTTCATGGGGCCAAAGAGACAGAGAGCAAGAGTGTGCACAACCTCCAAGGACTGTTCCTGAATAGGCAGAACCTCACTTTAAGGAATTTTTCTTCCTGTAGAATGATCTCCCATGTTCACTTTTTTAGTCTCCCAGGAGCTCTCATCAAATCAGATTTCTCATTACCCTAGCCTCGGGAGGTGGGCCAAATGTGACACGTCTAAAATTCAGTCTCACATCTTCTTAAGCTTGGTCTGTCCCTTGGTAAGACAATAGGACTGAGGAACATTACAGAAGCTGTGAACTTGGCAATCGCAGGCCGGAGAAAAGCCAGGAGGAATCACCAACAGCACCACATCTTACATTATGTTCTTGCTTTTCTAACTCTCCCAGTTCTCTTTTGCACTGCTTTGCACAGTTTTATTATACTTCATTTATTTTAAAGCTCTGGGAGGTGGTTTTGGGGATGTGCACATTTGGATGTTTTGTTGCACACTGCCAAGTGGTCTTGGACTAGAATAATGTCAGACTTTCCTGTCATAGTGTCATAGGCATCATACTACAAAAGGGCAGAGAAGCATGAAGCAGGAAAGTGGAGGATTGTGAAACGTTAGATGAAAATCAATAGCTAGAAAGTTCAAGCATGTTCAGACACATTTTAGAACTAGCTAGGGAAATGTTACCAAACATGAAAAGTGGTACTTAGCACTTTAGCTGGCAATCTGACATCAATGGTAGGTGTTACAGCTTGGTCCTTGGAGAAACATTAATTGCTTTAGTTGTGCAACATCCGATTAGGAGATTTGTTCTACGAACAGCAATAATTTCCTTATTCCATCCTCTTCAGAATAGCGATCAACTTTCCACTAATTTAATGGATATTTTGGCATATATATTCACATTACCACACACAGCACCAGGAAATCCAGGTGACATCAAACCTGAATGTTCCTTAGTGCTTTTGCAGTGGTATTTGCAGCTGACAACACCTCAGCACATGAAAACTAGCTGGTCTGGTTATGAGTAGATTGCAAAATTCTTTTACCAATTTTACTTTGTGTCAGAACCCTTGAAACAGGAAATGGTGCCTCTGCTACCTGCTTTATTCCAGAGAGAATATTACAACTGCAGAAGAGAGCAGATTGTTGTTGACAAGTTTCTACCTAAAAAGAAATGTATAACGGAAAAAATGGCAGTACCAGCTCCTTAACAGTATCCTACTAGTGTAGTGCTGTTATCCAGAACTGTTTCAGTGCGTAGAAGTGCAAAAATTTTTGAACCATTGCTTAGTGTCTCCATTGATTCTTTCCATCACGTGTAGGAGTAGCATAAAATCCTGTGGATTTACAACATTAAAATTTCATTTTTAGAGAAGAGATGCAATGCTTTTGAGAGCTCTGCTGTGTATGCTGGAAGTGATGCTGGGTATGTTTGTGTCTGTATTCTGCTAGTTTGTACAATAAAAGGGGCAAAGTAGCTACTTGTATTATTCCTTTTTTTCAGCCACATGAGACAGAGAAAGAGCATTCTGAAGGGAAAAGTGTCCTAAGAATCCTCAGTCTTGATCTGTGAGAGATCAGCTGTGCTTGAGCAGAGGATGGGAGGTTTGGATCTACCTTTCTGGATTCTTAAATACTGGTCTTTCAAACGCAGCAGTGGAAGACATGGAGGAAGAGGAAGAAACTCTGCAGTGAGTCCAGCAAAACCTCCCTTTTTACTTCTTTGCTTAAGGCTTCACATATCATTTGGGCTAAATTCTGCTATTACACGCACAGAGCATGATTTCAGTGGGAGCTGGACAAAAAAATACTAGAAACTGAAGCCTTGTAACCCAGAGAGAATCCTAGTCCAGTGCTGAAAACATTGCTGCATTAATGATGCAGGAGTGTCTTTGGGACATTTTAGGTTCACACCTGCAGAATTTCATGATGGCATTGGAAAGAATTGTGCATGTCTGGGGCATATCTGGTGCGTATCACTTTGAATGACATAGCAACCTGAAAAGGAGCATGATCTTTGAAAAATGACAGTGCTTTTGACCATCTTGTCCTTTTGAAATTTGAAATTCAGCAAGGGAAATAAACAATTATTGAAAAATAAGGATTTAGGGACCTTATCCCTTAGTCCTTATTATTTCTTCTGACTAACAAGATTGCAGATATGATCCAGGTCTGTGTTTTAAAACAAGAGAGTCCTTGAATACTACCTTTACCTAAAAGCAGTCTTTGCTTGGTTTTGGTCTTTTTTATACAGCTGTTGACAAAATAAAGTGATCAGTGCAAATTGTTTGCTGTTTCACACGTGCCCAATTTCAATCAGAAAAAAAGCTGCCAAAAAAGCTGCCGGGTATGAAACCATCATTCCCTGAAATCTAGAGGCCTAAAAAAGTGCAGGGGACTCTCCACAGATACTTCATATCCTTGAAGGGAGCTCCTTGGTGCTGTACGTCCCATGCAGTCCGGATCAGACCGGGGCCCCCTCTTTGATTAATGTCAGTTGTGTCTCCTCCCTGCAGCCAGGAAACTTGGCTCCTGACTGCCCAGTTTTCTGCTGCCTAAGCTGCAGTGATGCAGCTCATTGGGAAAGTGTCAGTGTGTGAGAGCTGGCCAGAAAACATTTCCATCTTCCTTTCTTCTCAAAATACCAATTAAAAAAGAATATTTAGAGAGCTTCTCTTTCTTCTCCCTTCCATTTGCATCTGAAACACCAACGGGTAAGATGATGGTAAATGTCACTGAACATTTTAAACAGAAATACTTTTATCCAGACTCCAAAATTCTGGCCACACGGGGAAGATATCTGATCTGAGATGTTGGCCCATGTTTCTTTAAAGTGCCTGCACAGTACAAAAAACCCACAGAAATACACGAACAGAAGGCTTTGTTTCTAAATACCTAGTAGTCTTCTGAGAAGTAAAATGATACAGTAATTGAGCTGCAGTGCATTTCTTATCCATTGAGGAATAAAACCTAGAAATGTTAATTACACTATCATAAATGAAAGAAGTGTTTTCTCTACTATGTAGCTAATGGCAAGAGCCATTTTGGCACTGAGGTTAGAAAGGTATTTGAAATTTTTAGGAAACATAAAAAAAAAAAAAAACATTTTCAGAAGGAAAGGGAGAACGAAGAAAACATATAATATTTTTAATTACCCTAGAAAATACAATCTTTGACAATACCCAGGCTGTGGTTTTTTCAGGTACTCTCTTGTTTAACTTTTAAAATTTTGTTTACAGTAATATTACCTCAACATAAATGTTATTTTTTCACTGTGAGTTTTCATTGGGATTTTGAGAACAAATCTTTCTCAGCAGGGAAGTGGAGGCAAGACTTATTTTGCTGAAGAGCTCCAGAGTGCCTCTGAATTCCATCAGATGTATTTTACATGATACCAGCTCAAAAATCAGTAAAAACATCCTTTCCTTATCCTAATCTAGGCTTGCAACTCATTAGAAAGACTTTCAGGAGCCGAGATATAAAAAGATGCAGTTAATATGTTTATTCAAAGAAAACATTTCTAAAATGGCAGAAAATAATGATGTATGGAAAAAGAGACGGAGCCTATGTGGTACATGCCATTTTGTGGTGTTTACATTTAGGAGCGAGCACTGGGGGCACGGAGTTGGAGGGCCCACACCTCCAGCGATGACCCAGACTGTCAGCTGCTTTGATGACAACATATTCAAGTGTATGGGCCTCTACGAGTGGCCAGTATAGGGGGCACCTGGAGGTGTTGCTCGGCTGTTTTTGAAGGCATCACCACCAAAGGCTGCTTTGGGTGGCAGCAGCTCCAGACCCTCCCCAGCCATTCTCCTGGGAGTGTCCCACAGCAAAGCAACAGGACCCTGAGCTGAGGGGCCTCTTTATCTGGGAGCCAAAGCAAAGGGGGAATGGTGGCAGTGGCTGAGGTGATTCCCTCTTTGCAATTGAAGTAATCCCATGCCTGTCCCCCGCCTCCTGGAGGGGTGTCCCATGCCTGTCCCAGGGATGCAGGGATTCAGGTATGGAACAGCTTCCACAAGGCAGAGCGTATTTGGGGGTGAGCCAGAAGCAATGCTTTCATCAGAAGAGAAAATAAGTACTAGAGGAAGCACGCTGCTTGCTGAAATGTATTAAAAGAGCTCTAAAACTTTATTAAAAATAATTCTGTGGCAAGCTTGCAGGGTCACCACCTTACAAACGTATTGGTGCTCTTGGGAAGCTAACGTTGGCACTTACTGTGCCGTAGTTTAGAGCATATCCCAAAAGGAGGTATAGGTATACTGGTCCTCCCAAGAGGATGCTGCACACTTGGTACAACCTCCAGGGCCATGTCAGAGCTGAGGCCAGCTTCTTGCACCAGAAGAAGGCAGCTCAGGTAGGCTCACAGGACCCCTGCGCTGTCAGAGCTGCCGGAGAGCTGGGTGGGTGCTGAAAACGACAGACCAGCCCCAGCACCTCTGACAGGGCTGGAGAGGACACGGACACAGGGCTGAAGTAGTACTTTAAGATGGGCCTTGAACGTCACTCCGGCGAAGGCGTAGATCACGGGGTTCAGGCAGCAGTGGATGAAGGAGATGGTTTCCGTCAGCTGCAGGGCCAGGGCTATCTGGTAGCTCGCCTTGCAGTCATTGATGATGTGCAGGCTCTGCAGGGAGTCTAGGAACAGTGCAATGTTGAAGGGAGTCCAGAAGAGGAAGAAAACAATGACGATGATGAAAATCATCTTGATCGCCTTGATCTTGTTCCGATTTTTGCATTTTTGCAGGTTTTTCAGTATCTGGGCATAGCAGCAAATGAGGATGCTAAGGGGAATCAAGAGGCCTAAGATATTGGCTGCAAACTGAGAAGCGACCTTCCAGGTATTGCCGCCTGGGGGGTATGTGGGGACACACTGCACAGACTGCTCGATTTCCATCTGCTGGTTGAACATGATGTTGGGTACAGAAGCCAAGCCAGCCACCAGCCACAGGATTAAACTGATAATTATGCCACAAGAGGCTCTCCGTATCCTCATGGCATAGACAGCATGGACAATTGCTACATACCTGTCTATGCTCATGAGGGTTATAAAGAAAATACTGCTATAAAAACCTGTGTAATAAATGCCAGCCATTATCTTGCACATAGTGTTGCCAAAAACCCACTGGTCTGAAGCGTAGTGGGCTTGGAAAGGAAGAGGCACAACGAAGAGGAGATCGGAGGCTGCAAGGTTCAGCAGGCAGATGTCAGTCATCGTTGTCAGCCTTTTCCTGGTCAGGAGAACCCAAAGGACCAAGGAGTTTCCCAGAAGGCAGAAGACAAACACCAGGCAGTAAAGGATTGGCAGAAAGAAGGATTTGAACCTGCGAAAGCTGTTTCCTTCAGTACACGGAGCAGTGTTTTCATCATATCCATAGTCATATCCTGTTGTGCTGAGGAACTGGCTTGTGGGATTCATCTCAGATACCTGTGCAGGGAAGAGCAAGGGATAAATGGCTGGCTGTCCTGGCACAGGACTCCCAAGGGTGGCTTCTGCCTCTCTCAGTGCTGCATTGAGCCCGTGGGTCAGCCTCCAAGGACCCAAAATGCAGGACAGACTGCAAAATGCAGTCTTGGTCTCACTGGCTGGACAAGAGCAGCTGTACCACCCAACAGGCTCCACCTGCAGCCTGCCAGTCATGCCTATACATGCATACATGTGAGTACTGGGATGCTCTCGATTTCCCCGAAACTGCCTCAGTTCCGGTGAATTAGCCCCTCATCATTATAGTGACAGGGAAAAATTCATGCTTTGAATAATCGTAATGGTGCAAAATGGTACAAAACCTGCATCTGATCTATGAATCTGGATTTTCCTGTGCTCCCTGGGGTGGGGAAGCTTTTTGCTTGTAGCATAAAGACCCTTATAAACGTGTCTCGACTGAAGAAGCCATCACCCAGCAGCATAACCACATTTTTAGCTGAGCTGATCAGGGCTAGATACCGGCATGGAGTGTGGAGACATGTAAGCTAGTTTTCCATGGGTGGGTGCAGGATCGCATACAGAAAACCTCTGCAGCAGCAAGGAGTTCGCAGGGCTACACAGCAGCACTTGCAGTGCCGAGCTCTGGGCTGCTGCAGCGAGGCTGCCACTGACCTCCGGGTTAGCTGGTGAGCGGCTTGGCTGTGCCCATTGCTAAAACACAGCAGTTTATCCCGCCTGCCTGTTCTGCCCAACTTCAGTTTTCTAGTTTAGAGAAAACCAAAACAATGTGGGGGGGAGGAGGGAGTGTCCTCTCTGTCATTTCTGAAGAACTGCAATGAAGACAGCTTTAAAATAGTCTGACCTGCTCTCCAAAAGCGAGTCAGTGCTTTAGCCACCTTCTTTTTTTTTTTTTTCAGATGTCACGTCATGATCCCTGTAAAAGGGGATCTGGTTTGCAGAGTTAAGTGTTCACATTTTAAGAAGTAATGGTTCTTTCAAAAGACACTATTTCAAAGGAATTTGCCTTGTCACTGCGAAGTCATTTGCATGTTTATTGTGCACTACACCTATGTAATGCTCGCGTACAGGTTGATCACATCTTCAAAGAGCTTCAAAGACACAGAGTTTCCAGGAGGGAAGAATCATTTGTAATAATCATTGCTATTAAGCTGTAGCAATAATATGAATGACAGTGATTAATTCATTAAAAGTAGAGGACATGCTCCCCTGAGTTAAAAATTGGTGCTCGGGTATACGAAAAGAGAGAGAATGGTGAAAATTTTCGTATTGATGAGGAAGGAATCAGAATTCACCCCTTCTTGCCTGGCTGTGCCACCTTGTGCAGGGAAACAGGAGGATCCATATGCACAGCACAGAGGGGTGCTGGAGTCGGTGTTTGTCCTCTGCTCCAGGTATGGATGCTGCTCATGCCTCACTGACCTGCCTCAGGTTTTCTTGGGGCACCAGGACTGTTTCCACCAAAGTCAATTGGCACATGCAATGCAGAGAAACCTCTTACAAGTACAGCACTCAACCATATGGAGTTCCTTGTTCAGAAATAACGAGTGATGAGAGAGAAGTAGTGCTGCGATCTACATTGATAGTGTAATTCTTTCTTATATTTAGTTTTCAGCTGTAGGTAGGACATCTGTGTTATTAATTTCAACTTTGTTTTCATGTATAAACCCCTAAATATAAAGATATTAAGACACTAGATAACGGCTGTTCATTCAGCAACAGATACAGGTAGAAAATATTCCCTGCTAATGCTTTTGATGTGTGACCCTGACACGCTGTGACTGTAAGCATTGCAGCAATCACTTGCTTTTCTTAAGTGCCTGTCAGGGACCCCTTAAAAGCAGTCCATAGATTCAACAACCAGAAGTAAAAAATTTTCAAAAAATAATGAATTCTGTGCTATAGATATATAAATACGTAGATAGATACAGATACATAGATATAGATTTATAGATATGATGCATCTGATTTTGGCAAAATTCAAAAGTGTTTTTCCTGGGCTGAACAGGGACTGGAGATGCTCCACTTCAGACTTTCAGACCACCTTTACACCGCTGATGCCTTTGACAGCTTCCAACCAGGGCATGGCTTTTTCCATTTTCTGCCCTCTCCGCATCAGTTGGCAAAACAGTCAAACTGAAAAAGCAGTTTTCTGGAGGGTGTCAAGAGAGAGATAACTGCTGCGGGTCCCTTTCCCCTGGTTGCCAAAGTTAGCCCATTACTTTTAAGAGTAGCACATTAAATGCAGATGGACTTTACCTTTGACAGCAAGAAGCCTCTACTCTCTCAGTTGGCTCTGGTCACCTTCTCCTTCTACCGTGTCCTTGTCCCCTCTCAGGCTCGGGAGTTTCCAGGTTTACTCCATAGCTTGTGGAGATGACCGAGATTTGGTGATATGCAGGTGTCGAATGGGCAGCTGCCAGTTACAGAATAGGTTTTGAGACAAATAGAAGGTTTTGTAGCTGCGGTAAACAGGAAAAGAGATGAGAGGGCTTACAAACACATTCTGCAAAACAAAAATCCAATATGTCTCTTTTTGAAGACAGTAAAGGTAGCACATGAATAGGTGTTCTCCTTTTAATGTGTTTGCTAACCCCCCCTTCTTGACAGCCACGCCTGATTTAAGCAAAAAATGTAAAAGTTCAGGTGTCTCCATCACAGAGCACACCCTAATAAATTGGCAACTTTTTACAGAAGCTGGTATATAATTTCCGAGTCGCATTATTTTAGTTTTTCATTTCCTTCTGCTAATATGAACTTGTCTACTGCAGTCTGGTTATGTCCCTCCCCGTTAGTAACGTATTAACTTTCTGAGCAAAATAAGAACTCACAGCTACTGATACCTCTTTGCAATCATTTTTAAACAGCTTTTATTCAAGGGGAGATATTTCAGAGTTTCTTTGCTACCTTGGTTTTTTTTAAAGTATATTTTAGTGCATTTAGGCTACATGGTCAAGGACAAAATATTGAAACAAGGACAGGCTTGAAATTTTTTATTTTATTCAATAACTTTAAATTATTTTCATTTTGTGTAATACTGTAAACAGTGGTGCTTTATAAGTCAGCCAAATTATACACTTTTCATCCATTAATCTCAACAAGCACCGTTTTCCTGATTTATAGGAGCACAGAGAACACGAGACTTGCCCAAGAACCCCAAACAAGTATGTGGGAGATCCAAAGCATGGCTGTTATTAAAGTTATTAACCTGTTCTTTGGTAGCGGCTAGCAGCTCCAACCCAAAGCAGCTTTCCAGCTTGCTGGCTGTTGCATAAACAAATAGTGAAAGACAGTCCCAAAGAAGAGAAGAGCTAAATACTGCAGGCAGACAAAAAAAAAAAGTGAGAAAATGGGCTGGGGAAAAAAAGCAGTAACCTAATGAAGGATCTGGCACCAGTCAGTAGCACAGTCAGAAAGAAAACACCTGTTCCTTGACATATTCAAAATGCTACCGGTGACCACGGCATCACCCTGCCTCCGAGTACCCAGTTGGTCTTACTACATAAGAGAGACCAGCTCCTCTTTTTTCATTTTTTTTTTTTTCAGAATTAACTTTTGAACATTGTTGTAATACAACTTTATTTTATTCTGGTCTCTCTATATTAATTATATGATTAATAATATGTCAGTAGTATGTCCTGCTGTTACAGACATACAGTACAACATAATGTAACTCCATTCTATTTACTTTTTTGTTTAGAAATCAGTAAGGTCAGCTTTCATTATTTGTTCTTATGATCAAAACATCAATCAATTAAACATGCCCCCTTTTCCATTGGATGCTTTTTGCATTGGTTTGGCTGATAAGTTATTAACACATATAAAAAAATTAAGCAATAGTTTGACATGAAACTAATAAAAGAATGAAAGCCTCCATTAAAAATATATCTGCATTTTAAAACATTTCTACATATTCTAAAATAAAAAAAAAAACTTATATTTTTTCTTGAGTTATTTTCTGTTGCATGTGTTATGATTTTGCAAAAAGATTTCAGTTCATTGAAAAGGTATACTTTTTAACTGGGAAATCTTCCAGACGTGTATTTTCACCAGCCGCAATTCTGCACAGCCAGGCAAAGCGAGGCATGAAGCTGGAAGAATACGGCAGGGAAACATCAGAGGAAACGCTGCGTGCGTTGGAGGAAGCTGGAGCAAGCAAGAAGATGTAGAGAACCTCAAAGGCAAGGAAAAGAGCTTGAATTCAAGTGAAAAAAAGGTAAGATACAAGTGAGCAGGCCTGGCAACTGCCGTGGTTGGAGGATGGCTGTCTGCTGTACTTTGGGCAGACCAGAGAGGACTGCGCTGGGCGTGTGGGTAACAGCTTGGTAATAATGAGAGGGAGGAAAAATTGTGGTGGTACCAGTGTTTTGGAGGGAAACAGCAGAATTACAGAGTCTGGTGTAACATTTCCAAGAGCAGCTTTACTGTGTTTTGAGAAGTTTTGAGATATACACGTTTGAGTCCCTGGCCCTGCCTGGCTTTCAGAAAGGTTTACGTACCTGCGCTGCTTCTGGGGTGGTTGGCGTTCCTGACACACAGCCATCCCCCGAGCTCTTCTCAACAGAGGAAGAAAATTCATTAAAGGCAATGGATGGTGTGATTTGTTGAAGGCAGTGAAAGGAAGGGAGCGGAGACAGGTTTAGGAGATGACAAATATGGCCTTGGAAAGGTGCTGTCCCTGACCAGCAGGTATGAGGGTGGATGGGAGGGGAGGCCCACAGCACAGGGGTGGACTTGGGAACTGTTGGCTGAAAGGGCAACAGTTATGATGATGAAAACTAATAGGAGATGCCAGGGTTGGGGGACAGGGAAGAACCGGAGGCAGGTTTTATTCTTCTCCCCATGCTGAGCCCTACTTGCTCTGCTACAGGTAATTTGAGAGAGCATGGGCAGACAGAGCACTGCTGGGCTGGAGGGCAGTAGAGAGAAATAACCACCGGTGTGTCCGCGGATGTAGGGTGCTGAAAGCTGTAGTATGCTAAACTTCCCTTGAAAGCTCAGAGGAGGATATCTGGCGGGAGGAGGATGGGAGGTACGCATTTCTGATTTTCTCCACCATCAGCTATGAGCCAGGCTGTACCTGTATCCCTCCTGACACTTTTTCAGTCTTTGGGTAGCATTCACCACATCCTGAGTTATGCAAGGGCCATGCAGGCAAACGGGGATTTTCTACTGACCCAACAAACAGTCCTTTGAAGTTCATCTGAGGAGGATAACAAAGCAGAAAATGTGGTAAACCAGCAAGAGGCAGTAAAAAGTGAACACAGAAGTTAAAGATCACCTGCACTCAGAAGTGCTGAACTCAAAGTGGAAAGAGGTGCAGAGAGGCTGAAAGGTGGCAGGAGGAGCAGCGCAGAAGAGCTGGGCTCAGCCTGGTAAAGCAAAGCTGTGGAAGGGATACGTTTGCTACGCACAGACAACCCAGCGAGGAAATGGCCGGGGAAAAGGAGGATTGTCTCACCTTACTGAAAGCGCAGGCATACGAGAACAATATTTACAGGTCGTCCCTTGGGCTGACGGGAGTTTGCTAGCAGTGCACTGGGACTGTGGAGCAGCCTTCCTGCAGGAGGAGAGCAAGCCAGCTGCTGTAAAATGGTCCTTGGATAAGTGTGTGAAGGGGACGCCTGACCCAGGGGCTGTCACAGCAGGCACTGGGCAGTCCCTCCCAGGGCCTCGGGGGTGCTCGCAAGGTGCTGGGGGGGAGCCAGAGGGCGGGGAGGTCTCAGATCTGTTTGCTAAGAACCCATCCAAAATCCACCCTAGACCTCCCTTTTCTAGCAGCCCTGGCTGCTGCCTTGCAGCATCCCTCCAGCTGGGTTTTAGCTGGACACTAATACCAGTGCTAGCAACGTCTCTCCATACTCTTGTGGGCTTTCCTGTGAGAAAGAAATACTCACAGCAAAATGGAGACAACTGACTGTTGGTATCTCCAGTGCTCCAGCCTATCGCCAGTTTGGGTTTGGGTGCAGTAGCCATGCCACACGCCACGCTCCGTGTGCCCAGCCAGGACTCTGAGCTGCAGGAGAGAAGAGTCGTGTGGCACCGCCACCTTGGTGAAGCTGCCAGTGCACGGGCACCTCAGTCACCTCTCAGGTTAAAAAACACAGGGAAGATGTTGCTGTAGGAGGAGCCTTCTGGTTTGTTTTCTATGTTTTGACAGTGGTTGCTGCAGGTGGTCAGCCTGCAGCAGCCACAGTGGCCCCAGGCAGCCGGCGGGTGCTGGGGAGTCTCACACCACGAGACCGTGCACCACACCATTCATGCCTCCCCTTTAGCTGCGCCTGCTGCCATCGCCACTGCAGTGGTTCTTGTATTTACACTCTGAAGTTACAGTTTGCTGTTTTATCTTCTGTCAGAATAGTTGCTTCAGTGGGGAAAAAACCCATGCAACGCTTGATACAGCTGAAGACACTGTCAGCCTAAAAGTGACCAGCACATCAGAGTAATGCAGACTTCCACTCCCCCAAACTACTTGGAGCCTGAAGGTCAGGAAAGTGATGCTCCACTGAAGCCCCATGTTAAATGGAAAGGCTGTGGCAAATGCTACGACCAAAATGAACCTTGCTGTGAGGCAAACAGCATGGCCGCGTCCGCAGCTTCTACAGCCAGACATATTCACTGGCACCAGGGTACCACCTGTGCACACTAGCTCAGCCTCTGATATTAGTCCCAGAGGGTTTTCTTATCCTGTGCCACCACTGCAGCTCCTCAGCCTGGGGGTAACAGCCAGCTTAGCTGCTGCAAAACTGCTATGCGTGCTCTTGTAGAAACCTATCCTTCTTCCTACAGACAGTCTAGATGAATTGAGTTTGAACACAGAAAGGAAACTGTGGTTGCAACAGAAGACACCACCAGCAAGAACTTGCTTCGGCCTCAGGAGCACAAACTGCAAGCCCTGGTATGGCTCTGGCTGTTTGGTAAGGCGGATGGGAGGCACCTTTCTGACACCATGGCACAGGCTCTGGTGTTGGTGTAGCAGCCATTAGGAAAAGATGGGAATAAAAGCAGAGTGAGATACCCTACGTGGTAGGATATTTCCCAAGAAAAGACTAAGTATTTCCTGGATCCACTCGCTATCATAGTACCCGGCTGAAAAGTGGAGGACAAGTTCGCCTGGATGCGATGCTCTGCTTCCACCCATCTCAAAGCAGTGGTAACCAGCCGAGTCAGGCACTCTTTTCCGAGAAGACCACTTTCCTCTGCCTTTGCTCGACAGCAAAATAAGAGGAGCTTCTTAGTCAAAAAGAGGCCTTTCCCTTTCAAATCAGCTCTCACTTTACGTTTCAGAGGGCTTACTCTGTCATATTAGAAGAGGAGGGAAGAAATTACTTAGTTCAGCAGAGGAAACAAACCCAGGATTAACTGCAACAGGGGGTATGTGATGTTCAGAGATGCTGGGTTGCTAGCTAAAATGGCTTGTAAAATACCAGCAATCATCACTGTTGATGGGAAGAACAATGACGACAGCTCAGCTTTGCAGGAGAAGGTAGAGGTGGGGGGTTGGGGCAAGCACGTCCTCCACAGCGTGGGAGCAGCGTGGCAGGTACACCTTGATAAACCTCCCACCCCAAATTCCTCCTCCTGGCCATCCCTCTGCCCCAACAACCCTCTCCCAAGTGTCTCTGCTGCCTGCATGGACCAGCAAGCGCCCTTCCCAGCCGTAGCACTCTCGGTGAATCGCTTGCACCCCTCTCTCACAGGGCAGCAGGGTTGGGCAAGGGGGACACCAAGCCCTGGGTGCCCCGGGCTGGCAGTCACCTGGGAGGTACAGGAGGAAACCCCACATAGGAGCTGTCTTTTGAGGACAGCTTGCCTGTTTCAGTTATTGCCACAATGTTTGCGTCTATCAGCATCAGCTATCAACACACCATCTTAGTAGGACCACATCATCTTAATCAAAGTTGCTTAATCAGACCATTGCCAGTGTAGAGGAACAAATATACCATATGGCAGAATGGTTCGTTTCCCTTTGAGGGAATAAATATGTTATCCCTATGGGGATATATGTTATCCCTATGGGGATAACATATTTGTACGCCTGTGTACAAAGAGGTGGGTGAGATTTTGTGACCAGGTGAGATTTTGAGTGATTGGGTTTTTTGTCATCAAAAAGGTATATTTAGGTTGACTAAAATATCTCTGAAAGTGCCAAGTTGTTTTGAGGGGGATTCCCCCCCTGCAAATTAGAGGAAAAAAAATGAAGAAGAGTCACAATAGTTTATTCTGACACATTTCATCCAAAACATTACCATTTTTCATTTTTAATTGTGTCATTTCCAAACATAGCATTTTTTTAAATAAATAAACTCTTCTTCTAACCCTTCTTCCTCAAAAACAGGCAGACTTCAAAGCTTCACAAAATTTCCAGTAGAACTAAGATGTGTCTGTTTTGCTGATAGCAGACAGAAATTTTTAGTTTTCTTTTCAGCTTGGTCAGCAAAAATATTGACACCCTCCATCAAAGTGGAGTTGTATTACTGTAACAAAGTGCTTGTGTATGCAGACATGTACAAATGTGCGTACGAAAAACCTATTTGGCATCGCTCTGGCTCTCTCCTGCAGCAGATGCTCAGTGCAGAAAAAAAGGCTGTGAGTCAGAGAGTCCTCCAAAAACTGTTGCTGAGTTTTTACAGGAGAAGCAGCTGGAGGTGCTTGGTGAGGTCTGGATCAGGTCACTCTGCTCCACGCTTTGCTTTTCACTGCCAGCACCAAAGCCACATGGATTATGGCTTTGACAGCTGCGGCCTTGCACAATCGCTTAGTTTCACCAAAGCAGAAATCAGTGCGTTGCAAAACTCCCAGCACAGTAACTCATTCATAACAATGTCAGCAGTGAGTGGGATTTTCTCACTCATGTTTTACGACAGGGTAATTGTTGACAGAAAGAAGTAAACAAACACATCTCTTGCATATGGAGTCTTTGAGAACAGGACTCTTCTCCACCTGTCTCTTATCTGATGCTTTTTTTCTCACCCTAAAGCACTGAGGGTTTTAAGCCTTTGCTGTCCCACACCTTCCGTACACCAGTGCATGGGCACCTCTCAGATTAGCATCTGACAGTGCTTTGCCTAAGGGTGGAGAACAGAGAAGGATGCAAGTGAGAACGAGTTAGAACAGAGAAATCGCAGAAAACAGAGCTGGATGGGACACTGGGAGATCATGTAGTCCATCCCCTGTCTTGAAGGCAGGGGCAGCGTCCCACTGTTATTCTTGCCATGCAGTTGTTCAGCCTGCTCCTACAGCCCCTGCTTTCCCCCCAGCTTCTCCTTACAAACCATCCCACTGCTCCTCCAGACTCATTCCTAGTAAATTTGTCTTAATACTTAATCTAAAACTCTCCTGGTATGATTTGAGTCAATTACTTGTCTTATCCACAGAGGAACAATTTCTTCTAGCTGCTTTAAAATATTCTAAGATCATGTTTCCCTTCAATCTTAATAGCTCATATCCCATCATCTTTTTCCTTTTAGGTCATGTTTTCTAAATTATTAATCGTAGCCACTGTTCTCCTTTGGTGGCTGTCCAGTTTTTCTTAATCTTTTTTGCACCACAGTGCCCAAAACTAGACATAGAGCCCCAGCTGTAGCCTTACCCCTGGCAAAGCACATTGGAAGAGTCACCTGCCTGGGATAGCTGTCTTCTTTTGCAGTCACATAGCACTGGTGACTCACGCTTCTCTCATGCTGGATGCAGGCCCCCAGATCCTTTTCTCCGGAAGTGCTGCCTTCCCCATCCTGTGTTTGTGGTCTCGGATGACCCTGCCCATGTGCAGAAGTGGGTGCTTGTCCTTAATGAACTGCAGCCCATCGCTCCCAGGCTTTTTAATCTGTCAAGGTCAATCTGAGCAGCCATCCTGTCCCCCAGTACATTTGCACCCACTCCCAAGGTAGTGTAAAAATAGTAAAAACATGCACCAGCCCTTCATCCAGAGCAGTAATGCGCACACTGCCTTGTGGCGGGGCAGAGCACAGTCCTGGCTGCAGGACCCTTCTGGGCAGCTGTCCTGTGCAGCAGCAAGCACTCAGGAGTTTGTCTGTCTGACCACTTGTGCACCCACGGAGAGGGTGTTTGATATGCTCAGAAAGCTTGCTAGCTCTGAGGTACAGGACACCACTGCTTTGCCTGGCTGGCATGAGGCTGTAACTGAGGCTGATTTGACATAGCTGCCTCTTGACAAATCTGTATCGGCTCTTACTCTTTTTATTTTCTTGCAGGCTGCTTATTCCTTCTAGTGCTTTCCAGCTCCTGTAATTACACTGACTGGCATGTAATTCCCTCTCTGGCATAAGCTGATGTTTCCCCACCAGATTATAAAGGCTACCTGTGCCGGCTGGCTGCCCAGTGCTTGCCACCAGAGCTTGGCACTGGCCATACTGGCTTGGAGGAAAGGGCCCCAGCAGCGCCCAGTCCCAGGTGCCCCAGTCTGCAGAGGGGGCAACCTCACTGCCCAGCCAGAGCACAGCTCTGCTCCCGGTGCCCGGCCAGGCAGCACCAGTCAGAGACCACCAAAAACCACGACACACCTCCCTGCCGACGCTCAGGGCTGTCTTCTCAGGGCTCGCTGACCCTTCAGGTGTGAAGTCTGTGAGCTCCAGCACAGAAACCGGGCAGGATTCCTCCCACCTCAGGTAACACCTCAGGTGCTACAGAACCATGTCAGAAGTAGCATTCACCACCCTCCATCAAAATGCCGATCCCAAGGGTGCTTGGCAGTCCTCCAAGAAACTCTTCAGGCAATAAATTCACATAGGTTTTTGGGTACACACGCAACCAATAAAAAACTAACAGCAATGCCACCTATCCCTGTGCAACACTTTGTGGCTCTGTGGGATGCAGGTACCCCACACGGGGCTGGGGCGGGCAGGGGCACTCAATTACCTACTCGGTTACATGGCTAGACTGGCTCCTGGCAGGGTTTGGGCTCGGCCCCGTTCACGCTCTCTGCCCTCTGGGAGCAGCAGCGCACAGTGCAAACCACCAGACTTGCTCCCAGGTGCAAGCCCGGTGCCTGCCCGTGGCCGGGTGTCAGTGGTACCCTGCGAGGGCACACCACTGCGCTGCAATGCTTGCACCGCTTCTGCCTCCCAGCTGCCCTCGGGCCATGCCTGCCCCGGGGCTGCGAGGAACCAGGAGCTGCGGGTGGGAAATTCCCCATGCGGCCACCGGCGCCCATGTCTGCCTGTCGAGCATGCACTGCTCTTGCCGCCGGAGCCTCCCATGGAAGCAGCTCTGGACGCTTATCAGATCGTAAAAGGAAAAGAGGGTTTCAACATATGAAACAATGCTCTTAAAACAGGGAAGCCTGCATGGTTTAAGACCAGGATGGTGACTCAGGGACCCTGGATTCAAACCTGCACCCTGCCACTGGCAGCGGGTCGCCTTGGAGGGGCCACGTGCCTTTAGCAACGCCTCCCTGGGGCAGGCTGCTCTCAGCACAAGAGCATCACGCAGAGAAATCTGGGCAATGGTCCTGTCCCGCTGGCGCTTCCCATCTAGACCACAGTGGCTACGATCTTAAAGCAGGTGTCTGCACAGCGTTGTCCTGGTTTTCATGTTTTCCTTCAAGCCTCTGCTCTCACTGGGGGTGCGAAGAGAAGCTTTGCTGGGGTGACACACACCTCCTACGCTGCTGTGGTCTGAGAGGAGGTGTGAGGAGAGCTCAGCAATGCCACTGATAAATCTGTATCTGAGCCGCTGATAAACAGGAAGCTGCTGAACAGCTTTATTCTTTTTCTTGTTTTTTTAGGTTCTTTTGGTCTGGTTTTTGTAGCTATTCTTTTTCACTTACTTCATCTCAGGAAACACATTTTTCTGCCACCTCTTGCAGGAAATGTGCAAGATACAGAAAGTGTTGAAAACCTCATGGTTAGGTCAATCCGCTCTACGAGAGGTGGTGAGTCACAGGGCCTGGCAACGAGGGCATGGCAACAAGGGCATGGCAGTTGCACTGGCATGAGCTGGAAGCCCACAGGTCAAGCTCACAATGTTGGAAGGAAGGCTAAAAGGATTTGACCATGCAGAATACAGACACACACTTTTGTGCTATGATTAGATGTTGCAACTTGAGGGCTTTTCACCGGTATCAGAGCTTTCAAACCTTTCTGGTCAAGAGAGCCAGGGGCATAGCTCTCTTTCCAGAGCTGCAGCACAAGGCTCTTGGGAACTCATTTTCAACATCAAAGACCCACCAAGGAGCCTGCTGTCCACACCAGCCACATCCGCCATCCATGCCGCTGCAAATGAGCGCAGCCACACTGAGCCCATGCACCAGAGCTTGCTGGGGGAGAGGGACGGCCACCCACACTCAGCACCTTAGCGTGGACTCAGCAAGTCATCTGGACACATCAGGAGCAATCAGGACAGACTGTGCTACTCCTTGGCAGATACCCTAGGCTTGCCCTAGGCTGTAGGCAGCAGTGCAGGTACAAAACCCACAGGGATCAATGCTCACCGTGTTTAAACTCACTCCTGATCTTGCATGGTGCTGCTTGAGAAAACAAGCGAATAATCAAGCCCAAAGGCCTGCTGTTTATAGGGAGACACGCCAGGGTTTGCTGGCAGTAATGCTGTCAGGACAGGGTGAAGCCATGGGGAGTGGGGGGGGCAGGCATTCCTCCCGCCACAGCCCGGGGCTCTGGGACTGCAAGCGTGGCTTTGGCTGCAGCACAGCTGACCTTGCACTGACAGGAAGGAGTTTTATAACCCTTCTTACCCCCTCTTCGCCTTAGCAGCAAAGAGGATCCCTTAGGCTAGCCAGGGTAAAGCCGAGCTCGCTCCCCCACCACCTGCACCGTCCTCCTCTCCTGTGGGCTGGGGATGGACATGCATAGCTCAATGAAGATAAGAGATACAGCCCAAAATGTTCTGAAAAATACCAGATCCAACAAGAAGTTGGGTTGAAGAGGAGGAGTCTTTCCTGTATGCAGATGCATGGGGCAGGTTTTCTTCTCATTACCAAACTGCAGTTTCATGTTTTTCTGGTGTACTGAAAGCACAAGAGGGGCTCTTGTGGGTTTCAAATGAGTGGGACAAAACAGATGAACTTTTGCCACTGCATAGGTAAAATCTGTATTTCCTTTCACAATACCCAGAACTTCTTTTGCTGACTCCTTTCTGATACACTCCAATAATTTCAAGACCCATCAAGATTTCATACCTCCCCTCTTAATAAGCTTGTAGGCAGAAGAGTAAAAAGTCAAAAGTTTTATTAACCTTTTGAAATCACTAGGTGTGAACATGTCTCTTTTATAGACAAGATTAATAATAATGTGTGGGCATTTCTTGGACAGGGCAAAGGACATCTGAGAAATCCTGAAGTCAAGAGTTGAGCCACAATGCTTTAGGCAGTCTTTGAAGAAAAAGAAAGCTCTTGAATTAGTCTCAAATAATATTGAATGTCAAATAATGACAAATAGTGGTTTGGTTGTTTATGCTTCTTTTACCCAAAACAGCGCTCTGCTTGCTTCATCTTTATTCTATCAAATATGTGCAAAGCCAGCAATTCCAAACTGGGAAAACCCTTCCTGGTGTGAGCTTTCTGTAAGGAAGAGCCCAGGCATAGGTGGGGGCAGTCAGCACTGGGAAATCTTCGCGCCTCACTTTGCCAATGATAATTGCCATAAGCTGGGACAAAGAAGGCTTGCCTTTTTGATTACTTAGGACTTTTATCAGTAAAATGGGCCTGAAGACGGAACAGAACAACCCTCATTTATTCCTGCTATGTCTCATTTCAGTTTTGGAAAATTAAAACCAGAAAGTTAAAACAGAAATTCTCCACTGTAATGTAATAAAATAGATCCACAATCCAAGGCAGCAAAGTGAAATCACTTTATAAAAAAAAAAAGGTGCACAATGTTTTGGGGTTTTCTTTGCCTTTTGAAATGTGAATAGGTATTCTAAGACATCAAACAGCAGCTGACCACAGGAGGTTAACTTTTAATGTATTTCCCAGTAAGGCACTCTATTCGACAATATGAGTGTGCTCCCAGCATGATTTCATTTACGCTCTCAGCAGCGTTAAGCTTGGTATAAAACACAACTTTTTACTGCTCTGTTGCACAAGGGGAGGAAGTGACTGCACAGAGAAATTACATGTTTGTCTCCAGGCTCTCTAGAAACCTGTGACAAAAAAGGGTCATTAAATCACTTGCTGTGTTAAAAATTCAGCCCTGGGAATCATCTACAAGCCTGTCATCCAGAGACGCTTTTAATACAAAGGTGGTTTTTAGTATATCTTAGGTCTAGGATCCTAAACTATGGTCTAGGGGTGCTGGTGGCCAACAAGATCACGCAAATGGCCTTCAGGTGCTACAGAACCATGTCAGAAGTAGCATTCACCACCCTCCATCAAAATGCTGATCCCAAGGGTGCTTGGCAGTCCTCCAAGAAACTCTTCAGGCAATAAATTCACATAGGTTTTTGGGTACACACGCAACCAATAAAAAACTAACTGAGGAACCTGGAAAGGACTCGGAGAGGTTGGTCTAGCAAAACATAAGCCATAACTACAGTTAGCACAACTCCTGTTTCAGCACGGCCATGCTGTCCTGAAGCATGCATTACAAGGGGCACAGCAGAGACGTCTGCCTGCTCTGGCTGAGAATCAGTCTTATGCAAAAAGAAAAGGCACCCAATCTTCCAGTAAACAAAATGTTTTCAGCAGTGGCAGGAAAGCGGCCGGCTCACTGTGCGGCAACACGGCAGCACAGTGCAGGGCTGAGCCACAGGCTGCGGCGAAGAGAGGTGGCTGGGCTGGGCAGGCAGCCAGGCAGGTTGGGCAGGCAGCCACTGCCTGCCGCTGCCCTGACATCCTGCTCCTGCTCCGTGACCGCAGCGCAGTGCATGGGGTGCTGAAGGGAGGGGGCTTACCTGCGGTGCAAGAGCACTGGGGAGGGAATTGCCGTGCATGGAGGGAAAATCATGCTCTCCTAAAAGGCAGCCAACTCTGCTGGCAGTCAGGGATACCAGGGGTTATACAGAGGTCTCATGTTCCATTTGAAGCGTTTTCAGAGAACTAGACAGGTGAGAAAGATCAGCCCTTTGGCCGTCACCAAAGTGCGAACATGCAGCGCCCAAGCTGAAAACAACCTCTACGCTGTTCCCTCCCTAGCGTGCCTGTGTTTCAGATCCTTTCTCATCTCCGGCACAGGCACTAGGGACGGGATTACCAAGGGTGAGAAGTGCCGCAGAGCTGACAGATGTGCTGGGTCACTGTCACCCAGAGCCATGGGTGCAAAAATACAGGGATCAGCTGGGGGGGAAGAAGCAACCAACTTTCGACACAGCCACTTCCAAGACA
The DNA here is from genome assembly GCF_034638445.1 of Ciconia boyciana. Taxonomy (NCBI): domain Eukaryota; kingdom Metazoa; phylum Chordata; class Aves; order Ciconiiformes; family Ciconiidae; genus Ciconia; species Ciconia boyciana. The sequence goes on along the minus strand of NC_132935.1, from coordinate 120,161,711 downwards.
GTGCAAACACAGCTGTGAGAGGAGGAGACGTGCAGTGGCAATTAGGCTTCATGGAGTCCAAAAAAGGAAAGAAGGAAAAAGAAGAAAAAGAAGGAAAAAGAAGGAAAATGACAGGCTGTCCTAAAGATAAAATGCTGCCACCGGTCAGTCCCCTTGTAGTAAAGCGCCAGGGTTTGGGCAAGTTTTCCTCAACTCTGGGTAGGTAAAACAAATTCCCACGCCTGCGAGCACTACCTACCTCCCAGCTCGGCTCTGCTTCAGCCTCCTCCTCCTCCTCCTCGGCCGGCAGCACTCGCTTTGGCAGGAGCTGTGCAGGAGCCCGGGAGGGAGCAGCTTTCAGTGCTGTGGTGTGGGGCAGCAGCTGCTGGCTCCTGGGGCTGCAGGGACGCACAGATGGTGGGAACTGGAGGCTGGCGTGGGGACGGTACTGCTTGCCTTTGGGCATCAAGGCTCCCCCCCCTCACCAAATAGTTAGATATATTATAGTTCAGTTTTCTGGAAAAAAACGCCTCTGTATGTTTCAATATATGAGGGCCTTTGTCTCCCTGACTGCTGCAGCTGTCAGCCAGCTTCTCTGCCTCTAATCATGAGATGTGGTCCTAGACTGCCCACAGATTTCACGTTACACCATTAAAATGGCTAAAATGCTCTATGTTGGAGCAATGCTGGAGCAGGAAGCACAGTGTGGGTTCCCCAGTCCAGACAACTACCTGTTAGGTGTTTCTTCCCTTTGCACAGCCTCTTGCCCTGTGCCCCATCTAACGCCCTCGGGAGCCCTTTCATCTCCACTGGAGGCGTCCCCCACCAGACTCTGCCCCAATGGCCGAAGCACCCCTCCAGCCGTGAGACATGCACATCTAAGTCTCGGGCTGACCCAGGCCTCAGACCTTGGTCCTCCTCTCCCTGGAACCCAGCACCAACGCCCAGCTTGCCAAAATGCATGGAGGCAAGGGCCACCACGGGACAGCAGGGACTGCCATGGGATGGCCGGGACCACCACGGGATGGCAGAGACCACCACATGACATCAGTGGCAGCCACGAGCGAAGTATGGCAAGGTCCGTCCAGGCACCCCAAGAAGAGCAGCAGGAGGAGAGATACAGACAGCGTGTGCTGATGGCATCCATCCTGGGGTTCAGGGCACAGCCCAGAGGTGCCTCTGCTGCCCACAGCCCTCCAGCAAGGGACGTCTCCACAGCACGGGGTGACAGTCCAGCGAATACAGCCATTCCCCTGCCATCCCATCGCTGCTGGGAAGAGGGGGCTTCGCACGCAGACAGCTGCTTGGCTGCCTTCATTAGCATGGGTTCAGCAGAGGAGTCAAAGGGATCTTAGCTCCTCTTTTCTGTCATCCAGTGTAGCATGTCAGCCACAAATTGCAGACAACAGGCAAAGAGCTGAGATGAGCAATGAACTTGGGTAAAGAAAGTGAAGTAGCAGGAGCACAAGCTCAGGGCACGGTGCGGGGAGACCCATGGAGGCCTTGGGCTGCCAGGATAGGGCAGGATGAGCAGCACAGCACCGAGAGGGAAACAGAAAGCAGTTGATGGGGGCAAATGTCTTGCACAGTCCCTAGCCTTGACCATGCTTCAGCTGATCTCTTTTTTTTGCCATGAGGTGCTCCAGCACCTCTTCCTCATCTGCTGCACCACGCCGACTCAAGGAACCAAGCTCTGCTGCCAGTGTCACCAGCTGTGTATGGAGCTGGTCTTCTGCAACTAGCTAATGCTTAACTTTACCTGCTGTAAACCGAGAGCAGGATCTGGCCCCAGAGCATCCAGTTCCCCTTTGTACAAAGCCTATTTGACTATGTGCCCCAGCTTCTACTTTTGGCATCACAGCTGCATAGCTGTCTGGCTCTGCAGAGCTGGTGGCAGGACTCCTGCACACCTTCTGCTCTGCTACTAGCTCTTGTCATCTCCTCCTCTCACGGCATGGAATTGCTACTCCACGTCCCTCCAGAAAAGAGGAGAAATTTTCCAAAACATGCATGCTTTCTCCCATTGCCCTGTAGCTCTCCAAAGCTATGTAGACAAAGTACTGTGAAGATCAGGCCTGCCCATGAGTGGTGCCCAGCAGAGGACAAGGGACCTCAGCTAGGCTGGGGTAGCCAAGGGTGTTATCAATCCTGGGAGAAAGCCAAACTCCTCCCATATGCCTTGGCCCGGGGTCTTTGTCTCCTGGCCTTGCACCTCACTCTCAGCTGCTCATTCTGCAGTGATATTTTTGTGGCACCCTTAAGACATGCTAGTTTCTCCAAGGAAACATTAAAAAATAAGCTGAAGTATCTCAGGAAGAGATGAATTAAGGATGTCTTTGCAGGAGCTTTGCCTTCTGGGGACAGTTTCGGCTCACGCCCCTATCCAGGATCCAGCCGCAGCCCCAAAGAACAGCAGGACCTGGGGGGCTCCAGCTCTGATCCCATTTCCAGTGGCCCAAATTCATTGAGGAGGAAGAGATGGGACAGCCTGGGGCAACTCCAGCAAGGCTGTGCTGTAGCATTGCTCTTGTTTTGGAGAATCTTCCAGAGAGCCAAGAAAACTGGTTTTCTGAGGTAGTGAAAATTAGCCGGATTTGGAGCCAGCATCTGGCCTGAGATCCTGACTCCAAAAACCACCCTATTTAAATACCCAGAATGTTCATCATCACGCATTAGACTCCGATTGTCGTCACGGGGCTGTTTGTGTTGCGGCATACAGTGCAACAAGGAGTAGAGGTTACAAAACAGCTCATGGGAAGGAGAGGGCCAGACCTAAGCTTGGAAGGGAAGCACTGGGAAGAGGAAGATGCATTAAGGTCCAGATTGTCCCCGCCCAGATTGTCCCTGCCTGGTTTTATTTTTGTAAAAGTAAAATTAAGAATATATATTTTTGATCATCATGATGGCTCCAATTCCACAGCAGGACCCCAGTTCACTCTCGTGTACATCTCCTCCCTTTTCATTTTTTCCCTCGCAGCTCAGCAGGAGAGAGACCCACAGGGCCAAATTTGGCCACATGGGTGCAGCTCCACTGACCACAGCAGGGCTGCTGCACAAAGCACTGGGGGAAATGCTCCAGTGATCTTTCTGGCCTCATTTCATCTTCCCATCCCTGCTGCAGATCATTTACACCAACTCAGTTTGATGCGAGCAGAGGGCTCTTGGGGTGACTACATTCTTCAGAAAAAGCTGCAGAGTGGAAACACAGGGAATTTGGGAGCCAGCATGCGGATGTGCTGCATTTACCCCAAAGGAGAGGAACTGGCAGCCTCATTGATTTGATCCTTGTCCTTAACCCACACAGAGAACAGATTGCAAGCCCAAGGGGTTTTAAAGGGCAGGTGATTCATACCTGAGGTTTCAACTTTGAGGTTCTCATTGGGAAACAGTGATTTGCTGAGGACAGCTTTTTTTTTTTTCCAATCCTCAGCTCCTGTCAGCAGAGATTAAAGTGTCCCTTGTGTCCTGTGCTCCCTCGCCCCACAGTTTTGGACTGGCATGAGACCCTCCATAGGGACACATTGCTCAATAGTGCATGAGCACTTTCTGCGGTCCTGCTCCAAGAGGTCTGGGCAAACTCCCAGACACTGCCCAGAGCCTCAGTGGGACCAGCCAGGCTTCCACACCCTCCCCCCCCAAAATACCACCCCATAGGGATCCACTGTAAAGCAGGGGGGCTGGCAGGATGTGTGAGCTCTGGGTGCAGCTGACGCTGTCCTCCACCACCAGCCCCACGTGCACAGCCTCACACATCCCAGAAGGGGCAAGAGAAGAGACCCCACTGCGAGCCCCATGCGTATTTCAGCCGAGTGTTCCTCCCTCCACTGTGGGACAGCCTGCCCCACTGCCTCAGCAGTCACCAAAGGCCAGAGGCAAGAAACCTCTGCTGCCAAAAACTCAGGAAGAAAGATGAAAATGGTGCTCCCAAATCTGATTACATCCTCACTTTATTTAACTGCCCAGGCAGAAAAGGAGAGCAAAAAGGGGTAAATGAAATATGGTTTTGACAACAAACCATTGCTACAATTACAGCCGCACTTTGTCAGGTCCTTATGGTGTCCCCTAAACAGGGCACGAGTCCACTCTGCCATCTGCAGCACGTGGGGAAAATGGACGGGGGGGACAAATGGGGAAATGGTAATATTTCAGATAAGTCTGATGCTTGGTTTCATGATGACTTCAGTAAAAGTGTAGGAAGCAAACAAAAATGTACCAGTCCCCACTCCAGGAACACGCAGTGACGCTTTGACTCAGTTTCTAGAAAAGATGAGTAGGGCATTTTGTCTCCAAGCTAGCTTAAAAGCAGGTTTTAGAGAAACCTGTATACAAATGGTTACACTGAATCCAGTCTAAATGTGGCTTATATTAATTTAGCTTTCCTTGATGAGAGGAAGGCATGAAGCTGATACAGAAATATATGAATAGATGTAACCAGCCTTAAATCAAACTGAGATTTCACTTGCATGGTTTTGTGGTGCTTTATCCAGATCAGCTCGTAACCACCCGTTTTGTATATGGTCAGACAAAGCTTCATAACTTTTTTTTGCAGCAGTTCAAATTCCTGCCACCGATCCCCTGTGCTAAAGCAACAAAGCGGGTGCTCAGTGACGTCTGGGAAAGCTAGGCAGTAATTTTAAACCCACTTTCCTCACCAGTTTAAGCTGTGCCACCTGACCTTTGCACAGCCATATCGGAGGTGTGAGCACACGTTTCATCCCACCAGAGGATGAAAAACCTGCCCAAGGGTCAGCCATGACCAGCCTGGCACGTACAATGCTCCATCCGTTCTCCTCTGATGGGACGTGAAAGCCCCCAAGAGCCCGCCTGGCTAAAACCCCACCCAGAGACGTTGAACACGAGCTGCAGAGGCTTCTTGTGGTGGTGTTTTCTTCAAGGTGTGACTTTATTTTTGGCTGTCTCTCTGTAGCAGGAGAAGTAAACGTGCCACCATTTTAGTTTTTCAGGCTTGCTCGCTCTCTGACTCAGCTATATATACTGGGATTGAGAAGTCTGGTTTTACTAGGAGAGGCCCCTGCTTCCCCAGGCTCAAAGCCTTCTCAGCCCCGAAGTGGAAATATACTCAAAACTTTAACAAACATGTTTTCTCCAAAGCATTCCTTTGCCATTCAAGGTAGAAAGATATTAACAGAATCAACCTACATGCAGGAAAACCACTTCCCATCTCGATTAGTCATATTTCATTTGCCAGGTATCAGAAGATCTCTGTGCTCAGCTGCAAAGCACTTCAGGAAAACCAGAAGAGTCAAACCTGCTATGTGCTGTGGACGCAGACAGAAATTCTCCTTCCTTTTTGCCTGTATTTAAATTTCTGAATTTTCTTTACATATCATAAGGATGTATGTACAAGCCAGGGTACAACCTTTGTCATTTTTCCTCTGCCATCGTTAAAAACAAATAGACATTGCTCTTTTAGCATCAAAAAGCAAAATTATACCCTGTTGCTCAGACACCTACAGGGACAGTCTCATAAAATCCTAGATGAAGAACTGAAACAAAAATACCTAAATTTCAAATAGTGCTTTTTCTGCATTACGAATTGAGATCTGAGACTCAGTTTTGTAACCAGAGGATCACAGAAAAGACTTAATCAGTTCATCTACGCTCTTCTCCACTTGAACTCCAGTTGACTATAGCTGGGTTATTTACTTGTTATCTTAGAAATATTGCCGCAGCCAAGGGACTGTCCTTACGTGGTAGATAAAGCCTTAACAACTGCAGCTCTGACAAAATCCTTTCATCCCTTTTTGCCGGTTTCTGCGTGCTTCCATCACCTGCCTCACAGGGATATTTCAGAACAACTGTCATTAGTGTTAACAAGCAATGTGGATGCACCTGGGTGGAAGCCAAGATAGGGCAAAGTATCAGGGTGTCTTTGAGAAAGGGAACATTGAAACCTAAGTATCATGTTATCACATTAGGTGGGTTTTATCAGATAAAGTATGAAAGTGGCTGTCAGTGGGGGAGCTGTGATGAAAGAACATGCTATCTTCTTATCTAAAATTCAAGCAAAAACGTAACGCTTTTGCCCATCGTACTTGGCCAGATGGTGCCTCTCATTTCGGACTCCTCTTTGGAAACATTGTGAGCAAGATGCTTCGGGAGGAGCTGCAGGCAGCGATTCGGCATTCCTCCCGTCCGGGGGCAAGCTGGGGGCCAGGGCAGTGAGGCACGAGGGTGTACGGGCCAGACGATGGAGCAAGGGCACCTTGCATCTCCCACGGGGCCAGGGCGGTCTTTGCCTGCTCGCAGGAGGAGGCTCCGCACCAGAGGGGTGACAGGGTCCGGCATGGGCAGGTGGAGGCGATGGGACAGTGCCCGGACTGAGTCAGCGGCATCTGCCCAGCTGCAGCCCTGCCCTGGCCTGCCCTGTGCACGGCTGAGTCATTTCCAACAGCCTTTGGGAAGTCGGGGAGGGGGGGAAGGCGGGTGGCATTTAGCAAATACCTTCAGCTGGAAAATAAAAAGAAGAAAACAAGAAGGGGAAATGTTACGAAAAGTCGACATGCGAGGTTTCAGCTTCTAAATGCAAGGTTTGCCTTTCTTCGTGTTCTGCCCTTGCGGTTTTGCTTTAAAATGATGTTTGCACTTCGAAAAATGAAAAAAAACCCCAGGTAATTAGAGTGCCCTTCTGCCTTCCCCCATGAAACATTTTGGTCCCAAACAGATGCGTGTTTTTCTTACTTTTTCACTAAGAACAAACCCCAAATGTTTTCATTTCAAGTGTACTTGAAAATACCCTGTTGTTGCTGAGGTTTTAGCCCAGCTTCATAAAACGAACCATCGATTACCCATGCAGATGCAGCCAGCGCTTTGAGCCTCTCGTGCACTTTCCAGGAGAGACTCGGCTGCCTGGAGAAGACCGCGGCTCCCAGCAACATTCCAGCCAAGCGATGCAGCAGCAAGACAGCCATTCCCAGGCTGGTGTGATGGAGCTTCAGGCTGGATGGGAGGTCAAGTCCTGCAGGGGCCCATCAAGAGCGACTGAGGGGAGCAGGGGAGCGGAGAGGGAGACGAAAGAAAGATCTTGGCCTGACAGCATTGATGACCAACAAAGCACCCGCACCCCAGTGTCCAGCAAACAGCACGAGGGGCCTGGACTCGCCTACAGCCACAGGCAAGACCTGATCAAATCTGACTTCCCAGCAGCTCTGCTTATCTGCAGCTGGTGTCGATGTGGATGCATCTGCCTTAGAAGAGCAGATGCTCAGCTAAGCCTCCCGTTGGAAGAGAGCTATGGCTGTCCGTGTCCCTTGCAAGGGATTTCTTGGGCTGCTCGGGGGCAGGCAGGGGTTAGCCCCTGTTCAAGCGTGCCACCTATTGCTAACCCGCACCACTGCACCCAGCCAGCACCCTTCTCTCCTCTGCAGAGCCAGCGCAGGCAAGATGTGCAAGGAGCTCTTGTCAAATCAGCTGGTCCTGTTGCCAAAAATAGAAAAATCTCTGGGCTCACGAGCCTTTTTATTTTCTCCAGCTCTATTTACAGATCTAAAAAATCAAAAATATCTATAAATATGCCGAACAACTTCCTTAAACGGGTGCACGCCTCAGATCCTTACGCTGGACGGAGAAGGGCAGCGCTGCTGCTGAAGGGCACGGGCAGGGTGGGTTGTCGCCAATCAGGACGACTATCAGGACGACATCTCAAAAACCGTTCTGGATCTTAGGGTGTCTCCTACAATGTGCGTGTAGTCTAAGGAACTGCATTATATCTGAAGTCCGGGGAAGCACAGTGCCACTGGCTCTTACACCTCGTATTTTTACAGACTGATAAATATTTCTAATTCTAAGGGCACTGCTTTTATCTTTTTTATGCTTTTTTTTGTTCTTCACTCATTTCCACAGAATTACTTTTGACTTGTATCTGATTTAAGTAACTCAGCTCCCTGATTTTTTTCCCAGCAGAAAGACAGCAGAATATGAACACGGTAAAAAAGGACAGTTTGCCAGCTGCTAGGAATCAGAATGGCTCTATTAAAGTCAGAAAAAATGCTACCAATATACTTCAGCTGAGAAGTCCCTGGTAACTGCCTCTTAATGGAGGAGCTGCGCCAAGGTTCCTCCAAAAGCTGCAGTTAGTTATTGTCGTGATCCATCCCTACTAATTTGTTCCCTGTAGTCAAGGCTCAATTTTGTATCCTGGCCAATGTCTTCTACAGGCTGAGAAAAACCTTTATTAGCCAGACTTTACCTGCAGCAATAAGTAGTATCCTTTGCTAGAACAAAAGACATTGGTGGGAAAAGAGACAACATGGTGGATGGAGAGCTGAGCTGTTTGATATCTCAATCATAGAAGAGAGCTTGAAAGTGAAGGACTTGCTGAGGCTCATCTACAAGCAGACAAGCTCTCTGCCTGTCTTGGTTTTTCATTCTATGTCAGCTGGTCTTTAAAACCTCCTTCTGCAAACCTCACTTTGCTCACATCAACCACCTAGTGCTACTGCCAGTTTTATACACCATGGGCAGCAGCAGCTTGCAGTAGGGCTCTGCAGAAGTTGGGCTTTTCGGTGCTGTGGGAAATTCTGAAGTAAGGGAGAACTGCATTTTGTTTCAGGAAAAGAAGTGGTAGTTTGTGACAAAAAGAAAGAAAACATAGAAATTGCTCTGAAATAATGCAGGTTTCAATTCTGGCTGAGGTGGGAACCCACACTTAGAGCTGTGGTGTGCGCTTCCAGCGAGCTCTGGCATCCAGAGCTGAACAGGGGGCTTGGCGGTGCAGGTTCCTGACCCCCCTTAGGACGGAGTTACACAAGAACTGAAACAAAGCTCAGGAGCAGTTCATAAAGTCTGCTTGCTTCATTTCACATGGCTGACAGCACGGTGGTTTCACTACATCTTCTGAGAAAGAGAGGCCACAAAAGAGCCCCAGGCCCGAGTGCTTTGCATTGCACACGTCCTTCAGGCTTGGCTGCCTCACGCCCAGCGAAGGAGCAGCCTCTGCAGGCACACCGGGTGGTTTTGCAAATGTATGCTGGGTCCCATGGGCGCTGCACAGCCTCCCAAGTGCCTGCTGGAAGCTGGAGGTGAAGGTTTGCTCTTTGCACTGCAGTCAGCTCAGCTTCTGGAGAAGAGGTGCAGACAAGTATGGAGGTACCGCTGGTCACTTGGGGTGGTGGCTAAGCTACATAGCAAGATCCAAGAGCTTCATCTCTGAGTCTTAATGTCTTTGCAGGGGAACCTGAAAGCCTTGTGGTCCCCATGGCTGGGACTCCGTGGGGCTGCTCCTTCGCACAGGGAGGGGGTAGGTGGGATCACATCCCAGCTTTGAAGAATGGAAATGTATTCATTAATGCTATGTCCTGCGTGGATCCTTCATGTCATCCATAGATAATTAGCCTGAATTCACTTCCACATCATCATCCACAAATGTGTTTAAAATCTGTTTTAAGTAAGGAACAATTTGAAAAGGGACAGTGTACAAGGAGACTGCTTTCTGGATTATTTGGCCTTTATGCAAGCCTAGAGACTCGTGCTAACAGCTCCTAATTGCATTACTGCCTTCAGCTTCTTGCCTGTTGGTTTTCTGCCCTTTAATTTGGGGGAAGGAGTTGGCCAGAATTCCCAGGTCACAAACCTGATTTACCTTGAGAGACACAACAGCGGCTGTTTAACATGATTTGAGCATAATATCACTAAAGAAGAAGAATATGCCTCTGCCAGGTGAATTGAACAGGACAGATAGCCCGAGTGACTGGAGCTACCTTGGAGTTGATGTAGTGCAACCTAGGAGCTAGGGAGCAGTTCTGGGGAAGAGCATGACAATCCTTGTTGCATAAAGTATTGTCTGCCCTCACTGTACTTACCACAAGATCTTGACAAGGACAGATGGCCGGAGATGTTATGAAATGTCTCAGGAACTGGAATATTAAGATTTTGTCTCGCTTCACCCATGCTTCACAAACAGAGCCTCCGATGTTGCCTCCTGCTGTGGAATGTGGGTTACATCTGACTTTTTGCTAAAGAACAGCTTATCTGGGTGGACTTGCTGCTGCTGGCCACCTGCTTGCTCATGCTTTGGCATTGAAATATGTGCATGCAAACTGCATGGTATGGCAGATGGAAATGTGCAGATGTCTTCCGCAAAGTGCCGTGGCTGCACCAGCGTAAAGCACTTTGAGCTGCATCTTATAGCAGCAGTGAATCTTCAATATAAGGAAATGAGCAAAATGCTAGAGAAAAAGATCTGGGAGTGTAAAAACAAGCCAGGTCTAGCAGGATCTTAAGAACTGCTGGGCTCAGACTGAGCATTTCAGCCAGCTGTATTTCAGCCCAAAACTTTGAAAGGAACAGCTGTTCTCACAGGGGCAGCCAAGGGAAAGGATTTCTTCTCTGAAAAGCCTATTGAGAGGAAAGCATGTGCTGAGTCTGTCTGCCGGGAGGTGGGTCTCACCCGGCTGCACGGACCAAGCACAGTCCCGTGCCACCTGAACTGCAATTGCCACAGGATCAGCTCGAGAAGCCATCGCCTCCACAGTCATTCTTAAGAACTGGGGAAAAATATTTAGGGAGATGGGCTCCCCTCTTCAGACAAAGCTTTTGCAAATGTACCTTGCCCAGGCTGTGCCTCTGGCCTGCGAGCAGACATGCCACACCAGGAGGAAGTGCTGGGGTTTGAGGAAGTAGTGGCTAAAACAGCACAAGAGTGTTTTTGGTTGCGGTTGATTTTTTCTGGTGCAAGTTATTAATTGCCTCATTGTTAACACAAACAGTGCTCAGAATGTAACTATGGGTGGTTTTCTTTCATTAAATGTGATTTATTTTGCTTTAGCTCATCAACGTAACCAATAGAGAGTTGCGAAACAGAGTCTGTGCTCTGGAAGTGTCCTTGCACAAGGAAATTCCCCCAGCTCTGTCTTTCTTCTGTAGAAAACTTTATTTTGACTATGAAAAGCTTTGCTTTCCCAAGTTTTGTTTTTCCAAGGTCTGATTGAGCCTTGGGCTCTTCCGCACCACTGTTTGAGATGCCTTCAGATTACCAACCTGACTAAGCCTCAGGCCATTCCTCTCTCCCATTCTCCCTTGTAATCATGTTGTTTTAAAAGCTGTTATGCACCTGACCCCCCGGTATTTCTCTCTTTTCTCTGACTCCAAATTTAACCCGGAGAACGTCTCTTGACCTTCAGTACTCTCCAGAAAGAGATGGCCATTGGGAGCAGCGAGAATTTTTTGCTGCACACGATCTGCAAGACTCAAAGGAAATGAGCGGTCAGCGGTGGGCAGAGCGGTTTCTCTTTTTTCTTTTATTGTTCCATCTGGTTTTCTAGCATCACGCTCTTCACCAGCTGCACTGCAGAGTGGTGATTTTGGGGGCCCAGTAACTCAGTAAGGGGCAGCAGCAGAGAGGGCAGCAGAGCGGCAGCGAGGCGTGCTCAGGCACCCTGTCCCTCCATGGCAGCGGTAGCCCTTCAGGTCTGCAGCCTCAAGAGGTGCGTGCCAAAGGTTGCCTCGTCCAAATCGCCGTCAGACCGCAGAGCAGCTGCCACCCTGAGAAAAAGCAGAGACAACACAGCAGCCAGCAAAGTTAACCTGGTGATAAGCAAGCGCCGTGCCGTGACGTGCCTGACGGTGAGCCACCTTCTCCCTCTGGGCACGGGAGGCTGCTCGTACGTCAGGTCTTAGCCTTCACAAGAGCTGCAGTGTGTACATTCAAGAGAGGAGCTAGCAATTCGGGCTGGCAGAAGAGGGGCTGTTGCACAGCCAGTGGAGAGGGGGATACAGTGATGCTTCATTCATTGACCTGGCTGTAGCCCTTCATTCTTCAATCTTGCTTCTCCTTCTGAAAGAAAAGGCTCCCCATTGCTCCCTCAGCCAGGTGCTGTGCTGGGGGGAGCATGCAGCAAGGGCTCCCAGCCTGGCCGGGGCCGTCCCACCGGGGTCTGGGTGTCAGGGAGCCGCCCGGGGTTGGGGTAGGTGGTAGCCAAGGCCAGTGGGTACCAGTGGGGTGAATAAGGCAAACTCGCGCCCTGTGCTGTGTTATAAAGCATAAGGGATGTGATGAAGGGAAAGGAAAACAAAACTGGCTAGAAAGTGCTGAGGAGACAGCAGTGACATACACAGTTATGTTGTTTGCTTCCTTACACTACACCCAGCCTTTCATTTTGTGCGAATGTGGCACACTGGGCGTGTTTTTCTCTCTTTCTCTTCTTTCTCCCTTTGGCTAAAGCCTTGTGAGTCTCCTGGACTTCAGCATCAGAATGACTTCACCAGTGAAAACAGCCCAATACGAGTGAGCCTGTTTCACAGTCATTAAAAACAGAGACCAACTGCACTGTCAGGGACGAGGACAGCCTCCATGACAAAGCCGGGCTCCTTGCAGCGACGTTGCTCAGCCCTCTCTCCAGAAAAGGCACCTCCTTCTGCCTGCACCCACCGCTGCTGAGGCTGCCCCTCTCCTTCCCTCCCCAAGCCATGTCCCCAGGCTGCAGGCGGGTGCGTTGCTCTGAGCCCAGCCTTGGGACAGGGCAGGAACCCTCCGTACCTGCTGGTCACACCAGTGGCTGCCAGAGTAGTTTCCCTCTCTTTCACCATCATTCTTGCAGCAACGGGCCCAGCAGCAACACTGGAAGTCCCACCCAAGATGTGGTACACAAATTTTTAGACATATGGCTTATAATCCTCTTGGAAAAAAAATATAAATTGTGTGTGTATAGCTTAAATACACCAGTAGCAATGGAATTCTATAGAAAAATACAACCCTGTTCTTCAAGTTGTCCCTGAGCCATAAAAATGAGTTCATGAACTTTATGTGGAGGCATGAGTTTTGCTAAGCTTTAGAGGGAAGACATGCAATTATTTCTCCCAAAAGTGCAATGTGCTCTTTTGCCTTGATCATCGTCTTTATTTTGTGACTGAAGAATCTGTGAGAGAATAGTCAGCTCCTTTACACATATTTTACTTGACAGACTTCTTACACAGCTTTAAGATTGCTAATTAAATATATGGTGTAGCGTCTGGTGAGTGCTTTTAAGGACAGCTTCATCTTGCAGTATATAGTCAGGAGGATACATGTACCTCTACACATAGAGAGACAAAGCCTGTGTGTGTGTGTCTGTGTGTGGCAACATTTTGTTGGCAGCAAAATCCTGCAGGTATGTTCTGCTTAAGTAATAAAAATAAGTCGTGGATTTGCTTGGTTTCAACTGCCAACAAACCCAGCTACTAAGAACCAAAGTGATGCTCTTTTCATGGCTGAATAACAGCATTTATATTCTCTATGGAGCAGATGGGAAAGTGATATATCATGTCACCGCTGTCTGGCCTGCAAGAAATGCGCTAGTGTTTGGTGCCTGGTAGGAGTGTTGCTATTAAGACAAAGCAGAATTACGTGTCAGACACAGAGATTGATGCAATCTCTTTGTTTGCAAAAAATACACTTAAAGTCTTGCTCATCTACCTTGTAGAAACAAACTGACAATTTCCCCACTCAGAAAACCCCAGAAAGCTCCAGTTTGCTGTTTCCTCCCAGCCAGTTATTACCAGAAGAACTATTTCTTCTCACTCCCAGGGTGCTCACTTGCTCATCCTGTCCTTGCATGAACTACCAGGAAAACCATGGCCAAATTCTGCCCGGCTGCAAGCAGAAAGCGATGCCCTCCTTTGCACCATCCAGCCAAATTAAGGGGCTGGATTGCTCCTTCTCCTTGCCCTTGGGGAGCATGGGGAGTACCAACAGCTGCAACCACGCTGGCTCAAAGCCTGTTGTGGGCAACCACAGGCTGGATGCCAACCACCTCCACTTCCACACGAGCCTCTTTGGCCAAGATTGTTCCTGCGTGAGCACGCTGTTGGACAGCTGCTGCCCAGCCACCGGTACCACATCCTTTCCGACCAGCCTTAGCGCCAATAAAACCTACTGATCAAATAGGTGTGAGGTCATGGTTTCATCATCACGCACGATGGTCCTGCAGATGATATGGCCTCACGCCAGTGCTCCGGCAGGGTGGCAGGAGAGGGGCTGCTGCAGTACCCCAGGAGGGACCCACTGAATTCCAGCACGTCCTCTTGATAGCGAGTAACCTGCAGCGACATTTTTGTTCCCTGCTGTCCCTTCTGTCCAGAGGTGTGGTTTGGGATGGAAGTAAAGGTAGCAGCCGGTTCAAAAGCAGAGTGTAAATGCCAGGGTTTTTTTCCCCAGAAAACCTCTGGAACAGAGGAAGTGACAGTGAAACTGTGATAAAGGGCCCAGAGGGTATGTCTGCAGCTCTTGGGAAAGGAGAAGCTGAAGAGGGAGAGAAGAGAACATCATAACCTCTTCCTCATTGTAAAAACAGACTTGGCTGCTAATTTTACCCCCATGGTGACTTTGGATGAGGGAGGAGGGCGGCTGCTTCAGCAGTGCTGTGGCAGCACTTCTGAAAAATATCATTCTTTGCATGGCAAGTCCCACAAGCATTAATTCTGTGTGTCTACGTAGATACCGTAAGCTGATCCTGCCTTGACTGTAGTGGTACTTAATATGTAAACTTGAACTCATGCATATGTTTCAGGAGTGGGGTCCAGACTTTTAATCTGAGATCTTAATCTAGACTGGGGTTATCACAGGGCTGATGGCCAGGGCTGGGAGGCAGAGCTCGGGGGGGACAGGGGACCAGCAAGGAGCTGGGCTGACCGTGTGTGTTGTACCTGCCTTGTGAAACCCATGGGGCACGGGTGGAAGCACCGGTCTCAGAAAATGACCTCAACTCAAGAGCAGGTTTTGCTTTAAAAATGGAGTAAGAGTTTTCGTGAGGAGCGGGGCTTCTTGGGGCCCTCCAAAACTCAACTGGGCAAAGGAATTGCTACTGTTCACTTTACCCACATCCTGAAAGAGTTTGTTACCATGTGCAAAACTCCTCCAAGGCAGACAAAAAGTTGTTTCACCCACCAGTGCAGACCGACTGTCCGGAGTGCATTTGTGCTTTGGGCCAAGTCTACATCCCCATCATGACTTCCAGGACTTGGTGTCTCTCTCCTATGTGTGACTTCAAGGGTGTGCTCCGAGACTGATACCAGTCATAACTAGGGTAGGAGAAATATTATTTAATGTGTTTTAACTTCCTTTAAATAAAAAAGGGTGCTCCATAAACCTGATTGAAAAACTAAGATCCCTTCCTGCCAAAAAAGTCCCATTTGGGATTTTTTTTCCCAATCCCAAATTGGAACAAGAGATCAGTTAAGGAAGCAGCTACCAGATAAATTCCAGTTTAGGGGAACAGAAATTGATTTTCTTATTTGACCTTTGCTGCCTGGGTAGCTAAAGAGTAAGCTGTCCTGCAAAGCCAGCTAACTATTTTTATTTATTTTTCCTGAGCTGGAGACCAAGCTGTGAAGCCCAGCAGCTCCAGCAGGGGTTTGAATAAAGTAAGTAAAAAATGCTCCCGAGATAGCTCCCATCAGTACATACCTTATGGTAGGGGGCTTCTTTGAAAGCCTCTCTACTATATTCCCCTTACATAATGAGACTGGACCTTTCCAATTCAGACAAGCTTAACCTCAGTTTGTCTGTGTAAATGCCAGGAACCTCCTTAAAGGGAGCCGTCTCAGCTGCTTCTGCCCAGGGAGGAGGCAACACCTGGTGAGGGGTGATGTGGCTCCTCTGACCAGGAGTGAAATGAATGTTGAATGCTTTGCTGAGTGCTCCTCACAAGGGTAGGGATGACTTTAAACTGTAGGATGTGTTCTTCCTCTGTTTCTATTTGTCTTGACAACAGAAATTAAGGTAATTTCCATCTTTCAGCCAACTTCTGCTCTCACTTGTGCCATTATGTATACATACTGAAAACAGTTGCATGATTTGTATTTCATGTGTGATGCTAACAAGTTCTTAGTATGTTGATTCAATCACATCCATTTTTTATCTCCTTTGCACATGTCTTAACTGAAAATCCATGCACAGCATTTCTTATTTATAGACTAGAAAAGGGGAAGATAAAATACAATAGAGCAAAAACACAGGGTTTGATGTGATGCCAGGAGTTTTGTACCAAATCTGAAGCAAGAAGGAAAAGATCCAAGTGCCTCAGGTTCCTGTGAGGTGCTCCTTACTATCATCACCAACCTGACAGAGGGCTTCCCAGCTGGTACAAACATAGTATCAAAGCACATCCTTAGTCCTGATCAGCCATCCAGGAGGTCTGATGCTTTGTAGGCTGGAGCCTCCATCTATAAGTACATGGAGCCTGCACCAGGCGACACGGCACAGCATGCTGCATCGTATAGATCGGTTATAATCAAGCATGCAGTGCAAAGCTACATTTACCCTGAGAATGATGAGCCACCTCTGAGGGCAGCTCAGCAGCGAGATCCTCCATCGAGGTCTCACCTGCACTGGGAGCACAGTGCGGAGGTACCACACGCCAGGCAGCCTGCAGTCAGTGTGAACAACGGTGGTGCAACACCTGCAGCTCCTGACCATGCAGCAAACAGGAGAGGAGGAGCCCGATCACACGATTTCAGACTCCTCAGTGGACAGGAAGCGAGGAAAAAAGCTGAGGACACCATCCCGGGAAAGGTGCAATAGCTGAAGGAGGAAGAGCAACAGCTGAGGTAAGCAGAGGCTAAATTGTCACCTCTCCAAGAGTGAGCTGAGGAAACGATGCGACCTGACGAGGACAAGGCACCTGGGAGCTGGTGGGTGCTTGGAAACTGAGGAGCTGAATGTGGTGGTGGATGCTGCAGCGCACCTTGGCCTCCCCCGGGCTCCCTGAGTGCCAAGGTGTAGCTCCTGGCAGGTGGGCAGTCCTGCCCTGGGGCTTGTTGGCACTGGGCTGCCAGCATGGGAGGAGGGCAGAAGTGGTCGGCACTGTCATCTCATCCATGGAGAACCTTTACTCTTTGTAAAGAGGCTCCTCTGCTCCCTTAGGACAGCTGCTAGGGAGGAGTCATACCTCCAACCTGAGCTGAAACAGGACACGATGATGGTCAAGAACTCAGTCTAACCCATGTATTGCTTAAGTGTCATCTGTACTGTCAAGCAAAACCAGAGAGGATGACAGCCTCGGCAGGGACTTGTCCCGCATACCTGAAGATGGCAGCATGGTACAGACTGAGGGCCACATGCACAATTTCCAGTTAGGACTGAGCCCCTGGTGATAAACGTGCCAGGGCCACTTGTTGTCACAGTAGTGAATCCCACACATTCCTTGCCTCCAAAACTGAGTGACCACATCCCAGTGGATAGATGGTCCCTGGCCTGTGCTGCCTGTGCCAAGCTCTGGCTGACCTGACCCACCTACCCCCATGGATGGCATTAAATGCTGGCAGCCAGCAGCGCTCCCTGGCATGCTTTCCTGGTGTAGACATAACCTTTCTTGTCCTCCAAAGGCAGCGTGTCTTTTCCTGGCTGTAGCAGGCGGACTCTGGTTTCGCTAATCCAAAAAGGAAAATGTCACCAGCGCAATTCTTGCCTGAGTCATGGAGTTTTCTTCTTGTGACTGTACTTCCAAAGAGATCAGTGGCAGGTCTCTCACTGGCATCAGTCAAATCAGGATCCAAACACAGTGCTGCAGGTAAGCCTTCATCTGGGATAATGTTAATTTAGACTTTGAACCGTTGTTTGGAGCCATTACTGATTTTTCTATACCTATTTTTAGCTTAATTTCATAAATACATGAGGCTACTGTGACCATGCTACCCTTGTACGTTCACCTGATTGTATGTCGTCTTCCAAGTCCCAGTAATTTTTGACACTGTTTGGCCAATTTCAACCACCCAGTTGGGATTAAATTCCTACCTGCAGACAGGCAGAGGGCAGCAGCCCCCAGAAAGGGGTGTGATGTGAGCTCTGTTCCTGTTGCACCCCTGAGAATCAGCAGGCCACAGAGATGCACGGAGTGCCCAACGTGGGGATGCTTCCATCACAGCTTGGAGATTTTTAGATATCAATGAACTTCAAGAAATAAATCGGTAAGAAACACAGCTTTTTTCCATTCTTAGTGCTTGCGCTTGTTGATACTGGTACTGCTCAGCTTTTTAAGTTTCTGCAGTGCTGAACCTTGGTAACAAAGAATCATATATATGGTGAAGTGTTTAGGAACTTGATACCATACCAGAAAACTTAAAAAATTGTAGCAGATTTGAAAGTCTTGACACCTGGGATACTTATGTTAAAAAACAATGCACCCTCAACCTTCACGTAGTAGAGGCTTAATAATTAGGAGTTGTCACTAACCATATTGGCTTAGAAACGTCTTAGTTTCTGAATTCTTAAGTATTTCAGATCTTGACATTGCTTTGAGGGTAAATCTGTAGTATCTACCTGTTCATGCTCTAGTCATAAGAGGAAATGACTCCTTTCTCTCCCAAAACCAGGACAAATAAGGTAGTTTCACTGCTTCTTTTTGTCTCTTAAAACCGAAGCCTCCACAGCGGGAGTTTAGTTATTGGGTTGATTTTCACCAAAATTTTGGTTTGATTGTTGCGGTTCTTCAAAGTAGGTGCTGGAGAACAGCGCGAGGTTTGCACAGGCAAATGGATGAAGAACATTATCCACATGATTCAGATGATAATTACTCATACGAATACTCTTTTAATGAAAGCAATGTCTGTGAAATGGGCGACTATTTTGTATTCTACACCCATCTCACTACTGTCCTCTACACTCTGGCATTTTTGCTCAGCCTGCTAGGAAACACTCTAGTGCTATGGATCCTATTCAAATACGAAAACCTTACATCTTTAACAAACCTCTTCATCATGAATCTCTGTGTCTCTGATTTAGTCTTCTCCTGCATGCTGCCTTTCTGGACAGTGGACCAGTCCTTTGGGTGGATTTTTGGCGAGTTCCTTTGCAAAGCGGTGAATGCTGTTTTCTCCATCGGCTACTACAGCGGTGTTTTCTTTTTGACTCTCATGACTGTCCTGCGGTACTTGTCCGTAGTGAACCCCCTTTCGACTTTGAGATCCCAGACGCAGTGCTGTGGTTTTCTGGTGAGCTTGGTTGTTTGGACTGGTAGCATATTAATTGTAGTTCCTGAGGTGATTCACACCACAGTGCAAGAAAACTTGGAAGGTGGCAAGACCTGTGATTATGCTGACTGGAAATGGAAAAAGGTGGACATTTATCAGAGAAATGTACTCTTCCTCTTTTCCTTTGGGATTATCATATTCTGTTACGTGAAGATACTGATAATCCTGCTCAGAGCAAGATCTCGCAGAAAGCACAGAACCGTGAAACTCATACTTATTATCGTGGTGACTTTTTTCCTGAGCTGGGCACCTTACAACATCCTCAGCTTTCTGATTACTTTTCCACCACCTACCTGTCAGTATGAAAAAGACTCCAACCTTGCCTTTCACATCAGCCGTAAAATTGCTTTCTCCCACTGCTGCTTCAACCCTGTGCTCTATGTATTTGTTGGAGTCAAGTTCAAGAGGCATTTGTTACGTTTATGCAGTCAGTATTTACTGTGTGGCAATGGTCAAGTCTCCAGCTCCAGGATCTGCTCTCAAGGCACACTCCACTATGAAGATGCGTCCATCTACTAAAGCGAGACCTAACTATGAGCACTAATCCTGGATGAACTTTCAGATTTTAAAAGCCATGGATGATCTCTAATTCTTAGAGGCACTTCCCTGAGGAAGACACACAAATTTACTCTTTGCAAACATGCTGTGTATGGAAAGTAATAAAAAAATGTATTTGCAGTGGGATGGAGAGCTGAGAATGCTGAGAAATTACTTCATTGGGCTGTAAGTCTTATCTTTATGATTTTTTATGCAGTGAGATGGATTTTCTCTCATTTATAGTTTCTTTTCAAAAGCAAAAAAAACCCCTGCTTTTTCCTTTGGGAGATAAAACATCAGGTTTTAACATAAATGGTGTTGCATGTTGCTTTCTTGCCTGACTTAAAATATTTGGATTGTATATAGCGATGGACACATATGTATTTCTGTGGCTTTTAATGCTTTACACTGCTGAACTCATTGGTTCTCTCTTTTTGGGGCTCTCAGGATTAACTGGCCTCACAATAGCTACAGGACCTCAGAGCCTCTGAAGTTCTCAGTGCAAATGTTCTTTTATCTGTTGGTAGATAAATATATATAAAATTAGCTTAGTGTAAAAGTAGTCTTTTGCGTCTGAAATTGAAAGTTTGGGAGAGCCCTAGAAGGAACACGAGCTGTTAAGCAGATACTTCACTAGGATATTAGTTTTCCTCCTGTTACTGCTCCTGCTGCAGGCACCTTCCAGTCTCTGAATATCACTTCAGGTGGTTGCAGCGGATCGGCAGCCCATCTCTCGAGCAGTGCAGGAGCATATTTGCCTCTAAATGCTCTCTCCCTCCTTTTCTCCCTTTGCCATGGTGCTGAGAAGAATTAAACTTTCTAAAAAGGTTATAGTGCAAGAACAAATGGCTTTTTTAATAGCAGGATAGAAATAGCTTGCTTTATTTGTAAAATAAATGTTTGGCCCTTTTTTTTTTTGGGGGGGGGGAGGCAGAGCAGCAGGTTTTAGCCTATATACTTGGATGCTTGCTGCTTCGCAACTTTTTAAAAACTGCTTCACAGAGATGTTTAAATCTCTGCTTAAAACATGATCATCAAAGCCAGACGTGTGTTTGTTTTTGGCGTGCTTCACATCTGTCTAAATACCAGATATGCTTGTATCTCTGAGGTGTGTGAGCGTCTGGTCTAACCAGCTGCCTGGCCACACACAAGTCTTCCGTTTCATGCATGCATCTCATCTCCATGGGCAGGTGGGAAGTAAAGTGCAAATAATTGCATGAACCTAGCTTTCGAAATGTTGCTAAGAGGGCTAGTTGTGTTAAGTGCAGGAGTGTTTTTACATGACCACTAAAACATGATTTCCCAACTAAATGCAAGTTGAGGGAATTCAATTCAACAGCACGCATTTTTGCAACAAAACCATTCGCATTCTGATGACACCAATCAAATCTTGTGGCTTTTTTTCTCACAGAAACTGATATTCTTCTTCATGATAGCTCGGTGGTTTTTTTCCTCAGGCAGTGTAACATGTAGTGCATACTCCAGTGTACCTGAATGACAAAGCCTCTGGAAACCAGAATATTTCATTTCCTAGCATTTGTATAGAAAGCCAAGGTAGCTTTGCAGTGGCACCAAGCAATGTTTTGGCAGTGGTTCTAAGCAACAATTTGGCTTTTTGGGTAGTCATCTTAAAATGTCTCTGTGTTGTTTCTGCATGATTTCATTTGATCTCTAAAGATCATCCAGAGCAGACAACAGATTCTTCTCAGCTGCTGTATAGTTTATAAAAAGCAGAAACTCAGCCACACCTATAGTACAATATCCTATTTCTGATCGTAACCAGAAGAAAGAATACCTAGGAAAAAGCATAAGAATGGGGCAAACATATATGACAGATATCCAAATAGTCTTCCTAGGTCTTGCCCATGGTTTCTAGTTTGTGCTTCAGTTTTAGCTGCCAGAACAAAGTGATCATATCTTGTCCCTTATCATCAGATGTGCCTTTCTGAACAAGTCAGTCCCGGTATCCCATTACTACAGTTATTGCCTGAAACTTAAAAAATTTAAAAGGTTACTCACTAATCCCACAGGGGAACTCACTTCTGTTCAGACAAACTATGGAAAGGTAGAAGTTGTCATTTGTCTAGTTGTGGTGGAGACCAGCCTTTGGCTCTTGTATCCTGATAAGACACATTTGAAATGAATGTAGTTGCTTCTATGCACTTCAAGAGGCTTTGGACTGGGGACTCAATACTGTCAATTATGAAGAGACAATCTACTGAAGGACAAATGAGTCCAAATTCTTCTTCTTCTGTTAAGCCAGGACCACTTCATGGGCACCAGCAAAGCTCTACAAGAGGAAAATGCTGTGACGATAGTAAAAGAAGGTCTTGTGCACCTACATCATTTCAACAGTCATTCAACTCATTGTCCTAGAGCTACGCTACCCTGGAATCTTTACTGTCAATACATTTTACATTTATCTAAAAAAAGTCAAGAAGTATAACAGAAGCACGAGAGATTGAACTGATCCTGCTCTGCCCAGTTTTTAACAAGTTATTTAAATCTGTTTGTAGCTTGAGCATATTTTGTTACAGTATATCTGAGCATGTAAAGGGAATGCTTAATATTACCCAATTGTACTGCTGCCTACCATAACCAAAGTAACTCAGCATGTGGAGATTTCCCCTCCTGATATAATGAAGTGGTACTAATAAACATTCAGAAATTCAATGGAATACTACACTGTGACTATTGTTCTCTGCCTTTCATAACCACCTATTAAAGTTAAGGTATTTTCAACTGAAGAAGTAATTGTGACTTTTCATAGATTAATTTAGCTTGGAAGAGACTTCTGGAGGTCATCCACTCCTCCACCCTGCTCACAGCAGTTCTATCCTCCCAGTCAGACAAGGTTGCTCAGGGCCTTTTCTGGTCAAACTCTGAAAACGTCCAAGAACAGGGACTGCATAACTCCTCTGGGTCCCTGTTCCAATGCTTAATAACTCTCATGGTGGATTTTTTTCCTTCTACATGAACAAAATTTCTTTTGCTACAGCCTGGTGATGTTGCCTCTTCCTTGCCTTCTCTATGTCCTCACATTACATAATGGAAAAGAGCCATCAGATCTCCCCCAAGCCTTGTTTTTTCCTGGGGCTAAACAAACCCCAGCCAATCTAGTCTCCTCATATGTCATGTGCTCGCACTCCTTAACCATCTTGGTGGTCCTCCATTGGGCTCACTTCAGTTCATCAATCTCTCTCTTGTATTGGGGGCCCCAAAACGGGATATGCTACTGCAGATGTGACCACATGAACGTCAGGTAGAGGGGAGTACAGGTTTCCCTCAACCTGATGGCAACGCAGGCCCATACACAGTTAGTCTTCACTGCTGCAAGGGCACATGACTGAGTTGTGTTAAACTTGTTGTCCGCTTGAACCTCCAGATCTTTTCTGGCAAAGCTGACCTCTAGCTAGGTGGCCTCCAGCCCATGCTCTTGCAGGGAGTTAGGCCATCCCAGGTGCAGGACTTTGCATTTGCCATTGTTGAACTTCCAGGGCGCCTGTCAGCTCATTCTTCAAGCTTGTTGATGTCTCCTTGCATGGCAGCCCTACAACTCAGCGTGTATCAGCTGCTCCCTTTTATTTGGTTTCATCCATGAACTTGCTGAAGGTGCACCCTGTCCCATCATCCAGGTTGTTAATGAAGATGTTAAACAGTACCAGCCTCAGTACTGACCCCCAAAGCATGCCACTCATAACCAGCCACTCATTAAGATTTCAAACCAGTGACCACTACCCTTTGAGCCTGATGGTCCAGTCAGTTTTTCATCCACTTTGTAGTCCACTCATTCAGTCTATATCTCCCCAGTGTGGCTACAAGGATGCTGTGGGGGACTTTGTCAAAAGCCTTGCAGAAGTCAAGGTAAATGACATGCACAGCTTTCCCCTTATCCCCAGAGCCAGTCATCTCATTGTAGAAGACAGCTGAGTTGGTCAGGCACTATTTTTTCTTGGTAAATCTGTGCTGGCTGTTCCCAAACATTTTTGTCCTGCATCTGTCTGGTAATGGCTTCCAGGAGGATTTGCTCCACCATCTTCCAGGGCACACGGGTGAGACTGACCAGCCTATAGTTCCCTGGATTGTCCTTCTTGCCTTTTTTGAAAATGGGCATGACCTTTGCCTTTTTCAAATCATCAGGGACCTCCCCTGATCACCATGGCCTTTAGAGGCAATAGATAGCACCTTGCAATGATATTGGGCGATGCCCTCAGCACCATCACATGCACCCTGCTCAGTCCCGCAGACAGTAGAACTATATGTCCAGTCTACTTAAGTAGTCCCAAAGCAATTCTCCTCTGCTGTGGGTTGTACCCCTCTCTCCGAACTCTGCTACTAGGCACAGAGACCTGTAAGGCACCTGGAGCTATATCCATTGTCAAGAGGAAATATGTTGGTGTAGCTTCCATCTTTGTTTATCCACATATGTTATTAAATATCTGTATTTGCTAAAGCCACAGGATATGCCCAGTGCAGGTCTGGGGATGGACAGCCTGTGCATCTCTTTCCTTCTGGGAGCTCCAGATGCTTGGAAAATACAGACTGCTCTGGGTAAAACATAATGCTCGGGGGACCTTGACTATTTAATTTCACTCAATCAACTACTAGGTGGTCTGAGCAAATGCAGAACTGAGAGAAAGAAGTTTGTGAAGTGAAAAAGGAGAAATTAATTGCTTTTGGAAACCACAGTCTATTTGGGGGAGGGGAGCAGTGTCAGATTGAGTGGTCTCAATATTAAAACTGTTGTACAGTGCCAGGGGTGCGTTTATGCAGGATGGCACCTCTAACCCTAATTGCAAATTACAGTTAAATGGACATGCTCTTGCTGCTCTGATTAAGTCCATATTAAGTTCCACCCAGTGGGAACAGGAGAACAACGGCTTCTCCCACAAGCAATTTAGCTGGATTGGGCCCTTCTCCCTACCTGTCTTTTCAGCACGTCAATGCAAAACTGAGCATCACTGCCATTGCTTGTCAGCGCTCCCACCTTCTGTGCAGCCATGGGAGCCTGTATCAGTCAATGATCTGCCAATAGGGAAAATCCTCACTGGTAAGGGGTAAGGCAGGTAACCAAATTAATCCTTTCCACTACCAATGCAAACTGTCTTAAATAAAATAAGCAAACTTAAAATCCACACATTTAAGAAAGCATCCTGTTCCTAATAAAATCAATGATATTTTTGCTTCTGATCATAATCAGAGCAAGAATCAGGCTCATAAATGGGTGCAATGCATTGGGCAAAGCACAGCATGCACTGCTTATTGCCAGAAGTATTTTCATCGGGAGTCAGGATACCTCCATCTATAACTCAATATTTTGAAAATACCACCAGTGTTATTAAAATCATAAATAAAATTATATTTTATCTTCTGCTTATGGTTACTCAGCAGTTTAAAATGCTTTTGCTCATCCAGTGTTTAAAGAGGAAGGCCCTGTGTTAAATGGAGAGAAGTTTGACTGATATTTGCTGTACTGATTAGATGCCTACATGTTCTTCAGGAAGCAATACTAAAGCAAGCCCAAAAATTAGAATGGAAAATAATGCGAGAGTTAGCTGTCAGTCAAAATGAGAACAGACCAGTAAGAAGCACCCGTAAAGATAACCTGTGAAGACCAGTTGTATATCATCATAAAGGAGGGATGAACACAGCTGTGCTTCACTTATCAGCACAGAGCTGTTCTTGAGGTGAACTCACTTGCTCCTACGCATACCAAATGTTGAAAGTGAGCCTCAAGCCCGTTTATTCACATAAGGAACCCTATCCACATTTAAAATACAAAGAACACTGAAGCCGTCTCACAGCAATCACCCATGGCAAGGGACTGCCGCTAGCAGTCTTTCTCTGCATCTCACCTTCTTCATGTAAGAGCATTACAGCCATGAAAGATGAGAGAACCCAGTAAGGTTGGTCTTGCAGAAAACAATTTGTGGTTTGCAAACATGGCGATTATTCATTTTTTACTTTATTTGCAAAGCCTTGTGTCTGGAACGGAATAACTATACAAGTTGGGGAGGGCAGCTGCCTGGAAAGGAGCTCTGCAGAAGAGGATCTGGGGGCCTTTGAACATAAGCCAGCAAGCACACTCACAGCAAAGGAGGCCAACCACATCCTGGGCTGTATTAGCAAGAGTGTAGCCTGCAGGTCCAGGGAAGGGATCCTTCCCCACTATTTGGCACTTGTGAGGCTGCATCTGGAGTAGGTGTCTAGTTTTGAGCTCCCCAGTACAGGGAAGTCATGGACATACTGGAGGGAGTCCAGCAGAGGCCTTCAAGCTAGTCAGGGGCTGGAGAACATGATGGATGGGGAGACGCTGAGGGAGCTGGGTTCATATGGCCTTAGGAAGAGAAGGCTCAGGGGAGAGCAGGCTGCATCTGCAACTGCTTGACTGGAGGATACCCAGAAGATGGAGACAGACTCTTCTCGGAGATGGACAGCAATGGACACAAGCTGGAACATGGGATATTTCAGTTAGGCGTAAGCATTTGGTGTTTTACAAGGGTAGTCAAATACTGGAACAGGGACTCAGAGAGGTGGTTCAAGAGTCGACCGAATCTTGAGCAACCTCATCTGATTAGACCTGCTTTGAGCAGGGGTTTGGAGTAGAGACCTCCACAGATCCCTTCAAATCTAAACTACTCTGATTTTTATGATTTGTTGCCGGAGCAACATTAAACCAAGTAAATGTTGCCAAAAGATTGTTTTAGTGCAGAATTCAGGCTGAAGAACACAGTCCTCTAAGAGAACTGCACACAAAATTCAAAACTGAAAAGATAGGTTTTGATGTCCAAAGCCTTCACTGACCTGCGCAATGAACACGTCATGGAAGTGATTCCTAGTTGAGATTATGCCTGTTAAAAAAATGGCGCTACTTAAAAAGGTCTCATTTTGCTTTTGTATGTAGGTATAGAAATGGCAAGAAATAAATTTCCTGGAAAAATTTATTCATGGAGACGTAAAACAGAAATTCCTGCCACATAAGGAACTAGCAAAGGTTCAATAGGTACCATACACAAGGGAGAGGTTTGAAAGGAAGCCAGCCCCTTCTGACACATTGTAAGCATTTTCAGATAGAAGTTTTAGGCTCTGTAAATGTTCAATATATATGTACCTTCAGTTTTATATCAGAAGAGCAGTGTAAGACAGAAGATCCTGGCTGGAGTGAAGCAAAGAACTGAGAATGACAGAGAAAAGTGCAGGGAGTGGAATACTCTCTCCATATTCAGGAACTGCTGAGATAGGAGATCCAAAATATTTTTGAGTTTGTTCCATTCCTCCAAACAATGCTACTTTCTCAGGTCAAGTTCTGTTTCTTGATGGCAATATCCCTCCAGCCATCCTAATCAGCTCTTAATCTCTGAAAGCCTTAGTATGCTCTTTATCCATGTGCCACACACCTTTATGTATACAAAAGACTCTGGTTCATTTAAACTGTACAGTCCAGAGTCTCTGTCCTGGTTCTGCCACATCATTGCTGGTTCAGTTGAACCCGCACCAAACCAGCTCAAAATCTTGGTACCTACTTTGTCCACACAGGAGTGAAATGCAGCCAGTTCTGAGCAGCGATAGCTGCTAACCCTAATGTGCTCCTGTGGAAGTCAGCCTCAGAAGCTGACCTGATAATTAGCAGAATATTCTTCCAAGCCCCTCAGCCACCTTGTCCAAAATGCCAAATTTGCTTCTAGAGGTTTTCCAGAGCTTTGCTGGTTCTTTTTATGTTGCCTGCTTCCAGCTTTATACCTACTGACAATTATTTGTCCACCTATTCAAAACAAAGTGCAAACAAATGCAAAAAGTGCTTCCAAAGCTTTCTCCCCACAGTCACAAAAAGTCTCTGATGATGAACAGCAGCCTGTTGTTCAGTCTAGCTACAATGGTATGTTAATCCACTGAGGGTGAGCAGGGAAACCGAGAGGTTGCTACTCTCATAAAATACCTCAAGTGCCTCGTGGAAGCAAAGCCCTCCCCAGTTATCATATAACATCAATTAACTCATTAAAAAATTAAAAGAAAATATGTAGCACATGTAACAATAATCTCAGACAGATGGAAAGAACGCATCCTACGGACATGTACTCAGAGACCACTAGAAAGATTCACAGAATCTAATAGCCACAGGAGACATTTTTTCTGTTTTTTTGACAGAGCTCAGTTAGTTAAGAGGGTTTAGTAAAGACCTGCTCTAGTCAACGAGGCACCAAAGTGTTGTCAGCATGAGATAATTAATGACTGTATAATTTTACTTTATGACGAGCTAGACAGCGTGAATGTAAACTGGCTTGTCTGAATGGAGGAAACTCTTCCCACATAAAAACAGAGCACATTTATGCATCACCATTAAAACTAAAGGATTCTATATTTATTTGCAAACTTTGTACAGAAATGACTTCTAGTGCCACCAAAATGCAAAAAAAACCCCCAAAACCAAAACAAAATCAAACCAACCCACATTCAAACTGTATTTTCAGAATCACTCCAAAAGAACTGCAGCTAGCATTAGATTTAACTTCTAATGTCAGAAGTTGATTTCAGCCCTTAAATATTTATCTTGGCCTACATTTTAGCCATATGGAACAGAACCTAAAGAACACAGCATGATCCTTTAATGATCCTTAATACATGTTGAGTAGCAATTTAGTAGTTTTAGTTGATTGAGTTGGGTACCTCTATGGAATATATTTACAATTGCAAGGGTAACATTCCATCAACTAGTGAAAATATTTTTCCCGACAAAGGCTTTCCTTTTGCTGGGATGACTGACATTGCCTTTCCTGGGCTAGTAAAATTGACAGTAATTCCCATCCAGCTTATCTTAGTTTATGAAGAAGTTAATCAATACATTTCATCAGAATAAAAATAAAGAAAAGCAACACAAATGGAACAGATAATGCATTTTTTTTTCTAGGGCAGCTTCCAAAGAGCAAAAATTTTGAACCTCTTTTGTTGCTAAGAAATTAAAAATATAGAAAATTCTAAGGAAGTGTTGGTCATTGACAAATCTAGCTGGAAACAGCATGTTTTTCTCTGAAGAAATTGATGTCTGTATAAACAGGCAATAATTCGATAATTAATGTCAATAATCACATATTTCTGAAAGTAGCTGGTTACTATGTAATTAAAAGGAGGAACAATCCATTCTACTTGATTATTTTTGAGTGAGAAGTAAAACTGCACAAAGACTTTTTGAAAATATATAAACCCCTCTCCGTTGCCGTGAAATTATCTGGGATTTGATTTATCATTATTTGCGACTGATGACCCCGAGGTTACTTTTGGAAGACACCTAGTTGTCTACAGATCGATGGAGAACAAACATTTGTTTTCAGCAGATTCTCCTGGCCCTGTACTGCACGATGCAGCAAAGCGTGCCAAGAGAAGTCAGCCTGAAGGCTGCTTCCCAACTATGTAAGACATCCCATCGTGTTTCATGAGTCATGTGCCCACAACATGCTTAGCCCTATAACCTGCACTTCTGAGGACATTAATAGCTTTTGAGCTATTCAAAACCATACGTTAGATGAAGATTATTCACCAAAACTTCACTTAGTCATCCTTATGTTGAGGATGAAAAAATGAGGATGATGGAGACATGTCAGTGACTACATACTACATGTATTTCCTCAGTCTTGAAAATACCATGCTTTGATCTTATGGCTGCCTAAGCTGAAGTTTATGACACTAATATAGTCACAAGCATTGTGGCAAGAACTGATGACAAACCATTTGGTCACAAGTTTCATTTAAAATAATTTATTTACCAAGGCAATGTGGAAAAAAGCAAAGGAACCTAGTTTTCAAGTATACTTCAAATACAAAACCAGTGTTGCCTATTTCAGACACTGTGAAAGTCCTTTCCAAGTATCATATGCCTTCTGGAAGGGTTAATATTTGAAAAGGAAGAGTGGAAATAGCTTTCCACTCTTGTAGAAGGAGCCTGGTTCCAGCTGGGAGATGGTGTGGGAGTATTAGGAACCCTGTGCCCCACGTAACCACTGGCACCCTGCCTTAGGAAGCGACCTCTTGTTCCAGTTTCACACCCGCTTTCTCACACTCTCTTACCGCATGTGGCCTTTATTAATCCCTACCTACGTGTTTCAGCCGTGGGAAGAGAATTTTTCTTTCGTCAACTGACATGGACTGAAACGGGAAATCTGCTGTGTACCGGATTTATCGCGCCTGACTTTCATATTCACTTCAGTTGTCCGTGCAAAGAGCTTGTCGAACTGACGCAGAGAAAGAAAAACAAACACACACACACACACACACACACACCCATATTGAACTGTCCTAAAGACAACAGTCGGTACTATATTAGGAAGTTACACTTTGTGACAGGCGACCTTGCTTGAGGGTACCAGAAACGCACACTCCTGAGAGGAAACCGACCCAACCCTGCAGCTGTAGGGGAAAGCGGCGATTTTTCCCGCCAATCCATTTTAAAACTCTTTTCACCACGGTGCTTTCCCCCAGCCGCCCCTCACCCCGTCCCCGCTCGGCCAGGCCCTCCGCGCCCCGCTCAGGGGACCGCCACGGCCGGGCCCGGCCGGGAGCCCATAGCGGCGCACCCAGCCACCGCCCCGGGGGTGGTGAGGCACCTCCAGCGGCCTCATGGGAGTTGTAGTCGGCAGGGAGCGGCGAAGGGCGGCGGAGCCTCACTCCGGGCCGCCTCTCCCCGACATGGCGGTGGCCGCGCAGGTAACAGGCGACACCCCCCTGGGACCCCCTGAGGGAGCGCGGAGGGCGGCGGGGCCCGTGGGGAAGAGGTGGCGGCTGCCGGAGAAAGGGAGGGGGGAAGTAACTTCAGCCGCTTCCACTTGTTGCCGCTCAGAGCTCGGCTCCGGGGGGAGGAGCCCTGGCGGGGACGGGGGAGGGGGAGAGATCTGCGCCGCGGCCCCTCAGCGTAGGGGCGGCCTTGGGGGGAGCCCGGCTCGGCCCTGTGGCGGGGTGAGCGCGGGCCCGGCAGGGCCACCTCAGCCCGCGGTGGGGTGACCGGCTCCGCACACACAGGCCCTGGGTGGCCTGGATGGTGGCCACTGTCCGCCTAGGCGCTGGCCCTGAAAGGCGCTGGCCCCAGAGGGCTCCCCGCTGCTCCCCGTCCCTCAGGGCCAGCGCCTAGGCAGATGGCAGCCAGCGTCCAGGCCTAGTCGCCTTAGGTGTCATCGTTTCCACCTGGTGAGCAATGATTTTAGGCCGACATAAACACTCCCCTCTGTTTTCTCCCGTCATCCACCCCTGAACAGACCCTCGGAGTTCTCCGCACCGGTCGTGGCAGCTGCCGGAGGAGCAGAGTCACCCGGGGCCCTGCTAGAAACCAAATACCCGCCCGTGTCCGTGCCCTCACCCGCTATAAAGTGCTGATAGACAAATATTTGCCGCGGCCCTAATCCCGCTTGCCCTTGTGTCGGCAAATCTCCGGCAGACGGACAGGGAGAGTTTTGCTGGCATGCGGGGCGGCTGGGTCCGTCTCCAGAGCAGATGCTGGGTTTGCAGCCGGCCCTCCTCCGGCTTACGTTGATCCCAGTAATCCAGAGGGAGCAAGGAAACAAAAAAGCGAGGCTTTAGTTAAATGGTCATCCGACGCCTTTGGGCTCTGGATTCTCCTCGGGCAGAGGTCCTGTGGTGGTGAGTCGGGCTGTGGAGGGGCTGTGCTATGTTTTAGAGGCTGGTGAATTCGTTGCTGTTGCAGCTGCCTGTTCAGGAGCTCAGGGCCCTGGTGTTTTCCACCTGGGTCATTGCATCCAGCCTCCTGCTGATTTTTGCCTGTGCAAAGGTTTGCTTGGCATATGGAGTTGGTCAGCTGTAGGTGTCACACTCCTGGTTCAGCCTCTCACTTGAAACCGAGTTACTTTTCAAGTGTAAACAAAAAGGGAGGAGTACCAGGGCTTCGTCTCTTTATGCTGAAGTGTGAAAGTGGGTGTTTGATTTTATCCAGCTCTGACTTCACTCACCCATGGAGACAGGCTGGGATTAAACTTTCAGGGTACAACATGGACTCTGTCTTGTCAGCAACATGGCGACATATTTTCTGTTGGTGTTTTTCTTGGTTTTGGTTCTGATATGATGTTGCAGGACATGCAGCAGAGGAGATAAACTGCCTTGCAGTAGTACGTTTTATGCTTTCCAGATATTATTCTGTACGAGGCAATTTCCTGAAGTCTTCCAATGATCCTCGTGGGAGCGCATGAATTTAAAAAATGTTCCAAACAGTGTTTCCAAACATTCACATTTAGAAGACTGGACTGCAGTTAAAAAGTTGTATCTAAGTTACTATGGTGGAAAACAAGTGATAGTTGATTTTGCTTTTCTTGTTGTAGTATATATACTTGACAGCATTTGTTGTGAACATGGTTTCAGTACTTCTTCTGAAGAGCCAGCTAGTTAGTTAGTTAGTTATAGAGCCTGATTTTCATGTATAAAGGAGCCTCTTATGTACACCATCTGCTAACAGTGAAAGGGTGTATTGTATTTGCAGTCCTTCTCTGCACTGCTAGAAGGTTACATAAAAGGAATAGGAATTTGTACTAACATCTAAGACTTCATCAGTGGGGGATCAAGACCTAAAGGAACAACTGGGGAGAGAAACCTACTCAAACTGTAAAGAAAAGTATGTGTAAAATTGCAGAAATTATCTGGTGGACTCAAGGAAAAGTAGTGCTGAAAATTGTTTTTAACTCAGATTGTTATTTGTTTTTCTTAGTTGATCACTTTTAAAAATTAACAATTTCCTATTTGTTAAATAAACACTGAACCCTTCTAGTATTCTTTAGATGTTGTTGAGATTATTAAACTGAAGGGAACAGTAAAAGCCCTAAATGTTTTTATTGTTACCCATTATTATTTTTATTTATTTATATTACTATGTTTTTACTTCTGTTTGGTTTTGCCAATGCAAGGAAATTTTTTAGCAGCTTGTATCTAGTCTAGTTCATATTTTCATGTAGTAATTCCAGTTTGTCCAGGGAGTGGTGGCTGTTTGTGTCCAAAAATTCTGTAATAGTAGTAATTTTAAATACTTTGCCCAAATGTATTCAGAAGAAGGCTTTACGGTTTGTAACACTGGTAGAAGGAGCAGAACCTTTTATGTAGAGCATCTCGATCTCAGTGCTTGGAATAGGTCTGGGAAACTGTTTCAGCACAGGGCCTTGACTCGTACACCCTTCCCTTTGATTTAATATTTTTGTCCATCACAGTATTCTGTGGTTGCTGATGGTATAGTGATGTCAACAAAGATATTTGTAAACAGTTAACCCCTGAGTGTGTCCACCATGACATTTAATTTACTACTGGGAAGGAGGATGAGCACAGAAAGGTCTTACTACTGCTGCAAGCCGACTTAGGTTTTGAAAGTGAACAGGTTGGATCAGGGTATCCCTGAATAACTGGGCTCATGCCAAGCCTGCGTCATCTGTGAGCCTGTCTGTTCCCAACCGGCTCAGCGGTGGCAGTCTTATTCAGGCCTCTCTTCCAAAGGCTTTTAGATCTTTGAGGTTTGTAACTCTGAAATTTCCCCTTCCCTATAAAAATGGTGACCTTCACTGGAAAACCCATGAGAAAAGAGGGAGAGAGGAAATACTCCGTACTTCCTGCTACAGAGGAAAGAAGAATTTTTGATGTTGGCTCTGAGGTAGCATGATTCACTCGGTGGCCTGTCAGTTTGGGTTGTCTCAGCGTGGTTTTTGCTTAATGTGCTTGCCTCGCCTCCTATTTGATCTATGTGTGCGTGACCAAAACCTCTAATTTTCAGTGTTGCTTGTTGCTAGTTCACTGGGAACTACATATAGGCCAGGAGTTGCCCTAGGGAGTTACTGCTGCTGTTGGCTGGATGGAGGACAGATGGAGTGCTACAGATGGGCAAGTCTCAGCACCCACCCACCAAACTTCCCAAAACCATTAGGTGGAGGCAGCCTTTTCAAGTACTTCTGAAACCTCAGCTTGGAGGGACAGTGTGGAACAGTAGATACAGAGGTAAAAAATCCTGCTAAGGAAAGCCCCCATTCAGAGTTAGGATGTAATGGTTGTTGCTTTTAACTATCCCAAAGTCTCAGAGGTGGCTGAGATGCTTTCTTCAGGCTGAGCTTGCTGAGGAAGTTAACAAGGCTCAGAGACCAACTTTGGAGACCTGAAAAACATGAGATTTTTTGAAGACTCCTAGCTTGTACAATGAGCGAGTTGAGTGTTGTGAATCACCGATGTTCCTTTGCAGCTGGAAGTCCTCTAATGTTTCTATTTCTGTAGGTATCTATGTGGTGTTCCTCAGAGGAGCATCTGAGCGTCAGGTGCCTGGCTTGAAGAACGTGTAAGTGATTTAAATAGTTGGGTGAGTTATGGGGAGGAAGAGCAGGTTTTGTGGCAGGGAGGGTACATAGGGACATGGGGAGAATGGCTTGGAAGAATGAGAGTGTGAAGGGGGAAAAAACCTTTTCACTTTTGAATTAAACCTATCTTTTCAGCTCACCATACAGGCATTGAGGCAGCAGGGGTACCTTTCCCCAGGGGGGGTGAAATAGGATGGGAGCAGCTGAGGAGAAGCAAGTCTCTGTGAGAGTTATGGTTAGGTTAATTTGTAGATGTTAGTAAACCCAGTGTAGCATTCCTGACATGGGATGAGGTCTGGCGTGTCCTGAGGAAAAAGGGCAGATGAGTTTGTTAAAAGTGACACTAGTGCAATTCCTGTTATCAGAAGAGCGCTCTTCTTGTGAACTGACTGCTTCCTCAAACAGGCAACTTCTCTCATCATGAGACAGGGCTGAGACAAGGTTGTCTTTGTGAGATACGTGCAAGCTCATCCCTGTGTTGTTGTTTGCGGAAAGTGGTCATTTGAGTTCATGTTGTTCAACAGTTATTGATGTGAGGAATATCAGAGACAAAGCACTTTATTCTCCAAATCAGGAAACTGTCCCTGGTCTAACGCATCTGTCCTGTTTGGCAAAGTCCAGTGTAACGTTTTAAAGGGGTTTAAGTCAGGTCTTAGAGTGGGGGTCCCATTTGGTAGGTGCAGCATTAAAAAAAGTTGTTAGGGTTGCCAGCTTTCCCCACTCAGGGTTAAAAATTAACTCTATCTCATGGGGTTCTTATCGTGCCCGTTGTATACTTGTATCTGTTGCTCAGTTTTGATCTTTTTCTGAGAACAGTTCGCAAATACAAGGAATAGGGGGGGAATGCAGGCCAGTTGTTCATAGAATAGGGAAGTTTGCACAAAGATGATACAAAACTTTACTGATTCTTTTGTGTCAGTCTCTCCTGTCAGGTTAGGGGTGCAAGCAGTATTTTGTGAATGTCATTAGTTTGTGTTCTTATGCTGTAAAATGCAAATATCCCTAGACTGCAAGGGCCTCCCCACAAAAGGGCTTTACTGTAAGGAGTCTCTAGCTATAAATGTGCTACTTTTCTGCCAGGCATTTGCAAAATATGTGAATGTTTTTGTGCACTTCATCTACTTACTCTCTTCTGCTATGCTATGATACTCTGTGAATTTGTTTTTCTGGACACCTATTTTCTGCAAGATGTGTTTTATTACTAAATGTTTATATGCCCGAACACTTCAAAACAAGGTTTATGTGTATGAGCGTGTGGGAAATCCCATGTGGGAAAGCATAGGTTTGCAGCATGGTCTCCTGTTTGAAGTACTAAAAGAAATAAAAACATATTCCTCCAAAAACATAGCTTTGTAATTAAAATGTGAAGGTTTGTTGGTGTAGAAAATGAAGGGGGAAGATTAATTTAGCAAAGACAATTTCACTTCTCAGAATGGAAACCTTAACTGACATTCAGGCTGTGCCTGCCTTTTATTTTTAATCGTCCTATTTAATGTAGTCCAGTGTGCATTTTTATCAGTCACATATCTTTATATGCAGTGTTAAAGCACAAAGGGTTGAGTTGCCCAGTAAAAGCATGTGTGTGTGCATGACAGAAGAGTCATGCTGTCTTCTTTGCACTTCACCTCAGACCCTTATTTCCAGCAGACAGTTCTTTAGCTTTACGGATGTGCAGCTTTGTGTACCTGCATGGTACAAAATTAGAAAAGCTAGCAGCACAGCTGTAGTAAATGCCACTGGGACTCTATGTTTCCTGCAGCTACGAAGTACTTTTTCCAGACAATTACTGGAATGAAATTATTTAACTAAATTAGTGGTGTTACAGTCCTGAGAGGTAGAGGCTTCCTTTCCCTACTTCTTCTTTTATCTTTGCCGTGAGGTTTGCGTTCAGTGTTCTTTTGTCAGTGTGTCTTGTAGCCAGCTGTATGACCAGGTAGGTTGTTTTTTCCACACAGTTTCCAAAAGCGTGCCTTGCAGTTATCAGTCAGTATCTGCTTTTATGGGACAAATCATGTTCACGTTACACAAGGGAATAACACACTTAAAATTGTTGTGACTCATGAAGAACATGATGCTGATTTGGCTCAGTATCCTCACTTGGCTGTTTTGTTTCATATAGAATGTTAGAACAGGTATAGAATTGTGGGCACCAAATAATTAAAGGTCTGGTGATACCAGTGGGGGCCATGTGATGAAGTGCCCTTGTTTGGAATGGCTAGACCAGAGTAGTTATGTTAACGTGAAATATTTCTGTAAGCAGTAGAAAGTAGTGGACCTTGGTTTCCAATGAATTTGTCTTGCAGATCCGATTTACTTTTTAACTGAATTACACCAAGTCTGCAGTGTGAGCTGTGCTCCTAGTGTACACTGAAAATGCACTTGGGTGGGGAGTGGATTCTCTGATATCAGGCTGTAACAGAGGTCTCACTGCAGCCTTTTTATCAATGAAGAGACACTCTGCTCATGGACTTCCTCCCAGCTTCCTGTTCTGATTGCACAGGGAGGAGTGTAATATTTTGAAGACCTCTACCTTCTGTCGAGGTTGGCCAAATTTGACCAATGAATTAAAAAAAACGTAGCTGCTGGAGATGCAGACATGCCTACAGCAACACAAAGAGAAATTTTATGAAATCAGATTAAAAGTAGGTCATTGTAGCTACCCCACTAACCAATTTAATTACAGTCATTACATTTTGTTTACTGTTTTGTATGTGTCTCACACCCCTTCAGGTAAATCTTTTCTTTCCCTTTAAGTGGGCTGTTTCCATTCTGCTTCTTTCTTTAATCTCCAGGATATCCTCCTCTGTAAAGAAGATTGTCACCCCCACACTGGTACTTATGCCAGCAGGAAAGGCAGCAGTCACCTTCAGACATCAGCAGGCACGGCCCAAGAGTGCGAGGAGGGACTGATGGCATGCCCTGTCTTGCCTCGTCCGCCGTACTCTGTGCCAGGTCCTTAGTGTAACTACATTGATGTCATTGCTGCTCTGCAGTTTTGTGCAAGTTAATGCCCTTGGCCTTAGTCAAATGCTATTATATAAGAGGTAATGATGCATCACCTAAAAAGCTTTTGACCCGCAGCAGGTCACCTGTGCCTGACACATGTATCATGCTGTTTTCACATAGCAAATATTTACAGGTGTAGATAATAGGAAAGGAAATGCTGGAGGAACAGGGTTGTGCTCTAAAGAATTCTGGGCAAAATGTTCTGTGATCAGGAAGGACTAGATCAGGTGTTTATAGAAGCTCTTCCTATTTTGAAACCTTAGGAAACCAGTTAAGGTACATTGCCAGCTTTCTTTGCCATAGGAAGTGGGAGCTCTGCACCTTTCTGTGGGATGGACTGTGTTTTCTAAGAATACCTCTGGAAGGACCACGGAGGGGAGAAGTACCTTTCTCCCCATTTTGCAGAGGAGAAGGCAGGTAAAAAAAGTTTCAGTGCATTCTCCTTGTGCAATAGCCTGGGTCGAAAGAACCCCTTCACTTCTGGGGAGAAAAGAAGGGAGTAAATGCATGTCTCATGGGTGTGATCTGATGCAAGGAAGAGGGAAACTGTGAGACCTTGCTCCCTGTACTGAGGAAAGGGGTGGCTGGGAGGTGACGAAGAAGAAGAGTAGGCTGTGCAGCTACATGCCTCCAGCTGAGTTGTGGTCTCTGTTCAGGGCTACTGTGTTCTGCCTAGGAGATCCTGGCAGGGATAAAGATGCATGTCTTGGGCTGCTTTGGGACAACAGGATCAACCCATTGGGAACATGCTGCCTTTCCTTGCGCTGTGCCGCTGAACTGCTGTGAACACAGTAGTCATTTATCTGTGACTTCAGGGCAAATGCACTACCTTACATAGTGCTGGTGGGGCTGGGGCAACTCTAAACCTCCTTAATCCTCCCCCAGTAAATCTCTGCTTGGGCAGTCTGCCGGGAACTAGCACTCGACGAGGTCCCATGCTGTGCCTGTCTGCCATAGGATGCCCCATGTCCTGCTCCCTGCTGGCTGTTGCAAAATAAGGGCTCAGCTCCCAACTGCCATCTCTTCCAGGCTCTCTGTATGTGCCTGCAAGTTGGCCTGGTCCCTGTTTTCCTGGCATGCCTCTTGCACAGCCTTTGTGTCTCTGGAGCCTTGAATTGGAGCTTGTTCTGGCCTTTGGGAAGGATGGGCAGGATCCCCTTGTTGGTCCTTACTCTTTTCCCCCATTGTGTGAGGAACAGCCTTTGGTTTGGCCACACGTTTTGGCTTGCCATTGCCCACATTGCACAGTCTTCTCACTTATGCTCCTTTCTGTAACAGTTTCCAAACTGAACAGATACTGCTCATATTACTTTGAGTGCTTAGAAAAGGAAACATTGACTCACTGGGTTTGTTATTTCTGCTTTTTTTCATTGGTACCAAACTCAGCAAATTGCCAGGAAGTGTGTTATTTTATATGATCACTCAGTAGAATCAAGATAGGAATCTTGGGTACATAATATTGTTGATCTAGGGTAAAAAATCATGTTTGGCACCACAAAAGGTTGGCCAGTCTTTGCTGTGCTGGCCTTCTCTCCCTGAAGCAGCACAGTTGTGGTGGGGATTTTGTAGGCCAAGGCCTTTGCCCAGGTAGCACGTGGTCCACACGACAGTTGTGTCATAACGTGAGAACTGCCATCAAAATACGGAAATGGAAACTAGCAGGTAACAAAACACAGGTATTAAGAGAAAC
The DNA here is from genome assembly GCF_034638445.1 of Ciconia boyciana. Taxonomy (NCBI): domain Eukaryota; kingdom Metazoa; phylum Chordata; class Aves; order Ciconiiformes; family Ciconiidae; genus Ciconia; species Ciconia boyciana. Next base: position 120,123,221 of record NC_132935.1, on the reverse strand, counting down.
TCACTAGTAAGCCTAGTTTCAGCCTTTTCTTTATATTTACCGTGTTTCTGTCTCTTTGGCTTTGTTAAGGTTTGTTTCGTTTCAAAAAGAAAAGAATATGGGGTCACATCAGGACCATTTCCAAACAATACCTCAATACATAGGGTAGAAGGATGGTCCATTTGATTCATTCAGACATTGACTTCAGCCATGCCAATTTAGTTATTTTGGAAGCGAAAGAAAAAAAAAGAGAAAGGAGATATAATCATCTGACCTAATCACATTTGTATTTCAAAAGTTTGTAAGATTTTACAAACTTTTGTAAAGATTGTAAGATTGTAAGATTGTAAATTGTAAGATTACAACTTAATTTCATTGTAGTTCAGCTTGAATGATAAAAAAAGCCCAGACATGTAACGGCAAATTTTCTAAAGATTCAGTACTTTGGGTGTTGTGCTTGCTTGAAAGTTTGGCTGTACCATTGCAGGCAGAATTCTGAACAACCTTTGAACAGGATGCTCAGTAAGTTCCCTTTGCAGTTTCTATATGGCTTTTTTTGAACAATTGTTCCTAGGTTAATGTTTGAAAGTTTGGATCCCCAGGCATGGTTGTTTTACTAAAGTGTTTGAGGCTTTTAATTAATTTTAATTTATTAATTTTAATTAAGAAAAGATTTTCTGTGAGTGCTAGGTATAACTCACTTGTTATTGCTCTAAGCAAGGGAGGTGATGCAAGGTATATTTATCCAGCCAGGGATGCTGTAACAGAGCTTAAAATAAAGTGGTGTCCTCTTACATCTGTTGGGAACAGTGGGTTCTGAGGAGGGGATGAGAGATGTTTCTCGTACTAAAACCAGTCTCCAGTATAAATCTTTTAGTAGCTCTTATGAGTTAAAAATATGCTCCAGTGCCAGAGAATCAAACATGCATCATTTTTTGACTCATTGGCCCATGCCTAGTCTGTGCCTTGAAAGTCTTCCTGAAGTGGAAAAGTTGTATCTTTTTCCTCTGCAGCCTGTAGGGAAGATCTGGCAGAGGGTTTTGGGAGGGAAGGTCCCGTGTCATCAGAACCTCCCTCAGGGTCACAAGATGAATTGCATGAAATGCCAGCCCGAGCTGGGCTGTAAGACTGTGTTGTAATTCCAACAAGAGAAAATTGCTCTCTGAGGTTTGCTCAGTAGTTTTGAAAGATATAACTGAAATGGAAGGTGAAATCTAGAAGGAAATATAAAGGAGATTCCTGGAAAAGAGTTGGCCTTATGGGAATTCATTATTAAACAGGATCTAAAATGCTAAAGCACCTCTCTTCTGGTCATTTGAGATGATAAAGACTTTAATTTTATTTTTGGCTTTTACAGAATTGCAGGTGTCACAGAGAAGAATAATCTTCATCAGCCCAATGGTCACCAAGGATATGAACTCTGCTATTTTCATCTAGATGGATGAAAAGGTTAACAGCCCAGAAGGGGAGCTCTTTTGGTTTTCAAGATGGCAGCAACTAGTGGAGAAAGCCAGCTGCAGCGGATTATCAGAGACTTGCAAGGTACAGTGCCATGCTGACAGATTCATTCTGTAGGCTGGACTGTGTCCTCCATGTTTTAAATAACAGAGAGTAGGAGTTGTGTTTTCAGTTGTGTAACACTTTTGTGCAGCAATTGTAGCAACATAGTTCAAGGTGCATGATGTGCTCAATATAGAAATGTGACTTATTTTTTTGAGAGATGTGCTGTACCTTCTGCAGGATCCTAAATTCTTAAATCTTGCAAATTTAAACATACAAGATGAGGAATAAGTTTTACAATTTAAAAAAAAGTGTCTGTGAGGTGTGCAGTGTGAGCTAGGACTTTGTTGGCATGAATAGAACTATGCTATTACAAGACTTCATGTGAGATAAGGAGAGGGCCTGACTTTTAGACCCTCTCTTGATGAGAAGCTGGTGTGGAGTTGCTGCTAGTGTAGGAAGAGAAAAAACCAGAAGGCCAAACCAAACTGGGAATGGAGACCCAGAGGAAGAGTGCTGGAGAATTGGATCTGCTGTTCCTGCTGCACTGGAACAGGCTTTCTGTGCATCTGAGTTTTCCTCCACTAGCAGTAGCCAACCTCATTTTCCACAGTTCTGTTGCAGGCAAAATTGGCAGCAGATTCATAAATGTTTTCCTGCTCTGTCTCTGTCCTAATCAGTTGCTTATACCAAGATCCAGATATTTTTCCTTTTAGTTTTTATTAAATATAAGGTATGGTATGCAACAAAGCTGGGAATCTAGATCTTCCTGTAACATAAAAAGCAGATCTGCATGCCTGTTAACAAGAAGAGATTTTAATTTGCAAAGGGGATCGTGTGGGACTAGGAGCTAAGGCTCACGCAGGCACCTGAAAGAAGTACAAAACCAAGTGGAAAGGAAGCTCAAAATCAGTAATTTCTGATGCTGAGAAGTACACCCTTTTGCGGCCAGAGTGTCCGGGGAGACAGTAGAGTTTGCTTTAACTTGAGATTTCCTCACCCCCTACAGGTGTAGGTTTTAGGGAGCAGGAGTTGCTGCATGCTTATTTTTGTGTAAATTGTTTTTCCCATTTGTGTTTTGTAACCAGCACAAGCTGAACCTTCCTGAATAAAGCATGGAGAAGATAAATGTGCTGACTGAATGACTGTTCTTGTGTTACTGATCCCCTTTAGCAGATTACATGCTTTGTCCTTTCTAATCAGAATTCTGTTTGTCCTGTGGCAATACCTTAATGTGCACATGAGGCAGCAAAAAGTTTTCTCTTTCCTCTGCTGAAGAACCAGTTAGCAATTGTCTGTTACCAGTTTTTGCTAAGTGTCAGAAGGAGGTTTTGCTCTTTTTAAGAAGAAGAAGAAGTAGTTGGTATACATAAGGTTTTTTTATAGTTTTTTTTTATAGGTGGTGTGAAATTGCCAGCATATCAATAAGCTTTTTGCACTGTAGTTAAGACAGTTGGACTGAAAGAAACTGAATACACATTCATAATGTCTGGGCAGAAAACCCATTTATTTAGTTGTTTATGGATTCAGTGCTATATATCTCTTGCATTAGTTAACTATTTTGGTGTCTTGTTTTAAAGATGCTGTGACTGAATTAAGTAAAGAATTTAAAGAAGGAGGGGAACCGATCACAGATGACAGTGTCAACTTGCAAAAATTTTCCTACAAGCTTGAGTACCTTCTACAGGTAAAAAGTGATGTGTGTCATTTGTAATCCACCATCAAAGCTAGGCCTTGTTTTCTCTTATTGACTCTTTAGTATGTGGGGTTTAACTCAAATAATCATTAATATCCAGTTGAGTCTTTTTTTTTTTTTTCAGTAAGTGGACTGAAATGTGTGCTGCTTATTGTACTTATTTGAAGTGAAAGTAAATAAATGTAATCAAAAGGCAGTGCTAGCGATTTGATTGAAGAATGTAAGGCATTTTTCTATTGGTCTGAAAGATTTGACCTTGATTTTAAAGCTATATCCTGCTAAATTATCTTGGAAAAACTGTGTTAATGGAATCTTGACAACATTTTAATGCAAAATAAATACTAGTAAGCTGTTCACGGTGTAAATATAGTGGTGTGAGTAATTTACGGAATGTTTAGCAATTTCAATTTGGAAATTTATTTTTATTGTATGGGAAGCTTAATGCAAAAGGCTGATTTTTAATCTGCAATGCTGCTTTTTGGCTGTCCTCAAAATTTAAGTAAAGGGGGCACTGCTGGGCAAACTGAAATTCAGTTTGCATAGTCTTGTGTCTACGTACACTGTAATCATGTCACTGATTGCAACAAAGACGTGCTAATTTAACCTTATTCTAGGCAAGGGAGTTTTAATTGGGTTGCAGAGGCTTCAGCAGAAGCTGAAGAATCCTTTGGGATTTGAATGGTCCAAGCTGCAGTCCATACCCTCGCTGCATTGCTGCTCTGAACATGATTTAGCTAGAGCAGGTTTTTCTGGTATGTATGTACTTGTGTGCTGTTGCCACACTTGATTGCAGGTGTCTCAGCAACTGGTTGTTACTTCCTTGCTCTTGAACAGCTGCTGAATCTGCTGCAAGTCTTTGTTTCAGCAGTTTTGAATAGATGTCTGTATTTTAACTGGACCCAGAAAGTTATTATCTGTTACTGTCTGTAAAGGAGCTTTTGTAACTGCTGGATTGCATCAGTGCAGTACAACGACTCTTTCCTTTGTGAATACATTGGCTAAAACTAAGAGGAAGCATGAAAGCACATGTTGCTGGGAGAGGAACAGAATTCCAAGTAGCTATATATAAGTATATTTATATTTAAGTTTTGCTCATTGCTTTTTGTTTTCCTTTTTTAAGTTTGACCAGAAAGAAAAAAGCACATTGCTGGGCAACAGAAAAGACTACTGGGATTATTTCTGCGACTGTCTGGCAAAAGTCAAAGGAGCTAATGATGGAATCCGCTTTGTCAAGTCTATTACGGAAGTAAGTATATCAGTTAAGCATCATAATATGTGGTTTATGTTTTGGTATGTCTTTTCAGAGAGCAACAGAAACCAAAAGAAAATACACTGCTTTTAACATATGGCAAAAAAAAGTTGGTAATTTTTATTTTTAATTCTCATGTAAAGTATAAAAATGCAAGGTTATTCTTTTTACTAGGGTACTAAGCTATATAGGATTAGATAGCCTGACTCTTACTTTGAAGACGACTTACAAAAGTGAATGGTCCTTTTTGTCTCTGGTTGTGCCCTGTCTTTTCATAAACTTAGTGCCGTTTTCTCTAAAAAGGAATGAAAAATTAAGTCAAGGGTAGAGCCTGCCATCTTTAGCACAGCTTAAGGGAGGACTTGCTCTAAGAGTAAGAGGAAAGATTCACCACGTTTGACATTTCTTTGACAAGACTGTCAAAAGTCTTGACAAGACTTTTTCAACTGGTCAGTAGAGTTGAGGAGTACTGACTGAGAGCAGCATTTCATCTTCTGTCTCAGCTTTGTTCCTCCATGTCAAATAGCATGATGTAATGGCTCGGGATGTCATTATTCCCTCGGGTAAGCCGTCCTGAACAGGTCAAAAAGCTTTATTTTTATTAGATATAGTAATAAAAGCTTAATCTTGTAACAAACAGCCATGTTATGTCTTCAGCTCAATAAGTGGGTGAAGTAAGTGCTGTGAGAAGCTTTCTGTGCTGATCCTGAGTCTTTAGAATCATCTGAAGAACAACTTCCCTTGTGGGTAAAAGAGGCAGTGGTGTGGTGGTGCTGGCCAGTGTTGTCCTGTTGCTCAGTTATGTTATCAGTGAGCAGTGCTGACTTGTATTAGCAAGTTACTATTTACAGCAGATTTCCCTATTCTCTTAGCAATTCCTCCACAGCACCTCTAGATAATGTTGCCTTGAGCCATCTGAAAGAGCCATAATACTCTAGCAGAGGCAGGCTCTGTGTTCCCTAGCTCACTGTCTTCTCTCAGCAACTTAGGCAATATTGAATTTTGCTGTTCCAAGGTGAACAAGCCAAGGAAGGGCTCCAGTTTGTTTTACTACTGGAAAGGGAAACAGGGGAGAGCCATGGAAATTAGGTTTGACTTTCCCACTACTTCCAGGAAGACTGGAGAAGGACAGTGACTGCTGCTGCAGGAAAGATCCTCTGACTGTAGCTACTGGTCCCTAAATTCTCAGCAGCAGTAGCCAATCTGATTTCTCTGCAAAGGTGACTGTGCTGTAGCCTTCAACAGTCTGTTGGCTGTGGTATCACCTGCATATTACCACATGTAAAGGCTGCTCTGCTTTTTCCTCCTTTTTCAGTACCTCTGGCTGTTTAATGGTTAGCATGATATCAGAAATTATTATTTGGAAGAAGGACATTTTCTACTTCAATTTCTGTGCAGTCATAGAAATTAGCTTGTGGAAGACTTGCTTCAACTTTATTAGCATGTGGTTTAGGAATATGAACTCTAAAAAAATCAGTCAACCATTTTGGATAACTGAGCTGGCAGACTCAGGTCCAGAAATGAAATTACAGATGACAGAAAAACATGTTGGTTATTCCCCTTCATGACAGGTGGAAATCAGCAGCCAATTTTTGAACCTGGCTGGATAGAACATAAAGGTTTCCAAATGTCCCTTATTTGCTCACTGAACAGTACTTGTTGACTTTCAAAGATGGAAGTGAACAAGGAGGAAAGAGTAATGGCAGTTAGTTTTTAAGAATGGTCAAACATTTAACAGCATAATGCCTCCTCTTCCGCTTTGCCTGCAGCGCTTCTAATATTAGGGTGCATGATATGCTAGAGAGGTGGAGCAAGGAAGCAAATAGGAATACCCTGGAAACTGCCAAGCTGTTAATTAAACAGAGAGCCTTGTCCTTGATGGCATTAGGTGAGCAGTGAGTTCTGGTCCTTTCCCTTTCAAAAGGGGATTACACTGAATACACATCTTTCCAAGTCGTTACAGCCACACATTGCACACGCTACAGTGCTACAGCCATACATTGCACCTTAGCTACAGTGTTTGCAGTCAACATGGAAACACTGACAGTACCAGACACTGCCTACTTCCCTGAATTCTGGCAGGGCTCTAGCAGGAGGTGGCATGGTTTTGCTTCCTAGTCAAATGGTCTTTGGCTACTTGTAGTTGCATATATGTAAATAGTTTCCTGTACGTCTCGTCATGTACATCCGTTCCAGTATCTCCATGCTTAAAAAAGGCATTGTGGTTTAAATTGATGGACCAATGGGAGTAAGGATAGAATTAATTCAGTGGCTTCCAGTGGTTTTTTTGACTATTCTTAAGATATTCACTAAATATGCCTAATTAGGGACAACACTAGTAAGCTTCTCTGCACAGAGCAGGGATGGCATCTCCCTGAAGAAATATTCAGACATCTACAGGGTGAATGAAGGTGAAAACCGGCTGGCAAATTAAATTTGCTGATTTTGGGGTACTTAGCCTTTGGGGACCATGTTATTTCACACTTTGTGTCCTATAGAATTCAAAACAAAAAGCAGTAAAAGGCGTTGCTTCTTTTGCTCCACATTTCATCATTCCATTTATAAGGAACATTTTTGTATATAGTGGATTGTTGTGGAGAAACCTGTGTCTTACTTGAGCACAGAAGCCTGGTAACAGCAAAACCAAGGAAACTGAGGGTTAAGGTATTGCTCTGACTTCACCATAGTAGAATACTGATCAGAAGGAGAGAAAGCTTGTGGGACCTTTGAACCTTCTTTCACAATAACTTTTCAAGCAAAATTTACAGTAACCTACTAATTTGAGCCTCAGTCCCTCTAATATTTTCCTTGGCTTCCATTTTTAAATCATTAATATAATTAGTTTGTTTGTTGCATGAGCAGTTTGGTTAGGAGCATGGCTGACTGGCGAGAAATTCTTTTCATCCCTTTCATTTTCTATTCCTAAATTGATTAGTGATTTTGACGGAAAGGAGAAAAGAAACACTACTGTTTAGTGTTTCATTATTTTGCAGGACAACAAATAGCTCAGATGTAATAGACAAAACAAGACATCAATTCCCCAAGTCAGTAGCTGTAACAAAATTTAGTGCTGAGTTTTGTGATCCCCCTTATGTTGATTTAACAGCTGTCTTCATAAAAAGATCCATTAATTTCAGTCATGCAGCTGCTCTTGGTCTGAAGTAAGAATTAGATTTTTATCAACTTAATGGCTAAGTATTAAGAAAAGCTTTTTGCATCGTCTGGGGTTACTGTGTCTGTGGGGATGTATATTTGTATACGTGTACATCTTTGTTCTGTGACTAGATCTGCCCTAAACCTCTTCCAGCTGTGGCCAGGCACATCTTAAGTAACCTAAGCAGTCACTTCTGGCTTTGCTGGGCATGTTGAGATTTTGCCTTATACTGGGAATTGCCTTTAGCATAGTCTGTGCTCATGTACTCAGTATAGTAGGTGATTCATTGGCCCTGTGATGCCTTTTATATTATTATAAAGTGGACCACAGCCAGCTATAGATACAAATTCGTCATTCAAAAAAGATTCCACGCAATTACAGTGTTGGGAGAAGGCGTCTCTCAGTGGCAGTTCTTAACTACTTCCTTCACAACTGGTGGCTTATTGTGGGATTTTTTGTGTCAGTATGTAGACTGTTCTGGCCATGTCTCTACATGATTACAAATGATACTTAGAATTTTCTTTTCTTATGGTTTCTCCCTTCCAGCTACGAACATCTCTTGGAAAAGGAAGAGCATTTCTTCGTTACTCCCTGGTTCACCAAAGGCTAGCAGACACCTTGCAGCAATGTTTTATGAACACCAAGGTGACCAGGTGAATAGCTAAGTACCTTGTTAACTAATGGGTGTTTGCTCAGTATAATCCATCAACATCACCTAGTAGCTATTGAAAGAAATTGAAACTCTTCCAAATGGTTGGCTTAGAGAGTTGGTAATAGGATAGGAAGGATAATAGACCTTTTGGCCTGGGTCACTGGTTCATACCTATCTTAGGCTGGTAAAGGTTGAAAGTTGTTACAGCTAAATGTGTGTGGAGTGGGTGGTGCTGATGCTTCTATATGTTGGTTTCAAAGGTGACATTTTTATAAGCATTGAAGATCCTGTGTTTGATCTTCTGTGTTGTACATCATAAGGGAGGATTAATTTGGACGTGTGGCACAAAGCCCCAGAAAGCACTTGCATGCATCTCTGCATTGTCACACAGAGGAACAGCTTGCCCCTGGCCAAGGAACACCGGAAGATAGTTTGTAGTTGGTTGGAGGAGCACTGGTAGGGCATTTAGAAAAAGCCAACTGTTTTCACAGTGTATTTAATTCTGGTTGCTGCTTTCTGACCCTCATTTTTGATGTATTAACTGTGTGCTTTAGGTTTTTACTGTGTGATTATCCAGTGTATAGCAAATACTTTGTCTTGCCAGTGTTTTGCCCAAGTACTACAGCAAAAAATATTTTGTGCAGGGGGTCCTTTAAAGATATTTCTGTGGAATTCATTGAAGCTGTTTGATTTCTTTCACATCAAAGGGATGGGATGTTGGTTGGTGGGTCTGGTTGTTTTCAGTTTGCATTTAGAATAGTGTATCATAATTTTTCTGGGGTGGAGTGAATAATGATGTTGTGGGGGTTTTTTGCAAGTGAAACTGCTGCTTCTTTTTTACTTATGAATGAGTATTACTTAATTTTTTTTGTTTTCAAGTGACTGGTACTATGCAAGAAGTCCATTTCTTAATTCCAAAATGAGTTCTGACATTGTGGGTCAACTCTATGAGCTCACTGACATTCAGTTTGACTTGGCATCAAGAGGCTATGATTTAGATGCTGCTTGGCCAGCATTTGCCAGGTAAGATAGAAACACTTTGTCATTTTGTATTAACAGGGCCATAAAATACCTGCCTGCTGCAGGATCTGTAAAAGCTTCTGGTTTTGAAGGTAGGAATACTTGTGTTAGAGCAGGCATACACTTTCTCCATGTAATTAATCTGTAACTAAATTGGCCTTTTTTTCCTTCAGTAAACTGTGTACCAGAGATCAGAGTTAATGCTCTGTAATGGAGTACTTCCAGTAACTGCAGTTTAGGCCCAAATCCCAAGCTATTCTCATCTTCACAGGCACAAGAAGAAATGTTCTTAGCTCCTTCTGTTTTAAGAGCTGAGACATGTAGTGACTGAACAGCCAAGCAGTGTACTTCACTTGCAGCAATGGTAGAGATGACAATATGCGATCACCACAGCCTGATCCCACCTCAAAGCGAGGAGTAACAAAAACTACTAGGTCTGATCCGGATCCATTTGTATCAATGGGAGTTTTCTAGGGCTGCATGCTGCCACCATCTGGGTGAGCCACCACCACACAGCAATACAATTTCTTAGAGCAAAGCTGCATTGGTTCTTGTGGATGTGGGAAGTCACAACTACCAACCCCATAATCTTTTATAGGTGCCTTTGATATCCCTATTTTGTTTTCCATCAGCTTCAGTGGTTGTTGGCTCAGACACCAGGTGCAGTTATGTCTTTTTGTATGTGGTAGTTACAACTAGATAAATCTTACATGTAAGAGTAGAAAGACATGTATGTATGTGCTTAGACTTCTATTATGTATTGTTTCTCTGTGTGATCAACAGGAGGACACTGTCCTCACTTGGATCTTCAGCATATTTATGGAAGCCCCCAAGTCGAAGTTCCAGCATGAGCAGTTTAGTGAGCAATTATTTGCAGGTAAGCAAATTACAAAAAATGTTTAAGTGGCATGGTACATCTTTAATTAATGGCATAGTTCTGGAGAGCATGGTAGTTTTACGGTGACTATGACTCTTATAATGGTAATCTAGAAAAAGAGTTCTTAATTAAAAGTAAAGGGAATTGTCCAGTAGCTGATTCAACTGAACATGCAAATCTTGTAGAGGAAAAAAAAATATATTCAGAAGACTGCCTGCAGATAAGTATGTTTTCATTTATCTTTTGTGAAAACAAGCCCCATTTCCTGTAAGTTGGTATCTTGTAGTGCTGTGAATGCAACATACAACGTCACTGTGTGTTAAGAACCTGAACTTGCTCTCATTTGAGCACAGCCTTCAAATGCATGTTTAATACTTACTAAACTTTCTGGTTTTCCCCTTCTGTTCATTTAGGCCCAAGAGTTTCCCTCCAGCCCTGATGCAAATAGCTCACTAAATGTTGAACACCTTGAGGGCTTTGAAGACATGCGTGTAGAACTTGATCAGGCTGAGCTGAGGCAGAGGGAACTTCAAGGTCGTATTCACCAGCTAGAAATGGAAAACCAGGAGCTCCAGGCAGCTGTCAGCCTTCAGAAAGAACAAGTACAGGTAGAAAAGGAGAAGAGCAATAACTACAGCGAGGAGAACTCCCGGCTGGCAAAGATGATCACAGAGTTACAGAAGCAGTGTGAGGTCTCACATTCCACTCAGAGCACTGTTCATAACCTGCAAAAGTGCCTGCAGTCACTAGAACTGAATGCAGTGGAGCAGCAGAAGGAGTATTCAACAAAGCTGGAGCAGCTGGTGACCAGTAAGGAAGACTGTGCCTCAAAACTGCAGGTGTTGAATCAGGAGCTGGAGGCCTCTAGGGCTTTGGTTGCTATGAAGGATCTTTGCATTGATGAGCTCAAAGCCAAGCTGAGTTTCACAGAACAGAAGAACCTCAACCTCCTTGCAAAAGTTGATGCTGCCTTGGAGGAAAAGGGACAGCAAGCCACAGCCCACTGTGACTCTGCCCTACAGATACAGGCACTGTTAGAGAAGCTTCAGGAGACAGAGAAGGAAAAGGCAGATATGCAAAGACTCAGTGATGAACATGCGTCTCAGCTGAAAGCAGCAAGGGAGGAGCTGCAGCTGAAAGAAGAGGCACAGAAGGAACTGGAATCCAGATACAATCGCCTCACTGTTGACTCCAAAGAAGAGAGCAAAAAGCTGCTTGGGAGCCTGGAAACCATGGCAAAGGAAATGGATGCACTTCAGAAGGCCCTGACCCTGAAAGGAAAGGAGATGGCTGAGCTCCAGACCCAGGTAATGGGGTTGCTGGCTCAGGTGGGGTCACTGGAAAAAAATCTTGAGGAAGCAAGGAAAGAAAAAGAGAAACTTGAGGAGGAGTATGGTAGGAGGGAAGGAGCACTGAAGCAGGAAGCCCAGTTGCAAGCAGAGCAACTTGAACTACAGGAGGGTCGCTTAACAAAGGTGAGTCAGACTGTGTGTAGCCTTGAGGAGCAAAACCGGAAACTCTTGTCTGAGAAAGAGCATCTCAGACAGAAGGTCAAGGAGCTGGAGGAGCAGATGGAGCAGCAAAACTCTGCAGTGAGCGAAATGGGTGAGGAGAACAGGAAGCTGAAAGTGGAGAATGTGAATTTGCAGCAGTCCAAGAAGAAGATGGAAGGGAAGCTGAAAAATTTGGAAGCTTCTAAAGCTTCCCTGGAAGCCGAGGTAGCCAGGCTGAGAGCCTCTGAGAATCAGCTTCAGAGTGAGATAGATGATGCCCTGGTGTCAGTTGATGAAAAAGAGAAGAAGCTCCGGGGTGAGAACAAACAGCTGGATGAGGACTTGCAGAATGCCAGGAGGCAAAGCCAAATTCTGGAGGAGAGATTAGAGGCTCTGCACTTGGACTATGAAGAACTAAAGCAAAGAGAAGAGACCACCAAGGACTTCTGTGCCTCACTTGAAGGACAGCTGAAGAGTGCCAAACAGCATAGTTTACAAATGGAAAAAAGCTTAGGCACCTTGAAGGAAAGCAAAGAGTGTCTCCAGTCACAGCTCACAGAGAAGGAAGTAGAACTGCAAGGCATGGAGAGCCAGTGTGAGCAGCTAAGAGCAGAAGCTGAAAGACATAGGAAGAAAGCAGAGACTCTTGAGATAGAAAAGCTCAGCGTTGAAAAGACATGCCTTCATCAGACAAAGCTTATTGAATCCCTCACATCACAAAAGGAATCAGTGGAAAAACACCAGCTACAGCAGACCGCTTCTCTGGAGAAGGAGGCAAAAGAGCTGGCCTCCAGACTGACCATGAGTGAAGAGCAGTTGGAGGTCAGCCGAAGTGAAGTGTCTAGGCTGCAAGCAGAAGTCCTTGACCTGCGAGTCAAGCTTCAGCAGACCACTGATGAGAGAGAGCAGATGAGAGGTGAGCTGGCAATCACAGGGACTGTCTTGGGTGAGCAGAAGGCGCTTGTCCAGCAGCTGAAAGAGCAAAGTGAGTCACTCAACAGAAACCATGTGCAAGAACTGGTGCAATGTAAAGAAAGAGAAGAAGTGCTGAAAAAAGAGCAGGAGACAGCAGCCCATCAAAAAGCTGAGCTGGAAAACAATTTGCTGAACCTGCAGGAAGAGCTATCCGAGGTTAAGCAGTACTTGGAAGTTGCTAGAATGGAAAATGAAGAAAACAAAGATCTGCTCCACAGGACCAACACGGATATGGCTGAACTTGGTATTCAGATTTGTGCCTTGACCTCTGAAAAGGTGGATGCGGAAGAGCAGTTAGCCCAGGCCACAGAAAGTTTCAAAGAACTGGAAGAACAGGCAGCAGAGCAACAGGAGAAGCTGAAGCTTGACATCTCTAATCTCAGACAGGAGAACAAGAGCCTGCAAGAGAAATTAGAGGAGGCTCAAATATGTGCCGCAGCTGTCCCAAGTCTGCAATTGCAGCTGGAGACGGTAAAGAAACAGGCACAGAGTTTCCAAGAGACCAGCCAAGAAGAGCTGTCTGCAATAAAATTTCAAATGAGCACTGAGATTCTAAATTATCAGACAAAATTCAAGGTAAATTAATGTGATTATTATAGCTGAGGGAGCTGTGCAGGATTTCCCCTGCTTTACTGACTGCTGCAGCAATTACTGCATGAAATCCTAAGGTTTGTGTTGGTCAGGCTCTGAGACTGGCACGCAACTAGCCTTAGCCTGGGAATCTGACAATGTCTCTACACTCATGACCTAGACCTATCTGAGGTAAAATAACTCTCCACAGTTTTTTGGAGAAGTATAGTGTGGCCATCTGAGCACAGTGGAGAGGCCATGTGATATGGAAAAGCCAGCCAGTAATGGAGAGGGTGATGATTTCTTATGTTGGCACTGAAGGTGGCATCTTCTGTAACTATTCCCTCTGGTCACAGCTGTGACTTTTTTCTTTTGTGGTAGGAATATTGCAAGACCTGTTCCCCACACCTGTAACACCACTAACTCCTTAAAACTGATTTTGATGAAAGCAAACTTAGACTGAGACCAGATACTTTTGCAGTTAATTCCCTCATGTATTTTTGCTTTCAACTGCTCAAGGTAGCAGCTGAGAAGATCACAGTTTTGCTTCCAGAAAAACATGAGTCATCCCTGTATATGTGAAACAGCACTCCTAAAGGCTGAAGATTTTATTGTGTTTGTTCTGCCATTCTGAGATAATGTCTAAGACTGGCAGTTGATCAGAGGCTTATGCCACTTCTGGTATCCAGAAATCCTGCGAGTTTGAGAAAACAGCATACATTCATTTATGATTCATTTTCATAAAGGCTTCTTTAAACCTCAATATTATTTGGGCTATCTCACTCTTTTGAGCCAAAGCATTTTGCAAGTTGGGCCTTCTTTTTGTTGAGAACTGTAATAGCCCATAGGAAGTAACAATAAAACACAGCTAGTCTGCCATCACAGAGGGGAGTTGCCTTGAATCCATGAGTTGGATGTCTCTTTAGCTGTCTTTCATGAGCCTGACAGTGGTGCTGCATCTATCCCATACATAGCAGTAAGAGCACTCATGATTCACAGTTGGGAATTTTGTAGATGAAGGGGTGGCCGCCAGAGGAACGCTAACTCCTGGCTCAATCTCTCTGCTAGGCTGTCAGTGAAGAGTGTGGGAGAGTAAGAGAGCAACTTGAGGAGCAGAAGCAACAACAGCATGCTGCAGAGGAAGAGATTGCGGAGTTACAAGTAGGTGCTTGATCTGATTAAAAGACCAGTGTTTGTGTCAGCAAGCATTAGTGTAATTGAGAAGGCAGGCAGCATTTCTGATGACTGGCTGTGAGTCTGAGAATGTCCTTGAATAAATACAGGTGCTGCAGACAAAATACTCGGCAGCTGAAAGTTAGCCACTGAAACAGAGATTATGAAAAGCACAATGGCACTTAGGATTTGTCCTGCTTTGAAAGCTAGTCAGGTTTTATATAAGACCTGGTTATGTATACACTTCTTAAATGGGGGTGCAGGTTTAAAAAGTGTCTGTCTTAGGCCATGCATGCCCACTGCACACAGATGCACATGTGGATCCAACTCTTTGCATGCTGCAAAGGGCACTGAATCAGAGGATTAATCTGGCTGAGAAATAACCCGTCCAGAAAAAAATAGGATTTTTGCAATGCATTTATCAAACAGTTGAGTTCAGAGGGTCATACTGAGGTGTAAGGAATCCAGAAAGAAGAAAGTTAAGGTTATTGAACCAGGCCCTGCTTGCTAGCAGAAGTACGTATACCTTTAGATGCAGTTGGTATGTTCCCTGCAGACTCCGAGTTTGGCAGACTTCTCTGGAGAGGCTAGCTGTGAAAGAAGTTTTTGTTTCCATTGTCCTTCATGTTCCATATAGCTTTAATAAACAACGTTTTCCTCATTTTTCTTTTTTTTTTTCTTTTGAAACTTTTAGGTGATGAAAAAACTTTAAGGCTGTATTCTTTTGCCATTATCTTTGAGATAAGGAGGCAAAAGCTCAACTGACATGGACTAATAATTACAGGCTCAATACTGTCTGTCTTTAGAGTCTATCCCTTATTCAGTGTGACAGAAGTAATCAATCACTAGTACACAACTAATTAGTGTCTGCTTATACAATAATATCTTAATTGGTAGTTTGGCTTTAACTGATTCTTTTAAAGCATTGTTTAGGTGTCTTGGTAATTGTCCAATGCTTGGTAAAGTGATTTTTTTAATATGTAAGGAAATACAGTAATTTATTTCACTAGGCTGCAAACACGAGTTTGTCTAGAAAGCTGGATGAAGCAAGAGAGCAGCTGTCTGAATCAGAATCTGCTCGGCTACAGAACGAAGAGGAGGTGACGTCTCTGAGAGAACTCTTGGAAAGGTGGGAGTTTGGGCTCTTTACACAAGCTGTTAATTTTAAGCCAAGCAAGGGGCCAATAACCAAAGCATATTGAAGATTGCTGTGGTTTATGAAGTAGCATATGCCACGGGGTTTATATAGGGCAAATAGTGCATGGGCACTGACGGGGAATATCAGATTGACACTTCAGATGAGAAATATGTAAATTACACAGCACACATGCAAGGTTTAGGTTTTATTGTATTGTTAATTTAGCTGATGATGTAAACTCACTGTATGTCTTCCTTTATGAAACTGGAAGACATTTTATAACCTCCTTTACCTTATAGGTTAGTCACAAAATTAAAACACCAATACTGGCTCTTTTTTTTTCATAAGGAATAGAAAATTTGCGCTGTCAGTTTGTTTTTTCTCTCCTTTCCACGAAGTTTCAAGGAATCAGTAAGAATTATTTGAATGGGACCACATCCTGCATGTCTTTTTCAGGTTTCTTATCAGTTTTAAGTATCTAACGTGGACTGTGTTTCCAGGGTCTGTAATGTGGGCCTGTGTGGTGCGGATTATTTGGCAGTCTGAAATAGATCTTCATGAGGCATGGGCTCACACAGAGTCTAATGAGTTAACCAAAGCCTATGTACTTTTACATTTTTGTGCTGATATCATCTGTCTTTGTGGGAAGACTGATGATTCTTGATCTCTGCTTGATCTACGTTGTCAGTACAAAATCTAACTCACCAAAATATTTGAATTCAGCTGAATTGGCTGAGTGAGTTCAGACCAGCTCAGCCCTTCGTGTTGTGTTGCTGTAGCATTTTTGATCCATTGCTAGGACTCACAGTACTGAAATTACCATATTGTCAAGCCAAGACTTACATTTTTGGAAGCTTCCTGGGGACACTTCTTTCTACTGACTGTGCAGTGAACTGAGTTGTCATAACCTTTAGTTTTTTAATTGCATCTGTGTTAGAAGAATACAGTGAGAAACTGGTTTGCTTCCCTTTTGTGAACACGAAGGCTGTGGAGGAGTGTGTCTTGAATGGCCCTTTTGTGTACAACCTGCAAATGCTGGGCAACCTGCGGCTATAGGACCTTCCCCATTTAGCTCAGTTTGCAGCTGCTGATGATCTTAGCTTCCAAGGACACTAATTTTATTCCCAGTGTGGTAGCCTTCATAAGCTTCGCTATAAGCAGGGCATCCAAGAAGTTGCTGATTGCTGACTGTGTTCACCAGATAACAGATCTGCGTGCACTTTCAGTGATGCAGGAAACTGGAGAGATTCTGGCTAGCTATAAAAAATATGCACACTGAGAACAATTTCACTGAAACTACCTGTTTTTCAGGGTGGAGAACCCCTTTCTTCCATGGGGAAGACTTGAATGCACATGAGCCAAGAACGATTCTTAATTGCCTTTGTATTTGATCAGGATCCAAAAAGAAGCTGATGAAGCAAAAGAGAAGGTCCTGGATTACAGTGAGAAGCTCAGCAAGGTGGCAGCAGACAAAGATAGCAGCGACCAGAAGTTGTTTGCTGAACTGGATGACCTGACAAGAACAAAACAGTTCCTTGAAGAACGTTTGATAGAACTTATCAGGTTTGCATCAAAATAAACAGCAAGCAGAAATTAAAATCCTAGCTTAGGATGTTAAGGGATACTGCCTAGGTGGTTCAGTCTTGTATTCCTGAATTGAAGATACAGGTAATGGCCAAGTTCATCAGCAGTTGAAATTTTGCATTTCCATAATGCAGTCAAAAATATAACACCCAATATTATCTCCTCCTTAATTTGCTGTCTGTTTTGCAAAAAATATGTAGTTCTCTGCATGGCTTGTATTTTTCTTCCCCCTCCTTCCCAAGAGCTTCACTAGGTTTCTTTGTTTCTGAAAGATCCTTAGAAGTTACAGAAAAGCAATTTTTACTGTGAAGCTTTCACCAGCATTCAAATTGAGGTTGATTAACAGTAAACCAGCACTGATAATTTCTATGTGTTTTCCTTTCTTTTAACTGTGTCTCTGCAGAGATAAGGATGCTTTGTGGCAAAAATCAGATGCTCTAGAATTCCAGCAGAAGCTTAGTGCAGAGCAAAGGTGGCAGGGGGACACAGAGGTTAATCATTGTCTCGACTGCCAGAGAGAGTTCTCGTGGATGGTGCGCCGACACCACTGCAGGTCAGTTTGTTGAACTCTATTACGCTGTTCAAAAGCAAAATTCAGTATGATTGTTTACATGGATGAAATACTTCTTAATGTTCATAGTTCATTGGTCAAAATCATTGATACAGGACATTGTAGAGGCTGAAAGAACACATGAGCTCACAAGGAGATAAGAAACATTAATGGAAAGGTCCCTTGACAGGTATCAAGGCAAAGATCTGGATGCAACTCTGACTTGGGGAGTCTGTCAGTTCCTCATTTCTGGAAAGAAAGAAAATCACACCCTACATAGTGTGTTTCTTTGAAGGACTGTGTTTTTAATATATTTATTATGCACTGCTCTGTGCATGCTGTAAACAATATTCATTAAGATGGTTTTGCTATTGTGATAGAAATATTCCAGAACAAATCCAACATGCTGTGCAGTTATAAATTTGATTACTTACAGTAGGTATGTTCAGAGATAATTACTGATTGCAGAGTAATCTTTAAAACAAAAGTCAATATTAAATTATTTCCTATTCAGTTAGCCTGCTTGGAGTTATTAGTTACCTGATCTAGATTTATTCAAATATATTTAAGTGGACACATTTCAGGGTCTTAGTGATATGTTTGTTTTGGCTCTTTACTGTTCTTTATCCTCATGACCTGATTCATAGTGTAAGGTGTGTAGTACTGGGACTGTTTCAGTTGCATATGAATGTAGGGAACATTTGATGGGGATTAATGAATAGCGAAGTCGTTTCCAGTAACAACTTCCAAATTACTAATTTCTACTAAAATCTGTGAAACCTGCTCGTGTTTTCACCTACTAATGATTTAAATGATTATGAAAAACAAAAACACTAAGACTTCATGAATAACAGTCATCCCTGCTGGGTGCTTTTCTTCATAAAAATCTTAACTTGTTCATTAAAAAGCAGTCGACAGGTTTACTACTGAGTGACTGCAGAGCGGAGAGGGCAGGAAGGATGAATGTACATGTACGTGTCCAATATTGTTTCTTCTTCCTTGTCTGAAGGGGAGAGGGGTGATTACTAAGTAGAGACATATAGATGTGTTCTTACAGTCCTTACAATCAAATAGAGTTTTGCTCTAACTGAGTATGAGATTTGATGTGTGTAATACTAAATACATTTCCTTTGTATGTACTTAATATATATATTATTTATTTGTATTGCATATTTGTGGGTATTTAATTGTTTTATGTCTTTATATTTAAATGTATATTTAAATTTTTTTAGTATTTTTATGGTTTTTTTCTGTTTTCCCTATTTATTAAGGCAGCAAAGTGTGAATGTGAATTTCTGTCCTGTGTTTATCAAGAAAACTTGCTTCACATCAGAAAGTGGCAGAGTCTGTATTGTGAGTTCTGCCATGGATGTAGCGTTTGGGCTTTTGCAGAGAACAAGACCATTATGACAAAGCCCCAGACTCTGTCACGTAGATATATTCCACCTGTAGGTGTTACTATTCTAACACCTTTGGTTTTGAATCATTTCTAGAATGTGTGGTCGCATTTTCTGCTACTACTGCTGCAACAACTACATGGTGACAAAGCCTGGTGGAAAAAAGGAGCGTTGCTGCAGAGCTTGCTTTAATAAGCCTAGAGTCATTGTGGACAGTACAGATGACTCTGGATCCAGTGCCAACCAGGAAGGATCACCAGCTTCATTGGAATCGCCTGTGTCACCATCCGAGAGGGCTTTTGGTTAGTGTATTGTTTGCATGCTGTGGAGAAATAAGTAGTTCTTAGACATTCTCCAAGAAACCACATGGTCACTTCCTACTCCAAGGACCTGCATGTTCATGAAGTGTTTTCAGTGTGGGACTGGTCCCGTCTTTGAATTTGATTGGTATTGGCAGAAACTTGCATGTATATTAAGTGAGTGTCAGTCAGCCTGAGGTTTTCGGTTGGTTCTAGTAGTTACCTAATGCTTGTGTACAGGTAGAGGAATGGCCCGGTCTTCCCCCTTAAGGGGTTTTGCTTGTTTGTTTTCCAGACAACCAGCTAATATTGTTTCTGTTTCTTTTCATGTCCTTTTATGGCACAGTTGCAAGTGAAGCCTCTAAACCACCAGATGATGCAGCATTTGATATAATCACTGATGAGGAGCTGTGCCAAGTACAGGAATCAGACTCTCTCCACAATGAAAGTCAGATGGAGGGAGAATCTCTGGATCAAAGCGTGACAGATATGTGAGTAAACACTGCTTCATGGAGAGGGGACTCTTTCAGGGTTTGTTTGGAGTGTTGTTTTTTTTTCCATTCAGTGGGAATAGCCAACCTCTGCATAAAGAGAAGACGCTTCTGTTCCCAGCCACATGTTTGGTAGACCAACACAAAATAATTTTGGCCTATTTGCACAGTCAGCATCCAATCTAGTAAATCCAAACAGCTCCATCCTCTCCCTCCACCTGGTTCACCACAGCACAGAAGAGTAGTCCCAGTTCTGTGCTGTCATCAGGCCAGCTGTCACCATTAAAATCAGCTTGCAGGCCACACTGGATCACTGGTCATTCACACTTAACTTATAATAGGAGCTAAGCGATACTCTCTGTCAGACTCACCTTTACTTAATATCAAGAGAACAAGGAGGTGGGGAAAAGATAAAGAAAGATGTGCTCTTTTTATGACAGGCTTCATTGAACTGCATGTGAAAAAACTGGTCTGTGTCTGTAAGATTCCTTACTACTTTAAAGATAACAGGTTACAGAAAAGAAAAAGAACAGGAATTGCGTAGCTAAGTCTGGCACAAGTTTGTTCTTTTTTTCCTTAAGAAAATTAGAGTGAATGCAGATTTCAGTCATTTTTTTACATCTATTTCTACATAAATTAGCAATGAAGAGGATCTAAGGCCGTCTGAATATCTGAGTACTTGGTTTGCAAACTATGTTGTAGTATTATAGTCTTTGTATAAACATGGATAATGTATATCCTTTTTTATACAAAGTATTGTTTTACTATTGTTCAAATATTTTCAAGTATTTTCCAAAAATTCTGTAAAATATATTATCTTTCCAAAACTTTTATATATTTGAGAAGAAAAAAAAAGAGCAATTTCACCTAAATTCTGTACTTGTTTTGCTTCTGAGCAGAAAAATAAGCATGGTAAATCTAAATGCTAAACTGAAAATAGGCACAGAGTAACCAGTCTGCTGCTGAGAAAGCAGACCTAGACTTTCTTGCCGTCAGCAGACCCGTTTCCAGCATAAACGAAGTGACTTGCAATTTGGGTAGAAGGCAGACTGTACAGACTTGTTTATTTGATAAAAAAAAATTTCAAAATTCTCCATTTTTGTTTCTTGGTAAATAAGTTCTATGTACTCTGCCCATTTTGTATGCTGTTGACACGGACAGTATATTCATGTTTATCATGCATTGGGCAGACATGAACGAACTTAGTTTCACAATACTCTTGTGAAGTTAGTATTGCCTTTGTTTTGCAAAGGGACAATTTGCAGTGGGGGATTTTTTGTTTGTTTGTTTGAAGAAGAAAAAAAAGTGTAATGTACTACTACTCTGAATTCATGCTGGCTGCAGAGGGAATATCACAGGTGAGTTAACTCTGGAGAATACAGCCAGGAGAAAAGAAATAAGTGTGTGTCACCATTTTTTTCCATTTGGGATTGGGCATCTTGTCCCACAAAGTATTCAAGCTGGAAGGAAGGATTGCCACTAATGGTGGAATACTATTCTTGAAGGGCGGCCATGCAACATCCTACTTGCACCATGTAAACTTTTAAAGGCTGTCCACCTGCCCTTATTCACAGATTATAGGCAGGAAATCCAGGAAATAGTGTTTTATCCTCTGTTGCTCTTGGTTCATCAGTTTTATGAGCAGGGGGGAGAGTCCTACTATGGTCATACTTTCAGCTTGAGGCATACTTTGCAGAGAACACAGACCACACCTGCCCTTCCCCATGACACTTGTAATGTTTGAAAGGTCTCACTAGCCTGAACAGTGGAGAGGAGAATGGCCTTCTTACACTCTGGATGATTTGAGCATCTTATGTTGATTTTGTGGTTTTGTGTTATGAGACAGATGCAGAAACTGATACATGAGTCAGATGATGGTGTGGCACCTGTGGTACATGTTGAAGGAAAAAAGCAAAGCACAGTGTTGATTATGACAGCACAGAAGTTTTCTCACTTGTTTCTGTGGTGAGGAGTATATGTGTACCCAAAGCCTGAGTGTAGCTTAGCACATGAGCAGATAATACAGCATTTGATACCATGGGTGTTTGAGGGTAGACATGCCAGAGCCACTATACTGAGTGTATAGGTTCCGCTAACCCTCTGTCCTGTCTTTGACAGCAGCCCATAACAGATGATGTACTGAAAATTTCCCAGTGTGTTTTCTCCCACCTTCCAAGGATCTGCAGTTCAGAGACTTCTGAGCTACTCATTTCACTGCTGCAGATTTCTTGGCCATACTGGACTGGCAAACCACCTTGACTTCATATAGACCTTTGATCTTTTTTTGGAAAGTGTCCAGCTAAATGTGGCCTGATTTCTGTGTGGAGACTTCAGGTAGTCTTGAAGTATAAATAATAATCCACTGGCATCCGAATAATGTTCTCTTTGCATGAAATTGAATATATGGGGTAGAATTTGCTTTGATATTGTGCCTGGGGAAGACACAAAGGATCCAAGATTGTGCTTGCTAGATGCATGTCTGAGGAATGCATACAAATAAGTAAGTTTTCAGGCCAGACTTCTTTATTGGGATTCTGCTGAAAATAGTCCAAGCTATTCGGTTTTTGCCAGAGATTTGAACTAATTGGTACAGCTCTAAAAGGGAGGCAGAAAAGCAACCAAGAGAGGGAAGAGAAGGGAGGCTGGATGGTTCAAATAGAGAGAAGATCTGCAATAGACGTGCTCTGTTGACATAGTTTCTTACAGCCTTACTCTGGCTCAGTGTCTGGCTGAGTGTAGACAGAGTGCCCTTACTTTATTCTGGGTGTGAGTCCTTGCTGGACTGGAAATGCGAATTGGTGCTCAAAGCAGTGAATTATCTTAGAGGACATTTTATTTTCTATTTGTCCCCCTTTTGGTGTCTACTGTACTGTTACTCTATTTTTGACTTGTTCTCTTCACTTAACCCTGCCCTGTAGTTCTTTCCTTGAAGTGACATGAAATGATTACAACAACATTACTTCATAACAGCAAATTTTGAGAGACTGCCTTTATTGGTACAGGTCAGTTGAGTACCAAATAAAACTCATCTTGGCAGCAGTCGCTTCATGCTTTCATGTCTGTTATGTGAGTTTGGAGCAACCTGATTGAAATTGTAATGTGAGAAGCTGAGATAAGTTGTGCAATTGTGGTGCATCCTGCTACTTCAAGGCTCATCGGTTCTCTTTTGAAGTGTGGTATTTTTAAACTCTTCTATTTCTAAAGCATTCGCGTTTGCAGATTGTGTTCTAAAACAAAGGTCAGGATATTGTATAGCACTGGGTCAGAGTCCCCAGGGTAAACCAGTGCACTGTGTTTCCATTTTAACATATTGTAGAAATTACATGCCTGCAATAAATATTGCAGCAGCAGAATCAAGATCATAGATGGCAGAAGTGTAAAAAAAAAAAAAATTAAAAAAAAAAATTGCCACTACCCAGGTACAGAAACAAAGAGTTTCGTTTATTCATACCTTGGTATTGTTTTTGGTAGAAAGGACATCTCAGCCTGTCTGCACTGTGGTTGCTTTGGTTTGGATTCCTTTTTTCTTAATGACTCATAACACTCTTTCCTGACCTAATTACAACTCACATGGCTGGGCAGGGTGCCAGCAACGCCAAAAGGGGGAACTGCATGTGGTCTGAAGCATTCGCTGCCCTCCGCAGAACCAGCCGGTGAGAGGACAGGACAGGAGCACCTCTCGCCACCCTCTGCTGGCAAAGCCTGCCTTGCAGCTGTGTGTTGGGATAGCAGCTTTACTTGCCACACAGACGTGAAAGCACAGCACATTCCTTCCTAGTTTTGTTTTTAAGGGTATTGCACCATTTCACTATGGGAGAAACAAGAGACATTGTGTAGTAAGAAAAGGATTGCCTTAAGCAGCTGTTTTCTAAGGGGAAAAAGGTGAATGGACACAATGGTGCTGATAAGGGTCAGGTACCACTGAGCTGCAGTGATCTGGTAGGAGGGACTGAGTGTTAATGGGGAGGAAAGGAACATCCAGAGTGAGCTTGGTTATTGCAAGAATAGTTTGAAATAGGTTAAAACTGGTATTTCAAAGCTGTAATTCACAGGACTTTCAGCCTTTGGACTGGACCCAACCCTGCCTTCATCACAGGCAGCCCACAGCTGCATAAAGCCCTCCCTCTGCTCCTCTCCAACATCCCCTCTTTCTTTTCCAGTCTCCACCCTTGTTCTGCTACCCTGCAAGAGCTTTTGCATACTTCTGCCCCAGTCTGCACTACCCGCTGCGCACCTTTTTGCCTCTTGCTGGGAAGTGAAAAGGCCAGAGGTGGAAAGGAGGGACTGCAGGAGCAAGGAAGAACAACTAAGGAATCCACAGTTTCATGGCAAGGGAACCAGGGTGTGAAGGGGATGCCAGGAAAAACAGACTGGAAAGATGTCATGGTGCAAAGAATGTGTGGGAATTAGGGTGTGAGAGTTTGCACTGCTCAGTGTTAGAGCCCATGTATGGTATGATATCCCTTGTGTTGACAGGGAGTCTAGTCATCTGGCAACATGAGCTCTGTTACCAGAAGTAAGATACAAAGATGCGTACGGGAGATTCAGACCATGAACCTGATATTAGTTGGAAGGCAGATGAAAATGCTGCTTTATTACAGAAATTTTCGATGAATGCTAAAGGAGCGCATGTGGAGACCTTCTCCCAAATGGAAAAACAAAAAACCCACAAAAAAAGCCAACCACACATGAAACCCAGCATAAAGATTGAAATGTGTATGTTTTTAATCCAGGAATTCTCATGAAATGAATGAGCTGAACTAAAATCTGTAATATCTTTGAAACAAAACTCATAAATGCTTTTGTTAACAAACACCTTTCATGGAAAACCAGCAGGCTAGAGGTTTAGTGAATGTCTCTGGAGTCCTGAAGTCCAAGTTAGCTTTATGTCATGAAGAACGGAATTTTATCTCATTGTTTCTTATACCTTTTGAAGATCTTCTGCACAGTTAACTCCGTTACCAGCTTTGTTTTAGGATCAGCTCTGACCAGGAAAAGCAGGAAGCACTGAAGTATCAGGATAAGATAGGTTGGTCTAAAGCCGATCCAATGTCTTTACTAATGGGATCATATTTCCTCTTTCATGCAAGCTACCTATCTCAGTATTTTAAAAAAAAAAAAAAAAAGCTGTAAATAGTTGCCAGATTTTCTAGGCAGTCTTATAGCGGGTACATGCTTGTTGCATCTGCATTGTTTGAGGCGGTAAAAGTTTTAGAGCCTTCTTCTTCAGTGATTTGCCACTGTTTAGCTGTAACTCGCTGTTTGATGCATCTTGAGTTTTTCATAATTTTCTGTAAGTTCCTCCTGAATTTCATCCCCATGAAGAAATACAGGACAGGGTTAAGACAGCCATGGAAATAAGCAAGAGCTTCTGTTATGATGATTGCATATTCAAAACTGCTGTTCAAGTTAAAGCTCCAGTCTATGATTTTTATCAGTCTCAAGAAAGTATAGGGTGACTGAGTAAGAATAAATATGGCAACTACAGAAAATATTCTTTTTAGCGATTTGTTCTTTTGAAAACTCTTGGCATGCAGTAAGGTTCTAATAATTAGTGAGTAGCAAATGATCATGGCTAGCATTGGAATAAAATAGCCAAGGGTCACTTTGATCACTTCAAGAACCAGTTCTGTGCGATGGTTTGGGTATTCTTCCTGACATATTGCCTTATCAATACTAAACACCTCACTAAAAATAAACTGCGGTGTGGCAAATGCTAGTGCCATCACCCAGATCAAGACACAGATTAATTTGCCCCATGTCATTCGTTTGGTTT
The DNA here is from genome assembly GCF_034638445.1 of Ciconia boyciana. Taxonomy (NCBI): domain Eukaryota; kingdom Metazoa; phylum Chordata; class Aves; order Ciconiiformes; family Ciconiidae; genus Ciconia; species Ciconia boyciana. The sequence continues at coordinate 120,097,648 of NC_132935.1, read as the reverse complement.
GACACATATGTGCTTTGGTGGCAAAAGTAATAGAAATAAGCCGGTCAAAGGTGGTAGACGTTAGAGTTAACATTGAAGTGTACAAGTTCAGAGTATACAAGCCCCGTATAATACGACACACCACGGTGCCAAAAGTCCACTCCTGAGCAGCAGAATATGCCCAGAATGGCAGCGTCCAAAGGAAGACCCAGTCAGCTATAGCCAAGTTCAGCAAAAATATATCTGTCAGCGTCCTCAGTTTCTCATAGAAAACTAGTATGACAAAGACCAGCGCGTTTCCTGCTAGCCCAAGGATGAAAACAACCGAGTACATACAGGGCAGGAAGACTCTTGTAAATGTGTGAAAATTCTCACTTCCGTTTTCATAGGGATCAATGATGGAGAAGTTATAATAAAAGTTAGCAGTATCTGTAGTTGCCATGTTGCCTTCTTTTTAAAGGTAGCCTGTAAGGAGACACATTGAGATTTTTTTTACTCAGCAAATAATTAAATCCTAATGCATCCAGGAGACAGACAAAATCCTAAGTGCTAACAGATAAGAGCTGTAGTAAAACTTCCATGACAGACAAAAGCAAATATATTTATTTGCTGAAGAGGGTTGTCTTGACAGTCAAGATCCAAACACAACAGCTGGTGGATTTAAACACATCATCTGTTACCAGATTTATACTGACGGCAACTCAAAAGATAAACGAGACAATTACAGAGGCTTCCGAAAACAGAATATGGATTAAGCTTTCAAATACATCAGTGGTTTAGTGTTTGGATCAAGGGATTCTGGAGGAATCCATGAGAGAAACGTAATTCATTTTGCCAAATTCAGCCTTTAGGCTCAGGTTGCAGGCTCTAAGCATCAGAGTCGTTTGGCTTGGGTTGGACCTGTCTCAAAAAGTAGGGTTTGAGTCTCAGTAAGCAAGCGCTTTAGAGCTTGTGGTTCGGCCTTAGCTCGTTTAGATGTTAGTCACATCATCAGAGGGCGGTACTTCTTCCTTCCCCTTTCTCAAGTGACTGACTGGAAACGTGGAGGATTTTCATTAATGTCTTTTCCCCACTTGATTTTAGTTGATCTGTTTCAAACACTTGTATTACTGTCAGAGGGGTGACCACTTCTCTCTCAGCCCCCCTCCATCACACCCCCTCTCCAGAGCTGATACAGTATCACAGTGTCAGCTCTCCAAGGCAAGGGGCTGTTTTCTGTCAGGGCTGTCGCCAGCACGTAGGACTAACAGCAAACGACCAGATTTGCAAGTTGTTTACCTTGTAAATAAAGTCTTTTGTGAGACAGGTTAATGGGGTTTTCAAAGATTTAGCCTAAGCTTAAATGTCCTCTCTCTTGAGCTACAAAGAGGATGTTTCTACGTGACTAATCCTACTACAAAATATTACTCAGCATAAGATTAGCAGAATTCACCTCTGAATCATTTAGATTGGCAGAAAGGCCTCGCCTGCATGAGTTATAACGTGCAGCAGACTGAACGTTACCTGAAAAAGTAGTTTCCATGGGGCCAAAAGCAGAGCCAGTGCAGTCTGTTAGTCACCAGAGAAGTACTATAAAACTGCGTGCCCCTTTGAAAAGTTACTGGCTCTTTATAAAATACTTTACTTTTCAATTCAGATGGAGGCCAAGCATGGGATGAAGATAACCTGCAAAAGTAAGTTAGGCTCAACAACAGAAATGCAGTGTATACTGAAACAAATGGAAGCACTGTGTTTTATTTTACGTACTCTTTGCAACAGCAGTCAGCTGATGTTTCTTGCCTCTGTCTTGTAAAGGAAAGGTGTTGTCCGCTAAGCTGAAACAAAGTAATTACCAGGCACTCAGTTTTGTAGTTTGACAACATAACGTTCCTTTAGTAGCCTTACTGAAGTAGTACAGAACTTTCTGCTATCCAAGCTTACTGGAAATTAGCCTTATTGACTCTTTTAAAAGAATTATTTTTAATACCTGCTTTTAATCCTTAATAGGTTTTTTTCCCATAATAAGATACAGCATTCGCTCTCTGGACAGACCGAAATATTTAAAATTTTAATTCACTTTTTTCCTATTACATTCATGTTCTTCACAGGAATTTTCAAATTCAGGCAGTAATACCCTAATTTGTTTTTGGTGAAAGCAGATGGGAGTTTTACTATGGATTTCATGTGGAAGCCAGGCTAGGATAATTTTTGAACTCCAAGCTGTGCAGAATTTTCTTACGTACAAATAGCAGGCACTGGCTTCTGATATTGTTGTCTCCCCCACATGCTAACATGAGCAGATCTGCATATCGATGGAGAACAGAATGCTGCAGAAGAGATCTTTCTAAGTTAAAAATGTTTTTTAACATGGCACGCGCTTTACATTTCTCAGTTAGCTGAGCTCCTAAAGTCAGAATTTATGGATCATGTTTTAGGAAAGAGGTGAGGTAACCAAGACCATCAAACAGATAGCAAAGGATTAATGAGAGTCCTTGAATGTGACCTTTCAACTGATGCTCTAGAAATTTATTTTCACGTTACGTTTTTGTGATCTTAAAGGCCTTAAGTTTTCTTTCTTTTCCTTCTTTCTCCTGTCTGAATATAGCCATTTAAGTTCCTTTGTGGTGTGACAGCAGGAGAAATGAGTCTCAAATGCCTGACTGATTACCAACCCCCTGAAAAAAAAAATAGAAAAAGAAAAAAATCCTACATGCATAAAAATAGGTTAACCTTGCGGAACTGTACATTCATTTTTGAGACAAAGTCAGGTGTGGAAATGTGTAGCCCAAATATTTTTCTTTTTTTTTTTTTTCCTTTTTTTTCTGTTTTACCCTTTATTTTTCTTTTTTTTTCTTTCCTTTTTTTTTTTTTTTTTAATGCTGGAGACCAATAAGGAGCTGAGAAAGAGCTGCTGAAGCTGAAAACTTTTTTTATCTCAACTGTTGTGTTCCAGACAAGCTGAAGTTACAGCTCAGAGTTGTTCAAGAAGGCTCTCTTAAAGGCTGATCCTGTATTATGAGGCTGAACAGTTTCTGGATCAGCTGACCACCTCTGCCAAGTATTTTCAATCTTTGCTACTGAAAATGTGCTGCAAGTGTGTATAAAGTGGTGTGAAAGTTAAAAACATAGGGGGAGATCCTTACCTTCTGCAAACCAGCCTCTCCACTCCACTAAAACACAGACCAGTAAGCTTTTTTCTTCTCCTTCCTCCCACCCAGTGGATGGTAACTTTTAAGAGGAAGAAAGTCCAACAATTTCTTTTAAAAGGTTTTCATTTATTTATGATGCATTGTTATTATGTTACCTGATATTTTTCTAGCCAGAAGCTCTTAAAGCGTCCTGCTTGTTACTCACACACCTAAGTTAGAATCCACATTGTATGCTGCCTCAAACTTCAGAGTTGTTACCCCTTGTTAGACTAGTGGTTCATGGAGTTTTTCCAGCTTTCCTCAAAGGAAAAAACAGTAGTAATCTTTCTATCTGAAGTGAGATAGTGGGAAAGCATTGTGTTAAGTAGATAGGGAGGGAGGAGGAAGAAAATTCCCTGGTCAGGAGAATAGTAAGCAGGATGAGTTTATTTGCAGGGAAATGTTGTTATGGTCTGTATGGACTGAGTCTAGGTTCTAAAAATATTTAAAAGTTTAATAGAAGCTTAAATTGGATAGGAACAACATCACAGATAGAAAAGTGAGCTAAAGAGCACTATGCAGTGTCCAGTGTGTTAATACAGGATTTGCTTTGAGGTCTGGTTCTGTTAAAAATAACTCTCACATTAATGAAATGGAAATGCAAGCAAGTAATGGAGAGCCAGAACAAGCTATTCGGCTTTGCCCCAGCATGGATAGTTCTCCTCCTGTCACCAGAAGAAGGCTACTTATCATTTCCACCACTCTGGGAACTGGGTATCACAGGAGCTGGTAATCTCAGTATTACAGGAGTTTTCCCCCATTTGGTCTCCATGGTCTAATTTCTGTTGTGCTGATCAGCTATCCTGCTTTAGTAGCTGCACCTGAAAAGCAGCGTGTAAAAAGCAGTAATAATGATCTTGCCAGTTGTTCATTTCTGTTGTCTCAGGGTTCCAAAGAGAAAATCCAATATAGATCACTCTTTTTTAAAATAAATCTGAATAAAAAGTAATCTTGGCATATAATAATAAACAACGGAATTTGCCATGATGATAAATACAGGCTATAAACAGAAAAAGGTGAATAATGCTTGTCAGCATCATGTGATGTGCCTTGCTTAGAAATGAACCAATTTCATGACAAAAGGGTTTTGAGATTGTAATTAGAAAAGGTGAAATTATCTCATATATATATTTGTTGGAAGAGATGAGACGTTTTCAAGCATGTACCAGTTGGAAAAACAGATTCTAGAGCATAAATGGAAGGGAGATAATTAACATATACCCTCTGAGTTCAAGATATCAAAAAAATGTGTCTAAAGACCTTTTTCAGAAACTAGCAAATGTCAACCAAAGAGCTACTGCAATAACAAGGCATTGGAAAAAATTTAATAACAAAACTAGAATGCAAAATCAGTATCTTCAACAGTCTGAATAAAATCCCACCCTTTCTCTTAAATTTTGCATATCAGGATGGAGGATATGCATGATACTAACAAAATCTTTCAAGTTTGAATATTTCTAAATGTTAAAGCTTCTTTTTTGTTGTTTTTTTAAACCTATTCACCTGAAGTCAAGAAAATAGTCACTTACTAGACGATGTCACATCTTGGGGGAACAGAGTCGTCTAATCTTTCAAAGGAAATGTGAAAGCAGCAGTTTGCTTTATATATCAGTGCTGAAGTCTGTGCCGCTGCCTCACAGCTTTCGTAGTTGTTGTTGGCAAAAGCAACGCGATGTGAAATTACTCCTTTGTTTTGATGCTTGAGTGATACTACTACAGATACAATAGTATGAACAAGCTGTGCTCTCAATATCCAGTTCAAATTCACTTACATGTGACCATTCATCTGAAAAGTCCAGAATCAAATTGATTTTTCAAGAATTATTTGCAGAATTAAAACTTAATCTGTATTTACCACTTACCTTTTTTAACCACTCATGCATATTTTGTGACAATACTGGATTTTCTAATTCCTTCTAGTTTTTCTATTTTTTCGTGGGCAAAAATATTCTAGTGACAATTTTCTCTCAGATTTTTTGCCCATCTGAAATGAGCTAGAGATGGCTAGAAAGATACTGTGTTGGTGACCATCCCCAAGTGAGTTTTTTACCTTTAAGGCAATCTCAGCCCTAGTTAAAGTTAGTGTGTGTGCTAATTTTTTTTTCAGTCAATGAAAGAAGCTGGGAGGGCCTCCATGTATTTACAAGGGAGCTGGAGGGGGCATACCCTATGCAGGGGTGACTGTTTTCACTTACAGCAAAGGCGGGGTGGGAATTGACTTACAGCCTATGGGTACAAGATCTGGGAGTGAAATAGTGGTGAGTAGGCTCTTGAGGGGGTGCAGGGAAGCGGAGGTGCCTGGGTGACATTGCTCGATGGTCTGCTGTTGTTTGTTCCCACTGTAATTAGGGACATCTTTTGCGCACTCCTTGTAACTAAACTACATGCCTGGCCATCACCACAACTCAGCGTGAGCTGTAGCTTTCATTTAACCTTTCCTGTGGTATTCCTTCACAGAAGGAACCCAGTATCTGCACATCCCATAAAGCAATGTGCTGCATGCAGTGTACATAACGTTTCAGGTGGTTTCCTAGATGTGTTTCCTAGCTGTGTTTATCAGCTGTGCTGACTTCCCTAGTGAGCCTCGCAGCTCTTGATGGCCTTTGAATGCTCATCTTAGCCTCGCTGCTCTTGATGGCCTTTGGATATTCATCTTCAGGAGCGGTGACTAGTGTAGAAAAGTAGTAGCCTTACTCATGGACGGATTCTGCGAGAGAGGAAGGCAGTATTCAGAGAAACTAGCCCATGCAATGAGATCTTTGCAGCAGCCTGTGGTAGAATAGCTGGAGTGCTTCTGGGACTCTGTCCTGTCAAGCCATATGCTTGTACCTCTGAGTACTTGAATTTGGTACCTGCAAATGTGTATTAAAAAAAACAACACCAAATTTGACTTCACCCTATAGCATCATTTACTGAAAGAAGACTATTGCACAAGAAATGCAAGGCCCTGTAATGCTCTTTAAAATTGAGTTCTCCCTTGTGCTTCATTGCATGTGGTAGCAATTCCTCTATCTCTGAGAAACAAACCTGCAGCAAGGTGCTAAATATTCACAAACTGTTCCTGTCAAACAGGGGAACAATAGGTTGCAACAGCCACCTGCTTTTAGCAGTTATTTTCAGATGCAGAATAGGGTATGAGGATGATAAAGCAGTGGCTAAGCTATGTGGTAGCATATGTATCCTAAACCAGTGCGAATGTCTGCCTTGAGAGAAGATAAAGTTCCCATCGTGTTACAGAGGGCCAGCAATCGTCCCTTCCTGCCAATGAGGCCCATTTAAATTCCTTAAAAACAGAAAGTGTTCAGAGTTGCTTTTGAAACGTCTTAATCGTGCATTTATGGAGAGCTCATCTGAGCCACTCTGTCAGCCTAGTTCACAGTGACCTCATTGCAACTGCTGCTTCCTTAATCACCAGAGATGCTCCTTTCTCAGACTGCATGGGCAGGGATGGCCTTCCCATGGAGACCAGTACCTTCCCGGCATCCATTTGCCCTTATCCATACACGAGGAACCCTGAGATCACTTCTGTATAACTTCTAATAAACTCTTTACCAAAGAAGACTGCAGTGTTATTCACTGCAGTGTTATTCAACCCTTTATCATGCAGTTGCAATCAAAAGAAACCCAGAGATACTTTAATTCAACTTGCTAGCCTAACTATAATTTGACCTGTTTCCTTCTTTGTTTCATAAACTGTGTTTCCATAAGATATTTTTGATGGCCTGCTTGAAGAAGCCCTTTCCGGCATAGGAATGGTGAGGGCTGCTGCTTGTGTGTCTGCATACATGTAGCTCTGTAAGACTGGATGGCCTTCCTCAGTTTGCCTGCAGGAGACCCACTATAGCATGACTGAATTATCACTGTAACCTAGGAATTATGGCAAAAATAGAGATGGGCTGTGTGAGTTTATCTCAGGGGGAGGGCTGAGACACTTGCTGTTACTCCTGGATGGGTCAGTCTGAAGAACGTTTAATTGTATAGCTGTGAAGCCTCCTGTGTGCAGAAACCGCACCAGCTGCAGGGAGCCTGCAGGCTCTGAGATGGAGGAACCTCTGCAGAGGTACAGGCAGGGCGCTGAGGGCTGGGCAGTAGCTCTGCTGAAAGGGTCTGGGGCTCTTGGTGGATAGTGGTGTAAACCCAAGCCAGAAGCTGCCTCTGCTATACCTCTCCTATAATTCTGCCGCAGTTTCCCTGTAATAGCCTCTAAAGAACTGTGCCAGGAGAAAATTCAAAGGTATCTAAGAAAAGAACAACAGTCCGTTTTTGGGAGCAAATACCTCACAACTGAAAAAAGCTAGGGTTACCCACAGAGCTGGCTGTAACCTTGGTGACCTACAGACCGTGCAGTGTTTAGGATCTTCAGGGCAGTAGCTTGCCGTATTTCTAGCGTTGATTCCGCTAGTCATCTGTTTGCTGCCTCCTGCTGGGGAGGGGACTTGAAAGCACCCTGGTAATCCCAAATTGCTCATTTTGAAGCCTGTTATCTGAACCTCTTGCAAATGCAGCATTTGACTGATGACTGAAAGCTGTCTTCATCTCAGAGCATTTGCCAAACGTCTTCCATATCACAATGCTAAAAAAATCTCAGAAGATTTTGCATGTTGTCCCTTGGAGCACAGAAATATCCCTTTGTCATGACTGTTTCCCTAGCGTGCTTTCTCTGTATGCATCAGTTGTCTCTGGTCTTACAGATAGAGTGTAACCAATTTTAAGGCAGGGGATTCCTTTTGGGTTTTGTTGTTGGTTTTGGTTTTTTTTTTTCATGCTGGATGTAGCACAGTTAAATTGTACTTTTTTTTTTGAGAAATGGCTGGGATTTCCTATGTAACCAATGTGCAGGTCACCCACAGCACATAGTGGTGGATCTTCGTGTCCATCCATTTTTTTTTCATCAGCTGTCTGCGTGATGCTTTCCCATCCCTACATATGTTGGGGTTTGCCTGTGACCCTTCCATCCCCTTCCCATTCTTACACACTCCTTCATGCAAGATACTGTCTTGCACCCTATTAAAAACTCAGTGAGCATTGTATCCCCCATGCTCCATCCCAAATCATGCCTCTGTTCTTGCCCATGCCAAGGGCTGTCTGTGCATCCTTTCTTCTGATCCTTCACCATCCTCTTTCTTTTTGTCTTTCTCTTTGTTGGGCTGGAGAGGAAGGCTGATAACTAAGTTAGGGTGCCTGGGATGGGTCTGACCTGCTAGATAACAGCAGGTCCAGGGAATCATGGGTGCACTTCAGCATAACGCCTTCAATTGTTTCTTAGCATTAGAGACATTTGCAGAGGTGCTTGCTGGGCTAAGCAGCTGTTAGGGGCTCCGTACAGCCTCCACTCTCCATTTCTGTCTTTCACAATTCAGTAAGGTTCTGGCCCTGGACGACTGAAGTTCTCTCCAGAAATCATTGCGCTGCTGACAGGCGGATGGCTTATGGGATGTCACTGCTCAACCACATGAAGCCAACACCTCAGATGAGTAATTACAGCTGCCAGAGCTCAGGTGTTTATGAAAACAGAAAATCGTCTAGGACAGAGTTGAACCAGCTTTCTTCAGGTTTTAATTCTGAAAGGACTTCTTATTTCTAACTCCCAAAGCCATTCATGATGTTGGTCACAGTATTTTTAGTATCCTTTGTAAGAAATGTCTTCCATATATAAGAACAGGCACACTGGACCAGACCCTCGAGCTGAGGGACAGTGACCAACAGCAGATGCCTGAGGAAGAGCATAAGAACAGGACAAGCATGAAGTAATACTTCTTCAAAATGCTCCACCAGCCTCTGACAATCTGTGTCTCAGGGATTTGCTGAACTAGAGCTGTTGTCTTCCTGATGTAGTGTCTTTTCCATTCTTCAGTTCTTCGTGATTTTCAGCCCCATTTCATTTCACTTTGAAAAGAAAAAGAAGAGAAACAGTCTGGATTTTAATAGATACACCAGAGGGTGCATATTCATAAGCTAGGGACCTGGCAAGCTGCAGGAACATCCTTAATGCTGCCACCTAGTGTGAATAGGTCATGCAAGAATAAATTCTCCTGTCAGGGGGACAAGAGCTCCAGTTAAATCGTGAGACTGTGTTTCTTGTATTTTCCACATAAGCTACCAGACCTCAGTTTAGACCATCAGACTCAATGGGATATCATAAAGAGAAGGAGGATTTGCTTTGTGATTATAACGCACTTGGGTTTAAGAGACAAAGTAGGAAACTTAGTGTTCCCTTAGCCTATAGTGAGTAGGTGCGGTGAATTTATTGGTTACAGCAGCCAGGTGGCAAGCTAACCACCTAACCATGTGCTAGGCTGCAGCAGCAGGAATAAGGAAAATCACGTGTTAGAGGAGAACATGGAAAATGTATTGGTCCTGGGATTTAATTTACATTTCAGGGTCCCAAAAGACAGGTGAAATTAATGGATTAAATAAGGAACTCTAATGGCATTGCATAATAAATCATGGAGTTTGACACTTCTGGGAAGCCTGTAGTCCTGTAGTTCTCTTGGTCTGCATGAATTCAAGGCTGTGAAATTAACACTCTGTACCTATCATGATAGGAGGGGAGAGTTCTGTGGATCACAGCATGAAGTCTGTTGCTGTTCCCACTGTGCAAGCAAAATATATGTATAGGTATATAAGCTATAGTTTAGTTTTCTAGGGTTTTTTTTCAGAATCAGATATTGTATAAAGATAGTTAACAATGAAATTATTTGTATCACTTGCTAAGTATTTGCATAGATGTTGTAATAACCTTTATGGACCAACATGTACTATGTTAATCCTATGTTTCAGTCAGCAGGTAGTGTTTGGTTATAGCTCAGGTTTTGGCAACTTAGTCACAGGTTTGAGTCTTCCCTGCAGGTCACAGCTGTCTCTGTAGGGTATTAACAGCCGTGGTATGACTCTGAAGGAGTAAAAAGTTACTCAAGAGGCTACAGGAATAAAAGAACATGAATTCCGCAGATAACAGTGCTTTATGAGTTCAGGAAACGTGTAGACAGTGGGTGCAGTTTAATTTGGAGTCATAACAGTAAATTCTTCCTGTTTCCAACCAATAATGTCACCGCACTAAACTCACACGTGGTTGCATGTGCTGACACCGTATATTCAGATGCTGCTAATGACCAGCTGAAGGTGCTGTTACCTGGAGATGTTTTCTCCTGCTCTTCTACCCAGCAGCGCTGCTTGTAGAGCAAGGTCCTGTAGGATTTAAAAGAAAATGCTAAACTGTGCATTGGTTTTGAGAATTGGTCTACAGAATGTGTGGCAATTATGCCCTTGCTACGTGATTACACTTGATGGTTCAGAAGCACATGTAAGTGATACTACATTTCATTAGATTCCACTGGCTTTTGGAAAGAACTGACCAGTTGGTTCCCTGTATATAAGAATCCTTGGCATTTTTCTGGGAATGACAGCCCAATTGTCTCAGTTATCAACCTGCTGAGATGCAGAGAAGCAAAGAAAGTATCAGTTAGAGAAGCTCTAACTTACTTGGAAACTACCAGCATTTGTTTATTGACTCTCAAACTCATTCTGCTCTCTGTGTCCCAGCCCTGTCATTCATAGCTGGTGCTACTCCAGTGTTCACCCAGAGCATGCACCCTTTTTGAGGTAGGGAGTGGATGGCAGGTTCTTCCATCTACTTCGTGTGCTCTCCTGGACACATCATGGTGGGGAGGAGGCATCCTACTTTGTCATTCTGTAACAGCTGCTTCGGTGTATTTGTGTTTGAATCATCCAGTACTTCTTGTATGAAAAGAAGATACTTGGTAGTGATTCTACAGCAATAAAATATGTTTTGTGTACCATTGTCAGAGTAAGGAACTGGATAATATGTTTGTAAAACACCTCACAAATTAAATCCAGGGCAAATGTCATATCCCTGTGCAAGCTTTGTTTAAGGGACAAGTCCAAACTGTTTTACTTGTGTCTGCCCTCCATCGAGATTTCCACCTGCCAGGGAATCTTTAAAACCTGGCAGCGTCTCAATAGGGAATTTATCTTAAGACTGTTGAAGAGATGTTCTGGACATATGTATTCCTCTTAGCTCATGAAACCAGGATAGAAACAGTTTTACGTTTGTGCACAGTGGTTAGCAGAACGGGGCTGCAGTTTTGCTCAGACACTTTTGTCACTAGAATGTGCAAAATAAGAATTCTAGAATTTGGCATCATGACTATCAAAAAGTGTCTATTTTAGGAAGGCATCAGCATGCATATGGTATTTGACCACATACTACTCAGAGAATCATGGCTTTCCTTTTTTCCCTTGTCCTAGAAACAGCACGTGTAATTCTTCAACCTTTGATGAATCAGAAGAGTGGCAAGTTGCTCAAGATGCTGAGATATGCTTGTTGAAGTCAGGAGAAATCATGTAAGCAGAACAGTTTCATTACTACCAGGCTGAAAGAAAAAAGGCTGAGCTCAGTATCAGCTACATGAGCACAAGTCTTGCATGCTCCTGGAAGAGCTGATCGCTTGTGTCCCACAGTAGAATTTGGTCTGAGAAACAGCAGAGAGTATAGCTCAACTACACAGAGTAGCAGCAATGAGCCAGGTCCTCTCTCTTCAGTCCTGCAAAACTTTAGTGCAGGTGGGGAATAAGAAGGAAAGATTTGGGTCCACATCACATCAGAAAACCTTCCTTCCTGTTCTTATTGCAGAAGGTGCTGTGAACAGGAAGGGGGCTTAGAGAGAAGGCTGTGTAGTTCTAGTAGTCTCTGGAAGAAACGGCAAGGGAACGTCAGGGAGTGCTGTGTTAGTCAGACCTTTGTCACAGGGAGGGAATTCATGGCCTTTTGGAGCATGTCTCTATTATTTATTGGTGGCCTCACAGAAGCTGTCTTGCCTGCTCTGGTTGATATATGCCATAGCATAAAATGTTCAGCTGAGCCTCTGCTCAACCTCTGTGAACTGTGTGCACCAGTTCTCTGCATGTATTCTGCTCCAAAAGTAATAGTTACGTGCAGTAGCGATACAGCATGTCACTTGCACAGCCAAGAAGGGAATCTAACATATGAAAATGCCCATGACTTGGAGAAATTCCCCTTTGCTCACTCTCCTCTTAAGCCTAGGTTTGAAATTTTGGCTTAGTTATGGGGCAGGTTTTAAACTTTTGACTGCAGGGAGATAAATTAGTCCATGTTTCAACCTTGTTGCTGCTGTTCAGAGAACCAGGTAAACAAAGCAGTAACTAAAATCATAGCTGGGCTGTAGGGCAAAACCAAGAGTGATCGTTAGTTTATTAAAATCAAAGATCACCTGAGACACCCCAGCAGTTACTTCAGCTAAAAGGAAGAAGTAACAAGGTAAGCAAAACTTAATATAAAGCTTCTTCCCTGGCCAGAGTACAGTAGTTATCACAGTAGATCAGCTGTGATCCCTAACCACTGTGTAGTCATGCTTGGAAGCTGAACTAGAACGGCAAAACTAGAACAACTAGACAACACTAGAACTTCCTCTAGAACAGCAAATCATCATAGTGACTGTGTGATATCTTCTGGTAAATGTGTAGATTTTTGATAGCTGCTGACAAACAAATCACAGTACTGTGATTTACTGTGAGCTCATTGATTTGGAAACAATTTATTTGGCCTAAAGAGTGATATGTTAGATTAGTTTTAGTTAGGGTAATGTAGGTGAGATCCACAGCTCTTAGAAATTACAGGTTTCCCCTGAAGAAAGCAAGCAGCATTCTCCTGTTTAAGGGCCTCACTCTTTGCCGTTTGCAGTCTGAAACAGATACCAGAATGAGGCAGGCTAATATAATGCTTCAGGACTCAGGATCATCTAGGTGCTAAGAACTTCCTTTTTAATTGGAAGTACTTTGAGTCAGCTTTTATGCAGCTTGCTTGGGTAAAACAGACCAAGCTGTAGCATTAGGTGCTTCAGAGGATCTAGACAGAGCTGCTGTTCACATTCCATCCATCTGTCCCCTCTGTACTCCTGATCCCTACTTCCTGTACAAATGATATCTAGAAAAGTGAATAAATTGGTTGGGTATTTTTTGTTTACATTTTTGTTTAAAAAGAACAGTAGAGGGCAGCAGACTTTTTTTATTATAGTAACTCTGAAAAGTTTTATTCAAGCACTAGATTTTTCTAGTCGAAATGAAATAAATAAGTGAATAATATCCACATTTGCCAGAGCAGTGAAAGTGTTTGATATCATTAATTTTTTCTGTAGTTCTTGCCTTCGTCCAAGGCTGAATTTTCCTGCATCTTGTGGACCTGTCCCAAAGTTGGTGTGGATTCTGCCTCAAATAGATGGAAAATAAAAAGCAATGATTATTGTTTCTGCTTGAGTAATCAGATTGGATCTCTTCAAGTAATTTTATTTTTCTCCCTCACAGGATCAAATTACCCCTTACAGTGGAAGAGATCTTAAATTTTGGGGAAAGCAACAGAGAGCTGTTCATTAAATCCAGCACCTACAGTATAATTCCCATCACCGTTACAGAGATGGGGCTAACAATTAGCTGGATCTTTTCATCAGACCCTAAAAGCATATCCTTCAGCGTTGTCTACCAAGAATCAGAAGACACACCACTGGATCAATGCAAAGTAAGGCCTTTGTTTCCTTACTACCTTAGAGATTGTAGTACACTACAATCAGCTGCCTAGAGGAATCAGCAAGTATAGCTAGGAGGTCTCCATAAGAGTGCCAGTTGCTATTGCATTAAGGACTTGTTTCTCCAATTAAGCTACAGTTCTGCTGAAGGCAGAGCTACATCTTTATTTGATGTTGCCTGCAAAAGTTGAGTTGAAAAGCACTGTAGCTTCTATTGGTTGCATCTGAAATTCACCCACTATTATTAAGCAAAAATTATTAAGCAAAAAAGAAAAAAAGTCCAAGCCGACAAAATTCTTCTTTTTTCCCTCCTCAGTGTTAGTTAATTAGTAAGCTGCTTAGGGCTGATCTTGCCAGGCTCTTAAGCAGAGGCCACAAGGAGACAGATAAATTGATTGGGTTACCTGCATTTCTTACAGTGAAGCATATATTTAAGTGCCTTTATGGTGTGCAAAATTGCTTTGCTAGTGCCCAAGGTACCAGTTTTTATATGTGCTGTCCATATTTAATAAGGATTATGGATTAACTGAATCTATGTTACTCAGCTAATTGCAAAGTTTTAATGAAGATAGGGCAGCTGTTGGTTTAACCCACTGTGGCAGGGGCAACTCTAAGGCTGTGATTTCACTGGGGGAATAAGACATTTATATAGCATGTGTTAATTCACTCTACGGTTACTAACTCCATGTAAAATCTCTTTTTTTCTTGATCTGAAAGCTGAATGAAGAGTGAATGTTGCTTCTGTCTTGATATATCTATTTGATGTAACTTTGGGTTTTATAGGGTCGTCTTTGATTTGTGTCAGCTGCTGTTCTGACAACTGTCTCTACTAGGGTTTTACAGCAAGATAGATGGTTACACACTTTTGCTGTAACTTAGATAAACAATTAAGATTTTCTGAGAAAGCTTGTTCTATAATACAGGGAGTATAAAAGCATATATTAAAAGACATATTTAGCTAAATCCTGCTCTTGGATGTATTTGTATAGGTTTAATGTAAACTTGCTTAGATTAATATTGAAAGGATCAGGACATGATTCTACCTCTAAAGCAGAGATTTATAACCATAGCTTAATGCTGTAACGACGTTATCAAAGGAAAACAGATGTCTCGCTGTGAGATTTTAGTTTGTGTCAATTTTTAATGCTAATCAGTGAAAATAAATAGCTTTGCAGGCACATAGGCACTTTGGGAGTTTCAAGATGGCTCGAGTCTAAAAATTTTTCTGAAGGCAAATGTCGATTTATAGGGCAAATAGCAAGTTTCATTTTGATTTGTATTGAATTCCAGGTTCTTATTCCTATGACCCGCTGCAACTCTCATAAGGAAACTATCAGAGGACAGGTGAAAGTCAGAAACTCTGGAATCTACACACTGATATTTGACAACACGTTCTCTAGGTAGGTCCTAGCTGGGCGTAAAAGGTGAAATAAGCTTGGTTTTACAGACTCTGGAACTGATCAGATGTACCATTATTCTGCCATTCAGAAGTAAGTATGAGAAATTGGTCCAGCTTGCCAAAAGATCTTCAGACCGAGTTTTGGTTCTTGTTCAGGTTTTTTTCTCCCCCCATAGCAGAATTTCACTCTTCTGTCTCAACCTCTGGGGAGGTAAACAGAAGTAAGCAAGTAATTTCTGACTCTTTCCGGGACAGTTTAGTCAGGATTGTCATCTTATTAACAACAGACCTGACGGCCCTTGTGCAGGCATACTTCTTTTTAAAAAGTCAAGTTTTTGCCTGAGTATAAACTGAAAGACTGAATACACTTTTAAGGTTTCCTGTCTAGTTGACTTCAGCTATCGTGATCATCTTGCTCTCTTTTTTTTTTCTTGACAGGTTTATCTCAAAAAGGGTGTTTTATCACTTGGCTGTCGAGCGACCTGTCATCTATGATGGAAGTGATTTTCCATAGCCTTGAATATACTATGTTATTTTTAATTAAATTTTTAAGAAATTATATTCTTTATGTACATGTAAGCATTATGATTACCACTGTGTTTGAAGACTTTGAAACTATGCAATACTTATAGTGCACTTAGAGAACATGTATACACTAAAAAACGGAAGCCTTTTTAGGAACACTAATGGTTCTGTACTGTGTACAGATTGCTGAAAAGCCATGTTGTTCGATTTAACAGGTCAATAATAACCAAATTTTTTTCAGTGGGGAAAAAAATAAGTGTGGGGATGTCTAAATGCAAACTGAAATTCTCTACTGAAAATTGAATTACTTTTCTTCCAAACATATTCTTCAAAAGGAAATGTAAAGAAAAATGCATATTTTTGTTGACCTCTTCACTGAGGAGTAAACATAACCCTTTCTGTTCTGCTCTACTGCTCTTACAGTCAGAACAACAACTATGCAATACTTCAGTCTTCACAGGCATGTTATAATCCATCTAGAATTTTTTACCTTTTCCAAGTTTTATAAACAGCAAACATAGGGTTTTTTACATTTTGGGCTAAGATTTGGTAAGTCTGGCTTTTACAAATGCTTTGGTACTGAATAGCAGTTACAAAACAATACAACACAAAGCAGCAACTCATTTCACTTTTGCTCACCGTACTCTGTAAGTTGGTCCACTGAAATCAGCTCTTATGGTGAGTACCGGTGGCAGAATCAGGAGTATCATTTGTAGGATAAAGTACTGCTCACTGTGTGATATTAGGAAGAGGAGCATTCCTTTTTCCTGCTTTAGCACCTTAGTCATCCGCATTTACAGGAAAGCACAGTTCCTGAAGAGGTCAGCAGTCTCTCTCTCTCTAGACCACGTGAAAGGTGGCAATAATGTTTGAATTAGTCTCAGAAAGTCCATCCGAAACCGAATGCATGTCCAGCCCTGATGAGCTCTCCACCCAGTGTTAGTGTATTCTGCCACTTTCCTAACCCTTGCAGTTGCCCTAGCCAACTGCTAACTTTCCATCTTGGATTTGGGGACAGAGCTGGCCTTTTAAGGGAAGACTGGGTTCTCATTTATATAAAATTCCTATGCAAACTGTCTGTTTTCTGTATAGAATTTCAACTTTTTGTCGAAATATCTGAAAGCAGATTTTTCTGTTTAAAAATCCCGTCTTCTGATGGAAAGGCGAAACATTTGGCAGGAGAAAGGAGAAAAGCTCTTTCTCCCAACCAGCCCTCCTCATCATTTTATATGTGTCTGATTTCTCGTGTTATTGTTCTCCCAAGGAAACCTCAGACCAGGAAGGTTTTATTGCAGCAGTTGGTAGATGGCCAGCTCAGCCTGCCAGGAACCCTGTAGACTTTTTGGTGGCATGACCCCTGGTATACAGGGGTCATGGTGGGAGTCAGCAAATAAAACATGAAGGGAAAGAAAAAAAAAAGGCAAGCACAAGCTGAAGAAAATTATTTAGGGGAGGGGAAAGAAAGCATGGGGCAAACTTGTAAATGTAAAAACAAGGGCAGGGAATTGGAGGGGTCAGCTCGACTAGGGAAGGAAGCGGGGAGAGTCCGAGTGGTGTTTATGAGTTGCTGGTCCAATCCATTACCCATAGGGGATCTCCTTCTACAGCAAAAGGCTGCTTGTTTAAAAGATGGAGATCACAAAACAAGTGTTGGACATTTACATAGTAGCAGCTGAGGTAGAGGGAAATTTCTGATTATAGGAAAGAAAAGAATACTGCAGATAAAGCTAAAGTTTGCTGATCATTCATTCCAGTTGTTAGCACTACATAAATACAGTGATCTCGAAAAAGATTGTGAAAGAATGACTGCCTTTCATGGAGCACCCAGATTTTAGGTGCCTGGTTCACTGGAAGCTTTCCCTTGCCTTCAGATGCCTCTTCCCAGTATTGGTGCCGTGCTCTCCAGCCTCTGCCAGGCAGAGGGGTCAGTGGAAGGTGCAAGCTGGTTTACTCCCCCTCCTGAGGGAATAGGCTGCAATGCAGTTAAACCCTTACCTGTGTGCATAAAAATGAGGGGGACAAGAGACTGAAGTGGGCAATAAACAGGCAATAAACAGCACATGGATCAGTTCATGAATTATGGCATATTTCAGTGTTGAAGATATGTTTTATATTTAATTAGGCAAGAAGAGATTATTTATTGCTTAAAAATGGAGTACTGTGTACCATATGCTATGCAATTTCACTGAGCTGTTAACTGAAGTCTGCTGCAGTTTTCCTTTAAGCTTTTAGGTGTGGTTTTTAAAAGCATTTTGCTGT
This sequence comes from Ciconia boyciana, assembly GCF_034638445.1. Classification (NCBI taxonomy): domain Eukaryota; kingdom Metazoa; phylum Chordata; class Aves; order Ciconiiformes; family Ciconiidae; genus Ciconia; species Ciconia boyciana. The sequence goes on along the minus strand of NC_132935.1, from coordinate 120,079,760 downwards.
TGTTTTAGTTAGAATACTAATCTTACTAGGATATCTTTCTTAAAATGCCAAATGTAAGGTAGAGGGACACTGTCAAGTATGTTAAGCCAAAATATGACACCTCTGCTCAGAAGTATTTGAAATATCTCCATTCAAAATTATTTGACAGACTTGCCTCTGGATTTCCTCTCTGCATCCCAGTTCTTAGCATTTTTTCATCCTGTGGCAAATATTTTTAAGCCACTGTTATGTAACTCTTAAAGGAATTGGCTCCATCTAGTAAGCCAGATGTTGCCCTGCAAGTCTTTTCACATAGACAGTCCTGAGGCTGGCTGGCGCATATGTTTTGGAGAGGGGAGTAAAGACACTGGATTGTTTTTATTTAGAATTTGAGTCTTTATGGTACCTTTTCTTCAGGTTTTCCTGCCCCATGAGAGTAGTTTTATGGCTTTTTTGCTCTCTGAAAGAGGACTAAGAGTGGGAGCCAGAACCTGTAGTTTAAAGACAAAAAGAAAAGGTTTGGTTCTAACCAAGGAGAGTATTTAAGAAGGAGAAAAAGTTTCAAAAGAGGAAATACTCAAGCTGATAAGGTAAAACAAGTGGACAGGAGTGCAACTGTTCAAAGCAACTGTTCAAGAACAGGAATCCCACCATGTCAGCTAGAAGAGGGAGTCTTTTCCACCTCAGAGGCTGTGCGAAGACAGTAAAGAACCTGTCATTAGTACTGACCTTTTGTTTGAATGTCCCAGACCGTTTACTACTGGAGCCATGGAAACCCAATAAAGGACAGCACAAGTGTAGGTTTGTGCAAGAGATTATTTCATTCAAGCACCTTATACTTCCATTCATAAAGCACTTGTTCATGTGAGCTGTGCCAAGGATGCTGATAAATCTGTTTATTTACAGGTGCTCAGGTGATTTGTTGAATTGGGCCTTTTATTATGTGCAGGAATGCAATTAAAAGAAATATTTAAAATTGATCATGAAATTAATTGAAGGGGATATCACAGTCGTGGGACAAAGAGAGCATACATTGTGGTCAGCATAAGCAATTGGGTGTTTTTCCTGGGTGCTGGAACAATGGAGGGTAATATTTTTTGTTATGCAGAGGTTTATGTGAAGGAAAGAATATAGTTGTTTTAATAAAATGACAGTGTTCCTTTACTCAGCGTTACTCAGTGTTGCTTTATGCAAAATCACAGAGATGTATTGCATGAGAGTGTACCACGTTACAAAATAGCAAAGCTACAAAAGCCTGACTTTGCTCCTTTTTTAAAATTGAAATTGCACTATAGTTTTAATTATGCTCAATCACTGAGATTGTAACTTGTTCAGAAGCATCTTTTGGTCTTAACTGCCAAAGAATTGCAAACCCCATTCACATCAAACTTCACGCTCCAGATAGGGGAAAAAGAGATTTATGTATACCAGCGTCTGTACAGTTACACAGATGTAGACGGTTGTGTACTGGAATGTTTCTTGATGCTTTTTTTCCCCTTTTTTAACCTCAGGAATTAAAAAAATAAAATTCTGTATCATTGAGAACGTGTGTCCCTTTTCTGCCTTGTAGAGATAGCTTTGTCTGGAAGATAAAACAGATGATTGTATGATCTACTTCGAAGCAGGAAAAAATATTAGAAAATAAGGAAAATAGAAAATAGTTTGTCATGCCGATGGAGAAAGGCCACATCTGTACAGTACAACAGAGCAACAGCGGAGATCTTTAAATAAGTATTAAATGAGCCGGCCCCCAAGCTAGAGGAGATATCTTTGTGTCCTGGTGGCTCGGAGCAGCTGGGCCTCCCCCAGCAAGGGCACAGCCCCGTGGCTGAGAGACACTTTCATCCACCTTTGCTTCCCCTCGGAGGCAGAAACAAAGCAGCCCCAAGGACAGCAATTGCACTCACCATTGTCCACGACACCGAGCAGCACTGTCCTTCAGCTTAGGGCTCCTGTCTGGTTTTCCCCAGGTCCTGGCTGGGTCTGTACACCCAGGTTACGTTGCATGGCTGTGGGAGGGACAGAAGCGCTGTGTGAGTCACAGGCGCTCTTCACGTGTCGCCTCTGTGGTTGCATCTGTAGTCTCAGCCCCATGGCACATGGTAAATGCGTAGGCTTGTCTGAGCTGCTAGGGCCATCCGAATGGGGTCAGGAGGACAACGGGCCCCATCACGACCAGTCATCACTTCTTTTATCCGTTAATTCTGTTTCGTCACAGAAGTTTTCTGCTGGGGTGGAGGCTGCGACGCTTCCCGGCCCCGCACCCCAGCAGCAGCACCAGCCCCTGCTCCACGCTCAGAGGCTTCTTGCTGGGACAGTCTCCAGCGAAGCCTAGCCCACAGTACAAGGGACCTGCCATACACATGTAAGCAACCATACCTTGCTGTACAAGAGCTCTGCAGGGGAGGCTGTGGCTGTTGAAAGCCTTTGTGTACATCTCCAATAATCCATGTTTAGCCAGACTGGACAGTATATCCTCCCTTCTTTGGTGCTAGGAGCAAGGCTCTTCCAGCCCTACTGCTGCCTTACTTAGGGTCTTAACCCACCTATGTCTTGGCCTGTGCCCCAAATATTGGCCTTGGCACACCCAGTATGGCATTCTGCTGTGGGGACCATGTGAAGCTGCCACGAGACAGCGGTATCCTCTCTGTTAGCCCTCGAAATGTCACAGGGATGCTCTGAAATCCAAATATAAGGTTTCAAAACACATATGGCCCAGGAGGCTTAGAAAAAACAGGCAGCACTTGGGGGTGCTGGGACTACAGTGTCTGGTCAGTTAAATGACGGATAATTGATCCGGATCATACTTGGAAATGGTGGGTTTGCACACACCGAACTCAGATCGATGGTTCTGGTTTTGGGCTGCTTTATCTACTGTGACTTCAGTGATTCTTGCAGCACCCATCGCCATTCTTTCCCACCTTTCCATCGTTTTTCTGCTCTCTGGAAGAGGCACTTCTATAAAGCACGTCTCTGTTTCAGGCAGGAGCAGGCACCAGTTAGGCAAGTTTGCCTGCAGAGAGTGAAAGTTTCTCATCAGCTCTCGCAACTTCCTCTCCTTGTACCACAAACAGGCTGGCGCCATGCTACGTGACTACCTTGCACCACGGTCACGGCTACCCCCGAGCCCTTCACCATAGCGAATCGATGACAACACAAAGCTACTGCTGTGGCCGTCCCTGCTACAGCACAGCTCCCAGCCTTTGGAAAGTTTGGGGGTGTTAGGCCAGTGGGCAGGTCTGACCTGGTTCCTGCCTGGGTGAAATCTGGGGTCCTGGCACACTTCTGGCTGTCAGAAGTCTGAGGTGGGAACTAGGAGTTGAAGGGTCTCAGATGACGATGCAACGCTCAGGGCAGAGACAAGCTGAGCCACTCCTTCAAAGAAAAGGGACAGCAGAGGAGACTGCAACCCAAAACTGGGAACATCTGGGAAAAAAATGGCCTTAAAGAGAGGGGAGGGAGCCATGTAAGATCTCAGGCTTCTCCCAGGGCTTCCAACAACTGCTCGCTGACTGTCCTGCTGGAGCTGTGGGTAAGGCGCAGGCAGTGTCCCATGGGAGGCATGAGGGGCCATGGGGCAGGGGGGGAAATACCCCTCACCTTCGGGGAAACCTCCCCTCCTGGGAGAGAGCATCAGCTGAAGGCTGGGGACACCCTAGGGAGGCACGAGAGGGATTTTGATGGGATAAATCCAGCTAAAAACCTCAGGGCAGAGGCACAGAGGAGCCCTGGGAGGGCTTGGCCGCAAGGAGCTGTGCTGCTGGAGGACGGAGACCCCCGGCAGATGGAGGAGGGGGCAATGGCAGCAAACACCTCCATGACTGAGTCCCTGCTGTGTGGTGGCCAGCAACAAGGGACCCCACCAGGGATGAGGCTGCAGCCGGAGGGGCCGCAGGGAGGCAGCTTCCCAACGAGTTCGGGGGATGCCGGCAGCCTGGGAAGCCACCAGCGGCTGCTGGACCACAGGCAGCCCTGGCAGGACAGACCCCACAAGGAAAAACCTGCCCTGGGGGGGCTGGTCCCCCGGCTCCCCCGGGCAAAGCAGCGGGGAGCAGCCTGACTCAGAGTGGGACGTGCATGACCTGGGGATGACCCCTCCACCCCAAACTGCTGAAAGTTCATCGCCGTTTCACCACCCTCAACAGTTTCACTCGCCAACTAAGCATGAAAATTTCCCACTGCGCTTCATGGACTGAAGAAGTTTTTACCTTCACTGAGAAGGCCCCGAAATTCAAAGTCCTGGGGCTGGCGGGATGCTGTGCAGGGAAGAGGAGCTCGAGGCCGCTGGGCAGGACTGCAGGTCGGTGGCAGCTAAGGTTTGCACACTTGTTTGTTTGTTTGCATGACTCGAGGGCTCTTTTGGGGCGAGGAGCACCCTGGCCCCCATCCCTGGGAAGCGGTAGTGGGGCTCAGCTGCCGTGGGGAAGCGTCTGCCCCCGGCATGCTCCCTCCTCCCCTGCCCTCAGAAACCTGCCCTGCCCCTCAAAACTGCACCCCACCCATCGCCTCGGGAGCCTAAACCTGCTCCGGTGCCTGCGGGGTCCTCAGCTGCGGCTTCCACACCCCAAGGGTTAGACCCTTGTGTGTGAAGTAAACCCTGTTAGCAAAGTTTTCCTTTGGCCTTTTTTGGGAGGGGTAGATCCTATCATTGGAAACAGGTTATGTGTACGGATCCAAACCTGGGAAGGATGTGTGGGCAAGAAACAACCAGTTCATCCCCTCCGTGTATGTGGCCGTGCCTTTATTTAACAGAATTTCAGCTTCTGTTTGCACTGAGCTCGACACAAATCACAAAAATACCCCAAACCCTTCCTACGCATATAGTAAAAAATGTATACATCTTTCACCATTTTTTTCCCCTAAGGAAAGGGTTAAAAAAAAAATCCTAATAAATGTATATGAAACTAGAGCCCCATCTGCCCAGATGTACCCTGTTAGCTAGAAAAGCAGCACCAAACCTTGCAGAAAGCTCGTGTTTATCCACATGCTTTAATGATTAATACACAATGCAAACACTTTCTTCCTGCAAGAAATAATTACCTGGAGGCAAACTAGGTTAAATGTGGTTATTTAAAAGAAAGCCTCCTGAGTACTACAACTTGCAGTTGAAGACTGGGAGGTGCAGGCTGCGGTCGGGCAGGACAGGCAATGCCACGACCCCGGGAGGGGATGAGCGAGGGGGAACGGCCACGCAGTGCCCTGCGGCCTCGGGCACCCTTACGGCACCAACACCAGCACGCTGAAAGCCCTATAGAAGTTGCAGGGTGCATTACAGCACACCGTTTTTGGGAACCACTGCCTCCTCCCACCTGAAGTCTCAATCCAAATTTCATTAATGTTAGGTTTGACACTTAATTACTCTCTGTCTTACTGGCCCCAGGCTAAATATATTTTCTCACCGTTAGGAGAGATATCAGCACATAACCGGTGGCCTGTTCAACCATGGGTTTGGTTTTTGTGTTCTGATTTACTGTGGCTTTGCACCATATGGCAAATATCTCCGGGACAGACAACTCAGCATCTCTGACGCCCCTGAATTTTTATTGCAAGGTGCCATTTGTTAATGCAAGGAACCGCACAAAATGCCAGTATCAAAACAGGAGCCATAGCAACTAAATTGTACAACAAATTTCATCTTACACCGCACAGCTATAATATAGGAGAAAGACAGATCTAATTCTGTAATGACCACTTTATGAACACAAACAATCGACTTTCCTTTGCAAGAAGAACCATGCGTGCAGCAAAACAGACTTACGTCTGCACAGGCACAGAGAGCAGCATTTGCCTGCTGCAATAAACTAGTGTAGGAGCTAAAGGCTGTTCTCCTTTACAGCAGAGGGGACCTGGTGTAGGTGCAGTCTGGCCACCTCTGTAGGAGACCCCGGCTGGGCAGCAAATGAAGGCTGAACCCCCTCTTGCTGATTCCTATGGATGGAATGGGCGGTTCATTCTGCTTCATCTGCCTCTGTTGCTGCAGTAGCTGGGCTTATTGCCTCCCTGCAAGGCTTGTTATTTCAGGCTGTGGTCTGAGCCGCAGATGGGCTGTGTATTTACAGCTGTCACAAAGACAGCTTTTATCCTCTATCAGTTCTGCTTATAAGAAGTATGGCTCCATTTTGCTGCCCTGTGCCAAAGGTTTCTCTTCCTTTCAGCCAGCAAGCCCAGGTTGGGTCCCACACAGCAAGGACAGGGTGCACGAGGAACCCCCAGCCCTCCCCACCCCTCTGAGACAGTCTTTGGGGTATATGGATGGTTTCCACAGAGTTGGGTGCTCCTCCAGAGGGGAGAGAGGGGGGACTAACTCACAAGAGGACTTGGCAAGGTGGGGGCATACCGGAGGAGGTCAAGTGGGTGCTGAGGGTCAGCGAGCTTCTCACCTGCCGCCTGCCCAGCATGGCAAAGGACCGGTTTGAGCTGTGCTCCTGGCTGTCACAGGCGGAGGAGCACTGCTCTTGGTCCCCGCTCCGGCAGCAGCCACTGCTCTGCATCATCCTGCCCAGCGCCATCCTGAACCGCTCCCCAGCAAAGACGTAGAGGAATGGGTTGAGGCAGCTGTGGAGGAAGGCGATGGTCTGGGTGACCTGCAGCCCAATGTCCAGCTGGTCAGCAGCCTGACAGCTGTACGCCACCCTGGTGTAGGTGTTGATGGCTTTGATCAGCAAAACAATATTGTATGGGAACTGAGAGAGGAGGAAAGCGGTGATGATCATGGTGATGATCTTGAGCGACTTCTGCTTTTGGGATCTTTTGGCTTGCAGGAGGGTCTTGATGATAAGGGCATAACAAATAACCATGACAAGGAGCGGGAGGAAGAATCCGATTGTGATTTTCAAGGTCAGGACAGTGACTCTGAAGATCATGCTGACATTTGGCGGGTACGTAATTTTGCAAACTGTTACATCACCCACCTGTGTGCTTTGGCTGTACATGATTTCTGGGATGCACAGGCTCACGGACATCAGCCAGACAGCCAAGCACATGAGTTTGCTGCGCAGGAGCCGTCTTTGCTTAGAAGTTTTAGCTTTCGTCGCCTGGACAATAGTGATGTACCTGTCAAAGCTGATGCAGGTTAGAAACAAGCTGCAGCCATATAAGTTTATCTTGTACATACTGTTGACGACTTTGCACATGAAGTTCTTGAAGATCCAGCCATCAGAGGCAGCCTTGGCCCAGAAGGGGAGGGTGAAGAGGAGGAGCAGGTCCGCAATGGCCAGGTGCAGCAGGTACCGATGCATCATGCTCCTCCTGAAGGGGTATTTGCAATAGACGAGCACAACCAAGGCATTTCCCACCGTGCCCACACAGAAGATGAGCCAGAAAAACACCGGCAGGAAGGCTCGAGCGAACTGCCTGACCTGCCTCTTGTCGCACATGAAGTCTGTGTTGTTCACCAGATTTCCATACAGGGACAGCGTCACGCTGTCATTCCTGTAGTAATCCAGGCTGGTCTTGCCAAGGTGGGTGACCTGCAATGGGACATCAGGTAAATTTGTGTTGAGAGGTGGCTCAGTAAAGCATAAATTTGCCCCTCTCGACCAGATGCAGTTGAAGATCCCCAATATATTCCATTTTAGATGGGAAAGCGCAAAGGCTGCCAGCGAAATACAGCGCATTTCAGACTGCTTGAAGTGTGTGGCACAGCAGAGACTTATAAAAACGACCTGTTGAGTAGCAACCTCTTTACAGAAGAGCAGGTCACAGCCTCCAGCCAACTTCAATTACTAAAATGGCAGGTGGTGAGAGCATTATCTCTCTCAGATCATTCAAAACACTGTTGGCTTGGCAGCTTCAAATACATAACAAAATGCAAAATCCCCAACTTGGAAAGAGGTGAGGAAGAAGGCTTTGTGTTACTGCTATGGTGGGACGGCACTGTTGGCTTGACAGAGGCAGAAAACTGATGGAGGCAAAGAGGGGAGAAACGAAAACAGAGATTACACAGCAGCGTAGCTGTATACTCACTACGCTTGTAACTGCCATCTTCAGACAGATCTTTACTCGGTCTTGAAGGAGGCTCCGTAACCTGGAGAGGAAAGATGGGGGAAAAACAACTGATTTGAAACAGCTTTGAAGTAGAACCATGACTCTTCTTTCTTCTTCTTCTTTTTCTTTTAATAAAAACCTCAACCCTTTGAAATGAGTCTGGCCAGCAGATGAACAAACCACACAGAAATTGGTGTCGCTGGTTTGAATTATTTAGCTGTTTCCATTTTACAAATTTACATTTAGCCCACATTAGGTCTTCGGCTTCTCTACGGCACTGTGCTGATTAAGTCCTTTGACGTACTAGAGTCACTGCGATCTCATTTTTAATAAGATGTAGAGTCCCCAGTGCACACATTAAAAAAGAAAGTAATCTGAAAGCACCATATCTTCCAAAAGATTTGTGAGAATAAATGAAATGTGTCTCTTAAATTGTCTAGCAACTAACAAGGAAAAGTACCTGCCTTTAGCAGTAGTTTGCAGTGTTAAAATATTTGCATCCTCTGCAGCATTGCTGCAGGTAAAAAGAAAATATTGTTTTTTCCTGCTGCAGATTGCTTTTCAAGTCAGTCTACCATCACAAAAGGTAGCTGAGCCTGGTGGGCTCAATGCAAGCCGCACACTCCTAAGTATTCAACATGTTCTGCACCAGCCCGCCTGTGCTAGTGCCTGGGGATGACGCCCGAGGAACAACGCGAGGTGAGTCCTGTTGGCACTACCGGGGACCTTCAGCTAGCGCAGACCTTTCCTCCAGACATCAGTGCCTTCAAAAGCATGTTACACAAACGAGAGGTCGCCTCACAGAGCCAAACCTCTCACTGCAGCAGCAGCTGGATGGAGCTGAACCTTCTCCATGGGGAAATGGCCCACGTTCACGCTCTAGCTTCCCTCCAGTTGCTCGTTGCGTGCTGACTAAAAGCACCTTCCCCGGTATTATTTGGGGCACGAACTGATGCAGAGTGCAGTTCACCTCCCCAGCCTGCATTAGGGTTATCTGAGTTAGCCAGTTCGTCAGCAAAACCAGTTTACTGTAGGCAGCCACTTTTAGGGATGGCGAGTGTGTCTGCAGCCACATCTTTGTGTTTGTGGCACCCTCTGGCCCGAACTGCCTTTCATCCCTTCGCCTGCTCTCGGTGCCGAAGTGAACACTTGCAGCAAATATTTGCAGGGCTTTGGAATCTGGTCACAAAAATTTAATGCAGTTTTTTTTCATCTATTTAGAAATTATTGTGTTCAGAAAGCACAGATTAGGGGCTAATCCTTCCATTTTTTATCTTCTTGAAGCAACTTTAATGAATATGAATTATTTAGGAGCAAGGTTGGCAGCGTGAGACCTTTGCAATAAAAGAACATGAGTCTAGGCATAGACTGTTTGCTTAAAAATGGATTGAAGAAATAAAAACAGTCATAAATATGTGCTCTTAGTTTTTAAATTTTCTATCAAGATACAGAACTACACGCAAAATTATGCTGGTCCCTGGAGTTTCAAGTACAGGTATAAATTTAGTACCTGGCTTTTAATTATGCCACTTGTACCCTGTGCATAATAGTTGAATTTATGATTCACAAAACTCAAAATATATTTTTATTTGACTTCTTTTCAAAGCAGACAACCAAGGAAAGTAAACGGCCAAAGCATACTAATGCTACAGTGTGGTGCAGAATTTACGCTGGTAAAAATATGCAAGCAGACGGAAAGAAACCACCTGTATAATACCTATAAATCAGATATATCACATGTAAATACTAAGATGTAAAAATTAAGACCAGTCATAGCCATGCATATACAAATGATGTTGGACAGGTCTGCTGAAACAAGTGGAAAATGCTCCTCTCCCAGCCGTGGTTCAATACAGCAAAGTCTCTGGCGGCAACAGCCCCACAAGGGGTTTTCCTTGTCCCCGTCCATGTCCCCATCCCCACCCCTGTCTGGCTCCAGCCTAGGCAGCAGTGTGGGCGCAGCTGGGGGCCAGAAGGGCGACCAACCCCGCCGGGCACAGGCAGCGAGGGTGCACCCACCCCGGCCCCCTCGGCACAGGCAGGCTCGCGCACATCACGGTAAATACGGAGACAGCCGAAAGCTGAGCTGGATTCCTACTGTCCGAGGAGCAAAGTGTCACGACCTCACCCGCAGCGCAGAGAAGGCAGCATGCTAACCACAGCAGCCACCTTGTGCTGGGATTTTGCTTTGTTGTTAGTGCTGCGCTTGTTACGGGTTATATTAATAATAACAATAATGTGGGGTTAGATACAATGAGCTTTCAGATGTTCTATCCAGCACCTGATTTTTTTCTATGGTGAACTTCACAGCACACTAAAAGTTCACAAGTAACAAGAGCAGCCCTTGAGATGAGGAAGGGCTGTTTATTAATCAACATTAATTTGACCCCTTTTTGCTTATTTGGGGGGGGGGGGAGGGAAATGCTGCGCTAAGCACGTGACTCATCCTTCCCAGCTACACGGCAATGTCAGACCTGCCGTGCTCTACCTGCTGCGACTCCTCGCTTCAGAAACTCCTCAGCGAGTTGAAATCTCGAACCAGCAGAGCTTCATCCCCATCACAACAGTGCAAAATTTGGCTATAGAGGCTGAGACCTACCACGTACAACCCAGAGGTGACTGTGGCCAGCAAGCAGGCAGTCAGCGAGCTACTGATTTCTCCCCAGCACCCGTTTCCAAAATGTCATTGCAGCATCTGCTGAAGGGTGCAGAGCTGTGCATCCTGAGGGGGGCTTTTTTATGTTATTTTCTTTTAGCTGTCAGACCTACCTTAAATTGCAATTGAAAAAAATCACTGTAACTGGGTGAGTTCAAAGGCAAATAAGCTTTTTTTTTTTTTTTAAAAAAAAAAGGCATTTTGTAATTCAGTTTCCTTTCCATAGAGGCTGCATGTAGGAAAGACAGACATGAATAGCGGAGGAGGGGACTCACCGGGACAGCTGCTGCAGGGGGGTCAGCCTGCCCGTTGCACCCAGCAGTCACACCGCCACATGTGGTGTTTACTCTTTGCACCCACAATGAAGCTTTGAAGCTTTGGGCTTTTTGTAAGGCTGAGGTGGGTGTGTGCTCCCTGGACCCCAGCCTAATTAGACCTGTCACAGGCTGTTTGTGGTTTGTATGGTTTAGGTGGCTCGAACACAGATGTCAGTCTTCTCTTTTTTTCTTTTTTCTTTTTTTCTTTTTTTCCTGGTAAGCTTTTTTGATAGCGAAGGGAAGACCTCTCATACCATCATTTTTCTGCTCATGTGCATCATCTAGCACAGGGCAAATCAGAGGCTGCTCCCAGCACGGCCGTGTCCTGCTGGAAACCACTTTCACTGGGGGAAAAAAAATCCCTGAACAAGAACTGGGCCCCTCTGGGGAGCCGCCAGTGCACCCTGGGGAGGCTGGGACAGGAGCGAGGAGCCAGGTCTAGTCCTGCCCGCTCTAAGCTGGCCCACAGGCACAGCTCCCCACTGCTGCCCATGAAGGCTGCAAGTAAGCAGGGGCTGGGATTGCAGGGTCTGCGTGGTGCCCTGCAACACCAGGTGTTTGGCAAGCAACAGCAAAATGGAGCAGAATGAACATAGGCCACCTTCAAGAGGAAAGGCAATACTATTCCTGCCACAGAAACTGGAGCGTCCCCGGCAGGACTGCAAGCAGTCACATAAAGTCCCTGCTGGTGGCACGTCTTATGTGACAACCATCCAGAAGAGTGTGGCAGGAAAGATTTTGAAGAGGACAGCAGTGAGAAGTGGTTAATAAACACATGAACTCGCACATCTTATGTCTTCTTCCTGGTAAGCTGGCATGCAAATTACAGTGATTTAAATTCCCCTCTCTGCAGGAAGTTCGAACACCATGGGGTTTTGCTTAAATGCTGGATGGTGTTCAGCTGTGATCGACGCTTGTTCAACTCACACTTCAAGAAAATTTCCAAATCACAGTTCAGGCTCAGTTCCAATTATGGAGAAAACAATGATTCGGGCCAGCTTTTGGGTTGGGCTCAGCTGTCACTTGGCACCCCTTCCCACCAGTGTGGCATCCCCTTCCGAGGGGAAGGAGCCCAGAGTGCTCCAGACTCAACTGCAAAATCCCCGCTAAGGTGTCTGCATATATTTAAGAATTAGTTGTCATCCTGAAACTCTTCCTGAAACAGGCGTAGGTTCGCATGCGATGATTCCTCTGTACGGCGCATGGCCTCTCTTGCCTCCTGGACCCCCAGGTAGGAAAGCAGAGGTGGGGGAGCAGCTCTCAGCTAAACCCCAGGGCACCTGCTAAGGAAAGCATAGGTGTGAAAGCACAGGCATAGCCTCTGGGCTCAGGCACGAGTTACTCCAGGCTGGCAAATGGCTGCCTGCCAGCTGAGCCATGGTAATTACCCCTAATTCAAGCTAGTTTGGCCCTTGGTGTCATGCAAGGTGATTCAGCACTGGGAGAGCTACATTAACTGCAGTAGGGTAAAAGGCATGCCCGTGGGCAAAGCCTCTGATACAAAGGCTCTTCACATCCTTTGGTCTCTCCATGAATCTAAGCCCTCACATTCTGGATTTAAGTGACTTTAATTAGACTTAGCTTAATTCTCCCTAGAAACAAAGTAATAAGTATAACTTAACCTACCCACTTCACACAGCCAGTTGCACTGTCCTGAAAGTGATAAATCTCCAGACCAGAACATGGGCGGCTGCTCATCCTGCTCGTTATTTTTCTGCCACGTGCCGTTTATTAAGCGAGTGGCGCTGACAACAATGGCATTTTTGCCCCCAACGGTGGGAACAGAAGCAGGAGAACAGTGTGAACTTTACAAATCCTCTTGCCAAATTTCTGCCAAACCAGTTCCCTATTTACATCCTCGCTCAGTGCCGTCCATAGTTAATTCATTTCGAACCAAAACAGAGACGGTGTGGTCAGTTCTTGCGATACCAATGTGCATCGTGAGATAACTTGTCGTTTCCCTCCAGCTCATATCATTACAAAACGAAGCACCTCTGTTTTCCTTACAAGTATATTGCTTTCATGCTCGCCAAGAGAACTTGCAAGTGTAACACTTGCAAGTGTTAACAACTTGCAACTTGCAAGTAACACTTGCAACTTGTTGTTGTTGTTTAAAATAAGTAGGAAAATCAAAACCACCAGCATTTCTTATATGTCTTCTTTTTAACTTCAGAGTGTTTAATTTTAAGCTCAACTTGGGGATGATTTTTTAAGCTCCTCATTTAGTACATGTACTAATGGCAGAGACGTACTCAGCTTGATGTGCTGATCAGGTGCTGGAAAGATTTTGCAGAAATAGAACAAAACTTGGGGTTACACCCTCTGCTGAGGCTCACTGAGAAGCTTCCTTTTTTCACAGTGAAAATTGCACTGTGCTTGCACTATATCTGTCTTTTAATATACCTATTTCCCCCTCCCCGGGTAAAAGGAGGACATTAACCTGCTTCTCCCAAAGCAGGCCGTTTTACAGGCTCAACAACTCCTCAGTTAGTCTGTTTAGGAGAGGCTGTGGCCACAATTCGCCATCCTCTATGAGGAGGATATTTGTACTCGGTGAGATCAGTGCCTCTTGTACACAAGCAAATCACATTATCTAGGAACTTTCTATAGATCAAAACACTTGAGGTGAGTCCTAGGAACATAAGACTGGACATGACAAGTCACGTCAGCTGTCCCTTGTTTCCCCAAAGTGAGGCAAGACAAAGCACCTGGGCTGTTCCTGCCAAGCAAGAGTTGCTCTCCATTTAGTAGTCTCTTATATCTTCAAGCAAAGAAAAGATGACCCTGCATAATCTCATTCCCATCCTAGACACTCGCAAACACTTTGCAAATCAAAAGCATGGTTCAGCATTTCTTATTCCACCAATAATGCAATTTCAGCCAGGTTACTTGCTTATGTAGACTACACACAGGGTTTCCTAGGGCTTTCCATACCGAGCAAAAAAAAAGGCCATTTTATTCCCATTTCCAGCGGGTGTACAGAGTCATTACAATGATAAAAAAGTGGTTGTGAGTTCAGTTGTAAATTTTGAGATGTGTAAGACCTGCCTGGATTGGTTTCATTTTTTTTTTTTAAGGGTACATCATGTTCTCATAACTTCCCCCCAGCTGATCCAGTTGCAGGTGGAAGCGCACGCAGCACTCCTGTGAATCGTATTCCAGACGTAAGACGCTGGATCTCCAGAAAACAAGGTACCTGCAACCAGAAGCCACCTGCAGTGACACAGGTCTGGCTCCCTCCCTGCTGTCACACAAGGTCACCTCGGCAGACACAAGGTTAGACGCTCCTGTGGGGAGCTGGGCTGCCTCGGTCGCAAAGCCCCGACTCTCTCTCTCTGACTTGGTATTTCAAGAAAGACATATTTGACCTTTTTAATGATGCTGAAATATGTGAATTAATAAACTCTTAGTTTAGATGGATTAGGCATTCTTTTTGAGCCAGAATATGGTGTTCTAGATGTGATGCATTCTCATTTTCTCAAATTCTCAAAGAAACGTTTAGCCATGAGTTTTTAAAAATGAATTTTGCACAGTTATTCCAGGCTTTCATTCACTCAAAAGAATGTATTTAGGCGTCACCATTTTAAACTGCATCACACCATCCTAGTTAAACGTATATTTTAATAACTTTATTTATGGAAATATTTCACAGGGCCAAACCTAATTTCTAGTAAGGAGGACTAATGGGTTTCATTCAGTGAATGATGTCAGCATGCACAATATTATCAGTGCTTTTGCAGAAGAGATTGGTGACGTGGTAATGGTAAATCACACTTGTGACAGCAGAAGCTCTGATTTCACATGGGTAGCCAGCAGCACGCAGCAACTCAGCTGAGTCACTTTAAAGGATCATAGACATGTCATTTGCCAAATGTTCTCTAATTTAACTGTATCTGCTAAAAGTCTGTTCCTACTTTGAAATCCTTAGCAATCATATTAAAAGAAAACTTGTATATTATCTCTCTGCCTCACTGCGTTAAATTGAAGTCAGGAGGAGTGAGGAGAAAGTATATCACAAATACACTAATGTGGATTCTTATCTCAGAATTTTTTTCTATTTTCCTCTTAGATGTTGTCATGTCCCACCTGTGGAGAGGGGGGAGTAAAATTGTGACGCCAAATATGTCACGTTAAGGATGTGAGTCTGGCGTGTGGCTAAGGGAGAAGAGGTGGCCCTCCCGTTGAGTCACGAGGTTCAGAAAGCTTTCTTGAACTTGCTTCCTGAACTCCTTCTCAGAGAGGAGTCTAGGTGCGGCTGGATCCAGTCTTAGTCTCAGACTTGGTCAGTGGTTTATGTCTGGGGGTTATGAGGACGATAAGGGTAGCCACATGGCAGAGTCAGCGTCTGCCTGCCAGGTCCCTCTCAGCCCCACTGGGGAGTGACTCAGAGTCGCAAATCCCCTCAGTGTGGATTCAGGTGAAACGATACTCAAGGCCCGTAAACAAACATCAACTTTACTAAGAACGAGAAAACTCCTACATGAACAATATTCTATAACTGTTGGTTATCACATAATTATATCTGCCTGAGCTGTGTGGCTTTCCTGTAAGTTAAGGTAGGCCTTTTGTTAACAAACCCTGAGAGAAAAAGAGGAGAGAAAGATAAAGAGGGAAAGAGAGAAAGAGATTGAGGTAGAAATATTACCAGTCCTGGATCCAGCGTTGGTCCTGCCAACGGGGGTGTTTGGTGTAGAAGAAAAAAAAACCCGAGCCCCTCTGTGTGCCCCTATTTATTGGCCCCAGCCCTGGGCTTCTGGAATCTTCTCTCCTTCCAGCCTCAGGAGTGGCTGAGACATCTGTCAAGCCCAGGGAAGTGACACTGGGCCACTCCTTGTGACTTCCATTTTGTCTCTCGGGGCTCACAGTACAGCCATTTGGGGCTCGTTCCTTACAGATATTTTGACATTTCAGTAAGTTTATAAGTTTTGACATTTCACCTGCCTAGTGGATGAAGGGAAGGCAGGGGATGTAGTTTTTCTGGATTTTAGTAAAGCTTTTGATACTGTCCCTCACAGCACTCTTCTGGATGAGTTGTCCACCTGGGAGATGAGCAGATAGGCAGTGTGCTGGGTGGAGAACGGGCTGAAGGGCAGGGCTCAGGGGCTTGCAGTGAATGGGGCTCCATCTGGCTGGAGACAAGCCACCAGCAGTGTTCCTGAGGGCTCAATCCTAGGGCCAGCTCTGTTCAATATTTTTATCCATGATCTGGAGGCAGGAGTTGAATGCACCATTAGCAAGTTTGCTGATGATACCAAACTGGGAGGTGCTGATGACTCTCTTGACGGACAAGATGCCTTGCAGAGGGATCTAGGTAGACTGAAGCAGTGGGCATCATTAATGGCACGAAATTTAACAAGTCCAAATGCTGGATTTTGCACCTGGGACAGAGTAATGCCAGGCACAAGAATAAATTGGGAGAGCCGTGGCTGGAGAGCAGCCCTGCAGAAAGGGATCTGGGGGTGCTGGTCTGCAGCAAGCTCAATAGGAGCCAGCAGTGTGCCCTGGCAGCCAAGAGGGCAAACTGCATCCTGGGGTGCATCAAACACAGCATAACCAGCCGGTCAAAACAGGTGATTATCCTACTGTATTCAGCACTGGTGAGGCCTCACCTCAAGTACTGTGTGCAGTTCTGGGCACCACAATTTAGAAAGGATATTAAGGTAGGTACTCAGATGCATCCAGAGGGCACAAAAGCTGGGGAAAGGGCTGGAAGGAATGTCCTATGAGGAGTGGCTGAGGACTTTGGGTTTGTCTAGTTTGGAGAGAAGGATGCTGAGAGGCGACCTCATTCCTCTCTAAAGCTTCCTGAGGAGGGGAAGTGGAAAGAGAGGGGCTGATCTCTTCTCCCTGCTATCCAGTGACAGGACATGTGGGAATGCTTCAAAGATGCATCAGGGGAGGTTTAGAATGGACATAAGGAAGCATGTCTTTATTGAGAGGGTGGTCAAACATTGGAATAAGCTTCCTGGAGAGGTGGACGATGCCCCACGCCCCACAGTGTTCAAGAGACATTTGGACAATGCCCTTAATGACAAGATTTAACTATTGCTTATCCCTAAATTGATCAGGCAGTTGGACTAGATGACAGTCATCTAGTAGGTCCCTTCCAGCTGAACTATTCCCTTCCCCTTCCCTTCCCTTTCCCTTGTGCTTCCCCTTCCCTTCCCCTTCCCCCTCCCTGTCCACTTCCCCTTCCCCTTCCCCTTCCCCTTCCCCTTCCCCTTCCCTCCCAATGAGTCAAATAATGATGAGACTCTTCTTTCCCTGAAATGCCAGGGCTTTTCAGCTCCAAAACCACTGTCAAGGACACAGAGCACAAAGGTTACACGTGGTAACAGGATTTTATTGTCTTTTTCTCAATCTCTTTCAGAGCAGATGCTCACAAGCGTGCACAGGCTGCGCATGTGCAGCCAGGAGCAGCCCGATGCAATCCTCGCTTGAGCTGGAAAAAACATCACCTGAAGCCAGGCAAAGGCAAGCGAGAGCCACAGCAAGTCGCAAATCCCCTGTGCCGTGTGGAGAGCCGGATGCATGATGTGTATGGTTAATCAAATATTAAGCTTGGCCAGAAAGAGGAAAGTGGGTAAGTGACAGATGCACAAAGAAGGCACTCTCGGGAACAAAGGGAAAAGTTGTCAGAATGTGATTTTTCTCTCTTTTTTGGGGGAATTAATTTTTTTCACATGACTTTTTATCTTGGCATCCAAAAAGACCTCCAAAGCATTCCCAAACCTAGTTGATCATGATTTTTTGCCTTGTGTTTCTAATTTCTTTTTTTGTTTCAGCCCGTGAGAAGGAAGGACTATCACCAATGTCACGTCTCACTTGGGATGAAAACCTCAAAGACCAGGGCTGAGCAGTCCCTGTTTCCGGAAGAGCAAAAATGTGAAGAATGACCAGCAGGACCGATGACACGCAAAAGAGGAGGAGGAGGCGGAGGAGGTGCGTGGGAGTTTCCAAAATTCTTACACTTGTCGATGCCAAGCCTAGTTTTTGCCCTCCCAAACATGCTGCGCTGTGCTTCTTGGCCAGCGATGGGCAAGAGAGCCAGAGAGAGCCAGGGCACGAGTGGTGCCTTGGAGGTGCCAGAGCAGCAGGCAAGAAGCGAGCCAAAAGGACCCAGAGGAGCCCTGACAAGGGGCTGTGCTCCATGGGAGCACGAGGGGACAAGAAGCAAGCCCCGGGGGCCACCCTTGGGGCCCACCCTGGCAGTCTCTAAAGCTTCCTGCCCCGGGCTGCGGGACACGAGGGCTCAGCACTCCTGTGCTGCTGAGCATGTGCAAAGCTGCTGACGCAATTCTTTCCATGGAATCTAGTTGAAATCTTGGAAGGCCATGCTGTATCATGTGCCCAAAGGGGATGTCCTTGCCTGCTTGGTGGTCTGAGTACTTCAGCATTCTGGAAGGGCTTGTGTGTGGATCTGTCTACATCTTACTTGAGAGAATTTTTACTGGTAGGGTATATTTGGGCTGACCAGAAGATTTAGAACGTGGTCTGCGCTTCCCGAGCACAGCGTGCACAGGAGCATGAGCTCCCTAGCAGGCGCCTAGCCAAAATGGCCCAGAGCAGCCCTGTCAAGGGGCCATGCTCAGGGCTGCAGAGGAAGGCAAAAAACCCCCAGAGACGGTTGCTAGCCCACCTTGGGGGAGAAAAAGCCTTCCTCCCCCCAGCTGCAGGGCACGAGAGGCCGTCTCGGTGGTGCATGAGCAGCAGGCAGTAGCCTAGCCGAAAGGGAGCGGAGGAGCCCTGACAAGCGGTCATGCTCAGTGCTGCAGAGGAAGGCAAAAAACCCACGGGGAGCTGTGCCAATCTTCCCCGGGGGAAAACTCCTTCCTGACCCCAGAGCTGGCGATCGGCTACTCCCTGAGCACGTGAGCAAGACCTGCCTCCTCGTCCCACAGGCCTGTCATGCCTCCCAGGAGATGCCCAAGCCCTGTTCTTCCTCAACCTGGAGCCATCTCAGGGGCTTCTGAGAGTGGCCACATGCCCCCGGCCTGATGGACCTTGGGGGCAAGAATCCTTCCTGTGCCTGGCAGGACACCAGTGGGTGCTCCAAAGCACTGGGACCCCTTGCAACATCTCTGCATGCCATTGCTTACGGCTGCTGCCCCCGGCTCTGCAGGGGATGAGGACAGAGAGCTCTGTGGTGCTCCTCCAGTGCTCCTGCAGAAGGCGTGCCCTTGGTCTTGCCACTGGGCTTGGTGCTCCTTCTCATCTCGTGAGGAGCTGGCGGGTGGTGTTCCCTGAGGGCTGAAGCAGGATTTCCATGCATCAGAAGGGCTTTGAATGTGGCCCTGCCAGGATCTTGCCTTGCAGTGAAGAACCTCCAGCAGCCTTGTCAGGCCTCCAGACCTCCTCCCTCCAAGTCACCCCACCAGCTCCTCAAAGACTTCCTCTCGGATGTCTTTGGGCTGCCTGCCAGGCAGGCTGGCCACGGGACATGGGAGGATGCCCCTTTTATCCTGCCGCGGGGCATTGTGACTGCTGCATTGCCGGGTGGTGGCACTGTGACGCGGGGGTAACGGGGTCCCCCGTGTGCAGCCCTGCCCACCACCCCTCCGCCCAGCATCCTTCCTAGAATCATAGAATCCTTGAGCTTGGAAAAGACCTTGAAGATCATCGAGTCCATCCATTAAGCTAACACCGCCCAGTCCACCGCTAAACCATGTCCCTAAGCACCACAACAACAGGTCTTTGAAAGACCTCCAGGGCTGGTGCCTCAACCACTTCCCTGAGCAGCCGCTTCCAATGCTTGACAAGCCTTTTGGTGAAGAAATGTTTCCTAACAACCAATCTAAAGCTCCTCTGGCGCAAC
Source organism: Ciconia boyciana (assembly GCF_034638445.1). Taxonomy (NCBI): domain Eukaryota; kingdom Metazoa; phylum Chordata; class Aves; order Ciconiiformes; family Ciconiidae; genus Ciconia; species Ciconia boyciana. The sequence goes on along the minus strand of NC_132935.1, from coordinate 120,060,007 downwards.
GTGAAGCCGTTTGCTCTTGTCCTATCGCCTGTTTCTTGGCAGAAGAGACCGACACCCACCTGGCTACAACCTCCTTTCAGGGAGTTGTAGAGAGCGGGAAGGTCTCCCCTGAGCCTCCTTTCCTGCAGGCTAAACAACTCCAGTTCCCTCAGGTGCTCCTCGTAAGACTTGTGCTCTGGACCCTTCCGCAGCTTCGTTGCTCTTCTAAAGGGAGGTCTGCTCTTCAGAGGAAGGCCATTGGGGTGCTGGCCCCGAGGCAGTCCCCATGCCCAGGAGGCGCAGGGGGCTGTCCCTGCCCTTGGTGGCCATGCACTGGGCAGAGCTGAAACCACCTGGGAATGGCAGTGGCATGAAGTGACTGATGAGGAGGTTATTCAGATGCAAAGGAACATCTTTTTCCTTCTTTTCCATTAATAAAGGCAAAGATGGAAAACAATCCTCTAGCACATGCTTGGTAATGAATCGGTCTGCCAAAGTGGTACAATGAGTGCAGAAAGCTGCCAGACTCTGTCTATTCAGTGAAAGAATCTCCACCTTTTGATGCCAGCTGCGTGTGAAGAGACAGGCCCTTGCATGTGTCCGCCTGGGGATGTGATGGATCAGCAGGCAGAGCGAGGCTAGAGACGGATTCCCTTGCCAGGAGTGCCCCCTGTCCAGAGGGCTGTTAGGAAAAAGCCAGTCTGTCAGGGGCAAGGGCTTCACCTGGAATGTATCAGCTAAAACCTGTGTTTTGAGTCACGCTTGAAAACAAACCGGTAGCCAGTGCGTTTTAAGAGCATGCTTTCCGCTTTGCAGAGGGCCCTGCAGAGCAAAGGGATGCTGAAATAGCCCATCCTGAAAGAATGAGCTCTTGCTGTACTAATTGCATGCCCATATAGTGCTGTATCTAGCAACAAGCCAGGCTGGAAGTATTAAATGCCTTGCTAATGGCACTGACTGCCGCATCAAAACAGACCGGTCATGTCTTTTAGCCACTGTAGATGGCTATTTTTTTGGAAGTGCAGGTGTAACTTGGCTGTCTTCTTGCTTTAACAATCCTTCTCCTGCTCTTTTCTTTTCCCTTTTCCTTTCTTAGGGCGGGCAGATCTTGGGTTTCTACCTCATCCCAAGTGCCTTGCAGTGTCACCATACAGAAGACATGGAAAACCTCTCCCTCTGATTCCTCCTCCCACCTCCCCACACCCATCACACAGCTCTGTCTTTCAAGCCGTCTGGATCGCCAGGCACTGTCTGAATGCTGTTTTAGCCTTTCCTAATGACATACGAAGAGCAGCTTTTTTCTCCACTTCTGCCTGCAAGTAGGCAGGGGTTGCCATACTCTTTGAGGAAGGAAAGACTTTTGAAAAGAGTTACAACAGAAAGTTGCAAGAAAATCCTGTCAGCTCAGGTCATAAATATGCCTTAAGCGTGCTTGCACGGGGGTTCGCGGGTACAGATACTCAAAAGGGAAGGGGAACAGACGAGAGCATGGCCAAAGGCAATAGGTTCTGTAAATGGTGAAAAGAAATCTGTAAGTAGGCTTAAGATGGCATTTAAGGAATCAAGAGTTGTAACAGGGGGTCCTTCTCGTGCTCCCAGCCCAGAGGCACCTTTATTGCTGGCAAGAGAAAGAGGGTTTAGCTAGTGCGTACTTCTGCTGCCTTTTTTTTCCCGGTACCCGCGCACAAACTAGAAGAAAAAGGCAAGGAAATCCTTTTTGGTAACACCAGCACAGCTAAATAATCTTGCCATTTCAGCCCCAAACTAAAGTCTTTTACAGGAATCCCTTTGCACGCAGATAGGAGGCAAACTTTCTTATTACATCAAACCCATGCATACAAATGTAGAAATCTCAGGGGTAGCATTTTACTACTGACAACCCGTACAATCCTTTGCATGTACAAAGTGCTTTTTACGCAGGCATCTCAAAGCATTTTTATAAGTTCAGGGAGCTTCCCAACACCACTCCTACGCAGCGCTGGAACGGTCATTCCTGGTTTACAGGGAGAAAGCTGAAGCACAGCAATTTGTTCCAGCTGACACAGTTGACAACTGACAGATTGAAGCATCTGAGTAAAGATTACCCACTTTGTTTCGGGTTTGGTTTGTGCCAACAGCATGAGAAACTCCCTGGCTATTGCCTTACGTAGTCTTGAGTAGTTAATCCGCCAGCATCATAATTCCTTGATGAGAAAACTGAAAAAGATTAAAAGTCCAATCATGTCAATGGACTAACTTATTCATTATCAGAGTGTGTTCTGAAGACAAAACCATTGTAATAACTGTATAGGAACACAGATAAATCTAGTCTATTGCATATGGAACTAACAAGTGTTGGTAAAAGGCACATTATAAACAGATATACTATTTATTTTCTACCAACTTTACAAAAAAAGTTGTAGAATTCATTTTTTTATCGCTGCTGTGAAAAGATACTGCAAAAATCTCTGTTAATAGATTATCACCTATAAATAAAGCCCATTAAAGTTGATTTGTGAAGCCATGATATGAGTAAGACTGATCTTTTCATGTGTTTTAAAATGCTTCACATGGCATAAACTCTTTATTCTTGAGTCCACATACATGCTGCTGTTGCTGGGGAAATAACATTTATTTCATTGTTGTATCATCCATCTGTTTTTAAAGATAATTATCGCTGTGATTTCTGTTTGCTGCTTCAGTTTTGGTTGTTTGCTTTATGGAGTGCAAGCAAAACCAAACTTAGGAGTGTCCGGGTTTCAGTTTTATTAAGCACTAACCATAATGTGTGCATCTGTCCAACACTAGAACATTATAAACAAAGATCTTAACAATTTCAGTTTCTGTCATATAAGAGCTATTAATCCATATTGAAAAGCTAAAAAGAAATTCTCGTCTGAGCCAAGAATTCGCTGTGGCTTCCCTAAGAAGTGACACCAACAGGTCACTGGTGAGGCTACACCTGGAGCCCCATGTCCAGTTCTGGACTCCCCAGTACAAAAAAGAGATGGAGCTACTGGGGAGAGTCTGGCAAAGGGCCACGAAACACTTTTTCCTGTGAGGGTGACTGAGCACCGGCACAGGTTGCCCAGGGAGGTTGTGGAGTCTCCATCCTTGGAGATATTCAGAACCGTCTGGACACAGAACTGGGCAACCGGCTCTGGGTGGCCCTGCTTGAGCAGGGGCTTGGACCAGATGTACCCCAGATGCCCCTGCCGCCCTCAGCCATGCTGTGATTATGTGATCTGAGTGTCCCCTCCGTTACACCAGAGCGGTATCGGAGTGTTAGGCTACAGAATCAGAGGTACTGGGGTTCAGCAGGATTACTGCAGTAACATGAACCAGAACAGATCAAATGCGTAACATGTCATGCACTGACGCTGAATGCAAAAATCTCAGTGCGGAATAGGGCTCTTAAACAAAACTGGTTTACCAATTACAAAGCTCATCAATGCATACCCACTTCCTTTTTTATTATCATTTTAAGAGGTTCTCGTGCATTTTGCTCACCTCCATCCAACTGCCAGAACCTCTGTCCCCAGGAGACTCACTCACTCGTTCATTCATATTTGAACAGCAAGAGAAGCAAAGAATCCCAAAAGCTGAGCAACTCTTTTATTTCCTGACGGCTTCAAGAAAAAGCAACCAACAAAAAAACCCCAAAAACCAGATGTTGCAAAAAAACCCTCACACAGCTTCCCACCTACTTGCTCCCGCCTCCGCCCGTCCCCGTTTCCATCGGGGTGAAGGAAGAGCGGAGCGAAACCGGCCCAGCCCGTCGCGGCCGCAAGCCGAGGCCCGCAGCCCTGCCCTCCACGCCCGGCAGCAGGCCCTGGGGCTGCAGGCCGCCCCGGGGAAGCGGGCGGGAAGGACGGCACCCCACAGCCCCACCGACCAACCCCGAACACCCGCCGCGCCGCGACCTGCTCCGCTCCGCGCTGACAGGACGCGGGAGGGGGACAGGTGCGCATGCGCAGACGGTGGAGCCGCGGGGAGGGGAACGACCGGCTCCGCGCCGAGCGCGAGCTCTCGAGGGGGCGGGGGGGCGGGGGCAACGGCGGTTGCCCCGGGAAACGGCCGCCGCCGCCCGCCGAGAGGGAGGGGCGCCGGGGATGCGGCTGCGCAACGCCCAGGGGCGGGCGGTGCGAGTCACGTGGCGAGTCGCCGCCAATCGGAGCGCAGCGAGGGCACTCGCGAGGCTTGGTTCTCTATGGCAACCGTCAGCCCGTAGTCAGCCGCAGGGCCCAGCTGCCCTCCGAGCGCCGGCGAAGCGACCGCCATGGTGAGTAGCGGAGCTGCCTCCGGCCGTCAGTTCTTCGGGGCGGAGGATGGCGTCGCCGCCTGTCCGGCCTTGCTTCCCACCGCGGGGCAGAGCCCCGCCGAGCAGCGCCGTAGCCGTGAGGAGGCTCTCTGCGTCTGCGTCTGCCGGCCGGCCGGCCGGCCCGGACGCTGGGCAGGGAGGCGGCCCGGTCGAGTGCTGCCGGGGAGAGGCGGCCCGTCGTAATTCGGGGGCCGCTCAGGGGGGCTGCTGCCGCCTGCCGTCCTGGGCACCCGTGCCACCGTTGGACCCTGCGGAGACTAGTGGGGCTCGGGGCTTTTTGCAGGCTCCGATGCCCCGGTTGCTGAACTGTGCTTGGAGATCACGAGTGGCTTTGGCCTGCGCCTATATATTGCTGGATTACTTTACTGTCCTTTTGTAGCTGCTCTCTGGATTGTGAGATTTCAGCACTGGTGTTGGCATATGTCTTCCTTTCTATCTGTAATGAATAGGCATTGGACTTGCAACCGTGTTGTGAGAGCTTGTTTTATTTACTGCTGTTGCTGTTGCCTAGACTGCCTTTAATTTCCAGTCAGTTGAGACCTGTGCTCATGTTTTCATGAGTATTGGTCATGCAGGTATCGCAGTATTGCATTTTAACTGGAGCTACCCTGCGCAGTTGGATTAATAAGGACGCGGTGATCAGATAAACTGTTTTGTCTGAGTTTCTACATTGCCGTCTCCAACATCAGCAATACTAACTCACTACATTGGAGTAAATGAAATGGACTTCACCTTTGGTTGCATCAGCTCTCCAGGGACTGTGATTATAAACTCCCATTCGTGCCCTGTTGTGCCTCCTTGTGATTTGTGCTACCTGCACGAGCAGGATTTATTGTAATGTAATTGGCCATGCCAATACTCCTTCTTTTGAAACAGAGACATACGTAGAAGGGCTAGTTAGCCAGGTCTAAAAATGCTTCCTTCTTAATTTGCCCTGGGAATATTTGTTTCTGGGCAATAGGCTGTTGAGAAACAAATTCAGATTCTCACCTAAGTTTATATGGGAAGTCTCAAGGTTTTACATATAAACTAACATCACATACTTTCCTGTGTATTTTTGTTAGTACATCTATAAAAGTTACATCATTCAGCTGCATTATACATGTGTACATGTAATACAAAGACAAATTTATGCAAGAGCTTCCTCTCTCCTACAGTCCTTCTCGTCCTGATCCTCTGATTGTCTCTGATTTTGTATGACTTTTCTGAGGCCACTAGTCACTTGAGGACTTACTTCCAAGTACTGGTGCTTTTAAAGGGGGAGCACTTACATGAGGTATATAGGGATTACACAGATGAAAATATGGTTGGTTTTTAACATACTAGTTAACATGATAACCCTATGAAAGCAAGCACAGAAACTAGTCAGAAGGCAAGTCTTTGCAATACTTATGCTCCTTTTTACTTATTTCAGTGTATATTTATCGTTGTGCTTATATCCTTATCTGCAGGCAGAGCTAGGCCTTAATGAGCACCATCAGAATGAAGTGATCAACTACATGCGCTTTGCTCGTTTCAAGCGTGGCCTGTGTCTCAAAACCGTGGATTCTTGTTTTCAGGACCTTAAGGACAGCAGGTACCAGGGCAGGGGGGAGGGTGTTGTTCTGGGCAAGAATAAGGCAAAATATGCCAGCAACAACTGCAGGTTTAAATGCTTTATGGGGTTACTTTTCTCCTTTTACATTTGTATGTTCTTAGTGAGGAAGAAAGACCCAATAATTTTCAAAATGTTACAAGTCAAGTCTTTTTAAAACTAAGTTGTTCAAATTCTTATGAATTAACATAGATGTTGACAGCCTGACATTGCTTTATATCTTGCTTCTGTTGTCTAAATTTGATGTAAGACTGTACTGGAAGTAATATTTGTGATTGTAATGTTTCCAAGAGAAAATTTAAATACAATAACCAATTAGTAGTGCCATGGTCATCTAATAACTACTGACAGTGGATGTTTTCAGAAGGACATTGCATTATATAAGAGTGATACCTGTGTAGTGAGATCTTATAACAATGCAAAATTGTTACCTTTATCATACATGACTCATCTTGACTGCTCTGTTTAGACTTGTTGAGGAGACCTTCACAGTTGATGAGGTGATAGACATGCTGGATGGACTGCGGACTGTTGTACACAGTGAAGTGGAGTCAGAGCTCATAAATACAACTTACACCAATGTTTTACTTCTGCGGCAGCTCTTTTCGCAGGCTGAGAAATGGTACCTTAAGTTACAGACAGACATCTCTGAATTGGAGAATAGGTAACATATATTGGACTATACAGATTGCCTTTCAATAATAAGAAAACTGCAAAGTGTTGACTATTTGCATTCTTTTCCTAACCATAGAAAGCTGTTCTCTTACTATTGTATCGATGATAGGTTAGTTTCAAGTCTTCCATCTATAAAGCAGCAAGATACACAATAATTTCAAATTTGGCAGGAAAGTGTTTTTATTGGTAATATTCTTACTTAATTAATCAGTTAAGAGCAGGTGATAGGATTTGATTAAAAAGCCTTTGTTGTCTGAGTAGATTATATTTTAATCAAGGATGCTAAATCTTACAGTTCTAATGCATATACCATACCATTGCATGACATGATCTGTTGTGTTTATTGTATTTGCATAGGACTTCATTCTGTACTTCTAACGAGAATCTTGCATGCAATAAAGAGCATAGCATCAGCCCGGTAAAATGTGTTTCATAGCATAGCTCTTCTAGTAAATAAATGCCTCCCTTTATTTTTCTTTGCAAGAGAATTGTTGGAACAGGTTGCTGAATTTGAAAAGTCAGAATTTACATCTTCGAACAAGAAGGTAGAGTTTTATTTTAATCAAATCATAATAAAATGTCATGTGTAGTTATGACATGTTTAAAATACTTAGTACTGACTCTTTGTGCTTAAGAGAGAAAAACAAAACAAACCCCCCAAAAAACGCCCTTTTTCAAAACAATCTTTGAAAGTCTCCAAAAAGTAGCATTTTGCAGTTTGGCACCAAGGCTTACACTGAATTGCCTTGGCTGTCTCCAGATTGCGGATTCTGCACACCCGGGGCATGCCTCATAATCCTCATCCCAAAGTCAGCCAGACCAGGGATGTGTTGGAGCGTCTGCTCCTGGGTCTCCTTCCCCCTGGAAACCGGGGTAAGACTGGGACATTCGCTTGTCCCAAGACTTTGTCCCAACATGGAGCCAAGAGGTGAGAAGATTCCACAATACACATATGACTCTAGTTTATCTTGTATGATTATGGTTGCAGCTTATTTGGTTTGTAGCATAAACGTATATTTAGTTAATATATATTATAGTTGAATACTTAAAATAAGAAAGTTATTTTGAGCTGTGTAAATATTTTTTACTTTTACAATCACTCAAATTTCTGTTTTTCTTACTCTTTTGTCTTTTGGTTGCTGCAGCATTGGTAGTCTTTTGCAAATTCAAGTTTGCAATTCTTTTATGTCTCTATGCAGTATTTTTGTTTAACTTTAGCTGAAAGTGAAGTATATCACTTAGGAGCCAAGGTACCAGTAAAAAATGAACTTGAAATAAAAGGTCATTCATTTGCTGTACAAAAGAAAGCTGAATTGACCAGCAGTAGTTATTTTACAGACTAAAGGAATACTTTTCTTCCCCCTAGAAATCTGTATAATTTAATTTTTTAACCCTTATTATTTCTTTAGCCCAGTTCAGATCTCATTAAACCAAAACTGGCTCCATTAAATGAAGGCGGGTCAGAGCTGCTAAACAAGGTAAGAACTTGTCTGTTCGTCCAGTTGTGGTTAATGACCATTCTACTTATTCAATTGAACTGGATAGCTGTACAGTAATATTTGTATAATGTGCCTGTCACTATATAGACATCAAGGTAATATACTCCAGAATGTAAAGTAAAATGCTAATAAATTAATAAATATTGTAAAGCATCTTAAATTTATTGTGCAGTTATGATCTCTAACATGTATTGCAATATTGACCTTCCTTTTGCAAAGACATTTTGGCCTTTGTAATTATTTATTTTTCCATTTAATGAGGTGGATTAGCAGAAACCAGTATTCAGTTTGTTCCATGCAGCTGGCTGGCTTTCCAACAAGGAAATAAATTAAAATATGTGGCTGGCTGAAATGATTAGGTTATCAGATATTTTCTGTATCAAAGTCAATCTTATTACCTTTCAGTCTTTTTTCTTTTGTTAGTTGGTTAAATTCCTCCTAAAGAAACAGGCACGTAAAGAATTTGGAATTTACTAGTTTTGAAAACGCATGATTTCCCACTTGCTGAAGATTTTCAGAATTACAAAACACATTCTAGCAGTTGATGTTATCAGTAGTTTTTATTAGATATTGAACTCCTTTAGTTCAACCGAACTTTTTTAAAATGCCACACTTCTTACAATACTCTTTTAAGTTATGGGCAATCAAGAAATTTAGTGAGGAGTTGTGTTTTCTGTCTTCTAGCCTGTGTTACCAAAATGATCTGTCAAATACAGTGTCTGAATCAAATTGTTGTTACCCATTAAGATAATTAAAGCATTCAAGAATTCAGACTTGTATTTTACTTATAGATCAATGTAGTTCTCTTTCAAAAATAATTTCAAAATCTGTTTCACAACAGTTTTTGTTGAATATGTGCATCTGATGTCTTCTTTTCCTCAAAAATAATTCAAAGTTTATATGGTGAATTTACTCTGACTGATAAAACATGGTTATTTCCTGTGACACAGAACATGATGTGCAGTAACCTGGTATTTGTCTCTCTTAAACAGGAACTATGAATAAATTCTTACTTGCCTGTTGATTGAAAATACAAATGTGAGCAGCAATGAGATTTGCATCTCTGAACATGCAATTTTCTTTGTCGTGAATCTTGATACTAACAAAATGCTGAGCTCACTAAGCTCAATTCAGTAAAGCATGTGCCAAATTTAAGTGATCAGTCCTGTATATTACAGTAGAATTGGAGACTTAAATTTCTTGCTGACTGAGGCAGAAAACACAATAAATAAATGGATTACTGATTTCTTATGAAGGATATTTTATCACATGTAGAAGCTTGTTTGCTTTCCTAACCTATGAAGCGTATTTTCTTACCTGAAATATTTGGAAAATTCAAAATAGCACAAGAGTGTTCACAGCCTTTTTCTCGTTTATTAACCCAAAGACAGTTGCTTGTCTCCAAGAAGAAAATGAAAAATTGAAGACCAGACTCAAGACCATAGAAACACAGGTAAATTCCCTGTAAGCTTGGATACTTAATGCTGTTACATATTAAAAATATCTAAATAAGAATCCCATGGTTATTATTCTCATGTTTTCAATTAAATTATGTTTCTGAGGTTTTGCATTTTCAATGTATTGCAGGCTACAGCTGCACTAGATGAAAAGTCCAAACTAGAGAAGTCACTGAAGGATTTACAGATGATCCAAGGAGATCAAAAGGTAAATATAATTAAGATTTCCACCACCACCACCCCTGTTTAACACACCTGTTGCCTGTACATCTAAAAAGTTGGTCTATATGGTGTGTTTCTTTTCTGGAAAAATACAAAAGTTCAAGTTAGTATCGTCATGTTCCTGCTGACATTGTCATGTACCTGCTGGTCTGTCAGTCAGCAGATAATCCAGAAAGTTAGTTGATTTTATGACACGTGTTTTGTGTCACATAGACCATGATAAATTATTTTCAGAAAATATTATTCCAGATACTGTCAGGAAGTAGCATTCCAGAGTTCATATTGTATGGGGTGATATTTGTATTAACAGATACAAATTTATTTCTGTTTGTTTCTTCCCATTTATTAATGAAAGAATGATATCTAACCTGGTTTTTATAGCAACAATAAAAACCTAATTCTTTCAAGCATTTGTCACACTTGATATTGATATGGACAAGCCAGACTTGCTGCTTCTCACTTCAGACTTTAAAAACCTAAATACTTATATGTAAGTGCCTAGTGCCCTATATTCTTAAACATCAATTGAAGTTTTGCTACAAATGTCAGTGATCGTGGGTCAGATGACAAACATTTCATTTTATGTAGTTCTACCCATATCAGCGTAGTGTCAAAAATGGTTCACTGTTTATTTTTACTACTTGAAGTTCTTAATCTTTTTTGTAAATGAGGATTCAAACATGGTGAGTTGCTGCTGCAGAAAGAAACATAAGAAGCTAGAAGTCATGCAGGTTGACACAGATAAATCTGTTCAGGTCACGTTAGTGTTTTTTTAATTTTGTACCTTTATTTTGTCAAGAATTAGAATTTTCTAAAGTTTGTTCATGTGTGATTGTTTCTTAATTTAAAACATTTCAGTTCAAAATTTTAACAGAATCAGAGCACTTTAATCCCATTATTTTGAGAAACTTACTTTTTAAAATTCCTGCAGTATTTACAGATTTGGAAGTGAAGTTCAATATCATAAAACATTCCCACTTTAATTTTCATCTTTTAATCATGATTTCTTTTTATTTTGCTTTCTAACTGGTTTATGGTATGTACTTGGCTTTCTTAATATGTTATAATTTTATCTAGTAACTTTCAAAATCTGTATTCAATATTATTATTTAATAGGGAACTTGATTTATCAGTCATGGCAAGTATTTTATCTGTTTTGTTAAACCTTAAATTATTAAAAGTTTAATATTTTAAAGGCGTTTATTAAATCCTGGATAATAGTGTTTGTAGTTTTAAAAGATTGGAACCAAATCTCCTCCTACTTTTCTGGTTAAACATGAATTGGCCTCAGTGTCAGGGCTGCTGAGTATCTTCAGCTTTCATGTCCTAATTTGCTCTCTGTAATCTGTCACTTTCTTCTCCAGCTCTTACATTTTTCTATTTACAGGCTTATATATGTTGTTGAAGCTAGCTAGTAGATATAGTGCTGAAATGTACTACTGTATTTAATTAATTAAAGTATTAGTTGTTTGGAGAAAATGCTAAATTTTGTCTGGTGTCACTCCATATTTTTATAGGATGGGTGTCAATAAAATCATATGAAGTTGCTCATTAAAGCAATAGTTTTCAAACTCTTTGGACAAACAAATGACTGCCAAACCACAATGGTTCTTAAGGACCAACTCTTAGCTCAGCAGTTTTCTACCTTTTTTTTTTTCTTGGGGTTTTTTTTTTTAATAACTGACTTACACCACAGTTTAGAAAAATGATCACTGTCTATTCTTATCTGAAACATTATACACTATAGTGCTTTTCAGCACTGCAGCCTTGGACTTCATCTCAAAATTCAAATAAGCTTTTCTTCTGTACAGGTACTGTTATCAAGTGGTTTCCTATGCTCAAATCTTACCTTCCCCATAGAAAAAGGAGCAGAGCTTCCTTAGCTTCCTTAGTTTTAGATTTTTTTCTTTTTAAGGTGCTTCTGGTTCAGCTTCATCGTGAGTCATTGTACTTTTGAGAGTTTGAACTTGAGCTTTTAAACCTGAGAGGGGATTTTTTTAGAAAGGAAATCCATAGAATAGTTACATTAATATAATGTTTTGTGACCCAGTTCTGTGGCCAGAAGAGTTTAGGTTGTTTATTCTCACAGGGAAACGGGAAAGTTGCTTCACAAGCAACTGTGGAGGCTCTTTTTGTAATGCATCTGAGAACAGTGCAATATTGGTACGTGATTGATAACAGGAGCCTTAACACTTTCATCCTTTCCTACCTGCATTACACTATCGGCTTTTGAAATGCCTGTGATATTTTACCTGCTTTAAAAATACATTACAGCATAGACATTCAGATCTTAAACTGTAATTTACTATTTCTGTATGCTGAGTAACTTCTTGTGGCATGATTCATCCTATGGCTTCACCTAATTCCTAAGGAAGTGAAGTACAAGAACTTGAAATCTCAACTTGGCAGAGAAGACATTCCAGCCATCTTTAAAACGCATTTATTAACAATTTTTTAAAGTTATAAATTAGTTAGTGCTTTAACTAATTTTTTTTTTGTTAAAGCACTTCTAATTTAGGCTTTACAGGAATAATGTGAACATAATTATTAAAACTAAGATGTATCCACTTTATGTGGAATTTTGCACTTGACGTTTTAAATATTTCTTCTCTTGTATTTGACATATTTCAAATATTTATTCTTTTGAAGACTAACGGAAACCAGGATATCACTGAACTGGAGAATAAAGTGGCAGCTTTGAAATGCCAGTTTGAGAAGACTTTGAATGACTCTACTGCAAACCAAAAATTCTTGGAAGAGAACTTGGTGACAACAAAACATGACTTGCTTAAGGTTCAGGATCAGCTATCCACAGCTGAAAAGGTTAGCATTTTATTATAGTGTAAAGATGAGATCCTTACTCACATTTTAACTGATGAGTAATTTAACAAGCATACACTACAGGATGCAGAGTTTACTGGGTCACACTTGTGCCAGTGTATTTTTGTTACTTCAGTGGAAAAACACGTTATATGTAAAACAGCAAAAATACAACTAACTGCATGATTATAACTAGATAAATACTTAAAAATTGCCCACTTGTCTATGTAGAAGTTTTTGAATGAAAAGTGTTTTCCCAGTCTTCAGAAGACTTTTAGCCTGATTTCATTAGAAAATAAAGTTTGTGTTTCTCTGTCTCTCCCAGAAATATAATTTGAATCTACTAGCTAACTTCATCTAAGTTTGAATAAGTTAGAGAAACTACTATTCTGAAACTTGAGGAGGAAAAGCAAGTCATCTTTTCTAAAAAACATATTAGCCTGGTTTTCATAATATGTAAATAATATGTTGATATTATTATGTAGGAATTAGAGAAGAAATTTCAGCAAACAGCTGCCTATCGCAACATGAAAGAGATTCTCACTAAGAAGAATGAACAGATAAAAGTTCTACGTAAAAAGCTTTCCAAGTAAGTGGTGCTGTTCTGTCTGTCCAGACAGGATCCTTGCTCTGGATCCATGTTCTGCTCCCATTTTGTTTTCATAAATGTGAAGCTGTCTCTAAAACAGACTATAAATTTTCCCTTAAAAAGAATTTCTAGCAGGCTATTCCCTGATTTTTGACAAGCCAATCCTTTTCATGGATGCTAGGTGAATAGGACTGATGTGTGCAACAGCAGCTACTGTGTAGCAAGTAATGAGAGAATTTAGAATGGAGAGGATGCAATATATTCAGGGGTGTGGTAGATAAGCCCCCAGGTGCTACACACAGAGATACAGGTGGGAGATGTACCAGATGCTTTGGCATTATCTTATTTCTTCCACGCTTGTTTATGGGAATGAGAAGTCCACAGTATGTAAAGAGGGTTAGGCCTGTACTGAGGAAAGAAAGATGCACCCTGGCCATTATATTGCGTAGAAGACTATAATTCTGCAAATGTCAAGTGAGCTTTGGCAACATGGATGCCTTAGACCTATGCTGTAGGAGGACAGAAGTGGAACTTAAAACTTCTCTTTAAACTTCTGCCTGTATTTTGGGATTTCTGGGTAGGTTCCTGGTCATTCCCTCATTCTCTATTTGGTAAACTGGCCAATTTTAAAAGGAGAAAATAGTCTATACATTTATACATATATACATACATATATACAAAAAGTATATACATTTGTCTGTGCCCTAAGTCATCCAGTGAGCCTTGACAGGAATGCATCACTAGTGGGAGTAATTTATTACTTGGGTTTCATATTTTCTTTAGAGACAAAATGTCTCTTGGGTACTTTCTACTCTGTTTCAATAATTTTTTTTTAATTTATTTTTTTTTTTTAAATCCTCAGATATGAGCCAGAGGACTAAAACACCAAGAACATCTGATCTATCAGAAGCTGCCATAGAAAGAAAATGTAGACTGGTATTATTTTTCAATAATCTTTGTTTTGAATGGTATATATTTTGCTTCTAGTGCTTAAAATAACTTTTTATTAATACTAATAAGATGCTGAAACTCCTATCTTGCTTCCTTATAAACCTACAATTTATAGGTATTGGTTTCTGTAGGCATGTTTTTTAATTGTTAACCACCAACATTCCTTGAGAAATAGCAAACAGGAGCTTATCGAAGAGCTGAGACCATTCTCTACAAAGAAAGGAGTTTATTTTTGTTAAGAAAAGAAAAAAAGATGAAAAATAAGCATTAGAGTTTTTTGATGTCTCTGAGGTGAAAATTCCCATTGTTACTTTTGTATAGTTAATAATGTAGCCATGAAGTGGCATTACATGTGAAAATTGCATCCGTGGAAGTAAAAAGTAGGAGGAAAAAAAGAAACACACTGATTCTGTAATGTTATTTCACACTAGACATCTCGTACGTCAGCAAAATGTGGTTGGTGACATTTTGCTAGAGGGTGTTCATTAGACAGTGAGGTAAATACGCTTTATAGCAGAAGCATTGGACCCTTTCAAATAAAGCCACTAACTGGAGTTATACTTTTCCACTTGAATTTATTTGAAACAAATTTGAACATCAGAATACAGATTCTGATTTTGCCAGTATTCTTAACGTTAAGATTATAATCTGAAAAAGCATAGGCAAGTTGCTAATGGAGCAACTTTCTTGGGAAATAAGTTATTTTAGATGTTTTCATCTCCTTTCTTATTGTAACCTTACCAGAAAACAGCTTACTTCTCTCAAGTCTTTTGCTTGTAATCCTCTGCCTTGCATTTATCTGGAAGCCTCTTAATAGTGCATTCTACTTCTTCATCTGTCCCTGTTCATATGTATGTTGTATTGTACTCCAAATAAAACCATTATGTTTTCAAACACTTAACCTTTAAGGAGCTGGGTTTTTTTATAGGAGTGTTTTGTATAGCAGTTTTTTTAATATCTGTAGAAAGAAGTGGCAGATCAGTAAAGAATCTTGCTAGAAATGTGAACATGTAAATTACAGGTTCATGCCCAAAGCCACACCACATCAAACAGCTGTAAAAAGGTGTACCAGTGGCAGGGCTGGGAAAAGGCCGGTGTGTATGTGCTACAGAAACTGGCATTTAACAGTGCTTGTCTCAGAAGCTGCTTGAAGTGAAATGGATCATTTTTCCTCATTCTTTCTCAAATTGGCAAAGCTGTTAAGGCTGTTCAAGCAGTGATGCCCCAGTCAAATCTGCCATACATTTGCAGTCTATAAATTCTTGTGTTGTCCTTTTTCCCTCACTGGTTAAGTAAGATTAGTTTGGGATAAAATCCTCTGTCTAGCATTATATTACTGCTGTAGCACGATAGTAGGGCTTTATGGGGTGACATACTCCTCATGCAGTGTTAGTTAAATTAATGAAAGGTATTATTTTGCTCCTTGTACAGTCACTAAAATGTTAAGTTCTTAATAGGGATGTACAAAAGAGCTTTCTGGCCTGTGCTTGCTCAGAGCAATTGTGTTGACACGAACAGGTGTACTTGTCTGGGTGAATATTGTGTTTTTCTTTGTAATGAAGCTCATTTTAATGAGATTGGTTACTATTTCTAAAATGGCAGGTAAAGGGTGAAGAAAGGCAGAGAATCTCATGATTTCTGCTGGTTTTCTCTTTTCTGATAAATCTTTGGCTGTTGACTTAGCTGGAATAAGTCTCTCTGATAGGCCTTCATTATCTGCTTAGAGACCATTTCAACAAGAAAGTACTCTCTCAACTTCAGAATATGGATAGGTCTCAATGAAATAAGTTGGCTGTAGGCAAGTGTGGTTACAGACCTTGTTATCTCCTCAAATGAGTAAGGCAAATCTTGTAGAGAACTGTGCAGCGCAAAAGTGAAACACTGACTTCGATTACCTGTCTTGCAGATTGCCAGTTTAGTGAGTACAAGATCAGTGTGATGCTGTCATTGGTTTGTGTTGCACAGTGGCTAAGGTAAAGGTCTTGTGTGGAGCTCTTGAGGAAAAATACATCATCTGTCAAAGATGATGTACCTGTCAAAGAAGACCTGGAGCATTATACAGTAGCGATTCTCTTTTCGTTGAGGTAGGTACAATATTTTTAAGATGGAGCGGACATCTGAACCTCTCCTGGTTGTGTCTGATGTTTCTAAACCTTCACTTCTTTCCCTGAAGTGTAAATTCCAATTCTGCTTTTACCAGCCTTTATTTTTCAGAAGTTCATTATACTGGTCAAATAGACATCATCCATTTTTTCCACTTCAGCTGCTAATTCCTTAGTTATGCCTGAAAGGAATGTTTAAAAAGAAAATTTCTCTATAACTGGCTGATCTGCAGGAATCAAATCTCTTTCAAGCTGGGTGGGGTTTTTTTGCTTGCAAACTGAAGCATGTTTTCTACAGGAATGACATCTAGGCAGCTCAGCTTCACTAGTATTGACTCTGAGAGCTAACAAACAATGCTGTGCTGTAACAGTGACTTGAGCAGTTGGTCATTAATAAATGAGCTGCATGCTACCTTCTTAATGAGACAGTATATTACCTGATGTTCTGTAACTGTTCATAAAGTACTCCTTAATCTATTTTTCTCTTGTGGATAATAGCCTTTTTTTTTTTTAAATGTCCTAAGATGAATACCAATATATAACACTTAAACTGCAAGTGCTCCTCTTTATTTGAAAGACCAAAGTCACCTAGGTTTGCCCTCCTTATCAGAGTTTCCTCTCAGACATACCCTGAAACATTATGCAGCCTATTTGGACTCAACTCTTCTCCAAATAAAGGTGGGTAGATACATGTCATTCTATTTCAGTAGTCTTAATATCTAGAGACTTCGATTTTTATCATCTTTCTATTTATTATTTTTAGGAACCTGTTAATGTAGTGTCTTGAAGTGTCTGTTGTAAGTGATGGTGATGCTGAGTGGTTGGTGCAGGACTCTGACAGGGCAGCTCACGACTGACAGCTGCTGGTGAACAAGAGAGCTGCCCTGTGACCTCCCCAAACTGCAGGCAAGCTTTGACAGAGAGAAAGCATGAACTGGCAGAAGACAAGCAGCAGAACTGACTGAATAGGATTTTTTTATTTTAGTGAGGTGACAGTTTGTGGCGCTTTTGCTTTACACAAGCAGGTTCTGAGGTCTGGGTGAGTTAGGTGCAATTCTGTGAACCAGAACTGCATTGAGTGCACCTCTATGGAGGGAGTACCCTAAAAAACCCCACAGTTAGAAGATGGATAGAGCTGTCGTGCTAAAGAAAAGCAAGGAAAATAAAAAGAGGGACTCAGGCATGCTTTCTTGGGGATAAGGCGTCCATAAAGATGCTTTATATTATTGATCTCTGGAGACTGAGGTAGTGCAAAACAGTTTTAAGGGTGATTAAGGGGCTGGATATCACTTCAGGGTACAGACCTGTCCTGGTTTCGCCTGGGATAGAGTTAACTTTCTTAAGATCTTTCCAGATCTTAAGATCTAAAGATCTGGAAATCCAGCTGGATTCTTTCTTTCTCCTAAAGTAAGGAAACATGGAGCTTAGAGTAGCAACTGTGAACAGTGAATCCAAACAGAAAAAAGATATGTGGGAGCTGCTACTCTCTCGGCTGTGTATCTGCCTCCCTTGATAGCATCACTACACATTTGCAGAGGCTGTAGAGACTCTTCCATCACTTCCCTTTGATAATCATCTAATATGCTAGCAGCCAGCATGTTTCCATTTGGAAGGGGGTGCCTCCAGGAATGGCAGAGACTGAACACTAGAGCTGGCCCCTGCTGACACTTTGTCCTTCTCCCACATATGTGATTCATCAAGGAAAGCCCAGAGGGTTTATTTGTAAATCTAGGGGTTATAGTCCTACATGTTGGATGTAGCATAATAAAGTCCAGGCTACCTTGTGGAATTATCTAGGCGCTGTCTATACCAGACTTCTTCTACTGCTGCTTATTATTCCTTCCTCCCTTCTTTCTGTCTCTTTTGGCAATAAATCTGTTAAGCTTCTCTCCCACCCTCGAATCATGGTCCCCAACCTGTTGCTAGGACTCTAGACTCCCTTTTTGCTTGTGTTTTAAGTAGCTGGGAGAAGCGCTTGGCTTCTTACTGTGCTGGTGTCAAGAGATGCAAGCCCAGTACTTCCAGTTTTGCTTCAGTGAGAAATGAGATTCTTTGCTTTGTTTACCAGCTTCTGATTAGGTTTACATAGGGCAGTTGGGCAGTTCTTATGCTGTCCCATCAGTCCCTGGCCAGCTGTGGAGATGAACCCCGACCCTTTCTGACCCACTTCCCCCAAACCCCACACTCTCAAATTTGTTAGGTATGGGGTGGGGGGAATTTCTTTCTAATCCTCCTTTAACATGAGCAGTGAAATGATCAGAAGTTCTTGCATGTGTCTATTGGGCTTTATCTTCAGGGACAAAGATAAGCCTCTAAGTCTTCCCCCAACCCAAATAAAGGAAGTTCAAAGGAGATGAAAATCTTGAATAGCATCAGCAATAGCATCTTGATTATCCGAGGTGTGTATGGAAAGTCCCACAGCAAGAGTTCCTGAGTGTTACCTGTTTAAATACCTTTAAATATATTTAAAGCCTGTCTCTCAAGGAGCCACTGCATGACAGGCACTTTGCTGTGTGCCTATGTGCATGACCACCTTTAAAAATAACTCATAGTAGTTTGTGATCTGAGCTGCTTATGAGACTGACATTTGTGAGAGAGGCAAGGATTCATTTCATTGCATCTGAACTTCCTGATCTGGCCTGACCCAAGCCGAGGACACCACACCTCTCTGCCTGCACAGTCTCCCCAGTCCATTAGTAAACTAGTTTGAAATGTAATGGGAAGGAGGTACAGAGCCAAAGAAATGTTTAACTTGATTATGCTCATCAGTAGCAGTAATCTATTCACACAGAAGCATCCCAAGTGCTAGTGAGGTGCTATTTTTTTAAGGCTGTCCTGCCTGCAAGTTATTAAATGCTCTAAGTTATTTATAAGCATCATTTGTAATAAATCCCACAGGCAGTGACAGACATTTAACTTTTTAATAACTTGGGAAAGTGTTTGTGATGTAGGACAGTTAACATATCTGTAGCTTCTCAGTGTGTGTCCTTCAGTTTAATAGCTTATGGATCTAAAATTACCTTGGATTTTTCCTTCCAGCAGAGTTCAGGGTTACCCATGAGACATATTCCCAGGGCTAGCTGGCATGTTGCAATTCTGCGGGCAAGGCAAGAACTGCAAGGATGTTGCAGAAGAGCCACAAGCTCCCTCAAAACTGTACTCTGGGAGGGTTTGGCAAACCCTGATGTTTTCCAATGACAACCTCCGTTTCTAGCAGCGCTAAAACCCACCGTGAAGAATGGATTCACTTACAGGAAATGCATAAACCTCTCGCAGTCACCTTTTCTAGCGTGCAAAAAAGTGGCATCCCACTTTGTGACTTTGCTACTACAGGTGGCTGGTCAGCAAGTCCACCAGAGCGGTTCTGCTGGTCTCAACAACGCTGCATGACATACTCTGCAGTTTGGGCTCGTGTCCAAAGGCCCCATGGTAGGGGTTCTCACCCGCAGCTGGATGCCTCGGCTCTGCCAGTGCCTGATGGGATGCTGGAGCAGCACACACAGTGCTGGCAGGGAGCAAGTTGCTGGCACTGGCGGAATGAGACGGACAGCAGCTGAGCGGGTCTTATTTGTAAAATGGACCTGAAAGGTGCCCAGTCCTGGCATGAAAAAAACCACATTTAGATAGAGGAAGGAAGCTGAGTCCCTGGACTTGTTCAGCACCTTTTTATTGCTACAGACACCGCTGGTAGCCTCCTTCACTGGGAGACCTGTCTGAAGTGGTTGAGCTCAACGTGTGCCTTGGCAGCGGCCCAAGCACACAGGGTTCATGTTCAGACCTGGCATCTCAGTGTGCGTTCAGACGACCCAAAGGCCTCCTAGGTCCTTTTGCCTCCACAACGGGCCACAGACACCTTCTCCCAGTGGCCTTCATATATATTTGGTCCCTGCTGCTTAAAAGTATTTTAAAACAGCAGCCCCTCAGAAAAGTTTATCTGCAGCAGTGGGGTTTGAGCATGAAGGTAAGTGAAAAAAAGACTGGGCTATTTCGCACTCTCACATACACAGAGCATGGAGAGGGAGGGTAGTATTCCCGGAGGGTCAAACTTGCGTGTTGTACTCAAGGCTGCAGCAGGCTGGGGACCTGCATGGCTGATAGGGACTGTTTCATGGCCACTTTTGGAACTGGGGAGTGTGCTGGGCTGGTTGGGTTGAGCATCGGGGTGCAAGTGACGGGATGCCCAAGCACCCGATTAGGACAAGGGACACTGGGAATAAAAGCCAGCTCTGACAGCCCTTAAGCCCAGGCCTAATGGTGTGGGAGCCCCTTCCCTGTGCTATCAAATCCAAGCTGGTGCCTCATGCACACAAATGCCACTCCCAGGGAAGAGAGCCCTGTGGGGAAAGAGTTTCCCATTTCCAAAACCAAGCTGCAGCCCCAGTGTTATTTCCTCGCTGTGTCAAGTCGGCATGTGAGCTGATAAAAATCCCTGGGCTCACATCCTTCCCAGAAATGCCAGTCAAAACCCAAGCAGCTGTTCACCCAAAGTACCAATTTTATAGTTCTGTGTGTGTCTATAATCTATTTACCAGCATTCCTACTTCAGTATGTGCCTGTTAATAAGATTAGTAATTAAAAAGCTTGATAGGAATTGGCAAGCATAGCTCCTCCGCCTTTCCCTCCCCTCCAAGCCGGGCTGGCGTGGAGTCTGAGGCAGGGCTGGCAGAGTACCTGAAGGAGTGAAGGCAGGAAGGCTCTGCTGAAACCTCTGCCTGCAAGTAGGCAATGGAGAAATCCCGGCCGCTATGGGACAATCCCCTGCAGTTTGTTTTCGCCTGCATTTCCTATGCTGTGGGGCTGGGAAATGTGTGGAGGTTTCCATACTTATGTCAGATGTACGGAGGAGGTAAGTGTGGCTTATGTTTCTTGCTTCCGTCGAGGAGGAGCGTGGCAAGCTTAAATCCAAAAGTATGCTGTCCATGATAACGCCCTGTCCACCCAGCAGGATCTGGGGCAGAGTAGAAGGTCAGGCTTTTTGTTGGT
The DNA here is from genome assembly GCF_034638445.1 of Ciconia boyciana. Lineage (NCBI taxonomy): Eukaryota > Metazoa > Chordata > Aves > Ciconiiformes > Ciconiidae > Ciconia > Ciconia boyciana. The sequence continues at coordinate 120,038,836 of NC_132935.1, read as the reverse complement.
GTGCAACCTCTTCTGTTGCTGCTTTATTTTACCTATTCTTTAGCATAAGGCTTTTACCTGACAGCTGCCCCAATACAGCAGCTTTTGTTTCCTAGAAGTGCAGAGAAACAGTGGGAAGGCCCATGTTTTCTGAAAAGATGGAGGTAGAGTGCGAGATGTAGGTCCACATGGTATTAATTTATAACTTTCTTGCCCCATTGAACAACTCTGAAGGCATCAGAAACTAGTTCAGTTCCTTGTTAGTTCACTTGGAACATACTGAGAAAGGGAAATGCTTCTGCTGATTTAATTTAAGGATCAGCTGTATCATTTCAAGTTGCTGTCATTAATGTGTTGTCTTTTATACAAAGCCTTATTTTAGGAGGTGATAACTTGGCTGCAAATCTGCCTTGAAGTTGGCTGAAACTCCTTAATCAACAGGAGTTCCACAGCTAAAGCCTCCTGGGAAGCTTTGAAAACAGGGAATAAATTAGTTTGGGCTCCAAAAAAAAGCTCTTTGAAAGTTTATCCTTCTCTTATGTCCAAACTGGAGCAAGAAGATGTCTGTATCATACCAGCCACAGATATTCTTCCTTAGAAATCAAAAGTCAGTTAATTAGATTAATTAAAAACCAACACTAATAATCTCTTCTAGTATACAGCTACCACTGGTTAATGACCATGTTTTGAAGAATCCTTATAAAAAGCCTCTCTTTATAAGCCATCCCAGTTTTATACTGCTTCTTGCACTGCATCCGTTGTCTTAGTGTTGGACCCATCTCAGCCGCGCGTTACGTGGCATGATGAGCATCTGTCTCATTTGCTTCTGATCTGCTTCTGCCTTTTCTTTCTTTCAGGAAGAAACACACTGAGATGTTTAAGTGCTTTTTGCTTGTTTTGTGCTTGTTTTGTTGGCTTGTAGCGTACTTCTAAATGCACGTGCGGTGGTAGGAGTTGGTTCATGCTGTTTGTTGAAAAGCCAGCTCAGTGCTGGGACAGCATCAGAGCTGCTCTGTGGGGTCAGGTCAGAAAAATCCAGATAATACACTGGGTGAAATTACAGCAGAAGCTAGATGCTGCTGTGGCTGAAGCTTTCTTAGATGTTCCAGATAGCAGAACTGATAGACGTGAAGCAATCTTGGGTGTATTCCTCTACCCAGATGCTTTTGAGGGTAAGGACTTCATGCCTGACACAACACTAGCACAAAGCTTAAAATGCAAGTGTTTCTGTACGCAATTAAACTGCACATGATTAGTTCGCTAGCAGTCTTCTGGCAGACATCTGGAAGGATAGCAGAACTCAGACCCTGGGGTCTTTGCGTGGTTTGTCCTCTTCTTATCAGCCGTCAGATGGTGATTCTCTGAAATGTAGCCAAAACTGGAAGACTTGATTAACCAGAAAAAAAGATTCCATAAACCCAAGTATTTTCTGAAAAGCATGTTTTTATAAGAGTAGTTTCTCCACTACTTTTGTCCTCCCTGGTTAAATTTGCCAGGGGAGAGGCAGCTCTCCCTGCTGTGAAACTAAAACTCCCAACAGCAGGCTTTGCTTTTCTTAATTGTTTTTCACTGCCCTCTTAAAAATGATTAGGTGGCTTTCCAGGGGTCTGCAAAACCCAAGCAGACAAAACATCGTTTCAGGAACTTAAAAGCTGGATACAACAGGCACTGGGCTTAGGGAGGATGCCACCAACTGCTCGTTTGGCATCTTCCTCGTAGAAAAGCACGGAGCCAGTCCCTGTCCTGCCCAGCAGAGCAATAGAGCCCTTATCACTGAGGATACTCATAAACAGGGTACTTGCAGACTTTACCATGTCCTGCCTTTCCGTTCATCAGCATATTGCCTCCTTCTCCTTGCTCATCTCCAGAGACCTTGACCCGAACAGAGCAAGGGGGGTTCAAACCTCGTAGGTGCAGTTAGTCTGTCCGTAAATAGGCTGGGCTGGGCTGGGCTGAAATGACACTGGGATGGATTTACAGCAGGGCGGGAGCCTGGCAGCACTCAGCGGTGAGCAAGGCAGGCCCTGGGCACCAGGCGGGATGCTGAGCAGAGGCGAGGGTGCCGCTGGCCAAGCTTGGTGCCTTGACCAGACCCGGGGCACATTCCGCCTGTGGTGCCAACTGCAGGGGTCTGGCCTGGGGGCTGGTTTTTGCAGGCGGTTCGCACCGTAGGGAGCCACGCTGGGTGTAAATGAGCAGGGAGGTTAGTGGAGCTGTGCTGGTTTACAGCGGATAAGGAGCTGGTTCATACAGCTGCCCTGAGTCACTTATATGAGGTATTTCGGTTCTACCCTTTAGGAAAAGTAGCGTCAGGAGCAAGATCTGCATGCAAACAGGGTGCAGAGCAAGGGGCAGGGGGCTCATCCCCAGCACCCCCAGCTGCAGGGGGGCATTGGGGTGAAGAGCAAGCCTGGAGGCACTCCTCCTCCTTGCAAGGCGGCAAAGCCAATGCCAAGCATGTGGCAACGCTGCTGGGAGGGCAGAAAAGCCTTCGCAGAGGGCCTAACGCTGATTCCCCCCACGGTACACGGCAAAACTTCCCTTGGTGGCTGCTGGGGCAGCTAGCACCCTGCCAGGACAGAGTGGCTGCGGGAGCTCGTAAACCTCCGACAGCTCCCTTGCAGCATAGGAAGTTATCTAACAGACTAACAAAGGGGTTCTTAATAACGATAGAGCCAGGAGGTGGGAAATTAATTCCCAGAATAAACAGGATTATTGCTCGGTGTTTATTTCCAGTTCTTTGCCTCAGTCGCTCCCGGAGTTCATTCCTCTGTGGCGCTGCACTGAGCCCATTGCGAGGAATGTTAATGCCGCAGATTAAATCCTAAATAAGAGATATTTACGTAAATATTTTTGGCTTGCTGTAAAAAGGGAAGCAGGAAAGCCTTCGCAAAAAATCCAGTTTTTGACTCAGTCAGCAGCTCTTTCTAAAGTGAGCCCCAAGTTGAGGACAAGGATTTTTTTTTTTTTTCCCCAGCAGAAATTTAAGCTGAAGAGCATCCTGGTTGCTGGGTGGGAAGGTCCTTTCCCCTCCCTTGCCATCTGCCCACCCGTTCCTGCTGTTCCTCTTCTGCAGGAGCATCCCTTGCAGCTCTCTGTGGCAGGGAAGCGGGGACGAGAAGACGTGGGGCAGGGAAAGGCCGTGTGCCTCTGTCCCAGGGTCTGCTCCCACAGGTGGGACCTTGGGGGAAAAGGGAAAAGCCTTCACCCTCTGCTGGCATGTGCAGGCTCAGCATGGGTTTTTGGGGGAGTTTTTTTTGTAGTTTTGGGGTTTTTTTTAAGCCAGGCCAGACTTCAATATGTTACTTACTTAGAACTCTATTCAACGCAGATGTTTCTGTTACTTTTTCATTGAGCGATTTGGCTCTGCCACAGACCGCCACACACAAAGTAAATCTTTCCCTCGTCCTCTTTCTCTCATTATCTTTTACGAGGTTTGGCTGGCAGTTAGTTACCCTTTAACAGCCCCAGCCCCGAACATTGCTCAAACCGCCCGCAAAGCACCTGGGCAGCCCCGCCGTGCCAGGGTGGCGACCGGCACATTTTAACAGCAGAAATCCCAGCGCTGCCAAGTCCGGGCGGAAAACTCCCCACGCCCAGGCACTCAGTGCCCACCGGCATCTGGGATGCCACCTGAAACCCCATGAGATGTCCCTCAGCGTTATGCCGTGCCCTCAATACACAAGGTGCCTGGACAGGACCCAGCTCCAGCCACCGCCTGGGACACTAATGGGGCGATTTGACCATGAATAGGGCAACCTGGTGTTTATTACGCTGCTGATCTGCTGAAGACCGTCTGTTGGGTTTTTCTTGCAGGTGGCTTTTTGATCCCGTATTTTATCATGCTGATCGCCGAGGGGATGCCGCTGCTCTACCTGGAGCTGGCTGTGGGGCAGCGCATGCGTCAGGGCAGCATCGGTGCCTGGAAAATAATAAGTCCCTACCTCTGCGGTGTCGGTATGTTCTCAGTTTGGAACTTCAGTTTTAAGCACCTGGGGAAGATGGATGCTTTGGAATGGAGAGCTTTATCTTCCAGCGCGGAAATCAGGCAGGAGATGGGGTTTTACCGGGTCTCACCAGGCTGAGCAAAGCAGTTACCCAGATGCCTCACGGCATGCATTTACCCTGTCCCTCGCAGGACACTGGGGTCAGACCCTGGCTTGCTGTACCAGGTCCCCAGCCACAGAGGTGTGACAGCCCCTGCCCTCAGGCAGATTGCCCAAATCACGGCGTGAAGGCCAGCACTTAACCCAGCCCCTGGGGCTGCCTGCACTGGGCTTTGACCCCAAGAGCATCATCCCAATAAGCTCAACACCGAGTGATAAAATGGTGTCTTAATTTCCTACCGTCGCTGCCTACCATTTACCAATGTCCGCTCTCAGCTACATTATTATGTTATTAAATTACCTCGATAGCCCAAACTATCGCTAATTTGCTTACATGCACATTTTATTTTTAACGATACCTTGAATATTCACCCCCCCCAGGGGCTAAAGTATAAAATCCAGTGCAGGATAGCCCTGACGGGAGGAGGAGGAGGCTGCAGCGGCGGGGGCATGCCCTGTGCATGGGGCTGTGCAGAGGCAAAGCCCCCTGCCCTGTGCCGGCTGCGGTGCTCCCCTGGGGTGTTACGGGGCCCTGGGCGTTTCAGGGTTTCACCGCTGACCAAGCACCTCCCTCTGTGCCCACAGGCATCGCCAGCGTCATTGTCTCCTTCTTCCTCTCCATGTACTACAACGTGATAAACGCCTGGGCCTTCTGGTACCTCTTCCACTCCTTCCAGGTGCGTGGGCACCCAGTGGCACGGCTCGGCCCCGCCGCAGCCGTGGAGGGTCACGGTGGCTTTGCATTGGTGCTGGACATTGCCCGGCACCATCGTCAGCTGGAGGGGACCAAAAGCTCCAGAAACCCTCCCAGGGCTTTTCAGGGGGCAGGAGGGGGAAATGAGGCAGTGGTGTCCCTCTCTGGGGGCTCCCCAAGGGCATTGGGGTGTCTTCTCCTCTCCATGAAACACAGGTCGAGGCCAGCCCCGTGATGACTTGCTTGTATGTGTCTTGGTGGCCATGTTGTCCTGCACCCTGGGGTGGGTCTGTCCGAAGGCAGAGGAGATGGTCAGCCCTGGGGGAGAAGATCAGGAGGGTTATCCCCAGGGGAGAGGGTCAGAGAAGCTCAGTCCTCAGGGAGAGGGTCATCCCCAGGGGAGACGGTCAGGACCAAGGCAGAGGGTCAGCCCCAGCCCCAGGCAGCACAACGCGGGGACAAGCAAGCCCCGGACAGAAAGCCGTCCTCGCCTTCATCCCCCCTCCGGCTCTCCCCACCATGCTGACGGTGTGTGCTCACCCCACGCCCCTCCCTTGCAGGACCCCCTGCCATGGGCCACCTGCCCTCTGAACAGCAACCGCACCGGCTATGAGGAGGAGTGCGAGAAGACATCGTCCACCCAGTACTTCTGGTACCGGCAGACCCTGAACATTTCTCCATCGCTGGAGGCCAGCGGGAGCATCCAGTGGGAGCAGGCTCTCTGCCTGACGCTGGCCTGGCTGGTGGTCTACCTCTGCATCCTCCGCGGCACCGAGTCCACTGGCAAGGTGAGAGGCTGGCACAGCCCTGCCAAGCCCCAGCAGGATGTGGGGAGGATAAATGAGCGCCGAAAAGGCAGCGGCCATGGCTGTTGTTACTGGGGGTTATGGCATCTCCCCAGGGGCAGACGGACCTGCTGCCTCTGCCGATCTGTTAAGTTGCAACTGAAGAAGGCTCCACCAAAACACTGAGGGATATTAAAAAAACAAAACAAAACAAAAAAAACCCAGAAAAGTCCTTTAAATGCAGGCACCTCTGCTGCAAAACTAGCCACCAGGCTGCTGGCCCTGCGGAAAGCCACTTGCCACAGCAGAGCCATGTCAGGAGATGTCTGTTCCTCAGTCTTTGCAAGAAAAAAAAGATGCCTACCGGGCATTTTTGCTCACTTTTTATTCACAGCAAAAGTTATGAGGAAGCGGGGAAAAAAAGCCATGTCCTGGCTGAGCCTGCACTAAGAAGCAAGCCGAGGGCTGTAATCCCCAAATCGTATTAGCCAAACACAGAAAGCCAAGAGACTGTAAACCAGGAATAACCTCTTAAACTTTCTGCAGCTGGCTTTGTGGGCAAAAAAGAAGCAAATAAATAGCCAAGGCGCATTGAAAGCGCATCGTGAAGGCGGAGTCTCATCGGGGGAGCACAGGGGGCTTCCCCTGCATCCCCTGTGCGTTGGAAGCAGGGCTGTCCCGCTGGGGAAGGTGAAGCTGCTGCAGTTCCAGGTGTGTGACAAGGAAAGGCAGATGCCCACTGGCAGCACAGGCAGGTGCAAATCAGAGGAATAGTTGGTAATTGCCCATCTGCTTCTCTTACCAAGAGCATGGGAAGGTATGTTTTTTGTGAATTAGTGTTTGTCTAAGTTTATGCGTGAACCATTGGGATACCTCCCTTTCTTTTTTTTTTGGCATGTGGCTCTTGCCAATGTGGAGATTAAACATTCAGATTCAAACTCAGGGGTTTGCTCAAAAGCTCATGGAAGACAACTGAAAGATTTAATTCCCCCCATTCCCCATCTGGGTTACATTAAGTTAAAGTCTTTTTCACATCAGAATTAAAATATTTTCAGTCAAGTTTGATTTTTGACCTTTTATGAGGTCTGCTCACCTTCCTCCCAGAGCAGACGAGGGATGACCTTTGCCTAATGCATTCTTGACAGATGGTTGCAAACTGGTGCTACTCCACTAAATGCTGCAGAACTGACTTTGTAAATGCTGCAAATGTTTTAAATGACATTCTTATTTTTCCAATCAAAGAGAAGACTAGTGGGAACATTAGCACATTAACATTAGTGAAACAAGTTTTTATTAGTAGTAAAAAACTTGTTTCACTAAAACCTAAATCTAAAGTTAGCTTGATCTGAAAATATTTGTTTAAAGACTAATACAAGGTAACAAATACTTTACATGAAGCATTTCCATTATTGTAAGTGAGAAAGAGCCGATCTATTACGGCCAGTCTTGTGTATTCTTTAGACCAAGGTATTTCCCCTCCTTCCTCCAGGTGGTCTATGTAACAGCCTCTTTGCCGTACTGCGTTCTCATCATATACCTCATCAGAGGACTAACACTTCATGGAGCTGTGAATGGGCTCATCTACATGTTCACACCAAAGGTACAGTAAAATCGTACTGAATTTTTCACGAAATGTTACTAGTCACTAAACGTGTAGGTTTTTAAAAGGTGGCAATGCTCCTTTTCCTTATGTTGAATTTTTGCAGCAGTAGCTCAGGTCAGGCAGCTGGAAACCCCGGCTGGGAGCGGCTGGAGGCTGTTCTGCCACGGTGCCCGTAAGCTGCTTGCTTTCTCCTGCAGAAAAAGACCTGTGCATTAACATAACCCGTAGCGTGTTACTTCCAGACCGAGCAGTAACCCTGCCCAAAATACACCCGTGAGCTAAAACGGGTGCGCAAAGGGTCCCATCCCCATCCCTGCAGGCTGGAAGGGGCAGTGCTGGCCATCCATGCACAGCTTCACGCTCTCGCTCTCCCTGTCGGGTTTTGCAGCTGGAGCAGCTGTCGAACCCCAAGACGTGGATCAGCGCCGCCACACAGATCTTCTTCTCTCTGGGCCTGGGCTTTGGCAGCCTCATCGCATTCGCCAGCTACAATGAGCCCAGCAACAACTGCGAGAGGCATGCCATCATCGTCTCACTGATCAACAGCACCACATCCATATTTGCCAGCATCGTGACTTTCTCCATCTATGGCTTCAAGGCGACGTTTAACTATGAAAGCTGTATAAACAAGTAAGAGGCTGGTATTTCACTTGTTTTCCACCGCAAGCCGTTCTGGGGAAGGTAAAGGGGGGAGGTAAATAAATAACAGCACACGCTGCTGCCAGCGCTGCCCTGAGCCCAGCCGTGATACTGCTCTAATAAAGCTAATGGTGTGATTTAAAGCGATGAAGGCTGAGATGAAAGGTCAGAGCTGGCGTGCCTTTTGACACCTGGGTGCCGCTTCCAGGCACAGGCTGGGTCGGGAGGATGAGTTTGCCTCGGCGAGTCACAGCAGCACTTTCCCCTGCACCCCAGTCCCAGCACATGCTTGGGGGGGGTGCGGGGGCTGATTAATAAAATGTAATGATGCTCAGATTCCCCCCCCTTTAAGGCTAAGCCCTGTGCCAGGAGCTCAGCCTCCTTAGCGGTGATGCTCTGGAGGTGCGCAGCAGCCTGCAGGATCGCGCCCCAAGGCAGCAAGTTTGCATGCAGTCCCTGGCACAGGTCCCACAGCCGTTACACTTTTACTCATATTTTTACAGCTTTCAATCTATCTGCTGATCAGGGAGGAAACCAAGCTGCTTGTCCCCTGCTCCTTGCCAAAAGGCTCATTAAATTGGTGGGGTGTGGACGTGGGACCGGAGGGCAAAGGGGAAGAGATGCCAGCTGGCACTGGCCAGCACCCAAAATACCTGCTGGCTCCCTCCCAGGTGCCCGAGAGCGGCAGCTGGGGTGCAGGAGCTGCTCCATCCAAAGCAGAGATGAACACGGGGCTGCTGGCATCCCAGCACTGCACTGGGGGTGCCACGGCCACGGCTCCCACCCAGGGAGACCAGAGCCCTGGGGCTGGCAGAGCATTCCTGTGTGGGGGCCCATGGAGAAGGGGATGGGCTATAAAACTGGCATGAGTTTTATACCTTGGCCTGAAAGACATTCAATTCCAATAATCTTTCCCAGGGTGATCTTGCTGCTGATGAATGCTTTCGACCTGGAGGAAGGCTCTTTAACAGCAGACAACCTCAACGAGATGAAAGACTACCTCATGGCCACCCACCCACAGGAATACACGCAATTATTGCCGCAACTTAAAAACTGCAGCTTGGAAGCTGAACTAGATACGGTGAGTTGCCGCTTTGTGCTGGTGCCTGGGCTTCGCTCGTGCCTTTCTTCCCACCAAGCCTGGGCAGCCCCTCAGCCCCACACAGGCACGTCCGCACCCCCAGGAGCCACCTGGCCAGGGGCTGTGGTGGGGCTCATTTCTCCACCTTGGGATGAGGCGGGGGGCACCGGCTCAGCTCGGCAAGGGGCTCGCTTGGCTCGTTAGCAACTGAGCCATGTGGCGATGCAGCCAGACTGCTGGCTCTAGCTGTGGGACAGGGCAGGTCGCAAAGGTATGGGGCAAATGTTCTTGCTACGAGCGGGACTGGGCCAGTTTCTATCCGGTTTTAATAAATCGGTGGAGATCTCATCTGCCTCTGCTGTGCAGAACTGCTACCACGGGTGTATTTTGTCATTGTGGAGGATCAGTCTCATATGTCCCTGTTCTTATGTCCCTTATTGAGCTGAGGAGCTGCCCATAACTCACTTCTTCCCCCCGTCTTGCCGGCAGGCTGTCCAGGGGACGGGACTAGCATTTATAGTCTATTCTGAAGCGATCAAAAACATGGAGGTGCCGCAGCTGTACTCCGTGCTCTACTTCGTCATGCTGCTGATGCTGGGCATTGGCAGCATGCTGGGAAACACCGCTGCTATCCTCACGCCGCTGACTGACAGCAGGTTCATTGCTGCCCGTTTCCCCAAGGAGGTGATCTCAGGTAAGCACCTGCCGTGAGCAGCATAGGCCACGCAGGGAGAGAGCACGTGGGTGCAAAAGCTTTCGTGTCCCACAGCTGCTGAGGGTCCCTCTTTGACATCAGCTGGAGCAGAGAATATCAAATATGCTGCTGGAAGGGTTTGGCTACCCTTGGGAAATCCTGCCCAGCCTGTAGAGCACTTTCCCTCGGGAGCTCTGAAAGCACTAGGGCAATCATGGCTGTGTATTTGCAGGCTTCCCAGCACACCCCAGCTCCTTCAGACTGGTGTCTACTCACCACCGAGTTCCACCAGTGAAACTCAAAGGGTTGGGAGACAAGTCAAGATACCTGCAGTGAGTGGCTCTTCAGTCACATCCCTGGTATACCAACTGCGAACCACCTCAGCCTTTGGCCAAAAGTGATACACGCTCCCGTTGGGGCATGGAAATCAGTTGTCCCACCTTAAAACCTGTTTTAGTTGGATGCCCAGCAGTAATAGCAGATGCTGTGCACACACACACACGTGACAAGGCTATAGCCAAGACTCGGTTGTCTTGACCCTGCTGGGATGATGTGCTGTGACCGTGCAGGTCTAAGGAGCAGCAGTTTAAGGGTACACCAGCATAGTCACACACACAGAGACAGGTGTTTTCCAAACGGAAAAAAATTATCTTTCTCCTCTGAGAACACCGTTCCCCAACAGAAATCAGTAGAAATCCCACCAGCTTTTTAGTCACAAAAAGTATGACATTTCTCCCATGCGATTAGATTTCCAGGTGTAACAGCAGGGTCCCTGTTTTATCCACACAGGTGTTGTGTGTTTCATTAACTGTATAATTGGCCTGATCTTCACCATGGAGGCTGGAAATTATTGGTTTGACATATTCAATGACTATGCAGCCACCCTCTCACTTCTGCTCATCGTGCTGGTAGAAACCATTGCCGTGTGCTATATCTATGGGATAAGAAGGTAAAAGCTTGAACCCTCCTTTCTTCATAGTGGGATAAGCAGGGGTGTGACCACTGGCCAACATGCAGGGCCAAGAATAAAAATACAACCTTGGGTTAATTTTTTCTCCTACGCTATGGTATGAGCAAGGCAATGGGGTCTCCCCTGCTTTGCAGACCCCTTCCAGGATGTCAGGTTCAGGGCTGTGTGGGGGCCAGGCTGGGCTGACACCTTCTCTGCAGGCAGGGGAGTACTAATGAGCCGTACACACTGCTCCCTGCTCTTCTTGGCTCTGGCCTCAAGAGCACCTTCTGACGAAACTGTGCTTCTGCTTCCCCTTTCACAGCAATTCAGTGCGTGCACAACAGTGCCAGTAAGTCTGGTTTCAAACCTTGCACATCGCTGGTCTCCCAAGTCATCCCTTGTGGGTAAAAGCAAGATTCAGCATCAAGAAAGGTTTTACACGGCAGAGGTGTTTGCACTCAGGGCATCTGAAGGAAAAGGCTTTAGTATTTGCTTTGTTAGTCCACTAGCACAGTACATGTACAGGCACCTACATTGGTATTATGTCCTTGACGAGTTCAAAGCCTTCAAGTCAGATCCAGGTTTCCTGTGTCAATGTAGGTACCATCCCCAGCATTAGTACTTCCTCAAAGACAGTCGAGTAACAGTGAGAGCAACTCAACTACACAAAAACGAGCAGTGTGTTCTCCACATTACTTAAGCATAATCGCTTTTCTCCATCAGCTTACGCCAGTAATGGTCTGAGCTTACACTCCAGGCAGGATTTTTTGGGGACTTTTCCTGCTGTACCTATTCCTAGGCTAGTTTTCCGCAGCTTGGGATCCTCTCAGAAGCCCTGCTCTCTTTTTTATTTCAACCTCACTATATAATCCTGGTGAGCTAGTTCTTCAGACAATACCTCTCTGCTCATTACTCTTCTGGTCAACTATACTCGCCTTTCCCATCTTACATATTTAATTCTGTAGGTGGTTTCAAAGTAACGCAGATCAAAGTATCAACTGAACATATGCAGTTGTTCTCAGAAATATGTTGGTTTTTTTTTTTAAAACACAGATTTGAGAAAGATCTTCACACCATGATTGGACGCAAGCCAAACTGGTATTGGAAAATTATGTGGGCTTTTGTTAGTCCTTTGCTAATTATAAGCCTATTTATATTTTACCTCACTGACTATATCCTCACAGGAACGCTGCAATACCAAGCATGGGATGCCACACAGGTAAAATAGTTCTGGTTTGGGTTTGTTTTTTTTTTTAAACTTCCCTTAATTCCTGCAAGGACAGAGCCTTCCTTCCTAACTACATCGTTCCACAGAACTGCCTTCTGAAAGCTTGCAGCTGAAGTCGGGGCAACTCCTTAATTTTGTGGAAAGGGAAAACTTGACCTAGTGACAATAATGCCATGGTTCTGTAAAATGAAAGTAATTTCCCACTACAATTCTTAATTGATCCCTTCAAACAGTAAAATCTTATTCATGCTTATTGAAGACCCACATATCATCTTAAAAAATACTCTTTGAACAGAAAAATTACTTTTGAAGTGTAGTATTTTGAACAAAATGAGTGGTATTTTAACAGAACTGAGCTGCTGCTGGAATAAATAGTTTTCATAACCCACTCTGGTTTTCATAATTTCCATAGACATTTTTCTTCGTGGCCAAAACACTTTTGTACAAATGCCGAGCTGTGTATTTATCACAGAGGAATTACTACTGGATAAGTAATCACTGGTTTCATAACCATTTGTGGAAATATTCCTAGCGCACAGAAACAAATTACGCCTGTTGTTTTCACGTCTTCACTGATTTGGGACCCGCAGCAGCCCTGGCCTGTTGACTGGATGTCAGCATGAGCCCACAGGCTCCAGGAAAGGAACACAAAGACCTGACAGAGGTCAGGGCTGAGCCATCTCATTAAGAAACCTGAATCAAGCCAAAATCTGCTGTTTACCAAAGCTTGCAGAAGTTTTCCCCAGTGTTTTTGTCAGCAGCTCTGTTCTTGTCAATTTTAAGCTTGTATGGTTGGACAAAGAAAAGCACTGAGGACAGTTGTAGGCTGCTGCAGCCTGCAAGTGCTTCTCAGATATCCTGTTTAAATACACAGCTTTGCTCCAGACCCGACTTCCAGGACCCTGAAAACCACAGATCCCCCAGATCCAATGCTTCTTCTCTCCCTTGCAGGGGCAGCTGGTGACAAAGGATTACCCAGGCTACGCCCTAGCTGTGATCGGGCTGCTGGTGGCGGCATCCACCATGTGCATACCCCTGGGGGCACTAGTAACTTTTATAAGGAAGAGACTGAAGAGGGAAAGCGTTTCAACTGTTGCATGAACACTGACAGCTGGATTTGGGAAGACCTCACCCCCATCGTCAGTGACCGGGCACTTCTGGAAGACAGCAGCAACCATTACTTGTAGCAGCTATTTATAGAGTTGAGAATCGTGGGTGCTATATTGACCAAAAAGTGCTCTTAGGTTCCACAATGGTTTGGGGAAAAAAAAAAGCTCTTCTGTAACAAGATGAAGCTTTAAAATGGCCTCTGAAAGAGAGGGAAAAACAGAAGAGCAGCTCACAAAATGCTAGCTAGCACAAATTGACCAGCGTTATCAACCCATTACACATTAGGTAATTCTTTTCCACTCTGTTGTAGCACTGTCTATGTGGAAACATGAGCAATCAACTAAGCATGTTCCTGCACCAAAGTACTGGCAGATACCCTTACCATTCAAGAAAGCCATGCTTAAGCATGCACGTTATTTGAAATGACATCTGTATTTCATCAACAGATGAGACTGCTGAAGTCTTGTAAAGCAACCACAATAATCCCTTTCCTACAAGGGAAAAGTCAGTAGGATGGTATTCGAGATAAATGTGGCCAACACTGCTTCTTTTATACTTGTGTCCAGCAAAGAAATTTATGTATGTGTATATATACATATATATGAGCTGCAGAAGTTCTCTCATCTCCAGAAGTAAAATTCCAATTCCAGTATGTAATCATGCACTGTGCTGTACTTCATATTTTCTAGGGATGCACTTTAAGTACACTAGAAGAAATCTGTGATAAAGCTGCTTTACAGCCCCACCCAAACACAAGTATACCATATAAGTAGCTGTGACAAAGTTCATATCCAGGTATGCTTTAATTAGGAGATGTAACGATCCAGCAGTTCCACAGAACTGGTGAATTTCCCTATGTGAACATTTTATTAAAAAAGCAACATGTTTAAATTGTAAGCTTTATGTAACAGAAAACAGTAAAATTGTACCTATGAACTTTAAAAAGTCACTCTGAAGAACGACATTAGAGACACACTCATGGGATGCAGGTTCTTAATATAGTGTCTTAACTACATAACCATTAGAAGATGGCAAGTGCCTTGTAAAAGAGGGATTAATTTCAAACAAACATTGTTAAAGCACACCAACACAAGTCTCTTGCTCTGGGGCAAAAAGCAAGAGGTAACTGTACAGCCTTCAGGGGTGGGTGAAATCTCAACCATGACAACCAGCACCAACAAGACATGCTTACTCTGCAACAGCTGCTACAAATAGGACATGCGTCCCTCCCCAGACTTTGCTAACAAAGGAAAGACAACTTTTTCACATTTCAATTTATTAAAAATGGATACCATAAACAAGACCTGTACAAAAAAATAGCCGAAATTGCCTAGAATTTGGTAACAGTTGCACGGTGAGAAGTTATCGTCTTGGGCCCCCTCTTCCTCTTCCACGACCTCGGCCTCTGCCACGGCCCCTGCCACGGCCTCTTCCAGCAACTTAGCAGATGAAACAAAAAGGATAAATCAAGTGAGACCCAGGAATACTTTCATTTTGATTAAAACATTCTGCATCAAGCATAAACAACATAATGTCTCATCGCAGGGAAGCAATAAATGAGGTATCAAGTCTGTTAATTCTCAGTAAGTTTCAGACAGTATTTTCATCTTTTGTGTTAGGTTTTTCAGTATACAACTTCTGCAGACTACTGTCTGTCTTTGGCTTCCCTGCAGAAAACACGGGGATGTAACAGTTGGCTGCTCCCAAATGCTAGAGTAAGCCTGACAGAGAACTACGTATCCTCTTTTTTTTAATATAAAATCTAGTTTTTCAGGCATCAGAAAAAGCATATGCAAGACAGAGTATTTTGTTTACTATTCATTACAGCGGAAAAGATTTTTTTTGCCACAGCTCGCATTGTGGTTTATTATAAAGTATGCTGCTACAGGGAAAAGCAAGTTTTAACATGCTGTGAGATTCCCAAGCTCACCCTTTCTCAGGCACCATGTGAAAGGGCAGCATTTTGAAAGGATCCCAGCACCAAGCAGCTCCTGCTGTTTTCAATGATGTCTCTGCCCATTTCAAACATGATTCTCAGGCCAAGGTCTTAGCTGCGTGCTCCTACTTTTAAATACTGCTATTTAATGGTAAAGGGAAGACAGAATCACAGAATAATTCCGGCTGCAAGCAACTGCTGGAGGTCATATGATCCACGTGGTGATAACATCTTGTTTCTCCCCTTTTCCTAAAGAAATATGATCTCCCCCATCAGGCTGCAAGGCCACCTTACAAACCTTTGAAATTACTGGTTAATTTCAAACAAGTTTGTCAGTGTAAGGCTCAAAAAGATACCAAGAAACTTAAAATTCTGTGAAAGTGGGTGGCTGGGCAAGAGGCACACAGCAGCATCCACATTCAAGAAGCAGGCTGTAACAATTATTCTGTTCCATCTGAGGGTATGTAGGTTAGAAATGCAGTGAAGACAGAAAGAGCAGGGGCAGAGGACAAATCTGTGAGAAGGAAGGTGTCACTTGTTTTGCTGGTAATAGTCTGACTCTTTGTAAAACACGCGGAAGCATCAACACCTGACTAAATGATTACAGCATCTACATGCATCAGTAGACAGTTGTGTTCGCTAAGCGCCAGCACACTCGGACCCAAGGCACACGTGGCACGTACACCTCTCAGCCAGCATCCTGCCTTCCACCGACAATTTCATTTGCCAAGGACAGAGCATGTGTTATAAGCTTTTGAAGCCCAAGGGCATTTACAGATCAAGGGAAAGTGCAGCACAACACAGCTATGGTCTGAGAGTGCTTCAGTACAGTGAAGATGCAAGGAGTATTAAACCGAGGTAAATAGTGCTATCACAGCTCCTTTTCTTTCTTCAAAGTTAAAAAGAAATAGTGATGTTCTTGTTCACGTCACATCGTGAGGTTCAGAAAAAAAGGAATCCAACCACACTCCAATTTCTCCATGTGGTCAGATTATTTTTAATGGACATGAGAGGAATAGAACACTTTCAGGAGCTTTATCCTTATTCTCTATAAAGACAGCAGCCATAACACTTGCACTTTGTGATGCACACACCTGAGGGTTCCTTATACCATTTCAATAACGTAAGCACACCAATTCATAACATAGGCATGGACCAAAGACCGCAGATCCAAATACTTAAACACTAATTACAGGAGAATTGGTACGACATTATTTTAGAGCACAACTAGCTTTCACTTAACTTACTATTTTAAAAACACACAGATTAGCAGTTGGGCAAAATATATACTGCCTGAAGACACTCTACAGATTTTCTGGGGTTTACTGGATATTAATTTTTAACAGTGTGGATTAAAACTGAATTACTCTCTATACTGTTAGGTTTCTAAGGAAAAGGTTTTTCTTCAACAGCCTTTTAAAAAAAAAAGTTCCAGGAAGAGCACAGAATGGAACACTACTGGAAGCCAAAGCTAGAGAGCAGCTGCTCATCGGAATACAGCCTAGACTCCCTCAGATGCTCAAGTCTCTCAAATTCAGTTCTCAGACAGATTATTTTTATCTACTACCAAGTGAGATTTCAGTGAAGCATTCAGCCCTGCTCAAAGAGGCTGTTCTGTACTTTCTCATTAGGCTATATGAAGTTCCCCACACAAACTGGGGAAACACAGCAGACATTCGGAGAAGAGGAAATGTAAATCCCTTTGCTGTCAACTCTGAGACTGTGACAGGTTAAGATTTACTGAAGCTTAAAAACGTTTACATTTTTAAAAACATGTACAAAAAGCCATACACATAAATTCATATGAAAGAAAGCTCTACAGATGCTAAGAAGGTGGGCAAGGCAGACTTAGCCAGTTCAGTAGCAAATCCTCAAAGATGAAAGAACTAGCTGCCAAGTGCAGATATTAAGACACTCAAATCAGATGTCTTCAGATTCAGAGTACTAAAATGCATACAAAGGCAGAACAAACACGAACAGGCAGAACAAAGCACAAACCAACCTGCTTCTCTTTTCTTGGATTTGACTTTTGGTTCAACATCCACTAGCAAAGTATCCAGAGGCAAACTGTCTGGCAGAATGAAGTATCGGATGTTATTCCCTCGAATACTCAGCGTCTCCAGCTGTACCGGTTCTCTGTTCTTCAGTGTCATTTTCACTGCTTTGAGATGCGTATTCATACTGACATCCACTCCTGAAACAACACAAGCCTAATTTCAGGGATGAACGCCGATAAGATGGTCCCTTGTTGGTTATTTTCAAGTATGCACATGCTTCAAGTATTATCCTGTTCATTAACACCTACTTCTGCCATTCATTAATTAAGCCTCTAACTGAAGGAAACTACGTGTCTTTTTCTCCCTTAAATTAAGCTCGCTAATTTATCAATTGCTGCCTTCAACACCTCATTGCTAGAGATCTTTATCTAGGTCTTATCAACAGCCATAGCAATTTCGTAAATGGTTAAAACAATTCCTTTGAATAACAAATAAACTGCTGCTTATTACAGAAGCCCAATACCAGTCTTTCGACTCTTTTAAAAAGAAGCAAAACAAACCTTTGAGGAGGAAAAATAACCTGATAATTTCCTCTTTCTGTAAACCTTAGAAAAAGTCCAACTGCCAAAGAAGCATTTATTTTCTAACAAGATACATTTAATACTAGTGTGATATCTTCTATTAAAGTATGTGAAATACACTACTGCAAGGAACAATCATTGTGGTTACAAACCCCGTGAACAGCCAGCAGGTAAGAATTATACGGAATCAGTACTGTGCCCACTACGCAGTGCTAAGCATAATCCAAAACTAGAAAAAAGTCTCAGTTGAATGCATGTATTGAATAACAGCCTTGAAAAGCATTAAAAAGCGCCCTATATTAATTTTTATTTTGCATATCAAGTCTTGCATGGGATCTGATCTCAAACTCTGAAGATCAAAATGAGAGTAACTTTTTCAGATCAAAAATGTAGGCAAAAGACAGAAATTGTAGTTTACAAACACCTGCTAATTTAGTGACAGGGCACCCACATGAGCAAAATCTTTTGTGTGTTCAAACTTCTGTACAAACCACCCTTTGTGGTAAAAATAATTATAGTCTCATTTTATAAACATGGAAAGACAAATTGTAAGATGTCTTACCAAGGTAAATAACATAAGTAAGCAGCAGGCCAGAACCAGAAGAACCATTGTGCTGCACTTATTCCATATATTTTTCTGTCCTCTCCCCTGACCTCTAGATTTTACACGGCTCTCCAACACCCGCACTCCACCTGACCTGCCCCCTTAGTTTGTGTAACGTACGCATTACATGAAACCTGCCCCTTCAGCATGCCTGCTCTGGCCAACCCACACACCGAGAGGAAGCGGAGATTGTACAATTTGCAGCCGGTACTGCAATTATGAACATAGTTCACGCAGCAGTGTAAAGTGAAGATCGCCATTTTAGAAATATGGATTGCATTCAAAATTTTTACAGATTCTTAGCAGAAAATGAGAGACCTTGCTCAACAATTAAGCCTGCAAGAGCACCAAGGTCAGGAGACAAACAGTTTGTTTGCTTCCTACCTAGCTGGGTTCAACAGAGCATACTGCAATCAGATACCAGGGTGGTGCATTCAGGTCTAATCAAAGCCGATGGATCCAGGTGCAAAATAATGCCAGTTTTTAACTGCCAAATCTCAGTAGATTGCTACTGGCCAAAACAGCACCTAAGCAATCCCCTGGAATACAACTCTGCCAAGTTTGAATTTTATTTTTTTTTTAACGGTGTCTGGGCAGAAGAGCTTCTAAAAGTAGCCTGGGGTGAGTGAAGGAAAGGAGATCAAGCACGTTCATCAACTTAACTGTAAGGGTTTGCTTCATTAAATACGATGTGCCCCACCTACATACCTGATCATCTCTAAAGTAATGCCAACACGAATGTTCTCAGAACAATATCCCTCACTAGTACTATTAAAGCAAACAAAACAGTCCGCATGTTTTTTCAATACGTATGAGAACCGTATAATGAACTATCAAGGCTTTTCCTGCAGCTATCAGGTCAGTGACACAAAGAAGCACCTGCTAAACAATCACACCCACAAACTTATACGACAGACCTTTGGCAACAGCAGGGGACCAGATTCTTCCCGCCCGGACTCCTTTTTGCCCTCTACCCCCATCAAGATATATGTTTTCAAATCAGTTTCATGAAATCAATGCAAGTATATGCAAAGATGCATTTCCATATAAGTTCACCTTAACCAGAGCTAAAACACACTCAACAGAAATAACTGACTTTTAGATTAAAACTGCCTACACACAAAGTTTAACTGATTTAAGTTATATATAATATCAACGCTTAACATTCGCCATTTATCTGTACTACCATCAAAAAAGTCCCTCCTCTTCTGGCAATTCCGCTGTAACGTTTTTATATGACTATAGTTTATTAACAATTTCACAAATGAAAGTCAAATGTACTGAAACATCTTATAAAAATTTAGCTGTATATCCACTACCAGTTTGATACAGTAGTAAAACTACCTCACCAGCACTACCGTGCTGATAAAATTCTAAGAGAATACCATGCTTACACCAACGGTTTGGAAAAGTTTACTTCCTCCACACCCAAGCCTGTTTTTCTAAGCAAAGCCTGCAGTCAGGCTCAGAGGCTCCCAGGACTACAGCGAAATTTACTGCCTCCCAGCAACTTCTGCAAATGTCCAGACCCTTCTGTAACAAACACACCTTAAGCTTACACGTAAAGACATGAATTAAAAAGAACATCTCCTGCGTCTTACAGAGAAAATCCCCACAAGAGGGAGTACAAAACAAAAAAGCTCAGCCCAAACCACAGCTGCCAATTGTTAGCAGAAAGGTAGCAGGCAATAATTTGCCATAGTCTCCTATCCTGCCATACCTGTGATAGTTCCATGCACCTGTGTCCCATTCTTCAGTTCAATGGTCACAGTCTCATGGCTCAGCTTCATTAGAAACCTAGAAATTAAAAAAAAAATTGTTCACTCCCACATAAAGCCTTACATGTTTCACATCCTGATACAGAAAACCAATAGGCACGAGATATTCACACATCTCCAGCTTCCAAAGACAGCCTTCACAGAGCTCACAAATTCTGCTAAAGCCGTTTAG
This sequence comes from Ciconia boyciana, assembly GCF_034638445.1. NCBI lineage: Eukaryota > Metazoa > Chordata > Aves > Ciconiiformes > Ciconiidae > Ciconia > Ciconia boyciana. Next base: position 120,018,897 of record NC_132935.1, on the reverse strand, counting down.
TAAAGCTTTACACAAGGGCAAGACACAAAACCCCAACAAACCCCACGTCCCACTGAACCACCGGCCTGGGACACTTGACTGACGCACTGTTGAATCCAGCATCCTACTTCCAGGGCAAATGGTCATTATTGTACAAAGAAGGAAACATTTTAAAACTTGTTAATACCGCAGGAAGGTAATTCTAACCGAATCTGGGGTTTTTTTCCCCGCAAAAGAGTGCTTCTACTGAGGAACCTGCGCAGGCCCCACTCCAGGAGCCCCCCAGCCCCTTGCCGCACAGCTGTACCAGGCCGCCAGGCCAGGGCTGAGGCAGCGGTACGGGAGGGCAGGGCCTCCCGCCGCCAGCTAGCGGGTGGCGGCCCGGCCGGCGGCAGACCCCGCGGCCCAGCCCAGCAGGGCGGACAGCTCGCCGTCGTCGCCATCCGGTGGTCGGGAAGCGGCCGCTGCCGCCCGCCCCAACGGCCCGGGCAGGGGGAGGGGGCCAGCGAGGCGGCCATTAGCGCGCGGGCAGCCGTTGAGCGCGCAGGCTTCCTTGCCGCCGCCGGGCGCCGTCAATCCGCCTCCATCCGCTCACCTGACGAGCTTCATGGCGGCGGGAGGCCGGCGCTGCGGCCGGGCGGCCTTGGGCAGAGAGCGGCGGCCGCCCCGCGGGGAGAGGAGAGGCCCTCGGCGGGAAGGCCCCGAGGCGCGGGCGGTGCGGAGGCCTCCTCCGAGCAGGCCGCGCCGCCGCTGGCGCCAGGAAGCGGCCGCCGCCGATAGCGATGAATGGGCGGAAGCGCCGCCGCGCGCGGGCCGGAAGGGGCGGTGCCAGCTCCCCCTCAGTGGCCCAGCAGCGCGCCGCTGCCGCCGGTCGGCGCATGCGCGGGACAGGGCCGGTCCCCGCCCAGAGGGCAAGCTCGGCTTAAAGGGGAAAGTCCGCGCCTAGGAAGAGAGCGGGGGTGAGAGGGAAGGGAGGAGTGCGGCCGAGCTCCGCCGTCGTCTGTGAAAGCCAAGCTTCTCACAAGATTTCACTGCCTTTTAAACTAAATTAGTTCAAGTACTTTTAAAGTACTTGATTTTAAACCTGCTCTGAGCTTCAAAAAGAAAAGCTTCCAAGCAAAACAGAGAAGTACAACGTTTAAATGAATTTATTTTAAAAAAAAAAACTTACAGCTTCAAGATCCAAAATTTTATCAGTAATAATTTTGTCCGAGTGCAGAAACCTCACCACCTAGTGAAGCCCAATCAATTTAAAGGGTCCACGCTAGGCTCTTCCAAGTATTATTCCATCAGCTCAGAACCTGTGCATTTGGGCAAGCGCCTTTCAAGTCTGAGTTTGTGATAAGCTGATGCAACTGTCTAACATACCACAATACAACAACGAAGAAAAAAAACACAACAAGAAAGCTGATGTGTGCCTGCATGGAGAAGACAACTTGAATTTTCACCCTCAGCACCTACTGCTGTGGTCAATAAAACCCCTTGAAGCAGTAAGAAGTAAAATAATAAAACCCCCAGAAGAAGTAAAGAGCCATCAGCACTGAGCAGAGGCGACACTGACGATTAAGCGCCAGCAAAATCCAGCCACAGTAGTTCTCAGACTGAGATCCGGACATGGCAATGAAGACTGGAAAGTGACGCTAATGCAAACTCTTACAGAGGGTACGGTGCAAGATCATCAGTATTTAAGCACAGAATAGCAAGATCTTCACGTGCAACGAGCAGAGACAAAACCAAAGCATCCTTCTGGTGAGAAATAGCTCCTAAGGAACAATTTGGGAAAAGTCCACTCCAAAGCACAGAATGCACCACAGACAGCGTATCTAGAAAAGTTGAACATTTTATTGTCATTTATGAGTACACCATTTATGATTTTAGAAATACAGACTCTTTGCAAAGCACTGAAATACAGGTGCCTTCCAACTTCTAAAACCTACATTATTCTATGTCTTACAAACCTTTTATATTAGCAATTCAAGTTTGGTCTTTGCTGCAACAAGTTTTTCACCAAAGATGCAAAGATTTAGTTCTAGGCTGCAAGACAACCGAACCAAGTTTCAAACACCACCTGCCAGTGAGCCATCAAAACCATTACTTTCAAATACCAAGTCTATGATGTTCTGGTACTTTGTGCCCATAATGGAGTTCACCTTTGAGAATTTTAAGGTAGAGGATTTTCCAGTTAACTGTCAACTGGTAATTCCATTACAGCATCTAGAAGCAAACAGATACTCTGCAAGTACTAGTGCTTATGAACAGGTTATGTTTACACAAAACCCAGAGAGGCCTCCAGAAACATTCAAGGTTAAAATGAACAGTTAACAGTTGCAAAAATCTGTACATATTTTCAGTCATAACACAAGGACACACTGGAGTATCAGTGTTTTGTGTTCTAGCTTCAGTAGTGACAACTGTGCTAGTCCTAGTATTCTACATGTTGCTCCCTTCCCCCCATTTAAATTTTATAATCGCAATCTGAATATACAGCTGTACTTACAGGAAATATTAAACAATGCACAGCGCCTTAAGCAAGTTCCACATCTGGTTTTGAACAAACCATATAAAATAAGTGACAAAATAGTTTAAAATTGGTCCTTGATTAGGATTACTTATTTTTATACAGCTTGGAAGCACTAAATTTAAAGACACACATTTATTATTAACCAGCACAAATTATTCTGTAGCTTTTTTTTTTTTAAAGAGTGTATTACAGTATCATGCATGAAAAGCAAGCTGCTGCTCCCAAGTGCAAACATGGAGTTTAGACTAAATGCTTTCTCCTCAGGTTGTTATTCCTTCTGTCATAAATTATTCCAACATAACCAAGAACAGAGCAGCTGACTAGCAAAACAATATGAAGTTCACCTTTTACATTGTGACCCACTCTTAAAGTAACGGAATACTTTGGACCTTTAGCATAAGGAAGGTTCAATAAAGACTGCAAAGGATTTTTACATTCTTTGATTTAATTTACATCTTTAGAAAGAAAATTCTCTATTTTAACTCACTAACTAATGAATCATCATCTGGAGACTGTATTATTGAAACAGGGCAGGACATTTGCAACTTCAGGAACATCCAATTACACTGTCCTTTCACCCAAACAATGATTAGTAGAATATTGCATCAGTCCTAGATAAACAAGACAGGACAAACAGCTCATTTTAGAAGAGCATTAGGATTCAAAAATCTTTTATATTTAGTGAAAAGTATCCACACACAAATATGCACGAAGGACTCCATAACATGGACTTTATCACAACAAATGTAATCCAGCTGCAAGTCTTGGAACGAGACACTATCGGTATGAAGCCATATTTGTTTGGAGACCACAATTATGGAGCTCCATAATTAATGCTTCAACATCAGGGGGTTTTGACACATGAACAGCATCAGATCTCTCTCCTGTCAAGCCAGAGACCAAAAATTCAGCTGAAACAGCCCAGGTGGACTATAAGCTTAAGCAGTCCACTTATGCCCTAAAACATTCCAGACACCAAAAAGCTGGCTTTCATCTTTGCATTACCTCAGTAAGAGTGGAGCCCCCTCCACTAATGCAATATTCCAAAGACCATTGCAACCAAGACTGTCGAGTCAGGTCTTAGTTGAAAGCTACCACCACCACAGGACAGGATTTTCTTTCCCCTCCCACCCCCCACGCTGCCAAGGAAGAATGTTAAAAAGACCACTATTCAGTGTGGAAAGCAGGTCAGTAGAGACTCCAAGTGTGGCTTGAGGAATCCTCAGTACCAAGCCGCTTTCCACACACACAAATTCAGTCCATCTTCTCTTTCTGGACCAGCTTGGGTGCATCTACAAAATCCTTGCCGTTGTAAAGGATGATAGCGAAAGTTCCAAAGCTTGCACTTCCCCAGAAAAGCACATAGGCCAACGTCTCAGTCCACGTATCACCTGTTAAGAGTCAGATAAACATTTTAGTTCATTATTTTCAATTACCAGAGAGGATTTTTTAGTACAAAAGCAAAATATTTCAAGGCCTCCCTCAGAGATCTGCTGTCACATTAATTTAGAAATCCTTCATGGGTATTGGGGTCTTTTCTTTTTGTATTTCCTTACCAAGCAAAACTGTGTTTGCCACACAGTTCTTAGAACATTTTGAACAGGCAGCTACAGAAGTCAGAGTCAAGAACTCCATTGGCACTAATGTTAGAAAATTCAAGGCAAAAGCAGAAGGCAAAAACGTTCACAACTCCCAACACAGATTTAGATTAGGGGGACATCCATCAGAACAGGCTTCTGCCTATATCTGACTTTTCTGAACTGTCTTTCTGCCCAAAATTAGGTAGGTGTTCTTCTGGGGATTCATCCAGCTTATAATAAAGCTAGATGTCTACTCAGGTGCAACTAAATTTGGGCGTAATTAACTGCCCCGTAAGTGACTTCTACAGAAGTTTTAACATTGTTTTCTATAGTACACCTCAGTTTTTTCCACATTAACAACATAGTGCTAACCCTCAATCTCCAGAGCCATGCTCAAATACCTTTTAGTATGACCGAGAAGCAATTTTATACTGAATAGTTTCTGGTAACCATTTATAGAAAGTCCACACACAAGCATGTTAATTTTGTGAAATTAAACTCAATAGTGACTTACCAGCCATTAGCAAACAAATAATGCACATGGAGAAAGCAACCACCATAATAATAGGCAACTGGGGAAAGAGAAAAAGAATAATCACTTGATATAGTAGCATGTATATTCCTTAATATCCTTTCAGATGGGCTGTACTGCAAAGTTATTTACTTGCTTTACAATAAAGTTGCTTTAATTGCCGATTCACCTGCTGTCAGGTACCACTAAAATTTTGCATAGTTCCAAAATTTGGAAAAGCGTGTTCAATAACTAGGTTAAGAATTAAAATACACTTTCTATCTATTAAAAAAGGAGGTTGAGGTTTGTGTTTTGGTTTTTTTTTTTTTTTTTTTTTAAAAATACACCAGCCGCTAATTAAGCCCGTAATGTCCCCAAATCCCATTTCACAAAAATAGAGGGGAAAGGGAAAAAAAAAAAAGGTTTTTTTTTGTTACAGTCTATGCTTCTGCATGAAGTATGAGGAGAAGTCTTCCCAAGTTTCTTCTGCAGAAGGAAACAGTCATTGATGGTGACTAGTAGAATTTCTCCCTTTCCACTTGATGAAGCAGATTTAAAAAAAAAAAGATCAAGCAGTTTTTTCAATACCTCAAGGACACTCCATTTTCTGTCAAGGGAACAGTCTGGGTTTAGTCCTATAAGCAGGTATCATAGAAACATAACCAGATTATAGGGACACTTCATTACTAAATAGACAAGTTCTACTTAGTCATATGAATCAAGTGACTAAAAGGTTGTATGTGTTTCTCCAATCATGGATAAAGTCTCCATACTCACAGCTAAGAACTTCCAGTCTTTCTTGACATGTAGAGGACTAGCAGGTTCTACTTCATCCACTGAATAATTTCCAAGAAAAAGATCAATTGCATCCTGGACAAGAAATGGAGAGCAAGAGTTAGGATGCACAGCAATGTTTATCAAATACATTTCCCCACAGTTAAAAGCCTAACTTACTTGTCTAAATCCATCAGAAAAGTTATTTTTGTAGTAACGTATTAATGAGTTCCAGCCATCCATTATTAAGCCCCACTGAGTTCTCTTCCCAGTTCTGCAAAAAGGAGTTTTGAAAAAATATGTAAAATAGATTTATAAATTCAGGGAGATAATTTCAGATTTACAGTTCTTTCATTGTTCAAATGTGTACTATGTTTAATGAATACCTGCATGTAAATACATTTATGTAGTGCTGCCTCTGCATTATTACTACACATACTTGTAACAAAGTTGAAAGTAAAATTACACTTCTCTCCATCCCACAATATAAATGTGCCTTGAAGAGGCACGTTTTCTTGGGTTTATTTCCAGATAACCTTTTCTCCTTTCATATAAACACAGAGAAGAATGGTATTCTTCTGTGGATTTTAGTCTGACATTTTACCAGTTGAACCATTGCAAAACTCCTTAATGGTCTAAGCCTCAAATTAATAACCTTCTCAGATATGAAGACTTAAAGAAAATCCCAAACATGCCCCAAAACCCAGAAGGCCTTTACAAGAAAGGCTGACTTGCCTTGTGTAATCTGTCTTTAAGGCACCAGTTCCAGCATATTGTTTGGCACAAGCATTAGCATTATCAGCCCACGCTGTGAACAGGAAAACATTTAGAAAGATTAAGGAAGTTATGTACCCTCTTTGGAAAAAGTGATTGTTTGAACTCTATAAAAAGCCTACCATTTTTGTAGATTTTCTCAAAGTCTGCTTGCTCTTCAATTCTCTGTCCAACATGCAGAACACCTAGCCTCTAAAACAAAAAGCGTATTGAGGCTCACTAGTAGTTGGCTAGAAAAATTAGGATTTGCTTTCAGAAAAAGCTGCATTTATTAAACTAGAGTCTGGCCAATGCATTTCAAGTAAGTAGTACAGTAACTCAAGTATGCAAGCTCTTACTGAAGTGTTAAAATTACATTTCCATTCCAAACAGAAAGCCTCTCTCCTCTTCCAGCTTGTTAAGCAAGAATAAACTATTTACCTGAAGCTGGGCTTGAAGAGATCGGCGTGCTAACAAGCTCTGAATCACATTAGTCCGATCAAGGCAGTCCATGCAGTTACTGCGGAATATTCCTTCCTGCTGAGTCACAATTTTACCATCGGAATCAACTAGAAAATAACTAACACATACAATCTGCCTAAGTATTTATAGATAACAGTCCATATAAACCACGTTTTCAGAACTAAATATTCTAGGAAGCAACACACAGTTGTCTTGAGCATATGAGGAGTTCTTAGCCACGTCTTTGAACTTTCATGCCTCCCTGACTTCTTCCCCTCCCACACTGAAAAACAGCATCAATATATGAACATTTAGTAATCTCAGGGCAGTATTCACTCTTAGCATTTAGACAGCCAAGCAGCCATATTGAGTTATATGCCACTGGGAAGAGCAGCTTCTGGTGCAAAATCAGTGACTTTTTTTTTAGTTATTATAGGGTCCTAGCTCCACAGATATCAAGCTCATTAGCAGAGTGTAACAGCAGAAGTAACCAGATTTGTATGTACCTGGTCACCTGGTTCAATCCAGTCACCACTGCATAAAAAGTCATATAAGCTGTCAGGCACACTTCTTCAGGAAGGTATTAAAAATCTTTAAGGCCACTACTGAAAATCTGCTACTGTCACTTACTCTTCTCTCTCCATTATGTGAGCATCTGGGGGAACCAGATGTTCCCTCTTGCAACTGCATATGCTAATTGTTACCTCAATCTTTTTAATCAACTAAACCAGGTGTTTCTAGTAATTGATAACAAACAGATCATTTTAAATACTGAATTGCATGCAAGTATTCTGATAACTGAGCTAGTAAAACAAATACGCCGATCAAGTTATCAGTTGGATGTGTGAATGGGACAGAACTATAATTGTCCTTCTGTCACAGCATTAAACTTCCAGTTGCCAAAAGATTTACAGATCATATTCTGTAGATTAAGGTACTCCATGATGTAATTATGAACTCTGAATGTGGAGTAGCACATGATCTACTATTACTGTACAGCATTTAAAGATTATAAAGTCTGAGTCATGCAGTACTAAAATCAAGAGCATTAGAAGCATATGCATTTACTTTGATCAACCTTGTGTTAACAAGACCCATTTTTGTCAGTCTTGGAGAACTACTTTTGTTAAACCAAGTTTTACATTGTTGTATGATTAAAGGAGACAATAACACCTGTTAAATCTTCATTTTCCTCCCTCTCCCCCCAAGCTTTGCCTAGAACTGATATTAGGATAATTAGTGTAGTAGAAGAGTAGACATTTCTGGTTAATAAGATAGTTTAAGTGCTGCATCTCCTATAATTGCTCTAAAAAATTTAAAACAAAAACCCCCCACCACCTTCCAAAATTAAAAAAACCCCACCAAATCCAATACTTTCCCCCCCCCACCCCCAAAACCCAGCAAGCCAGCTCTCCTTTCCCTTTCTGGAGAGCTCCAGGTCTTTCACAACTGTATTTAACCTGCAGAAAATAGAGTTGTTTACCTCCCTCAGGGTTGCAGAACTATTTTCTAAGAATATCAGAACTCAGACTTCTCTGTTCCTATTTAAGCAATAGTCACTCTAGGTGAAACAAAACAAGGCAAGGTAGAACCAACCTAATCTTGAGGACGAGCTTTCATTTTTTTATCTTGTTTTAGAGACACATGGCCCTTTTTTTCCCTTTTTCTTTATTTCAAGGAAACCTGGTTCTTTTGTAAGCCTCCAATAGCAGGTGACAGGAAACAAGTTATGCGATTCAGTATTCACTCTAAGAATAAAGCATCCTTCCTGCATAGGCAACCTACATGCTTATTTCTCCTTATTTGAAGTGCTCAAAGCCAATTTATTCTTCAGCTCTTCAAGTGTTTTTTAGGCTTTTTTTTTGGTGGTGGGCAAAGAATATTCACTGTAATCTGATTAATTTATACTATTCCCACAGCCTTCATTCCAGGCAAGAGATTTCATTCATGAGACACTTGTTCTAGTCCACAGCTCACCTCATTTTTTTTTAAGGATAGAATATACCACTGCCAGTTTTGTAATGTTTTAGCTGATCTACTTTGTGCTTTAGGCACAAGACTTTAGGAACAGGAAGGAAGCAATCAGAACAGCAGAACAAAGTAAAGTTTTCCTAAGAATCTACATGTCTACAAGTAGCAAAGACCAAGAAGTGCTTAGAACAACATAATTGTGGGACTACAAGATTTAAGTTGATTTGGACATTTAGTCAACTTTTATATGACTAAACAAAGTGAGAATTTGTTTCCTTGTGGGTTACTTATGTTAGCAAGGGCTAACAATCAGTGCCAGTGCCAAGGTTTGGTGCCACAAACAAGGTGTGTTAGAGAAAACACTTTTAACAAGAGAGGTGCCTGTGGAAGGAGCACTAAGTATTTGATATTATGCAGCAGAACAGTTTGCTGTCAACAACACATGGAATTACTCTTGGATGAAAAAAAAATATCACCTAAGGAGACTTTTTTTTTTTTAATAGCTTCAGTTGTATGCACACTCATTTCTTTGCCTAATCTTTTACCCAAAGGCACAAAGGCAGCTCTTGAGTCACAACATGGGGTTGCTATGATTCTCAGAACCATTTTATTAGGACATAAAAAGGGCTCTACATGTTAGCCACTACCAAGTCTGTAATCTTGCACATGGTATCAGCAAGAGATCAGAGATATGGAAACACTAATACGTATAAACGCATCTTCTTTATAGAAGATTATAGGTCTGTTTTACTGTGCCTTAAATCAAGACAATAGAAACTATGAGAAAGTGATCTCATTTTAACAGTACAGAAGTAAAATGAACTGCAGAGCCTTACCTAAACTCATCTTGCTGTTCTGCTAGTTGATCCATCAAAATCTGAAGTCGATCCCACCTCATCCGACTGCACTCTTTATGGAAGTCAAATGCTACATATCTGTTCAGAGAGAAGCATCTTTTCAGATTACATATGTACTACAGTGAAGGTCTCAGAAAACCCCACAGTGAAGGGCTGATCTATAAAACAGGTAGCGACAGGGGATTTGTTTTTCTTTAGAGATGGCTTCCAGCAAATATCTGTGGATTTTGTCAGTGCTCTGTAATCTTCCCAAGGCTTCTCCCTTAGTGTGCACGGTGACAGCATTTACATTTCTTTACAAGATGCTACTAGTCTGGGGAAGCACACATTCAGTTCCAAGATACTCATTCTACATTCTGGGCAGTGTTTTTCCTCCAGAAAGTACAGCAGGGATATGCATCTGATTTCATATCTTTTTTCCCCCCCCACCAGGATTCTTTTGCCCTCCTCTCTCCCAAGCAACTGCATTAGGAACTTCAGTTCACTTTGAAAGAGACACAGGTGTTGAAATGCAACATTCTTTGCTGACATGCAGCATAATTCCATTGATAGCTCTCTAGAAACCTGAAACAGCTTCTGTTTAAACAGCTAAGCTACACTGTCGTAAGAAAATTAAACAGCTACTGACTTGGAACAAGATTTTAACAGCCAATTCATTTCTGGTAAGAAATGCTCTAGATGAGTGGTGTTTGATTCAACATTTTAATATATATATGTTTACTGTGAATTACAGGGCATTACATTCCTCCCCTCAAGTATTCATAATCCAAGAGTTATTATTTGCCAAGTTTTCAAGACTATTTGCGTGAAGAAAGATGGTATATATATACTGAAGACTCAAGTCTTAGTCTGGCAGGTAAATGCCATCAAAACTAATTAACAAAGAAAAAATTTTAGCAGCATTAAGAAAATGGGGCTGACAAGCACCACTTTTTAACATATACAGAACAAGCAGCATCTCTAAAACACACCCTGACAGACTTTTACATCTTGGCTTCCACCACATGGCTTTATAGCAAAAATGCACAGAATTCCACAAGCTTTGTACAGCTAAGGTATCAATACCAGCCTAGTTGTGAGAGTGAGAAAAGAGCTCACCTTAGAAGTGGTCTTTTTATTAAAAACAAAAGAAAAATCCACACCCACACACCAGTAACACACAAACACGCCCCTGAGGGTAGTAAAGAAGCACACAGAAGTGAGAAAGACATCTGTAACTACCCTGGTGAAAGCAGCAGCAGGGCATCACACAAGCAGAAAAAAGCTTGGAAAAGATTCTAAGTATGTCAGGATTTATAAGGGCATCTTGATTACACTCTGCAATTCCTTAGTTATGCTTAGACAGAAGTGAATCCTTATTAAAACAGGCCTTTTTGCTTACGGGTAGGATTTTGTCCTTTGACATACATGAGTGACAAGAATCCTGTACAGCAATTTCATGGAAAAGATAGAGGTAAGTATCTGTGGGAGTTGGATGCTAGTCCGCCCTCTAGAAGTTAGTGAAAGCAAGCATAAGCAGGTTGTAAAATTGTGTACTGCACTCAAGATTCCCACAAAGAGACAGAATTTCTCTTGTGATTAAAGCGCATTCTCCACTCTCTTGGCCCATTATTACAGTCAGGTCCAGACATTTAAATTACATGTTCCCCTTACTGTTTCCTCCTTTATCTCAAAACTGTTTTGTTCACACTCAGCGCTCTTTTACTAAGTTAGCAATGTAACCGAGCCCTTTTGCCAAAGCTAGTTCTACAGGGCATTTTTTTTCCTAAACTGCAGAAGATCTCCACAGTTTCCATAGCACACTATTACTCCAATACTGGCATGACCATTGGCTCTGAGCTCCCTTCTTTATTCTGTGTGTCTCCTCTCTTTGCCCCATATTCGCTTCACAGTCTCACTTCTGCTTAGAATGTGAGCTTTGAGGCAAGGGCATTGGTCACATGCAAGTTACTTCATAAAAATAAAACTCAAACAAATCAGTTGGTAAAGGCCCCAAAAGAACCCATCACTCTGTGGGTGTCGGAGGCAATGCTCCACTTTTAACACAGAATGTATCATTTCACTTCACATGTACCTGACCATTCCATTTGCCATGCTGTTTACCATTTTTGAAAATGTTTGCTCAAGAGGCTTCTCTGAACCTTTTTGGTTAACCTGGAAGAAAAAAAAAAAAGACAGTATTACTCAAAAGCTTGCTTAAAAGAGCAGCAGCTTTTTCAGGAAGAACAAGTGAAAGCATACCAAGTTGACAATCATTTGCTTTCCATAGCTAATTATTTGCGAGTCAAAATGTCTTTGGAAGCCATCCATCTAGAAGAGAAAGGAAATGTGTTGACAGATGTATGCTACTATTAAGATCTCTGATTTACAAGAAATCTCTATAATCATCTTTTTGATGATACCACATAGGTAGTTTTATAACTAAGTAAAGCGTTTGATGTTCTCTATTGTGCTAATACATTTCTACTTTCATCCCTCCAGTCCATTCAGCTCTCCTTATTAAACAAGCCACAGATAACGAGTATTATGCAGCTACTAAAACTGCTGCAAACAAGAACCAAAGAGAAACTACCCCCATTGATGTCTGGATTTTCTTCAGGCTCTGAACTCACCTTAAGGAGTACAAAGCTTCTTACTACTACTTTTTAAATATAAAGCTCAATCCAGTATTGCTGATTTTTATTCTTCTGATTACAGTTTGTTGTCCTATCACACAAACATAAGCCCAGAAATATATTAAAATCACAAGACACAACAAACACTCACATACATGATTTACTGACTTGCTGATCTGTGGCTTTGGTTTATACTTGAGGTTTGGTCTTTGAGACCAGAAAAAAGGAATTGATCCACGGGTCTGCAAAAGAATGGAAATAGTTTTAAACAAAACTTACGAACTCACTTGCCATTTAAAAATTGTTTTAATGGCCATTTAAAAATGGTCTCTAAACCAGAAGCAGACTGGTTTAGTTTGTTTATTTGTGCACATGCACATCATATATAATCTATATTTAGAATCAGAGCTAGCTATCTATATATCTTAAGCCAGTGAGCAGTTCCTTACACTGACTTTACCTGAACAAACGATGCTTTGCTCCCCTTGTAATGCACAATTTGTTCTGTTTCAACAAAGTTAGCAGCATGTCCTTCTGAATCAATACCTATGTAGAAGAAAGACCTTGTTAACCAGCTCAGACTGGCTGCAGAACAGCAACAGTATATCAGCAAAAGGCTTCCTAACCCTTCCCTTTTAAGCACTCACAGAAAGCATAAAAACACCACAGCTGCCTGAAGATGGTAAATTAAAGACACCTTTGGCAAAAGTTTAAAGTGTTCTGTACTAAATTTAACTTGAAGAAGCACAGTTGTGCTTAACACATTTTGATATTTATAGTCCTAGAAATTGAGTAGTTTAATACAAAATAAAATACAAGTGCTTTGACACACATGTTCTACAGCAATGGTGTTGCAAAATTCAATAGCAATGGTGTTGCAGAAACTAACCAATTTCTTCCAAAGCATGTATGCTGGCACTAAGAACAGAGAAATTAATTTAACTCCATTTCCTTGTTTACTTTTTAGCTTGAAACAATTAGAGAACACCACTATTCAGGGCTCCCCTGCCAGCACCAATGATGCTCTTAGTTGAATTTACTGCTAGGCCAACAGGGCTACTACACACTTGCATTTAACTCCAATAAAAACAGTAAAGTGTTAAAAACCCCTAGAGATAACCGCAGAAGTTTTGTAGGAGGAATAAAGAGTCAGTTTTAATAAATACCAGAACATGCTTCAGTTCATCACACAGGTTCCTAGTATTTTCTTTGGAGCAAGGACCTCTTGAGACAAACCATTATAAGCATTTTTTGTGTTCAAGTCATTAAACAGAAATTACTCTTAAAGGTAAGTCACATGTATAAATGAAATTCTCATTATTTTAAAATAAATCAATTTGCTATTTTACCTCTTACATAGTAGCGGACACCAGCCCTGAAACAGCTTCTTCTGGAAACAAGCAGCCAGTCAAAACACTTGCCATTAATAGAACAAGAATGCATAGTGATAACTAATGAATAACATTAAGGAAAAAACCCCAAAATTTCATTAGGGTATTTTTATATATCAAGAGGTAAGAAACATCACGGAACCAAGTGACCACATTCAAAGGAACTTGTAAACGTTTCTCACACCAATAACAGTTGAACAATAAACTTGAGAGAGCATAACTTAGTACTAGGATCAGTATGCACATCAAAAAGGACAGGCTATAGGTGATGTCACTGATGAACACATTAAAACTGCTATAATTTTGAGAAAATGGGATTCTAAAGATTAAACTGGTCTTACAGTCCTATGTATATCATTAAATGGACTGACTTCTGAAGTTCTATTAAGTGCTACATCCATCTCATCTATAATTTTATCAAGCTATCTTAACATTTCTTGCCCCTATTGCTTTTAACAAAAAAAAAAAATTACCATTCCAAAACTTTTTTTCTAGGCTTTTAGAAGAGTGAATATCTTGGGCTGTTATACCTTGCACCTGTAAGTGCAACATACATCACATTTACAGATGCCAGAACTAGCAGTAAGGTAGCCTAGCTTTCAAATCCACGCCAAGAAAAAGAATGAACACGTACCAAGTCTCCAGTGGGAGCTTCTTATGTAAGAATGCTTTCCTGCTCAGGCTGGATACCCAAAGGGGCAGATATGCCATAATCTGGGACTAATCAACAAACAGGGGCTGCTGACAACTAGTTTCAGTTTGAGAGTCTTGTTCTGCGGTGCTTGTAATTGCATTTATTTGGACTACAGTAAACTATCAAGTCTAATAGAGACCAGCATTCATCACGAATAACTTCTCCAGGTAGATTCACAGGCTTCCATCCTTCACCCCTAAAAACTGAAACCTTCGACTTCAAAACAAGCAAAAAGATCAAAATGGTCAATTTTTGCAAGCTGCAGTATTAGCATACTGCAGCCTTCTATTCTTTGAAGAATCTAGATACTTTGTCCTAAGGTTGTTAAAGTAAACAATATGTATTTTCTTTTTTAAAACAGCACATTTTAGAGTGACTCTGCATTTAGGACTCAAATGGGACATAAAGCACCTGTGTCACACGTGAACACCTAAGCTACATTAAAGAGCACACTGACTGTGTACATGGAACATCTTGATTTATGTGTGCATTTGTGCTAATACCGTTTGTTAAAAATTAAAAAAAAAATTAGAAATTGGCCCTACATAATCCAGAATGTTCTCACAATTCTTAAATTAGACTGTGAAAAAGACCTATTCCTCTGCTTTCCTGGAAAATTACTGCCAGGTCCTATACCCTTTAATCCAACGCTTCTACAGCCAACAGTTTCCTGCAAAGAAAGGTTACCTCTAAACTTAGCTGCACAGCAATAGTCAGCCCATTTTCTGTCTGCAATCTCTGTCCTAACTTAAATGGCAACTTGCTGTTGGCTACTTTCCACACACACACAAAAAGGAAAAGACATAATTTATTGTTCTTTAGAAGGGTTTTTTTTTTTGAGCAGTTAGGGAAATATTAAACATAGTTTAGGCTTTAGATGATCTAAGTCTTGATTACCCAAGTAAGTCCATTATTTCTCATCACTGCAAGACTAGAACCCCAGTCCAGATAGTTGAACAAAATATATTTAGGTTTATATGGGGGTGGAAAAAAAGAATCTTTGATTTTACTGAAATAACTGCTAGTGGCGCTGTAACAGTTCTGCTTAGGGCTCTTCATAGCATTTTCATCACTAAAAATCCAGTTTATTTGAATTTCTGGGTTCTCTAAGATGTTTGGTTAGTATTAGAATTACAGCAAAACATACATTACTTATGCTAATTATTTACATAGTGAAAATAGGACAGAGGAAGGTGTTAATTGCAGCCTACCAATTGCTAATTGCAATCCACCCAGACTCTTCCACCCAGGACCTGCATGATAAGGATTGGTTTGTTCTGACAGTTCCCTTTTGCTGTCTTTCCTTGCCTCTACGCCTACTCCCACAACATTTTCCATTAAATGAAGTCACAGGAAAGAAGAAAGGACTGGAGATCTGTCAGCTGCTAAGAGTCCTACCAAAATAACTGATCCAGTCTGGAAGGTGCTCCCTCCACACACCTGAGGGGCCTTTGCAATGGAGGAACTAAGGAGAATGCGGCATGACTTGCTCTGTCCAGTCTTGCCAGTCCTTTTCCTGCTGCCAGTCCAGGAGCACCTGGGACTTATTGTTGGCCACACACTGCATGAGGAACACTGCCTCCAGAAAGCATTAGGTGTATGCTTGCACCATACACCCCTTCTGAAAAATAGACTCATGACTGCTTTGCTAAAAAGGCAGTTACCCAAAGCGTTGGTGCAGGAAAAGCAGCTGGCTAGGAGAAGCGCTCCAGGAGCCTTCAGTAGAACTTATCCTTTTATTCATCAACAGGAACATCCATAAACACTCCTTCAAGTCAAAACTGTTCTCCCTTATTTCAAATCCAAAGTAAATGCTAAGTGAAGGTATCCTTATAGCAAGATAATAAGTACTAAGGCTGATGTGAGAGAATTTGCTATATTCATCTTAACCTTCAATCCCATTGAAAGACAGTTATGCAAATCATTTCTGTAAAATTAAATACATTAAGCCTTAAAAGCAGAATATTCAAGTGAGTTGACATATGAGCGGGCTGTCAAACAATATTTAATGCTCATATCTGAACAAACTTCAACTTAATTCTGACACCATGTTCTATGTTATAGTTGCCAACACAGCCAATAGAGCAAAATGGTTGCTGATGTGGCTGCTGTTAAGACTACCATATTCAGCACTGAGCTTTACAACATAAAAGGATACATCCATGCATCACAGGCATAGCAAATCTATGGATCTGAAACACACACACAATACATGTTAAAAATATTAAACACTAGCAGCCAAAAAAAGATAAGCAAGTGACTACCTAGGCGGGTTTTTTTTGATAGTTTTATACTTTATATCCTTTACCTTTTGTTTAGGGTGCAGTAATTCTTTCTGAGAAAAAAGTTCAAAGAAAACAGCAACATATGTAACCCTTATTAGCAGCAGGGAAAAAGTGAAAGTCTAATCCTAATTAAGTGACCTTGACAAAAACACAAGCTGCTTTGTCCTCCTATACGTGGCATTTACTCTTCTACAAACATGCCAGATATAAAGCAGTACACACTGAAAACCTTTTGATATGGTATTTGCTGTACCTCCACAGTAGGATGTAAGCAGACGTAGTAGTAAATGACACAGGGCTTCAGTAAGGAATACTTCTATGGGATTAATACTTGAAATGCTTGTTCCAGGGCTTTTCCCATCCTGCCACTCCTGAATAACTTGGTCTTTCAAAAAATTTAAAATTACAATTTTCCAATACTAGAAGTCAGAAATACCACATCTCATTACCTAAAACTGTTACTATAGCAAGCCACCTGTAGTCAATATTAGGTCATGCTTCCCCTCAGTTATCTCCCTTTTCGACTTCTGTGTTTTGCCTCCTACATCTGTTTTCACTAACCAGCCAAACCTGGCTTTCTTTGCTGTTCCCACCACAGCTTCTCTCTCATTTCCCAAGCTTTGTTTGCTTAGCACTATCCAAACCATACACCCAGTCATATGCCTCCGGAATATGCACAACAGCCCTTTGCTAATTCATATCATCACATTCCAGAAGCACTGCACAATCCAGCCTTTTGGAACAGTGCTGTCTAATGTAAGAGCACATCTCCACAGGTTACCGAGACAGAAATAGAAGCAGTGCGTCATTCACTTCAATAAATGAGAAGTACTGATAGAGAGAAAAGGTTGCTGCAGTGCAGACAGTTCAGGAAGTTTAACACACATCTGAAGAATCTAGTAGGAAGGAGCTTAGATCAGTCTGGCCACTGAGGCACTAGAGTTGTGGCTTATGGTCATGCACTTGTATTTGCTGGACTAAGTGAATTCAAAGGTTACACTGTGCTAGTCTTCATTTGAAATAAATTGAAAGAATCTAAACTGTCAGTCTTACTCTTAATTATCAGCTTTATGACCTATTCACTAGGCAAATGGAGTTTAAACTGCATTTGTGGAGAAAGATGCTAGCCAGTCTTAGGAAAAAGTGCTGAGCTGCACCTTGCCTATACCTCAAAATAAGTAAGTAGCTAAACTTCAGAAAAGCTTGAGAAGCATATGCTGTGCAGTGTAACTTGCCCTTTGGTTTATATGAGCACAGTATCTTCAAATGCAGACACTTCCAAAGAGTCAGCTTTACTATATGTACTACTGAGGACATTGACATAAAGTTAGAAGTTTGAAAGAAGACTGTCACTGTGCTAAACTAGAAGATGAATAGCCACTTAGATTCTGGCTGTCTGAAACAAGAGACAGAATTACAGGAAACTGTTGTAAACTTAGAGTGAAAGTGTATTCATCCTATATTAATATAATCATTACAAAGTGTTTACCTCTGGTTGAGCAGCAAATTCTCTAAGAAGATGTCCATTCCATACAAACCGTGGATCTGCCTGCAGCAAGACAAAAGCCAACATGCTTTTAGAGACTGTCAGTCAGTTCTGTTTAATTCAACATAAAGGGAATATCATAGTATCCATGCATTACACAAGCTTAGGTGAACAGATGTACATGGAGATGGAATGTCCTTCTTTCACCAGTACCATTCATGACCTCAACTAGAAATCTAAAAAAAAATAGTTAAAAGAACAGTTCTCTCCAATCTTTAAGGGTGTTGCCTGACACTTCAGGCATGCTGAACCATTAACAACTGAGCTGCAATATCAGAAGAACATTCCAGTCTTTGCCCTAAGTAAAAACAGCTTGAAGAGTTTATCCAAAATTTTAAGAACCATAGCAAGGTAACATTCCCAAAATGGGCAGAAGGTAAAAATGCAAGGAGTCCTGTGTGCAATAATCAACAATTCTGAGAACTGAATGTTAAACAATACTTTTAGCTTAAAAGAAAAGTATTTATATTCCGCTGCATAAATGATCCTCTTCAACTTTGTGTATTTCCTATTCCTGATTCACCTCAAAAGTGTCTTGAGCAGGTTGCTGAGCACATTTCAGAAAGCTACCAGATTAGTCATAAAAGTGACATTCGCTGCAGAATGTAGTGCAGGCTCCGGGGAAGCGGCATAAGTCTGAATTTTAGGATGCAGCAGGCAGATAATACATCACTGAGGACAAAGGTTAATTCAAGCTCAGCGTTGGAACAGTCCTTTGTCTAACAGAAAACAAATACAACTACCTGCCAGAAACTGATCAAATCCTACTTGCACTATCTTGAACTAGTGAAAGAACATGACATGATGCTTTGGTGTCCCTATATTGTGGCTGTTTCCTTCTACTAGTACTGTTTAAAAAAAAAAACAAACAACCACCACACACAAATATCAAACCAAAACATCCACACACCGAACACAAGCCAGGCTTGCTCTTGTAGAGGTGAACTGGAGATGCCCAAGATTGCTACCATCCTTTCATTAAGCCATTATATGCAACCACATGAGTATGAAATTACATTCAAATTGTTTTAGCCACCTAACATCTGATTTTACTTGAATCTGACACCTTTTTATTGTACTTTGCCTTTCAAACAACCTTCCAAAGTGCCACAACTTTAAGGCAAACCAATCCTTTCATGTCAGCAACTGCTCTCCCTGGCAAGGGTACTGCCAGAGCAGCATTTGATAATGCAAAATAGTCCCCTCAAACTGATTTTTTTTTTTTTTTAAATCTGGAGGAAAAAAGTGCACTGCTTCCAGTTAGACAGTTTCAGTAACTAAGAGACAACATCTCATGACTCCGCTGCCACCTCTTCGGCAAAGGAAGAAAGAGTGGTATTGACTTCCAAGGTTTCAGTATTTCAGTGCCTAGGCAGATTAGACCTTGTTTACACTGCAGTATAGTAAGTTACCAGACTTAAAAGTGTTCAAGATTGAAGTCAGAGTAAACTTTCACTTATTTTGAAATTTTTAAATCCATTTAAAGCAGACTTCAGAAGGTACTTCTAACTGCCTGATCTAGAAGTCTGACCACATCTGAACAGATTTCTAGAACTTAATGTTGCTAACAAGCTATGAGACTTAAGGAAGGGTGGACTAGTATGCTCAGCCACAACTCCTAACAGTTTCAATAAAACGCCACAGTGCTGAACAAGCTTGTGTACTGAAGCATTACAGACCAGCAATTTCCACCCTTATTCTAAGCACCCTATGAAGCAAACTCAAACCATAACTTGACTCAATGTACTTTGCAGACTTGCTTGGTTGCTTCTTTTTCCTCTCACTGTCAGCTTCTTATTCCGGAGAACTGTCCCAGTACAACTTGATTGACAAGATCACAGAGATTGTCTAGTTACACAGTTTAGCAACATAGTGCTATTTTTTGCTAGTTCTATTATAAGGATTTGCATCTAAGCAGCATGTAAATCTGTTTCACTAGTTTAAATTAATCATTAAAATAGCAAAGCCATTTTTAGTTTAACAGAGGACCATAAATGCTTTAACAGTATCTGCCATCATTTAGCATATTAATTCATTGTAAAAAAAAAAGTTTAACCTCAAGTATAACAGGACCACTGATTTCAGCAACATCATCCTAAGCTTTATGTAAAGTTTCCTTTAGTTTGTGATAGTTTGTTTTGACATCATTTAAACACCAGCTACATAAACTAAAATTAAGCTGTGCAGAACTGATTAGCAACGTCTGAGACACAGACACTAAAACATTAAATCCTTACCCTCTCTAGGAGGCTCATTTCCTGGAACTCTGGGCTTGTGTTGGCTAACCGTTGCAGAGTGTGTGTTAGGTCATATGTTGTTGAGAAGTAAAATCCATCCACGCTCAAGACATGACTAAGCATTGACAAAAATACTTTATTGTCCTGCAACTGTTGAGAGGAGAAAAAAGGACAGAAGAGCTCTCATTACCATCGAAATGTCTTATCCTTAAGCTACCACTACTTTTTGAAGTGATTAGATGAACTTTGCTAGTGCTCTAGCAACAAGTGACATCATCCAGAGACTACCATACAAGAAGGAAACCATGAGATTGCAATTTTGATACCAGTTCACTGATAACTTACAGCTAGCACACTGCAACCAAATTCTGCAAGAACAGCGGAGAGCAGAGAACAGTATTCCTGTGAGGTAAATAGCTGCTGATATTAAACTAATATTAGCAACTTCCAAGCAAAAAGGAAGCCATTAGTTTCCCTGAAAAACATTCAGTCAAAAAAAAAACCGAGATAAGATGGTAATACAAAAGACAGACTATAACTTACTGTCAAGATTACCCCAATAACTAATCTGTGTTCTGTTCAAGTTTTGATTAACCTCATTCCTTTCAGGAAAGAGCATCAGATTCCCTTTCAGCTCCATTGGTTAGACACCCTTATCTACTCTTTATCAATCCACAACTTATCTGTTTTAAACAATCTTCATCCTTTCCTTCCCTCTCAAAAAAAAAAAAAAGAGAGAAAAATCAATTATTCTTCCCTGCTGGGTAATTATGTAATTGAACAATTCCATACATTAAGGAAGACAGATAATTAGATGACAGGAAGGCAGCTTATTGTAGGGGCTATCAGAACAGTAAAGCTGTGAGAAAGACGTAACAGGAAGAGCACTGTGATTTTGTGGACTGGCTCATTGCATTTGTGCAATCTATTACAAAGCAGCACTAAACACCTCTGCAGTATGCCAAGCAAGCAAATCCTTCATGAAGGTCCTCAGAGGAGAAAAGATGACACAGGATTTAGGAACAAGAACAAAGAAGCAGCAAGACAGTCCACCTCAAATCCTCCCATACTGTACCATCTTAAAAGGGGCAAAAATTCACAATATGCAGATCAAACTCCGGGGATGATATTCTAAGTTGCACAATGCGAGTTGTTATCTTCAATGACATAATTTTATATACATCTATACCCAAATATTACATCAATTATAGTAGCCTGAACAAATCCGAGAAAAAAAGTATAGTTCAAAGAGCTTCTGAAAAAAATTTTTTTCATAGTTTCATCAAATTAGGTCCTCTAGTAATGGACATTAACATAAGATAACATTCCCCCACACTCCTCTAACCAATCCACCTACCTGAATATCAGTTAAGTGCAGCATGGTCTTTTTGTAGGAGAGGATGTCAAAGTCTGTTGCTTTCCAGATTGCATGACTGAAAATCTCACCTACTTTTTTCTTTTTTGTTATTACAATAAGATACGTGCCTGTAAATCAGAAAGAGCAAAGTTTAAAAAAAAAAACAACTGATGCACATATTAAGAAAAAGCAGCCTCTAACCATACCAGAAAACTGAAACCAATAGGAAAGAGTGAGGTTTCTTCAAGTTACACTTAGGACTTTATGTTCTTAACAGTAAGGGGCTGGAACAGAAACAAAATGCACTTGCTAAGCTACCCACTTCTCTATGATCACAGATCTTGAGCTACTCGTTAAGTTTAAGGAATTTAAAAAAATGGACAAGATAAAAAAAGTGTCAGCTACTCTTACTTCAGAGAGAGAGAGTCTGAAAGTCTTTAGGCTTGCAAATGCAGAAAGAGGCCAGTGGTCTTGAATGTGGTTTGGAAAGCACAGAGCAAGTCAGAAATACACAAAAGGAAGCATGCTTCAGAATCCAAAAAGCGTATTCATCTTATCCTGAAAAAAATATTTATCCTAATAGGTTCAAAATGGAGCAAAGAGAAGGGGGTTTCTTTTAATAATTAAAGACAGGAAGTTTTCCTGTTTTCCTGGTTGCATAAGTAACAAAGCAAAAAAACAATCATCACAGTTTACTCAAAGCAATTAATTTACACTTGTTGGTAAACACAACAAAGCCTTCTTTCCAAGCCTATTGTACTTCAGTGCCATCTTGTTTTTGAAGAAAAAGGTTACTTTATTAAATTGCATATTGATGGATAAAAATGTCTCATCATCTACATCTTACAACCATTAAATGCTTACTTACAACTTCAATAGAGCAAAGCAATAAGCAGGTCATGCAGAAGTACAGAACCACAAATCTAGTACGTTTTTGTACTAAAGCATTCAAAGAAGTATAAATGCCAAAGCAGAAACACTTCATGTTGTGTGCAGTAAGTTTACCCATTATTTGTATTTACTACTATACTTATATACACACCAAGTTTTATGGACAGGTGAATTATTATATCAGATATCTAGTCTATACAATTAGTCAAAGAACAGGTACCACCCCCACTTTTTTTTTTTACCTCCGCAGCTCTAGTGTTATACCTTTTACTTGGGTGGAATATTCAAGCACTTAAGAATGCTCTTGCTTGTTTGCATCTCAAGTTATAAATATTGTTTTTGGTTGGTATGTCAGAAGCATCCAGATACCTTATAAAAACAGCACATTACATCTACAACTATGCCACAAAGATGCTGCACAAATAGATACATTTAATCTGACATGAATTTTCAATATTGTCTTTTCCTATTTGGGTGTGCAACCTTCTGTTTAGATGTCAGAGCTTCAGATATTAACTTATAAAAAAGCAATTTTTTTTCTCCGAGCACTTTAATAGGCAAAAAACATTTATTTATGCTTGTTAAAGATGCTGCATTGCTAGATATGGAACTAGTTTTACAGTTAACAGATAACAGTGAACTGCCTAACAACACTTTGCTAGACATTTACTTTAACTGGTACCATCTTTAGTTTGACAGCTGTATACTAACAATCAGTGCAAAGCTTTGAGGGGGGGGGGGGTGGGGGGGAGGGTGGAAAGAAAAAAATCCAAGCTATTAAAAGAAGTTACATACTTCTATAATATTCAGTTAGATGAATGAAAGGCATTACCAAGCCTGTAAGTTGTGAAAATTCCCCTTTGGGGCAGTTCAGTTTTAAAACAGTCAGGGCTTGTCAAGTACCTAGGACACAGGTGTCCATTACACTGCTCCTTGCTGCAAGATCCACAGTTTTTAGAATACGAGCATATAAAGTTCGGTAGTTTAAGATCCTATCAGAAGTTACTGCATTTAACACAATGATACTTCGCTTCAGTCAAGAATACTGCAATGAGTGAACTTAAATCTTTTATACGTATAGAGACTTTTATTCAGTATGCATGCTCCTTATTACATCATTTTTCAGACTACATTAGTCTCAAAGTCTAATAAAGTCTACCCACAAAAGATCTTTTGAATAGCAACACTTACTTTCCTGGAAGCTTAGCCTTTATGCATCAGGTTTATTTGTGGCAGTGACTGTTTAGATCTGAACACCACTGAGATACTTAGAAAAAGCAGACAGCTTATTCTTACCTTATCCCACAACTCCCTAAAATTTAGAATTGTTCCCGTCTGTCCTTTTTCTTTTAATGTTGAATTTTCTTTGTATTTGTAGGATAGCTGGAACACAATCATTACATGAACAGCTGCATCTGCTAGTCTATCACCCTGTCACTCAGTTATTTGTGTACCAAGATTACTGATTTAAAGTCAAACTTCACTACCCAATATTTGACTGTTGCATCAAATCCTGCAGCTAAGATTAAAACAGTTATGAAGAGTAAGTAGATGAAGTTCTTTGCACACATTTGAAATGCATTCCTTAAAACTCAACAAGCTTTAGAGCCAACTACAGGTTTAAGAGGTACATGAACATTCATGATAAACTATATTTGGATACCTCCATCCTCTAGCAGCCACAAGGACAGCCCATCATACTGATGAAAGTGTAACCTCAGATACTTGCAAATACTATTTTTGTCTTTAAAGCTTCTTTAGCAATATATTTTGCCTAAGTATTTTTAAAGAACACAGTTCTGTTTTCCTTACCTGCCACCAGTCGGATTGTTCCCAAAATACCATATATAGGCCTTGTAACAGCTGAAGGAGGAACATCTTTCTTAACTGAAAAAGAGAAGAAAAAAACATCAGAATTTCAGACTGCTTCTTTCATGACTATATCAGAAAACTATTAAACTGCGTTTGTCAAAGCTTCTTGGTCAAATCTCAAGTTTTGCTAGAGTCTTCAGTATAAGCAGCAATGCATCAGAATTTCACAGCCTGATGCAGGGTGGAAGGATGTGGAAGTATTCTAACCCAATTTCTCATGTTGTTTAATCAAAATAGTCATTCAATTGAATAAATTCAAGCTCCTTTACATGATAGTATAGCAAGTAGACTCCTCAATAATGTATTGTCCTGCCAGCTTCCAGAAACTTTTTGTTTTGAAGCCATCAAGACATCAAGGACAAACAAACCATAAATGCTTGTGCCTCCACTTTTGACTGCTGCTTCTGAGCCTCAGCCTATTCCCATTTCAGAAGACCTAGTTTACTTTTTGGTCTATCTCTGCAAAACTACCAACAAGAGCATAGATGCGGCAAGGGATACAGTATTCCAAACAACATACCAAGAGATCCAAAAGGTATCCAAATATCAATTAGAAGTCCTAGCATGTTAAACTTTCATGCATCCACATTTCTAGAATAGCAGAAGGGATATTAGAGAAGTTTAAAAAAAACTCCAAAACACCCACATCAAAGTTAGGCATTTTCCCAGAGCGTGGAGAACAGAGAAAGATAGCACTTGATTTTTCCTTTGCTTTAAACACCTTGCAGGTTCATCTGCTAAAACACCAATAATGAGAACAGATGAAGACTAATAAAAGACTCGAGACAGCTATCTTTACAGTTGTGAAAGGACAACATTGAAGGAGAGATTGAAATATTATACCACAACACCAAAGTTATCAGTGGGACGGGCACACTGCTCTTACGTGAGGTCTACAGGAGACCTAATAAAAGAGAATGACTGCTTTTATACTAGTTATTACTGTAGCATTTCTGTCTGTTTAGAGATTAGTAATAGTGAGGTACAAACTCCTGAAGTATCAAAAGGGAAGTCACCCACTGCCTTCATTTCATGTTGTCATTTAATGCAAGTTCTTTGATTGTTTTTATGCATTAGTTTCACATTCTTAAAAAAATTTAACTAAAATTTTGAAGACCTCAGCATCAGTACGCTCAAGACTACTTGCACTGACATTTGAATCCAGATTTGCAAGAGAACTAAATTTACAGTGAGGATTTTTTACTGTTCTTGTTTCTAGAGGCTTTATGAAAATTCAGGTTTCAGCATTAAATAAAAGACAGAGCTGAGACAATTCAGCAAAAGCTGCAGAAGGCCACTGTTCAACCCTTCCTATATTTAATTTTGGACTTGTAGCACCAATACCAACTAGCTTGGATGAGTCAGTATTTATTGTTGTGAAGCACAGTCTTACCAAAAAGAGGCAAGCACTATCACTCTGGTTACCCACAGCATCAATCCCACTGCAAGAAGGTATTTCAAACAAAGTTCTTTGCAGGACACAATACAAAGCACTATTTTAAAACAGTAACTAAAGATAAAAACAATTCTCCCAGTATCAATTTAAAGTTCTGAAGATCTTCTGGGAGTGCCTAGAGCAAAATAATAGACAAGAGAGGCCTATATTGAGAAATATTGGTGAGAATACCTGTAAGAGTGACTTCTGTGGAGACTCTATCAATAGCAAGCACATCATCCGCTCCATCATCACAGGCTTCCACATAGAATTTCTCTGGTGTTATATGCCTTTAACAGAATGGATAGGAAAAAAGAATTTGTTTAGCAACACTTACTTTGGGTTTGTTTATATTTAAGCTCTTCACCAGGTAAAGATAGAGCAATCTTAAACCTTATTTCAGCTGCAAAACCAAAATTCTCACTGGATTACTTCCCAACAGCCACCAATGTTGACAGTGCATAAAAAGCAAATCAAACTAATCAGTTACTGCAAAATACATGGCTTGTTTAATAATCTTAATTCTTATTTAATACTGAAAGTTAAAGACATGAAAGTGAATTTGTGTACATAATGGCCCACTATATAATTCATGTAAGCTTGAACTATGTCACTTAGAAGTCTGATAAGCCAAAACTAAACTTCAAAATAAAAAGTTTATTGAAACACTTTCTAATATGTCAGAAACTAAAGCACTACATCCCTGATGCAAGTCTAGTAAACACAAAAATGTCCAAAGTGATAAAAACACCTATTTCACATTAGAGCATTCCAAGTATTGTAAGAATCCACTAGAAAAAACACAGGGAAAAAAAAAAAACAGAGGAGTTAAAAGTCACACACTAATTTATTGAAGCAGGTGTCTCAACACTACCATTCCCCAGATTTGTTAGACAGGTCTATGTGACACACATGGGGTAACCTGTATCCTCACCATCAGGCACATAAGACAAATCACATGCTGACATCCTGTTCAGACTTCATACCTATCTTTCCTTTAGATAAACTGTATGCAGTACAACACTAGCCATAAAATTAAACAGTTTTCAGAAACATTCCATAAAAATACACCTGTTGAGATACTTGCAGGAAGCCAGACATGTTATACTGTGCAACAATACAAGAGTTACACAGAAATGACTTATAGCTGTACATAGGAAATGCTAAACAAACCACCAACCCCAAACACTCTTGAACTACTGTTCTTAACTCTCAATGATTTTTCTTAGTTTAAGGCTTGACAAGACATGGGATCAGAGATTTAAACATCTTTTCCTGGAAACTTATTCTACAGGATAGATATTTTTTGGCTCCTTCTCCCTAAACAGATCTTGCATTTCTTCACTTCTTTTGTATTTTTTTTAATCCTTCAGAAAGCTGAATTAGAATCCTAATTTAGATCAGAAGAGCCCTTTGAAAGAGGTCTAGAACACCTCTTTTAACATGTCTAACACCCCACCTTCCACCCACTAAAAGCAGGGCCAACTTCAAAGTTTATCCAACTTCAAAGTTAAACCCTATTTCTTAGGGTGTATTTTGACTCTCCTCAAGGATGGTGATTCTACAACTTCTCTGGGCAATTAGAGGAAAGCCAGAGGAGACCAAATGCTTAACTGAATGGGAAAAAAACCCACCATAACACAACAATAAACTGTAAAGCAATCAATAGTTAACTGTTCATTGAGTAATTTAACTTCTTTAAAGGAAAGTTAGTCTATGGGTCCTAAGGTGGGAAACACATCAACAGTATTCCCCTTGTAAATCAGCCTTCTCTAATCTTTCATGTACATGTATTAAATGCTTTATCTTTGAAACTAAAAACATCACAGCAAGAAATACAAACTTGCAGTTCACTGAATGCTGAAGCCTTAAAACCCCTACTTTGCTTTCATTGCTTCTGTTTCTGATGAAGCGCACATGTGCACCCCTGGCTCTTTAAGGGGGTTTCATAGCAATAATGGGAGCTGCTTTTATGCATGAAGAGCAAACAAGCTTACACAAATAGAACAGGCAAGACAAGCTTAAGGACATTTATAAGCCCTCAATTTGTTAAAGAATTTAAAAAGAAATCAGGATATACTGTTTAAGGTGCAGTCAGAAACCTACTGCTAGTTGGCAGGAAACAGTAGACGACTTTTTTCCACAAGAGAAAGCTGCGGCTACTTAACTTCTGTTGGTTTAGTTGAACAGTCAGCTCTTTCTGGGAGGTCAGTTGACACACAAGACTCCAGCTAAGAAAACTAAGCTAAGAAAACTCCAGCTAAGAAAACTAAGAAAAGGCACTGCAAAGTTTAATATTGGACCTCTTATACCTTTAACACAGATGCTTATGCACTCTTACTCATCTGACTATCTTAAGCAAAATAAGTTGAAAAAAATCTTTTAACATAGCAGGTTGTAAAATAGTGTCCAAACAAAGTAGTTTCAGTTTTTGAATACTCTGTATGAAGAACACAACGTAGACAAGACACCTACACTAACCATACAGAGCACAACTGAGCATTTCCATCCATGATCACTATTTTTAAAAGCTGCTCTTTTCATCATAAAGTGCAAAAAGGGCATGACTGTATTATACTCTCAGCACTGAAATTCACTTGCATATTAGTTAAACCCTGTTTTCAAACAACGGAGAAAAAGCTTACAGGTGTAGAATATTTGTCATATAAACAAATTTTCTATTTACTCCACTCAAGAATAATAGTTTCTCTGAAGAACATGAAGTCTTTTACCCTCATCATCCAGGAGTTAAAAAAAAATGAGAGAATTAAGGCTGCCAGTGCAAATTATGCCTGGCCTCTCAATAGGTATCATATGCCCTGCTTTGCTAGACCAGCCCCAGCATTTCTCTTTCTCTCAAATCCTAGCCCATATTTTGTCTCCTGCCACTACCATTGCCCTTTTAACAGTTTTTTTTTTAATCACCTTTATCTCCTCTTCCACAATGCCTTGTACATTTCTATCTTTGCTTAATCTGCATTTTACCCTCGACACACACAGAAAATAAAACTTTGCAATCAAAATCCTCCTTCCTGTGGTCCTCTCCCAAGACCAGATTTGATGACAAAAGTGTCATGGAGAACACAAGACAAGTGATCCCTGTTTTCCGTTCAATGGACCAAACTGACTCTAGGCTTCAGCAGCTTGCAGCACATGGGAACAGTCTTGGCATCCACTGTTTTGGAGCTTTGGGTGGTTTTGTTTTGGAGGTCGGGGGGGGGGGGGGGGGAGAAGAGGAGGGGGCAGGAAGAAATCAGGTTGCCAGTCTACGAAGTTGAGAGAACTTAAACAAATACTTCTCTGTTGGGATCACCATTAAAAACAGCCTAAAATACAACTGCACAATACCACAAACTGAAAAGCCCAATGCCCTGAAAAATGTTAAATCCTTGCTTCAGAAGAAGTGAGAGACTTAGTGCTCTTCAAAGTTTTTACACAGAAAGATGATTTCACTTATTCCTTGCTTCGTTTGTGCAAATAGTTGCAAGTTTTCTAAAACAAATATAGTTGAAGAAGAGGCCAAGACTCAAAGAGGTTTCAGCCCAAATGCTTATTTACAAACTTACCAATTACCAGAACTAGGCTAGTAGACTCGTTCTCATTTAGATTACTTTTTCAATCGTAAGATTGCAATCACTAAGATGATTGCCTCCCACTTCTCTTTCAGGAAGGAAGCTGATGAACATTGCACGCAAGAATGGTGTTTTTCCACAGACTCCACTCAGTACCAAGTCTGTATGTCTATCACAAGCTTAGAAAGGTAACACACATGCTTATTTTACTGATCTGAGAAGAAGATATTAAAATGCTGAAAGAAGGATCATTCACAATTATTAGGAATCTGCAGACAGATTAATTCTGTTCCTTTAATGAAATAAAGGACAGAAAGTCCAAGTGCTAGTATTATAACAAAAATAATAAAGAACTCCGTATTTTCTAGAAGCTCATAATCTCTGTAGTTACTTTTGAAACTACTTTTCATATACCAGGCTACATTCTGCTTTTCTATAACCTTTGTATTTGACACTGGAGCCTGCCTTCTCCTTGGCTGCGTTGTCACTGCTGTCTATAACCATCCAAAACATCAAGAACTCTTAACAGCAAATCTTGCTTCCATTACAGCACATAAAACCTCTACAAAATCTGGGTTCCTCTCATTTACTTTTTTTTTTTAAACCTGACCACCATTATCACGGACTATTTCTCAGTGTTGCTAAAGAACAAAGAATAAATGGAAATAGTTGACACTGATAATATAACACATAGTACTCAAAAAAAGAAAAAGTATTGAAGCACTGCAACCACCAAATTCAAGCATTACTAAAGGTGATTTGGATCTCATTTTGAAAATCTTCTCCAACTGAAACTGTATCTGCAAGTTATTTAAATACGGACAACCTAGAAGGAAAACACAGCACAGTTACATATCAGGTCTTAGTTTGAGTTTGGTTGTGGTTTTTCTTTGGGGGTGGGGTTTTTGGTTTTTTGGGGGGGTTTGTTTGTTTTTTAAATAAAAGGTAGTTTTTCATTATTTCAGCTCATGTTGCTGAAGAAGCAGTCAAAAGGAAAACCTATGTAAAAAGGGTACACAGAGGCTACAATTAGAAAATGCTTTCAACTATCTTGCCTTTAAGAAGCAAAAAGAAAATTCAGTAAAACTCACTAAAAATTAAGCCTTTTGATTTTCTAGTTCAGGCATTTTCTTTAGTTCAGGCACTACCACCCTCATGAAATCATTCTGGTCATTGACATAAGTGAGTATGCCTAGTAGTATAGTAAAACAAGAGAAAACTAAATGGCTCTACGGAAGTTAGTCCCCATACTCTCCAAAACTGGGCCAAGTACTGCGTTGCAGCATAAGTTTTTAGATGCAAGAGGCATTTTTAATGCTCAGATGAGAGACTGTTCCACATGGGCCTGAGAAAAGGAAAGAAGGACAAGAACATCTATGACCAATCAGAATCTGAATGAGAGTTAACTCATTACCTCTCATTTCTGTAGTTATTTCAGTAGCATCCAAGTCATGCTTTGAATAAAAGATGTTTTCCACGTTTATAGTGAGTGTCTGAACAAGGCTGGTGTTACATCAAGAGTGTTTTTCCTTCAAAACTTTCTGAAAGTTCTTACGAAAGCGAAGATACTTTGAAATTACCTTAAAGCAGGAAGTTTCACAGTTTCTGTGTTTTTTCTTGTTAGCTACTTATATTACAAAATATTCTCTATTCTTCTTCATTCAATTCAGCTTTACTGTATACCTATGCTTCACGAGAAATTAACAGAGGAAGTCATCCTACCTCAAAACCCTTGAGCTGCACCTTAGGATCTTCCAAGAAAAACCATCTTCTGTTGTTTTAACTGACCACTTTCATGGATCTCTTTTTAAAGACTTTGCCTTCTCTTTTTAAGCCATTGATCAAAACAAGAGTTGTCCCATTTAATAATCCAAGGCAAAAGGCTGCCTTACAAAAGAAAGTGTTGATTTCCAACATAGAAACATAGAAGAAAAAACAAAAACATTGCTTGCTTATACCATGTATAAAGTCAGCTTAATTTACAGTTAAGTGAGATAGTCTTTTTTAGTTTGTATATTTGTTGTGAAGTTTCACTTCATTAGTTATATTATAAAGCAGTGTTGTACATCATGACGATGATGCAGAGTTGCATCCCACATTTTAGTTAGGCAGATCTTACAGACAAGAATATTCCTGTGTTCAGATACAGCATGAAAGAGGATCCATCATGCTCTAATGGCAACTAAAGATAGTACTTCACTCAATATCACTTAAGCCTTCTAGGCCTCAACAGCCAAATCCTTACTTCAGTAATTGATTATTTCACCATAAATACTTAACATTGCTCTAATGCAGGAAACTCTTTGATGTCAGCCTCTAAATACTGTCATAAAGCAAGCCAAAAGCACATCCTGTACTGCGCAGCAATGCATTTTCTGTACTCAAGATAACAAAGTGGTCTGCAGTGAGATATAGGAAAGACATTAGTATGCGCACACAGAGTCCCAACAGCGTGTTAAGTAACAGTGCTAACATGCTGATGGTTTCAACACTCCAGAGATTCCAGATTTTCTAGGTGAGCAGGTGTGCTAATTACACATCTACAATAAATATTACTCCTCAAGCAGGAACAGCTCAAGGAACTGGAACATCTCCCATGGAGCAGCAGTTGTGGCAGGGAGGAGAAAGGGAGTATAATTCCAGGATTAAAAACCACTAATGGAAATACCATTTAAAAACAAGAAAAGGTATGTATTAAAGGCATAGCTTCATAATAACTATTTCCAGTTTATTTATCATCTTAAGTGAAACTTATTTGCTGCATAAGTTAATGCCCTCCTCAACCAACATCCCTGAGTTTCACCATGACAGCCACTTAGATTAAGCAAAAAAGAAAAGGGATGTGTAGCTGTTCTTTCTAGAAGTATTATCCAAACTCTGAAAACTTAGTTTAGAAAACAGGCAAAAAAAAAAAGAAACAAAGACAAGATGCACTTTTGCACCTCTGTCCAAATACAGGCAGGTGGAAGGCACTGTGTTCCAGTGCAGTAGCTACTAATGACTGACCAGTACATTCACAAAGCATGTAGGCATAACTGTGGGCAGGAGGAGTTCAATTTGGAAGACAACTAGCGTCAGAGACCCATGGGATACTGAGAAGGCTATTGGCAAGATAACTCTTCACCCAAGCACAAAGAAAAAAAAAAAAGTGATTTTAAGTGAGCCAAAACAACAGCCAGGATTCTCTCTATTCTGCAGACAGCTTTACCAAGCAGTTTTAATTGATTAATTGGACTGGTAGCTTCACTACCATCCACTAGCTTACTACCTGCAATAGCTGTTTGAATTTTACGATTTATTCCTGAGGCTACAAGAGGAAGTTAAGCAAGTATAGCAGCGACATAGATGACACAACTATGGATAGCAGTTTTCAGGTTAATAATTTTCCCCAGTAACTGTTGGTGTAACTCAAATAGTTCCAACCGTAGCAAAGACACTAGACATCAGCATTTTTACCGCATCACCTGAACTCGACTGATGACACTGGTCAAGGCACAAAGGGTTTGAGTCATTACTTTTGATAACATGAGAAACACAAGAGGTTTGCATTCAGAGCTAGAACCCGCGACTGGATGTACAGAATGGGACCCCACAGACCACTACAATCAGTGAAGCTCCATACAGGGCCACCAGACAACCCAGAAGAGGTGCAGTTGCAAAATCTGACCTTTCCGTAGTGAGAATGAGAAGTCAGTTAAAAAAAAAAAAAAGAGAAAACCACTGTTACCACTAAATCCCCAAACTGAAGTGTAGCCTGGATTTCTTAGAAGAACATTCTCCTTTGACTTTGCCAATTTAGTAAGTTTGACTCATCACCCAAGTTATGGCCCTGTATCTTAAAATGCTTGGTAGGAAGTCTACAGGCATTATCACAACTTGGTGTAATAACAGGAAAAAAGCCTGTTTTTCAGAACAAAAACCAATTCTCTTTTCACATTTATATAAAAATTCATGTTAAACTACATTTGATGCAGCCTTGTTCTAAAAAGATCAAAACTTACTTTTAGTTAAGATTAAACTTTAAATGAGAGAATTCTGTACTAGCCTGTATCCAGAAAAATGCTTTTACTTAAAATAAAATCTCAGTAAGAACTGTGTACTACAAGCCACATAACTGCTACTCATACAACTCACCTTTTCTCCTCTGCAGGCAAAAAGATCACAAGTTCAGCTTAAAGAAAGACAAACATCGTTTAGGTGACAAGAGGAAAAAAAAAAAAGCTTTCTGCCAAATAAGCAAGTCTTTCAGCTATCACTGATGGTCTTACTCTTCAGTAATACTCAATGATCTCCAGTGTCTGTGTACCCTCACATTGCTACCTAATCAAAATAAGGAAAGAAGCCCAGTTAAATACGTAACAGCTTTATGACAAACTGTTCATACAGATCGCTAAGAAAGATCTAAGTATGTTTGCTCTGAAACCAGAAGATGACTGCCAAATGAAATTTAACAGAGCATTGAGTACAGTTAAATCAGGCTTAAAAATCACTTTCAGATACTGCTGCCTGAAAATGGCATCAGTAACTCAATTATAGAGTTTCAAGCTAATATTTAGAGGTCAAAAGCCTCAAAAGACCTTTAGAATGCACAAGGACGTTTCACTGTTGGCTTCAGACAGCCATAAAGAGTCTCGTGCTCAGAGTAATTTCTTCAGGAGTTTCAACCGGCCAGCATGAGGGCTTATAATGGAAACACCTCTTCAGTTTTAACTTTGTGTTGCTTTGGTTATGCAACTTCTTTTGCAGTATAAAGGCAGCAAGCAAACATCTGGCATACGCAAGTTCAAAGGGTTCTCCCCTAAAACCTTTGTTTTGATGAAAAAAATACACCAGCAGGTTAGAAGAATTTGTTGAAAAGTCACAGTAAGCACTACACAGGAGAGTCCCAAAATTTCAAAGTCATCAACTAGCAGCAAAACCATACCACAAAAAAAAAAACCCGTGCCACAAAGGCCTGATGTGCATGTATGCTTAATGAACCTTCTGCTGGCAAGTAACATTGCATATACAGAGCTTTGCGTCGCGTCAACTACTCGAATTCCTACAAAAGTCACCTATAAAGAAAGCAGAAGACAGCCTAGGTTCCCCCGCTCCGTGCACCACCTCCTCTTTCCAGAGCAGCAGTTACTCCAACACTCCCACGGCGGAGTAGCCACCCTCTCAGCAGTGCAACTCGCCCGTCATGCTAAGGCGGGCACCCGAGAAGACCGGCACGCATTAGCCCTCCTGTGTACACACGTCAGAGGGAAACGACACCGACACGCGAACCGCCAGCAGCGTTTCTACCCACAGCCGCGCTTGATAGCCATCTGATGATGGACGGCGGAAGGGGATCGGATCCCTACCCGCGGCCAAAGTCCTCCTCCCTCTCGCCCCGGGCCGCCGCACGCAGCCGCTGCCTCGGGCCAAGCCCTTCGCGCTAACCCAGGAAGCGAGGGAGAGGCGGCGAGCCCGGCACAGCCCGGCGGCGGCTCCGGGGGGGAGGGCGGGGACGGGGCACCCGCGCAGCCACGGCCGAGAGCGGCAGCGAGCCGCCGCCCGCCGCAGGGCTCCCCGCAGCGCGGCGGGACCCCGCGCGGGTCCGTGAGGGGAGCGCGAGACGGGCGGGGGGAGGGGAAGGGCCGGCCGCTGGAGCAACGGTCGCCTGCCCTGTCCCCTTCCCGCCGGCAGCGGCAGGTGACAGAGCCGCGTCCCCCCCTCCCGGCGGGTCACTCACAGCTTCAGGCTGGCGTAGGCCGCCGCTGCCGCCGTTCCTGCCGCTGCCGCCGCCATTCGTCCCCCTCCGGCTGTCTCCGGCCGCCGCCGGCTCCGCTCCGCGTCGCTCTCACCCCCTCCGACCCGGCCGCTCCCTCCCTGCCAGACTGACGCGTCCCCCGGCCTTGAGGGACGGGACCCCGCGCAGGACAAACCTACTCGGGCACGTTAGCGAGCGCCACGGGGCGGGGCACCACCTATGGAGGAAGGGGGAGCGCCTGGGCTGACTCGCCGGCCCCACGATTGGCTGAGCCACGGCGCTCTAACCCCGCCCCCGGCGCGCCGGGGGCCACCAGGGCACCGCGAAACGGTGACGCGCGACCGGGGGCGGGAGGGGCGGGGGCGTTCAAACGAAGCCGGTGGGGATTGGCCATCACGCGGGTGGGGCGGTAAGCCACGCCCCAGGGGAGGGGCTAGGAGGGGTGTCGGCGGGGAGGTCGCGTTGGATTGGCTGCTCTCCCACTGGCGGCCCCGCCCCCGAGCGAGATCTGTGGTAAAGTGCATGCGGGCAGAAGAACAACCGCGAGCAGGGCCAGTGGCGCAATGGATAACGCGTCTGACTACGGATCAGAAGATTCTAGGTTCGACTCCTGGCTGGCTCGGCTGCTCATTTTTTCCTTTCGGCCCCTTATTTTTTCTTTTCCCCTCCTGTTCTCCATCCCGAGGGTGCTGCCTGCACTCACCCCGCTCCTGGGCAGCCCCCCCGCTCCTGCACAGACCCACCCCGGCCACCCTCATACCCCTAACGTGGGGTGCGTGAGGTGCAGGGGAGTTGAAAGCACCCCAGAGTTGGGTGGCGTTGCATAGGTTTGTGGCCTTCCGCATGGCCCTTTGCAGCCCCCTGCCACAGGCACCACCACGGGGATGGCTGCTGCAGGGAAGGCGAGTGCCTACCTGGGCACCCCCACCTGGGCTGGGGGGGGGAGCCCAGTTCTGGGGGCTCAGCATGGAGCAGGCCTGGGGCACCTCCTGGCCAATTTCCCACTGGATCCAGCCCTCCGGGTATCGTCCCCCAGTTTTGGGCTGCTTCTCACCTCAAGGAGGGGGAACCCCGAAGTATAATTACAGGGAATCCTTTTTATCAGCTTCATTTTAGCTGGTAGCTCCATGCTGCTGTGGTGCTGCTCAGCCAGCAGTACTTAAACATCCCGCCTTTGGACATGAGGCATGATGGTCGCTGACTGCAGCAAAGCCTATGGGGGCACCACATGGCCGCTTGCCTCCCAGAACCACGGGAACTTTCCCCAAAACCCTCCCCACCACCGCTGCAAAGGAGACCCCCTGTGCTGGGACCGGAGCCTGCTCCCACCCATAGCACATCCCTCCCCAGCTCCTCACCCCAGGACCAGGGTCTCCCTGGAGGGACACCGGAGTAGGACGGCCTCAGACAGGGCTGCGGCAAATCCCAGCCACCTGCAAAGGACTGGAAGTCCCCAGTGAACCCCACGAAGAAGGTCTCCCCCCACCAGTCCCTGCTTCAGCTACTGAGACAGGGGGAGAGGAGGAAGGCAGAAGTTGGGAAATCATCATTTCACAGCGTAACTCCCTCCCCATGGACTCTGGGCGATGACAATCGTAATTTTAGGAAAGACTTGACACTGAGCACCGCTTTATGGTATTGTCTTTAATCACTGAAATCACAACAGGCCAGTGGCTTCGCTGCCCCTGCCAGCCTTCATTCTTTATAAATATTTAACAGCACAAAAGAAAAGAGGGCTGTGTTCACAGGTGGCTAAGGTTAGTTACACCAGCACAAATCCTAGAATACTCTTTCCTGGAGTTGAGCTTTGAAGGAAACAAACAAAACAATTAGTACCGTTCAGTATCGTTAGCCAGGCTCTGGATTTGCTTTCCAGATAAAGAAAGCCACAGCCTGCGTGTGCGTGCCCAAGTCCCCGTCTGGCCATGCACCGCAGACCTGCTGCGTGGGGACGAGGGTCGGTGCCAGCAGGGCTGGGAACTGTAGCCGGTCATCCCTGCACCGGGGCCACGGGGCATTCCTGTCGTCTGCCTTCAGGGGCTCTACGCCACGTATTTTCACGTGGGGACAGTTTCTTTCCGTCTCTCATCTTGTCTTAGCGGGCTACAGATGCATATTGCCACGCGAGCTTCTGGCTGCCCTAGAAGAAAGCAGGGTGAGGATTTTTATCACTCAGAAAAGCTTAATTTTGCTTCTCCTTAGGATGGGTGAGCAGCTCTGTGCTCTGTCTGGGATCACGGCAGGAAGACGTCTGCCCAATCGGCTCCAGTAAGTACACCTTGTGCCACTGCAGCCAGCGAGTGGCGGGACGCAGAAATGGCAAAGAAAAATGAATGCACAAATGCAGTGCAATGAGAGAGGCAAACCCCCTCCCAGCTTCTCCCAGTGATGCAGGCGCTCGGCCTCAGAGGATGGGGGAAAAGGGACGTGTATCTGGCCGTAGCCCTTCCCTGCCCGCAGGTACTGACTCCAGAGATGTTTCTCCAGCAATAAACCTAGGTCAATTTGTCCTTACATTCATGCACAGAAGGTTGCTCAAAATGCATCTACAAACACTTGGCATGGGCACAGAGGTGTGAAAGGCAGGTTGCTTGCAAGCAGCTCGTGCCGCATGTCCATGTGCACAGACACAACAGCAGACATGACCCCAAAAGCGGACACAGAGCACGCAGCCGAGGCCAACATGGGAGAAGCATGGTCCAGACCAGGGTACGCAGGTGCGCTTCCCCTCAAAACCCCCTCTAATAAATGTCCAGGAATATGACAAACAAACAAAAGCAAATCCCCTCTGTGCAACCTTCTCCCCTGCTCTTTGTAATCACCTGCCCTCTTTTCCCTACAGCTACTGTGTTTTTTGTCACATCCTTCTTTCTCCATGCACCCCCACTGCTTCAGTACATATTTTTGCTTATTGAACAAAAAAGCTGGCAGCCCGTTTCAGCGATCTTTTCAAGGCAACTTTTACACTGCTGCAGATTCATCCCCAGATATGTCTTATCTGTAATAAAATCACTCTGCCCTTGATCCAACACTGACCTACGCACAGACATTGATTTTAATGTACGTGCGCAGCCTTACTGGTTTCAGTGGGACTGCCTGCCTGTGCACTTCAAGTTTAACGCAGAGTTCTTCATGCAATTTTCTTAGCAACAGCAGTGGAGTACAAAGGTGCCGCTGCATCGACCAGCAGCAGGCTGATACTCCGGTAATTTGGAGGATCAGGTCAAAGTGTTCAAGTAAGGATGGGGAGCGTGTGTCTATTTTCCTTTAAGCAAGGACCCGGTTTTGCTGTTGCTTAAATAATGAAGTAGTAAAATTTCCAGGGAATACAGAAGTGCAAAATTGGGACTAAATTCATGAGGAAGAGCACGCCTGTGATCCTCCCCAGGGCTATGAACTCACGGGAGAAAGAGGAGGAGGTCACAGCAGCGCTTACAGACCCGAATACTGAAATTCAGGGATGCCAAATATTTGCCC
The DNA here is from genome assembly GCF_034638445.1 of Ciconia boyciana. NCBI lineage: Eukaryota > Metazoa > Chordata > Aves > Ciconiiformes > Ciconiidae > Ciconia > Ciconia boyciana. The sequence goes on along the minus strand of NC_132935.1, from coordinate 119,980,383 downwards.
AGTGCTATAAATCAGCACAAGGAGAAAGCACAGGAAGATATTTACTTTCTTCTCTTGGCAGCCAAAGATACCCCTTCTTTTCGAACGGCCAGCCAGACCCCTACCAGCTCTTACGAGCCCAGTCTCCCCCTTTCACATCTGCCATAGCACACCTCATGCTGATGAGACTCCATCATTTCCAGACCAAGGAGCTATTCACTTTGTAGTTAAAAATCTACAAAAAAATCATTTAAACCCTGAAAAACTGGGAAAACATTTGAAAAGCCCCCAAATGAAACTTAGAAACTGAAGAGCCATGGACCTCATCAAACACTCCTCACCAGGGTGTTTGAAAATGCTGTTCCCTGCATTTAACATCAGGGCAGTTTCCTAAATCACTTTGATCACAGGTGTTTGTCATACTTTAAGTTACACAAAAATGTCTGCTTCTTCTACAGCTGGGGCTTTTCCCCTGGCTTTTATGCAAAAATCTCTATTTAAATGAGTTTCCATATTCTAAACAATAGGAATTTAACAGCATGATCTGAACGAAAAAAAAAATCTATTAAGCTCTGGCCGTTGAAAGCAAGTTTCAGGGAATTCACTTGAATAACTATTTGCATGTGAGTTACTCATTACCAGCACAATGGGACTTCCAAGGGTCCCTTACCCAAAAACCAGTCAGAAGAGCACGCTGGGGGAGGAAGTAAGACTAACTTTTCATAGCACATGTCAGCATCTTAATAAATAAAAAGACAACAAGGTTCACATGAACAGCAAAATGCAATGCGTATCAGCCAGGTTACAGGCAGAATTTAACACGCTTTCTGGAATTCTTCTGCAGAGCATGCAAAGGCTCACACCTCCAGCTCCAGAGCTACCTGCCTGCCTGTTTTTTTCCTTTGGGGGAGCTGCCCTAAGGCAGGCAGTGAGGGCTTGGAGCTCCACAGATGCCTGGCAGGGGGGTCAGGAGGAGGTGAAGCCTCCCCTGTGCAGGATGCCCCTGCCTCCCTACCAGACCCAAAATCAGGCAGCTGCAGAGCCGGGGACAATCAGCATGGACTCAGACACCCACAGCCTAGGAGAAAAGGCAGGAATAATAAGGAGCTTAAATGAATTCAAACTCCCAAAGATAAAAGCGGTGCAAGTTAGCACACATAGGGGAGCAGGGCAATGCAGCAGACACTTCAGCTTCAAACCCACCAACTCACACGCTCCATTTTCAATAGCTTCACGTCATTTCTAGCTCTTCGTAAGTACAGGAAAAGAGAGCATTGGCACTTAATAATTTATACTGGACCTCAAAACTGAAAGTAGGGCAGCCTTCATTTCCCCAGCGCTGAGGGATACGGGATGGCTGACAGGAGTAACAAGACACGATGTGGGAGCAGAGGCCAAGCTTTCTGTTGACACAAAGGAGGCTCCACACACAGGCTGCTCGAGGCTTTCCACGAAGGAAAATTGCCCTTCTCCCTCTCCCCTTTTTGCCTGCTTATTTTGGGGTTGTGAGGAAGGCTGCAAGAGTGACACAGTAGCTTAAACCACAGCTTAAAATGAAAACAGAAGCCCCACTAGCATTTTCAGATCTTCCCAAAATGAAGGCCAGAAAATGTGCGTGAGGGGCTGCTCTAAAAATCAAGAGCTAGCAAAAGCATGAGCCATGTAATAGCTGGTCTCTCAGAGGCAGAACAACAGATCAGGGCTGGTGTTTCCAGCTCACTTCTAGAAACCACTTTGATATCTCACTGCCTTCACCGCCAAAGGAAGCTCAGAGAGGGCAACCACCTGCCCAGGACTATCTGAATTATTTACCAGGGACACTCAGCTGGCGTTATTTCCCACCTCAGTCCCTTCAGACAGCCCTAAGATCACAGTTGCATCTTGAGACACCCCCCTGCCCCGTGCCCAGCTGCGCTGCAGGACACAAGCTGACACGGTGTGCCGGGCATTCGGAGGCCAAATTTAAGGCTCCAGGGAGCTCACATATTTGGGGTCAATTTTACCTCCTCTAAAATCACAGATAAAACTGTCCGAATTATATATACCCCAGAGCCATGTATACTGCAGTGGGAAAGTGTCCCGTCCCCCCCCCCCGCCTTGAGCTTTCGGCCGCTCACTGAGGGGTTGCATACCCCCAGGAGAAACGGCACCACAAAGCCAAGCTACACAAAAGCTGGGGCTCTGGATGGTTTCCAGCGCAGGACCAACCTCCAGCTACGTGCCACCATCCCCATCCCGAAGAGCAGCAGCAACAGGCGGAGGTGCTTACGGCTGGATGGAGCAGAAGGCTGGATGGTCTGCTGGCCCGATGAAACTCCACACCAAGACCACCAAGCTCCAGAGCCTTGGGCAGTTTCAGACGTTCACACTTCAGCCAAGGCAAGCTGATACAGACGTGTAGGAGGGTGCTAACAGGCCACTGGTCTTCATCTGTTTTACAGCAGATGCTTGTGCCTCTGTTTAATACGTAGCGCAGCAACTTGCACCACTCAAAACGGAGGCCCGTGGTATTTATTAGCAGAGGCAAGAGACAGGCAGCTTGCTGCAGCTGCCACCAGTGCTGCTCCAGATGGGTACACGAGGCAGTCTGACTACGTGGTGTGAAGTTCAAGCACCTATCTAGCTACATCCATGCTACGGGAAAAGAGGTTTGGTTGAACCATAGTGGGGTCTTGGCACAGACTCATGCCGGGAGTCCCAGTGCCACTACTCAGCTAATTTACTGTAGTTTCCTCACTAAAAAGATCTTCAAGAATGTCATCCTGTCCTCTATCAATCAGAACTGAGTTTACATCTTTAGCAAGGATACGTTAGGATTTAACTAGTTTTCCACATAATATGTCAGAAAGGGTAGCTAAGATCCCTGATTGCATCCGAGACTTTAAATTAAAAGCTTTTTTTTTTAAACAAAAACTTTGTACCTGTACACAAGGGGCTGCACAGCTTTGGTACCTACAGAACATGCACTGCAGGCACATCTATCTTTTAAGTAACACATACTGGGGAAGCAGATTTCTTTGACTATAAAGGAGGGGGGTTCAAAAAGATAAATGATCTGCCTTTCTGCTTTCTCAGCAGAACAGAAAGCAAGGGCCAAACTCACTAACCCCTTGCTCAGATAAGCTGTTATTATTCATGGGAGCAAGTCTGTTTATACCAACATACTCATTTGAGTACAGGTTGTGGAGCTGGGCTCTAAATCCTGTGTAACAAAGCCTTCATAACAATCTTGAGTTTGTTCCCAGAGCTCTAAATAAGCACCATTATGAAATGGCTTTGTGCTGGGTAAACACCACGGAAAGGAGTGGCCAGGCTGGGGGCTGAGCTGTGGGGACAAGCTGAAAAACTCCGGCAAGTGTCTGTGTACAGAGAGTTTTTTTCCAAAGCAAGCTCTGCAAGCAAGAACGAGGCTGGATTTCCCCAGTGTCCACACTTTCAGCATCCCGACCTTTCCGTTCCAAATATAATCCACTATTCAGACTCTGATACAGCAGGCTGGCCCCTACGTATCACGCTGACACGCAAGCCTGGGCCCCAAGTCACCACGCTAGTTTAGCCTAGCTTGTTCCAGTTTTTTGTTCTGTTTGAAATGGGATGTCGGCCTCCACCTGCCAGCCAGCATGCCTGGTTTGTGCTTGGAGAGTTGGTGCTTTTACAGCCAGACTTGATACTGGAGTTCAGGGAATTACCTGGAAGGTCTGAGCACGCCATTTTGCACAGACCCCTTTCTTTTCTTTTCCTAAAAAAATGAATAAAAAGAGAGGGAGTGTCTAAAAACTGGTATTAATAGGTTGATGTCCTTCAGGGAATCTGATGAAATGTGCTTGTCACGAAACACTTAGTAGGCTGATGGGGTGTCCCCAGCAGGCAGGCAGGCAGGCAAGCCAGCCTCTGGCTTTTTAATCGTGCATGGCACGATCTGAGTTCATAGACATGACAGCAAGTTGTGCTTTCACTGAAGAATCTTCCAAAATGAGCCAAGAGGAATCTCCAGAGAGCAGAAAAAGGCACGTAAAAGTAAACTCATCAGTTTAGATAACATGCCACATTCTTGGTCAAGTAGACGTGGTTTGATACAGCTGTAACTCACAAGCATACAGACTCTGGGAATCCAGCAAAAATCTCTCATACCCTTTTACAGGAACATTGCTAACTGGAGAAAAACATGCACAGGAAAACAACTGAGTGTGTGGAGAGGGAGATCACGTAACAAGTCTTCTGACCAGGCTTCGCCATGCCGGCCACGCTGGCTAGTAGTGGTGCTGGTACACAGCCGCTGGAGTAGTGCCGTTCTCTATGTGTTTCAGATGACAGGAGTGACAAAGCAAATGTTCATCTAGCGGGTAACAGCGATGCCCGTCTTCATCATTCAGTTCCATCCCACAGTCCTGCAAAGAGAGGCCATGCAAATTATGAGAGCATGTGTTCACCTTCCAGCGTCAAGCGGGGTCTGGCTTCCAGGAAGGTGATTTTGTGACAAGGACAGAAGACACCCAGCCAACAGCTCCTTCCTAGTAAGTCCAACATTTGCCACAAGAAGGAAAGCATCTGACATAGGCATTTTGAGGGGCAGCCTCGTACAAATTTGTCTTATGCAGTTTTATGGAATAAGCTATAACTCGTGGCAAGGTGCAACCCTATGTATTTTAAACATGCTCGTGTCTCCTTACACTCTCAGGTAGGATTCACCTCTTCACATTACATTAATTGCAGTTGTACTGATGTGAAACCAGCCTGCTGAGTCAGGGCCTCTTTCCACTGCATATGAGCACAGTGAGAGAAGACATCTATTTATTTTAATTCACAGAGCAGAAGTATGAAGGCTCTCTGGGAAGCCCTGCACAGGAGACCAAACGTGTTGAAGAGCTAGCACCTTCTGGGATTTTTTTGTGCAGCCATATCCTTTCTCCAGCCCCAATGACACATTCATTTCCCATGAGAGTGAAGGTAACTTACACCAGACAGGATCAGTCATCACCTTAGCATTTTTGAACAATCTGACTTGGAAATCAGATACACTAATGTGATCTGGAGCTCAAGGCTTCTGAAAGGCAGCAATAGAACGTTAGTAAGTCACCACTTTTCCTTCATTAACAAATAAACTGCCAAGTTTAAAAGTGATAATTAACTCTTTGCCCATAATTTTATGGATAGCAAATGAAATTGCAGCTGAGAAATATTGCTGCAAAAACTTTTGTCCTCAAACTGGAAATTTCTCAGCCACTGATAGAAAGGGTCGCACAATGCAAGCTTTGAATTGCTTATCTGCTGCCATTGGAAGGGAGGAGATTTATTTCCATCTTAAAAATAATAGTAGTTATCACTGTTAAGCACCCACTCCCTGAGAAAGCTGCTGACCTACCTCGCAGTGATAACATTCCACGTGGTAATCCTTGTCCATGGACACAACCCGAATAGTCTCATCAGACCCCTGTAAGCATTCAAGCAAAAGAGAAATTACAAAGGATTACGGCAGGATCAGACACATGCACTCTGTAGATTGCTTCCTGCAACAATGTGAATGTTGAACAAATGCACTTCAGCTGCTGGTTAGACACCACAAATAAATCCTGCCACCTGCAGTTATTTTTACAGTAAAGCTTCATCATCGACTGCAGATATCCTCCAAAATGTAAAATCAGAAATGTTAAATTCTCTCTGTTTAACAGTCACATCTACCCCAAATCAGGCATTAATGACTCAGTAATTTCAATATATCACATTTCTCAGCATTTTAAATTGGTTTTGCCCAAGATTCATCTCCTCCAAGTATTAAAATGAGTTCATCCCAGAGGGGTCACACAGAGGTCATTCATGAGCACCACCAGCATTTATTGACATGAAGGAAAGGTATCCCGAACATAAAACTAACAGCAGTATAATCCTGCAGGAGATGAAAAAAGCAGCCTGGCTCAGCAGAAATAAGCTTCATTATCAAGCAAAAGAAGGGTCACATCTCAAGGGCAGTGTATGAGCCCAGGTCAAAAGGTTGCACACTGGAGGAAGCGATCATCTCTCCCCATCCCCAAGGACATCCGTCTTGACATAGGGTGAAGTGTGAAAGAGAGCAAGGCCTGAGACATGATGCTCCCTCCCCAGAGGGAATACGACATAAAAGGCTCTCACCTCGGAGGGCAGAATGGGAAGTCCACACGCTGCACACTTTGGAGCTAAAACTCTGGAAGAGCAATGAGAAAGTGAAGGCAAGTTATAGATCAACAGAAAAAGAGAGGCCTGTATGTTCTCGGCGATACGACGAAAAGCTGCAGCTGTAAATAACTTATCCACAGGAAAGCTTTACATCCCGAGATCATAAATTCATTTTAGGATTGATTGTAAGTAATGCTTGGCACACATTGCTCAGGCAAAAAAAGATCTTACATTTTACATTTAGTGCCAGGAAAAAAGCAAACCCACTGCAGAATTCTTGGCTGCTACTGAGAGATTTGGAAGAGAGAATGAGGAGAAACTGAGCAGGACTGTCCCCAGAAAAACACATTAAAAGAAGTGGCAGCCTTGCAGCGGGGCAGGAAACCTCAGAGAAACCACCATGGGACCGTAAGGTTCCTTAAGGCCTTATAACACAACGTAACACGATAAATAAATAAGTAAACAAAATAGCAAGGAAACATGCATAATTTCAGAACAACAGTGGCACACGGAGGCAACTCTGATCTTGGCACAACACAGAACAGTTCCCGGGGCTGCCCGAGCAGCCGGGAACTTAATACTCTGCCTGCTCAGAAAATGGAGCAAGGAGCAAAGCAAGCCAAACGGACACTCAAAATGTATGCAGCTCTAATATCATAACTACCAGCTAAGAGCACATTTATTTTACTAAATGACAAGTGGCTTTTTAAGTGGATTTATCGGTTGTTTAATTTAGAGCTGGATAAAAGTTTCACTTTGATTTCTAAAAGCATTCTTTAAAAGTTAAATTCACCCCTGCAACTACTCAAAAAGCAAGTCACGTTGATTTCAACAGGCATTCACAGTCTTACTTTAGAGTGGACTGATTTCTTACATCAGTGAACACTTCATGAGCACTATTTCTCACTATCTCTGCTTTGCAGAAGGGGCAGCTGAAGCCCAGGGGTCAAGTGACTTCCTCAGAGTTACACAGAAAGTCAATGGCAGAGCAAGAGGAGAGACATCAGGAATTTCTAGGGTCTAGCCCCATCCTCAAACTTCTACCTTGTAATCCTGTCCCTATTTTACTAATCCAGGCTTCCTAATTAGCTGAAAAGCTAAATTAGAGGCTTGATGATTGGAGCATCTCTGCTGTTTATTTTGTCCTTACTTGTGGTAATCTCTGACACAGTAGATTTTGTTTTCAGAGTCTACAGTGAATGGCACACCATCCAGACACTCGTTGCAGACCACACATCGGAAGCAGCCTGGATGATATGATTTCCCTAGAGCCTGCAGGATCTGCAACAAACCAAGAGACAGGAAAAAAGCATGTAAACAGCCAATAAAGGTGAAAATAATAAACACACAGCTTTACATCAGACAATGCTGCATATTCATCAGCAGGGCTGTGTGTTTCTTCGGGCACCTCATCTGAAAAATGAGTTAACAGGGATGGAAAGGGCAGCTGGAATCAATATATATCACCTGGTTCCAGAGAAATGAATTATTAGCATGGGTAAGAAAATAATTTAGAGTCTCAGCCAAGGTATTTAGCATTACAAAGGATAGAAGTGACAGCATTTAAAGGAAAGAAAATAATTTCTGAAGCCAACAGTTGGAGAATACTTAGCAGGATCACAAGGCAAGACGTACCAGGCCAACAAAAGGAAATACATCTTTACATTCTCCATGACAGGCTGAAGCAAATACTATTGCTAGGTTTTCATAATGCCTTAGATATCCAAGAGCTTTGTACTTGCTAGCCTGGCTTTCTAATTAACGCATACCATGGAAACTGTATTGAACTCAACAGCTGCAATTTACCTGCTGGCTTTGGGGCAGCAATTACTACCTGGAATACCATTTCTGAGTATAAAATAGCTTTTCCAATTTTAATGCTTTCCAGTGTAAGCAGGCAAGCAAAGATAATTAACAATAAGCATTAGAAAATCTTGGGAGGCATGCTGTGAAATAACCACTCAGAAATTCCTAATTTCTTTGCCTCAGCCGTAGCTCACCAGCTACATGACCATGAATTTGTCTCCCCATGAATCACCCTCAACTGAATGCTGCCTGGTGCTGGCTAAAGACCAGCTGACCCCCTGAGCCATGACCCACTGTGCAAATCTTGAACGGATGGTACCTGTTGTAGGCTAATGAGAACTGCCTGCTTTAGCAGGATGTCCACACATCTACTGAGCAGTTTTCAAGGACTTGGACAGATGTGAACTGACGTGTGGATCACATACTCTGGGTCGAACCTATTCCCCAAGGTATCAGTCCAACACCAACAAGCAGCAACAAGACAGCAGCTTCATCCTGAAGGTACGTGGGAAGCCACGTCTTGACTACAGGAAAGACAGGCTCAGCAGAGCTGCACTGATGCCCCACAGCAAGGGAGCACTGCAGAGCCGCGGCACTTCTGAGCAGGAAGCATCGACAGGATTACGAATACACTGTCCAGGGAAGCCCGAAAGCAGATGAAAGAGCTGAAGGCTCTGATTTTCAATTTGCACTGAAAACAGGCAGAGCAAAGTCTCTGCATCGCATACAGCAGGATGCCAGCTTCACTTCCTTGCAGAAATCAACAAAAGGCTTAGTGGATTTTCTTTCTGCTACCAATCTCTCACTAGGCAGACTACCAGATGATAACAGACAGTACTGGCTATGAATATATTTTGCTTTTGATGCATTCTTCTAAAAAGCTGTGGGATTTTTTCTCCTAAAGCAATTATCACTTACCATGTCCATTATCAAATGACCACAAATGAAACACCTGTCAGCTGACTGCTGGAAACCAGAATACTGCAAGGACAAAAAAGAATTGGCTTAAAATTTCACAAGGCTAGTCGAGCATAAACAACAAGATATTATGGGGTGTTATTTGCTTGGCCTTTTTCTGTACTCCTTACACAATCTAAACTTTCCAGTGCTTTTTTCAGTATATGAAGCTGTGGATGGGTCCCCAGAGGATATTCTATAAAGACATCAGACTTCCACTGTTCAGGAGGAGTATGAGTTCCTGTAACTTTCAAGTCCTAAATCTAAACTGAAGTAAGTATATAAGTAAATGCAATAAATGCACATGCAAATAAGGCATTTACTAATAAGACTTACATTCTTATTTGACCAGGTGAATCTATACACCAGGAACTTACTTGTGTTTATCACAAATTCATATCACAACATCTGTATATATAGGCTTGGAAAGCCAAATTCTTCCTTTGGTTACACCATTATAGGTCTACTGGAGCTTCCCCGAGGCCAGTGGTATCGTCCCAGCTCTCTGGTAGTGTAACATTCAATTTTGGCCCAGAGCACCTTTCTTGCTGCTATTGCTAAGATCTAATGGTAAGGAACTGCCTGTCATGTCCACAACATGCACCTCAGGCACAACACATGTCTAAGGTTTCAGTCCTGTCTGAATGGTGGAAATGCAAAGTGGAAAAATTGAATATTTTAGATGCATTTAACCAATCTTTCCACTTCCAGCCTCTGTAGAATATACTGATGAGAGCAAAGAAGATTAACTCACTTCCCTCTGATAGAAAACACTAGACTTCCCCAATAAATAGGCAAATATGACTTTTTCAAGTCTCAATGAAGGCTTAATCAATGAGGGCTCGAGGGCAGGGGGTTATACGGCTTTTTACCTCTACCAGCCAAGGAGAGGACCATGGGGTTGCTTCATGCTCAGGTACATTCACACAAAATGCCTTGAGGGCAACGTAAAGATATCCATTAAGATGCCCAAGCAAAACCAGTTCATTGGAAAGGGAAATTCACTCATTGATTCTTCTGTAGCTGTTCATCTCACTCCTGTCTCCACAGCACAGCCACAGAGACACGCTTTGAAGGAGCCATCGCAAGAGGCTACGGCTTCAACTACAGGCTCTGCACTGCAAAACCGTGGTCTTTCACTCAGCTACTTCCAGCACCACATGTGGGCAGCCACCATGGCTGGGGCTGGCCTTGGGTAAAGGGGGAGCAGAAGGGCCAGGCAGGATGCTGGACTAGAGCCGTGTGAAATGCGGGCAAAGCTGCCGGGCAGAAAGGCTGCACATCTACCAGAGAGGCTGAGACATGCCAGCATAAGGGTCAGCTGTGTGCTTACCAGGAAATCTTCTTCACAGAACACCTTGCCATTCACAAAATAAAAGGCTTTTCCTCTCAGCTTTCGACCTGAGGAAAAAACACAGAGAGAAAAGAAAGGTCAGCAGAGAGCGGGGAGAAAATGTGAGCAAAAACTGGCTGCTGAGAAGAGAACAACAACGAGCACATGCGAGCATGGCTGCCGCACAGCTGGAGAAGAGCACCCAACCCCAGCACGGGTCTTCCCAGCCTCCAGCGCGACTAACCCATCTCCTCTTCCACTGGTGGTCGCTGATGAACACCAATCGCTGGATCCGGACAACAGTCCCACCTCCGGGAAGGAGGAGGTAGCTTTGCAAGCCTGGACCACCTCCTGGCAGATAACAACACGAAATAACCTGGCAAGAGTGAGTCAGGGTACTCCGACTCACACTGGAAAACACCCCAGGAGAGGAGCACGAAGAAAGGGCATGCAGAGGGTGATCCATACTTGACATCGTTCCTCAAAATGTCACCTCCCATGCTTTCCACTAGAAGGTACCTTCAACCAGCAGCTGCCAGATAAGCCACTGCAGTACCCGACCACCCGGTCTGCATCCAGCAGACTGCAACACCAGAGCGCTGAACACACTTCTCTCTGCGCCCTACCAGCATATTCATTATTGCAGCTGCCAACAAAAATTTGAAAGCATTTAAAAAAAAATACTTTTTTTGAAACCAGAACGTCCTAACAGAGATAAGATGCCAAAGTTTTTCCAAGAAAGGACTCTACACATGGGGAAGATTTATATTTACTGCAGCTTTTGTGTTTATGCCTCACATTCGCCGTCTGTTTTTGGTTCCACATAACTATGGCAACACATACTCACGCTGCTGCCACTTCTTCTAAATGCCCTGCCCTCTCCCCAGAGAAATGGGCTAGATTTTGTTTGTTTATAAAAAGCTGCTCCTACCTCTTTGCAGCCCGCTTTCCCTACTCAGCCAGGGGTTTGAAATGCAGCCTAGCACTGGAGAAGCTCTGCTTGCTCTGCTCAATCAAGGATCCCCAAGCACGTGCCCGGAGGCAGCACCTGGAGCAGGGGGAGCAGCACTGCCCGGGCACAGCCGGAGCAGGACTTGCTGCAGGCTGGTTTCAGGGACCTACCAGGCATTGCTGGAAGGAAATAGGAACCAAGACACCAGGGCCCAGAAGCCTCCTGCTTGATATGCATGCATAATTAAAAAATGATCATCAGCTGCTAGGTGTATAAACGCAGACGGCACACGGAACTGGTCTGGAGCTCACCTCTGGGTGCTTTATGGCATGCACCTACCTGGCAGCCTTCGACAATTAACCATGCTGGCTGCAAAGTATTAAGAAAAGGAGGAAGCCAAGTAAAACCACTTCAATAAATTAAGAGCTTCACCGGCTCCTGCATACACCAGAGGGCACTCTCAGGCTGGGAAACAAGTCGCACTGCTCCTTGGGAAATGGAGATGCTCCGGTGAAGCTCTAAAGTTTTGCCAGTGAATTCAGCCAGACCCACATTTCTCCAGTAGCCCTTAGTGCCCTGCCCAGGTTTCAGCCAGCAAGGCGGCGGAGGATGTGGCAGTGTGTTTCTCAAGGAACAAGCCCCGGTTTGCACGTGCAGCAGCTTCGTGGTTCAGCTGCAGGCTTTGCTCAGACGTGTGTCTACCCAGCGGCATAGGAGACAGAAGCATGCCGCCCCGACACGCTCGTCGTCCCCCGTTCTCCCCTAATCCCCGCTGGGGACAACCATGTTACCCGGAGGCCAGCCCATCCTTGCACGACTGTGGATGTCAAACTGTCAAACGGGACACGGAAGAAAAGTCAACAAACCCGAAAGCATCCTGCTCTGATTTCTCTCACCCACCCTGATGCTTTGCCAAGGTTGCTGACACCAAAACAGGACCTGGAGCTCAAAATAAAACATATCTAACCTTGGACATGTTAGCTTTGTGGCCCATGAACCGGGGTGCGTATTTGTACGATAACCTCTCCTGTGTGCCTGCCCGTCCACAGGTAAGCCCGGTATGCTCGCCAGCAGTCGTAGAGTCCCAGTTTCTGAGGAGGGGAAGGAGAGGCATGGGGATACCTGGGATTTGCAGCACCCTTTCCAATGGTGGTCCTAAGTAAGTTAACAAGAAGCCTAACGCAGCAAGAAGTACCCCCAAAAATCTCCTGCTGATTTAAATACACCATTGGGATTTGGCACTCCTAAAAATGAAAAACAAAGAAAAACCATTTAACTTCGATTTTAAATTACGCAGTAGTGCGGGCTCCAGTTTAGTGCAATGGGCAGGTGCCCAAGTGACTTTCCACCCATATGCAATGTCTCTCCTTAAAGACAAGCTGGCAGCGGTGAGGAAAAACATACACGTGGAGCCATGCAATGAGGAGACGCTTCTTTGGATGATGGCCGGTGTGTGTACAGCAGCCGTCACAACAGAGGATACGAGGTTTGGATCACTGCCACCACATCATTCTTCCACGGTGACAAAAACAGCATTTACTGGCCATTCTGCACCCGGTATATTTTTAACCCTGTGACATTAGCAGGTCAAGATTGATGGCAACAGACCTTCAGAGAAGGTGCCACAGCCGGTGTGCTGTGTCTGGGCTTCCGCTGCAAGCGCTTTCGGCAGAGGGATAAACCCCTTTATAAAGGGTTATAATTTGGCTGTTGGCATTACATGGGCCCATGAAGAAGAGGTGCTGACACCAAGAGCACTTTGAGGGAAAGGCGGGGATGACTTAATTACTTTTTTTACAGAAGAAGTGGTCATTTTTACTATTTTTAGCTCCTCTCCACAACTCTATTTAAGCCCCTGGCAGAAATGTAAATGGAAATTTGCCGAAAAACCAAGTAACTAGGTACCCCTGCAGCTGCCGCGGGAGCAGTGCATGCAAACAGAGCCAATTTCTTGCTGTGCTGCTCTCAGCCACACCCTGCCCATGTCGGGAAGGACTTCTCCCACCACCCCTTTGAGGTGAGGAAGCATCTCCTCATCGTACAGATGGGAAAGCAAGATGCAGGAAAAGCTCACTTCCCCAGGCTGCACTGGGGACCATCCCAGTGGAGCTGGGAAATGCATGTTCTGGCTGCAACCACACCAGTAAAACAAACTGTGCTGGGTCTGCCCCACAGCCCAGAGCAGGGTGGCAGCGGCTTCTGTCCCTGTGCTGAGCTCCCTGCCATGGGACAGTGCCTTAAATTAAGCAAGTCCCTCTCAAAAGTGATACTTCTGTGTGCCTGCAGAGGCTGGCACAGGTTTCGCTTCAGCATAGAGATGCTGTCGTAATTTCATCGAAAGGAAGGATGGAGAACTTAAATGGCATATAAGGAATCACATACTGATCACTGCCTACTTTAAATATGCATCACTTTAAATGATGACTACAGAGATTATATCCTTTGATAAACCCAGGAATATTAATGCATAGCTTGCTGCTTTCAGTATTGATTGCCTACATGTCTTAAGCTGCTGGCTCCTGACCGTGTTTCACTTTCACTTCACCCTGACTTCAGCTAATCTCTCACCTGAAAAAATTCAGTTAAAATTCTTCGGCATTTCAACCCTACCATCTTCACCCATTGTTACAAGATTTCTTGATCCTCTTCCTGACAGGAGGTTTGAGCCTCGTACTTTTAGGTACTGCTCATCTCTAACACATCTGTCTAATCTGTTTAGCTGTGGGACCTTCAGAATGACCTCGAGGTCACTTCAGCACCAATTTCAAAATATTTCAAGCTTAGGCACTAGTGCCTTTGCGCTAAGATAAATACACTTTGCTTAGCAGCTGATAATAGGCATACCACCAGGCTGCACTCCCAGGATGCTGGTGGTTTTGTCCATCGTCTTCTCAAACGACAGCTCTCTCCTTTTGAAGTTCATACAGAGAGGGGTTTACCAGGGACTTGCAACGGCCCAAGGAGGATGCTGGGAGATGCATCGCTTGCTTGCTGGGGAGCTGGACCCAACTTTCTCTTTTGAAGTTGCTTTTCCATTATTTATTAAAAGGAGAATGGGGTCACAAACCCATGTTCAAAGACAAGAGATTGCTCTTGATGCATGTAATGGTACAGGGCCACGTCCAGATCCCAGGGCTCTATGGGGATGCATGACCAGGACCCCGCATTGCTGGGGAGGCAGTGTGGACCTCACTTATCACTTATCTAAGCACCATGGAGCTCCCTGTGGTATCTGCACAGCAGATGGGCGAGAATCACTGCAGACTGGCAGCTGCTCCCGGATCCTTTCCATGCTGACAGGCCTGGTCCTCTATCATTACAAAAATCAGTCCTTCTTAGAGCACCACAGCTGTAAGATAAATTTGGACATGTGATTATTAATGGCAGGTTAAATATGAAAGGATTTCAGTTTCAGTGGATGTAACCTCCTCACACACTAGCGGGACAGCAGGCTGGAAACACCATCCGTCTAGCTGCTAAGGATCGAAACAAGCTCCTCCTCAGTCCTGGGTGGCTCTGGCTCAAGCTGCAGTCCTTCCCTCAGTTTTCACTTCCCCCAAATAAAGCTGCGAGGAGGTTCAGATCGAAGAACCTACTCTGGTCTGTGCACACCCTGCAGGCAGCATGACGGGTGCAGACAGAGCCCAGAGGCCTCAGCTCCCTCACACCGTACAAAAGTCCCTGGTGCCCACAGATCAGCAGCACACGACTCACTGGTGCCCGGCCAGCACACGTGATTTTGGAGCCCTCCATGGATACTGGCTTTGCTGACACACAGTATGGTGTCCTACTGTGTGCCACAGACTAGGTCAAGCATCAGAGAGCTCTACTTAATTTCTGCCATCTGTGCTATTTCTGTTGGCCACCATTAAAGCTGGATGCAGCACTGAGTCTAGCACAGAAGCACCAATATTTCCAATCCGCTCTTGAACTGGGGCTGCACAAAGGAGTCACTTAGATGCCTGCACATCCTCCAAATCAGGTAAACTCAGACTGTGATCAACTGGCAGATACCCCAGATCAAAGCCTTGGTAAAACCGTGGGCAGGAGGATAGGACGACTCTTAGAAAAAACTGCGCTAAGGCACAGTAGCTCCGTTACCATTTAGATGTTCCGTCTCTCTCTCAACTACACCAGCTATATTGTAAAATTGTAAAAAACACCCTCCGTGCTCTCACCACACATTTGAGGCAGTAAAAAAACCAAACAACTCTGAGAAAATGATCTGATGCCTGAAAGCCAAATGCATGCTCTGGCATGAGTAAGAAAAGGTCAGCCACCTCTAACGGCAAAGCAACCGCAGGTGAAGGCAGAAATGGCTCCTCAGAGAGAAACATTGTGAAACCACCATAAGCCACACAACTGAACAACACCTCTCCTTTGCTGATGGCAAACCATTGTGAGAAGATATTCAAATGTTTTTCTTTTTAGGGAAAACCCCTAGAAGCTTCAAAATTCAGAGGTAAGATAAAGTCACCCTGGGACAAAGCAGCGCTACAATCCAGGGAGTCCCTGCTGATGTACCAGTTTTCAACCCAGTGCCCAGCTGCTCTCTGCATCACTTCAGGGATGGCTGCCCTGTTCCCCAAAATGCACCAAAATCAGGCAGCTGTCAGAGGTGGCCTCCCACCCCATCACCCACCGACTGTCATCAAAACACACAGAGGCTCAGAGGAGGAAGGACGGAGAGGCAATCTCTGTGTCCTCAGTGAATGTAACTCTGCATCGAAACTATAGGAGAGCAATTTTTAAATTTTTCTAGGTATGGAAGAGGCCTCAGTGCTTACTGAGCCACTACTCAGAAAATTATTCATAGGTACCGTTAAAACATTATAAGAAACCCCCTAAAATTTTTACAGCACAATTAATCCTATGCCTGTTCTTAACAAAAAACAATACTTTGAAGATGACATTATAAAATAAAAAGACCAGAAAGACTGGAAATATATTCCATTAAAGGTTTCAACCTTTTTTCTCACATTGTCCTAATGACTTCAGACTTTCAGCCAGCACTAAAACAAATGCAACTGACTCAAACCACTAGTATATTGATAAAACCCTGACTGCATCTCCTGTGTATGAGCTGAACACTGGTACCTTTCCAGCAGCGATACCTACTGAGGACACCTGGACCATGCCAAGGCCCCTTCAGCTCAGACCCCAAAGCACTACCACCCTGAAATATGGCCAGGAGAGGAACAAGTACTGTCATCCTACCATGAAAGCTGCCCTGGCGTTTCTCATCTACGGCAAGCACTTCTTGTGCCAAACAGCGGGGATTTCTCACCAGCGAGCTGAGAGACTGAAGACAAAAAGTCAGCAAGAACAAAGCAGTAATTTAGACTGGAGCGGAAACATGCACTGATGCCTTCCCTGTCTCCCAAACTGTCGGTAAGCCAGGCACAGCTGAATCTTTTCTGAGATTACTTGTGCTAAAAAAATGTGTTGTTTACTATGTGGACTCTTGCATGATAATTTTATTAAAGGGATGCTGAGGAAGGATTACCAGCAGTACTTTGCACTCTCTGCTTTGAAGATCTGTGCGTTTCTCACACGTGTCAATCAGTATAGTGGTTTTATATCCAATTACAAGCAGTAAATCCTGCCTCCACTAGAAGAGCTGGTAGTTTCTGCATCTGAAGATAACCATACACATACATGCGCCGTGGGGAAATTCACTTGGCGAGGCTGCCTGTCCTGCAACCTGGGATTAAGTCGCACTCGCAGAAAAAGGTGACTTTCTACTCGTAGAGTTATTTAGCAATACCAATAAAAACCATGGCCTTGTTGTGACAGGGGTTATATATCAATATGGGGCATGGTTATTCAACATAGTTATCCCAAAGACACCAAGAGCTGCATCGCTCTAAGTAGCCATGCTTTATACTCACTGCAGCAAGACTAATTAGCCCAAGCAGAGGGCTACGCTCACAGATATGCTGCTTCGATACCTTCGCTACCTTGTTTAGTAAATGACCCTTGATACCCCTAAACACAACTATGTTGTGAAATATTAAAAAAAAACCCAGAGGGTGGCAAGAGACAGACAGCTTGTGTTATTTCAAACTCTTGCCACTGGAACAGCAGCCTGTTACCCTTACACAGACATCAACATTCATCTGAGCTTACAATAAAAAAAGAAAAAGAAAGTAATGTAGTAATGTTGACATGTCAAAGGTCGAATTCTGTAATTTGGCAAACATGCAAGGTTTCCACCTCTTTGTAATAAGGGGTCAAAATCTGGCCCTCATTTTGGACCTTCTGCTGCAGTTCAACATCAAACCCTCCTTCAAACCACCTTGCAATCAGTTCGTTCTTTCTGACTTCCTTCCTCGCCTACTGATTTCCTTCACAGTCATCTCTGACACTTCCCTTGCACTTTTTTAGCTTTCAGATTTCCTCTGAGGACCAAGCAGCTCCAGTACAAGACCATTATGCTCTAAATTACGCTGCCAGCAGAGCTAAAAAGGTCTGTTTTCCAGGCAATCTGCGGCAGTCAGATATAAGCCTGGCTGAATCCTAGAGAAAACACTAAAACAACACATAGGTTAGAGCAATACTGTCTAATTCAATCTATACCATTTATAAGGTCTCCTTACTACCTTAATAATAAATATCAACATCTGGAAACAGCTGGCATTTTTTGTGTTCTGAGGACGTATAAACAGGTGATTTAATTTAAATGGTTAATGTGTAACAAACCATTTGATAACTACAACTGTTTGTCCAACAAACTGAAAAAAAACCCAAGACGGAAACAGACACCTTGAGCTTGCAGGAAATAGCCGTATGAGTTTTGAGGACTTTTTTTTTTTTAACCTACTTTCATGGCCCTCCTGTAAAGCAAATATAATTTATTACTAATGCTGCAGAAAGAGCCCGAAGTTTTTTCCTCTCCCTCTCTGCAAAAAGCTGCCTTGTTTGTGTCTCTGCCCTGTAACAAACAAGAAGATAAATGAGACATTTATGCCAAAGTGTATCATTCTAAATCTGTTGTTTTGACCTCTAAGCCAAATTTTCTGCATTACATGCCAGTGGCTCAGATAAAACAGTACATTTTTCTTCCTGACAACTGAACCCTGTAACGTATGCATAGCTCTGCTCAACAAATTGCTCTATCATTTATCTCTGAACATATGTGTATCAGGAAACAGAGGGTGTAGGAAATTTGGCACCATGACGTATCAACCCCCTTCCCCTCCTTAGACCCTCTCAGTTTTCTGTATCTGGGAAACTAATGCACATTTGGACACAAATCCAACTATGAGCAAAAGTAGAAATCCTCACTAAAATGAAAACAGCAGGACAGCAGATATAAATATCTGGAGGACAATATGCTTTACCTTAATAGGTAATTTTGTGTATTTTATTTATGGGAGCACAGATATTCAGTGTTCCACCAGAGGAGAAATTTTAGGATTGAAATCACGAGCAACCTTGACTTCTCAAAGACAAGACTGTACTGGATGGTGTCCAAGATGAACTCCACTTGACCTTAAAAGCACTACTTACTTTTCAGCTGGAAACCAGAGTTTCCACATAGGCTGCTGAAGACGTGCTTTGCAGCTAGACAGACAACACCATCGGGACAAATATTTATTTTTCTGGCAGATAAAATGGTCTCATCATATTTACTGCAGCAACACAGACGTCAGCAAGCCTGCAGAGAGGCACGCGCTCTCTCTGGGTAACGACAGGGCTGTGTGCCTTCATTCGTCTTGCAGCCAATGGTCCGGGGGACTGGGAAATGACCTCGGTCTGCAAAAGGGGGGATTCCCCTCGGGTACATTTCCTCCCTGAGCGCAGGGCAGGACGGCATGTACCACCCCAGGCATCAGTTAAGCAGCTGCAATGCAAAGAGGCTTGATGAATCAGAAAGTCACCCCAGCTATGCCTTTATAAGCACAGCAAGCCAGGCTGCAAAGCACGCTGCTGGAGGGGGGGGAATACAAATGCCCTCCCCATGCCTCCCAAGCCCCTGGAGCAAACAACTCCTGCAGACCACAGCGGCAGCGCAGGAAACCACCCCCTGTACTGGAGGGTTTCTTGTGAGACTTGCCACTTGTAGAGGTACTTGCACGTGAGGGAAACCCCGCTACTGCGGAAGCCTCCCTCTGGCACCGCTCTCCTTCGAGTACCAGAAGTCCCAGGACACCACACACCCTCCTCTCCATCCATCCATGCCAGCCATCGCCACGTCCAGCTCCCGTCTTAGCACGGCCGCTGCCTCAATGGGAAGGACTTGAGCTTTCATGAGTAATTACTCTCGTGCACTGAACATGCTGAAACAGGCTCTCACTTATACTCCTGTGGCTTCCATTCCCCTTTTTTATCTCATATGGAAATACAGTATTTTCTACTCAGAGAAATGCTATTATTACTCCCCTCCTTTCTTTTTTTAACTAGCATTTTTACTAGCTTTTTTTTTTTACTTTCCATTTGAAACCCTTGGCTCCAGCACACCTCCAAAGAAATTCCTCAGTTACAGCCTGGGTAAGAGAGAAAATGGGCTTCACTTTGCTAAACTTAGGCTTTTTCCATCTTTCTAAGTCTCACCTGACACCCAAACCTTTTCATCTTGCATTGGAAACCTCTGGAAAGGGTTGCCTTTTAGAATAAGCAGCAAATAGCTATTCTTTCAGCCCTCAGCAACCCACCTCATTAGAAATGGGATTAAGCTATTTTTTAACCAAACACAAACATAAACGGAAGTAACCACTGACACTTCTGCAACCGCAAGTACCTCTCTAGCGCAGGTCTCCAAATAAAGATGGTAAAATCCATTCTGAAAGGAGAATTGAAAGTGTCTCTTTCTAAAGCACCAGTTGCACAGTAGTAATTTTGGAAATTTAAGACAGCTCGAACCTGCTGCTGGATTACTTTTAACAGGAGCTTTGTGTGCAAGGGCAGTTTGGAGGACACATGGCCACGGAGGGCGAGAGGTCCCTGAAGCAAAGCTCCGTCTGCAGCCAGGAATCCTCTCCGCAGGAGACAATTTTGAATTAATTTATAAGAGAGGACAAAAGAGTGAGCTGCTGACTTCTGAGCCTTTAGGAAACTGCCACCACACGCAAACACCGCTTTTTCTTTTCAGTTTTCCCGGTTTTGGTCAGATGATGGTGAAGTGCTCTACTGAAAACATAGGTGAGGTGAGGCAAGGCAGCTGGTGTCGGACAGCTGGGAAATGAGCAGAGTTCAAGGTTCAGCTATTATTAAAAAGCATACACATCTTTCTATATTTATTCCCACTTTACAGCTCCAAATAAAACACATGCAGTCCTGATGAGTTTACAACTCTAAATACAACGCAGGAGAAAAACCCTAAGACTCATCTGGGAAAACCAAACTGATATATACAAAAGCACCAGAAGGATTATTATTATTTTTTCTGCCACCACATATACAGCTACATTTCTAAAAATATGCTACTGGCCCTAGAGTTAAACATAACAAAATAGAAAAACCACTGTCTTACAAACACAGCCATGATTTGAAATCAAGCAGCCTGGTTCCTCACCCCAGCTCCATCATGGACCTCCTCGAAAAGCCACTCAGGGGGATCCATACATTGCAGCATGCTATATGCTTCAGCAAGCTTCATGTGTGGGTCTGACACACGGCAGGGAGCTTGGCGGGGCCAGCCGAACTATTTACCCTGCTTCACGGACAGATTTCACAGGGCTCACCATCACTGCTCCCAGCCTGATACCTCTGGCACAATAATCAGCTCCCTCCCTGCAATAACCAGAAAGCAAGCTGGCAGAGACATGTCCCTTGTCTCGGGGCATGGCTCCATTTCTCCGGAGAAAGAACAAGCAAGATGTGTAACCTGGGTCATTCACGCACTTAGATGCTTTGACCAGAGGTCCCTCAGAAGGGCAAAATGATTACAGCAAGTAAAGGTAATGCACACAGTGAAAACACCGTGACCGGACCAACCATGCAGCAGCTCCATCTGAAAAGGTGTCTCCGGCGACGCAGAGCCTGCTGCCGATACTCACACCCTGCCTGCACCCTCGGAACGGCACTGACCTGGCAGCTCTCCCTGGGGTCTGCAGACTGAAAGGCCAGAATGGCTGTAAAGCCTGATGTGACAAATAAAAAACCCCTAAATGTCAGCTAAGGCATATTCACTGCCACTTTGAAAAAATACTCTTATGAGTAAGAAAACATAGCTGTAACGGAGAGACAGAGGAATGAAAACAACCGTCCCCCCATACCAGAAGGCAGTCAGCCAGCGCAATCCAAAATATCTTTTCTACATGCCTTGCAAGAACACATTCTAAAACAAATAGCAACCACCACCACTGAGACATACAGCTGTGGCAGACTCCAGCTGGCAGATAATTCAATAACCACCTCCTTCTTTTCCCCCTTTACACCAGAAAAACATTAAGCCCACAGAGTTTGCCCCAGGGCCCTGCTCCATTGGCAGGCCAGGCAGGGGATACTCACTGCAGGCTCCGCAGGTGAAGCAGCTGTCATGGTAGAGGTTGCCCATGGCCTGGCAAGCCTGGTTTGCTCCATACACCCCCTTGCTGCACTTCACGCAGGTGCCTGGAAGAGAGGGAGGGAGACAGAGGTCAGAAACGGGACCCGGCGGGGTGGCTGGGGTCACTGGCTGGGTGACCACACCTGTAATTCGGCATGGTGGCTCGGCAGCTTAGGACCAGGCAGTTCATCGTAGCCACAAGATGTAGGTGACATCGGTGTCACCCACCTGAGAGATACTGTTAACAGTGGCCATGACAGTCATCAAATCTTCACGGCGAAAGCATTTTGCAAAAAAATAAACTGGACAACAGCAACCTTGTTTGTCTACAGCAACATCTTCTTTCTTCACCCATTCATTCCCACAAACTTTATATACATTTAAAACCACTTAATGACCCTCCCAAAAGCCTGGGTGGTAGTAAGTGGTGCTCAGGGCTGTTCACAGACCAATGGTTTCTGCTACTTATTGCATAAAATAAGCTTGTTGGTTGCAACCGATGTGAGGAAAACACACGTCTTCACTTAGCCCTTTTAAATCTTCATCGATTTCAGACCCCACTCGCATCTGCTGAAGGCCCTAGGGATTTCCCACTGAAACAGAGCTGGACTGACTACCTGACACCTACCTCTCTTCCCTCTGTCAGCCACATCTGAACAGAGAGAACCAACGTAGCCACTACCTACAGACCATGTATCCTGCCCAGATGTTCTTCTCGCCTCTTGCAGGACAAGGCAAGAAAGAAGCCAGTTTTAAGGAGAGGATACCTGGTGGCGGTGGCACCACCAGCTGAGGGGGGCTATCTCTCAGGTGGCCTGTGAGGTGAAGGAGAGCCAGGGCCAGCACACACAGTCATCTTCTGGCCATAAGCTGTCCCAAGTGCCAGTCCAAGCTGCTCCTCGCACCCAGGCTTTCCTGCCACCGCCATCACCTAAAGACCAGGGTCAGCTCTGGAGCTCCAGAGGAGGGAGAAGACAGCTGCGCTCGGCTGTTCAGCCCAATCTCTCGCTACAGCCAGCACAGCCAAGCACACTTCCACCTGCACCCACCCCAGTGTGGGGCTCCAACCCAAAACCCAAGCTAGGCAGAGAGCATAGGGTGAGGATTTCCACCTCATGAGGAAGCTGTTGGGACCCTCCCGGCACAGACCTGCCTGACTGAGGCTGGAAACAGTGGCAACGGGGCAGATGCACAGTGGTGGTGGTGGGGAGGGACCACAGGGAGAAGACTTCAGCACTGCAGGTTCGCAAAGGATGTTGTGTGTTCACCTAGGGCCTCTCAAATCTCACTACATTTCCACATAAAACTATTTTGATAACAGAGTAAGAAGTGACAACTGAGTTTCATGCCCTTGACAGCATCCACTAGCAGGACCTGCTCCCTCCACCTGGCAGGCAGAAACACAGCAAGGCCGCCCAAAACCACTATTAGTGGCCAGGGAGAGAAAGACCTTGCCCAAGGAAAATGACACATCAAGCCAGTTTACTTATTTCAGGCATTACCCTGTGATTGCTACAGACCGGTTTTAAAACAGCATCACCCTTTAACAACCTCTAAATGAGCAACTTCGATCCATGTTTAAGCAAATAAAATACAGATCTACCCAAAAAGGGCAGTGTGAAGGACAAACAGAAGATGTGTCTCTACTCCTCAGCGATCCTGCGAATTTGACTTCACCTCCAGGTCTCTCCTTCCACCACTGCTCCGACTCTTGAACTCCCTGGGGCAGGGACTGTTGGTCACGTCTTGCTCCTTCTGGCCCAGGAAGAGGGACAGCATCATCTCGCTGGAGATCCTTAGTCATGCTGTGGTTAACAAAACTTCACTTCTTTTGGGGCCCTGCAAGCTCCAGAGTAATTGGAAAGGTCTGGTGAAAGTTAGGAAGAAACCCAACAGACTTACGACAGCGCTGAAAAGTAACTCTCAACTCCGGCAGCACCACGCTGGCACTTCTAGGGTGGTTAATAATTTCTTCCTGCAGCTGATAGCTGCGGCCATCAGTTTTCACTCTACAGGGTTAAAAACACTCAGGAACCCTTTGCAGTAGTGCACACAGGGCTGCTGAAAAGCGGATACATCATTTTCCCAGAGCAGCCCTGGCTCTCTGTCCTGCAGCTGCCTGCGTGCGTTCAACTGCATGCTGAAAGCTGTCCTAGCGCTGCTCCAAGCCCCACTGCACTCAGAGCCAGAGTCCAAACTGACACAAACCTGGAGAGAAGGCTGCAGAGTATAATTAGTTACTCTGTTTTGTCCAAATTCAACCTGAACTGAAATGCTAGCTTGGCTGCGGGCCCACCCCAGCACGCAGACTGGCACCACGTTAGCAAAGTTTGCTGGTTCTTTTCGAACCAAGCAGATTTATCTCAGTTATTTATTGAAAGAAACATTTTAAGAAAGTAAAAGATAAATCATGCAGGCATTACAAAAAAAAGAAGAAAATAAAAAAAGAAAAGACAAAACAAAGATAAGAAAATTTGGCTTTTCAAATGGATGTGTTCTCCTAGGAACGCGTACATTCAGCAGCAGCCTGGGATGCTGTGCAATCGTCTGACACAAGAGCTAACAGCTACCTCACAAAATTCCCTCTCGACTACAGCGGTGCCGAGCAGAAAGTTTTGAGAGCAGAAAACCTGCTGATTTTGCTGCTCAAAGCCTTCTTTCCACGACATTCACCAGGCTTTCCACAGAACCGATGTATTTATTGCACTACAAGTGCTGCATTTTCCCCTTTTCCATGCCAATGAGTGGCTGCTCCAGAAAAAAATCACCAGTGTGCTCTGATTTCCTCCTTTCCAGAAAGCAGCCGGGTCACACTGAATATGGATGAGCAGCAAGAAGAAGCAGGAGGCAGAAGGCACAGCAGCGGCGTGCAGGCACAGTGCACAGTAAAGCTGCTGGCAGGCATCTAAAGCCACTATAAAATACCCTAATGCAAATCCCACAGAGGATAGAAATTGCCTCTGCTGTCTCTTCTCTATCCCATTTAAGCTTCAGAGCGTAGGCACTGCCCGTGCTCTCCCCAATGGGATGGACAGTCCGGCCGGATCCTGCAGGAGCTGCCCGGGCTCTCCCCACCATCCTTCCACCTTTCTTTCAGTACATGCTCCGTTTCATCCCCTGCTTAACCCTTTTATCCACTTCCTCAAATATTTAGGCCCTTAAAACATGGAAAATAAAGTCATAGAATGAAAGGGCTTTTAAAATAAATTGACAATGTTGTCTGTAAAAACTATAATGTGCTAATTACCCAACTAAGTAATAACCAGCCATGCTATAAATATTTATAGATGTCCTGTGGCAAGGCTGACAATTGAAAAATGGCATTATGGCAAATATGTGTATAGTTTATATTTTCATTTGTATCTGCTAAATCTTACTTGAAAGCCAATTAAATCTCAGTAGCAATTGGAATTATTCTAGAAATAAGTCATTGCTTCTTCCAAATATAATAATTCTGAAGTATTTTAAGCGATATACTTGAGCCTTCATCTCTGACTCTCAGCACACCTGGCCTGAAAGGGGAAAAAGAGGTGATTTTTATTATTGATTTTTCCTTTCCACTTTTTTTTGCTGCTCACTCCCTGCTGCCACAATGATCCTGTTCTTTCAGCTTAGGCTACGCAAGGAAGAAGCAATACCTGTTGCTGATGGTGGCCAGTCGCCAAGCTCGGCAACACATGTGCGAAGACAGCCTGATGGAAGGCAGCGCAGCACAAGCCACATCCATCCCCATCCCGCTGCAAAACAGGCTCTACGCCCTGCTCCGCACCAGCTCCAACGACTATTTCCCAAAAGAGTGCTGAGCATGCTTTCTGCTAGCCAAGGCGTAGAGTTAAAATGTCAGCAGCATCAGTCCAGCCCCACATGCTGCTGGTCCTAGTCAGCAGCTCAGGGTAATTTTCTTGGCATAACGCAGCATTTAGCAAAAACTTCTGTCCTCAGCTCAAAGCAGAGGGATCCCAAGTATCCACGGCCCAGTGAGATGCCGGATTCCTGCACTTGGTTACTTTGCCACACGTAACAAGCGCTTATGCAAGCACCGATCTGAGCAGATATCCCCTCTGAAATTACGGCTTTTAACCTCAGATGGAATTATTAAGATGTTATTAAGGAGAAATTAAAGGTTTCTTTTTCACCACCAGGATGACAAACCCAAAGCACCGCACATGCGCAGTGCTGGTAAATTCATGCTCGAATGCACTGGCAGAATGGTAGCCAGATTTGGAAAGGGAAAGGGATAGAAATTGCTGATTTCGGCTCAATTTCTCCCGGCAGGGCAGCCGGGCCCCGGACAACAAAGAAATCTCTGTTCCCTTTTGCATCATGCAGCAAGCAACCGCCTGCGCTGCAGCTGAGCGCCTGAACAAAAGGACCTTTGGGGCAGAGCTGGGACCGAAAACATGCTCTGTAAGCCACGTCCCGGCACTTGCCGTACACCTCAGCACTGCAAACCACAAGGAGTGCTGCCACCGGGAACAGCCTTGGCTCATGAGATCAAACAGGTCTGATGCAGACCTCAGGGGCTGTCAGAAATGAAAGCGAACCTGGTGCCCAGTCTGAAATGTCAGTCCCACCATCAAAGTTCAACAAGTGCATCTCCATTTACTGCCGGACTCAAAGCCTTTAGAGATGTTTTTTCCTCTAAGCGTTGCTATTTCACACTCATCAGAAGGAGCTCAGTTACTTACTATATCCCACTCACTAAAAATTCAATGCAAACCATGCTGAACGACAGCATTTTCTAGGACTGGTTGGTATGATTTATTTCCACGTGCCAGACATCATCTATGTACAAACCAAGAACACAGTTGTGGGTTTTTCCAGCAGCATCCCCCTTCTTTTCAGCAGCATCCATGTTCTCAGCAGCATCGAGGACAGCCAAGCTTTTCTACACATGCTCCTGGTTGGGTTTGCTAAGACTGTCGCTTAATTTTAGAGGGCCAAATGTGTTGCTGTGCTGCTTCAGTGGTGAGATTTCCTTGCCACATCAATCCGGTCCTGGATAAGAGGAATGCAGTGGCAGGATGAGGGGAGAGTCTGGTGGTGTGGGTCTGCATACATAGCTAATTCAGAAACAGCACCTGGAGGGGTAAGTCTATCCTACCCCTTCCATTTACTCCAAGCAAGCCACATTTCCATGATCAGCTTGACTCTTCTCCACCACACATAACTGTTTTTTGCTCCTTCCTTACAGGAGGCTGGATTTATACTCAAGAACCCCCAGTTGCATTTGGAAGAAAACCCTAGAGCCTTTGCACGTAAATACCTCCCATATCATCTTTCCCATCTGCCCAGACACATACGTGGCTAATCCAGAAGTAGACCCTGCTGCCTCTTGGCAGAAGCTGTACATTCAGGAAAGCTGAGGACAAGAGGAAAGCTCTTGCCTTGTTCCCCTTTCCCGCTCTGACGGGGAGGACCCTCGTGAATGTACAGCTTCTGTGTTTCCAACCCACCTACTTATTCCAGAATAACCAAGTCCTCCACTTACACACACATTTTTCAAAGACTGTCTGCTGAAAAAAAAGACTTCACCCTGTCATACCCAACGCGATGCTCAGGTCTTCGGGTTTTACTTCAGACCTTCTCCAGAACCTGATGCCACCTCCCTGTGGCTCACCTTAACTAAGTCATTCCTATATCAAACTCTAACTTAGACATACTGCGTGCCTCGCTGTGCTGTCATCCACTACTGTGCAATCACGCTTGCCAGAGAGTTGATTTCAAGGAGATCTGGAGGCCCATGTGAGATCAAGTGCCTGGAAAACCTGGCAGTCTGGTCCCATTCACCACTGGGTATCATCACTCGTATCAGCTCCACGTTGTCAGTCAGTGGTAGCAAAGACGTGCAGGTCCTCCTTGCCCAAAGAACCACAGAGTTGGTAAATGCAATTTTTCTGTACTGTTTTTGCATGCCATGTTCTTGACCCCCAACTTTGCTGTAGACAGTCGTGTACACACTGCAGGCAAAGTACAAAATACCATCAAACTCACATCAGTGACATTTTAAGTACCTTATAGTGATGTCCGAGATTACATTAACTCCAGTGCCAAATGAATGAGCCTCCTTATTCCTTTCAGTCGCCACTGCCACAATATCCTGGCTGAAAGAACTATGGATCCTCTGCCTCAACTCCTTCCTTTTTCTTTCCTTTTGGTACAGATTTTTCCTTAGCTTGCAAACCCAGCTGAGCTCAGCAATATACTGCTGTAATATTGAAGAGCCATATCCCAGGCAAATACTTACTTGCTTGGTTCCTTGCAGTGAGATAAGCTTTGCAATCCGCACACACTCAGTAGTCCACGTGACATGATCCTTCCAGCTTTCCTTGTTCCACCAGGACCCACCTTGCCCTGCCTCCCCCTCCTCTCCGCTGCAGGCAAGCATCTCCCTCTAGATGTGGTGTTCTCCCAGGAGCAGGCAGCGAGGGACATATCTGCTCATTCCCAGTGGAAACAATGCCGTCATCATCACCCACGTACAAAACAAACCTCAGAAGAACTTTCATTTTAACCTGAAATTCTCCACTCGGCAGCCCTGAAATTACCCTCATTGCTGCTGAAGCATCCTGGTGCACCATCATCATCAGGGTTTGGGAAAGTCTGCAGATGTGTACAGCCTTAAAGTTCAATGAATTGTGGTTTCGGCCGTGGTAAAACACTAACTTCACTATGTACAAGACTTGGAAAGAGCACTGCTGGCCTTCGAGCTGATCACACCCATTCAAAGGTGCTGGGGTTCCAGGTCTCCATGGGGTTTCAGCAACTCGGCAACTGCTCTGCTTCTGCCAAGGGGAAAAGAAATCTGCAGACTTCGCTGCGAGATCTTCTCTGCCCAACTGCTGGGAAGCATCCCAGTATTTCACTGCAAAACAAGATGCCTGGGGCCCTCCTAAAATACCTGCAGCTTATCAGCTCTGCTCTAAATAATAAGGAAGCCAGAACTCAATACCTAACAAATATTTATAACAAGAAAACAAGAAAACCATTTATAAAAATTGTTTTAAAAAAAGCTCTTGGTAAGGGTGTAGATAGTCTCCTTCAGTTGGAGATTTCCATCTAGCTATATGAAATAAGCACTGGTAAAAACGTGATGCTACACGTTACACCTCTAAAAACATCCATCTGTGCCTGCAGACCAAGGAACTGCATGGTACCACAGGTTCTGCTAAAATGAATGGCAAAACCTCCCTGCAGACCCTAATGCCTCTCAGCCAGGCCTCTCCCCTACCAAGTCACTTCCAGGCAGTGAAAGCAGACGCTCAGTTTGGTTGTGTACCTGCCTGGCTCTCACCTGAAAACTCATCCCACGCCAGTCCTTGGAATGGTGCCACCTCACCTAACCTAAAACCTCTGCATTGCGCTGGGTGGTTCTAGCGGAGGAGTTGCAACTCCCCCAGTCACTCCTATTTAATTAATCTTCCCATTCACCAAGTGGGGATGAAGGCTGGTGCATCCAAAGGAACACCACAGAAAGTGAGTGGGATTCAGGCACCTCACTCCTAGATGTTCCCTGGAAACAGTACACCAAAAACCTGAATACAACCTAAGGTGGCTTCCAGCAGCACCTCCTGGGACCTGGGGCCCCTCCTCTGCTGCATGAGAACCAGCATCTCCAGGGAGCAATTTCAGGATTTCCCTCCCCAAGCATAAGATCTGGGTTATACCCGAGTCATCCTGTGTCATCCTCGAAAGCCCACACAAATCAAGCCAGCACTTCAAAAACACTCTTGGAGAACCCAAATTCCTTCAGAGACACGTGCAGCCCACGCTGCTCACGCATAGGCCACTATTTAAAAAAAGAAAATTCTTGGCTCTGTTTGCTTCTTTCCTTTCCCTTATTATACATACTCTGAGCAGACAAACGGATTTTGTACAGCAAGCTGGTGCAGACAGATAACCAGACTGTCTGTTACTCCTCAGCAGAGCATCCTACCTACGTTATGCCTAGTCCCTAGCTTATCCTTTCCTAGGCTTTCATTTACAAATGATCATTTTCACATAGTGAAGGAAAAAGAAGATCCTTTACTGTGATCAGAATTAATTGTTCATGATAAATATCTGGTCCAGACAGAGACAGACTGAAGGACTGTATGTTACCAAGACAGACAGATCCATCTTAAAAAACCTCCTTGTTACAAAGCAGCACGCAAAATTAGGAGACCTGAAAGCATTCTATATAAAATGCTTTGGTCATTTGCACTTCAGTCATGGTTTCATTTCCTGGCTGTGATGTACTGCAAAGCTGCTGCATTAGACTTCCCTTCACTGGGGAAAAGTCTGCAACAAAACAAACTGTTGATCCTTTTTATCACTATTGCATAAAAGTATTTATTTTCCATCCTACAGGTTGCTAGCTTGAGGGTAGGGAATAGCAAAGATAGATTCAGAAGACCAGCTGGTCTTTATTCCTCCAAAGAAAGTAAGGTAACTGTGAAAAAATGAAAATAAAAGTGAGAAACAAAGGGGAAGGAGGCCCAGAATTAAAATACCTCAGTACTTGCCCCTTCCTGCTCCTTGGTCCTCCACAGGGCAGATTTGCCGAGCCTTCCTCCACAGAGCTGAGGCTCCAGAAAACATTACTTCTTCCTCTGTCGTGACTGCATCCTTTCGTTTTTCCCTCTCCCTCTCCTCCATCCCCAACTTCTCAGACACTACACCATGGTGTAAAACCTCCTGCCACAAGGACGTCAAAAGACCTCACTGGGGATCAGGCAGCCTCCGTCTCTCCTCCTTCACTGGGGCTCACCGGTAACTCAGCCGCCTGACCAGCACGACTCTCCATGCTGCCAGAATTACTCCTGCTTCACTATGACTTTCCCACAGGACGAAAGCCTCTCCCTGGTGCTACCCCCTATTTTGTGACAAAAATGTAAAAATAATCTAATCACCAGCAAGGTCCCTCTGCCTTCTCACCCCATCCCCATACACATTTTAGATGAGGTATGATCCAGCTGGTTTACTTGCACCGTGAGGAGAAGATGCATGCAGCAGGGTCTGTTGAAGAGACCCCTGACACCTCTCCAGTGGAGCTGAATGCTGCCTCCAGCAAAATATTCCCATTTTTGAGCACCGTTTCCCATAAGACTGTTGTCCCAACCTCATCTTCATTATCAGCTCCTTGTCATGGCATTCAGCCCCCCCTCAGACAAGGGTCCCTGAGCTCATTCAAACCATGTGCTGCCCACACGGGACAGAAAGCACCAAAACATGTTTCCAGGCCAAAACGCTCCAAGTACAGCAACTCGACACATCACTTTTCTGTGACAGAATAAAAACGTGTCTGCCCTGCCACATCCAGTCTCATATACTGAGATAAACAATCCCAGCACAGCCCTCTGCGGGCAAGTTTCACCGCCTAATGCCAAGAAACACATTTTTTTATGCAATTTGCAACTCAGCACTCGGTGGTCCCTCCAGCTATGTCCCTGAAGCTTGGCGTGAAGCCAATAGTTGCTCCTGTGTGCGCAGACCACCACTGAGCCACCCACTGACCCCAACAGGCAGGACCCTGTGCAATGGGACCTGTGCAGCCTGAGATGCAAACCCTTCCTCTGCACCAGGCTGAAGAGTTTAATCTGTCCCTGCTTCTACTTCTGTGACTGTGGGTCTAAAATAGTGAGGAAAATCCATACGCTAGACCTGCTCCCATCATTTGTTAAATTAACTGTGGAGTTCTAAGCCCTCCCAGCAACTTAGGGTTTCCTTCTCCCAAAAGCTGAACTATCTCATCTGCCATTAAATTGCAAAGTGGCTGCTATTAAATCACAAAGTGGTGCGGCAGGGAAAGGAAACACTGGCTTTGCCCCTGACCTTCTGCCATCCTGGGGTAGTAAATTGGTTTAATCCAGCAGGACATTTAATATTCTCATTGGGAGATCCTCACATGTAAGTGGTCCCTTTCCACTGCCAAGCACCAGCAATAACCTCTGGTGGTGGTCTGGACTACTCACAGACCCGAGATTTAGGGAGGAATGTGCCTACTGCCTGTTTTTCTGCCATCTTCAGGATGCACTGATTCTTTCAGAGCTGATGGGGAGCAGCACCTGGGGGCGGGGGGAAATCCTGGCAAGCTTGGGAAACCACCACCCTTCCCATCCCCAAGCAACTCCTCTTCAAGAGATCCCACAAGCACGCCCGGCCACGGCCACCTCCGTGGGGGTACCACAAAGCCTCCCCCGAGCTCTGTGCCCTTCTCTGTGCCCGCAGAGTATGCAGGCACAACTCCTCTGCGGGCTGGACGTCCGCCTTCCTCTCACACGTGGTTGGGCAGTGTACTTTTAAGACACGGAGAACCAGCAGTACTGTCAAGACAAGTTAAGTGCCTCCCTGCCGGCAACAAAGGGCATTTCAAAAGATGCTGCTCCAGCTTCTCCTCAGAGCTGTCCTCCCCAAAGCTGCCAAACTACCTTTGCTTTAAAATTTAAGAGGTAGGGTTAAAGAAAAAAGTGTCGCAGGAGGAAGAGCCTCCAGTCCCTGTGATAAATAAAAGTTAAATAACAAAAAAAACCCCCGAGCAACTAAAAAGCATAACCAACCAGGCGTACAGAGACACGCAACCCTGCAGGTGCGAACCCTGCAGTGGTACTTTGCAACGAACCCTTTTCACATCAACTGGTGGACTGCCTCCTTACCAAAGTAATCAGCCTTTGGCCGAGCATCCATCTCCTGCTCCAGGCGCTGGGTCAGTGCCTCCAGCTTCAGCTCGGCTGCCGATGGCCCTTGCTCTGGCTGTGGAAGGAGGGTCTGGCAGGGCAGCTTCACCTTCACCGCGCTGGAGCTCTCCGGGTGCCCGGCATCCGATCGCAGGCCAGTTGCGACCTCTGGGAAAGGCGGCTGTGGAGCATCCAGAGCCATGGGCCCGCGTGAGGTCAGGCGTGAGGAGCCCAGCTCGGGGCTCACGCTGCTGCCATTGGGCCGATGGTTTTGACCATGGGCCACGAAGTGGCCAGCTGGGCCAGGGTAGGCGGCAGTGTGCTGGTAGTCCATGCTTGGGGCAGCAGGCGTGGAGCCGGAGGGGAAGGACAGCGGGAGGCCCTGGTACCACAGCTGGCTGCCATCCTCTCCAGCCCTGGGACCGCAGGCGTCAGCAGGGCCCGAAAACCCTCGGGCGGGCTGCACCAAGGGGGCCGAAAAGGAGGAGGACCTCTGCTGCGGCAGGGCCCCCGGCACCCCCTCCTCCGTCCCCGTCGAGGGTGCTGGGGGGGTCCGGGCATGTGAGAAGGAGGAGGACCTCTGCCCGGCTGGCGTTGGATCACGGCCCCCGCTGCCCCGCCTGCCCTCGCTGCTGTTGTCCTCCCCGCTGTGGCAGGGCTGGGGGTCACCAGAGTTCCCGGCGTGCTGCTCCCCGCGCCCCACACCAGGCCGCGAGCCCCCCACTCTGGGGATCCTGTCAGGCTCCGCTTCCCAGCCCCGGCGCCCGGCCTGGCTCGCCGGGGCCTCGGCCCGCACCCCGCTCTCGCCTCCATCATGTGGCCTCGCGCGCGGCCCCTCAGCGGCTGAGGCCGGGGGCGGCTTGGCACCCCATGCTGCCGGTGGGCTGGGCCGGGGGGTGTTGAAGGCAGCCCCTCCGTTCAGGGTGGCCATCAGCATCTCCTCCTGCTGCTGCTGCTGCTGCTGCTGGAGGTGGATCTTGGCCATTTTGGTGGCGAAGACCCGCCTGGTCTCCTCGAACTCGGGGTTGTTGCCGGCAGCTTTGTCCACCCGAAAGAGACCGTCCTTGGAGGCCTCGTACATGTTGAGGTCTTCAATGAACTTGCTGGCTTCCAGACCCAGGTCGTCGTACTTATCCATCCCGCCCGGCTTAGCGGGCTGACCCCCGCCTTCTTCCTCCTCCTCCTCCTTCCCGCCGGGCTCAGGGCACTGCCGGCCGCGGCAGCCGCTCCGTCCCGCCGCGCCGTCTCACTCCCGCCGCGCCCGTCGCCGGCGGGGGCGGGGCTGGGGGCGGGGCCAGGAGGCGGGGGCGGGGGCGAACGCCCCGCCCCCGCCTCCTGGCCCCGCCCCCAGCCCCGCCCCCGCGCTGCGCGAAGCCGCCGCTCGTCAGCGGTCGATGGCGATTGCGTGTGCGGGCGATCAAAAGACGTCACGTGCGGGTCCAGAGACGTAACGCGCGCAAATAGGCATCCAGCAGAGGCGGGGTCAGATAACGCTTGGGAAGGAGCCAGGTCTTGGAAAGGGGCTTGGAAAGGGACGCGCACGGTGATTAAAGTCGCCCGGATGATGCAAGGAGGGTGTGGTTCCTCGTCTCCTCCCCATAACGCTCCCTTTCTCACCACATTCCCCTGAAGAACGGTCGTACCGGCCCTGAAACCCTCGTGAAAAAGCTTTGTGAAAAGTCGCTGCCACCCGTCGTGAAAAAACAGACACACACCCCCCCCAACCCTGTTAGGAAAAATCTCATTCTGTAACTGTTATACCAGTTAGTCTTTATAGTAGGAAATCCTATTAATTTTCTTAATACAGATATATTTTACATCGTATGCTGCATACAATGTAAGTGAGCACGACTAAAGGACCCCAGCTCGTATGCTGCATAGTCATGCTTACGTGAGCATGACTAAAGGACCCCAGCTCATTGCAAGGAGAAGGAGAGCCCCCACCCTGAAGAATAAAGGGTACCCCTGGACACCCAAGATAACACCAGCATCCCAGCCCCTCCAACACCGCTGTGAAACCCATCCCCGTTAGCTGGCATCATAGACAAGTAACTGCAGCAAGACCAACTCCAGGGATGTTTAGATCAAGAAAGAAGCAGATGGATGATGACATCATAAAATGTCAGTTGCTTTGCAAAACAGCAGCACGTGTGTGTTAAGTAGCGATTGGTCAAATCATGTTGTACCTGAACACTTGAAAGGTGTAAGAACCGTGTGTAAAACCGCATTCGGGGTGCCCCAATGTGAATGGGACACCTCATGCACATAAATAAAGAATTACCCTTGAAATTCTATCCTTTGCATCCCAGCCTCTCTCCTTGCTGCAAAATTTTCATGACAAAACCCAGCTGGGGGTGCTCGGAGGTTGCGGGGCTGTGACGGGACCTCTGCCAGGCTCGGGGGAGAGGCGGGTTTGTAGGGAGCCGTGGTGCCTCTGAGTAAATCGACTGGTGCAGCTGATCCTACGGGCCCGGGCACGTGTCCTGCGTTCCCAGGACTTGTTGTTTTATCCTCCCCCAGGCTCCAGGAGATAGGGCCAGATGTTAAGGAACGTGGAAATTCACTGCCTTTAATAATCGCAAATTGGGCTGTGACCGAAACCTGTCAGAAACCAAAAAATCCCCTCCTCTTTTTGACCAGTTCCTGTACAGAAGCACTGCTGAGCAACTGAGGTCAGGTCTAAAATAGCCCAACTCTTCCAGCCAGTTTCGGCCCGATGTGCTTAAAAATCGCAGCACTGTGAGCCCCTGGAAAAGGTGTGTATCTTCTCTCAAAGCAACCTGGCAGGCTGCGAGCAGGACCAAGAGGCTCGTCCTGGCAGCGACAGCCTTAGGCTCGAGCTTCAGCTGATATGCTTGATAAACTTCAGACTCACAAAAGTTAGCCCAGACATAGGACAGCGTTAGATAAGGGGTTTTATGGTTTCTGGGGAAGGCAGGCAGGTAGAGATCCCAGCACAGAGTGAAGCACAGTGGCCAAGCTGCTCCAGTCCCCAGGAGCCAGGGAAGGGGGACCCCAGCGTGTGCTTGCCACTGACCGTGGCCTGATGAGTGTTTAAGGATCAATAGTGCTGGAGTTTTCACACAGTATTGGGAAAACAGCCCAATCTATCAAGCAATCCCACCTATCAAACCCTTCCAAGCCTTCCTCTGCCATGGGGGTGACGGAAGGAGGGGTGTCACAGTTTCTGCAGGCTGAGCCCCACAAGCCCTGTTTGAAATTTGGGGGAAGCTTGGTGCCTGGGGGCTAAACCCCACTTTGCACAAGCCCTGGCAGTTCAGAAGGGTTTAACTTGCACCTGGACATCTGTCATGCAAAGCACAGCAAGCCCCTGCCTGTGCCAGGGCCTTTTTGGCTGGATCAGAAAGGGCTTGCCTCCCATTTCATGGCCAGGAGAGGACACGGTGGCCCCCAGCAGCTGCTTCGTGCCCGGCAGGTGTAGGCTCAGGCCACCAGTGACCAAGAGCAAAAATAACTACCTCTTTTGAGGGACTTGACTGAAACTGTTGAGGCTGAGGTTAAGCTCAGCCAGGGCGGTGAAAGCCAAAACTGAGTTTCAACATCTGAAGAGCACCCTTGGAAAGGGCTAGTGCAAGGCTGGTTTTGACAACGTCCCGAGTCAATGAGCAACAGATTGCTTGAATCCATATTTGTATGGCCTGACAGAATGACAGAAAGGAAACAGAGCAGCAGGTAGATAAGGATGGGAGTGTGAGTCCCACCACTGCTTCACTCGCGGGAGGAATCTGCGATGTTAGTGGACAAAGAGCAATCGAAAAGGAAATTACACATTGCTCTCGCACCTTCTTCCCTCCTCCTCACCAAAGGATGTAAAGTTAATCAAGGGAAGGCACGCTCCTATCCAGCATATCAGAGACTCACCTGGTGTCTATTGGGGTTTTCTTCTGCGAACATATGGAGATGAGGCTCTTCAGTCCTCTAGGAAACAAACCCTTTGGTGGAACAGTATTTGGGAATAGACGTCTCTATTTTCAGCTTTCAACAAACAAACCAAGGAAGAGTCTGTAACTTCCCTCAGATCATGGGTTTTTTTCTGACTTTCTTTTTTAAGGGTCATGCATACATTTTCTGCCATTACTTTTTATCTATAATCTAACATCTGTAAGTCATTTTGCAGTCGGACCCGCAGTAGCTCACCACCTCGGCGGGGGAAGCAGCCTTCTTGCCGAATGGCCACTCTGGATGCTGCTGACCTTCACCAGCTATGTGAAGTGCATTTCCTTCCTATGCCAAAGGATCAGATCAGCTGTCTGCAGAACAATGCTCGCGCAGATGACATGGAAAAGGCTGCCGAAGCCCTTTGGATAGGGAACTGTTGCCCTGGGCTTGGCCTCCTTCCAGGCTCTGCACGCATGAGCAGACACTTTGATGGCAAGCGCCTTCGAAGGAGAATCGCAGCCAAGCGATTCAAATGCATTTTGGTGTTTAATTTGCAACGCTTTCAGCGAACATTAGGCAGCAAAATACCTTTGAAGTTTCATGCTCGGATTTATTCTTTCTCTGAGACTTGGGTTAGGGGTATTCCCAAGTGAGCAGATGATTAACTTGAACTTTCTACTAGAATGGAGATGTAATACTACACTGCCTTGCAGACCCTTCTGCTGCGATTAGGTATGGTCCCACAGTTTTGTAGTTCCTGTGAGTTTTACAGCCCATGCCTATTAAGGAGTGAAGGGGTCCACGACTGCTGTCATAGCACAGGATCAAAATCTACGTGCCTATCTGAATTAACTTATTCTAAACCCTATCCCTTGAAGAAAAAAACCCTTGCTCATTTAATCTGGTTTTGTTCCTGTGGGCAAGGCTTACACGCTGCATTTACTCATGCAAAATAACGCTGACAGCTTGTAACCCAGCCCTGCTCCACGTGGCAATCGCAGCTGCCCGTGGGGCGGAGGGAGGCAGCAATTTGGGGAGAAGCAGCCCCAAGTGGCACTCCCCGATTTTGGCCCCATCTCGGTGGGAGAACCCGGCACATCGCCA
Organism: Ciconia boyciana; assembly: GCF_034638445.1. Classification (NCBI taxonomy): domain Eukaryota; kingdom Metazoa; phylum Chordata; class Aves; order Ciconiiformes; family Ciconiidae; genus Ciconia; species Ciconia boyciana. The sequence continues at coordinate 119,943,055 of NC_132935.1, read as the reverse complement.
CGGCCTCGTGCTGGGGCGGCACAGCCCCCCAGGGCCGGCGGCAGGCTGGGGCAAAGCGCTGCCTGCCCCGCTAAACAGGGAAGTCGTGAACAAGAGCAGGGAGGGGATTGTCTGTCTTTATTTCTTGCTGCCACGTTTGGCTCTGGGCTCACATTGCAGAGAGCTGGAGAAAATGCGGAGAAAGCCCCCCCCATCATTTTTCTGTCTGGGAGAAAACGCCCTCAGATTTTGAGGCATGACAACAGCACAGGGCTGTATAGTTTATGGAAAAAGACGATTAGGAGATGTCTGGGTGACAATTTATAGCTAGATCTCTCTCCAAAAGCAACTATTGTATACTCACTATTTGCAAGCAAACGAGCACGAGGAACCAGCGGCTGGCGGCACACCAGTTTCTTTGTGGACATTTCCAGGTCTAATGGCTGGTGCCTGTGCCTCCCCGGGGCCGTAGCTGTCCCAGGCAGGTCATTTCCCACAGGAGCCTGGACTATGCATGCCACCCTGAAATGCCTGAGATACGTGCTCTGGTGTCTTCTAGTGGGAAAGCAATAAAGGCTTCCGTGCTAGAATATAAACAGAGTGAACAATTTATAAGGCAGAATTCATTCCAGGATGGAGCCTGGCTTGGTTCTTGCCGGAGCAAACACATCTCTCGGCTCTCGCAAGGTAGTGCCGCAGCATCCCCGAACTCTGCACCGACGGAATCGCAGCGGGAAACGATGAATGCTCCCTCCAGCTTTCTAAGGAGGGTTTCAATAAACGTGCAATTTCTCTGCACCAGCCGGGTGCTTTACACCAGGAGGATGCTGCAAGGGCTGTAGGGTAGCTAAGAGGGTGGCGGAGGGAAGGATGGAGGGTGCTGGCAGCGGGAGGTGAGCCCGGGGGCGGCTGCGGGCGGGAAAGCCGGGCGCAAGCCAGGGGCCAGGCTGCTGAAAGGGGTGCTGCAGAGGTGGAGATGCCAAACCTCAGCCTCTCCCTTCCGCCAAGTTTGCAGGAAGGCGGCAGGGCAGCGTAGGGTTGGGAGACGTCGTTCCTCCCCACCGCTGCCCCAGGCGCCTCCGCATTCCTCCGGGAGGCCTGCCCTGCCTGCTGCCCGCGCTGCCGCCTCCCCCCCGCCTCCACATTTAACCCCCGAGCTGCAGGGGCAGGCCGGGGACCGCGGGCAGCCCAGCTGCCCACCGCGCCGCCTGGGTGCGTGCGTCCCCACCCCCAGGGCCAGGGCAGAAATGGGTCCGGACTTGGATGTTTTGCTTCTGTTGCAGTACAACGGGCTGCTACGGGGCATGATCTCGGCTGTAAATTACACTAAGAGTCATTTAATTGACACTAACAGCACAGAAGGGCCAGGGCAGCACTGGGACAGCTTTCCAAACTGCCTTTCTGGAGTGGTAGGGATGCTTCACAGAAAGGCTTTCGGGGTCCTGTTCCTTAAATGACTACACCCTGCAGCATCAGTTCAGTGGGGATGCTGCGGGCCCTGCTCACAGGTGGGTAGACAGAGGCAGGGAAGGGTTACCGGGCAGGGCACACCGTGGGAGGCGAGAGAAGCCATAGGGAATCACCAAGATGCCACACAGGAGCCCAGGCAGCAGCAGAGAGAGAAAAGGCTGCAAATCCCCGAGCTGCAGTGGTTCGGTCTCCCCGAGGAAGGCCAGAGCCGGGTGCCAAGCGCTCGGCTGCCACTCCGGGGCAGAGAACGCCCTTCGCCTTCCTCTCTTCAGTTTCTCCAGGTGCCATCAGCGGTGGTGGAGACCCTGGTCTCCCTTCGCCATCAGTCCACTGGGCCAAACACTTGCTTTCGGTGGCATCAGGGTTGCACCAAAATAATGCAGGGCGCTTTGGTGGTTTTCCTACCCCTGCTCAAAAGAATATGGAATAGTTTGTTTTCTCCATTTTCTACTAAAAAGAGCCTTTTATCAGGACAAGAACTTGCCTGGAGAATTTTCCAGCTCTGTTTCCCTGCCTCTTTATCAGCGCATTAACACAAACAGCACTGTGACCTGTTTAACCAACATACGTGGCCTTTAGTAATCCTCAGCTGGAAGCAGTCTGCAGGTCAGACGACATCCTGCCATCAATCTTTGGCCTCACGTGGCTTGGTGGACTTCGAGTGGACTTGCCAGATGCAGTCAGTGCACCCACCCCATTCTTCCGTGCATGTCCTAGGAGAAGCTCTCTGACTAACAGATGTTTTTAAATGCTCTTTCACATGGGAAAATTGGGAAGTATATATTTTTATTGCACCCTTGCTATTTCATCCAGCCATGTGGATCTCCAGGGATGGAGACGTACTTAAGAAAAATATTCATTTCTAAAAGCTTCTACGATTTTTTTCATAATACTTTCTTGGCTTAGCCAGCCTGACAATGCACGCTCACATTTCTATTTTGCAGCAATTAGTAAGATTTGCTAATTACACCGCTGTGTATTTAAAGACAATTGATTTCCCTTTGTAGCAGAAAACAATTTCCTGTTACACCAATTCTCTTAATCTTCATCAGAAACAAACCCAGGCTGCCAATGCCAGCAACGTGTCGTGCTCCTTTATTAAATCACTCTCTTTTCTGCCCCGGTTATGTGTCCTGTGTTTATTATTCTTGATCAGTGTACTGGATCACCTACAGCTGTTATGACTACGTGTATTTCGCTTCACATATTGTTGGCACCAAGCACAGTTATTGGAGAGCAACTCCCCTTGCTCAGCAGCTCGTGCTTCTCTTCTGGGAGTGGGAGGTGGTCATACTGGGAGAACCTTGGACCTTTTATGCTCGTTTTTTGGCACATGTAAAAAACTACTGGTAGATAAGGAAGTTCAGAGCCTTAGATGTGACTGTGGGCTTTCCCCTTGCAACCAGCCCAGAGAGCGTGCTTGTGGCTAAGAGAGCAAGCACAAAGGCACGCATTTCTGTTCATGTAAATGTATACGTTCTGCTTAGAGTTATACTGAAGAAGATCAGGCTCTTCAAACAAAAGAACTTCTTATGCCCCAAATGTCCCAGGCTGAGTGTCACAAGCGCATGCAGAAAGAAAATGGATATTTAGCTCATTATACTTAAGCCTTTCCCATTTACATGTTCCTTTGCCGAGTGAGCGATTTGGCAGCCTAAAACGGAGAGCAAATTGGCGTGGTGCAGGCAGATGAGCATCCAAGGAAATATCCTGGATGTTCAATATCGCAGGGTATTTTTGATGAGATTCCTGTGATCAAAATCTCTCACGGGTTTGGGCCATCTGCACTTGACAACAAGCATCCTCTTGACCTTGACTGAGTTTCCAACGTATCTTGTTCTATCTGCCAACATAAAGGCTGGCAGATAGAACAAGAGCCATCAGGACTCCTCTCTGCCACATCGCTACACCCAGGCAAAAATACTCCCATTCAGGGACCCTGGCAACTTACAAACCCAGGAAAACCTGTTCAAACTCTCTGACTACACATAAAACTAGCGCTAATTTTATATGGAAAATGATGCTGGCTTGCAACTCTCCAGGGCTAAAACCAGACCTGAACTTATCCAACCCAAGGCTTCCTTGAGTGAGAGATGTGCCGCGAGACACAAAGGTCGTGTGTGACGCGGGGCCTCCTGGGACAGACGGGGTTTGTGAATTGCAGAGTGCTTTGTGGTACCGGAAAGTCACTTTAATCAGGAAAGGGAAAAAAAAATCCCACGTTTCCTCCGCATGTCAGGCAAGATCTCTTTTATCATCTGGGCTGCAGATGAGAGCTCTCATCCTGCTCCCTCCTGTGCAGAGATAATGCTCCAGTTCAGCTCTTGCTATGGCTGGGACGTGCTAAAAACTGCCTCTGATCTACTGTGATCAGCTCATGCTTCTTCTTTGGGACATAAACCCCATTTCCATAAAAAAAACCCCCCACGGCTGTAGTTCCAGCAACATTTTTTAAAGTCAAAAGTGGACATTACCTGGACTGATAGAAATCAGTGGGCTAATAAGTATATTCACCACTCGGGTTCTGGTGATAGACCTGGCTTCACATGCAAGGCTTCTCTTACAGCACAGTCCTTTGATGCAAAATTAGCTCAGATCCTAACAGGAGGGAACTGAAGAAATAAAGCAGGAGAAAAAGCATCCAGCAAAACCAGCGTATGTACTGTTCCAAGTTGGTAAATATACAGAAATAAAGCCAATTCCCTCTCTGTAAACTGCAATAAGTATTGCAAAACTAGAAAAAAACCCAGTGATTTCTCCCCCTGTCCTCATTTATAGCCAAGCTTTTAGAAAAATCTTATATACTGTCAACTTCCCTAGGAAGGAACAACCAGCAAAGTGCTAATTAACATTCTTTCTAGCTCATGTTGATTGTAAAAAGTTTAGAGAAGAGGAATAGCTTTCTGTAAGGCTTTACACTGAAGAAGGAGAGACAAAGACAAGAGGCTGCATGACCTGCATTATCTGTGGAATTTCTCCCTCCACAAGAAACAAGCAGGCTTTTACAAAGTCAGATCAGAAAAAGCCATCATTAACCAGATGTCAGTTCTGAGGCATTACTTCAATCCGCTAAATCACAGAGAGAGCACAGATTTTATTTTGCACCAAATCTCCATTTCTGGATTCTGGTGAAGGGCATGGAAAAATACATGCTTGTTCAGCAACGCCCTTGTATAGGTTTTTGTTTGAACCATAGGTGGGACAACCTGGCTAGAGACCTGCCTTAGCTAGTGACCTAAGCTGTAATATTGTTCCTTAATGTGATGTAAAAAGCCCCATTGCCTTGCTGCAAAGCAGCATTGGTGTGTCCATGTCATCTCAGTCACTGGAGATGGCTACGAAACACCCACGCCTAATAACACATTTTTCTACACTGTGGAAAACACAGTTTTCTACACAGTTCTTCCAGCACATTACACTGCCCCCATCTCCCCAGCATCCGAGATCCCTCGCATGAAACCAACAGCATCAGAAAAGCACTTGGTGACCTTTCAGGACTTTGACAATTTTTACTTTTCCAGGATCAGTGTTTGAAGGCTGGACATTTTGGAAATTCAGTTACATTTGGGGTAGAAAGTGTACCAATATTTTTTTTTAAATTTTATATTATTTAAAATAATAACTTGATACAGACTGGATCAGTGGCGTGACCAGTCTTCTGTCACCGTGAGCGACAGGATGCAGGGAATGCCCCTTCCGTGTCGTGGATCCATTTCTTGGAGTAGTTTGTCCTGGGTCTACCCCACTGGTTTTAGCAAATCTCCCACATCTTTGGCTCATCACTTCGTGGAATAAGGACAGTGGCACCATATCCATTTTAATGTGTGTGACAAATGCAGTGCAATTTGATTGATTGCCCATCAGCGCCTTTCCTTCTCACTCCTCAAGTATCCCTGCCCAGATTTAAAACTCCCATACTATTTAGCCACTGAACTCTTCAAGGGCACACAATCTGTGGCAACGCTTTATACCACCTTCAGCATACAGATGCATCTGTACCGTGACACAAGTAACAACTGTTAAATAAATGAGAGGCATCTGCGATAAGTTATTTTAAAAAGGCTTGGTAACAGGCTACAGCCTGTGTATCAGTATCAGTCCCATCTAGGCACAGACCAAACCTGTGAGTCACAATTATCGTAAGACAAATGGCAACCGTGCTTCAGAGCAGGTCAACCTTTTGAGAAATGTCAGCAGCTGTCAGGACAACTGCACAACTCCACAGCTGGCACCTCCACCATCTTTCAAACATACACTTACCAGGGGAGCAGGCTCGGTCAGACTTACTGCATCATCTCTCTCTGAAATTCAGACCACACTGAATTTCAACTTACTGTAAACATGCTGGCGTGACTTCTAACCGTACACTTTTTGTGCTTGTGCGACTGCTGTTCACTACCTTTCCTTTTTTAGCGTGCAGAAGTCCATTCCTTATTTTGATTTTTGCCTGAATCACCAAGTGACATCTACAATTCACTTCCTCTGGCAAGAGCAAATACCCGCCAGTGCTAACAGCAATAAACGCTCTGGGCTGCTGCTCAGCCCTGGAGTGACTGCAGCTTTTGTTTAAAGGCACCATAGGGCTGCTGGCCTTACAACATCTTTCTTCATCCTTGTAAATTTTAAAAGTTTTTATTTACACCAAACACGTCACCTTCCCCCCAAATAAAAACTCTGTTAAAATGGTTCCACAGGGTGTGTTAAACTTTTATACAGAAGAAAAGCAGGACTGTGCTGTGCTGCAGATTTTACTGTAAAGGATCTCTTTCACAGTCCTTTTAGGGGCTTCTGAACAGGAGTTTTATGAATTTATAACAACATATATGTCAGGCAGACACTGGAATTCAAATTATTTTAACTCCAACTAAAGGCCTGTGTTTGAATGTCTGAATGCATTCCTTTGTGGCTGAGATTTTTGGAGTCTTAAGACTGCAAAGACCATATCTTCATTATAAATATTCCATTTCTTAGTCATTCTTGTGTCAAAGGACTGCTGGAGAGAAAATCTGCACGAGTGTGGTCCAAGAGGAAGCAGAAATCAGAAGAGTTCTGTTGCAGAAGTAGGGATGTGTAGAGCCGAATCCGCTCTCTGAGCCTGGCACCTCTATTATGCAGCTAGATCTTCAGTACCAAAAATACACAAAACTAAAATGAGTATTGGTATTGCTTAGCTGGTACTCACACTGCAGTGTGATCTATCTTGATCCTCATTGCTTAGGATCTATTGGACTTATTTGCTGTTACTGGGAGATGTTTGTTGGTGTCCTTTTAATCTAATACACAGTCTGGATGAATGCTGGGCTGGAGGGTTAATACAGACCTCTGTATTTGCCAAGCTGGTTCTTATTGCCGGCTTCTTAACTGTCAGAATGGCTCATAAATGGCTGGCTTATTGGACTACTTAGTTTAATGGCTGTTAAAGAAAAGACATTCTTACACAATGAACCCTGTAATTGTCTCTTTGGAAACCCTTTTTCAAGCATTTGCTAAATACAATAGACATTTCCATGTAGATATAACAGCAATGGAGGGTACAAATAAATCGGTTGAAATGAGGCATGAGAATGGTTTTGTGTTTTATGAAAGTCTGATTGATTTTTAGAAACATGATGGCTATTTCCACTTAATGAAGCCCTCACAAAAAAAAGAAAGAATTTTGATTCAAATTTTATGATCTAGGCACTACAAGAACTAGGTGTAGAGGCAAGAAAGCATGCTGTCTGCCTTCACCACTGCTGCATTTCTAGCAGCCGACTCATCCCTTTCTTTAATCCCCCCAAAAGTCTCTGAGATGGCTCATGCGTAGGAAGTAACTGCCATTCTGCTCTGTGCAGAAACAACGGCCAGCACTTTTGCTGAAACTGAATGTCTCATATATGAGCCAACAGAAATATGCCAGCGAGGAAGGAGGATCCCGGCTAAGGCAGGGCTTGGCTAAATAATCTGACCTTTTTCTTGGCTTGGCTCTGAAACGTATGTGAAATGTATCAAACCACCCCAATCCTGGCTACCTGCTCTGCCCAAGGCCATTGGCCAGTGCTAAACAAATCCTTTTTAAAATTAACACTCTGTAGTAACATTTTCTTACAACTTAAAATGTTAGTTGATGGTAGGGTACCCAAACACGAGATATAGGCAGCAAAGACTGACTGTAGCACACCTAACATTTGGTGTAGCATGTACTCAGGGCAGTTGCTTAGTCCTGGAATTGTATTTATGCCTCTGCATTTAGCCAAGCCAGCTTTCCAATAGGATTATATTCCCGAGGCTGACACTAAAACCCCTGCGCTTTAATATCATTTACATTCTGTTACAATAATTTAGTTCTTCTGCACCTCCTTCTCATTCTCCCAGAGAATACGGACAAACAGCATCTCACCGTGACCCAATAAAAAACTTTAATTCCGCACATTTCTCTACGCCAAAATGAAGATTTAGCGCAACCTGATTTTAATAACATTTCTTCCCCACCGTTACATGAGATTTAAATAACCATAACTGGTACTTTTGAATTGGTTTCATCTCGAAAGATTCCAGTTCCCTTTTACGGCCCAGCACAGCCTTTGCTATTCTTGCACTAAGAAGTTGATAAGGGCAGTTCTGGGAGACAGAAAGGCCTTTTTAATGGTTCGTCCCTGGAGATGCTTGACTCCAAGTTCACTTTGAAGAACTAGTTTGTGGACTTCTTCAAAATTGCGGGCTGCTTGCTGAGGCACAAAAACTTTGCCACAAGTTTTGTTATTGATCTGAAAAAGAGAGACACAAAAACAAGAAAAACAGAAGTTACTAGACTGATTTACGCAATTTCATTTCCTGAATCCAATCCATCTCATCATACGTGGGGAAAAAACATCACTAAAATTACCTTTTCTCCAACACCAAACTTCCTAAGTAGAAGATAAAATTCTCGATACCTCCTGTCCCTCTACCATAAAATAAGAGAATGAAACTCTGACTCACGATACTCAAGGAAAATTGAAGAAGTAGCCATAGGAAATCTTGGTTTTGAAGATAGCAAGCACCATGTGACTATGCAATGCGGCGATCTTTTAAGTTTAAAACCGTGATAGTTACACAAGCTGAATAGTGAGAGTGAACATAATGGTTTGTCAAGTGGGAATATTGGTTTGTACATTCTTCTAGGCTGCAATTTGGATTCTTTACAGCTAAGCGATTCCTTACAGAGATTCAAATACAAGATTTATTAAAATAAAAATATCTGTGGCTGAAATGATACCTGAAAGATTCATTCTCACTCATTTTTAGAAAAATAGGCTTTAACTCATTATATGTTGCATTCGTACTAAACGCATGACTCATTAAGCTAACACTAACCACAAAGATGACAAACACTCATAAGGTAATGCTTTCCTGTGTGTGGCTGGTTTTCAGAGCAGCTTCCATACTGGTTTTGCATCAGCAGGGCAGAATCATGTAAGTAAAACTGAGTAAGGCCTTCAGTGGGAATCACCTTAATTTATAAAATGGTCTTGCAAATCTTTTCTGTCATCCAGTAAGAGTAGATAATGGACAGAGACTACAAAGCCTTACTGAGTCCCCTTCTGGAATTGGCATAAAATTCATTATTACAAAAGCTTTCAGATTTATATGGAGTACTTTCAGTGGATTAATGAAAAGAATATCAATCCCACATTTTAGCAAATGAAATAATTTGAATTTTTTAATCCAGTTCAATCAAATTACCTGCATAAAAATCTGCTGCAGGTACTGCAGATCTTTGACCTTTAGACATCATTGTAACAAATTTTCAATCATCTAAAAGGAACATATGTTGCTTCATACAGCTTGGACATAAAAATGCACACAGCTTGGTTTTCACCTGGATTTTATCCAGGATACATGTATGCAACATACCATGAATGAGAGAGACCTACTTCACTTACCTAGTTTGTATCTTATTGAAAATAAAACAATCTGTGCAATTCTCAGAGAGAGGAAGTTGGGACAGATTTTTAAGGAACAAGATGAAGTCTCAAATGCAGCTGGGATGAGTCATTTCTGTTTTTTGACTAGACTTGACATCAATTTGCAGTGATAATGTAGGTAGGCTTTTAACTATTCCTACATGCATCCATAACATGGTATCATAAAAGGCTCCCTATGTTAAACTTCGCTTTTAGCACCTTGTGCAAAGTAAATCCCTTGAAAAACACAAAAGAGTTTATTTTTAAAGCTTTTGTGAAAAATAAATACAAGTAGTTCTTTTTGACAGGGCACTTCAGAAAAGAAATACATCCCGCAGGAAAAAGAAAATGGTAAAATCCAAACGGATACAGTTTTAGTGAGAATATAAAGCAAGCTTGTGAGCTCGCTGCTAGGACACACAGCCTGCAGTTTAAAACTATGCCTGCTTAGTTAAAATGTCATTCACTGTCCTCCATGATGCAAATTAATAGGTCCCAGTGGATGGATGTTGGCAGGGGGAAACTTGCCACAACTAGCCTACTTGGTGCTGTTCTCAACAGAAAAGCCAAGCGGTCTAAATCAACTTAGTAAACAAATGACTGCTAGCGGTTGTGTTTTCCTAGAAAGGTCGAGAAGCCTAGGCGACCTGACACTGTGTACCTTCCCACAGCATCTCTCCTGATCTTCCCACACCGCGCTGCGAGCTGAGTCCAAAAATCCTATCAAGTGGCAGATTGATTATGATTTCAGCACATACTTGCAGCATGGCTTTCGTTGTACCGTAGGTATCGTGATGCAAAGTCAAATGTATTATCCCCATTCTTAAAATAAGCATCTGCAGATTTAATCATGCGCTGTGCATATCAAGCATCCTATTCACATGTTCTTTTAGTCGAGGGGTTAGATTCTCAGCAGGACAAATATCTTCTGCTATGCCTCCATCTCTCTCTCTGTTTCTTGCTAGACCAGCATAACCCTTGGCAGCTCCAGGTAAAAGTGCCAGCACAAGAAACTTGGGTGCTGGCAGCCTTATTTCTCTGAAAAACCACTTGCAAACTGCAAGAGGAGAAATAAATGAGGCTTGGGTCCTTTCTTCCCCTGAGGAAGGAAGCTCTTGCTTTTTCTTTTCTTCTTCTTTTTTTTTTTATTAAAAACATTTGACATTTTAGACTATTTTGGATCTAGAGGGAGCTAGAGGGAACTAGAGAGGTTATGAAGGATGAAATGAAATCACAAAAGACTGAAAAATAAGCACCTGGAGGCTGAAGAAAGGAATTTTTAGTTCAACTCAAATATTTTTTTACCATTGATGCATAATCCTTCTGAGAAGTAAAAAGGAGAATAAATATCTGTGCACTTTTAGGCCTTCCTCATACGCCAAAGCAAGAAAAGTGACACCAATTTTTTTTAATTTTATCAAAACAGCAGTTACAATACCACAGCTGCCTAACAGTTCTGCACCACCTAGAAAATGTGAGGAATGCTAGTCAGAAGTGTGTTCATAGGATGAAATGCTCACTACATTCAGGTCAGATTTTTCACAGCATTAACAATATATGGTACGATTAAAAATATTCAACTTTGCAATAACATTTAGAATAACAGATACCATGGATACCCAGTCAATTTAAATGACTGTCTTGTAGGCAATCTGTATTGTATCAGCCAAGGATGCAGTGAGTTGGTGGCTTTTGCTGCTTTGGGTTAAATATGGGAACACATAACTCCAGCACAGACAGGAAATAATGAAGTATTTTGTGTCAAGAGAAGTAAAACCATAATGTCTCAGCAGGCAAATCCCTGGCAGCCTGAGGCAGTTTGACGTCTTGAGAAGAATAGGGTTGTGGCCCAAAGACTCAGTGTGACTGTGCAGCCTTGTGAAGAGACGCTGCCTCTTTCCAACTAACCAATTTCTCCGTATGTCGAGTGTTTCTTGGTTTAATAAGGGCAATTTACTTTTACAGCCATGCAAAAACCTACGGTGTCCACAAGACTTTAAAATATTCAGATTTATGATGATTTCTCCCTGCTCCTCTGCATTTCCTTTTTGCCTTACTCTTACACTAGAAAGCCAGGCACACCCCTCAGGCACTATTTTTAATAATTATTCCCAGTTTGAAAAAAGAACTTGTCTCTCTGGTCTTCCAGTCACTTGCTTTCTCAGAACTAAGGAAGGTGTTTACATACATCATATTCTTCCATGAATATATGACTGAGAATACAGGGGTTGCTTTTTCTCTTATTACAAGACTTCTACACAAGGCTATGGCTTTGACGAAGGCAACCAGGAAAAGAAACAAAAATAATTTTCATAGTGGTTGTTTAAAGCCAAATTAATTTTTATTCTTCTGTTTTCTTTTTTTGGGAAGGAAATTTTAATGTCAGCAGAAAAATATCAGTGAAATGTTTAAGCATTTTTATGTTCAGTTGTACAGTCTTAAAAACATTGAGTTCAGAGTTTTCCCTGTATTGCTGAAGTTTTTATTTTAAGGATATATTTAATAACATGTTTGCTTTAACCACAATTACAAAGAAGTTTCTATAATTACAAAATTTCTCATTCATTACTTCTTTATAAACTGAACACTGGAATTTAAGATGTTTGCTAGCCGTGCTTGAAGGTGAAGGTTTATTTTAAGCTTGAGCAAAGTGATTATACCCAAGTAAAGATTTTTGTGGATATATGACCTTTTTACTGGTATAAATGAATACTTATCTCTTAAGAAAAAAAGAAAGGAAAAAAAAGCAATAAACCCACAGTGAATATTAGGCTAAGTCTGCTATTAACCCCAGCTGGCACTTCAGTTCTCCTTGGTTTGGGAAAAGATGCCAATTGAAAATTTCCTGTGTGAAAAAATACTCTGTGGCCTCTGCTAAGCATGTATGTTGAACATTAGAAAAATTAGGTTTTTAGCAGCATTTCTCATTCTGTTCAAGTGGACTGTGGCTGACAGATCTGGCAAGATATGAAATTATTTGCAAAGATCCTTTGATTAAGGAAATCTACAGCAACACAACTTCCCCTAAATCCAACCAGTCTCTTCCCTCCTCAAAAAACCCAGTTGAACAAAAATAACTGAAGTTACTCCTCGTACCCAAAGGAGCTAACAAAATAAAATACATAAAATATAGATAAAATGCGTTGCTTCTGTTTCCCTTACACACACGTGCATGCGCGCACACACACACAGAGCATGCAGTTTTACATGACCAAATGACACTTCTTCTAGAGGCTCCATCTCATTCAATGTCCAGAAACACAAGAAGTGTTTAAGTTGAAACATTTAATTTAAGTTAAAACATTTAAGATCAGAATGTCTGCGTGGTATATTAAAGGTTATTCTTTGGTGAGCAGTGAAAAAGGCTGGAGTCCTGCATATCTAATAGTACGCAACTACCTAATTACAGACTACCATAATGCCTGAGCATGAAGCACTTGAATGCAAGCTGACCAGGAGCCAGTTGATGGAAGAGCTGAGACACTACTCATGGATCCCACCCCCTGGCTCCAAGCCCCGCAGACTCTCTATGGCCTGCAGTGGCACTTGCTGCTAATGTGCTCCATGTAACGATAAAGCTTAACAATGCTGAATACAGACTAGTTAGAGACGTAGGAAAAAAGACAGTAGACTACACTGTGCATGTGCACATACACGTTTTAGAAAATTACAGGTTAACTAAATGTAGTTTTATGTCCACTCTTCTACTGAACTGCCAGCTCTTTCCCTAGACCACAAAGGTGTTAGAGCTCAAAGAGAAACTGGAATGCAGATCTAACATTAGGAGAGATACCTGTTGTTCCTCAACCTCATTCCTGCAAATACGCTCTGCTGAAATGTGCCGGAAGTTCAGCCCGAGGCAGATGGGAAACGTCATTTGGCAAAAATCACAGCAACTTAACCCAGTTTATGATAAGTTGTATTAGGCAACCCTAGCACTACAGGTACCACAAGAAATGTCACCTAATTATACATTTTTGTACAGGGCCAAGATCATAAATGCACTGTCAGGCAAAAAATCTGGAGGGACCTGTATTTTGATCACAGTTTTGACTGTACCGTCCTTGCCCACAGCTGTTCATTGGTCAAATCTCCACAGATACTAATATGCGGTCGCTCAGAAAGATTTATATTTAGATCGTCTCCCTTCCAGACTTGCTACATTTTTTCATTTAGGAAACCATTTTAATTACTCAGCACAACAGTAATTGCAGCTTCTATTCTACCTGACCTCTCACTGAGCCACCTAAGAAAAGAACTGACTTCCACAAGAGCAGAAATTTTGTCATCCTCTGAGCTTGTAATGCGTTAATTGACCACCACTGAAAATAAATGAAAACGCTCTTACCAGAACAGACATCTCCACAACATCTGACGGCTGAAGGTACTCTGGGTCTACTTTGGGCCAGGACTGATGCAGCACATCAACATCCCAGTGATGATGAGTACAAAGTTTATTCTGCATGTGTGCCAAACCTGGAAAATTAAACCAGTCAAATATTCAGCTGTATTGTAACCAGAACATTCGATCTTTGGAATTTGTTTGATAAATAAGGACAGAATAAAGTTGACTTTAAAAGTAAGTCCCTTAGGAGGAAATAACATTGTTTAGATTAGCATACAGCACATTATAAACACAAAGGTATACATCTTTGAAGTGCTTGTTTTATACCATGTGTAGGGATGCTAACATGAATGTTGTGGGCACATTTTAGATTTGGATTAGCACTCCAAAACTTTGCCAAAAGCACAGAAGATCACCGTTCATTATTTTAAATTGTAATATTGCAACACAAGCTAACCTCTACTTCCAGAAGTCAATCATAATATTGTGTTTTTTTCAATAACACCACCAGTTTGATTAAAATTTTACTAACAACTCAATCAAAATTATACACAATTTTGGCTTATTATTTTACCATCTGTAATACGCTGGGTAGCTTCTAAATTTGCAAGTCAAGCTACTTGCAAGATTTTCTCATATTTTGTCAAGTATCTATTTTTTCACAAATTAAAGGTGCTACGTAAGAATACCTTGCACAGCTTGCTCTCCTTCTTATGATACGTACATTCTGAAATGCTTTATCCTCTGATTTTATTTTTAAAAACTCCTAAAACAGCTATAAGTTATCTCCTTTTATTAAATAGGCTTTGCTCTCCCCAAGACAATTCATTCCTGATTTGTTTAAGTAATAGAATAGGATGCAATTCATTCTGAAGCCACATTCTTTAATTGAATGAAAGCTTCTGAGTCGGGATTTATGTTGCTGTTTACTCCAGCTGTAGGACAAAATAAAAAGATTTCACTTAACAAGAGACTGTCAAATATGATCAATATTGATGATGATTGCTGTGGTGATTCTCGCAAAGTCAGGGGATTTTTTAATTAAAAACATTCTCTGTGTATGGATAAGAATGCAGACTTAAAACTTTTTTTATGCACATGCTTCATTCAGAACTGCAAAATGTCTTTGAAATCTCATCTGGTTTAGGGCAAGTCCAGCAAGAGCATAAAGAAAACCCATCAACGCAAGATTCACTGTTGAGACTGAGGTACCTGAAGCTGTTCAAAACACAGCACAAAGGCAGACATAGGAGCAAAACCAATCCATGCATAATACATACATGGATTTACCTAGCTGGATTGTTTAGACTAATACAGCAAGTAACAGCAAACAGAGACATAAAGGGAATGCAACTTCCTCCAGAAAAATCTGCCAGATTTTTGCAAGCACTTTTTCAGACAAAGCACTTTGGTAAAATGACACACAGCCTTGCTATTTGCTGAATGATTCAGAAAGGGGCAGTGGGGTGGACCGGTGGGAGCTATTTCTAATGGCAAGCAAGAATGTGCACATTTCCTAAGAATAACAACTAAGCCACAATCTTATTAGGTAAATAATTCATTAAAACACTTCAATGGATCTGGATTTGTGTATTTTTTTCTCTTGCGACAGTAGCTCAGAAACTGAAAGAGCAAAAGACAGGAACTCAAGCAGAAAAAAAAATCTTGGCATTGGTGATTCATTATCACGTTGACTTTAAAGACAACAGCTGCTAGATTCTTCCCTTTTTGGCTTTTGAACATCCAGATGAGCTCATTTCTTTCCAACTGATCACATGCCTTGTGGCAGAAGCATGCATACTGGCCACTCCTTATTTTCCTGTTGAAGTGGATTCTTCAAACTATTTAAAACCCATTTTCTCATAGAAGTCAAGAGTTTCTACCTACAAAAGCAAAACCAGGGTCACTTCTAATCCCTGTGGAGGCTGTGAGTCCTAATAAACCTACTAATAAAAAAAAAATTAGAATGTATTTTGAAGCAGATAAAGTGTGACTAAGCACAATGTCTATCTTTTGGTTCATTTTCTTGTTAGAAAATGAGCTATGAGCTCATCCGAATTAAAAAAAAAAGTGCAAAAGTCAACAGAACTAGTTTCAGAAAACAGAGTTTGACAGGAAACCAAAATGAAGGTTTTAGTTATGTTGCCTGCTTGGCTTCCTGCCTTAATTCACGTTTTGTGAGCTGTAGAACACAGAAAACGCAGTAATTTGGTTTGCATTTTCAAAATGCAACACACACAAAACCAGAAACTTTATCGTTATGATCCAGAATGGCGATGGTCCACTTGTCAGGACCTAGGCAGAACCCTCCTTCAGCCCTTCCACTTGATTCTGAGACGTTACACAAAAGTGCTGTTTGAGAAGTTAAGAACTGACCGTTTCACAGACTTTTATTGTGAAAACATTGAAAACCTGTTTTACTGTCTTATTGTACTGGAAAGCACCTAGTGAAGTGCACATTATGAAGCACCATGCATTTTGCTTTAGATTTTTTTAATTTTATTTAAAAATGCTTTACATTTTTTTATTATTTTGCTTTTATGGCTATAGATTCTCTTGCAGACATAGGACAGAAAGCCACCTGAGTACATTTTTACTTACGGTAAGCCGTTTACTTGTAGGTACACATCTGTACATCCATACAGGACAGATCAAGGACAACACTTGTGCTCAATCTGAAGTCCTGATCCTGCAATTGGATCTACTTCAATGGACTTTTACTGACTAGCAAGCTAATACTAAGACAAGGTTTCCCTAACGAGTAACTCACAGCATTGGAGCCCAAGTTAAAACACCAAGTTTAACGCATATTATATTACTGTAAATGAGTGAGTTGAGAGAAGGAGGGAACAGGACAAGTCTAACACCATTTCAGCTGATGGCAATGTTTTATTAGCATTACATGAGTGTTTCATAAGCATAATACTTCCCCTAAGGTGCGATTTGGAGGGAAAGAGCAGATTCTCATTTTAAAGAGATTTAAGAAGGAAGATGTGGAAGCAACCATATATCGGCAAGGTAAGTTAGGACAGCAAGATAATTCTAGTGTTACAGAAAAAAAAGCACTAGAAAAAATTATCTGTAAAATTCCAGCAATAGTGCAGCTAGTTTGACACAAAATTATGTAGGCAAGAGAAAAAGATGTGATTATGGAGTAAACTGAGTAAGAACTGGCATGGGACAAGGGCCGGCACAGAGAGGTTAACAAAGCAGAAAAGGCAAGGAGGACGAAGTCTTAATGGGCGATAAAAGGAAGTTAATGAAGGCATCTGAAGCAACGCCAGTATCAGAGTTTAGGACTAAGGATTTTCTAACAGGAGATATAAGAAGATCAGAGGGAGCAGTATAAGGTGACTATGAGGGTGTGTTATCCAAATGCCAATAACTTTTGGATTTAGCTAACTCCAAACAATAGAAATCTGTGTTAAGTAAAAATCCACTACACTGGCAGACAAACAGATAGAGTTTTTAAAAAGCTCAGAGCAGGAGTGTGCAAGGGTAGGCGGAGATGCATTCTGGGTCAGTACCTTACTTGCCTCTGCAGCCTCTTCCAAGGACAAGATTGTTACCGTGTTACTTTGTTCTTGATATGCTCTCTTACTATTTAATGAATCTTCCTATTTGACAGATTCAGGCAAGTTGTGTATCTGAAATACCTTTCTGCAGCCCAGGAGGAGTATGTCTGTCAGTCATATGTGAAATGGTCTGCAATCTCAAAGAAATGATAGTGATACAGTAACAGCTGCTTCCAGACAGCTCTGAGAAAAACTGTATTGTACTGCTAGTATAGTAGTACAGAACTGGGTAAAGTCAGGAAAATTTACATTTACTCAATACAGTGCTAGGAGATTAATTTTATACATTCCCTAGTGACAGATGTGGAGCACAAGGAGGGCTGTGAAAAGTCTGGGTTGCTAAAAGCAAACTCTAGAATGTGTTTCCAATTTAGCAAACTCCACATGAATCCTTTTAACCTTCTGAAAATGATCTGCCTTCCTCCATTTGTATGGACTTACTATCCTTCACTTTGGGTTATTACTCTTGGATGAAAAAAATATTTTTTTTAATTCCAAATCGTGTTTCTTCTTGAATTCGTGAAGGGGGATTTCTGCATTCAGATTTTCAATTAAAATCTGCAACATCAATTAGCTTCTACTCAGCTCTATTCTTTACAGAAGACTTTTTGAGCAAGGACTGAACTCAGAAGAAGAAATTCTTGCAATAGAGCTATTGCAACGACAGTTAAAATGTTGCTAGGACAATTAGACATTACAAATTCCAATAATTATGTTTCATTTCAATACATCTTCAGATGTGTTTATCATCAGTGTAAATCTTTCATGTGCCATCTCTAATAAAAATTTAACAACTCACAATAAGCAGTTTCATATCCTTGTCTGGACAGCAAAATACTGTACTACTACAAACAAACTAAAAAAAAATACATCTCAAATGGTGTCTGTATATTCCTCAGATACAAGGTTTCAGGAAGGAAACAGATTTCCTCATCCTGTTAGTGTTCATAAACTGCCAAGATATCAGCCGGATGAACTCTTCCCACACTGAGGGGCTACAGTCGCTTTTTATGTTATTAAGCGATAAACCAGTGTATTCACTGCACAATTAAGACCATTAGGTTGACACGCCAAAGTACTGAAAACTGTTCCTTCTCTAAGCAGAAGAAAGAACTACTTCACACACAAAATATCAAAGCACTGGGTTACTCTTGTTCAGCTGCTGAAAGGTGAGGCACTTATCAAACAGCATTCAAGCAGCTTTTCTCTTCACTAAAACTGGAAATATTTACTGCCAATACTGAAGTATGCTCTTCATCCAGCTCACAAAGGGACCAAACTCTTCATTCCTACCTGATGCATGAAAACAAGATGGTCACATATAAACTAAACCCCATGGCAGAATAATTATTCAGCTGCAGAAGAACAAAAATTGCTGTATCTTGAATCTACCTAATTTTACTTTAATTGTACTTAAAAGTTGAACGTTACATCCGAAGCATCCTTGGGATATCAAACTGAAGTTCTGAGTTTGCAAAGTTTATCAACAAACTAACAAAGAAAACATAGTGGACTAAAAAGCTAAAATTTCAAATGAACTCTGATGGAACTCCTACAGAGCAGGATAGCATTATTACAATCAAAATTACTTATACCCCCGATGCTGGTCATTACTTAGAATGTCAAGCAAAGCATCTTTAATTAATAGTCTAAAATTATCTTTGTAATTTTCCTAATATTTTCATTAGTTGTCAATCATTAAGATGGACTGATTAGCAGTTAAATCCAGCTGTAAAGAACTTTTTTGCTAATCAAGAGGATACCTACATACATATTTATACCCTTAGCCAAGTTTTAATTTTTACAAGCTATTGTATTAGAAAAAAGTGATTTGCAATTTTTTTTTTACGTTTCATTGTGATCTGTGTCAAATACCTTTTAGATTGAAATGGAAAACAATTAAAATGCAAAAAAGCATTGTTAAGGATAAATATGTTAAGGATAAAGGATTGTTAAGGATAAAATGCAAAAAAGCAGAATGCAAGTATTTAAGACAATTTGTTAGATACTTAAAATTTATCATATCATGTTTTGCAGTTAAATGTTATTTTTTTCAAGCAAAGGAGAATATTTAATGTAATTACTGAATAAAACTAACAGTATCAGATATTTTTGGACATCAGAACCTTCAAGATTTAATATTTATAGATCCTAGCCTCTTTTGCCTAGCTTTTTATTCCAAAACTAGAAAAGGAAAAAAGGTTGATTGATTTTTTTTCAATTTACAGCACACCTATCATTTAAACTTAAAAAATACTATTTGCACCTGCATAAAAGCTTCCAGTTGTTAAAAGTAATTTTATTACCTCCACAAAGCCTCATTCCAGGTGCTTAGCCAGAAATTTCTATAGTTCTGTAGTTTAATTGTCTTCAAATCTTTGACAGAATTAACTTAATATAATACAAAACATTAAGCCAAGGTCTTATTGTAGGTTGTCATTATTTCACATTTATTTTTAAATTCCTTTGTAATTCTTCTTAAATGTTTCTTGACCATAATCAGTGATCAGAAAAGCATAAAATGAGAGATTACAATGCAACAGTAAAAGTATTATTCATCCTGTGAAGCACAATGCAAACAGGCAAAATTAATGAGAATCCTCTTTTCTTCTCTCTCTTTTAAGGCTGTAGTAAAATTAATATTAGGCATATCTTACTATGTAGTAAACACTTTCTAATGAGAAACACTAATAAGAGAGCAAAATCCTTTTTCTTCAAAAAAAAGCTTAAATGCACAAGGAAGCATAATGTGGTTCAGAGTTAACACAAGTCACTGTTCCTACCAGCATTCTTACTCAACTGCAAAATTATCTGTTTGATATTAACTACAGGGCTTCCAAATTTCTCAGTTTCATTTTCCCCTGTAGAAAGAAAAAGGCTTGTTTTAATCACTAAAGCAAACAAAATGTAAAGGCTGCGTACAAGTTATTTTAGAATGAAATGTCAATATTTAGTTATAAATACTTTGCTTATGTGTTGTTTATTATTGGCATTACAATAGCAGACAGAGGCTTCCATCAAAGTGTGGGGGTCCACTGCTATAGGTGTTATTTATAGAGCTAATAATATACAAAGTCCTTTTCCTGACTAGTTTACAAGAGAGGAAGCAGCACTATCCCTACATTTAGATGCAGAGCCAAGATACAAAAAGAGAGACTTACTCTGAGTGTGTATGGAGAACCAATGCACAAAGAAAACTAAACAGAGTATTTAGAAAGCTTAATTTTTATACTGAAATTATTTAAAATAAGAAAGCATCATCACCTATACATAATAAAGTTTAAGAAATTGGTTACATCAGAAGAGCAACAAGACTTGGTGGAACCAGAGTGCAATTCAGAACATGAGCTTGGGGAATCTTTCTCTAGACTACAGCTGGACATTTTCCACCAGAAATCCCAATCCCAGGACAGAATTGCTAGATGTTGGCTATTTCAAAATAATAGTCTTCTTACCACATTGCAGTAGTTAAATGTACATACGTTGTCCTGATAAAACTGTTTAATAACTTTGATGTAATGTAATGATGACCATGCTAAAAGAGATTGTGATTTTCATGTTTAGTGATAAAATTCTTCAGGCAGTAATCACCACACAATGTTTTTGTATGCTAGTTGCACTGAATTACAATGCCCAGTCTTTGGACCACACAAGCAAAATTTTATCTTTAAATGCAGACAAAAGCTGAGGACAATACAGTCCCAATTTTTATATGCTTCCTTTTCATTCTTACATCAGAGAGAGATCCAGAAAATATTTACCATTCTTATTCTCCAGTGTTTTTAGTAATAAGAAAAGACTTCCTTCTCTAACATTCAAAACGTTACAGAATTAAGCTTTACGTCTGACAAGTTACATTAATTAAGCCACCCTAGTGTTCTTTGTCATTTTATCAAACATATTTGATAATTCTATATTCCCTAACATGTATTCGAATTTCAAGTTCACAAGGCACTGTATGTGTAAGTAATTAGCCTGGACCACTTCTGTTTCCATGTCAACCAATGCGGAAAACAAAGTTGTGGCAATTACTTCCATATAAGTATAATTTTAATTAGATGGTACTTCATATTGTAAGAGAATATTGACCATAAGTAGCTTTCTCCAGGTGGATCATGTCTGATGCCACTCTTTATTCTAAACAATTAAGCCTTTATGAAGACATCTTAAAAACACTGGAAATGAAAACACAAAAAGAACCCCACTCTCCCTAATGTATCTTGCTGTTTCCAGTGTCTCTGCCCCTATGTTACTGCTTTGAACAAGAGCAGGCTTTCTTTGGCAGTTAACGTTATTACAGGGCCATGCGCAGCTCTGAAATAGAAGCTATTAAGTAGCTCTGCTCTGTAAACACTTGAATGCAGAAAGTTTTAGGATGACTGTTGAAAATAAAACTGTTAAAACAGCATCCAAAAGCTAACATTAGGTCCAAAACCACATAGCAATTTGTGGCCAGTCTTAATGCAGAATATATTCCTATCTTCCCACATATGTCTTGGGACTTCTCCCAATAAACCTTAAAAGCAACTGCTGAACTCCGGCGTCCACATCCCTTGTTTCACAGGGTTTAACTGTAGCAGCACCACGCAACTTAGCCCACTTGGGATTCAGACCTCAAGGTTTACAGCTGTGATAGATCTTAAAAAAATTTCCTGTCTACCATTCCCACTCTCTGCGAGAGGTTAATTTGCAGCATAACGTCCCTCAGTCTCTGGAGAATTTTACAAGAGTAGGATTTTTATTGAACACTCCTTTAGTCTTTTTAGTATACAGCCCTCTGACATGGTCCTCTCTGCCTGAATTCCTGAAAGAAAATATTTGTAGTCCAAAGACACTGAAACAGTTGTTTGAAAAAGGGCTGTTTCTAGTCTCGGGTTCAGCTTTTAATACTTTACATACAGGAGCAGCTAGCAGCTGACATATTAATTCCTCATGCAAGTCCTGTCTTGAATTTTTCTTCCTTCTCCCTTTCTTTGCCTAGTCTCAAGAAACCCACCTTTGTATGCAAAGGGAAAGAAACTAAAAGCAGACAGATCTGGGAACACCACAAGTTTCAAGTTTGTTTAGGAACTACGACAGAAGGTGACATGATAGATGCAGAATTGAGGGATAAGTGACACATGTATTATGTTAACTTTTTGCCTTTTTTCCTGCAACATCAATAAAAAGTGTATTTCTGTAAATACCTTTCCACATCTCTGATGCAATGTGTGGAGCCATAGGTGCAACCATGATGCAGAGTGTAGCCAAAGCATCTTCAAATTCTGCGCTGTGGAGAGTAAGAGGCCGAGAAGCTTGCTAAGCGAAAAGACAGAAGGAAAAGAAAATCAATTGTTAATAGAAATATTCTGGGGTGGGTGGGGCAAGTAGTTTAATTAAGAAAAAATGCAGTAATAAAACCTAAAATCAATGTCTATGCTCAGGACAGTGTAATTTCATAGTAAGTTAGAACTTTACTAAAAGTTCTGGAGAATTAAAATTGCAACTCTTGGTCACAGAGTGCTCTCTAACACTTGGAAGCTAATCCTGAAGAGGCTGATGCAGACCCTTGGGGATCTGCTCTGGTAGGGGAGTCTGAACACAGACTGTGTGGACAACTGTGGCCCTCAAAACCATTTTGGGTGCTGCCACTTCTAGAAATGCAATCTTAGATAAAATCAGTGCTATCTGAGAAGAGGTGAAGGACTTGTATAAAAGAGTAAAACTGTGCTGAATACAGCATGGTTTTTGTTGGGACAAGGTTCACTTGTACAGGATCCTAGAGTGGCTTACATAAAGCTGGATTTAGTGACGAAGTGAGATTTTAGAGCTGAAGGAAGGTTTGGGAATGAAAAGCGCAGCACAGCCTTCTACAGTTTGATGTTCAGATTGCTTTAGTAAAGTGTGCAGCTTCTCTAGTACAGAAAATCTTTGATTTCTTGCAAAAGGTGCTAGACTGACAAAATTAGAACCTTTATTCCTCTATTTATTATATCTGAATAGAAAAGAAACAGCACTAAAAGTAGCCGGATAAACTTTTTCTTTCTTTGCCTGTTCTGACTCAGAGAGATTACATCCCATGGTAAGTTCAGATTCTGCATTTATTTTGTAATTCACCTCTCTAATGAAACAGTGCAGAAAAATGTCAATACATGTCAGCTTATGAGAAATATTTGGTGGGTGTGATGAACACTTGTTCCCGTCTACTAGAAAAATGTCCACGCCCAGTGATTTGTTTGACACAGACCACAAATGTTATCAGATGGTACTAATGAGGTCAGTGCAAACTAGATTTGATTAAGCTTTAGTAACTACTACCTGTTTTCTGTATTTAATCTTCACCCACCTTCCCACGTCCTCCTTTCAAATGGGACCGAAAGAGGAAGTGTTGCCATCCTATAGGGAAACTTGTTCTTGAAAGACACTGCACTGACTTCTTTGGTCAAGAAATATGTCAGTGGTCAAACAGCTGGCTGTCCATAGGACACTGATTTTTATTTATTTATTTATTTACTTTTTAACATTCACTTATCACCATTCACCAGCCCAAAATGCATATGAATCACTGAGCTGGAGATAAAGAACCACGTGTCACCTTCCCAACACCACACAGTATCCCAGACTTATGTTATTTCAGTATAGCACTTGTGCATGCCCTACTTAACTTTTCATTAAGTTCCTTGACTTTGCCAATAATTTCCTTGGAATCCATAGGGTATAAAATAGTATTTCAACAAAGAAGCTGAAAACCCCACATTTTAATTTGATTTCTGGTCTAGATCACATTACCATTATATGTCTAAAAGAATGCTCAACCAGATCTAAGAGTAGTAACAAAAATGAAGGTAAGAGTTTATTGTATTTGATCTATCACCACTGGCTGATAAACAACAATCTAAATTAAAAAAGCTAAAGACTTAAGTTATTTTTGCTCTTGTTTTAAAAAGGGAATTTGTAAACTCTATTACTAGCAGACAGTTCAGTGGTGAAAGCTGTCTCTGAGGAATGTAAGGTTATGTGCAATTTTCCTTGTAAAGAATAACCCTTTTCTTTAAATCAGAACGTTTGATAATTCTACAATGTACTGCTGTACCTAGCTACCTAAGCAAATTGTTTAAAAACAGAAGAAAGAACAGAGCTAAACAAAAGGTATCCTTTGAAATTACAGGATGCAGGTGTAAACATCAGAACCTAGTAGCTCTAATACTGTCAAGCTCATCCTGCAAAACAATGTATCTCAGGGTTACAGTGAGACTAGAACATGCTGCTTTTGAACCAAATAATTCCACCTAAGTCCACGAGGCTCTTGAGTTAGTAGCAATGGTAATGACTACAAATGACTTTTGGAATGCTGGACCTATAGTTTGGGCAGCTCCTGCTTTGTATAAAAACTTACAGGAACAGGGTATGACAGAAAAAATACCTTCATTCAGATCACATACTTACATGGAGTACGTTAGTGAGGCTCATCAATCGAGAAATAGCTGCATTGAACAAATGATCCTTTGTAAAGTACTCTGTTACCTTGTATTAAAAGAAAAGGTCTGTCACTAATTACTTATTCTCAAACATGGAGTATATTACCTCTTACATGAAAATCACTTCGGCATGCAAACACATCATATATGCAACCACATGTGTGTATGGGGAAATAATAATCATATAAAAATTCAGTTGACTAGCTCTCACTCTGTTTCAGGATTTTAAAAGCTTCAATCAATGCCAATTAGAACTGTGTATTAGTAATCACCCTTTATTTTCTTTAATAAAATATCTTCCCTTTGCCCCTACAAGAGGCCTTCATACTTGTAAATCCAGTTATGCTGTTGACAGCTTGTCCATCCATAGCAAGATTGTAATTTTAATGTCTGTTAAAACACTTGGAAGGTCCCTCACCACAGGATTTAAATCAGGAAAAGTCTTCATCCGTAGAAAAATATTTTAAGTTAATTTTGCAGGTATTTATGTCTCCTTCTGATAATTGAATTGACACTAATCACAGCATGAGACAAACATAAGAAGAGATGAACAATCATTTCAGTACTTTTTTGTTTAGGATATACTAATACATTTTCTCCCACAACTTTTTTTCATTCTATATGAAACAGCAGGCATGATAATGAGGTGTGAAGCAAACAGATCAAAAGTTCTTGTTAGGAATAATCTACATAACTCACCTATAGCTTTGCTACTGGAAATGGAGTTACTCCAACCCAGACTGATAATCTTTTAATGCCATAACACTTCATACTTTAAAGGAGACACACAGCAGAGAAATTTTGCCAATCCAAATCTTACTATTTTGCAAGAGTTCTGTCCCATAAGATTTGTAGGTAAATAAAATTACTTATACAAAGATTAGTTCACTTAAAAATTATTTTATGAGCTCCTCATCTGGGTAAAAAGAACTTTTGGCTCTGTGAGTCAAGCATAGGATTTTAGCATGAGCAACAACTTATTTAGTCATTTACAAACTATGTAAGTGTTTCTTTTAACCTCAGATATCACCAGATTCTTCTGCTCCCAGATCCTTCTGGCTTCAGCCTTCTCTTTCTTATTCAGAAGCTCAGGATTGGCCATGGTTCCTGAAGTCCTTGCTTCAATAACTTTGGTTACAAGCGTCCAGAGGCGTGTCTGCCATCTCTGAACACCTGGCATAGCATCAGCTGAGATCAATGAAAGATTACAGAAACAGATTTCAGTTACAATGAATGAATCCAAACCTTTAAAGAAAAGCAGAAAGGAAACTGAATGCTAGAGTTAAACTTTTTAAAAAACAACGACAACTGTATTTTAAATGAAAAATGTCAATGCAATTAAAAATGCCTTTACGAATAATGCTGGGTTGCCTTAATGGAAAGAAACGGTAAGATAAAACAAAAGTATTTTCCTGCAATGACTTTAAAACATATATGCAGCAAGAATATTTGCTAAATCTGTAAAATAACCCAATGTTACGCCAATGTTAGAATGCTCATCTTGTGTTTTAATGACTCAACAAAACAGTTCTACATGCTCTCATTTTTCAAACTCATGGAACAATACAAACATACATATATACACACAAATATGCACACACATATTTTTTAAATTGAGAGGTTTATTCTAAAATTTGATTTTAGAAATTACATATACTTTGTTGCTACAGAGATGCTACTGTGCTAACTGGTATAGGCTCTGATCCTTGGTACCTCCTTTTGACACAGCTGTTTGGGATGGGGAGATTATAAAGCTGTTCACCCTGACCCTGCAGGCATTAGTCCTGTGCCACGGCTGCTCTAAGAATGTGTTGCTGTGATCTAGGGACCATGCTACAGAGAGGCCCCAAGCTACTGCTGCTCACAGCCACGTCCTCCATGTGATGTAGTGCAGAGCCATTAGTGAAGGCTTGAGGTACAGCACTGATATGGCTTTAGCTCTCTCTTCCAGATGTGTTGTGTTTCTACTAGACTGCACAGCACTACATCACACTGCACTGCACAGTATCAACATACCCTAAGATCTCCCAACTGGCAAGAGCTTCCAATTCTGCTCCAGCAACTGCACTTCAGAAGACTTCCAGAGCTACTACTCAACAGGGAGAAGTAAAAGACATGTGAGTGACTGTAATACAGGTGGATTACCTGTCTGATTGCACTAGATGAAAGACTTCCTGCATGTATGGGAACAGTAAAATATAACCTGATTGACGATCTCTGCATGATCCTCATGAACTCTCATAGGTGGGACTGGGAGTCTGATGCTCATATTCATTATTCTCATACTAATTTAGTTATTCCATTGTCAAGATGGAAAAATATAGCAAAAAGACTGTGTATCACTGAATTAGCTGCTTCAGAGGGAATTATGTACCTGTGTACTGTTAGGGACGCAGGAATTACAGCTTGATTCCAAGTGGTTGGGGTTTTTAAGAGACATTACCTCTTCATATGCCTAGCTCTGTACTGTTATGATTAGATGATGACAGAAAGCCAACTGAGAAAAGTCATATAGTGCACTCCTCCAGTACATACAACAGTGCAATAGTATGTAAATAAACATATATGAATGTAAAGGGCGACAGACACCAACTGAAATAATGCTTAGTGCAGGCTGACCTAAAGAGCAAGAAGCTAACACAAGAAAAAATGAAGAAATATACCTTTTTAAACCAGGCATGGAGTGTTTTATTAAAGCTTTATGCAACAAGAGGGCTAGATTTAAATGCATGTATAAGACTACATTAAAATGTATGAACCACAGTAGATAAAAGAAATTAATATCTGTCAGTATGACAAATTGCATGATGGCAGTAAATAAGTGTGTAGGAGGGTAAATCTTATCTTATTCAAGAGCTAAGCTCATAAAAATGTCATGGGTGTACAAATATTAGTTACTGGGAACTCTGATTATCTTCTAATGAGATTCTTCTGGGAAGTACTTCATGGTCCAGCTTACAAAAGCCATTGCATACATTTGTAAATAAATGGAAATAATAAAAAATTGCAAAGTTTTATCTGTAATCTGATATGACTTAAAAAAAATCTTATAATGAAGAAGAAAATCTTAAAATAATAATTTTCAGTCAATCAATCATAGCTAATAAAAAAATAAGAGAATGAGGTCCAGGTTTGCACTTTATTATTTCAGAAGAAAATACCACTTGAGAAGTACTTTTCATACATGCTTTTAGCTTGAAAAAGGTAAGCTGCTTGCAATAATCTTGCAAACTGCCTCTCAGTGACAGGTTTGTGACCCATTCTCTTTTAAAAGAAACAAATAATAAAACCTGCTTATTATACTTTTATGATTCAGTTGTTCCAAAACTTGAGCATCAAGCACTGTATTAATTTTGTGTTTAAAATATAACACACTAGGAAAAAAAAACCCCAAACCAAACAACAGAAGCAGTCCAACTTACTTTTAGCGTCCCACAAAATATCTTGTTCTGGAGGAGCAGCAAACAGAATGTAAAGACGTAGGGTGTCAATGCCATACTCTTTCACTAATTCTTCAGGGTCTATCCCATTGTGCTTAGATTTGCTCATTTTTTCCCAAGCAACTTGGAGCTTCTCACCAGTTTTTAGGTAAACTGGTTCAGTTCCTAAATATTAAGACATACACAAAATATTAAAACAAATTTTGCTCATTTGTAACTGCATTTAATTTTGTTCCCTAAGTACAAGAAGAAACAACTATTTCTAGTGGCTTCTTTTTTTTTGGTTTTTCAAACAGTTTAAAGAGGAAAACCCATTGTAAACGTAATAAACCTTTCCGTCCCAAGTTTTTCCTACTTTCATGTTTTAACACAATTAATATCCCAATGCTTCCATTGCATCATGACAAAGTCTCTTTCTACTGTTTGGAAGCTGTATCTGGCACTCATCCTCTGTGCTACCTTGATAGCCCCTGAGACTTAAGCATTGTTATAACCATGACATTTAAAACCTCCTAGATAGGTGTACTGATTTGGTACAATTTTGACCTGCACTTAGCTTTTAGAAACACCAGATTTCAATTCATAGGTTTCAACTGCAGTAAGTTATCCTGACAAGAACCTGCCTTCCTGTTGCATGAACTTAGAGATGGAAAGGGGCATTTACACTGATAAAGGTGCAACCAAGCAAAAACACCTGCTATGGAAAAGCCCTAGCTTTTCTGAAGAAAATAGGATAGCAGACAGTGGTAAATGTAAGGGGGGTTTTAATTTGATTCTTTAAATGGCTTCTGGGGTTTGTGTGCAGGAGAAGAACAGTGAAAACAAGGCTGCGTGAGAGAGCTTAAGGGAGGCAAATACAACCAAGCCACTCTTGTTGCTACAGCTCCCCAAACAAGGGCTGTTGCTCCAGCTTATGCAGTGAAGGCACTGGACAGAACTTGAGAAACAGCACTTTTTCCTATACCTGTGTTACACATGCCTAATATCTACTGAATACACCAACATCTGTGTTAGCTTTGCCATGGTGTTTTTGTAGGTTGTCTGTTTGCTGGGACTACTGGCTCTGTTCAGTAAGTTGCTGAGCACTGTCTTAACAAAACTGACTTCTGGTCCTTTGGACTACACTGGAGCTAAAATAACACCTTAGCACTGTTTCTGTGCTTGGATGCAAATAAGAGCTGCTGGATTAGTAGGGTCTCTGTGCACTCAGAGTGGATGGGAATCCAAAACTCACAGAAGTTGCTCTCCAGTTCAAATATTACAAGGATTCATTTTCTCTTCCAAATTTTCCCAGCACTGAGACTTGTATACCAAAGCAGTCCCTGACTTTCTGGATGCATCCGTGCTGGTTTTCCCATGCAGTCTCTCTTACCAGTGAGATCAACCTCCTCTCTCTTCAAACACTGGCCTGTTGTTGTTAGTCTGAATGTCTGATTCTTGATAAGACCTTGAACCAAGAGCTTATGGAAAGGCTCCCTAAGGATGGAATGAAAAAGAAACGTGTCTGTGAAAAGAGTTGTCAAAAGCATACTTTATGATAAGCCTCAGGGGCTGAGCCAATCAGGCACAATTATTTAATGAAACAAGAATTTCAAGTTGACTATACATAAATGGGTGTCACCTTAGAAAGAGTACTTTGTGCATTTATTCATGGTGGCTGGCTGGCAAGTGTAAGTATTTATTTGTATTCTGCACACATTCTTTCATCCTGATTTAGTACTGAGTTATTCTAACGTCACTTTTCAAATTAGCATATGGATAATACACAAAAGTTTCTTGGCCAGCTGTGCAATTTCACTAACTTCAAGTTAAATCCCCATTTGTAAAAGCATTCAAGTACCTGGCCTCACTGTCTTACAAATATTTAGTTCTAGCTTCTCTCTGAGGAGCACAGCATTTTGAACAAATGAGAATCTCACTGCACATTTCTTTCAATAAACAGAGAAGTTTCCCTAACATAAGCATGTGCATGCCTTGTCCCTTTGCAGAACTAGTCATGAAGACCTACCTGTAAGAAAAAAGTACACTAGAAGAATGCCAATGTTGGAAAGTTCACGTCAGTGGATCAGTTTTTTAGCATCTTGAATATTAAAACTTTACTTTTCTATCAAAATTTATATCAGGGAGAGTAAACTCTCATCAAATGTGTGTATGATAGAGCTAAAAAGAGCCTTAAAAGGACCAAAGCTAAGGGCAATGGTGCACTCAGCAAGAAATAAACTCTAAGTAAACACTGCTCTGGTTGACGGATACATTATTGCTGCCGCCTCCTTTAATGATCTTGCATTTCTAAGTCATCAAATCAGTTGTCTGTTATTGTTTTCACTGAAAAAAGGCAACAAAATTAATCTCCAGAGGTTTTGGTCCCCACTCGATAGGTCAGGAAAGTAAGGCAGTTCTAACAGCAACCCCAAGAACGCTAGGGGCCAGGGAGGAGGTATGGAGCCAGACCCAGAAGGCACACAGTCTGGGGAGTCTTCTCATGGGATCCTCTGATGCAAAGACATTGGTGACCATTATTTTGGAGGACATGCTAATCAGCACTGGTTACTACTGACTTGCACCTCTTAATGCTCACATGTGTGCTCAACATTAAGCAATGTGAATCCTCCCCTCTTCCACCTAACAAAGCCCCACATATTTACCAAAACAACTTATGTAAAGAGGATGCATCACTTATATTTACACATTTTTCAAAAAGCTAAAATAAATCCATCCATCTAAAGAAGAAAGAGTAAAAATAGGCTTCCACATTTTACTTCACATGTACAAAAAAGTCATAATCCAAAACACTACTCACTTTTATGAAGTCATTTTAGTATTTTACATTATTAGGCAGTATAAATTATATGACAATTTATCTCATTATTTAAACCACTGTAATTGATTTAATAATATAGTTAAAGTATTATTAAATTTTATAACAATTATGCATATTTTAACTGTATTAAAGCAGGTATCTTCCAAGTACTACTCTTTAAACCCTTTTGATGACTCTGAAGTAAGGAGATATTTGAAAGAAAAGCTTTAAACTGGGAGAGAGAAAGTGACAGGCTTCATACTTTATCTTCAACATATTCATATTTGAACACGAGTTTCCTTCTTTGCATATTTTTTATACTTCTAAATATTGTACAAGTACTGGCACATAGTGTATCATTCAGTCACCAAGCAGCACTAGTCTCTACCATGCCACCTGGTTTTATCAACAATGTTAAGTAAGAGGAGCAATTCAAGCATCTCCATAAATATTTTCCTAAACAATGTTTCATAGGTTGCCTGAAAAATCCTGTTGTTTAGAAATAAATTAAAGGAACTTAAGGAGATGACAACCAAAGCCAAATTTAGACAGTACAAACAAGAAAAAGTATTTTAAAAATAGGAGGTAATAATTATCTAAAATCTCAAATAATTATCTCAAATTACCCAAGTGAATTAGAAGATGAAAATCAGGAACACAAACCTGGTAATCCTATCATCAACAAATGGTGTAAAAATGCTTCAGGAGATAACTGTTCAGGATAAGTTTCTTCTACAAACTAAAGACATTACACCAAGGAAAAATAAAAAAACTTTTCCCCCCTATCATTCAGACTTCAGTCTGGTTAAGATCTCAAACAGTTATTAAAATAGCTACACTTGCTGCTATCTAAAATAAAGCTAACGAGGTAGCCAGAACATCCAAATCAGATAGGGCTCTCCACTGGAAGTGATTTTTCAAGGAACACTTATTTTTAATGACAAAGAGTTAGTTCAGATCATACGCCAAGTTATTAAAAGCTGAATGCAGGAATGAGCATTTCCTATTTTTGTTTATGCTGACAGAGGCTACAAAAATGCAATACAAAATACATTACCAAGTATGGGGAAAAAGCCCCCCCTGTGTTCCTAGTGGGAGACGGCAGGAGAATGGAGACATGCCCAAAATGAGAAAGCCAGAGCCCATTTAATAAACACAGGGCTCAGAAACGAATCGAGCAGTGTACTGAATTTCTCCTGAAGTGCACAGTGATTTTGCCAGTGTTGTGGTGGCTCCATCTCATGGTCACATGCAGAGTTACACGTTAATTTTACATTAATAAAACCGCACACCTAAACCCTTCCCCTTCGAAGAAAGCGATGTGTTTCTTGGCTGCGGAAGGGGACTGCCAAGATGCCGCAGCCCATCAGGTGTGATGCAGTTCAGTATGTATACTGCAGCACCCACTCATGGCCTGGCATCATAAACACCTCCTGAGCCAAATACCACTGGGAACAACTGAAACTCAGCTATGTTTGGACAGATAGACACTTCTGGGACAGTAAGCGAAGAGGTGGCTTGAGTTTCTTTGAATGCTCGATCACCTTTCAAGTTGTAAGGATGCTGGAACGGGATATGCCTTCACCTGCCTGTAAGTCTGTTTGCGCCCACGCTGGACTATGGGCACTGTGGCCTTAGTTGTGTGCAGCTTTTGATCACGTTTGTACGTCAGATGGGACCCCACCTGTGAAGTCTGCCTGACACCTCCAAGAAAGATCATCTGTGCTAGCCATGAAGTGTGTAATCCATCCTTTTCCTTTCAGTAATGTTCATATACAGTTTCACTTCTATGACAGAGGAATCTCACTATATTGGAGCACACAATGGATGGAAGGGTAAGTGTGACTGACAGATCAGGAACTCCTGCTCAGTGCCATGTCCTCAAGCTCCTCATTCTGCTCCGTGCAAGGAGCAGACTAGCGGGACTTTCGATCCAATTACAAATGACCTGGCTGAAGGACTCTGTGGAGCCTTCAACAGTGGACTCAGAAGAAGGGATAGCTCTAGCAAGGGAGCTCACTGCATGTATTGCATCCCACACTTCCAGAACGGCTGAGAGCACCTGACGCTGTGCCCTAGAGTCAAGACAAGACCTTCGTCAATCACTGTCAGCTGAATTCAGGTGCTTGTGAAACCTGCAGTTAGATCTATCTGTAACAATCTGGCAATCCTGTAAAAGGCCAGAAGTGACTGGGGGATGTGGGAGCTGATGATTTTAGGCAGAAAAAAGATCAAACAATATTGAACATTCAGATTTTACACAGTCAATAGCTGAGTGCTTTTACTTAAAATCAACACTAGTGATAAAGTCCCTAATGAACACAGAGAAGCTCTAACATCCTTCCTTTACAGAATAAGCTATTTCTGTCACACACGTATCTTCTTTTATTCTATAACACAGCTATGCAAGAATAGTGCTTTCTTACTCAACAGATTTGCTATCACAGCCAAATCTGCTGACTTAATGGCAACAATAAACTTTTTTATTGCTTTATAATCCTTCAGAGAGAGTGTGCTAGATTCCATTTACAATTATTCATCAGACAGAACTGATTACTAAAGTCTAGGGAAGAGCCAAATTCTGTGTAACTTGTACTTGCAATAATACAGTTGCGCAGGTGTAACCGAGTGTGTCAGCACACACTTGCCACGGTGGATTAAGCTGGAACAGATGAGGAGGTTGCTGGCCACAGCTGCCTCCCTGGCCCCTCTCCCAGCAGTGGTCACAGCTGGGAGGGCTGACTGGCTTGTGAATTAATTCCAGAACTGATGCACTTTACAGACCAGATTGCTAAAACAAAATGACATCAATTTGGGCTTAATCTGTTGTCACATGTACCAATACCCAGAGGGTGCTATTTATTCTGCCTTGTCATTACAGAGGAAATCAGCAGCAGTTCCCACCATCTCCAGTTCAATGCATTAAAAATATAAAATAGAAGACCATGCGCCATCTTCAGGGGATATTTAAACTACGTTTACACCTTTACAATTTTAGATGCCTACAAACATTGCATTTTCTATGAAAGCATGCATGACATCTGTAAATGAATGGCCTATAATATTTATATTGTAATAATGTGCATCATATTTGAAGAGATTGCTTTGAAAATCTAAACTATGGAATTTTAAACTTTTGTTTTCAACCTCATTATTATATTAATAGCCATTAGTACAGAATTTAAGACTATCAGGAAGTATTTCCATGGATTTGAAAGTCAGAGGATAGGAGCCAAACAATGAAAATTTCCATGAAGAAAACGTATCAAAATGAAAAATTACTACAGATTAATAGGGAAATCATAAAAATTTGTCAGGATACTAGATAACACTTTAAATGGTGGCAGCTCTCATTAACTGAGATGTAGCAGAATTTTACTAATTTAATCAGTGAATAAGACCTGAGCTACTAGAGAAAGACTGAAAATGCACAAGAAGGCAGTGTTTTTTAACATTTTAATGTTTTCCCTCAGAGCTGCAGGCTTCGACACCATGACTTTAAACTTCCTCACAATAAGCTCGTTGTTTCTAATTACCCTTTTCAGATCTCTCAGACCAGCCCTTGAGCAGTCCTAACAGAAGACTGAGCAAAAGTGGCTTCTGACCAATGCTAAAACATATTTAAGACACGTGGTAATATTTATAAAGGAGTTGAGATTTCCATATCAAAACAAAATCCTAATTCGACTTCATGGCTTAAAAGCACCTAATGCTTTAAGTGTGTAGAGCTAAAGCAAGCAAACAATTTTGCGCATGATGATGAATTTGTTACAGTCATCTTGCATTCTGAACGCCTGTATAAGCAGTACGTACAACAGATCCTAGGGGCAATGCTGTAACGTATCTTCACATGTGCAACAGTTCTTGAGATTGTATATGGCCTCAAAGGAACTCTCCGCAGTCTTGCAAACTACTTCTACAGAAAGCAATTTTGATTTTCTCTGCTATTGTCACTAGACATAGTCAGTGCTTCTTGAGCATTTGTTTCATTGAAGTTAAGAGGTTTTTTTCTGCAATTTGCCATATTTAGACCACTTTTGGCACAGTAGTTTGGTGCTACTGCTCTGTCACAGTGGATTATAAACAAAACACATTCCAAATTCATACAGCTACAGAATCAAGGACTCTTAAAATAATGTAGCTTGGAAGGGACCTTTGGAGGTCATTCAGTCCAACCCCTTTCTCACAGCAGATCTAACTTCAGGTTGCTCAGGGCCTTGTCCAGCTGAGTTTGGAAAATACCCAGTGATGGAGATCCCACAACCTCTTTGGTCAAACTGTTCCAGTCTGGCCACCTTCACTGTCAAAATTATTTTCCTTCTAGCCAGTTGGTCTTTGCTGCAGCCTGTGACTGTTACTCTTTTCCTTTCTCTGTACATCTCTGAGAAGAGTCTGGTTCTGTCTTCTCTATAATCCTCCTGTAGCAGACTGCAATTAGACTCCCCCCTTAGCCTTTTCTTCTCCAGGGTGAACACGCTTAACTCCCTTAGCCTCTCCTTGTATGACACATGCTTCAGCCCATGACCATCTTAGTGCCCCTCCACTGGACCCTCCCCAGTTTGATAAAGTCCCACACACTGGGGGGCCTCAAAACTGGGCACAGCATTCCAGATGTGACTTCCTGAGTGATGAGCAGAGATAACTGAAGCTGGACATGCTTTTGCTAATGCAGCACAGTATACTCTCAGGCCTACTGCTGACTCACATCTAACTTGGTGTTCACCAAGACCCCTACAGCCCTTCTCTATTGTGCTCCTCCTCACATACTTGGCCCAGCCCTGTCTGTTTCCATGGGTAATCTGCTCCATGTACAGGACTCTGCATTCACCTTTGTTGAACTTCATGAGATTCCTGTCAGCACTTCAGACTTGCTCCTCCAACTTGTCAAAGTCCTTTGCATTGCAGCCCTGCCATCCAGAATATCAATGGCTTCTCCCAGCGTGCAATGAACTTGCTGAGGGTGCACTTTGTTGCACTGCCCAGGTTGTTGATGAAGATGCTAAACATGATTGGCCTCAGCAGTGACTCCTGAGGAATACCACTTGCAAATAGCTGCCAGTCAGACTTTGAACATTGACTCCTTGAGCCTGATGGCCCAGACAGTTTTTCCATTTGTGCTGTAGTCCACTCATTCAGTCTGCATCTCCCTAGTCAGACTACAAGGATGCCACGGGAGAAATTGTTAAGAGCCTTGCTAAAGTCTTAGTAGAAGATATGCACAGCTCTCTCCTCATCCACAGAGGGAATCATCTCACCACAGAAAGAAGGCAGATTAAGTTGAGCATAATTTCTCTTGCTAAATCCATAGTGGCTACTCCCAGCCACCTTGTCTTTCATGTGCCTGAAAATTACTACCAGGATGACATGCTTTAAAATATTCTTGGGGACCAGTGTGAGGCTGACTAGCCTATCAGTACTTTGGATCATCCTTCTTGCCTGTTCTTGATGATGAGTTTTGCATCTGCCTTTCTCCAGTCAACAGGGGCATTCCCTGATCACCATGACCTTTCAAAAACAATTGACAGCATCCTCACAATGGTAAAGGCCAGCTCCTTCAGCACCCTTGGATACATCCCATTTGGTCCCATGGACTTGTACATGTCTGGTTTACTTAAGTGATCCCTAACTCAACCGTACTCTACAGTGGGTAGTACCTCTCTCCCTCAACCTCTCCTACTAAGCACAAACCTTGACAGCAAAGGTCAAGGCAAAGGTTGTCCTTTGCTACTAGGCTCTTTGTCTGATTTTGTATCAGGCCAACACTCTCCTTGACGTTCCTGTCAATGTATATGCAGAAGCCCTTCTTATTGCCTTCACATTCTTCACTGGTTTCAATTCTAGATGAGCTATGGCCTTTTCTAATTCTACGCTGCCTACCCAGCTAATGCTTCCACATTCTTCCAGGGGTAGCCCATCCTCGCTTCCCCTTTCCATGCTTGAGCTCACTCAGGAGGTCCCTTTTCAGCCAAGCTGGTCTCTTTTCATACCTCATCATTTTCTTGTACACCAGAATGGACCACTTACTTTGCAAGCAAACCTCCCCTTCCTTGAGGTCTCAGTTTACAGTGACCATACTTCAGCCACCATAGTTAACGTTGTTTTGGGAGATGGAAGAATTTGACTAGCAAAAGAACATTTTGCTGCTGTGTGTTACAGCTCCACTAGATGGCTGATAGATAAGGATTGTAAAGTCTTTTGTAGAACTGATAAGCCTGAAATTGCTTGCAAGGCAAAGCTCTGAAATTCTCTGCTTAAAGGAACAGTGCCTATGACAGAAAGGATCTGCTTTGAGAGACCCACTCCCTCAGAGAAGGAACAGCGTTCCTGCTGCAGCTGTGCAAGCTGGAGACAGCAGGTGAAACACAGGTACACAAATCATCCACATCCAAAATCTCAAATACAGCTTTCGCTGCAAACTATTTTGCAGGCAAGAATGAGTGATGAAAACACATCGCCTGTCTTCATCAAATGATTATGAAATAACTCAGGGAAATAGTCTGCTGGCTCCACTAACTAGTCATCTTTTTCTGGCGCACAGCTACTTAAGTTCTACTTTTGTAGCAAAACTGCTGCATTCAAGAGAGTTCAGTGCCATGTATATGTAGGTTCTTCTTTTACGTCAAGTTTTTAGAGTGGATACTAGTAAAGAATGAACGCATACGAGTTGCCAGCTGAGAAATTACTGAGCAGTTGCTCTCACGGGATCACTCATTTTGACTCAATCTAGTCAAACATCTCTGCTGATGGGAGAACTGGACAGAGCATGGGGCAATATTTCACTATTCTGGCACTAGTATCCTCCCTGTTGAGGCATTCCTGTGATGGCCTTTTAGGGTAAAAAAAGGGCAGAATTTCAGTGGAAATGGGGATTTCAAACTGGGAACCTGAGAGGACAAAGAATAGAACATCAGATGACTCACCTTTCTGTCTCAAACTTTACCTCTAACAAAAACAGAGGATAATGAATTAGGCTATAGCAGCATCAGCAACAAGAGTAGTTACAAGTAATTATATAATAAGTCATTAAATAAAAAATAAATTGTCAGCAGATACATATACTGCTTTTGCTTATCAAGAACTGTTTTGCACTGTTCAGCTCCAATACTGCAGTGAATTATAGGAGTGCTTATTTTTCTACATATGCATGGTTCCACTGAAATTAATGGCATTACTGTGCATGAAGTTACCTAATTTGAAATAATAGCACTACTCAGAATGCCTGAAGTTACAAGTTTATGCAAGCTTTTGCAGGCTGAAAATCTACAGCAACATTTTATCACTTGCTTTGAGCCAGTTCATACTCATGTAATAAAAATGCAATGTATGTATGCATACAGAAAATGACTGTGAGAAACCAAGTAGTTAGCCAAGACTGACAAGCAGGAAAATTCAGGCTTATTCAATGTAATGTTCTATCATCATAACAATGTCCACTAACACTCTTGCTAGTCAAATGAAATATGAAAGATTTTTATAGAAATATATAAGGCTTACTTGTGTTTTGTCATCTTTAGGTCATGGCAAAAATGGCTGAAAAACCTCGCATAGAATAAATGCATAACTGCATGCTCCTTTCCTCCTATGTACAAATCCACAGGCATCCAGTAGTCTGCTAAGTCATTATTAAAGGGCCTGAAAAAAAAACAATTATAGAAAAAATACAATATGGAAAAGAAAGATCAGCTCTACTAAAGTAGT
This sequence comes from Ciconia boyciana, assembly GCF_034638445.1. Taxonomy (NCBI): domain Eukaryota; kingdom Metazoa; phylum Chordata; class Aves; order Ciconiiformes; family Ciconiidae; genus Ciconia; species Ciconia boyciana. The sequence continues at coordinate 119,904,366 of NC_132935.1, read as the reverse complement.
TCATCATACTTGACTAGACACCGCTATTTACTGAGAGCTATACATGTGTAATAAAACTTTTATTTTGCTATCAGATCTCTTTAATTCTTAAGAAGTGATATGCTTATTAAATTATAGACGAAATTTTAATTGCGTCTGAAAAGCAGATGCACAAAAATATTATTTTCATATATTTTAAGGAAGCAACTAAGATTTCACATACATTACCTGAGAAAGCAATGAAAATATTTGCTTGCTCTTTAAATGATTTTTTTCATAAATACCCTGTTGCTAGCCTTTACATTTTTTAGTATTTATCAAGTTTTACATACAAATATATTACAGTGTAAGAAAAAAGCCATGCCCACTCAAAAACAGTTGATTTTTTTTAATCGGAGGTTTGCATTGTTGCCATTAGGGGGCAATGAAGCAGTTTACTATAAGGTAGCAAAACATTTTGAAGAGTCAGATGGGTCATCGTACTCCAACTGAAGGATGCTCTATGAATTTACAGTAAATTTGTCATTTAGAGCATATTTACTATGTCGTTGGAGGTCACCTGCATGGTTTCCTAGCATTGCCTACTGCTTCATTAAATATTGTTATGTCTCCTGTAATGGGCTCCTACCTTCAAAGTACCATTTGTATGTATGTTCTTTAATGTATGCTTTATGGCCCCGTTCTAACAAATCCACTTGTTTTGTCAGCTTGTTTGATTATTCCATGTGTAATTTTTGTAATAGCAACACTTTTTTCCTCAGAGATGAGCCCAGAAGCAAATCATGGATCTGTGATTCATGTCTTTAGTGGAACAAATCAAAACTAACTTGTTCACAGGGTTCCAAAATCGACAGAGTAATTCTCCCAAATTCTAGACCGTGAAACATGACTTATGGAAATAAAGGGTTTACGTATACCCAGCTTAGCTAAAAAAACCCCAAATAAATAAATCCAACAGAGGTAGTGATCTAGTGCAGAAGTTCATAAAGATGTTATTTCAATATAAAACAGATTTAGCTACACTAAGCTGTTACTTCAACAGCTGGATGTTACATCTGACTATTTCATCTTCAACTTCTGGAAAAGTCCCTCTTGTCCATGCACAAAAATACATTTTAAACTGTCACTAGAGAGGAAGCAGTCTGCATAACTTAATAATATTAATAATAAATTCACATATCACTAGAAAATAATTGAAATTAATGTCAAATACAAGTGTTCACAGAAGATATTTCTTTAGTTTAACTAAACTGGTGCTGCCAATATAAAAAAAAAAGTAATTGGCCCAGCTATACTATATCATTTGGTATGTAGTATGTACCCAGCCACTGCTCCGGACAACAAATAAATAAATAAATCCCCAAACAGCCCTACATGTCTTATCAATATCTAAAACATGCAACACTATCTTCCTCAGACTATATAGTAGAGCTGTTCCACTAATTCCTCTTTGGAAAAACCGGTGCAATCAGCAGCGCTACCACAGGCAGACTATGAAGCAGAAAAACAGCTAAATAACTACATCTGTCTTCTCACACTCTCCATGCTGCAGCCACTAATACACAGCACATGAAAAATCTCCTTTCATTAATTATGCATATAGTCGAAGTGCCGACACAGCAGGAGCTTGCTGCGATGCCACTTCACTTTAGGTCTGCGCACAAGGAAGTAGCATGAGTTACTAGAATGCAAAAGGAGAGAAATGAGGGTGCTGTTCTTGGCAGCTGGATGTTACACCGGCCTATTCCTCTTCTTACCGGCGGAAAAGCAATGTCTGTCCACACACTGAAATACTCAGTGTATTGCCAGGGAGGGTACACTCCATGCAACTTCCCACAGTCTCAGAGAGAGTCATGGTAGGTTGTCGTTCTTCATGGCATCCTCCACTGAGGACTATCTTCAGCTCCTCAGCTGAACATTTCCTCTGTACCCTGCCCCATAATGCCCTTTCATGCAAACTTCTGCCCCTTGCCTTGTCGCTCCTGTGCTTACACAGTTGTGTCTACGCATCCTGCTCTTGTAGATCTCCTGCCATGGGAGCAACCAAATGCCACATTTGTGGAGCAATTCCTAGTCTACCCTCTGCTGCGCTCAGGCCAGAGCACGGGCACAAAATTGGGGCAGCCCAGGGGTTTACGCTGCCATCTGCAAAGGCGGTTAGAAGCTAAAAGCACCAGAGTGTCTGGCCTCTCTTCCCTTCCATTCTGTGAAGCGGGGCCCACCCGATGGCCCTGCGCCGGCAGCCCTCACCTGTCCATGTTGTGAGGGTCAGTGTACCTCAGGTAGTACCAAGCGGAATCAACAAATGTATCCATAGTATCGATTTCCCGCCGTGCTGCTGCCTTACACCTGAGCAAGAGAGACGGAGAAAAGATATTTTTAGGTAAGTGACAAGCTTGGAAAAAAAACAACCGTGTATGTACAGAGTGGCCATGAAGACATTGAAAAATGAACAAGTCTGAACAGTCTGAAGACTGGTATGTTCAGAAGAAGCCCAACAGAACTAACAGGGCCCACTCTCCTTCCCTCTCCCTCCCAAACCAAACAAAATGCAAACTAAAAAGAAGCCTGAACAGCTATAACATCCAGCAATAGCAGAAGACGCACCACACCAGACAGCCCTCTCCATCATATGTTCCCGGAATTTTTTAGAATTGCCATTTTAAAAGAAACAAAGCAAGTCTTAAAGCACAGAGAAGCGTACTTTGCCATAAAGTTAGTGGGAACTCAATATATATCACACTCGTTAGGTACCAGCAGACAAATAATTTTATAAACATTCAGCAGACGGAGCAGGTGGTTGCCTCTCTGATTGTACAAAAAGGTCTTTGTAGATTCCATTTTTCATCTCTAGAAAAAATGAAGTTAGTTTAATTTCAGCTTTCACTGAGATGTAGCAAATCTCTTCTAGACCCTGTAGCACAATTTTAATTTGTGATTACTGCAAATCAGTTTTTGCTAGGAGTTACATTGGCAGCCTTGAGAAACAGTTTTTAAATACATTTTAGAAGCTCAGGTTACTTGCTGCTAGTTTCTCCCTGAATATAAATTATTTGTTTGTAGGAGCCAATAATCACATTTAATAAAATTCCACTTGTTGTAAACTCTTACTGTTAAAACAATGGGATTATTCGAATATAAATGAAACTTTGCAACCTGTGACAAACTTGCACATAAATACCACTGGCTATATGTAAGAAATGTATGCAATTTATAAATGTATGTAAATTTAAATGTATTTATACGTATAATAAATATACGTAATAAATGGGCACTGGCTATTTAATATTTTCCAACTGCATATTTAGTCTGTGATCAGACTTGATAACTGAGCTGCAACATGTATCTGCCTGTCTGCCTGACACTTCAGCTTGGCTTGCTGAGACAAGTTTAGGAGAGTATCACCAATTAACATTTTCCTTCTCTCTGTCTCTGCCCCAGGTCCTTCTCTACCAGCAAGTTTTTCTTTCAATGGGAATGGTGTAGTAAAGAAATTTTACCTCTAACTGCTTTTTAATACAGAATAACCATTTTATTAAACTGTACATATAAGCAGAGACTTGGCCAATGTAAAATAATACTGTATTATACTGAAACAGAATGGCTTTTCAGTCAGAAGCAAGAATACTTTACAGTCATTGAACCATAATTATATCTGCTTCATGCCTCTGATGTTGCCTGTACTGTAAATGGACACGGCTCATTGAGACACAGACAGCACGAGCATCTTTCAAAATTTATACAACAGGCACAATACTGTAATCTCATTAGACGATCTTCAGACAACTAACACGATTACCTGGACTTGTGTAACAATGAATAACTTGGGCATCTCTTCCCATTTATGACTGCTTACATTATTGTCACTCAAATACTCACAGACTTTTGTATCTTTCCATCTTGCTTTCCTTATTAATTCTAGATATTAAGTGCAACTAATGAAAAAAAACTATTACTGGAGAGAAGGACTAAAGGAAGAGATGACGTAATTTCTTGGGGGAAGGAAAACCAAGGAAGGCTGCACACACAAAGGCAATAGCTCAAAGGATTTGAAACTGTAGCAGACATATGGATGAGCAATAGTGAAGATAGCTGTCAAATAGGTAGGAATTAAGAAGCCAAATAAAGGTGAGAATTAAAAAAATTAATTTCAGCAAACTACTACATTTTAGGCTAAGAAACTAATCCTGTACACCTTTATTTCTGACTAAACAAATGCCCTTGATTAACTTCTAGGTAGGGCAGCCACAATAAATATCTAGGAACCATAAGGATTTGCTATACATTAAAAGAACCTTGTTGCCTTGTAAACAACAAAATTTTTTTTTTATTAAGGTCAGGAGGAAGCCAGGAGTGCAGACAGCGACTTTCAGTAACATCAGGAAAAATTTTCAGTTCAAATTAGGAATTGTAGACCAAGGCATTTGTAGGGATTTTACTAAACCTGTGGATCTTGTTTAGTAAGGCTTCCCTGCAAGAGTCACGCTTTAAAATACACTAACTATATGTAATTTAAATAGGCATATCTGAGAAGAAATTTTCTATGCAGAAACATGGAAGTAAATGTGTGGTTTACATAAAATAGATGTTATCAACAAAGGTGAAAATACATGTTGCCAGAGAACCACAGAACTGCTGTGCATCAGCTACCTAATTAGAAACGAAAACCACACTGATATTCTAGCCTGCAAATGTTAAAATACAGTGAGATGTTATGAAACTGCTGCGTTATCAATGAGAGCCCTAATGCCATTTATATGTCTGATTCCCCTGCCTGGCAGCCTGATAACGTACTTCCCATTTGGTCAGTTTGTTAGCAGCAGCATTGCATTGCACTGCTGATGAAAATCTTGTCTGGAATAACTCATGTTCCACCAGTTCTTCTGCAGAACCTGTACGCAAATTCCAGTGTACAGAGTATCTAAGCAGCCCTCATGATTAGACAACTGATTTTCATGACACATCTCTCACTACTTAATTTAGGCTGTTCTATTTCTTAAACAGCTGGACTACAAACAATAAAGATTACAACACTGACAAGATGCATATACTTAGTATCTCCTTCAATCTGAATTACATGCTGTCATCTCTAATATACAGTGAATGTGATTCTTCATGATAAAGAATTATATAGCTGAGGAAACACTTTATTGTTGGACTATTGCTAAGAAAATGAACACAATGTTAGTTTCCTTCAGAAAAGGAAATAATTCAATAATCACTATAAGCTTTATAGGAACTCTGCTGGTGAAAGATAATGAAATTTCTTGTAGTAAATGAAGTGAGAAATACTGTTAAGAAATGGAGGGCAGGGAGAAAATAATTCTCTTTTCCCTTTTTCTTTTCTCCAACTTAAAAACAGTGAGCTTTGCTTCAGCTTGTTTATGAAGAAATAGCAGTGGCTGTCTGTGTTGCTAAAAAGGAGTTTTACAGAGTATATAAGAAAAAAACCCCTACACTGGATCAGACTAAACATCATTCTGGAGTAGTATCCTGGCTCACAGTGGTCAGTCGTCAACACTTAGGGAAAGAGCACAAGAAACAGGCAGGCACAAAGTGATCTCTCCCAGTCTGCAGTAAATGCAGCATTGGCTTACCTCGGACAAGAACAGTTCACCCATTCTGAAGCAGTTTCTAAAGGTGAGGCTCCCTTTCCCGTGAAGGTGGTTACACTGGGCAACACCACAGGTAAGTCTTCATAAGGTACAGGGACAGCGCCACATGTCTGGCAGTGAATGATAGGAATAGGTGTTCCCCAGTACCGCTGTCGAGATATTAACCAGTCTCTTAATTTGTCACTCGTTAGGTCTCCACCTATTCCTTTATTTTTGGCCTGCTGGGTAATAGCTTTTAAAGCCTCCTGACGAGTCATGCCTGTGATCTGATTAAAAAAAAAAGAGAAGCAGAAGAAGAAAGAAAAATGTATTATTTGCTGTCAGTGAAAATGCAAGAACAGACAAAAAAGTCACAAAAGCAATTTCTGAGAGTCAAAGTTTATGAGCCTCATATTAATTTTCCCCTTCCCGCTGCTTAACATCCTTCTATCCAAGAGACTATTCACATACCAGTTACTTGATTCATTTAAACCCTCTCAATCAAAGCGTAATGTTCTGAGGGCCTGAATAGAACAAGGCTGAGAAAGAGTCCTGTAGACCCCTTCAGCCTTTATTGTCAGATAGTTGCATTTAACTGCTGATATTTTAATCAACTGCTGTATGCTGAAACTTCCAGAATATCACCAACACAAGGTGAAGACTGAAGAAATGTGGGTGGTGAAACAGCTTGCTTTCTCCTGCATTCATTTGGGGTTTTTCTATTCTTGCTTTCAGATACATCTTAACCACTTAGACCCTACCTGTCATGTAACAGAATATGAGCTTTGTGTCTGCTATCAAATGCATCTTTTCAAGAGCTGTAACACCATATACATTTTATATTTAAATATAAGATTCCTATGTCACTTCAGTCAGATATGTTACCAGAAAGGCTTGCGCCACATTTCAATGAATATGTGGAAAAAGGACTAATATATCAATATTTAGCTTAAAAATGTATTGAGATGATGAAATAAGAATAAACTTTTAACATAGGATCAATTATTCAGTTTCCATTATAAAACTCAGACCAATACTGTAGCTTCTTCTCCTGCACAAAAGGAAAAAACCCTCATTTTATTGCTACAGAAGAGCCAACATATTTAATCATTTAATTATTCCTAGAAATTTGGTAGCATAAGCCTGGCTTGATTCTTAAAAAAAAAAAAAAAAAAAAAGCCTTTAAACATACAAAGTATCTGGCAGTCTTGAGAAAACAGATTTCGTTTGCATTGTTTTTGCAAGTTGGAAAGAACTCCATACTTGTATACCCACCTCCCTAGAATTAATTAATTTCTCCAAACCATTTGGCAATGTTTCAATGACCTCAGTGAAAGAAATGCCCAGATTCTTAGCTACTGCAGCATCTTCTGCACTTGTGCTAGGTATTCCTGGGGATGGAGGGAAGTGAAATAAAAAAAGAAAATTTATTCTGGGATTGACTAACATGGATATAAATCATCAATCTGAGGATAAAACATTTTATTTCTATGACACTCTCTTTATAATGACTTATGTTTGCCCAAAATAATTTAAAAATCTAAGAACAATAAAAATGTTTTAATGTTCTTTAAGCAGTGAAATTCAAGCAGCAATAATTACAAACACATTTTCTCTGTTTCTCTGTAATCCAAGTATTAATCAATGTCCCACCACAGAAAAGGCTGAAAATCAGATGGTTCAGAAAAAGCCTAAAAGTAAAGCTACAAAATTTGCATAAATAATAAGATTTTCAATACAATTATATTATCTAAATATAATACATTTAAATAGTACAAATTTAAATTCTATTTGCTAATATGAGAAACAAATACTAAACAAACAGCCTAAATAGTCCTCTTGTTTCAATAGTAAATTTAATCTCTTTTTAATTTCACAGTTTATTAAAATGTACCACAACACTACAGTCTCTAACATTACTATCCCTTTAACTTATTATGAAAGACAAGATTTGTCTACTCTCACAAAAACAATTCAAATAACATCAATTTTCTATTCAGTATATAACTACTGAGAGCACTTCCTACTGCTGTTCAAGTCAGTTACAGAAGTCACAGTATTTAAGGCCCCTGACGCTATCTTTCCCTTTGCGTGTTATTATTTGGGTCAGTCATACATCTTGAATACAAGTTCCTCTTCTAAGCCACATAGACTTCTTTTTATTATAGCAATTTACCAGCACCATTAAATGACACATGATCTTTAAATATTTCTTACTCATATTGATAGATGATGACATCTTCCCTCTGATTTTGCTGCATGTATTTTGAAAGATACTTTGTTCTACTTTGGAGGACTACCTTTTAGGGCGAGATAAGAAATTTCTTGACTTTATCATCACATGTATTCTGAAATAACATTGAGATACTAACAGATTTATTATTTCCACAGGGAGATACATCTTTCTGCATATTTTTTTCCTTTCAGTGATAATTTATTTAATATTTTGAACAAACTTGCACAATTGCTGTCATCTGTAAAAGGCAAAGAAAGTTGTTTCAACAAGCCAATGCCAACATTAGGTTGGTGAAAACTACAGACAAAAACTCTCAAAATATGCTGAGCACATTAGAATTATTCACGTACAAACTACTTCGTTCAAAACCAGTTTAACAATTGTCTTTGTTCAGGCAGTGAAATGCCTGCTACACATTAACTCTGTCAATACATGGAAGTTTGGAAGCAGATAACTAAAGAAAACCAAGCAAAACTGCCCTGTGACAAATAACTCCCTAACTAGCAAAATACGTAATCACTATTTAATCTTTCCAGCAGATGTATGCTTTTGCCATTTCAAGGGCCTATTATAGAATAATGTATGTATCTTAATTTGTCAGAGAGCCCTGCAGCCTGCAACAGGTGGCTTCACAATATGCTCTACAAATGGAAAAAAGGCGAGCCCCACTTTTTGGTCTTCTTTCTTTTGAAAAGATGATGCTATTAATGTACATTCGCAAAGCTCAACAGCTGGCAGCCAGAACTTCCCGGGAAGAGTTGGGCTGTTTCCAGCGGACATAAGGCCAAGGTACATGCCAGTGAGCAAGCTGGAAGCTTTTAATGAAAAATATGATTAGGTATCTCAATTATTTGGCTTCTCTTACACGAGCAGAGCTTCTGGTTCTCAAAAACAGATTCATTCCTAAGTGTAAGATGCAGGGATGTTGTAAGGAAGGTATAGAGCCCAAGTGAATAATTTCTATTAGCCTTGTGAGGGTCATCCAAGACATTTTTGCAGTGTCAGCTGGTTTTATTCAGTCCAGTTGTTGTGCAGGAACAGCCAACATTGGCAGTGGCGTAGAGAAGAAAGGAGTAGCTCCAGGGCAGGAAAGAAGTATCAACAACAGGGAGGCAACAAAAGGGACTTAAGGGATAAGGATGTAGTGGAAAGGGGGAAGAAGAGATAAAGAACTTCCTATTAGGACTGGCACAGAACATGGCCTACTCATCGCAGCTGGGATGAAACCACAACAAAACACAACAGTAAACAAAAAGCTTGGTGGATGCTACTGATGAAGATACACTTTGCAGATTAAAATGGACACAATTTCTAAAAGTTAGTGTAATTTCTAATTTTACTTAGAAGGACAGTCACATCATCTAACCATAGGTACTTAACTGCCTAAGTTGAGGGGCTAGGCTCCCTATGCAGGAAAGGAGTAAGACAAGCTGCTCCACAGGATGACTTTGAGAAGAGAAGCCCACTCCAGGTGATTTAGAGTATCCTCTAGCAATGCCCTTCCCCCTCCGTTTATGGATGCTCAATCCTAAATTACGTGCGTAAATTATGGGAATGCTTCCTTTAAGAGATAAAGGGTCCAAGATAAGTGTCCAAGACTACCTGAATAGAATTATTACCTATTCTGATTTATTTTACTGATCTCGAGACAAATATTATCAGATAAAAGTAAAACTTGGAAGTTTCATACATTTACTGTCTGAAACATTTCTCTATAAGGATGCACATAATTTATGTATACATAAGATAAAAAACAAGCTAAAAGTTTGGGTTGTTTGCAAAATGTTTATGTCAAACAATGGTACAGTTCTGTTTTGATTAAGGATGGTGAGAGACAGCCAAATACACATGCACTGTAGTTAATCAACCCTCTTAAGATATGCAGATCCTCAAATTCAGCTCATTTTATAGTATTTCCATTAAAATTTATCATCCTGTAAATCTCTCCCCCAGACAGATTCCACATAGCTACTTTTCCCTTCCTTCTTGACTAATGAAGAACAGTAATGAAGAACAGGATTCCAAAGTCCAGAAGAGAGCCATCAAGTTCAAAGATTTGTCGCAACAGTATCTGATGCTCCAACACAGCAATTGAAAACTACACTATTTCAACTACGCATTAAATGTCACATACCTATTTTAGTATCGATAAAATTCTCAAAATTGGTTTTTGCTGAGATGACTACAGGAATCTCCTGATTGGTAAGCAAATTCACAGCTGTCACTGAAGTAAGTGAGTCTGGAAACAAATGTAACGATCACAGTAAGTAAAGTATGACAGAAAATACACTAAGAACATTACTTACTATTAAAACTCAGTTTATGTTAAACATACATCAAATTTAAATTAGAATTTTGTTTAAATAAGAAAGAAAATGAAAAGCCTAATCACATATCTAAAAAGTTCAGATGTATTAAAATCTTCAGTAAGTCTGACTGATAAATTTTCATTATTAGAAAACATACTTACAACAAACACCTGAATAAAAACAGAGTAAGATCTGGACCATAATAAAAAAAATACTGAGTCCTTGACCACTATTTGTGTGCTGCAGAGTTGTATGAATTTGCTCTAATAAACCCTGAATTATATACTAACAGATATTACAAAACTAAGCAAAAAAAAATCCAGTTATTCAGATGAAACTGAAGGGGAGCATATATACTATGCTTATGATTTGCTTTCTTACAGAAGAACTACAAAGCATGAAAAATATTGACTAGTGTAAAAAAAGAAACCTAAATAACCAATTGATTTCCAAACAGAATATTCATATTCGTATTACAGATGAGGAACCTAATGTCCACAGGGAAGGGGAGGGAGAGGAGGAGAGAATCAAGGGTGATAAACTGAAATTGATTTACAATGTGTAGCTTTGGTGGCTCGTCAAGAAGAAAATCAAACCTGAATACTCCAAGTTTTAAGGATTCAAACCCCACATCTCAATTTGGACCTGTTTCTAACTTTTTCAGTTTATGATAATTAAAATAATTAAATAATTAAAATAATTAAAATACAGGCTGCTAAGAGCTTCCTTTCACCTATCTTCATAGCTAAGCTGAGGAAAGTCTCAGTGTTGTATTGCTACACACCAAATAACACCATTTTAGAGAACAGGGCTACTATATCTCATCAGTCTTGTTAACACAAACAATATATTCATTTATTTCTGATTACTTTACAAATTTCAGGTCTCTGAGATACCCATATTCTAGATAAAATTTCTGACGTTCAAACCACTGCACATAGCTTTTCTCCTCTGTTTAGAAAATGTACAAAAGGAATCATTTCACTCTTTAAAAGCAACTAAGCAAAAAGCCTCATGAACAGGATGCTGAGTGGGTAGGACAGTCTGCTTTTAAAAATAACTTCTCTCTTCCACCCAGCAATAATTTTGATTTTATGCTGGAACCCAAAATAATAACTCCAGTTCATGAAGGCACTCTTTCTTTTGCTCATATCATTATTATAATAGCCATAAAGAGATGATATTACAGTTACAAAAGTAGAAGAATGTATGCATAGTATTATAATGAGATAATGAACAATGTAAGGATCAAATCTTTACCTCAGATACCTCACACTGACAAAACTAGAAGACTTACCAGATGCTAAATTAACATAAATTTTGCTCGGCTTAAAAAAAAAAGAGTGTTTGGAAACCAGTTACTCACATCTATTTAAATAATAATAGCCTAAAATACAGAGCTGTACTCCAAGAGTAAAGGTATTAGAACTTTAAGTTACTTTGCCATACAAGATCTTTTTTTTCCTCTCCTAGAAAACATAAAAACATACCCTCCTAATTATTTAAATGAGAACACAGTGAAGAAAGGGAGTTATAAGACTATCTCTGCTGAAAAGAAAACAATTAAAATTTTACTGTTACTGGTGAATGTTTTAAAAACATCTTGGTTAATGTGAAAATATGGTCTATCCAAGGCCATCAAAAATTTCTTTTTACTTAAATGCCATTGTGGGCCCTTCATATGTACCATGGCTGAAATGCAAATCTGAAAGTCCATGTAGAAATTCTTCTCCTTTATGTTCTCTTCTTTGGAAAATACCAGTCCATGCCTTTGAAACGCTCAAGAAATAGTAAGAAACATCAGCCAATTTCAACTGAAGAATGCATATAAGTATATTTATGAGTAGCAGGAGTACACAACAGTAGCAGAGTTATGATTCTGGAACTGTGTCAACTTTAAAGCCTCTTTTTCAAGGTCTTATGGCTGCCATTATTCCAGATGAGAGTTTCTTAATTTAGCTCAACCAAAAGGTGAAGCTTATTGTTAACAGACACAAAAAAAGCCTTTCAAGTATTTTCACATAAAAACAAAATAAAAAATATATTGTGGTCCTTATTAAAAACAAGTTTTGCACCTGTGTGGTCTGGCTTTGTGCTAAAGCTTAGATCTTAGATCCAACAAAGATACAGGCGTGTACATGGATGTGCGTTTCTGGGGTTAGTGCTTTGATTTGGCTGAATTGTAAAAACTGCGAATTTCTTCCTTTGTTCCTTAATACAAATTCTCCAAGCTTTGCTCAGCTCTGAGATAAGGGCTCTACATAATCAACACATTCAGGCTCCATTTTTTTCTGCTAGCAAGTGAACTTTATTAAGGTTATAGAAATGAAGCACTCAAAAATAAAGCAGGTTCTGTTCAACCATCACAATTTCCCACAAAATTCCTGCTTCATTGCTGTTGGCATCAGGTGTTTTATAGACAATGAAGCCACATGTTTACCAGTGAGGAAAAAGTAAATATTAAACACCAGCCTGAAGTGGAAACAAAAAATATATTCAGTATATTTTGTATTTACTCTTACAATTTTCAGGTTTTCCAAACAACAAAAAAATAGCAGGCCAGGTGTCCTGGTTTCATCTGAGATAGAGTTAATTTTCTTTATAGTGGCTGGTATGGGGCTATGTTTTGGATTTGTGCTGAAAACAGTGTTGATAATACAGAGATGTTTTAGTTGTTGCTGCACCAGTCAAGGACTTTTCAGCTTCCCATGCTCTGCCAGGTGCACAAGAAGCTGGGAGGGGACACAGCCAGGATAGTCGATCCAAACTGCCCAAAAGGCTATTCCATACCATATGATGTCATGCTCAGTATATAAAGCTGGGGAAGAAGAAGGAAGCGGGGACATTTGGAGTGATGGCATTTGTCTTCCCAAGTAACCATTACGCGTCATGGAGCCCTGCTTTCCTGGAGATGGCTGAACACCTGCCTGCCCATGGGAAGTAGTGAATGAATTCCTTGCTTTGCTTTGCTTGTGTGCGCAGCTTTTGTTTTACCTATTAAACTGTCTTTATCTCAACCCTCGAGTTTTCTTACTTTTGCTCTTCCGATTCTCTCCCCCATCCCACCAGGGGGGAGTGAGCGAGCGGCTGTGTGGTGCTTAGCTGCCGGCTGGGGCTAAACCACGACAGTCCTTTTTGGTGCCCAACGTGGGGCTTGAAGGGTTTGAGATAATGACAGATTTGATTGGAATGTGCCAGATAGAATTTATAGCTGTTATTGCTGTTTAGCTATTAGTCAGCAGGCTTCTGTGCTTGCCATAGGCTTGCTTGCCTTACTGTATGTTAGAGTCTAGGGCTCGTTAGTGGCTGCTTTTTGCTTTCACTGCTTGCCGTGCTGCTGTACTGCTGATCATCTTACTGTGCTGTGCCTGGGAACATTTTGATAACAGCAATGGCCTTGCGCCTGGGCTGGCAGATGGCCAGGACATCGCTGCTGTTTCTGTGCTGCTGTACTGGACAGGCTGGAACTCCGGTGTGAACTCGAGTCAAAGGGACTGTGACCTGTGGATGAATCCATGTGGGAGCAGGACACCCCGAAGCGTCTGTGCCTATGGATAAGCCCATGCCAGAGCAGGTATATCTTGAAATGTCTGTGGCCATGGTTATGTCTGTGCCACAGCAGGTATACCTCTGAAGGGATTGTGGCCCAAGGATAAGTCCATGCTGGATAAGGTGCACCTCGAAGCATCTGTGGCTGTGGATAAAGTCCATGCTGCAGCAGGTACACCTTGAAGCATCAGTGGCTGTGCATGAGGTCATGCTGGAGCAAGTTTACTTCTGAAGGTACTACATTCTGTGGATAAGTCCAAGCTGGAGCAGGGGCAAGGGGAGGAGTTCATTGCAATGTTAAACCTGATGGTCTGGTCCAAAGGGACCAGGGGTGGAGATTGTAATGGAAATACCTTTAAATTGTTGTATCCCGTGATTTGAGTTGCATGTTGTGGGAATTACTATAGCAGGAACCCCTTGTTGCTAGCCAGGCTAGGAGCAAGGGGAGGAGTTCATTGCAATGTTAAACCCTATAACCTGGCCCAAAAGGACCAGGGGTGGACAGTGTAATGGATATATCTTTAAATTGTTGTAACCCATGATTTGAGTTGCATGTTATAGGAATTACTACAGCCAGAACCACCTGAACCAATGGAGGAGAAGCATTACAAGAAGCAGTGCAAGTGCAGCAGTGACCTGACCTGAGCTGGCTTTGGTGCCCAATAACTCCAAGAAACACACCACCTCTCCTGTCCTGAGTAACAACCATAAGAGATGAAGCCCAAAGTCATGGACTGAATGAACTCAGTGGACATTTTGTGGACATTTATGGACATTTTACAAATATTTTGTTGGGGTGGTCCATAGACTAAGGGAATGATATGTGCGTATTATATCAAAGGATGGGAAGGGTGACGGTCGGTAATGAGAATGTATTGGATAATGTGAGACCTGAGCATGACGTAAATGGTATAGAATAAGGGGTGGAGACTGTCCTGGTTTCAGCTGAGATAGAGTTAATTTTCTTTATAGTAGCTGGTATGGGGCTATGTTTTGGATTTGTGCTGAAAACAGTGTTGATAATACAGAGATGTTTTAGTTGTTGCTGCACCAGTCAAGGACTTTTCAGCTTCCCGTGCTCTGCCAGGTGCACAAGAAGCTGGGAGGGGACACAGCCAGGATAGTTGACCCAAACTGACCAAAGGGCTATTCCATACCACATGACGTCATGCTCAGTATATAAAGCTGGGGAAGAAGAAGGAAGGGGGGACATTTGGAGTGATGGCATTTGTCTTCCCAAGTAACCGTTACGCGTGATGGAGCCCTGCTTTCCTGGAGATGGCTGAACACCTGCCTGCCCATGGGAAATAGTGAATGAATTCCTTGTTTTGCTTTGCTTGCGTGCGCAGCTTTTGCTTTACCTATTAAACTGTCTTTATCTCAACCCTCGAGTTTTCTTACTTTTGCTCTTCCACCGGGGGGGAGTGAGCGAGCGGCTGCATGGTGCTTAGCTGCCGGCTGGGGCTAAACCACGACACCAGGGATGCTAAATAAAGGCAGAATTGGTGGTAGGAGCCTTCAGGAAACCAATCAACACCAATTAAAGAATTACCTCTTATTTGTACCCTCTGTACAAGTCAGGACCTCCCACAGGGCTACTCTGAATTTACTCCATTAGAATCTTGTATTAACTAAGGATCTGCACAGCAGAGTATTGTTTGGCTATCTATCAATGATCCACTTTGCTATGTATTAATGATCTCTTGCCCTCTTTATATTCCCTATGACAGGAGGAGATCATCGTTGGTGCAAGAGTTGGTTCTGCTGTCTCTGTGCTAATGACAAATTACCATATAGCCATGAGATTTTCCAACGGGCTGACATAGTCAGAGTTGAACTATTCACTTCTGGTACATGAGGAAACAAGAAACTGTTCCTTTGCTTTTATATACTATGAAGTTTTATAGCCGTTATAAAAGGAAGAATTCTAATGTAGCTGCCGTTACTGTATCTGAAGCCAGGACAGGCTGATGTGATACTGTTTGACATATACATAGAATCAAAAGACCTGTTCCCTCTCAACAGGAACAGCTCATGCTCAGCTTGACACACATTCTCTGAAGATCATTCTCCAAAATTGTTACTCTTCTACAACAAAATGCAGCATGAGAAAAATATCACCTTTCCCTGGGATGAACTCCCTCTGAAAGACTTCCTTGAGACTGCTGTTCCCATGCAGCAGTCTGTGAGTCGGTAAGATACATAAATGGGAAGCTCCATAAATGGCTTCAGGCGTATAGGTGTAAGCTGCTAGCTTCTCTTCTGTTACTTTACCATTAACCTGAAAAAGATCAGAAAACATCCCCGATGAATTTATTTTTGTCTCCTTTGGAATTGCAGTGGTTTTAGATTCCGCTTGCTTTTTATGCAACTAACAAATATACATCACCCTGCAGAGATATACAATTCTGAATATCAAAGCCAGGTGCATTCCCACTATAGGGAGTTTCCAGAATCAAATCTTGACAAAATTTACTTTTAAGACCTTGAGAAAGTTGCTTTACAATCCTGCCTCAGTTTATCCAAATATATATAAAAATATTTATATTCTAAAATCGTATGTAATATTACATTGTGCTACTGAGCTAGATTCAATCCCTGGGTAAGTAAACTGGAATCCTTCTATTCCCTTTTAATATGCATGCCCTGTTTCCAAGAAACGGAAATGAGATGTTACCTCTGAAATCTAAAGAGAATTTAAGATTTTCTCAGCTACCAGGCTTTCCACCACACTTCTCTGATGAATTCAATGGTGCTACTTACGTACAGGAATAAAATAATAAAAGGTGGCACAACATTAAAACAACTGGACATAAAATCAGAGTAATAAACCCAGAAGACTGCTTAAGAATTATCACCCAGCACTATCAAAAGGCTTTATATTTTAGGTCAATTAACTGTGGAGTGTATGAGGGTCTTAGAAGGAGATTCTTCTACAACAGGTATTGATATACATTTGCAGAACCAATTGCCAAAAATAAATAAAAAAATGCACCTTCTAGCAGTGTGCAATTCAGAGGTATTAAGAAAGTTTAAGCTGTCTCAATTTGAGATTCCCCAAAATTCAGTATTTTAAAATAAGAAGTAACTTTTAAAATGTTAGACCAGAGTAAATAATAAATACAATGAGCACAATAAAGCTTTGAAGCCCAAGGGTTGAAATTCCATCAAGGTCTCTGAAAATCTCTTCTGTCACTACCATATTCAAAAAGCCTTTTGCATCTCTTCAGAAGGACTTCAGATTTTACCATTTTTCTCTAGATAATTATAACTCTCTTAAGGTTTCTCTTTTCTTCCTCTCCTTTCTTCCTATGCAGACTTCTCTGTAGCTTCATCACTACCTAATTGTCTGGTTTTCATTATTTTAATTACTGTATGTAATAAATGAAATAATAGACAAATGTCAGTAAGGTGGCTTGCCTGAGGTCAGTTTGGGTCTGACAGAGAAGGTGCTGTGCAGAGCAGAGCTAAAGCCCAGCTAGATCCTAGCTGACTTGTGCAGTGCCACTTGATACTGCTCTTGGTACTGCTCCCCTGAATGTCCTGGCTTTCAGGAATGCTTATTAGCTGGCATGTATTTTGGCACAAATACACACAGCCAATTTGCATCCGATGTCGCACTTGAACACACAAACCCTTTTCTAAGGAGGACAACAGGGAGTATCTCTTCAACCCACAAGTGGTGTTCTTCAGGATCTGTGCTGGTCTGGGCATGAACATATAATAATCTCTTTTAGTAGGTTTCAAACTTTTTAGATCTGAAAATCCATTCCCATCACGCATTTCAGGCATTGCAGAGAGCCCAACCAAGATAGCAGCATTGAAATTTCTGACTTACCTTTAGCAAGAAGTCAAGAGAGCATCCAACACAGTCACCTATCCAATTTGCTTGCATTTCTTTTATACCGTACCACTGGGGGAGATCGGACAAACCATCAAACATAGCCTGATGCAATAAAAGAAAGAATTAGAACATTCAGCTTTTGTAAGCATATAAATTAAGACTATGGGTTTAATTACAAACAACAGCAAAATTATAAGGTGCTGGTAAAAACACAGGAAGAGGTGTTTTTATACTGCTGCTGCCTCACATTCATCTCTCTGAGAATAGAATTAACATGGCACAAGCCAGAGGTATGACGTCTCCAACAGAGATCCTATTGTTATTAAAAGATGCCTTCCTTTTGAATGGACTAAGCCTTAAACACAGAACAAAACCCTTGGATGAAAACAAACACAGAAAATATTCCCAACAGGTGTAAATTGTGGAAAGTGTAAGTGACCTAATGAGCTGAACAAGACTACTGACACATAAGAGATGTGCTTGCAGGTATGAAGCCTGCATTTGGATTAGTTGTTCTAGACAACAGCCTGGAGATGGCAATCAGACAAAAGATGTTTACATGTCCTAAAATTTTCAAGCTCTGATTTAAAATGGCAAAATAGAGTTTTCAGCTGCCTATCTATTTTTCATATTTCATATTGATATTTTACCAAGCACAACAGGCTGTAAAATTGAGTGGGATCTTTAGGTGATACCATCCTGTAACAAACCCCAAAACCCCAAACTCCAAATCATAATAATAAGAGTTCATATTAAATTCAAAAAATATATAATATTATAATAATATAATAACAGTATAATATATTATGCAGCAGAGAAGAAATTAAGTGTTGGCTCCCTCATTAGCCATAATATCCAACAGCCAACCTGTAACTTCTATGTATATTTCTACTCAGCAAGAGATATATCCATATATTTACGTGCTTTCTGATGTGTGGCATGGAAGCATAACAGACTATTCCAAGTCAACTAATATTTGCCTAAACCATTTGAACAGTATGTTTTTAATAAAAAATATCTATAAAAAAGTAAAGGAGAAGACATACAAAGGGATGGATAACTCAAAGCTCCTCTCATTTTTCACTTCATAACACTTCACATTTGTGTTATGAATACTCCATGACTGTCCGAAATCTTTACTTTGGCAGAAGTACAGCCAGAGGCATGAGTCACTCAGACAGATGGTGGATATGCTGAACAATTACAGTTAAAAATCTAGGAATAAGGCAACATGTTGAATAATTTTTCCTTCAGCTGTGACTCCCAACATCAAACGTGCAAGCTCTTTATTATCTCATTAATTGCTAACAACCTGCAAGGATGGACAGTAGCTATTATGTGCCGCTCAAATTAAATAGTGGGTAGTTAGGTAATTAGTGAATATACAACTAATTCTTTTTAAACTGTGGTGTTTTAACTACATTCTTAAATATTTTCAGAGTGAGATGGATAAAAGACATTATAAGGATTACTTTCTAGTTACTGTTCTGTTGTATATCTATCATTCAAAATACAACAAAGGGCATATCCTTCATAAATCATAATATTACACCACCACTTGGGATTATTATTGCTTTCTACATCCTTAAGAATCAAATTAATTTTCTGATGATTTATAAATAAAAGAATGGTAAGGTTTTGGAAGGTTTCTAATCATACTGTAACTTTAATCAGTTGTAGCTCACAATTGCAAGTATACTATATCACAGAGAATTCCAAATTCTCATTATTCTCATTAATTTTAGTGTTGTAGAGACTACTGAGCTTTATCTGCCATGAATAATCCATGTACATATATACCTACCAAAGAATAATGAATAACTGGAGATATATATAGATATATATACACAATACTTGGATACATTCTTTGTAAGAATTTTATGCATTTTAGAAAGAATGAAATTGTGCCAATACACACAGAACTGTCTGGACACATCAGCAGATTTTTATAAATTCTCCTGCTTGGATATCCATCCTAATCTACATTACATTTTGCTGGCAGAAGCAGCTAAATGTGCATGTGCTCTACTGAAACTGTACAGTCTGTAATTGCTTGCCAGCAAAACTTTCTAGATGTTTTTTCACTGCAGGATTAATACATCAAGATCCTTAATACCAGTGTTATAATTATTTTAACTCTAGTTAGTTGGCCTTATTAGGAGCTATAGGCTACAGTTCGACTTAGCCCAATTCTTCTCTTGATAATGCAATTGCTTCATGCAGCTAAATACAGTAAGAGCCAACTTAGCTTCACCTGGACAAAGATAAAACTTACTCTGCATGATGACAGCCTAGCAGAGTTTGCAAACACAAACTCGTCACATCTTAATATGCACATGAATAGTAGTAGTATAGCATGATAAAAAAAAAAGCAACCAAAAGAAACTTAAAAAATTTTCAATATGGAATTATGATTCTCTGTTCTTTGTAATCAACACACTACTTTGGTTTCTTGTCAAGGCTACGAATAGCAGGTGAAGTAGAAAATGAACAACATGTAAAACACAAACACTTTACATAGTGTTACAGAGGCAAAAAATATACAGTATGTATATTGCTAGCACGTTAATAAGTGTTTCTGGATGGTAAATTAACCTAGGATACTCACTAACAGGAAAGTAGAAAAGCACATTAATTCTTACACACATTACTGCATTGTACATTCAAAATTCATCCATGCAAATTAGGAGGGTTTTAAAAATTGCTTAAGGGAAACCCTTTTAAAAAACTTTTTGTTTTCAAATCCAATTGCACTACACCCTGCAAAAACATAAATCTATAAATATATGTTAAAACTATTATTAATTTTTAAAAGTTATATGTAGCCTGTTTGGGTATACGAAACTTTTGAATTGAAGCTGACCAATGCTAGCATAGAAATTCCTGAATATTATAAGCTAGTGTTTGAAAAGTTAAATTTAACTCCATTAATTTTGCTTCCACTTTCTTTTTTAAAATCACTGCCACATTTGGTAAAACATCTTATGAATCATTAAAATAGTCCCATGAATTCTGCTCCAATTATTATTTTGCAATTACTGATATGATTCTTAAACAAAAATTCTGACCCTTAAGGGCACGTACATAACTTCTAGTCATCTGTGCCACAAGTTTGTTAACTAGGTAACACAGAAAAGACAATCAACAAGAAGATCCCCAGCACACAGGCAAATAAACAAAAGTAAAACCATTTTGGATTCTGCAAGGGACAAAGAACAACAGCAGCATCACAATCCAGTAAGCAGAGAGCGATAAACTTATCAAATAAATTGCATTTTCAAATTTCTGATGAGACTTAATAGTGAGAAACTCGGAAATGTTAGGTAGCAGAGTCTTTCTACTTTCATTTTTCATGGCTCAGGAAGAGACGATAAAACTTAAAACGCAACCATCTAATTACAGGAGAAATTACTCCCATCTTAATTAAACACAAGTCAAGCTAAAGCATAAATACATTTTGGCAGTCTTTCAGATCTAAAGATAGACAGACTCAGGAAAAAGCTAAAGAAATCAAAGCTACATTCAGGGATGAGAATGACTTCAAGGCTCTTACACCTTTAGGAAAGTTTGACTTAAAGTGCTGGAGAAGTTGAAGATTCAGGATAAACTAATGTTTCACAGGACTGCTTTACTCTTTCAGAACCCCTAGAAAATTCTGGGATAACTAGAAGATGAAAGTCAACCAGTTCAGATGATCAGACAGTCACAAAATCAAGATGAGTTTGCTGAAAATTCATCACACACAATGATGACCAACAACGATGGCCTGAAACAAACAAGTAAAGCATCTAAAAGTGGAAAACTCATCTCACATATCCAGCTGTTTAGTCTGTTGAAGATTCATAGAGAAACAGGACTTCAGTTTAGCAATCTTCAGACAGAAAAAAATACATAAAATCGAAGAACAGAAGTGTTTTATAATTTCTCAAGAGTATCTCAACTCCAAAAGTCCCTCTCCTGCTTGTAATTCAAAGAGGGAGGATTCTGCTGAGCACCTAAAAAATTCAGTCTCTGACTTCTGGAACTAAAATTTTTAGTATGATCAATGCCTGCCACTAGATTTCATACTTGTGAGAGGATTTCAACTCCTCCATGATAGTAAGTGAAATAAAGTGAAAAATCTAAATATAAGCTATAAAGCCAAATGTTTACTCTTTTTTCAATGAAGACAGTTTAATGAAGTTTGACAAATTTGCAACATAACAACAAGACTAAAATAAAAAGGTCAGCAAAAGGTTTCATTTCAAAAGGATTCAATTCATTAGCAAAATAAAATTGTCTTCTATTAACTAAATGAAAAAAAAGTTAAAATAAAAAGCTTTGCTTCTGAAGAAGAGTCAAAGAAATATTCAAGATCTGTTTGGATTCAAATGAAATTCTTCACTTTATTTGATCAAGCTCCCAAAAGAGTAACCAAATATAAACTAAAGATGACACAAAGTCATTTAATACAACTTAATGTATTAACTAAAGTACAGGAAATTAAAGTTAGGCTGCCCACTGTTTTATTTTGCACTCTATTGCGCAGTTCCAACTGTGATTATGCAGTACAGCTTCTGCTGGTATTTAATCTCTTCTTGTCTCTTTGTTTTTTTTTTTTTTACCTTCAGTAGTTTCTGCCTGTACTATCGTAGGTCACTCTTGACTCATATTTCCCAAGTGTGAAGTATACTGAAAACATACATTAAAAATGAGCAACAACACAGATACTGTGTGTGCTTAAAATTCTCTCTCGTAAATGTCTGAACTGTCAGTTTTTCCCTTTCTTTATTATATAATTTATGGTCAACAAACACCTCTGGTTTGACTATGTAGAACGGAGGCAAAGAAACGATTCCTCAAGAGCAAAAAGTAAAGCCAGCATTCTTCTCCAGATTTCCTCTCCAGAGTTGTTCTCATTGTAGCAATTACCAAAGAGAAGGTATTCCCTTTCCAATATAATGAAGTGTATCTTTGGGATAAATGAGTAATTGATTCCATAAATATAAAAGCTCTTTAAAACATTTGTTATAATTTTTAGTAGTACTGAGCATTCACTGTTTTGATAATCTTATACCAACAGGAACTTAAATTTATATTGCTGTAGCATCAAATGAGATGCTGCATTTAAACTAAGGTGAAAAGATCAGCCTGGTCTGGATATTCACAAACAATTTTCTGTCTTGCCAAGCTGACAAAACAGGTGTCTTTTTTTTATTAATGAAGCACTAAGCAACCTGTGGAGACAGTGCTCTTGGTCCCTGTCCAGGAGAGAGCTCTCGGCCTGACTCAAGAGGAAGAGTTTCAAAGCGAGGTTTATCAAGCCCATTCTGTTGGAAGAAGACTATGAGAAGACTATGGAAGAAGAAACTATGAGCTAGACCCCAAGCGTGGGAAGTGAAAAAAAATCACACATAACGCATGAAAAACTATAAAGAGCCAGCATTGCTATTCTCCTCAATGATGAGGCATTACCTCATGCTATGAAATCCAAAGTACTGTCAAGACTCTTAACATCCTAAAATGCAGTACTTCAGTTTCATTGCATTTCATTACCATTCTGCTGAATATCTCAGAAATAAAATAGAAAATAAAAAAATCAAGCAAAACACAATTATGTAAAACAATTCCAATTCTATTCAGACCAGACAAAGGGGCTGACAGATGCAGCACAAACCCAGAGAAAAGCTGGAGAAGAACTGGTAGATCTTTTGTTGTTTTCCCTTCACAGAGTTAGCACCATGCTAAACATCTAAGTTCCCGCGCTTCCCAGAATGTGAGAAGGATTTCTCTCTAAATGTCTGTATTAAAAAAAAAACCCTATAAAAATAAAAAATAAAGAATACTACTTATCTGTATGGCAACTGTAAATTAGAGTGGCAGAATTTTGTAGGCCCTGTCACTTTCCCCAGTATTTAAATTAAACATACATATACTATCTTATTGCTGTGCAAAAAAGGGAGATGATTTAAGGCAAAACTTGAAGTTTCAAAGTTGCTTCTATTTTATTTTGTTCAAAAAAAGATTATTTTCTGGTTACTTGGGTGATTTTTGGAAAGTAAAATTTGAAAAAATATTGTATAAAATTAATTTAGGAAGAACAGGAACTATGCAAAGACTAACCTTACAGATTCTCATTTGAGGACTCAGTTGTCTGTGCATAAAAAAACATAATAGCAATTTACAGGTACACACAGAAAATACTAACATTTACAGATAGATTTTTCCAATGAATCTGCTTACAGATTCAGCTGGGTAACCATAGCAACTAAATGTTTTAGCTTAAACATCTTAAATGCACAGACAACAATTTGAATAATAATGCCATCAACTAAGGCATTATACTTTTATCAAAGAAATCTGTCAAAAGAAAAATGACAATTAAAATGTTCTTTAAAAATCCATAAAAGCTGCTAGACCATTTCATATGTACTTCACAGTTTAAAAAATGGGTCATGATTACTTTACATAACCAAAATGCTTTCTGCTAAGTGCTTAAAACATGGTCAATATTTTTGCCCTTTGAAAAAAATTCATTGCCAATGGTAAACTGCCATGTGGGAAAACACTGCTTTGTTTGTTTGCATTTTTTATTTCAAGAAAGGACTATGAGCTGGTGCAGGAACAATAAAGAAATCAAAGCAAATCCACAGAAGAAGATTCCTCTGGACACAACAGAAATCTAAAGAATAGTGTGTGGAGAATGAAACACTGACTCCTGTAACACACAAGATGATTTCGCAGACCATTATTGATCATGTAACTCCTTGTTGCTATTTGACTAGTAATTTAAGCATTGTAGATGAAGATTACCCTTACTAGTATTTATTTTTATTAAGGTTGTGAGATACAGGAGAAAACACAAAATGATAAATGGGTGAAAGAGAGGAAGACAGATGAATAGAAAGATCATCAATATGCAGTATAAATAGGTTGAATATTTACAACCAAATAATTTGTGGATGCTTCAAGTAGAAAATAAGTTGTATGCATACATATTCAGCCATTATTGCTAGCTGGCAATTTGCATGAAGAATTAAAGGATAGCAGATTCATTAAATGTATTTTAAATGGAACCTTGTCTGTGAAACATGGTTATGAAATAAAGACTTACATTTTCCTCTAAGCCACACAGGAAAGGAGTTACTTACCAAAGCTTTTTTCCAACATGCTTTCCCGCTATGTCAACTTAAAGAAAACTCAGGGGTAACTTCTGGAAGGAATAGGGAACAGATTTGCAGAGAGTCTTGTTGCAGAAAAAGGGCAAGGAAGGTGGAGCTTTCTGACATTTGGTCTTGAATTTCTGTAAACTTTCCAGAAGAAATAATAGTCACCATGGAAGGTGCAAGCAAAAAGTGACCAGAATCAAATGGCTTTCCCCATGAGATACCAAAACCACATTAAGGCCTCACTGGGGAAAGATGAGTGGGAGAAGTAGAACACACTTAAAGAATACTAACCCTCTAAGTCTAAAAGTAGCCAAAGCGGGAAAAAAATACAAATCTTCCCCAAAAGGTGCAAGGATTAAATTACTATCAGATACTCTCTTAGTGCCTCCCATTTTTTAATTTCAAAATAAAAAGTAGTGAAACTTCAGTGGATAACAGAAATCTGGCCATACAACTCACTGAAAGCCTGATCCACTTAACCCTCTACCTTTTTGCAAACCTAGTAAGAATGTCTTGCACAAGGAAGGAATAAATCTGCTCTATGCCCATGAACTTGTCCAAGCTGTGAGATACAGGAAACAGAGGGCCAGGTGAATTCTGATATGAATTCTGGCAGTATGGCTCAAAGACCTAGAAGCTACTCTATACTGACAGAAAATGTAGGTATTCAGATCAGAATGATTTTGACCATGCTAATCTGGCACCATCTTGCCTTAACCTTCTGGACACCTTCCAGACACCTTCTGGACACCAAAAGAAGCAGAAGTGGACAAAAGATGTTCAACAGGCAATTGATTCAGAAATGGGGAATAAAGACCTCAGGGCCAGGCAAGTTCTAGAAGGGCAAATTTCTATTTCTATTGTTTTTTTAGTGCAAAGGAAGTTCACCATGGATTTGAAATCCCCAGTCCCATTAATCTTTATAATGTCCTCTCAGATTTCCCATTTGAAAGAGTCTGGCATATGGAGTACCTTAAGTAAGCTTCATCATCTAAGCCCAGCTTGGATAAAAATGCTCTCTACTACTGTAGCATCCTGAGCATTCAGGCTCCAACAACTGCCCCAAACAACTGAAGAAAAAGGGAAGTGAGATCCATAAAGAACCTGGTATTATTCTAGAGAGGTATGTTCACTGGCAAACTGTCAAGTAAGGATAAAAAAACCTAATTGTTATACTCATTTATCATTAGAAGCACAAATATCTGAAGTCTCTGAACAGCAAAGACTTTCAAGAAAAGGAAGTTGTACTGGTAGTGGTTCTGGTCCATGATGTAAACCAGGAAAATCTCTTTATGGAAATGAGTATCTTCAAGATCAAGAGACATGAAATAATCCCCCCTACTGAAGCGAAGGTATTATCACCACTAAGGTTATAATCCTAAAATCATATTAAAGATCTTTAGCTTCTTAAAGAGATGTCTCTATCCTCCACATCTATTAGGACCCTCCACTCCAAGATGAAAGGCTCTGTAAATGATAAAGGTAAATGAACTTCTCTCTCTCAATAACGCCTGGTCTCCTGGCAAAGGCTTTTGAAAAGAGGTGGGGAAGAAGACTTGAGGAATAGGCTAGGAAGAGTGATTGCTGTAACCATGGTGTTCAACACTATGCTATTTAGGACGATACGGATTCAGATCAACTGTCAACAGCCTGAATCCAATGAAAGTATACAAAAGAAACAGATTTAGAAGGAAGGACTCATGTCTCTTACCACTCCTTGAAAACTACTGGGATGACTACTGTAAGGAATGAAGAAATGTGTGTAAAGTTGAGCTTTGAGGATAATTAGTCAAGATATTCAGAAAGAGGAGCCAAAGTTGTAACTTTTAAGATCTGTAATTTGGCTTCTGCCAAAATGCTGTTGTGAAGCTTCCTGGTTTATGTCAGTGTGGGCACAGAGTTTCTAAGAGATTGAAGTACTTGTCCAGTGTTAGCTCAGAGACAGTCTCCCTCTGATGGACAATCTTCAGTTGCGGTTTGCAGTTCATGGGCCATTCAGAGCTGTATGGCCAAAACAGTCTTCTTCAGAAGTAAGACGCAACATGCTATGTTATCTGGCCTCTTGCAACTTGAAAGAAAAAATCAAGTACCAAAAAAGGGAATTTATTTATCTTAATCTTCCAAAGCATGAAATCCATCTAATATCAGATATTGGACTTAGAATAGCAGAGCCTCGTAATGTGCTATTCTTATTTGAATGTTTGGAAAAAAAAAAAAAAAGTAATTTTTTCCCCCCTCTACAACCAAATGTTTAAAGCCCTTGCCAAAAGAAGCAGAGTGAGACTGTTCAAAATGTGCCAGAACCACAGCAACAAAAACGGGAGTCAGTGGAGGGTGAGTAAAAAGTAAAAAGGAAAATCCAAACCACCTGCTGATACTTGGTAGCATCTGTCACTGTACAAGAAGTGGGAGCACATGAAGGCAATGCTTGCCAAAGCACTTGAGCTGGGAGCAATATGGCATCATTCATCAACCTGGTTGTATCAGCTAGCATAGACCCTACAGAGTAACAATCATGCACAGAATAAAATTTTGGGAAACCTTTACAGAGATCTGTAGAGTACTCAACTCTCCTCTGTAGTAATGCTTAAAGGTTTTGTACAGGTTGATATAAATGTTCATTCCCAAATGCAAAGTAGAAGCAGCTCTCATTCATGATGCCACTAAGACGTTCAAGAACAAGCGGTTGTTTGCACTTTTACCCTTCATGTAGGCAGGGGATATGGTAGCCTCCTGAGGTGACAACTTTGGGGGGAAGATTAGGGGATGCTGTGGAGGCACAAGTTCCTTCTTGTCATCAGCTGAGCCTACTTACTGGAGAATGACATGTGGGAGACGTGATCATCCCAAGAGCTGATGCCTTTCCTGTAATGACATTTCTTAGGTCAGAGACTAAAGACAAAAGATAAAACCTCCTCCCTAGAGGAGGGTGGATATTGAGCAAGAGGTAATAATCCCGTAAGCCAAGGGTGTTTTCAAAGTTACTGAAAAGCTTGTCAGTCTTGTCTTTTGGTCTTTGTGAGTAAAAGTTTAAGGCTGATTCACCCCTCTTAGAGGGAGATAAGTAAACAGTGATTTGGTGCAAGCATGGATACAGCCCAGAAATACCAGTCATTATTTCCTACAACCTCTATAAAGACAATAGACAAAAGATGTATCAGTAAAGGTAGAAACTCTAGTGAAGCTCCAGCCTCAAATTGAGGGAAGCAGTGAGCTGGGGCAGACCCTGAAATATCACAAAGGTGATCATGAAATCTGGTGACAAGAGCATCAAGAAAAAGCTCAGAACGTTGTGATCATTTTGTGATTGTGCAGACATGCTCCATTTTTCCTTCAGCTATAGCAAATGTTCCCTCCTTACTGCCAGAACAGGCAGCACAATCAGAAAACATGCATTTTAAGTACCCTCTCCGTGTATGAGGAATCAAAGCATCAGGCAGGATATCTAAGGTTTTTCTCTTTATTATGAATGGACCTAGAGTGAGACCTGGATTTCTCCCTGGATGATGGTGGAAATTTGGTCTCTTGAATCTGAGGCTCAGGAAAAGGGTCAAAGATGAATTTTTAATATTTTCTTGGGAATAACTTTCTCAATCTGTTCTTGAAGTCTCAATACACAGAACACTTGGATGGAATAAAAACTTCACCCGGACAAAACAGGAAGTTGACATTTTCATCTCAAACAGCGTAAAGCCAAAAATTTTGTTGAAGAATTCCTAGGTATGGAAGCTATGCTGTCCCATCACAATCAAAATTTGAGCTCATAACAAAAAAGGATGTTTAAATAACTTGAAAATATTTTTAAAATTACACATAATCAAATAGAGTAGAGTATGAAGTAAAGTATAATAGAAGCTCCATATAATCTTCAATAAAGAGCAGTTAATCATAAAGAACTATGGTTCAGACACATGTGGAAATGAATGCTAGGTGACAGGCTGTACTCCATTGCTTATATCATGCCCATAAGTCCAACTGGTTGACTAGGGGAACAAGTTTATAGTTCAAAGGATTGCATAGCTGTACACTCAAAATATGCAGAAAAGCACTTGACAGTAAATATGGGATGACAATGTGTGAATGCAGAATTCACTCATTCACCTCTAACTTATGCTTTTTGATTTATTCAAAACTTAATCCTACACCAATTACTTAGAATTCTTAAAGATGTGAATAGAAAGACTTCAGGGGTAATAATTTTTATATAAACACATACACAGGGACAGATCACGTATATTATTATATAATTATATATTACACAAACATGCATATATAAAAGACCACATTCAGCTTGATGAATATTTCTGGATGAAAAGTCACCTCTTTTAAGTGCTACCATAATTTCCAAAAACTGTATTCTCGTACCTTTGCATAAGCAGTCGTTTTGATAAACCACTGTTTGAGGTATTTCTGTTCCACCTTTGCTCCTGAACGCCACGAGCAACCATTGTCATCCACCTGTTCATTAGCTAGAACAGTCTGATCCACTGGATCCCAATTAACCAAGGCCTAAAAAAAGTTGCAGAAAGAAAAAATATTTTCAGCAGCTATTTCAAAACCAGAATCTTACTTTTCAGACACCAGAAGAATTATCCAGAAACATTCCTTGGGCCCCTGAGTTTTCTACATTTTTATAACACCCGTTTGAATCAGCGGCATGGACACAAATGAAGATGTTTTGAATATTCATCTTCTCAGAACTCAAAAAACCCAAGAATGCACTTGGCAGCATTTGCCTTGATTGATCATGTTAGCGGGATAGGCTGATACTTGAATATTAAATAGGTAAGTGTTCCAATTGACTATACTGCAAACTACATAGTCTGAGGATTAAAAGCTGTCCACCACTCATCCAAAAGCATTGAGTCAGACTGAGGGGGATGAATAACCGAGGATCTCCAACTTGAGAGGACAGAATCACAAAGAAGTATTATAGTGGTCAACTATATTTCAAGTGTAAGAGTTGACATTTTCGGCACATAACTTCTGTCAACTGTGTGAATTACTTTTGGAATCATCTTTCCTTATCAATACAAATACATTAAAGAAAATTTAAAGCAAAATAAATGTTGGTGTTCAACTCTACAAACCTTGTTTTTTGAGGGCTAAATGAAATACCAGACATAACATACTGGGGAGGGAGCAAAAATCAAACTTACCCCCCCCCCCCCCCCCCCAGTGCTGAACAATTTAGCTGATCATTTATCATAAAGGATCTAAGACCACAAAAGAACCCTAACATTCATTCCAGAAGTGGTATTCAATGCTAGACATTAACTTGAAAAAACTGAACAGAAGGAAAAAGAAAAAAAATAATCAAAGTGATAAAGAAGAGTAATCCATTATTTTGAGTGTTATTCAGTATTTGAGCTAAACCAAAGTTAAATCAGCCTGACTGAAAAACAGTAGCTGCAGCTCCATAGCATTCTAATACATTAAATATTATTTGAAAATTTCAAATGCATTCTTTGGGCATGGGGAGGACATAGTATCTCAATCTACAAACTAATCGATGTCCTCATATTACTCACTTTACATTTTATCTATCACTGATGACCTTCTGA
The DNA here is from genome assembly GCF_034638445.1 of Ciconia boyciana. Classification (NCBI taxonomy): domain Eukaryota; kingdom Metazoa; phylum Chordata; class Aves; order Ciconiiformes; family Ciconiidae; genus Ciconia; species Ciconia boyciana. The sequence goes on along the minus strand of NC_132935.1, from coordinate 119,874,143 downwards.
AATGCCCCAGTTTCCAAACAGCTGATATTTGCTTAGTTTTAAACATGCTACATATTCTGAGAAATAGTAAATATCACAACCATTTTACAAATCTTATAGTGAAGACAGCAGAAAGACAGATGCATGGATACTCTTCCTTAGGAATACTGTTGCTGGTTTTGTTATCAGCATGTGGTATGTGTATGCGTGTGTGCACGTGCGTGCGTGCGCACGAAGTCTGATTACCTACATTGATTTATACAAAATTTATTACAATTAAATGAATGAAAGTAATTATTTGATAAAAACAAATTCACTTTCAAATGATGCTTGTGTGAATTCAGTATGTCATTGGAATTTAAAATTTTTACAGTTTGCCTACCTTTTATCTGTTACCTACCAATAACACCACACTGGTTTTTATAAAAGGCTTCTGAAAATTCATTGGGAAATTAAAAGCATTCAATATATTCCACTATTACAGATCTATTTTCTAGACTTTCAGAACACACAACTTTTTCAGTAATGATACAACACATTATGAAGTTGTCTCTAAAGTAATGATCTTTTTAATTTGTAAGTTCTGAAAAAAAACCCACACCACCACAAAGTTAAAATAACAGCGAAAGAGAGATAAATCAGATTAATATTAAGAAGTAATAAAATGCCAGTTGCATAAAGCAGTATTAGCATATGCTTGTATTAAATTGGCTATGACTCAAAGTTGAGAAAAAATACTGTTTCTGTTTTGATGATATTGGATCAAATTTATGATGAAAATTTTAGAAGGTAACTGAACTGATCTATATTACTATAATTATTTAGCATAACATATTCTCATGATTCATAACAGGAAGATTTATCTAAATAAATAATGTAAAACAAAGCAAATATGCATTTAAGAAATCCGTAGCTGAAAGGTCTTGTCTGTGAATTTTTAGAGTTGCATTTGGTTCCTTCCATCTCTCACGGCCTTTTGACTAATATCCAGAACCTGGATATTACATTAAATCTTTAGTTCCCACTTGTACCTCACACAGGCAACTTCTTGACAATGACAGCCTCTGAACTACGGCCCCAGGAAGCCGCTAAATGTCACCTACACAAAGAGAGCACAGTGCAAAAGCGTATAGAGACCACAAATTATTTAGATCTCCTCATGACACCAATGTAGACCATATGCTTTTAAGATAGGATTCATCTCATCTAACTTCAGGTATCTATAGCATAAGTATCTATCTCCAGGTTTGGTGTCTATGGTTCCACTACAGTCTACAGATACCTAATCAAAATAATCAATAGAGTCTAGGCAGAAGTTAGTCTCAACCTAAATAAGACACCCACACCTGGCCAGGTCAATAACCTCTACAGTACATTGACTAGATCAGTATTGCAGGAAGAAGAGAGAGGATTTTGCTACAGTGAATAAAGATGCCCTCTATGGATGCTGCAGCACCCAGACAGACATTGTTAATTCTCACTAATTCCAGCTCCTGGACATATTGAATCTGTGTCTCCCAGTCAGGGTAACTTCTGGCCAGACACACATACTCCTGGAACAGAGCATTAACTAGACTAACATTCTACATGTATTATTCTTATCGCCACAGTAAGGCTATGAATTATCTCCTTGTACCCAAAATGAAATTGTTTCAGGAGACTTCAAGCTGTGCAAAAATACTGCCTAACATATATTGCAGATAGGCTGAAGACATGGGATAAATATATGCTTTAAGTATATATGACTGTTTGAAGGGACTCAGGGTTATGGGCTATCTCTGCCATCTGTTTCCTGCCAAAAAGCAAGTGGTTTATATCCACCAGAGATTACATCCCCTACAGGTTGACAGATGCTGATTTGAGTCCTCAAACTGATCCTTGACTCTTAAGAGGGAAGCAGATCCAATCACTGGTACCCAAACACCTCCAGGTTCCCACAGTACTGGGAGCTTGCATGCAAAATTTGTCTTGTATATCATCACTGCTTCTAACGAAGCAGCAAGCCTTGTGCTTTTCAGATTCACCTGGGATCACTCATCAAGCAAACAAATTTACAGATGAAAATAAATTTTTTTATGGCAAAGCTAGGGGTTTAATTTTTTATTACAGAGAAAATAATTATAGGGGGAAAAAAAAAAGAACACCCCACCCAAACCCAGCATGTTAGGACATATCAAATATTGAATCTTTTTGCTGGTTATCATTTAAGATCTCTGAATACATCTTGCCTACGGAAACAGAAGTAGCAGCTCAGTAACACCCTGCCATTCCAAATGCTACCTTTCACCATCAACCTTTTTCTCTGGGTTCAGAGAATAATTAGAGTACATCCCTAATTACATCCTATGGGGTTTCCTGGTTTCTATAGAATACAAATGAAACGTCAAAGCATATTTAAGAAATCTTAGTTTCCATTTTAAGTTAGAAATGTTCACTAAATCGCAGCTTTGTTTAGGTGCAGCTGTTCAGGTATTCTGGAACCGCGTTGCCTTGGCTATACAGAGAGTTCTTTGTAATTGCTCATTTAACATCTTTGTTTCACCTCCTGCTTAAGAAGTTAACTGAACCCTTCCCTTTTCAGATAGCCTGATATATATTATTTACAAAATATTATAAGGTCAGTATTTTCTTAATGTACTCTAACAGAAAAACAGCTGTGATAGTCTTGTAGCATCTAATATTTCTGTAATATTTTAGAGATCACAAACAGGGTCCAGGAATTGGACGGTTAGGCACATAATCTCTAACTATCCTATCCAATCCTATCAGTTCTGAGACAGCATCACAGTAATGTTATACAGTTAAATAATCTTGCTGCTGAAGAGACTGCTCATGATCACACTATCTAATACGTTTTCATGAGAGGGAAGTTAAGACCTAGAAAATTCTATATTAAAGCCATGAAATACACTAATAGTAGCTATATTCTGATCCTGCACTTCAATGTAAATCACTGACAATAAACATTGCTGATTTGACTAGCTACAATACCCATTCATGTTAGTTACTTACATATAAAATTTAGCTATGTATAAAATCCAGTTATATATAAAATTCATTATATTTTGCAGTGATTTAAAACCAATAGAGCACAATAGATACCTGTGCACTTAATGAATGTGAATGGACGATCCAGGAATGTGCCACTGACATAATGAGTGACTTGAGTTAGTGCACCCCCAAAGTACTAAAGGTCAAGGTTTGTACCTACCTCTTTTTGATACACTATCCCAGCTTCAAAAAGCTTAAGAAAGAGATACTGTGTCCATTTGTAGTACTCTGGTAAGCAAGTGGTTATTTCCTGCAGAAATGAAATAAAATAAAAATTCCTGAAGCTATTCTTAGTATTTTCTTACAGCGTTTTAACTTAAACAATTAACTCAGGAGTGTATAATATATGCCACAGAGAAAACATAAATGCAATTTTGGGTAATGTTTATAATGAGTGATATTCACGTGTACACAAAACCAGAGAACATGGGCTTTGTGTGGGTTTGATGTGCAAAGAAAAGTTTCCCTGTTAACATGGAATATATGAACCCTGTAAAATCAATGCTAATAGATAGAAGAACAGAACAGAAATGACCACAGCTGCCTGACCAGGGAAACAGCAAAACTAGAAGAAAGAAGTCATCTGAGCCACGTTGCCTTTTCCTCTGTTGCTCAGCAATGAAAAGCAGGCACAGAGACTGTCGACTGTTCGGCGGCAGCTGGGAGCTGGCTGCAGAGAAGCAAGCAGACTGGCGGAGCCTACAGCTGAAGCAGCAGATACAGAAGGACAGCAGAACAGCACTGAGGAACCAAGGCTGTTGACAGATAGAGTGTGTGGGGCAGACAGGAAGGAATATGGGGTAAGACTCTAAACTTCACGATGAAAGACTTTCAAAGGATATCTCACAATCAAAGGTCAAATAAGTGACCATTTTAAAAGGCAAGCCAGCTCAAGGTAGGAGAATGCTCTAGGTTAAAGTGTGGAGAAAAAGATAGAGCCGTGAAAGAAGTCACAAATGAGGGGGATTGTTAAGAGGGAAATAAAGACAGAGAAAAATAAAAGACAACATAAGAAGAAGGAATGGGAGTTAAGAGAACAGCAGGTAACAATATAACGGATAGCTTTTTTTAAACTTGCAAACATTTTATAAGTTTTTAGCGAACTCCAATAATTAAAAACCAACCCACTTATCACTTGCTTACAAAGTTCCATATTTTAAATGTTTGTTCTTAAAAAAACAAACTGCATTTCAAATAAACATCTCAATATGTAAAGATGACTACAGGATTACATGATTATAGACTCTGAATTTTCTCTACACAAACACAGTGTTTTACAGGCACAATGGATACACATACACTTTCACTCACATATTTTAAAGTTTGGCCAAAGTGAAAACAACCGTGTAACTCAGTATTTAAGCTCTAATTACATCACAAATCTGTAACAATAAACAGATCACATTTCCCTCCTCAACAGCTTCCCTGTTTAACTTGCACTTGTTTAAAGAAGAAACATTTCTACAAACTTTCTGTTTGACCACATTTGTACTTATTGAAGTGGAAGATGACTCTTATGCTGAACTTCAAATCAACAAGAACTTCTCTTGATTTTAGAGTTACAGGGTTGACAGCAAGCCGCTGATAAAATTTATTCCATTTGCAAATAGTTATCAACTACCTGAAATAGCTCCAAATGTGAAATGCCTTTCACCCAGGCTTTCCCATCATCTAAGCCTCCCACTACACACGACATCAGCAGTATCATCTGCTATTCACATGACATCTGAAACACTCTAGCATAAAAATTTTATTCTTTTTCTACAACTATATATTCCAGGGCTGAAACATTGCTTTGAACAATTAATATGACCTTTGAATACATATCCCTCAAAAGTGCATATAAGAGACTTTCAAGATCAGAAAGAGACATTTAGTGGCAAGTTTTCAGCACAGCGTGTGAGGAGTTATGAAAAACAGTTGCTTGATTAAATCCCTGTGCTCTGCACTGAAAAAAACACTTGATAAAAGTCTGATTTCCATCTCACCAACTAAACACTACCCAGTTAATAATTTTTTTTTTTTTTGCCCTGCTTCTCCACACAGTGGAGTTGTTCTGCCAGTGTGATGCCACTCCGGGCAACAGAACTTCATCACTGTAATATCAGAGACACAAAAGAAGAGAGACAATCCCTTTTGGTACAACAGAAGATTATGTGAGCAACAGGCAAACAGGTAAGGCAACTGCAGTGAGTTGTCAAATAAAAATATGGACTGAGATTTGTCCTTTTGGTCCCGAACAGCAGATATGTGTTAACTGAAACAAAAAGAGATGACGTTTCTCAGTCTAAACAGGCACGTTTAGGACACGGTACAAGCTAACTCCTGGGAGCAGATTCTCATGTCCATGCTCTCTCACAAGTTGTAAATTGACATATTTTTTAGAAAGAAATGCAGGAGACTGTTATCACTGAAGAAAATTTGTTGTGTGGTCATTGAGCTGCAAAAAGATCACTCAAGCTCATCATTTAAGTTTATAACCATGAAGGTTTGAAGCAGCATTTGAAGTTAACGAAGAAAGAGAAATTACATCACTACCAAGTGAAATGAGCTGCTGATGACAAGCCAGCAACCTCTTGTCAATCTCAAAATGTGTTTCGTTTTTTTTCCTACCGTTTAGCACATTAAGACTTACGGTGAAAAAGAATTTTCCATGTATGCCAGTTACTGATCTTGATTAAATAAATAATGTCTGGTAAAAAGTTTCCATTAAGCTGCTATCAGGCTTAAATTAAGGTGAATGTTAACATTTCTATTTATACTTTATGAGCATGGCAAAGATTTGCAGTGCATTAACAGAACAGACTTAACTCAGAAATACAGAAAAGGGTTTATAAAAGGGTTTGCAAAATAGCACAATGGAGCCCTTCCACCCTGCCAAAAAACGTAACCTTCTGCTTCTCATTTGTGAGCTGAGCACTAGCATAACAGCATACATACAGAACCCCATATCATAAAGCAGTTCAGTCAATAAACAGGATATTAGTATATTTTCTCCAAAGATAAAATATGTATTAAAAATCAGAACCCTTTTTACAAATATGAAATATGCTGCTCAGCTGTCCACTGCATGTGCTCTTCAGTGCTCTGTGACAGATTTAGTGATAACCCATCACCCCAGCATTTCAGAAGGTACCATGAAATGGGACAGACAGTATCTCCCTCTTCCCCCAACCATTTTCCCTTTTCCTTTTGTCAGCTTGCTATTTATTGAATATATATAAAATTATACATGTTCCTTTTCCGGGTTAAGTAAAGGTGGCCCGTTCACCTAGGTAAAGACCGGTGATTAATGTCTTTTGGCAGGATAGATGACACGTCATGATTCCAAGCCCATAACATCCCTACATACTATCAATACCCTAACACAAGCTTTTGTCATCCTCAGCAGCTTTTTTGTTGCCATTGGCACTCCTGGGGGGAGTCCAGCTCCCACCTTAGATAGATAGATAAAAATGTTAAAAAGAGTATCTGATACACTCACCAAAATGCATCTTTATCATTGGTTACTGTTACTGCTCCTTATTCCTACAGGAATGACACTGATTCATTAAAACAATTCATTAAAACAATTAAAACAAACCACCTTTAAAAGTGGTCTGCTTTTAAAAACAGCAGATATTGCCAAGGTATGTAAGAGAAAGATCCCTACCCTTACCAAAAACTACCTTACTTAATCCCTTTATCGCAGCACAGCAATCTGTTCCTAAGAAATAGCATGATGGAGGGGTTAGCATCTTATTTGTTTTTGCAAATAAATTCTCAATTACAGACTAAATAGCAGCATTACAATTTAGATTTGACAGCAGTGCGACTTGGGAAGCAACTGGTTCATGTTAAGGTTAAAGGGCCGTTCATTATTAAAAAATGTGATAAAAAATCTCCAACTACCAAAAATATGGGAAAACCAACAGAAAGAATCCTGGATAAACAAAAAAACCCCAAACTGGATGGAAGATTTTGGTCATTAATAAAAGAAAAACTAATTTTCAAATGCCTTGTTTTATAATTGATCATTTGTTCTAAATCTGTTCCGTTCTTACAACTTTCTATTATGTAGTTCTGAACCTAAAACTGGTTTTTGTTTGTTTGTTTTTAAGAAGATTATGTCTTCAAGCTACTTTCATGGCTTTTTTTTTTTTAAATAAAAGTAACATTTACAGGCTGCATAAAAGTGTTTATTTATTGTAAGATCCATCAAGCTTTGTGAATAATATGTAACTAGACTAGAGAGAAGTAATTTCCTAGTTTATTACTAACAATTTTATTTCTAGCACAGTCTTATGCTGTCCTGAAGACAGCCATGTTGCACTTGATACTTATTAAAAAGGTGATAAGCAGAAAAAGTCTGAATGGATATTTTCAAAATCTATTTGGGAAGATTAAACAGTCTTTAATCTATTATTTGCCTATTTTGGTATTAAAGGGCATGTACCACCTCATCTGGAAGTATAATTATTTGATTTTCAGAGCTTTACAGCTAGACCAAACTACATTTCTAAATTAATTTGAATATTTGTATTTCAAAGGCCCTTAGTTTCATGCTTTATTAGCTACAAATACAAACATCATGCAGTGCCTACATTTTAGAGCATGAATATCTTTCCTGCAAAAAAGGAGCCTTGTATCAACGGTTTCCTTTTTTATTTAATTACAAGTAGGGTGACTGATTATCAGTGATATGTCGATAAAAAGAAAATTTAATAGGTAATGCTCTATCTACTGTTACAGTTCTATGCATGCTCAGGCAGTGCACAAGAATGACAACTTCAAAACAGAAAAATATCTGCACAAAGAAAATCTACCAAAGATTTAATCTTTTTTAATGTACAGAGCAGAAGGGGAACATTACTCGTATGCAAAAAATTAAGTCACTTGGCATGCATGAATTGAAGAGACTAAAAAATGTTGGCAGTACGAGCTACCTTCTAGAAGAAAGTTACAGATTGATAATGCAGTGGTGAACTGATGGCTTACTGGGAACATGCATTCAGTCTGATGGCACTCCTGAGCAAAAGAAAGGAAAAATGTTATATGCTCTCCATCCCTTGTTGCTGATGATAGGAATCTTTGAAAATGATATTGTCTAATTCCCCTGAAAGTCATGTTTAAAAGAAGTGGCAGGCAGTTTGCTATGCTGTCTGGGATGGTATTTTGGAGAAATCTGATCACCAGGAATGCCCAAATTATTGTTATCTTAAAAACAAAACATAACCACAATGTTTTTATTTTCCAGGTGTTTTTAATGTCTCTCAGAGACATTTCTTCCATCCTCAAACTGCAGCTTTTTAACCCTGGATCTGACAAATGTAGATGTTCAGAATATAAAAGTTCTCTCATTATTTTTTTAAAATCGCTCCCCAAAATCACACCATTTTCAAATCGATTTAAAAATATAACATTTATTACTTGAGGCACTTAAAATACCTATATGTTTCAGGGAAAAAAATATCAGATCACTATTAGTATTCAAAACTACTCTAAAGCAAAGTACTTACAGAGCTATTTTATGCACTTAATTACATTTTTAGTTTGCTTACATTTTCTGTTTAGGAGGATAATTTTCAAGTGTCTTTGTAATCTGGCTTTCTGAAATAATCTAATTAGCTTTTAATAATGCCTTATTTGTGGTGCCTTACTGGTTTAGTAATTTCACTGGCTGCTACAACATAAAAATACTTTTGCATTTGGATTTGTAAGACAGAGAGAACAATGAAAAAACCCCAGATAAATAAAAGGAAACTTCTAGTATCCCAGGTACACTGGTATTTGTTCATAATAATTTTACCAAGCAATAAAACTAGGACTAGTCTTCATGTTCCCGGGCAGGACTTTCTTGAACACCAGACATGACTTTATAAGCAGTCAGCTTCTTCAGCACAGCTACATGCATGAGGTATTAAAAATGTACTTTTTATTGTTTTCCCACTTTTTTTTCCCTTAACATTTGTAAAATGGTAAAATTTACTTAAGTTTCCTTCACATCATTTAGGCATATACTCTAAGTTGGCCACAGATGACAGAGACAGTTAACATAAAAGGTTCGCACTTTAAAAAGGCAATTCACCGCACACTAAAATAGGGATCTAAGGTAGGGGAATAGGTTCTCTCCAGCATATATTTTCTAGGTACTATGCTCTAGCACAATGAAGGAGCACCTTTAAGCAACACCAATGAAATTAAATAAAAAACAAACTCCTGTTTTGTACAACAGTCTTGGTTAATTAGATTAACTCATATGAAAAGTGTTTTTCTTGCATTTTTCATAGGAGCCACTAACGCTACTGGGTTTGTTTGCATTGTCACAGTATTTTGTAAGCCACTGATGTAGTGCCATACAAGTACAGAACAACAACAACAAAAATTCCTTACCTCACAGAGCTCACTTTTAAGATAAGTACCTGCACAGCACAGTGCATTGCTGTGCGAAGATGCTTGAGTTAGCCCAGAAGCAGTGCAGCTGAGGCAGTAAGATGCTCTGCCCAGCCTAATTAGCCTTGCAGAGAAGCAGGCTTTATCAGCCTGGAAAATACACTCTGCCACAGCTTAGCCGTTCCGCTTCCAGAGGTAGTTCTTTCATGGCTAGCTCAAATATCCGTGCACTTGGAGATCATGTAATACAGATATATTTCAGGCATCATACATTTTTTGCAATGAATAAACATATCTATTTCTAATGATTACCACTCAGGTCACTCTTACTCCAGTTAATAAGGCAGACTTTCTAGGTAAAATAAAACTTAACTAATAAGCTGAGGAGTGAAAACTCCAAAATTCATTGTGTTTCAAGGAACACTTTTTAGCTCTTTTAAAATCTTACCTTTCAAAACCACAAACTACGTGCCCCTAGAGCATTCTAAATTATTTTAATTACACAACTCTTCAAATTAACTTAGTTGTACAGCACCAAAGCCCCTTCCACAAGTACTCAGAGACTTCTGAAAGTTCATTAACCAAAACGTGGTTTACTAGAAAAGTGAAGGTAAGCCTCAAAGAACAGGCAGAGAGATGAGCAATTACTTTCCCCTGTATGCTTATACTTCCTGCCATGGTTTTCAGTACTGCCAGTTCTCCATCTCTTCTTCAGAATGGAAGGGTTAAACAAAAGTCCATATACAGAAGTGAATTTTCTCAATTTTCTTGAAAGGCACTCTGCAACATTCAACTCTGGTGTGTTCCATAATACAGCCTACACACATGATTTCACCATTTTGAAGTACTGCTGTATTATGCATACAGAAAATCTCTGAGATACTAACAGTTTTAAATAGAAGAAAATAATTGTCAAGAATGTGTGCAGTAAACCTTCCACAACAAACCTTTTATTTTCAGAGCAACTTTTTGGCTATCAAGAAAACAAAAATCTTACTAAAAAGGCTTATACTGAAAATCTTGCCATATATATGACATGATTAAATATGGTTTTTAGATGTAAGACATACAAATAAACAACCCCACCTTCAAGATTAAAGAAAACAGATGGCAGGTCTCAGACTGCCAGAAAACTAATCCTTTTCCTTTTCAGAGCTACAATACTGCTATAAAAATCCAAGATTAGCATCTCCATCACTCTATTCAGAATCATATTAAGGTGATAAGCAATGGCTATTGCTAAGAATATAAAGGCAGTGACTGACCTTGATTCACTGGTAAATGCAATAACCTTACAATTGCTTCAAAAATTAATTTATTTTTTATCTTGAAAATGACATTAGCTTACGTCTGATCATGCTGGTAAGGTTTTTAAGGTGAACACCTGATTCTCGAGCGTTAGTGTTTTAAATAAAATTTCTATTTTCCAAAACGGTCATGATATGAACACCTACGAAAATGCAGACTTATGCTTCAAATTTAGAATAACATAACCAAATCACCATTTCAAGTTACTAGCTTTAAACCCTTGAGTATATTATAAAAACATACACATTGAAAAAAGCACCTCAAAACATATATACCTTAACACAAAGGCATGCTGCTTCATAAATATGTATTTAGACTATTGTCTAACTTCTAACACAGAAAATTGCTACTTTGAAAGAGCCGAAAAAGCAGAGAGAAAAATCAAAATGCAAAACTGAAATTACTTTAAAGAAAAGATTCTCCTAAACCTCGAGATTATCAGATGATGTCAGTATGTCAGAAGTAAGAGAAGTTTGATAAGAAGCTTGAGAGAAGCTCAATTTCACACTTTTTTCAAGTGTAATTTTACAGTTGAACAACTTAAACTGGTCACTTTCAAAGACTTCTATATTGTCGTAAATAAAATGGTGAACTTCCATGTTTTTCAATGTTCCATCATACATTAAAGCAGCATCCCTTAAAAAAGAAAACCTTACCCTTTCCCATGTAAAAGACAGACCTAGTGCATCAAACTGTTGCCTCATGTGTTGAATATTACTGCAAAATAAAAAATTAAAAAGTTTATTAACTTAAAAATATTTCTCTCATGAGATCATATTTAAAATCAGGAGCTTATAAAGTTCTGAGAAATTAAAAGCACTAGTTAATCTCTAAACACTATTATCTCACTAACAGTGAAACTCAAGGAACTGTCAGAATACTGATCTTAAATAATAATTTTAAAAGTCCCTAGTGTATTCTGGTTCAATTTCAATGGCTGTGTGTACAAGGCAAGGATTTTTCTTCTCTTGATTTGAGCATAACTGGAAAGCAAATATGGCACTGCAGTTTGAGGGAAACTTTCCTGAAGCAACACTTCTCATTATTTTTAATTATTCTTTACTGCAGTTGAGCCAAAGGGCACTCTGAAATCTTCACAATGCACTAGGATGTACTTCCACAATCAGCTTAATCCTGCTCTATTCTGGCAATGTTATCCTGGCTGTATTTTGCTTTGGCTCTGGTGATTGTGTGTGCCTATAGGATGAGTTGAATCAGCTTACCCATTCGACTGAAGACATGCCCTACAAAAAGTCCTCCAAAACCGCCCACCAGTTTTCCAGCTTCCCTGTGACCAACAGGCTGATCACAACAATACTGTGGCTGCAAAAACAGCTGAGCCAACACAAAGGAGGTGGTAGGAACATATATCCTGAGAGGTGACAAGGAACCCCTAAACTTCTGGTGGCAGCGCAGCCACAGATAAACTTAAGTCAACTGTAAAACTGTAGGGCTAGACCTTGCCCCAGATGGATTATATTCAAAATGTAAAATAAGATACATCAGAATATACAGTGAAGCTTTAGTTTGAAAATGTACTAAATACAGCTATATGTATACAAATACATGTATATGTATAATATACATGTAATTAATTTAATATGTAAATACAAATACATGTACTAAAATACTCACAACTACACAATATTAACTAGTGATCCGGTATGAATTCATTCACATACTTTAAAATTGCTTGAAATTTCTTATGGACTTTTAACTTTCTACTAAAATGCATTATGCCATATAACGTATCATCTATCCTCCCACAGTGGCTAATTTGACAGTCATGAAACCAAGCATTTAATTCTGACCCAGAACAAACTTGCACTGCTGAATAACGGAGTAATGCAAGTATCCCGTGTTAACAGTTGCAGAGCCCCAGTTACACTAGAAAAGGCCTGCCAGCAGGGTCATCCCAGTACAAGTATACCAGGAAATCCTCTTATAGACTCACAGCTTCCACTGGGAGAAACCATACATTCAGTAGTACTGCTTATATTAAAGTCCCACTCAAAATGAACTGTACCAATAAAAAAATTTCAAATTTGAGTGTATTTTCACAAAGCTTCTGCCACTATACTAACTCTTACTAATAAACATTTCCATGTGTTTTGTATAAGTAACTCTGTCTTCAATTTGTTTTATGGTTTTTTCCTAACTTTGAGAATATAAGAAGTAAGAGTCAATTGGAGCTCATTTTAAATCACCTCTTCAGAAAATTATGATGCTCTGAAATTTTGTTGTTCACTGTAAGCATTTCAACCAAGTAAGCTGAAATGCTTACAATGTGCCCCCTTTTACATGGGTGGCTGGCTCTGCTCCAGGGATGACTAAAACACATCAGGTTGCTATCACACCATCACAGCTTCACCTTCAGTTCAGTAATCCCTGCTGCAGGCACGAGAAACATTCAGGACAGGGACAGCGGAGAAAACGGGAGACAGCAATTACTTCAGTGGTCAGAATTTAAACTGCCTGTATGATGAACCAACTCCCTTCCTTAGCATAATCAAAAAAATTGGGTATGTAAATAATTTTCCTACTTGGTTGATATTATAATCAGTCTCGATGATGATGTGCTAACTTGTCTCAGATTGTTGTTATAATGGTATTATTTAACTCTTAAAACTAGACAATCACTCTTTTCAGTATTTTCATTACTAAGGAAATTTTCAAAGCAAAATTCTCTTGCAATATAAAACATCTTGTACTTGTAACTACTAGCTGAACTGCTTTACGTGTATGGAACATGCACCTATTTACAAGAAAAGAGAAAAATAGAAGAGCACAGAAAGTATCAGAAGAGAATCAGCTTAGGCTGTGCCCTGCCACATGCTTTTTGATAAGACCCAGACAAACAGCTTAGATGAGACAGGCTGAGCTGATAAGGCACTTTGCTGTTGCAGTCTCTCTGCCCCACACACTCGCTGCTTTTCTGTTGAGCCAATTCTACTCAGTCAGCTGGCAGAATGGCTTTCTTCTGAGTTAGCAAGCTGAGTCAGTTCAACAAGATGTCCTACCAGTGCCAAAGCCATTACAATAGGTGAGGAGGGATCACGTAGCAGAGAGGAGGGGAAAACACTGACCCTTTTGTAGTCACAAGTATTTAACGTGAGCCTTGTTGTCTCAAAACTACAACCTTCGCTTCTTTGTGCCTCATTTGTCATGTAGGTAAGGATCACAGTAACCCTCTATCTGGTGAAGGTTCCATCAAGATAATCGAGTTAAAAATGAGGCACTCAGATAAACCACATACATAGATTTGTTTTACAGCTGAGCTTCAGTAGGCTTATTGAAGGAAGACAGAAATAATCAATTTACTGGCCATGCTACAATATAATTGGTAGCCCGTAACACACTACACAGTGATGTTTCAGACTCTCAAAAGAACAAAACCAGGTTTTTGTGTCTTGATGGTAACTGGTTCTCACCCATATTCTCATCTAAATCATAAATGAAGGAAATTTTTAAAAAATTAGCATAAATAACTCAGAATTTGTGTGTAGTGCACTCATACATTCTCCCTAAGTGAAATCAGTTGCCATCATATTTTAGCTGGAGAAGTATCAAGGATCTTAACATGGGACCAGAAGCATGAAAAAAACTTAAAAGAAACAGCATTATCAAAGAAGGAAATGGATTAAGGCTCAAAAAGATACCACAGCTAGATTACCGCACCCAGAGCACAACAAACAGCTTCACTTAAGAAGACTGGTTTCCGAGTAATTTATAGAAATTAATGTTTACTTATATAACTTTCTCCTTATTTTAAAGAATATTAAGGGAACACAACACTCAGTCCTGTGGTCTAAAGCCCAAAATTTTCACAGAAATCAGCAGCAATAATGGCTGCTTGCCACTTTCCAAGACCCAGTCTCAAATGAAAAAACTTTCTTCCTCTTTCTCATGGTACTGAAAACTGCTAGTAAATCTAACCACATAGCTCATAATTTTCAACTGTGTATTCTATACTAAGATTTAACTCACCATAATGAAATTCTGATTTATTTCTTACTCACTGATTTGGGTGTTTGGAAAATGTCACTCTTTTAATATTCTACCTTTTACAACTTAAAAGTAATTGAGATGAAAACCTTGAAAATCATCCTGATACATTTGTTTCTTGAAACTGAATCATCTGCACAGTCTCATAAAACATTGGCAAATAACCCTGCTTTTTTCTGTACTGTCTTTCTTCTACTTCTACACTGGTTTTGCTCGGTTTTGTTGGTTTATGGGGGCCACAGTACAGGTATTCACAGTGGAAATGTCGTATTACTTAAATTCATTTAAAACTACCTTTGTGTCCAGCTTGCAGGGTGAAGCCCATGTTCAACTGCAGCATTTTCTGCTGGTAAACCAAACGCGTCCCATCCCATTGGATTTATCACCTGTAAGCAAAAAGGAAAAACACAATCTTACATAACTTTCTGGAATGGCATCAACACCACACACAGGCTTCTCAATAATGAACAGTGTTTTGCATCCAAATAATGAACGAGGTTTTGCATTTCAGCATTTGCTTTGTCTGAATCGAACCTCTTCAAAACATGCCCACTATGTCTAGGTCTGTTTTAAAAGATTAATATGAAGCATATTTGCTGTCTACAATGTGATGTTAAAGGGAGCTTAAAGTATTATGTAATAAATCCTCATGACTATTTCAATACCAGATTAACTGACAAAAATCAATCCTTTGTAAATTTGTGTGGTGGTCAAAATTAGCAGTTGATGCTACTGCTAAACAGAATTAAATATTCATCCTAGAGAAGGAGAAGAAAGCAAGCAAAACTAATTGAACCAGTGGTTTTATAACTGTACCTGATGTGTAGCCTACTTTTTTTTTCTTTTTGTTGAAGAAAAAAAAAGAAAAATACCCTATGATAACCTTAAATCCAACAGATAAAATGAAGAGGATGGGGAAAACTGTTTTAGTCAAATTTTACTAAAAAATATCTTTTGTAAATACAGACTGCAGACTGACAGAATGACCACGAATAAATAAAGCTGGAAAAAAATAGTTACTACAAAATCTAATAGATAATTTCTGTTGAAATAGATATATAACTTTCCTATTAACATGCAAATTATTTAGAAAAATAATCTAGCAATACAGTAAGTATTCAAAAAAACTGTTTAATAACCAGGGAAATAAAGGCCAGTACTTAAGATACTGTCATTAAACACAGTTATATATTGGATACCTGATAAAACCCATCCCATTTCTTATACCTACAAATGTGCTATAAATTCAATAACTATGATTAAAGTTACACAAGTTTAACAACAGCAACACATGATTGAGTAACGTTTTACAGGTTGTAAGAAATCAAAAATTTTACCCCTAAAAATATAAAGAACTTGTTCTTTAGTGGCATGTAAGCAAACAAGCAATAAGAAAGCAAGCCCAGCAATACTAATCTCATAAGCTATCTCCATGTGAAAAATCTGTTTGTTTCCAAAGCATAAGAGATACTTTTGTCACTGGTTTGAATTATTTTTATTCTTCTTTGCCACAGCCTTCCAATCCTCTGACTTCAATGTGTTCTTTCATAAAAAATATTTTATAGACGTGTTTATAAAGGTGCCCTAGGCACCAACGCAGTGTAAAAGCAACAGAATTCAACAGATGTGACTCCTCAGCATTCTTGTTTTCAATACTGAGCTAAAACTAAACCTGCTGTATATCATTACTCTGCTGGTGCAGCAACAAAACCAAAGGTATTAACCTGTGATCAACTGTGATTCAAGCCAGTACAGTAAGGGTCCATGCACAGCACATTTTTTATGTATAAATCTAATAGAAAATGGAATGCTATGCTGTGTTACAATTTTCCCTATAATCAGACAGATTATTGTTCCTTGTATCAGAGTGTCAGAAAATATAAGAATCAGATTTCCTAACTCCCTGCTTCCTCACATTATAAGCGTTACATGGAAAATCTCATTTGGAGCCTAAACCACTTGTCAAGGACCCACTGAAGCACATCTCTCCCCAGCCTTTCTCCTCTCCCTCCCCCCACCAGTAATCAAAACTATTGGTATCAAAGAGAAAAAAGAAAGGTAAACTTTACATAAACTACAAATCTCAATAGAATTCTTTAAGGACACACTAAAATATTAGTTTCTGCAGCTCACCTCTTTTTGACCACTACTGTTGCTCACTGCATGTCTCTGCACAGAAATAAACCAGATTTTTTTTTAATGTCTAATACATATTTTCTCTTATTTAAACCCCGTTTGTTTAGACAAATGCCCTACATTTGCATCCCTACAAACGCCTTATTTTACTACAAGCTGATGCACGTTAAGTGAGATTTAAAAAACTACTCTTGATTAATTTTTGTAAAATTTGGCTTCTGAAGATCTCCTGGATATAGATAGGCAGCCAAAAGCAAGGTGCAATCTCATTCCTCACACTCATGAGCAAAAGGATGTGGGAAAAGCTGCTTCAGTACTGACTACAGGCTCCCCAGAAGGACTGACTGATGCTCCAGACAGCTAATGTGCAGACATTTTATCACTGTACCATCAGCCCTAGCAGGAGTTATCTGCTCACGCAGATCTTCCCAATTCTAGCATGTATATTAAAAATATCATACAGTGTATTCACTTATCACATTCAAAAGACAGTTCAATTTAACAACCAATAGCATTCCTCAAGTTAAAGGGCTGAAGAAATACTCTAATTCAAGTTTCAATCAGAAACCTGAATTTAAAGAGACATTAAAAATATCCTCAAATTAATCTCCAGGATAGATCTATTTATGTAGTTGCTATAGAGATGAATGTAACACGCACAGTGGTTTAGAAAATTATTTCAAGTTTATTGTCTCTTTTACTTCTCTACCGTGAATGGATTTGAAAGGTTTGTGAAATGCATTTGTCTAAACGATAGGTCAGCTGCTTCTGTCTGGAATGTATGCTACGTATCTACAGTTAAAATGCCATGGTCTCCACACAGCACTTGGCATTACATCTTAACTCTATTTAGCCAACATAAAACACAAGGCTGAGATTAACTATATAGTTTTGAAAAGCATCAAAAATCTCAAGAGACATGGAAGGGGAGAAGAAAATATAATACTAACATGTCAAAAGTTGGCACAAAGAATAAATGAACAGTTCAACTGTTCAAGACAAAGCAAAAATAGGAAGAAAGCAATTTTTAAGACCAAAGGGTATTCCTTGTAGCTCCTTGATGGGTTGGCCATAGGCTAGCAGAAAACATGGCTGCTCCCTCCAGCATTACAGACGAGCAGAAGAAATGGAAAAAAAGTCATCCACTTTCTTGAATGCTGACTTGATTGCTTCTGACAGCAGTCTCTAAACCTTATGCCACTAAGGGATCAATTCTGCTCACTAGAGTGACCGTTCTTCCAAGCACTGCTTCTCCGTACAGACAGTATTTTCTCTAAGCCACAAGGAGAAAGCAAAACAAATAATGAACATATCTTGTAGAGAGAGGAGGCTTGCATAGGTCTGAGGATGTCTATACCTGGTAAAAGAAGGCAGGCTATAGTTTTAGTCATTTTAAGACATCAGAAGCCAGTACTATCTCCAATGGCAGCTGTGTGTTTCTGGTCTTCACAATGAAGTAGACAGGTAAACTCTTCCTGGTTGAAACTACTAGGTTAGTCTTGAACACAGAGGGCTTAAGATCCTCAGAAATTCACATGATCTGGCAGGATCAACTATGAAAGACTGGCTTTTTCTACCACTCCACATACTACGTTTTGCACAGGAACATGAAGTTGCAAGGAAGTGATTTATTAGTGTGTGGGGAACAAAGTGCTGGGTAACTACCACACTGAGCGGTCTTTTCAGGGGCAGATTGTTAAAAAGGAAAACAGTGGCATCTTGAAACATTTTAGATCCCAAAGACTCTGACTCCATATTAGCTCGAAGCATCACTGTAAGAATCATTTCACAGCATGGTCAAAAATCTGTCGTTAACCATGGCTAGAGCTCTTAATGTGACTGTGGGACGAAGCAGAGGAAGACACAGTAACTCCATTAATTTATTTCTGAGATCTCAGCCCTTCCTTTCAGAGGATTTTCATCTATTCACTGCCGTTAACAATCAGCCCATCACACTGACATTAGTAGGCGAGATCAGCAGGTACTATATAACACAAAGCTGACAATAATCTCATAACACTCAGTTCTCTGCCTCCGTCAACATAACTAGGACAGACGATTCAGTGAATTTTCCTTAATGTTTGTAAGGAAACAAAGAACTTGTTTGCTCTCCTGATGTGCTCAGTATGTCTCAAAACTATGACCAGGGAGCTGATGTATCTTTCTTATATCCAGATAGATGCATTCCAAATTTTAAGAAAGACAGCAGAATCAGTGTCAAAAATGCCTGTAAATAAATATATTTATTTCAGAGAATGTGTGATAAGAGAACAAAAATGAAAACAAAGAGGTTTGCTGACAGATTAGTGATTTGAATCAATACAGCAAAGTCTACATTCCTGTCTGTAGTTATAACCCCATGACAGACTCGACGTCAACTAACCAAAAAAGGCTGACAAAATAGGTGATCCGTGGTCACGAGTTCCAGCTGCCAGAAAACACCCCTGGCTCCAGCAGCAACTTTCTGTCATCCTCCTTGCACTTGATCTCACAACTGTGCAACCACACAGAAGTGAGACAGTACGGACACGCGGTTGGAGAGGGGAAAGGAGAGAATGGCTGCTCCTTCCACTGGCCACCTACAATTAGGCTGAACATGCTGAAAATCTGATTTGTAAATCGACAGATTACAGATACAACACATTTTAAATACAAGACCTCCACCTGAATGCAGCCTAGATTGTCTTTTAAGTGTACTAGGTAATAAACACCGTTACGCAACAGCTAAAAATTACCACCACCACCACACAAAAAAAACCCCAAGCAGGCAAGGCACACCTGGAAACAGATTAAAATAATGAATTTTTGACTAGTGTGTACATTCTAGCAAGGACTATTTCAATGATTCTCTGCAACAGAATGCTGCATATTTGCATTCTGATAAGGCACTTTCAAATTAAAAAATAATCAACCCACACAGATTTCTATCAAAACATAACTCTGCTTATAAAATGCTCTCATTTATTTCTTGTTCTCACAAGATATAAAATATAAGAAATTATTCTACATTCACACACTACTACAAAAATTTAGAAAACAAAGGTGTCACCTCCTTAATCTCACACATTCTTGTATAACATAATTGCATTTAAAATAATACCTTGTTTTCTCCCTCTTTCTTTCAAAATGAAACAGAGTGAGCTAATTAACACTTTCAGTACTTGCTACTGGAAAACTAAATTTAAATAACATTCAATTCACATAGGATACTTTTAATACTTTCCACTTAGTTTATACCACAGAAAACAACCTGGCAAAAAGACACAACAGCCTCACACAAAAAAATGGTGGAGAATAGCAGCTAATGGTGATTGGAAAATGGAACTGTATTGAAATAATTCATCCTATTGATGAATTCATTATAAAGTTTTAATTAAACTTGCCTGTCTTCAATACCATTCACTTCTGCAATTTCAAGAGTATTAAGATTCACTGCTGAAAGGGAAAACAATTAATGAAAATACATCCAATTTCAAAAAAGACATTCTGGATAAAATAAAAACGCTCTTTAAGTCATTTTGGGATATCGTGGAAATATCACTAACAATATTCCAATCCCATCTATCAGGAACAGTTTAAGTATAAATTAAGAAATCTGATCCTAGTGTACAAGAATTTCACCCTGAATTGTCCAATGATCACTCTCATTACTGCACAACTTGTATATGACAGCCTCGCTGTGGTATCAATTACAATTCAAAATTTTAATAAAAAGATATCACATGAACTATTGAATTGAATCATTCTCTGTTTACTGATTGCCAAGGGAATTATTCTCAGTCCTCTGAGAGGCACAAATTATCCACTTTGGAATTTATCAAAGACATGATAATGATAGTATGATAAAGCAATGGTAAATACTTTTTCCCCAAGCAGCAGCAGACTGGAAATCTGCCATAGTGAAAATCACCATGAATAGCTCTATAATTTGTACATGGCACTCTTGAATAATGAATAGGAAATCTCTTAACTTCTTACAAAACTTGTACATTTGAATTCACAACATGTATGTAAATTTACGGAGAAAACACAACCAGAAACTTCATAGTTTAGTTCTAGATTGGTTTACCAATACATACAAAATTGTAATTTAAAATGTATAAATTACTTTTTCATAGCATTTTAAAATAAATATGTTTGTAATAAGATCTGTGACTATAACTCTCCATACACAAAAATTGTTTTAATTGCATTTCAAGAAAAATGTTATCCTTAACACATTTTCGAAAGAGACTAGCTCACTGCATTCGTGCTAAGCAATCTATATGGTTTACAGTTCCCACGCAAAGACTTCAAACTTCATCTTCAGTAATTAGAATGTAAACAACTTATCTAACAACAGATGTACTCTACAAATCATCTACCCAGCAACCTAACCCAAGTCATGACAGAGTTTGCTTGTTTCCCATGCACTGCCTACAGGTACTTGAGGAGTGTTGGAAGAAGACAATGCTTCACTGGTCAGATCTTCAGGTAAAACAAATGGGACTTCATTACCCATCGGCACAATCAATATGCTGGCCTCGTATCGACGCAACTCTGGTGATTACCTCTGTACTGTGATACACACATTCACACACCTCCTACTGAAAACTCTGTGAAGCTTATCACTCATTGGTACATTGAAAAAGTGACTGCCTATTGTGATGTTACACTTGCATTAAATCCCACCCCTGCACACCATTTAATAAATGACCAGCCAGTCACCTATTACAGAAAAGGCTGCTGCTCATTAAGTAATCTGTTTGATTGCCCATTTTCAGTGTCATTAGTCACCAATATCATCTACGGCTTTATGTTGAAGCAGTATTTCTTCCAAAAAACAAGGGGGAAAAAAAAAAGAGCAACAAATATATATTTTCCCACTTAGAATGCTGGTGAAGTACAGGTTTCTGGCAAGTATCAGTAGATTTCAGTGTGTATTACCTCTCTAGAATATTTTAATTGAAATAAAATCAGATCCTATCCAGCTAGAAAAATGAAATACTAATGTTCCATTTCAGAAAAACAAAAAACCAGCATCCAAATGATTTAACACTTTCCCAGTTAAGATTTCAAACTACCTCCAATATGAAGAAATTACATGAATGCATTCCAAATAATGGTTCCAATTTACTAAAGAAGCTCTAATCCCTTTGTAAAGGTATTCAAGCTTATCCTTACTAAGTATTATAACAAATAAGACAATTCTTGCCTGTTCAGATTAAATCAGTATGAAACTAATCTACTATTTGCTCATGAAGGCATTCTCTAAGAAAAATACCTCCACCTTATTCAACATACGTTACTCTCTTACTCAACCATATATACTAGTCAACTATGTACACACCATATATATTTTCCCTGATGTTTTTCCCCTCACTGTTTATTAGACAACAAAGATACATTGTAGTCTGATGTTTTCCCTGGGAACTGTAAGTCTGAATGTTTTTGCCTGTGTTTTTCGTGGTAACAGGCCATCGTTCCTTGTTGCCTTACAAACACTTTCAACCTACCTATATTGCTTCTAGCATAGTTTTATGACTTGCTAACCAAGGTCAGTTCTACATCTATATGTAGAGATATAGTTCCTAAGATTATTTTCAATGACTCTTCCTTTTTGTTAGTTTGGAAATGATGGAAGCAATTACTACTCAAAAATCTTACCCTAAACTTGCCTTGAATACCTGAAATGCATTAATTTCTACTTAGAATTTTGACTTGGGAAAAATTAGCAGTCCCTGAACTTTCAAACATGTTCCAGAAAGAAAAAAAAAATTAAAAAAACAATAGAATAACTTCAAAATTATGCATACTAATATTTTTTGTTTCTAAAGCATTCTTTCTTTTTATTTACTGAAGAATGCCAGTCATTCCCTGAATACGGGGAAAAACATTTTTCTGGGTTATATCAAATTTTATGTATGATAAGACATAACCATGTCATAGCCTATAACCATCACAATAAATAAATCTTTAACAGATTGGACAACTGTGACAATGCCCAGAGAAAACATCTAGAGGCTGATAAATTAATTGCAAGGAGAAAATAAATTATAAAGACTTTAGTTCTAAGTGATGGAGAAATTAGCATGGCTAATAAAAAAAAAGGTTTTTTAAGGTAAATATAAGTTCCAGCAAGTTAACGTACATCAATAACACAACAGCTCTTAGTCTGCAATACTCAAAAAATCATTTGAGAGATCCTTTATGTCTCTTAATCATACATGAAGGTTAAATTCTTTGGCTGCCCACCTTTAGTCATAAATAGATGTTCAAACTGGTTAACACAAGAGAAGATATACTTATTTATAGAAATTCAGCATGTTCTACAGGCAATCTAATACCCTTCAAAGTCATTTTTACATGAAATGTAAAAATAAGCTGAAATGCAAGATTTAAAAACTTCAAAACACTTTCAAAACTTTTCTGGAAAAAACAGGCAATAGTGGAAATAAAAACTTGCTTTCATAGTGGCTCTTGTATTTCATTGCAACTACATTATCTTTTCATTTTCTCCAAATGAAGTTAGTTTCACTTTAGTTTCTACTAAAGATGCTTACTTCCCTTGTGTTCAAAAGGTAACACCTACAGCATCATACTGGATGTAGACAATTATTTTCACTTTATCCTAGCTAGTAGAAGAGGAAGCATGTTTTCATCTCTCTGAACAGAAATTTAGTGGATATCTCCACTGTTATTGATGACAGATGATCTATGTCCTGAAATAACATCTCCAGTGGTCTTAATATCAAGCAAGAATCAGAAGATCCTTCAAGAGCACAGTTGGCTCAATTTTTTTAATGAGATTGAAGTTCTGGTCATTCAGAGGATTTAGCAAAGATTAGTATTACAATAGACATTGGGGTTTTTTTTTCTCATTTAAAGTCTAAGGTAGTTATTTCTTTTTCCTGTAATTTTAAAAGCATGAGAATGCATTTCTGTAAAGCAACAGCACATATTCAGTGCATGGGATGTTCATCATTGGCATAAAATACATAGTATTTGGAAAGGCAGCACACTGAATAATTCAGTGACAATACCTTTTAAGAGTCTCATGGATGGTGATAAATCCAGGAAACATTACACTTCTGCAGCACTTGTAGCAAGGAACTTGCACTTAGTACCACAACCAGCAACTAACATTTATTTCTCCATTTCATCTTCTTTGTACTCTTTTGAGGGTCTGATTCCTATATACTTGAACCGCTCCTTCTCTCTTGTACATTAGAGAGCATTTCTTTCCGAGTCTCATCCTAGATTCTTGCCTACGGCTATTTCTTTCCTTTTGTTCCCTACCCCAAAATTGGGTATTCTCTTTCCATATTCCTCATTCCTACTGTTTCCCAGATTCTCAACATTTTCCCCCTACCAAATGTCTTCTTCCCCCTTAATATGGTTGTCACTCCAGCCACAATTCTGCCACACCTGCCTCACATCCTTCAAATTTTACCTGCCAGTCTTTACTGCAGAACACCAATTAGGATCCCACCTGCAGACTGCGGGGACTAGGCTCTCAGCTACACTTTCTACCTACTGGAGAGAGAGAAGGGAGCGAGGGAGAAATGACGGCAGGTATGGGGCGGACTGGGAAACAAAGGAACGTAGAACAGAAAGCGTGATTTCTCCTTGCAGATGTGGCAAGTAGTTAGTCTTTAGCCTACTTCGTAGGATTGCACCCTCAGAAGACAGCGTTTCATACGCATGAGCAACGCTGAAATATGCAAGTCAAGGGGTCAGCCACTATGGAACAGAAACTTCTACAGTTAGACCCAGGTGACATGATGTGTGACGGGACCCCGTTCATTTGACTTAGAGCAGTCATGAGAACAGGTTTCCCTCCAAGCTGGCACGGAGGAGCAGGATGTCCCCTCCAAGTCCAACAAAGGACATCAGCCTTTTGTCAGGAGCAGAAGAGGTGAAAGGAGTTGATTTCTGTGGTGTCTCAGTTTTCTCTTGCCAGCTACACTTTTTTCTCCCCTATGGTCCCACCTAGATGGCAGTAGGGTCTTCTGTCTCCTCTCATAGAAATGGCGTGGCCCACACATCTCATTGACACTGTGCCGCATATCAATAGATTCAGGTAGCTGATACAGCATCAGCTGTATCATTTGAGATAGTGTCTAATGATTTGTTATCAACTGTGAGTTCTGAACACCACCTGTTTTAAAGAAGTCTCAAATTTCAATATTCAAAGGTCCACCAGTCATTATCTATGCATTTGTAGCATATATTCCAACTAAGCCTTCACCTTCATGGATTTTGGAAAATACTAATTTTCTGACAAATTGTGATATTAAAACATCAAAAAAGCTCCTAGTCCTACTGCTGATCTTTTCTTACCTGCATCCCTCTCATTTTCTGGAACCGAGCTACTGCATCACTGATGGTGTAGACACGAACATGGCCCATGTGAAGCTTTCCAGAAGGATATGGGAACATAGAAAGCACATAAAATTTTGGTCTTGATTTCTAGAAAGAAATTTTTAGAAAGTTATAACTACATGAGTTAGCATTTCACTTGAATAAATACATGCACACATTATAAACTACAAAGTGCCTTGAAAAGACACAAGGTTCTGCTGGAACTGATCCAAGTGAGCACTGACAAAGTTCCTAGGATCAAATTCTCTGGGGCTGTAAATGGAGATGTTTTACCAGACTTTGCCACCATCTCATCAATTTATATTGATACTTAAATCACACTTAAAAATTGTAATCAACTTTTACTCAACAGAAGATATAATAACATAACTGCAGCTTAACAAATCACCATTCCCTACCATAGCATCTGTCACTGATTATCTATGCATTCCTAATCTGTCCCACCAAAAAATGAAAACATGACAGATTAAATAAGTGTTTTACTTCGTATTTACAACAAACATGCAGCTCACTCGGGGCCAGTTGCTTTTTGTCAGAGGAACTGCAGTAACTCACTGAGTGACTAACTCAATCATTTGCAATTGCATGAACATCCACTGAAGGGAAACTGTTCAGTTCCACTACGTATGCTCAGATCCAAAGACATCTTACAAGCAGTATCTTGCATAGTCAAAAGAAAGTAAAAATTCCATTTAGTTAGGTTTGAGTAAATTGACAAAAGTTACAGAGAAATCAAACATTATATCTCTCCCATAAATGATTCCTAATACATCTTGATTACCACTGAATTTATCACTGATACATGCTTGATAAGTTCCTACATTATTTTTCTTATGTTAATAAAGAAAAAAAAAAAAAGGGTAGCTTTTACTATTCTGAACCAAACTCTATTCATATTTATTAAATATTACTTCTTTATGGCTTTTGTCCGATAATAGCAAAATTAGAAATAATCTGAATACTTCATTGCAGCACTATACACTATTTGCCTCTTAATATGAGATGTTACTAAATTTACTTCAACTCTGAGGATAAAACAAAAACATAATTAAAAATACAATTTAGAACTTAGCATATGTATGATATATATGAGACCTATGTATACATGTATTGTCAGATACTAAAGACACAAGCCTAAATTAATGCTTTCCCTGCTACATGTATGCATACACACAATTTTCACCTCAGTTTTCTTCCTCAGAAAAATCAAGCCCCTTTTCTCTCGACACTTTGACAGAATCAATTTTTTGTTGGAGAGGGGGCACATTTTACGATAGAAGAACAAACAAACATGAAGGGGCACAAAAATGTTTTGATACCTATGTGACTGAGCATGATTGTGAAGGCAAAAAGAGTCAGAGACCAAGATTACAATTGTTTTCAAGATCTTTTATTACATGGGAAAACTTTTTTTTCCTGCAAGTCATTCATTATTTCTAAGAGACTGTAAACCAGAAAATATTCTTAAAAAATCATCTTCCCTTAACACAGATTTTAATGAGTCACAGTGTGTAGCGTAATAGATTTGTCATAACCATTGGGAACAAGATCTTTAAAAAATTAACTGTTTACAAAAGTTACGAATGTAGATGTTTCTTTTAATACTTTAAATAATTAATTCCTAAATGTGGTATAATATACAAAGAAAGAATTAATTACTTAAACACTTCCTAAATTTACAAGCTCATACTTTGCTGTGTTTTTCCTCAAGGTTTTTTAATTATTATTTTTCCACCTATTTCATCAACTGTTTTTAATAATCTGCTGTCATATAAAAGTATTTTCCCCTGGAATGTAATATACATCTCAACCATTATAAGCCAACTGTACTAAGTAATTTTCAATTAATTTCATTCTGAGAAAACAAAAATATCAAACATGTAATTTCCAAATTTCTCATAATGCTTACATCCGTTTCTGAAATTTTGCAGAAATGATCCTTTATTCTTGGGAGCCACCAATTTTCAACTCTTTTTCTTGTCTCCAACCCATAGCTTTTTTCCCATTTCCCCGTCTCACTGTAAATAGTCCTGACACAAGCAGGAACCAGTCTTCTCTGCCATTTAATTAATCCCAGGAAGCCATTTAGTTGTCTCTTCAAACATGAGGAACAAGTGCCAACTCTCTGACAAACCAACTGCATTCTTAAGGTTATGATATCTGAAAAATACAAAAATATGTATTTCAGTCTACAATATATAAAAGGAATTCAGTGGTTATTATGATTATACAGAAATTTGGTAGCTATGAAAGCTATATTTTAGCTTGATTTAGATTACTTGGCTGTTTTCCATGGTACTTGATTTTATTCCCATGTGTTTGAATTATAAAAGCATTTACTTTTTAGCCAAGAGAACTAACTGCGGCCCTTGCATGGAACAAAACTGTTCTGTTAGATTTCTTCTCTAATAAGGTACAATTCTTGCATTCAATCTCCCATAAAAGCAGGATTGGTCAACCGAAGGTTTAAGAAACTCAGCTGACTGAACAGAAAAAGATGGCTAACAGGCTGTTAGTAACAATTTAGAATGAAAATAGGGAGAAGAGGAAGTTGGATGAAATTATCCTGTAAAACTACTGAATTTGTCATCACTGAAAAGAGATAAGGGAGGATGACTATAATTAGTAGATTTCAACTGGATACTCTAAATTGAGTATTTTGCTAAGGGCTTCCTCCTCAGTATAGTTTTCTGCAAGAACTACCTGAGAAACTTACACTGTTCAGACAAGATATAATTTAACAAGTCAAGAAAGTAAAGCAATCCAGTTTGCTTTCACCTAAAAATCCAGTTAAAAGAACTCCTCATATGCTCGAGAGTGTGTCTTCTAAAATAAAACTACTCAGATGTGAGAAAGATCAAACAGTCCGCAAGTTCAGGATCGGTCTCAAAAGGATATCTACCAATTTTACTTCCTACAGTAGGAAATAAGGCATTAAAAAAACCCCTATGCTGAGAAGATTTATTCCTCATCTTCACCCTTAATTCCTTCTTTAAAAATCTTATTTATTTATATCAATATTTCCTATCCTCTATGGTTGTGGGTTTGTTTTTTTTTTTCAAATTCTGGCCTATACACTTGACTGCTGTACCAAGCTAGCTATTTCAGTCAGTTCATAATTTTTCTTGCAGAGTTACATCAGTAAAATCTCTGTGTAGAGAAACTCTGTATAAGAAACAGGGTTTTTAATTTATTTCCCGTATGACAGCAACATTATCAGTAGAAATAATTGCTATACCACCTAAATTAGGTCCCCAGTATATCTAGTGGGAGATATACTTCATTAACATTCACCACGTATGCATAGACAAGCCCTCATTGCCTGTACCATTACATAACTAAAGAATTGCACCTTTTCTCCGTTACTTATCAAACAGGCTTTCAAACATTTTTCATTTACATAAATCATGCCAGTGCCTTGAATTTTTTGTTGCTAATCTCTAAAATCTCTCATATTTCTACTAATAGCAAATCCAGGACTGAAGTCAGCATTCCAAGTGCAAGTGCACACGAGTTATTCAGGAAACACTTAATTTCTCCCCCTCCATAATTTTACACTTCTTCATTCAGCTCAAAACTAGCAAGAACATTTCAGTACTTCACTGTTTTACTTATTTCATGAATTCTTTGCTTATTACTTATTTCTGTTATTTCAATTTATTTTACAACAGAAAGGAGCACTTCCCTTTCTTATGGTAGGCCACTTTCAGCATTACTGATTTACTACATATATATTTTTTTTAAAACATGAATCCTTCGTGGAAGACAGAAAGACACAAGCTAGACCCCGCACCTGTGCACAGCTCAAGAGAAGCGCGCCTGCCAATGTCACGCCTGCCAGGGCACATTTGGGTGACCTCAGACCCTACAGATGATGCAAGCAAGGGTCAGAGCAGTGTATGAGAGTGGGAAAGGGGCCGCAGCCTGGGTCACACAGCGTTAGAGCAAAGCTCATTTAAACACATAGAATTCCAGGATGACAAAGAGATCTGCAGTCTCTTTCCTGCTCCCAGACCCCCTCATGCACAAGATGCAATGATCAGCAAGTCACAGGTTGGGCCAAGCAAGGACATGTAGCACATGCAAGAGATGCGGCCCTAAGTGGTTTTGCCTTTCCAGGCTTGTGTGCATGAGACTAGAACAAGAAGGGTGCCTATCCCCGCCCCAGTTATGGGCATCCCAGCCCAGTGCTGTGCAGGTCTTCGAAGGAGCACGTTACAAGCCAAAACTGTCCAACTCTGCAAGGTGTGCCAAGAAGGGAGGAAGCGGCTGGACTGATGGAGGAACAAAGGTTGAGACCCTGCTTTGGAAAGATGCAATAAACACACAGGAGAGGAGACCTTTACTAAATTAAAGTACTGAAAATTGCTTGGTAAGGGCCAGCACATTTCACTCACCCTGCAAGTGAGGCAGGGAGTTAAATTCCTTTCTTCTCCCTGCAGCTCACGTTTTAATTAAAAAAAGAAAATAAAAATCTCCCTACATTTTTTCCCCCCGCACTTTATTAGTAAAAGCCCTGTGGGGGTGGCCCGCTCCTAGAGAAGCAGGGAGGGGAGCAGACAGCTCTCTCGGCGGGAAAGAGCGAGCGGGAAGGCAGTCACGGCGAGGCGGGAGACTTAGGGAGGGTTGCTGCGGGGCACAGGCTAACAGAGCGGGCGAGGGGAAGCACGGAGGGGAGCACGGCTACACGCACCGGAGGCAACGGCCACCTGGGGGTAAGAGTGAGGAGGAGCAGAGGCAGGCATGAGTTGGAGCCGTTGGGCTGACAGGAGGCGAGCCCCGCACTCGCACTCGCACCCGCCGCCCGGGGACCAGTTACCTGCGCGCGGGAGCCCGCTGCTGCGCCTCACACACCCTCAGCGTCCCTTCCTCCCCCTGGGCGCCGCCATCTTGGTCTCATTTTTGGCGCCGGGGTCCGTACGACGCATGCGCCGTCTCCGCCTCACGGCCTGCCGCGCATGCGCCGTAGGGCGCCGTCCCTGGCAGAGGCGGGAGCTCTGAGGAGGAGCGGTGCTGCGGGCGGGCTTCTCGCCGCGGGCGGGTGAGGTGAGCTGAGCTGGAGGACTGGGCACTTCGGCGTCTGGCTTGCCAGGACCAAACGGTCTGAAAGCCAAAGAGCCTGCAGGAAGGCTTTCGTGTTTCTGAGCCTCACAGTAGGCAGAATGGGAGGGAAGCGTGGCCCTCCGAAACGGCAGCCTTTCCAAAGGCTGCCCAGGTGCGATGCCTGCTTAGGCGGGATCCCCTCAGAGCCTGCGTTGAAAACTTGCCCTGCAAAATCTAGGACAAAACTTGAATTTCAGCAGCGATAGACAGTTACCAACCTACCAGAGCTAGGTAGCAGCCGTCTTAATTAATTGTTTTAGGTATAGTGTTGTGTTTTAGAAGACCAAATGGCACCCCAGCTCAGACAGTATGTACACTGCGTTTATCTGTTACAAGGGCTTACCAAGATGGCAGTCTTTGCCTTGGGAATGGCAGCCTGGTACCTCTGATGTCCTTGGCCCCTCAGTCCTGCAAACGTTTCAGTAGGTGTTCGATGAGGACAGAGGATGAAAGCAGGCTAGTCACCTGAGTAACACATGGGAGCACTGCTAAGGGTCTGGAGGATCTTGTGCTGGGCACCGTGAGGCTGAAGTTGTCACTGTATCTTTGTATTTCAGGTATTTAACATGCAAACCTAGGGAATCTAAATAAAAATATTAGCTGGGATTGAATCTATATATAAGTAGCACAGTGCTTGATTAATTTTGCTCGCCTCTGCATATACAGATACTCTGTAAAGTGACCATACAGTTTAGGGCTGAATCTCAGTAGCATTTTGTCTTCAATAATTTTATTTCCTTTCTGTAATACTGTATTTTTTTTAAGAGGCAGATTCTGAAATAAAGCCAATAGTTGTTTTGTGATGTCGTTTTGACTAATGAGGAAAAAAAGCAGGAGTCAATAAAGACAATCTAGAGCAGCGTAATTAATTCTTCCTCTGGCTGCAAAACAACATCTTACCCAGTCGTCAACACTGTACATTTCAGAGTTGTTTTTAATTACTGCAAGTAGCTTGTAGTAGCCTCCAAGGAACAAGAAATACTTTTTTTTTTTCCTGTGGATTGTGCCCTTTTGCTGGTGGCAACTGGTGATTTTTTTCATTTTTAAACCTTTTTCTTCACCGTTGTGTTTCCAGCAGAGTTTAAACCAACACATTCTGTTTATGCAATGCAATGCCTACAGTAAGGTGAACCTTTTTGTACTCCAGGGATAGGGGCTTCTTATATGACTAAAAATAAGTATTTACTGAGTATAAGTTTTCTGCTTGGTTGCATGTACCTGTCAAGTATGCTTAAATTATAACCTTTTCACCACAAAAACGAACTGAGAGCAGCTCTGATGCTTACCCTGCTTATAAACTAGTAGTTTCACCAGGACTGTGCATAATTTTGCTTTTCTTTCCTGTTGATCTCCCTTTCAGCAAGCGATGGTGACTTTGGTCTGACAGACCTTCCCATTCCAAATCTCTCTCCGAATTTGCTGCTGTGTGAGTTCCTGGACTGGGGATGGACGGGGCATTTTGCAGTGTGGGGGAACAGGCACTGCAGTCCTTGGCTGAGACCCTGCCCCAGGATAAACAAGAGCTCCTGACCAGCTGGGACGTGTTTTCACATCAAAGGATGATTTCCCTCACACCAGCCCTGATCCCTGAGCTCTCCTGATTTATGTGGGGCCATTCAAGGGCTTGTGTCCCCGCTCGCTCCCTACCCTCCACGGGGGTTACGGCCTGGTAAGGAGAGACAGATGACAGAGCAGTGTATTCAACCCCTGCCTGGCCTATTAAGATGAACCCTTGTTGAATTTAATTTTCTTTCGTGTGGTGGTCTGTGAGCTATGGCTATGATCCCTGTTGGACTCAGCTCAGGCACCTGCGAGATTCCCACTTCCAAAGAGAAGGGACCTCACATAGAAGAGCTGGCTGTCCTTGTTCGCAAATTAAAACCTCTTTACTTTGTGCGTGTAGTGCCTTTCACCTTGACTGGGGACAACATGGTAGAGCTCAGAGTGAGAGAAGGTAGCAAAATAACGAGATAATTATTTTATGTTGTCTTGAAAACATTTTGAAAGTCCAATCACTGTCTCAAATTTAGAATTATGATTTTTTAAATACATTTAAATCTCTGGGCTGTTGAAGTATCTAACGTTAAACATATTGACCTATATTTCTCAAGGTCTGCCATCAAGATTATATCTGATTGAGTAGTCAGACCTTTGTCTTATCTTTTTAATCCATTCATTTCACTAAAATATTGCTTTCTCATCCTGACAATCTACTTATGTATTTCGTTTGCTTGAAGCTGAGGATAATCTGTTTAGATTAATACTAAATTAAGCGCAATCTTAAATGCCTCCAAAGAAGTTAGATGGATGCTATACACAAATGCAGACCTGCCGTACCTCAGGAGCACTTGGGTTTGGGCCTATATAGAGCCTTCAGCACTTCTCTGTTCGCCATATTATGCAATGACCCAAACGGGGCTTGGTTAAAGTTGGACGTAGCTTGTGATACTGCCGAAATGGTTACTGCCAGAGGGGTTTATAAATGGGTGGAGGCACAGTATTGTGCCAAGTCTTGGCTATAGGTGCCACTTTGCACCCACTATTTCAAAAAAATAAACCGGAGAAAAATTAAAAAACAAGGAATATTGTTTTCTATTGTTCCTTATTTTCTTCTGGGAGGACTTGCTGGTATGATTTTGATTAGCTACTAACAAAAAACAAGCCAAGCACATTTGACACAGGTTTGAATTGTGTGTTACTTCAGGACATGTAGAAGATGACTTCTGTCAAGGTACTACTGGGAACTTACTCTGAGAATATATCGAAGTCTTAATTTGTGTCACTTTCCGATTGATCTTATTGAAGCTTATTGGATTCTGATAGTGAGGAAGGCAGCCAATATCAGATGAAGCTAAGCAAGGTGCAAGATTATCTGTAAACAGAAATTAAAACTAGGTGAGAAAAACTGAGACCAATCAGAAGCATACTCAGAAGGAAAGAAGAGCAAAGGTATTTTGAGTAGTACGATAATCCATGAAGATCAAAAACTGTACAGATATACACTGTTATTTGGCATTTGGGCTTCTTTATTGGCTTACTCATGGTAAGAGTAGTAGCGAGTTGCCTACCTATTAAGCACTAATTGCTTGGTATCACCATTTTAAAAACACCGAGATCCCATGTTAGCAGTAAGTCCCAGAAATGACAATGAATGATCGTCCCATGGTGTGAAGACGACAGCCAAAAGCACACCAAAGCTTTCCTCCAAAATCTGATACTGACTTTTTTTCTGTGGTCTCATGCAAGTCTCCTAACCTCTCTGAGATATTTTCCTCATCCAGCAATGGGAGGTCAGATTTTCCTGTCTGCTGTGCCCTGTCTGCATGTTTGGATGGGTGGAAGGTTGGCCAAGTTGTGAAAGGAAGGTAATTCACCTGCATATGTAGGACAAACAGAAAAAGAGTCAGAGGAAATGACCAGGGGCAATTACGCTCTTTTTAAATGAGAGGGAGCTTGAGATACCACTAAAAATTACAGAGAGTTTCGAGGCTACTATGCCTCTACTTCGACCTTTAATTTCTACATTCAAGAGCATCCAGATGTTCCAGAGGCTTAAGCCAAAATATCAAACTATGAAAACCACAAATGGTGGGGCGTATTGTAATGGGATGAATACAAGAGATCCTCACACTTTTCCAGACGGGGGACCTACCCCACTCTCCCATGATCCCCACCTTCCCCATGTGGGATTTGCTTGTTAACCTGGGCTGTTTGCTCAGTCTCCTTTCATTATGGGAAATTAAGGATATAATGACATTTGTATTTATGTTAATAATAACCTTGGTAGTAAACTATTTTCCGTAAGGCTGATATTCCCCTGTTTTCTTTTTTAGACTTTACACTAAGTTGTTTGTTAGTATTTTTGTTAATCAACACAAAGGCTGGAGATGATTACGTAGTTAGGTAATTCATTAGTTCCTGTATGGGAAATGTGCAGAAGTGCCCCAGTTGTCTTAAACAGACACTTAAATAGACATCCTTCCCAGATTTCTGTACAAATATAATTTTGCCTTTGCTGATAGTTACCAGAATTGATGCTTGTGTTTCCTGGCATTGCTCTTTTGCTCCTACATCAACAACATGACTAGTGTTTTTCCAGCCTTCTACAAAAAGAGGATTAAAAAAGGAAAAAAGAGGATTTGGAATACAAAATAATTTTTATTGCCTGCATACTTCAAATCCCAGCCCCATTTCATGTAATTAAAGAGTTTGCTTGTTTTTGTCCATTAAACTCCTTGAGAGTGGCTTTTGCTTCTGAGTTTCATTTTGCCTTTGTTTACAAATACATGTATTTAGTGTTTTTGCTTTAAAACAGAAGGTCAGATTAAAAATGCTGGTGATTGGATTGCAGGGATGTGAAGAACAGCACTTGAGAATATAAAAAAGCAAGAAATTAAAAGACTGAATTAAAAAAAAAAGTAACCTCTCAAAGCCATGTCCACCATCTGAGCCTAGATCTCAAAGAGAAGAATTCTGAGTGGCCCCATGAAGATCAATAGAAGCTTCATTCTTGCAATAGATTTTATTTAAAAAGCACTCAAATATTGTGGTAGTGGAAGAACAAACTCTTGAAACAGATAGAAGAGGTAGAGTTATACTTTTGGGATAGAAAGGAATGGATTTGGGCAAGACTGGTCACATTACTAGGGATGGAGCTTAACCTGCTCATAACAGGTGTTACATGATATGGTTGACACCCGCTCCAGCCGGGGACTGGCCTTGATGACAGAGGAGGTTCTTGTCATCCAAACCAACACAGGTTTGTCATTCTTTGGTTTTGCAAAATGAAGAAGAACTTGCACAAGGCATCAATGGAAGAAGAGATCAGCTAAATAAGAAGTCAACAACCTCCCCGCCCCCCATCCAGGGGTCTGTGCTCAGTGACCGGGATGGCCCCGTCAGGTTGGAAAACCCATAACCTATGCCTATCCCTGTGCCATTCATTAAACCACTGAATGATACAGAAGGATTTTGAAAATATACAAGAACCAGACTTAGTGGAATTGTATTTACCAGCATTGTTTTAGCAGGCTGATGTTGGCCCCTAAGCCTGGAGCTGGGACATGGGGCTGAGTCCATTTTGAGTCCTAAGTGAGCCTTATTCTGAGGGGATTTTTTGCAGCACCTGTATTGTGTTGGGTGTTTGCAGAGGTGTTGCTGCGTTTAACCCAAAATGCACATCCTCAATGTTCCACGCAAAGGTATCAGGCCAGTGTCTGTGACAGTTAGCAACTTCTTACTGATTCAGACTAAAGTTTGTGAGTAGGTATGTGCATGTAGGTGGGGAGAAGTTATCAAAATCAATGCACTTTTGCTTTTTTGCCTTTCATCAACAGTCCAGTTTTCAAGCAAAGTAATTTGTACTGTATTTTCATCTCTGCCATCTTCTTCTAATTCACTAGCACAACTTTGCTGTTGATTGGAGCTAGTTATACACAGTGGTGAGCAAAATTGCCCCTTTCCAGCATTCAAAGCTCTACGTTTCTGGCTTTTAATCTGGAAAAAAGCTGTTTGTATTAAAGCTGTTTGAATTTACAGTCTAAGAGCCCAATCCTCATGAGCTGGTGGACTCTGGTTATGGTGATACCATATGGTCATTAAGTTATCCACAACTCAGATGCATCTGGGAACATTATGTCTCCTTACTATAGATAGGAATGCAAATTTTGGAAACCTGGGCTTTCATTCTCTCTTTTGTGAAGCCTGTCATTTGAGATGGCAAGGCAGTTGTGCACCAAGAGGCAGGCAATTCCAGCTGCTTGAAGCCATTAGGGAAGGCTGCCATGCTAATACGGTACATAACCTCTGTATATACATGGGGGAGAAGATGATCTGTCTGGACAGCCACCTTATAGACAGGTGCTGTGCCCCTCTTCCCTCACCTTCTTTCACAGTAAAATTGTGTATTAAAAAAGCATGTGCTACCATGTCAGATAAGAAAGAATAACAAGACAGTCACCCATTAATTAAACCCTTCTCGTGTGACGATGTTTCTTTCATTAAGAGCCAGGCCCTCATGTTTAAAATAGGTGGTGAATGGACATTTTCCGTTCACCGTGACTATTAAAACAGCTTTTTACACTGATGGCCAAACTTCATCACTGCAATTATCCAACAACTAGATTGCACTTAAACTTTGTAGTGATGTCTGACAGCAGGAAACAGTCTGAGTGCTGGGTAAAATCATCCTGCACACTGTGTCTGTCTTGTTGGCTGTCAGCTGGCTCCAGAAGAAAAACTGGAGTAGAATAGGAGGAAAATACCTACAAGTCTTAAAATTAATGACTGTTAATTGATCTTTATTGTATGGAAGAGTTAAAATGCTAGTATTTACTAAAAAGCTCAGTGCAGCTTGGAAACTGTTGTATACATGTATTTACATGTATATGTATGTGTTGTCTGTGTATATATATGTAAACACATAACATGCATATGCACATACACATATGTATATGCATGTTTTATATGTATATACATATAAATATGCCCCAGATGGAAGTAAATGTGATTTACCTCAATTTATTTTCTGTATTTCTACGCATAGTATAATTACTAAAGGAGGAAGAATTATTCACTTATTCTTTCTAGTTAAACAGAAAACAAGATGAAAGGAGCCTGGTTTTACCAAGGGAACATGGTGCCAGAATAATCTGATAGCTTTCCTTCAATGAGATAATGGATTTTCCAAAATAGAAAATGTGGTAAATCTCATTTGGACCTTAGCAAAGCACTTGATACACTCCTAAATGGGAAAATATTAATGAAGCTAAAGAAGATGGAGGTTAACAGAGGACACGAAAGGTGGGGAAGAACTGACTGATGGAAAAGGGCAGAGGAAAAGGAAGAAAAGAGAAGAGTCAAGAAGCAAGTTACTGCAAGAGTTCCTCAAGGATCAATTTTAGGACCAGTGCTGGTAATATTTTCATTAACTACATCAGCATATGACATCGGTGTGCTCTTGAAATCTGAAGATGAAGGGAAGAAGACTATCATATATTAAAACCTTTCTGACTCTGACAGGTAGATAAATGGGAAGAAATGTTTGATTGGAACAGAATGTCAGGGCGTGCACTTCAGGGTTAACGAGGAATTTCTTCTCTAAGAGAGTCAAGAGATGACTCAAGCGGAGAGAACTCTGGGTGTCGTAGATGATCACAGGGTGACAATGAATTGACCATGGGATGAAGCCATGAAGAGGG
The DNA here is from genome assembly GCF_034638445.1 of Ciconia boyciana. Taxonomy (NCBI): domain Eukaryota; kingdom Metazoa; phylum Chordata; class Aves; order Ciconiiformes; family Ciconiidae; genus Ciconia; species Ciconia boyciana. The sequence goes on along the minus strand of NC_132935.1, from coordinate 119,836,626 downwards.
TGTACATGCTCATAGCATACATCAGACAAGGTATTTCCAGCAGAAAGAGAAAAGTTACATTGTAGAAGGCACGGATGAATGCACATCTGCAACACAACTGCTGTCACATTTCTGTAAGAAAGATGAATTAACCTGCAACCAGTGCAGAGAGGTACCACAAAGCATGTCATATGAGAGATGACATAAAGTGCTGCTTAGTCTGAAAAATAAAGGCTATGGTAGGATACTGATTTCTTTTTAGAAATATATTGGTTGGCCTAAAACCAGGAACAGAGAAGAGCTATTTAAGGAAAAGAATAAAAAAACCCCAAGTAACCATATTACATTTAGACTGGAAAGCAAGAGCAAGTTCTCCCTGTTGAATCAGAGAGGTCCTCTAACAACCTTCTGAAGGAGTGGAAACAGCCTCCCCCCTCCAATAACTCTAGCAACTCTAGGACAAAATTCAACCCATTAACAGAAAAGACGATGTGGCATGATCTCTGTGGAAAGCCGTGGCCTGGTCTAGGTTTGGTAATGCAGGTGGCCTCTTGAAATACTGTAACTGGTCACTCAAGTCCTTATTTCCCTGGAAAAATTCTAAATTACCTTGTGAAGTAACATTTAAAGTGGGAGCCTTGCTCGCTAGCAATTAGCTTGGAATCACAAAGTAAGGCAGATAGAGGTGTGCTATCCATCCTACAGTACGGCGGGAAACCTGAACGTCTCATAGATGTAATGCAAAGTTGGCATTTCTGTAAATCACTTTCTGCTCCCTCTTCAAAACTCATTATGCTTTAATAAAAATGAAAATTTAAGTTTCAACAGAGGGAAGGTTCTTTTGCACATTTTTCAGCAGAACCGCCTGCACGGCTTGCAGGCATACCAGATGTACCGGATAAGCTCACTCAGCATTCCTTAGTCCCATTGAAATGACTTGCTAGAGACAGGCAGGAGAGGATATTCCATGCCTTCCTGGCCCAAAAAGCAGATTCAAGCAAAGGAGATGCAATTTCAGCACAGGATATACCTTGATTCATACTTTATTGACATAAGAAAATCACTTGTTCACTCAAGAATGACCTAAGCCCAGGAATGATGGTCATGGATGGTGACTCAACGCTGTTCCCTGTCAGCATTTTTTTACAATTGAGTCGTGGCAGCTCCTTGCTGTTGGGGTGATAAAGCAGGTAGTGCAGCAAAGGACAAACAGACTGTTTTCTTGTGCTAGGACACTGTGCCCATTTTATACCTAAGGTAGCCAGATTGTGCAGGTCACTTTGTCCCCGGGCCAGTGAGGAGCTGCATGTGGGAACTCCACCTAGGGTCCTGTGGAGCCCAACCCAGACATGGGGCTGGGGACAGTGTTCACCAGGGCCTATTTTAGCTGAGGAAGGCTTAGCAATAAGGGGGAAAGTTCATCCATTGGCAACACAGGGTACCTAAGTCAGACCCCTGCTCTCTCCGTTGACTACAGAAGGAGCTGAAGGAGGGAGTTGGCCTCCCTTAGGATAGCTTTTGTCAACATCTTGCTCAGCTGTGCTCTCTGGGCCTGGTGGATTGGCTGTAAAGATGTGAAGGCTGCAGGACATCTCTGCATTTTAATTAGATTTAATATTTTATGTTCTGTTACCAATCTGCTGCTTCTCATGATGCCGGGACAGGGAGGAAAACCAGCAGAAAAGCCAACAGCCAAATTTCACAAAAAAATTGAGTGGGATGTTTTGTCCAAATCTGTGTGCCGCACTCTACTGATACAGTAAGGACTCCATCATCAACAAACACAAGAGATGATAAATGGGAAAGTCCTAGGAGGAGTGAAGTTGCTAATAACCTGCTGTCAGAAGTCAGACTCTCAGCCCAACGGCGAAGCAGAGGGAGGAAACAAGTTGGGCTGGGAGCCCCAAGTCCCAGAAAGGGTTCAGACCAGACCTGGGAATGGTGAACGATATTTAGCTGGGGGAGCCCAAGCAGGACCAGCACAAGCACAACTAGCTACTGGACCCAGCAAGCCACTCTGTCAGGGAGGTTATGCACAGGGGAGAGAGGACGCCTGTCCGCAGTTCAGCAGAGAGACTATTGTGCTGCTTTAGGATCTTGCATACATTACAGCTGGGAAAGTTATGACGCTATTATGATCCCCTGCTGTCTCATGCAATTGCAGACACCTTATATGCCTCATTAGCACTATTTGCAGCTCTGAGTCCTGGTAAAGGAATTTTAAATTTAATTTTCTTTGGAAAGGAAGAAAAACAGGATTGGTAAAGCATTGTGGATGCTGTTTGAAGTCTGGCGGTCTTTCCTAATGATCATCTACTATGATTTAACTTTTGTCCTTTTTTTTGGTATTTTTATTAATTTATGAATGTGGCTATCAAACAGGTCTATTTAATGCCAGTAGACTATGGAGATACTAAGTCCATTACATAGAATGGTCTTGGTTGTTAGCTATAATGCATACGCTATTCAAATCCATTGGTACTAGATAGAAATCCTCTTGCTTCCCGATGATTAGATAACTAATAGGATGACTGAATGGTCTGGACTGCAATTCCTAAATACCAATTAACACCTCATTCTCAGGATTTGATGTTATAAAACCTGCCACTCATTTTCTCTTTGTAGCTGAAATTATAGGAAAATATGTCACAAAAACTGTATAAGAAAGTGGAGTATATTGCTTCTTAACAGAAGATGTTTGAGATTTATATATCTAAAAAAAGAAAATATATTTTAAATGTTAAGTAGTTATATTTCAACAATGTAAGACTTTTTACATGAGTGCAACTTTTCTTTTAACAGTTGAGAGTGTCTCTTTGGAGAGTACAGCTCATTTTAGATTCTGTTGCCATAAATAAACTCAACAATGCCAAGTTATATCCTGGAATTCAAGGCAAGTTTTGCTTCTAGCTATGAAGACCCAAAGGGATGGTGAGGTGACCTGTCTGTGTATCCTGGCGTTGTGTCCTACGTGAGAAGTACAGGGTTGATTCGTAGCCAAATTCCACTTGTTTTTAAGTTCAGCTTGAACTTGTGAAAAATAATTTGCATGAAGTGAACAAAATACCAAAACACCATTCAGGCACTCTGTATATACAGTCCATACAGGCAGATTCGTACTTTCGAGTCTTACTTCTAAATGTTTTTTTGGATGTATTTTTTCCCATTAACATTCCCAAGTCTAAGCAGAGCATGTAATGTTTGCAGTTTTTACATATGCTTTGCAAACCCAATACTTGTACTGTTAACCTTATGCTAATTTAAATATTGTTTTCTACTCTTTAACATTTAAAAGCCCAGTAGAGGAGTGAAGATTGGAAGGTAGCTTGACACCTAGAATCCCCAGCCCACATTAGCACTGCTTTTATGCGAACTCAATGCTAAGATTTCTTAAGGCCTGTCCAGGATTTTTAGTGCCTGTTCTTTATTAAGTGCTTTGCTGTATGTGGAGAAAAAATGGCCCATCATTTGTATAAAGAAGGATAGAAAAATTGAGGAGTACTTCTCACTCGCTTTCAGGCTTCCATTGAAGTACTCCTCACTTCTCTTCGTCCTAAACCAAGGGCTTCTCCCACGCTTGCCTGCTTGCGGCTGAGGTGTTAACCCAACACAGGATGCTTCCCACAGGACACTGTGCGCAATTATTCAGGAGCAGTTTCTGGACTGTAGGACACACTGGGACTCACAGTACGCTGGGAAGCAGTGACGCTGCCTGCACGAGTGGTGGTACCCCCGTACATCCAGCGTCACAAATGTACGTTAGCGTACTGAGAGCGTTCCATGACCTGGAGTGATGCTGATGAAGGGTGTTGAGTGATGTCTCCAAAACATCTTCCTAATGCGGTGGGGTTTCAGGGAGCTTCTCTGTGCGCTGAGGGAGCTGGAGCTAGGAGCCACCATATACACTGGCTGCACAGATGTGTTGGGAGGTGGTTACCACAGGCTGTTGTAAGTCTATGACTTACCAAATTGCTGGTGGGAAATCAAATGTCAGTGCTTTCCTGATAGAAGTCTACCAAGTGACTGTACTACAGCTTATTCACAGGTTGAAAGCTGGTTAATGGCTGCCTCTCTATCCATCTGAGCTTTAACAAAACAGGAGAAGACCAACTAGAAAGAAAAAATTACATGCCAACAACTTTCCAAAAATCTGGAAGTAGTGACGGAGAATTAGGTGGATAAAAGGTGTATAAGAAGTCTGCATCGTGCCTTTAGACATGCCATTAGAGAGACAAAAAGTAATTCAATTTTTGATAAAAGTTTCGAAACTCTAAAATGGTCTGCAATGCATATGCAAAAGCTAATTCTGGGGCAGTGCTATGGCTCAGTATCTTGTGAAGTACCAGCTGCAAACTGAATGCTTTATATCCCCTAGGAAAGTGACAGTCATGGCTTTCTAATGATATAAAGCAATCCATTCTTGCCTTAATGCCTCCAAGGATTCCTATCTCGAGCCAAACTCCATTTCAGTGCTGTAGACTTGCTGTTTGGGGGCTGCAGGCAAGTGTAGTTTTTGGAGGTTAAATTAACATTTTAGGAAAGGAAGAGAAACCTTTGTGTGTCTGGCATGTTGGTTTGTGTTTTAAAATTGTAGCTATGCTTTGTAAAATGTTGGTGTGAGAAGCCACCATGTGGTATGTACTTGTTGGTGCTCGCTGTTTTCCCAGAAGTCAGGAGGCCAAAGTTGCATGATAAATGGAGCTTATTAGACATTTAGCTGGTTGGCTAATGACCTGCTTTCTGAACTGAGTGTAACTGAGAGTGCTTTTTGTTCCAGTCTCCTGGATATCACATGGTTAAAATTGACCATCAGGCTTTGTGAAACATTAGTCATCAAATTTCTGTTGTGAAGGATGTTGGCTTCTTCATCACTACAGATTCCTTTTCTATTTTCCTTCTTTTCCCCACAAATTTGGGAGCAGCAGATTTTCCTGATCTGGAATTGAGCAACTGAACAATAGTCCAGGATTATCTTGATCACAAGGATCAAGAAATAAAGAAAGAAGTAAAGGGCTTTTCTTACATAAAGCCTTTTATTTAGATGCTGCGAAGGGGTAGCACAGTACACCATGCCTCAGAACCATGGATGCCTTCCCCAACCCTGGCAGTAGTCTATGGGATGATCTCACATTAGTTATTTCATTTTTGGGTTTCAAATACTTGCTTCCCTCTTATCTCATTTTTAAGAGCTTCCTCATATCCAGTGACTAACAGCTGAAGAGTTGAGACTCCGTATAACTTAACAAGAAGAGAGTGAACTACTCTAAATTTCAAAGCTTTCCTTGAGTCCGCAGGAACACATGAATGCCTTTACCAGCCAGGGATTTGCAAAAGCAGTCTAGCCTTTGTAAAAGCAGTTATTATTAGTATTAGGTCTCATCTGAAGTAATTTATTAGAAAACACTGTATACACAGCAAGGAGAAAAAGAAAAGATTCTCAGACATGACAGGATTTCCTTTATGCTTTGATCTTTAGTTTTATAAGCTATAGGAACTAGTGTACAAATCAAAAGGCCAGCCAGTCTCTTCCCAGAAATCTGGATTTTCACAAAGATGAGCATGTAACGACAGTTTTGCTTTTGCCCAAATTTGCAGCTTTTCTGTCCCATTGTTTCCTACAGTCCCTCACCTCCTCAATGAGCTGCTACAGCTAAAACCTTTCTCATCTTAAACCATTTTGACAACTCTCTCCTTCTGATGTTTGTGATTAAAAAATATGATAGGAAGATGCCACCTTACAACAGAAGAGGCTCCCCCATGAGTTATCCTCTATAGCTATAAACAAGCAGCGATGGTTTCTTCCCCAGAGATTATAACTAGGTGAGGCAGACCAAAGGAAGCAGTGGTAATGTTTTTCCCACTAACGAATCTGGAACTACAAGAGAGAGGATTTACAAGGTTTGCGCAGAGGAGATAAGTAGCAGACCTCAAAACTGAACTCAGGTCCCCTGACATCCAGCCCTGGCTCTAACCGTACGGGCACCTCCGCTGTTTCTTTGTGATTGCCAATACAGGGGTGTAAATCCAAGCAAGCAGTGCTGAGCACTTTAAGCTCCCACCGAAGTAAGTAGGACTCAGAGGTGCTCAGCCCCATGCTGCCCTGGGCAGGAAGGCGGCACTGGTCCAGCTCAAGGCCAGCACTGGTTCAACCTCCACCACCCCCAGGCTCTGCTACCTGCCTGCGTCAGCCGCCTTCTCCTGTTTCTCATATGTCTCTAATCCACCAAACACACACGTGGGAGTATCTACATTAAAAATAGCAACCCAGAAAAAAATGCTGTGCAGTCGGAGAGCTGATTTGCAGCTGAATTATTCATCCCCACGTATCCCTCTCATCCCAGGATGGTAGTACCGGGGCTGCGCAGGTGCAGCTTGGCTCAGGGACTGGCGATGCCAAGGAGAGACAACAACCTTGTGGGCATCTGTCCCCTTGGTCCCTTGTCAGAAAGCTGAATTCCCCGCTGGCCAGCTCATCTGCCTTTTTATACCAACCGCCACATGAAAACACCTTAAAACACCACCCCACTCCCTTCTACGCTGCCTCCCTTTGCTTATCACCCAAGAACCGGACTAACGCAGCTCCGTTCTCACAAACCCAAACAACTGAATTAGTCTAACCTTTTAAAAGGTTATTGGAACATCCTGTTCCATTAACACCAAACCTTAGTGCAGAGACACATGAAAAACCTTTTCCCATGCTTTTATTGGCCAGGAGTGAGCCGGGGCGCTTTGGTGGGTTGCCAGCATGAGAAATTGCAATTTGCAAGAGACCGTGAGTGATTTTCGCCATGTATCTGCAGGAGTGGCCCTTGGTTTTAATCAGAGCTCTGGTATCTGTGATTGCAGTGTGCATTACAAAAATTTTTGGCAGTTAATTGTCACTTTTTCACAAGGAATTTTTGTAAATAACATTTTCATTCCCACAGAGCATCGTTCAATTACCAGAGCAACCATAAAAACCTCAGAAGTCAGAATATCCTGAGACATGAAAGAAGGACAAAAAAAAAATGGAGTTAACTTCAAAGTAGTCTTCACAGTTCCTGGGTGGCTCCTGCTTTCCTCGGCCAGTGCAGCATATTTGGCATGCCCTCCCTCACCACCGTGGTCCTGGGCTGGAGCTTCATGGGACCCTGCTCAGGCATCCTCCCCAAGGATCCGGCTCTGCTGTGAAACTCACAGGTACAGGAAACCTGGATGATATAATAATAAGAAAAAACTAGGCATTTGGTAGTGCTGCTTTGCTTCTGGGAGACAAAATCTCCCAATTTAACCGGTAATATAAGTGAGATGTTAAAAGCTTGTATCGCACAAAACACAGCTCAGCCCCAGACTCCCCTGGGCAACGAGGGATGGTTTCCATGTCTGCGTGCTTCTCTCCATCGGCTCTCCTGTCTGTGGGGTCCCAGCCCCATTTTTTTTTCTTCCATGGTTTCTGTAGGATACCTACATGGGTGTCACGTTCCCTGTCTCATTCCTGCAACCTGGTTTCACATGCCACCAACTCATTGACAATCCAGCTGTGGCTGCCTTGGAGGTGCACCAGCGTCTTAGCAAGCTAATCTTCCCCCACAGAACTGCAATAGCTTAATTCTGAATTACAGCAAATTGTAGTCTTCAGAAACACGTAATGGAGACGTGAGTCCATGGAAGGACAGTCCCACCTCACTTTGCTTCTGCAGGCATTCAAAAAGGAAGATAGCAATGACTGCAGTAGCACCCTCCCTCCTCCCGTGGTCCAGCACATCTTTCCCGCTTCCAGCTCAGCCTGCATCATTGCACAGGCAGAGCAGGAGACCCAGTTTGGCTTTGGGTGTTAGCCAAAACGACCAGGGGACTGAAGTGACCAAGAGAAATGGGAAGACACTCAGCAGCTGTAAATCGGGGATCATCCAAGGAAGCACTTGCTACTTGGATAGAAACGCTACAATCTCTCTCTCAAGTTTTCTGACCTACTTCTGCAGCTCAGGGATACGGGAGACTGTGCCAGACATCAATCTGGGCGCTTGTCTCAGGGCTTCAGCTTTGCTTTCTTCTACTAGTTGGCACTTAGCAGCATCATCCCTTCACTGCAGGGGCCTGTTTCTTCCCAGTGGGAGCTGCTGGGAGCAGGTCTGCTACTCATACACACCTGGGCATCCTTCACTGGGATGTAAATGCCCAGGCTCGGGCACTTCCCGAGTACAGCCAGAAAAAAGCCCTCCAGTTTTCACAGCTCTCTATCACTTTTGCTAGATTTTGTATCACCTTGTCTTTAGCTGATAAATCTCAGCTGGGAGGCAGCTGTTCACTAACTGCTGAAATGGGGCCAATTTCTCCAAAAAGGGCCATTCAGTGACAGTCCTGCTACTTTCTGTATTCATGCATATCCTCCATAAACTTCATTTCTGAAGCTAAACATTAGCTTCATGTGAAGATTTGCTGAGCAGTGAAAGATAAAGCAGGCAGGAGAGAGGAGAAGAGAGCCAGGGAATGCTATTTGCATGATGTCAAAAGAGCACCAGATTTTACTGTTATCTCTGATGAAATTTTGAAGGGCAAGGTGAGAAAACAGAGATTTGTTAGCACTGATCATAGTTCCTCCCTGTCTGGACTCACAAAACAGCAAGGACTAGGGAAAAGAGAGAATTTTGAGTGACATTCAGCTGTATATTTAAGCATGAATCATACTCCATCTAAAGCCTCCTTTTTTTTTTAATGTAGTTGAATTTTCATGAAGGAATATATGAACTTTGGCTACAACAGATGTCATCTTGGAGGGTTTTTTTTTTTTTAATATCTGACTGTAGCCTCAGTATAATAGGCAATATTGGGCTTTCATCTTTCACCACTACTAGCTATAAAATGCAGAGCAGATGATCATTAGCATGCATTACTTAAGAGATGTACAGCACTCAGTGAGTCAGGGTACAGACCGCAAATTAATTGTTGAAGAAATTAAAAAATAATCCATTGAAGAAAAGATACATTTGAGAATATTGCAGTCTGTCCTGACCCCAAAGAGCCAGCGCACGGTGAAGACAGCTGTGGTAATGTGTTCCCCTAAGGCTTCCCTGAAGGGATGCAGGGAGAATTTGCTGGGAATGCAGTGGCCAGTGTGAACATGGCTGGGGTCTGCAAGGAAAGTTCTGGCAACAAGCTGCAACGGGATTATGGAGGGTGAGGTTGGATGGTGGCAGCTTCCAGCTCCAGGCTTGAATTTCCATAGGAAAGGGAGCCACTCACTGAGCTGAAAATGGCCGAGGTGGCTGCTGGAGAGGGGAGCAAGAGCTGGCCAGAGTGCAGGTTGCTGGAGGCACCTTTTAACAGGCTGCTGAGGAGCAGGCTTCAGCTTTCACAGTCTGCCACTATGGACTGAACCGCCTGCAACAGGGCGGTGGACTATGGGACGTGCACGCTTGGGAACATGTGGAGAAGTGCTGAAGAGGCCGTGCTCTGTGGCAGCATCCTCTGCCAGCGTCCAGCACCCGGGGGCTGCAGCTGAAACAGAGCCTTTTAGTCGCTCCCTGCGCAATTGCCCTGCTGAGCTTTCCTTCAAAACATTTAAATCTCTCCCGAACAACTGTCTTGGTGGCAGAGCCTAACCTCTGCCGTGCTTTCTGGATGCTGGGAGTTCTTTGTTGCTATTATTATTCACCCTGCCCTTTATGCAATGCCAACACTGCTGCTGATTTATCTGCTATATTGCAGGGCTTTTTTCAAGACCCCAGTTTCCCGTGAGAATATTTCTCACTGATTTACATGGGCTGTAGTGGAGCAGGCCATTAGGGACAGAAATGGCCACACAACTGGCCTCAGCCTGCTGGCTGCCTAGTGAGCTGTGCTGTAAAATATTTATGAAAGAGCTGCCCCAGAGCTCTGGGTTTTGGGGGGAGGAAGGACAAGTCCAGCCAATGCAGACTGTTTCTCTCTTCACTCAGAGTAACTGTAGTTGTCCAAGCGGCCGGGATTTCTTACCACTTTCTTTGATTAGATCATCACTTTGTAAAGAAATTATTTTTGACAACCAATCGTCATTTTCTTCCGCTAAATTTTCACAAATTCCTCCCAACTCTCTCCTGTACTGCATCATGCATGTGCTTTCCAGACTATGCCAGCAGCTAAGTTTCTGTTGCTTTCATGCCTTTTGCAGCCTGGGGAAGTCACAAAAAACAACCCAGACCAAAACTATCTGAAACTAGACTAATTTAAAAGCTCAGATTCTGCCCTCTGATGCTCGTACCCAACAAAAAGTGCCCCTGAAAGCCCATTCATCAGTAGAACTGATGGACGGAGGATGCTGTGGCCAGAGCAGAGCACAGGTAGTGCACCAGGACGATGCCCCTCGGCTGGCTCCGCGATTGCCTCCGCTCAGCAGACTCCCCTCTGCTTTGCTCAGAGTTCCGGTGTGAAAACTTCTCCCTCTTGTTTACTAGATTGGCCCTAGGAGATGCATACAGGTAAGAACGACAACTTGGAAGATGGAAACTGATTTAGTCTGTATGTGTCCTGCTCTCAGAAAGCAGAGGAATGCTTCACATTATGTTCACTCCATTAGCTAAGACTACAAGAAGATTATTTTTCCTCCGTAGACTTTGTGAAGTACAAGGCTCCAGAAATGCCCTGCTGACTCCTGACCAAGGGTGGATAATGGACTGTCCTTGAACTCTCACCAGTGGGACGGGGAGACGTAGGGCACGGGAAGATGATTTCTCTGTTTTCAGTGCCAGTAGTGATTATTTCTCTGATGTGGAAGTCCAAGTTGTCAGATGTTTTGGGTGCCCCATTAGCAAGCCGTAATTTTTAGAGACAATGTTAGCCCAGTCTTAAAACCAAATAGGAATCATAAAAAAACCTCTCAAGTTGTTTTCCTCAGACAAACCAGAAACTAGGCACTTCTGCAAAGGAAGGATTTCATTAATTTGTCACACTGAGACTTAATGACTAAGTACAGCAGTAGAAGTAGGGGGTTAAATGGTGGACTATTTACTGGTTTTCGTTTTCACAAATTATAACTAGTTGACCTTTTTATTGCCTTTCTAAGAGGTTCCTGTCCCATTTCTGCCCCCTGCCTCCTGGCCACAGGTCTCTGCCCTCTCGGTTGTGCCAAAGACTGAATCAGCGATCTTTTTATGGCCTGTCTCTAACAGAGAGGACAAAAATCTCCTCCCTTTGTGGATTTGTGGGAAAGGATGGTAAGTGGCAGTTACTGTTTGTGCCTAATGTATTACTGCCTGAGCAGCATTTACAAAGGTAACAGCCCTATCTAAAGCTAGAGCAGGGGTGCAGCCGGGAGCTTGCTGAACTGCGCTGGAAATGGTCCCTTGAATGGGCAATGGCTGATCTGCCTCCAGGAGCTTTTTATTTGCTGCCATCAGGTTCTCTGCTGTGAGCTAGGGATGGACTATTTCAGATGGAAATGTAGACTGAGTGCAGATCAGGAGTGATGATTCTTTTCTGTGTCCTGCAGCACCTGGGACACGAGTGGGCTGGACAAGAGTGACAAAAGACCTTTCATTAGAGCAAGTATGTTAAGAAGTTGGTGTCAATTTAATAGTGTCTTGGCAGCATAGAAGACCTAGCGCTAAGGGAGAGACAAAAAGAGCTGTCATATGTTACTTTACTGATGATAAGCTCTGATTTACTCCCTTGGTTAGCGGTTTGCAAAAGAAGATATGCTGTGCCATTCAGAGGATGTATAGAGGCTGCTTGCATTGGTCCTACAGGATAAAGAGAAGGTCTAATCCTGCCCCTTGATCTGCCCCATGCTACCTTTCCCTTCCCATCTCAGTAGCTTGGGTGTCTGTGCCATTCCCCTGCCCCTTGTTACCGCAGCTCCTCTCCACCATTTGAGCAAAAGGGAGGTTCATACCCTGCCAGAGGTGAATGGAGCTGGGACCATTGGCTGGAGACCATCCGAAGGAAGGATTTGAGGGTCTCCAGCCGATGGTCCCAGCCAATGGTCCCAGCACTGTTGTGGGACCGAAGTTCAAAAGCTGCATTTGGGCTGGGAGGGGATTAGCACCCCGCTCCATGCCCATGGTATTTGCCTTGAAGAAGGCAGCAAATAAAAAAACTGCCAGAAGAATAGTTTTAAAGCTACGTGTCACTCTCCCATTTCACTTTTAAGAGACAGTGCTTATTTTTAGAAGAAATTACTCACAAACAGTAGGTTTTCCTGGTCATATCCGCTGATAGAAATGTCTGTATTGCAGATGGCAGCATGTCTAATCCTCATGAGACAAATTTCCTGGAACTGAACAGAAAATAAAGTGTGAGTATCACAGCATCATTTAAGTAACTGTGCCTGTTTAGTAGAAAACCAGTCAGCAATACAAAACAATTATTTAAAAAAGCAGTGTCTCCGACATCCATTTTAAGTTGCACATAAACAGCTCAATCTTTCTCAAGGTAGTTGGGGCTGCAGAAGCAAAATCGGCTAATGAAAACATTGTTTTGAACTGGGAATTAATGAACAAGTTACTCACTAACCATGGAGATGTTTCTTCACTGGCTTAGCTAGATGCCCTCTGGTTTCTTTCCCTTCTTGAGCCACTGTAGTAATAAGACAAAATAAAAGCTATTACTTTTTTTGGGAATTACTAGCCCAGAACTAGCTTGCAAGCCAGCAGAAGAAGAACAGGGTCTTGAAGGGCCTCCTGTCAGCTTTCTCCTTGTTCAAGCTGAGTGGACTGGCCACAAGCTTTCATAGATGGGCCATCAAACAACCAGAGAGAAACACTACAGCTCTAACAGGACATGCTTATTAGTGAAAGGCAATGTCTGATGAACAAAAGTCTTTCAGATTAGACTTTGCTACATAAGGATATTGTAGAAAAAAATATATTGTACAAATAGGTTGAGAAAAAAAAGTAGCAGAGAAATAAAACCGGTTTTGACTGCCCTGAGAGATCAGGACTAGAATGCTGGTGTAAAAGGCTTTCATATTTACCTTTTAATCTTGCTTGACAACTATGAACTCATGAAGAGTAGGAACCCAGAATAGACAAGTATGACCAGTGCATTTGAAAACAAAGAATTAGCCCAGGTGGTGCATTTCAAAGTGATCTGCTTTTCAGTGGAAGGTATGTGGGTGGATTTACTGGTACAATAAAAAGGGAAAAAGGATTTAATTATGTCTGAGGTAGGTATTCCTCATATCTCTAAAGAGACTCAATCCTAAGGCTGTTCTAGAACATAGCACAGGGTGATGGAGGGAAAGCTTCACTTCTTTTCCTGTCTCCACCTCAGCAGGTTGGGCATCTGCCCTTTTAATCCCACCTTCATATAGTGGAAGGGGCCTGAGAGATTTCTTCCTTAGTTGCTCTGCTCTGTGTCCTTTCCCATCTGGAAAGCAAGAGGTGTTTGGGATACCACAGGTGGGCAAGACTGCTCCCAATACATGCGTGATAAATATTAAAAACTTTTGGCAGCACAGTCTGCTGGCAGAGGAAATAAAACTAATATAGTTATGCAAATCAGTATGTTCAGCACAGGTAATAGATGACCCAAAGACTCTTTTGGCTTTTTCAGGTTTAGTGTAGGTGGGTGGAAGGTTCCTCTGTGCCTCCAATAGAGCAGAAAGACTAATGACTCTGGGAGAGAAGAGAGGTAGGATGGACTGAACACAATTGATGAATCACTGCAGAATGGCCCTGAGGCAAACCAGACATCTCAGGGCTACGCTACCAGGAATGCAGTGGTGCCCTGCTTGTGCATGGGATAGAAGCTGCAATCATTTCTGTTACCTGGTTTGATAAAGGAGATAAACAGCTTTTTTACAACTTTTAAAAATTATTCATATTGTGAGTTACTAAACAACAACTGAGGCCATGTGGAATATGTAGGAATTGTATGAGGCTAAAGTTATTGCACCTTTCTATGAAAAATAATTTCAACATCCCTCATACCGTTTGAGTTATGTCCTCTGTCACTACAGTGAACTGCAAACATTTGTAGATGTCTCCTTGTGTACATCTGTGCATATATTTGTTTATATAAAAGAACCATCTTCAAATGAATTGCTGGTGTTCAGCTGTTCTGGCTATAGGCTCAGACCAGAAGGCTGGTGAATCTAAGTCAGGAGAAGAATTCATATTTGTAAGTGTGAATCTCTCTCCTCGATGTTTTCTGTCACCAGGATATCTCACATTTTAACATACTGTATTCTCTGTGGGGTGAAGGCTGGGCAAGGGGACACATGAGGATAATCCCTCAGTGCCTGAGCAAACCACAGCCCGCAACCAGGAACATGAAGGATGCCTGGTTTTCTTTTGGCACGCCAGCTTTCCTGGAAGAGGAATATTAAGTCAACAAACCACTAGCTCTGAAGGCATGCTGTCAGCTTGCATCTTTAGTACTACTCCCCTCACTTTAACAGAAAATATTCCATCCAAGCCTTCCGTATTGCATATATGGAAAAGGATCTCTTCTGCCCAATGCAATTCATCACCATCAGAAAGAATACGTATTAAATCTTATCCGGATACAGGTACCAACTGCAAAGCCCTTTATAAAACTCCTCGTTGTGACAAAAAGAGCAAATGACCTCTTTCCAGTCTCTCGTATCGCACTTGCTCTATACTTTCCCCCTGCCTCTTTCCCAGGCATTCATTCGTCCTCCAAAGGAGTTGCCTTTACTCAGCGTTGCCTCCACTGACCCACGCAGAACTATGTGGTGGGCAAGTTTTAGGAAGGAATTCCTCACTTTTAGTAAAAGTTAGCAAAAAAAAGGTGGAATGCCTTTTCATACTTACCTACCAATCTCAGGGAAGACACAAATAATTTTTCTTTCACCTGCATTGAGCTCTTCCCCTATCCACACGACAGATCCATTTCCACGTTCTTCCAGTCATTTCAAGTAATGGTCCCCTCTTTACTTTCCAAAAGGCAGAAGTTCACTAACGGGCTGATGCATACGGAGACTATTTTCTTTGCCGGACCAGATCTACGTACAGGCAGAGCAGACCAGCTCCCCACAGCCTCACCTCTGCGGCCTCTGCTGAGTCTCTTCCATGGCAGGAAGGGCTGCATTTTGCCTACCCTGCCAAGAAGCCTCATGCCCTCATGTTTTTTTATGGAAATGGTGAACTCAACCCATTGCACTTCCGATGCCAGAGTGTCTCACTGCTCTTATATAAATGAAATATTACAAGACATTCTTTCTGCGGCAATAGCAGCTCAGCTAGTCTACGGGTTACCTTACCATGCATTAATCATCTGTGCTTAAATTCCCCTGGCAGTTTGCATCACCGTGTGACAGTCTCTGGAAATGAAACCTTTAGTTTCAAAGCAGCCCTGAACAACCCTCTGCACGCCTCTGGTGAGTGAATCTGAATGTTTAGCAAGAGGAGTGACTGCAGAGTTTTTCTCTGACTCCTGAGCCCCAACTGCTACTGCGAAAATTAACCAGGCAGCAAAAAAGACCCATGAGCAATGCCGCACATAGTTGCCATAAGGATAATAGCTGGCATTTGAGTCTCATTGGCCAGTTAAGGATAGCATCCACGATGCCGGAGAGGTTGCCATACCAGGCCTGGGATTTAGAAGTGAGATTAGAAGCAGCTGTTCCTTTATCAGTGTAAAGATGAAAGCTCAGGGTATAAAAATAAAATGCAACTGATCATCACTTTCCTTGGAGGCCGTAGCCAACTTCAGCAAGCAGCTCTTGCCTCAAGCAGCAGTGGCGGCATCGTGGCGTGCCCACGCTGCCTTTGGGGAGGGAGCTTGGGAGCGCATCCCTCAGCCCCGTGCGGCGGCTGCTGGTGTCTTCGGGAGAGCCCCCAGTTGGCACTGCTTTGCAGCTCCCCGGAGGGATGTGCCCTGGGGAGGACAGCTGCCCCTACAGAAGGGCTTTGTTTGGAAGAGCTTTGCTATTGAATAAACAGCCGTGAACAATGTTTGGAGCTGGGATGAAGGGCGCTTGCTTTTGTTTTAATTTCACAGCATCATTTTTTTTGTAGTGAAAAGCATCCATGTAACTTGCAGGCTGGGGAGAAGCATCTTTCATTTTGCTTCCAGCCTCCTCGTTGGAGGTGAACAGGGCGGGGCTGAACCGCTCTGTGCCCACGGTGATCTCACCCGAGTCCACAGTGCCGGGGGACAGCCACCACGGAAGTGCTGAGAATCCTGCCGTATGGGCCAGGGCAGACATGGCTTCTCCTACAAAAACAAAAATGTAACTAACTGTCACAATGCAAACACAAAGCGAACTATTAAAAAACCAGCTGATCCTAGTATGCCTTCATCCAGGTAAGCTGTTTTCTTTGGAGCATAATAAATCATAACTGTTTCTACAAGCTGTCTCTGTACAAGGAGACAAGAACAGAACACAAAACTTGGGTGAAAAATTTCAAAACCTTAATCCCAAGAACGGGTACTCTTAAAAACTGCTTATAATTTCTGCAATATTTTATTAAACAATTATTAACACGTCATTTGTTTAGAAAAATCAGATTATTCAAACCGACATAGCTTAAAAATTTGTCTTCAATGAAAAATGTTTTCCCTCTGTGAATATAGCAGATTGCCATCATCAGGTTGCACAGTGAAACATTTATTGTTGGCCCTCAATGTCTGAGATGTTGAGTTACATGCACTCTCTTAATTCTACCCCTTAACCTGTACCGCCACACTTTTTTCATCAGCAGATACCACTGTTAATCGTATGGAACAGTATGCTGATATATTCTTCAAGCAGAGATATGAAACTAGAATGGTTATGAATATCTAAAAGGAATCATCTTCAGAAAGGGACCAAGCAATGAAAAACTTCTTTCCCCAAAGTGATTGCGTCAGAAAGTTATGAGCCCCTCAAAACTGTGGACTTTAATGACACCTTCCTAAACTACCGATGCCTGATTTGTTTTATGTACAACCTGATCATCTGCCTTGAGAATGTATCACCACTAGTCATAAGTCATAAATATTTCACTGTGTAACTGGGGACTGCTGGTTTTTTAGACAACTCAATAAATGATTACCAGATTTCTAGGTAATTGACTTTCTTTTAGCTGGCACTTAAGTAATTTATTAAAACAAAAATGTCAGGATTGTGTCAGGTAATTAAGAGAATGATACTTAAATCCTCATTTTGGTTCAGTTCTTACACTGGCCTTCATTTAGTTCATTTCTGAAAAATCATCAAATCTCTAGTTCCCAGTTTTAATGATATGCAAACTGACATGGCTGAAATTATGTATTTGATCATTCTGTAAAACTCTGGAGCCCTCTGCCATGCTTCTGTTGGACAGCCGCAAAAATACCTCAAGTACTTTCTATAAAATAGTCTATAAAGTACCAGGAGGCTTTGTGGAGTGTATGTTAATCTTTGTTCTGAGCATCAGAACAAGCAGGGAATCAAG
The DNA here is from genome assembly GCF_034638445.1 of Ciconia boyciana. Classification (NCBI taxonomy): domain Eukaryota; kingdom Metazoa; phylum Chordata; class Aves; order Ciconiiformes; family Ciconiidae; genus Ciconia; species Ciconia boyciana. The sequence goes on along the minus strand of NC_132935.1, from coordinate 119,819,308 downwards.
CAGAAAACAAAATGAAAACGTCAAGAGTGAGGAATCTCAGTCACTTAATTCTTCATAGACTCTTTCTTGCTCGTAAATTAGATTTAGCAGAGTGTCTCGGTATGTAAAATATACATGAAAGAAAAGTCTCCTAACAGGATCAGCAATTGTAATCGTCCTTATTTACTTATTGTTTTCAGCTAGTTAGAAAATTGCAGGCAGAAAAACAGGACCATTATTAGAGGACCAGCAGATCTGCTGCACTCTTTGGCCATGACAGTAACTGTATTACGTCCCAGGAGAGGTATCATACCACGAAGCAGGGGATCAAAATGTCCTTTCCATTACTTTGGTCCCTGCTCAATTCAATGACCTTGTGCAGTTTAAACAGAGTGAAAATCTATTTGCTTTGTATGCACAGCACGTACCAAAAAAAGCACCATAAACCAGCTGAACTCCCCAGGTTTGATTACCACTTGCATATTTATGCAAATCGTCGTGATGATTTCTGTGGAAGTGACACAAAGCAGAAAGGTTTCCTACAGTTCATCTTGGGGGGGGGGGTTTCTTGTCTAATCACCCTGAATAGGTGAAGATACCAAGGCACTTGCTGACAGTGGGGCATATCATCTTTCCCACGGGACTGTGCCTGTCCTAATGAGTGCCTGCTTGCTCTCTCTCCACAGAAAATGGTCTTCCCCGTGCTAAACAGCACATTTAACATCGGCACTTGTCCGGAGCCTAGGGAACATCAGCTGTATGCTCTGCCTCAGTTCCTTTCCTGCCAGGTAGACCGGTATATGTGATCAAAACTGTGCATCTTAAAATAGCATGCTGGAGACCGTGCTGCTCAGCACTCTCCAAATCTTAGCTAATTGTCGCAGCAGCCCGGCACAGCACATGCCTGGGACCTGCGCTCTGCACTGATTAGGAATTCGCACACGTGGGGAAGAGTGGGGGGGAGAACGACAGCAAGAGGCTGTGATAAAGAAAAAGAAGATCAAATCAGACAGGCAAACAGGGAGAGAACAACCGGTAGATAGAGTTAGGAGTGTCAGGGATGAAGGCAGTAGCTCCCAGAGGACACACGAGTGTTACAAGCTGGAAGACAGGAGACAAAGGGTTTGATTTCTCCTTGCTTGCACCAGCGACCGCTGCAGCGTGATGTTCCTGCTGCTGCCAATGCACACGGTGGTCACTGAAGAAAAAAACCACGAGATGACAAGACCAGCCTGTTCAGAGGTGACAGCACACCTTCCGACCCAAGAGAGAACCTCCAAGCAAAATGGTGGCTTTCAGTGAGAAACAGATAGGCCAGGAAAAATGACAAATACATCTGCAGAGCCCCAGTGGGAGTCAAACACACACAGCCGTGGCCAGTCACCTGCCTTCATGCCCTGCCTTCCCATATGGGCAGAGAGCCACCTGGAAAGCCTTCAGACACACCACGCTTTGAGTGTGCATCCCCTCTGGGCTTAGGAATGAGGACATACACACCTTGCAGGCTTTGTTCAGCCCGGGTTTAGGGCTGAAGTGTCTTGAGACCAGGCTTGCTAGATCTCCCACAACTCTGTGATTTCCTGCTCATCCATGCCATACGCACCACAGCATGTTCAAAGCATCTTGTTTGAGAAGCTTTTCTCATCTGCCTTGTCAAAGATGTGCTACACACACTCGTAATGTTACACATTGGCGTAACTAGACTCTCACTAATAAATATTATAGTCATGAAAGGGGCATAACTTCCAGCTTCAGTCCATTTCTGGCACATAGTATTTGGATTTTTATTTTCTTGAAAAACATAATCGCAAAACTCCCGTTATCTTTCTATGGAGTAAGCCATCATTTTGTTCAGATACAGGCAGCAGAGTAGCCACTGAAGATGTCTGTGTTTCCAAGGAGTTAGCCCTTGAATTGGTGTCTAGAAGATAAAAGAGCCCTGAACAGCTAGAAGTTCTCCCCTGAAAGCACACTTGGAGAAGCCCTGGCCGATTTTGCTTTATTACAGTGTTTTGCAAGAGTGAAATTAAGCTGTATAAGCATGATGGAGCAGGGAAGTTCTGCCTCACTGAAGAACTCCCCCATGCACCTGCTCTTGTAGAAACGGAGAGAAAACTCTTTTAAGAGATGAAATACGAATCTGAGGCATGACATCATCAGAAGTATCTTGCTCGCTTGCCTAAGCTATGAGCAGGTTACGGTTACCTAGCAACTCCTGCAAGCAGCTCACTTCAGCGGCAAAGCATGAGGGTTTAAGTGGCAGATGCATACCTGGCTCTAAAGCCCTGCTCTATTCATCGGCAGAAGCTGGTGTTCAGTGGCAGTAATCAAAAAAAGTCGGGAATATTATTAAGGACCTCCGTTGCAGCCTCCAGAGCTAACTTCTTTGGGGGCCCACTCTGTTGTGGTACTGCGTGGTAGATGACGGGCTTTTTCTCCAACAGAGTCCGCTCTGAAAGGCAAGCTAGGAGATGCTGGTGAGACAAACAGGTAAGCAAGAGAGTACAGTGAATGTCTTACAGACCTGCAAGGGTTGCTTTTAGATGACACCAGATGCCAATGTCCATAAATTTCCCTCTGCAGCTCTGTATTGATGCTAATCGCATGTGTCCAGCTAATGCATGCGTTCTAGGAAGAGAGCTGGTTTTAACTGGAACGCACCAAGCACGGAGGAATCGACCATCTCCCGCATTCTGCAGCAGGGTGTCTGCGAGCTTCCCCAGGAGCGGCTGTGCAGAGTCACCAGGAAAAATGGTGCAGAAAAGCCTCAGCAAACCAACTACTGGCATAACTGCTCCACAGGCTTCAAAGCCATCGCCACTGACTCTGACTCGGTCAAGTGAATTATATATTTATTTGTCTTCACATTTGCAAAGAACTGCATCTCTACTTGCCTTTTCCAACCCATGCTGGCATATCCTGAACCATTCACGCAGTCAGGATTTCACCCAGATTTGCCACATACGCTGGCATCCGCAGAGAAATGAGACACCTCCCATTTCTACATGTCAGTGTCCAAACTGTCTCATTTATGGGGGAGCTAAGAGATAGCCAAAGTCTGCAGCAGATAAGGGGTGAACTGATAGCAGTCTATACTGAGTAGCTGAGGAAACACAAATTGCGTGAGCATGGTGTCATGCAATATATGATATTATTTATAATCTCATCAGGCTTTTCGTGCCTTCAACTGCTTCCTCTTCAGATTGTCATAGATTTATTTCTACACGACAGTCACAGCTTCTATTTAATATTAAGGTACTTTTTGTTTTTCCTGTCGAAACACTGCAGTTCTAGGAAATGCATCTATCACTTAGGTGTCTAGCCCTTTTGATGGACTATTCTCAGTCAATCCTTTCATTAAAAAAGAGGTGAACCGTGATGTTCCTTCTGGCAATATTTTCATCACACTCTCCTCTCCTGCAAGCCTGGCCTCTGTTACAGGATATTGCAGTCTTGATTAAGATAGGGCCTGTGATGGGGTGATAAATACAGATGTAGATCAACTCCCCAGAGCAGGGCAGAGCAGCACAGAAGAGGAGCCAGAAGCTCGAGAGCAGCACAGAAGGGGGTGGGGGGTCTGGGCCCACCATGGGCACCCGCTGACCCCACTCCTGCTTGCCCGCAGGTCTCTGGGGACCACCCGTGGCTGGTGTACATAGGTGTACCTCCCTGTAAGAGGAGGGATTTTTTTGTTTTGCAGCAGTACCTGTATGAAGATAGGCTGTATCATTACGGGGCTCTGGTGGATGAGTTTGGAGTCATACAAAAGAGGTGGATGATGAGGAAGGAAACTGTCCCCTGACCATGAGACCCAGTGGATTGGGCTTGTATTTCACCACAGCCAGCTCACGGCTGCATTGCTGCTATTTTGATGTCTTTCTTTGGGGAAAAAAAAAAAAAGATTGCTCTGCATCTACAGATGTTAGTCCTCTGCCTACTGCTTTGGCATTAGTGTATCTGAAAAAGCTTAGTCCCGCAAAAAATGTTACACAGGTTTATACGAACAGTCTGAGGCCCAGGAGTGAGGCGAGCTATTCATGAACACACTGGCTAACATTTACCAGTTTTCTTCATGTTAGTAGCTTCATAGGTGAAAATGCAGGAACTGCTGTCAAGGAGCAGGACACCATTACCATGTCACTGATTCATTCCCCGAGACTGTAGGGGAAGATGGTGAAAAATCAGGTAGTAAACAAATAGGAGATTTGCCTACTAGCAGGGAAGGGAGACTACTTCTTATCCTTATGCTAGTAACTTGACTCCTCCAGAGACACCGAAGCTTATAACCTTACATTAGATGGGATAGAGAAAATATCAAATGAATACTTTAATAATTTGTACAAACATCTAATCTTTTTTATAGCCTCGCTAAGTCCTTGGCTTCAATGGTTATTGCAGGAGGTTAACTGTACTCTCTATAAAATTGACTCCTTTTATCAGATTTCAATTTGTTGCCTTTAAGTTAACATCTTGTTCTTGTGTTATATGAAAGACTAAAGAGCAGCACCCATTTTACCTTCTCCATGACATGCATGGGAACAGGGGGATACAACTCTGTCACGTCCTTCTTATCCATGCCCTCTCCAGATTCAGTGTTGCTAATTGTTCCAGCCTGTTTTCCTGCAAACACTATTCCTGTGCACCAAGGCAGTCTTTCAAGAAACCAGCTTCTCTTTTATCTGTCATGGTTCTGAAGTGTGGTGGTCAGAGCTGCAGGGCACGGAGGGAGGATGTGCCATTTGAGTCTTGCAGTTTAATGCATTGGGGCATCTAGTTCTGCTCAGCTGTCTCGGGGTGGACTGGCTTCACCTGCTGAGGTTGGCAGAAATTTTGCTTCATTGACGAGCCCATCGACGAGTGGCTGGGTTCCCCTAGCAAAGAAAAAAGTAAAAATGAATGCTGCTGTCCTGTCTAAAGCCTTCAGCAATCCTAGAGAGGAAAGGGACTGTTTGTTCTTTAGCCTTCCCTTTTTCTTCTCAACAAACTGTTAGGAAAGAGTAGGAGCTGCTAGAGAGATAACAAGAATAACAAAAATCCCTGCAGTGCAAGATGTGTGGAGGCTCGGAGAGTCGTGGTACCATCTGTGCCTGTCTATTTACGGCCAGAACAACTAACGCCCAACTAATGGTGAAGAGAAGCAGAGCATCATGTCATGGAGACAGCTCTCTAATCTTACATAAAAGCTGCTTTCTGAAAAGCCTGAAGTGTTCAGATGGAGAGAGGAATGGTCACAATTCACACTTAGGAGGGTTTATTTATGGAATGGTGGAAACATCTCTTTGTTTCAGCCACGTCCTTTGAACGAGTCTCAGCTGAGTCTCCCAGGCAAGTTTGGTCAGAGCTTTTTCAGCAACACAAAGTTTACTACACACAAAACATGGCATTACAGATAGATCCATGGTTACAGCAAAATATCAGTAATGAGGGGGCAAGCAAGTAAGCTGTGAAAGCAGTCTGCTTGTTTTGACTAAAAAAAAGATTGTTTTATTTGGTACAGCTGCTGTGTGAAAAGAATAGGTATTAGCTGAAGGGAATGAACGAGCTCTTCCCTTCATACTTTTCAATGAAAATATGTTTTGAAAACATATGTGTTTAGGCTGAAATTATAAAAAATAATCTTTGAAATATAAAGAAATCACAGAGTTAAATTGACTGCATTTACTTCCGTGGAGTTGTCCTCAGGGATAATTTTAGACCCTGTGACTCAATTTGACTCCAGCAGGGACTGGAGGTTGGACTGGAATAAAGTATTGTTTTCAGGTGAAATGGCTGCAGGCAATTATCCACCTAATGAATGGAGCTGGGTGCACAGGGAAGGGGCAGGGACATGGTATATTCTGAAGCAGGAGACACACCGGGGGAAAAGAGAACTCGGGGACCAGAGAAAGTCCTAGATGAAGAAAATAAAAGGTACAAAGGAAGGAAAAAGCATTCAGACTGGGGAAGTCCCTGTACAAGGGAAGAGAAGTTCTATGTCTATGGTTAAAAAAAAAAGTATATAGAAAACCAAATTAGGTTTTACTCAAACCTCAGCTTCAGAGGAACTGACACATGTAAAGAAGTCTCTAAAAATCAAAGACTTTTTTCAGATTCATAAAATGTACGGGTTTAAGTGCTCGACTTTTGCCATTGGAAATTTTAGATGCTAATGATAAATAAACATCCACTTAAGTAACATCTGAAGTTATAAACACTACCAGAAAGTGTGCTAAATTTGCTTGCTGTTCTGTCTCCATTGACTTCAGTGGAGCAGGGAGTTACTCTCTCTGTCCCTTTATGTATTTTTAAATTTATTTACTTATTTCAAAACAGATATCTAGACCTCTGAACACTCACAAAAGTATAATAACAAAGGAATAAAACCCACAATGCAAGAGGAGAACAAATGGTCACCACTGAGACTGAGTACACTCAAATATAGTCACACCCCAGTGGACAGAGGGAGTACGCCATTACCATCATCTTACCATCATCTGGAAGAAAAGATGAGCTTTTCAGTATTATGTTTGCTCACAGAAACAGGCTCCTGCACGAGGTTGGTCTTCTTCCCTTCTGACTGTCAAGTTTCAAGTGATGAAGGAAAAATAATTAATATTGCTGATAAATTGTGAGGCTATAGAAATGTTCTTTTGACCATCCAAATTACTGCCTCGAAACATCTCTGGAGAGTTCCACCAGCCTCTCAGTACTCTAATATGTACAGCCCAAATCTGCTAATTAACAAAAGCGCCTCTGAAGATTGTATCACCAAATAGATGCAAATTAGTCCTCTAATTTCTTTCTTCATTACATTCCTTGTTTCCTTTGATGCTGTACCGCCTTTTTCTCCCCATGACAACACACTAGCGATGGCTGATAACATCTTGAAAGTAATTGCTAACATTTGAAATTTTATTTTTCAGCTTTAGTCTTGTAGGAACTTTTCTTTGACCATGTCTGGGGTTTCTTCCTACTCCTTCTTCAGCTTTCTCCTGTCCTCCAAGAATCAATTCCCCTTTTCTCTGGAATTCCAGGACTCTTTGCTCTTGTTCTCTGCTTTTCCCCACACCTGCTTTCTTTTCCCCCCACCCCTCTTTTTTTGGCCAGCTATGGCAAATACTTACCAGACCAAATGATGCCATTTGCAAATGGGGGAATGCCACCAAATTTAGTGGAGTTGAAGCATGGCTACATGGCTTCATCCTGTATTTTTTGTGAGCAGTTTATGCCCAGCTCCTCTGTGCTATTTTAGGTAGCAAATTCCCTTTGACATCAGAGTTGCCTAAATAGCTTTGAGGAAGTGGACCTCTGACAAGGATGCCAGTGCAACTTGCCTGCACTGAATAAGAAAATGTATGTTTGTTAGAAAAGGAATGGAAATAGAATGAAATGCCCAGCAGCTAGTCAAAATTAAGTTTTTCTATATATAATAAGGGCATATATATGTCAATATATAGGTATGGATATTACACGTTCTTATAAGAATGTGTAAGATTCTTTTATCTTTATATATGTCCTATAGTTGTTGAGTAGCAACAACATTTTCAACTCTTACACAATTTTACACAAACCAAACTCCTAATAATAGGAAAATGAAGACTTTTGGAATAAGTTATTCTTATGTGAGCTATGAAAAGATGTCCTTGACTATCCAATTGTCTGCTTTTTGCATATTTGGGTTCTTGGCAGTAATACATTTGGCATCCAGCAAATTTCCCCGCTTTTGGCATTTCTTGGTTGTTTCTCCTTTTGCAAGCCAAAGATAATGATAGTAAGCACAGGAAAAGATTTACACCTTTCATTTGTTAAAGTTCAAAATCAAGCTTGTTCCATAAACAAAGCACAGGATGAACCGCTGTGGCATAGCTACCCAGATCCCACACGGGAGTGTGATCAGAGGAACTGAATGTCCTACGTGGGCTAGAGCTAAAGAATGTTTCAAATGCAGACACTCAAATAGTGCTATAATTTATCTACAGAAGAGGTTGTGAAGACATTCCTTTGTTTAATGGACCAGAATATATCAAGAATATGTTATAAATTAAGTAACACTGACTTAGGTTTCAGCGTACTGCCAAAAATAAGTATACCAAGTACTCTTAGAATAGAGAATGAAAATAAAAGCAGGACTTAATCTGATGGTAAAATGAGATATTACTGAATCCATCCAACTTAACAATTTAATCATTGAGTAAAACCAAAGTAATTGGTAACATGTACACTGAATAAGTGTCTATGCATACCATGGAAGAGGTGAAGGCAAGAAAATATGTCTTATTACAAGAATCAGCATATAAAGCAGTATCTGGAGTGCAGAAAATCATCACAAAAGTGTAATAGAGATCCATTCAATGTTCAGCAAATCCCCTTAAATATTGGCAAACATTTCTGGGTCATGCAAGTTTTCCCGAGTATAGTCATAAACATGTAATATGGTATGACCACAAATCTCTCTCTTTTGGAGAATTATAGGAAACTAGTTACCCTACAGCACTGAAATCACAAAGGAAGGTTTTCAACTCATAGCACAGCCAGAGAAAATGGGTAGGCTAAAAATAATAACTCAATCCTCCTTTCATTCTTCAGACGTCCCTTAAGAATGACATTGGGGGGGGTGTCATTCATATAGGGAAGACTTTGTCTTGGGTTAGGAAAACAGCATAAGCTTCTTAACCCTTCTGCATAGTCATGGAGGACTGACTTCAAAGAGGTCTTCTTTAGAAAAAGGGTCATAGTTTTCCTCCGACTGTGGCAGAAACAGCCACTTTACTAGGTAACGGAGGTTAGTCTGCTCACTGTAGACTGAGTCATTTATCTTCTAAAGGAGAAATGCTCAGGCCATAAAATATACATATATATATACACACACATATATACGCACACAGACATTCACTTTGCAAACAGCTGTACCATTCCCAGCTGCCTGTCATCACATCTGTGTTGGAGGTCGCCAACTGCCCCAGCTCTGCCAGCGGAAGGGACCTTGTGAAAGCTCCCTCACCTGCTTCAGGAAAAAAATGCTGGTGGGGTCATCTTGCTTTTAGGGATGAGTATAAGCCAATAGGCACAGAGCAGATCAGGCAGAGCTGACACAGAAGAGCGGTGGGCAGACAAACTGATACCTCCAGGTGGTGGGCAGCTGCGAGCCCCATGAGAGACATGAGCAGTATCAATGTTGTCCTCAGGTGGCATCACCAGAGCCAGGAGAGAACATCTGCCCAGAGCCATGGACAGATATCGGTCTCCTTGACACAGAAGATGACTATCAGCTCCCTGGACAGTTGGCAGCATCCTGACCACTCAATAGCAATGACCCTGTTTGGAAAACTTCTCCAAGTCAAACCTGGAGCATTTTAAGTGATCTATTAAATCAAGCTGCCAATCTCTCTATGAACAGAGATAGAGAACTTGCATTAACCTCACCACTGGTTCTGAATAAAAAGGGGCAATATCTAGTATGATACTCTACTCAGGAAAAGCATGTTATATAATTTTATTTTATTTTTTTCTTTTTTCAAAACTAAGGTCTACCTACAGTGATCAGACAGGCTTTCATTGATTTCCCTATCCTTTCACATTTTCCTTTCAACCAAAATCAAACCAAAATCAAATTTTAGATTTGATTCCTTTGGTTTGCTGGTTGCATTTTTTAAAATCCACTGTTGAATTACAGCATGTGTTACCATGTAGGTTTCCGATTTACTAAACTATAAATAGAGAGATTTCCTTGCTGTGTCCTGTGCAGTTACTGTAACTGCTCAAGGTTGAATGTTTGGTGGTGTTAATGGGAAGTCTACAGGCTGATATAAATATACAACAGGAGAATCACAATGTAGGAAAATCTAGATGAGCCCATCATGAAATGCACAAATATAGGCATTAGATTACATAAATCTAAATATACAATTAGATTATTTCTTCATATCTGGTTCTGATGGGATACAAACAGGTGTGTCCAATGGGAGATATGAATTTGTGTTTAGTATACATATTGTTTCCTCCTGTGAAAAAAGGGATTAAAGTTTAGGAGTGGGTCTAAAGAAAAATATCAATGAATTGAAATGAAAGCCTGAATTCATTAGGAGGTCTGACATCAATGTTAGTACAGTGACAACTGTCTTAGGTTTCACAAACTCTCCCCATATTCCAAGACCAAAAATAGAGACTTCATAAAGCCATTTTGTTCACGAGATTCCTACAAACATTTGTATGTCTTTGATTGCATCCCGTTATGAGCTTTCCTTGAAGTTTCAGCTCCAGAAGTGCCCAAGTCTAAAAAATGAAGATGAATCGATCACAGATGACACCTGCTGTTTACTGTCACCCTCTGAGTTTCACATACTTTCAAATAACACACAAAAAATTTTAGACAGTAAAAATGGCACAGATGTAGTACAGGTTTTCCTTAAAGGATCTGCTTTCCTTAAAAGATCCTGCATAGAAATTCTGCTAGTCCCACCTGATGCTAGACTCCAACTAGCAGAAAGGTTCCCTGCTGTCTGTAAATCTGAAGCTAAACTTGAGATCAGTGGAGCTAAACTTGAGGTGAGTTTCTGAGGAAAACAGATTTCTATTTAGCTCATCTATAATACTAATTTCAAGCAAAACAGATCTGGGACGAGGTCACAGTCTTCACTCTACAAGAGATTATTTCCATCGCCTTTTCTTTACTCCAGACCTGTCGATCCTCATGCAATGTGTTACTCCTTCTCTGCCAAGGGCTCAGATATCACCACAGCTGCACAGCCTTTCTCCGTCTTTGCGATACCCTGTACTGCATGCCCAGGTTCGCTTCATTGGAGCTCGGCAGAACAGCTGCTCTGACATCCTGGGCTGAGAGAAACGCAGTAGGAGTGCTCCGTATGCACCAGGAGCTTCTTGGTGGGGCTTCATGCCCCTAGGAGCCTTGCTAAAACATACATGTCCCAGCTGCAGTGCTGCAAGTCTTGTCATCCCATGGACCAATACATCCCTCACGTGACTTGATGTCTCTGCGTGTGCCTCTAATGCAATCAATACTGCAGTGTCCTCGGCAGTGACTCAGTGTACGTGTTTCTCCAGGAGGAAGAAAGGTTTCAAGCAGACAGGAAACTAAAGCCACTGAGGTCTCAAATCAGCATGACCATTTAACTGGGTAGGTAACTCTAAGCACTTGACCAGTCCTCTGCGAGTCATGCTGCAAAAATGTGTTCATCTACCTTGCTAAACTGGGGGCTTAATACCCTTGAATTCCATGTGAAAAACACAAATGGCAGCCACCTGAAAAAGGATCAGCCACAGAAGTGCTGAAATTTGAAGAGGTTCCTAAACCAGAATTTAGGCTTCACGGTCTGCTTTCTGCTAAGGTCACGTACCTGGGCACTGTCATATTACAACCCTCTCTCTGCTATGAACCCCACTAACTTCAGCAGAAGTTCTGAGTCATCAACTGGAAATAAACTCTGCTCTGCAGGGGCACCTCTCCTGGCCCTGGCCCTGGGGACAAGACAAGCTCTTCCAACCGTGAGCCTTGTTCTCCATCAGGGCCCGTTTCTGGCCCCAATTCGCCCTCGGGAAGCCACCCCCGACCCAGTGGCCTGCACGGCTGGAGTGCCTTGCCCTGTGGCAGCAGGGGCACCTCCAGCCCCGCGTGCCCTCCTGATGCTCCGTGCCAGCCCACGGCAAGGGCAGGGCAGGTCTAAGCTGCGACTGTTGGCTCAACAAGTGGAAAGCTGAGCTGCAGAATATCAGACAGGCAACAGGAGACCATAAGTATTTAAAAAGCGCTTGGAAATCGGCTACCAGGTCTTTTATTTTCAGCAGGGAGAGAATTATACACTGTCATCTTCTTCCTCCTCTCATGCCAACAGTGTGACATGAGGATGCCTACTGGTGCCACACCTGACTCAGAAGTGGAGATCTAGTCCAAGCACATGGTAGTATCTGGCAACAGCATGAGCTGGTTTACTTCTTACCTCCTCAGCCCCCTCGGTTTTCCCCTTCCTTTTATGATTTCCTAGAAATGGGAAGCAGCCCCAGCTGCAGCTTAGTGCCCACTGAAAGTCTGCAGCTCTCAGGCCCTGAATAACTTTCTTGATGGGCAAAGATATAGGAGGGTCTTCAGCTCCCCTGCCCTTTCCCCAGACTTTTTCATCTGACCCCTCTGCAGCAGCAAAGTCATCAAAGAAAATGAGGCAACGGGAACTAATTTAGACAATGAGAGTTTAAGAAGTTTAGGAGTGAGAAATCATTTGACAGGGGGAACAATTTGATTGGATTTAAAATTCTGCACCGTACTGGGCTGTGTGGAGGTGGTAATTATTCCTGAATGGTGGGGAAGTAGCCAAGCAAGGAGAGGAAGTCCAGCGCAGCCACAGGTATTTCTGCTTCCCAAGTCTCCTGTGAGGTGCTTGCAAGGGAAGCCTTTTCAGATGCTCATGCAGAGCACACACATACTGCAACTCATTGCTACTTCGACAAGGAGGTCCTCTTGCAGAAAGGAAGGAGCACACATCACGTTGACTCTGCACACCACAACCGCACCTCTGCATTTTCCATCCGTATGTTGATTAAATGCTACAATGCTACTGATGCCTTTCCTTCTGCTTAAGAACTAAATAGTTAGAGAAAACAAGCTTGCCTTTCCAGTCAGCTCAAAATATTCTGTCATTTGTGGGAGAAATCCCCAGTCTGTACTAACTCCCAAGCTCCAAATACAACAAAATAAATTAGCTCATGGTAGGCACTATTTTGAAGTGACTAGTTCATTATCTCCTTGCCTAGGGCAGAGGATTGATGAAAGGAAGAAAAGATCCAGATATTTTCTGGATTCTTCCTTGGGATAAGTTACAACTTTAATTAAAAATGCTGCCTGGGAAGATGGCTGAAGTGCAAAGGCTCTGTTGGTGCCCAGAATGGAAAAGTCTTTCTCCTTGAAGGAGAGCTATGCACATGTAGTCTATGTATTGCTTTCTCTGTCTTGATTTGGAACAGCAAACTGGAAATATATTTATTTGTTTACTTTAAGGAGAAATTCAGGATGGTGCCTCCCATTCAGAAAAAAAAAACACTGCTAAAAAGCAATGTGCTCACTCACTGCCTATCAGCCATGGTGGGCGTTTCAGGTGCTGGGAGAAGCAGCGCTGGTCCACAAGCAGCCCCTACCTCACCAAGTGGCTGTTGGCAAGGCCACAAGATGAGGCTTTGCCCTTCTTCCCCACGTGTACATCCAGCTCCACCTACGCAGCCCTCTCCTGCTCTGCACCGCTGTTTGCAGCTGGAGGGAAGGCCTGGTGTTCATGTGCAGTCTAAACTGTCCTTTTGAGAGAGCTGGGCTTCTGCAAAGAAACCAACACCAGTCTCTGGGATAAACGAACCATTTGGCGTGATTGCACATGTGCTGCAAGGAGCACCCAGTGATTTCATTTCAGTGCAACTCCCCGCTCAAGTCACGTGCAATATATGTGTTGTGTTAATTCGTGTTGATTTGGGGATCATTTTCTTCGCTTATAAACATGGTATTTCTGGGTAGTACATGCATCCATCTGGGAATGGAGAATGGGCAGCAGTCCTGCTCACCTTGAGTGCTGGTTTAATAGAATCAACAGCACTGTCACCCAAAAGACCCCTGAATAAATTAAATAACATGTATGAGGCAGCAGGTGCTATTTTTTTTTCTTTCAAGAATGTCGAATGCATTTCCGATTTCTTAGTCCCTCAAAATGTTTTCAGTGATTTCTGTCCTAAATCTGCTTTGCCACTATCATCTGTTTCTTCATAGATAATACAGTCACAACTCCTCTCTACTGGGACAGGGTTGCTGGTAACCTTCTAGGGCATTCAGGATGTGATGCTGATTCCTAGATTGATTTCCTCTGCTTATATACTTAATGAATTTTGCTCCGCATGGGCAGTAGTGATTGATTATGTTTGTGATAAGAATGCTTATTGCATTGGTTCTTCCTTTGCCTAGGAATGTATGCATTACTGGCCATAGATGTGCAATGTATACCTGCAAATCCCTTCACATCGTGAGGAGGCAGTTGCATTCACAAGCCCTCCCATACCTTGAAGCTTACTGGTTCCACATCCAGCAGAACATTGCTATCACAAAAGGTCCCAAGGTTGTTTCTGAAGCAAGACCAGTCCAATGGAGGTTTAAAAAACAGGAACTAAAATATTGAGCTCACTTCTCTTCTCATGAGGTGTCATAAGTGAGTGCGGCATTGGATTGTATTCACTTGCTTGGTCTGACAAGTAAGCTATAGGTATTTAATCTGCTGGATCTTCACAAGCTCAGGAATTCCATTCACATTCAGCTCACTGTACTGAACATGCTAGGAGGACACAAACAATGTGGCCTAAGGCCAAATCCAGGAGACACGGGTACTGGAGACTGTTCCCCACTGTCACAGATGCTCGTGTGTACTGATGAGGGCTCCAGAAAGGGCTGTCTCCTCAAGGCCATGTCAGCAAGTGGATGACAAGCGGATGACAGATACCTCTAGAGAAGCAACGGTGATATTAGGACTGGTAAATTCCTAACACAAGCATTAATGTTATACACTATATCCAAACTATCAACAGTTCTGCTATATTGGGATGTTTTACAAAAACTGACTTGGCCTTCTTAGAGATACTGGCACAGACTACTGCTTCATTGGGTCGTTGTTAGCAGTTTAGTGAGGATGCATTCAGTCACTCAGGTGGCAGTAGGTTACCTAGCATTTAGTGTTTAAATAATTACAAAATCACAAGTTCTTGACTGTAAATACAGAAGGTGCCACAGATTATAAAAGGGAAGAATGGGGGGAAATCTCTGTTCAGTAAAATGTGACCTTCCACGAACAGAATTTGTCTTGCATCTTAGTAGAGTATTTCCACTTCATTTTCTGGCTTTTTACACTACTTAAGACAAAGAAATGGCATGTACTCATCTTTGAGGTATCAGGTTATCTGCAAGAAGATTTAACCTAACAAAGTCTTTTGTACTCCATCAGGCACAGCTACTCCAGTGAAATATTGCTCCTTTCCATTCTGTAAGTCAATAGCAACCAAATACAACATATTCTCTTCCCTCTTTTTAGAACACAGACATAATTGATGCTATTTCCTTGGGACAACAAAGAGTGAAAATAAAAAGAAGCCAAAATTCTTGAATTAGGTAAGTTGGCTCAGGCTGCAAGTTTTAAAGCCTTTTAGTGTCCTGGGTCACTCAGTTAATAAATACTGTACTGGACCAAATTAGGGATAGGGAACTAATACAAAACTGAGCAAAGTTTGGGTTCAGATTCTGAAAGACACGTCATTCAGCCTCCAGAGTTCAATTCTGATAAGCTCAGCCAGGAAGGGGCTAACTGGCTGAAGCTTTATGGAGCAACATAAAAAACTCTGTTCATAACAAGCCCTTTGTATGATACAGACAGCTTTAATTTGGCGTGGGGCACAGATGATGCTGCAAAATGGTGGGAATAAGAGTTCAGAAAAATTCAGGACTAAAGTGTCAAATTCTTTGCTTGGGGTATGACTGCAATTTATGCCACCCTTTAAAGTGGTAGAGCTATAGGATATCAGTAATAGACCACATAGCTTAAATTGTAGTTTGAATTGAATTTTGGGAGGAAAGTAAGGGAGCAGAGAGAAAAGAGTTCTTATTTCATGGGAACATATTCCTCCGTTTCTGCATAATTGCTGCCTTTCCCTTTCTGGTCAGACACCTGCTACTTTGCTGAGCAATACAGGTATTAAAGGCCCCTCCACACCTTCCCATCCGGCTCCGACCTTTGAACAAAGCTTAGTGGCATAAATATCACACAATAAAGTGTTCAAATGATACATCTGAGTGACTGTAAAAGCAGTGTCATCATCTTTAACTTATTAAACCTGGGAGGTTTCAAAAGGTACACTGAAGAATGCTACTCCTAGCTCTGCCGTACCACATCAGTGCTTGCCCTACATCCTCTGCATTGTTGAGGTAAAAGCAAGTAAGATATATCTGTTTTGGTTTGTCCATAGGATAATTACATAAGCCTTAGGTGAAGCATGCAGAAAATACCCATTTTATCTGAACATTTGTAAAGTGGTTAAATCCAGAAGAAATGGGACAGCTCAGACCATGTTTCTGGATAACCTGGGCACCATTTTTGCAGCCTCCACTGGGTTAACAGCTCAGTTGCTGGTTTCATAGTTCATTTTTATCCTGCTCAGCTGCATGCAAAGGTTAAAAAAGATATAATTAGTCTCCTTCTCTGTTCCCACCTCTGGCCCACACAAACCCTGTCTCTTATTCAACCTGTCATTGTCAGCAGTATTATCCAGGTCTCCTGAAAAGAGACAGCAATGAAAAAAATTATGTTAATTTAACTCAGAATGATCTTTCCTTACTAGTTTGCACATTACTTTTGCAGATACCTCTATTAATAACCTGTAGGAATCAGCTTCTATTTACATAGCACTTTTCTTTCCAAAGGGTCTCTGAGTGCTTTGCTAACCTTAGGGATCATTTCATTCTTTCCTGACAAGTAAGGCTCAGTTCCACCTTTATGGCAAACTTCAGGCAAAGGATGGGGAGAGAGGAATACTGAGTCAACCCACTCCTGCAGAGCCCCCAGCTCCCAAAGTGGGCTGCGACAGTCCAGCAGGTCTCCTGCCCCACACCCGTGTTGTTACTCCAGTGCCTGAGGCTCCCCGTGCCCTTCTCTCCCTGCCTCCCCGCTGGCTGCACAGAAGGAGCTCCAGCAACCAAGGAGGGTCACGCTGTTCCTGTGTGGTGATGCTCCCAGTTCCCACTCCATCAGCACTGAGCTCATCTCGAGCAATGCCTATGGTATTAAATGAATTATTTAAACAATTTCATTAAGAAGTACCGGAAGCCTCTGGGAATGCTGGGGAGAGAAATCCTGCATGACTGTTACTGTTATTTCTCCATGTTTTTTCTGGACTACAGGGGCACCTACAGGCACCACCAAGACTAGTTCTCATTGTGCTAGGCGCTGTGGTGGTATTCACCGAGTTGTAGCTCAGTGTTATCCAGTTAAAGGACAAGAGGCAATAGGCACACACTGAAATACAGGAAATTCCATTTAAATATGGGTGGTCAAAGACTGGCACAGCTTGCCCAGAGAGGATGTGGAGCCTCCATCCTTGGAGATATTAAAAACCTGACCAGACATAGTCCTGAACAACCTGCTGTAGTTGACCCAGATTAGAGCAGGAGGGTTGGACAAAGTGGTCCAAAGTGGTCCCTTCTAACTCAGGCTTTTCTGTGCTTCTGCACACTTACATAGAGCAGAATGCGGAACATATTCCCAGGTGCTTGCAGTCACAGGTTGAAGCTGGAGGAAGCAGTGGCAGAACGAAGCACCCTGTTCTGTCCACAGTTACCAGAGAGGTTAATCAAAGAATCAGGATTCATTCCAGGGCCTATTCTGATGGCCCATCCACTACACCATGCTGGGGACAGAATATGGAGGGCCAGGAACTGCCTCCTCTTCAGAGCTCAGTTGTTACAATGGGCTTCAACATTGCTCAGTGCATGTCTGAGTCTGGCTTTTATAGAATACTCAATGGGAAAATGAAAGAGAAGTTTTCATGTGAACATAATATTACCTATATATAATATAGATATGTGTGTATATGTATATATGGGGTCATCCTGCCTCAGGTATAGGCTTTCAACTCTTGGAATAGTTTAATGGACTACCAATATATAAGAGCACTGCCAGAGTTATCATCCGTAAGTTTTTCTAGTGCCTTTTGTAACTTCTTTGCAGCAAGCTGAATGTATCCAGGTGCAGTAATACTACAGGTACACCATTTATACAAACAATGATCATCTTCAGTGCTGAGCTCCTGGAGCTGTTCATTCAATGCTGACAGTCCCTGTGGGACTCCGGAGCAAATACTTTCTGTGAAGCAAATACTTTTTCAATGGATTTGACTTCAAAAGCAGTTTCTAGTAGCTGGAAAACCTGACCCAAAAAATTACTACTGAAATCCCAGAGAACACTGTTATTTCAGCAGATGCCTGGCCACAGTGCAACCAAATTTATGGTCTCAAGCCTCTCCACTCTTATGTGTCTTAATCAGAAATAACTGTCAAAATCAAGAGGATGATGTTGATGTAAACCCTATATTCAAAGGAAAACCTGGCCTTTTGAATGAATTGTTTAGCATTCATATCCATACCTCTTTGTAGCCCTGGCACATTGGAAACAGTATATTAGGAGGGCTAGAAGAATCTCACCATCTGTGAGGGACCAAGAGTAAAATCTCTACAAAAGATTTTTCTAACAACGCTAATAATCAGGGCAGTGTTAAGTGTGTAAATGAGCCGAAGGTCTGCTCTGCAAAGTTGGCACAAAATGTAGCTTTGTTGAGATCAAACCAGTCTGCCACAACTTGCCACCTTCCAGTTCAGTTTTCAATGACGCAACCCTCTCACCCTTTTAGTTTTGTTGTGATCTTGTAGAAATGCTTAATTTAATAAAATACAACCGCTTTTGATGTTATTGCTTGATATTGGCTTTCGTATCTATTATCTTCCGTATTTTGTATTAAATAATATTAGATAATATATAAACATAATATTGCGGATATGTGACATTTGAGACATTAATTTGATGCAAAGTCTAAGCAAAATTAATCAAGATAGTACGGTTGGCACAAAGTAGTTTTTGTTATTGACATGATAGTAGTAAGCCAACTCTTTAAAATCCATACAATAATAGCTTAGAAACAAATTTCTTTAGGATTTTAATTTCCTGAATAATTTTACTTTTCAGTTCTACTTCAGAATGTTTTTATATTAATTTATTTAGTGTCAGAATTGCCTGTGGAAGAGGCCTTAGTCCAAACCAGTTCTGATTATAGTAAACAATCTTCATAAAAGCTCCGCTGCCTTGAAACTGTTTTTGGACTTTGCCTTTGAAGATGCCATTTTCAAGCATACCTCAAGCTCCTCTTTTCAATAGTGACACAAGAAATCCCAGTTCTGCTCTTGTGTCAAATTTCCTTCCAGTACAAAAGACTGTCATAAGGCCTTCTGTGTCAGTTAAACCTCAGATTCAAGTTACGTGGACAATTTTGCTTAAATTATATACTTTGCTTTTACCACTGGGGAAATTTTTATAACACATCATGTCAATGTTTGATGCAAAACCACTATTTTGAATAAGAAAATAATGCTAAATAATTAACCATATTCATCTTCACTAATCAGCAGAGCCTCAGTGAGTCCTGTTTATTAAACTCATTTTTGTTTCTTATGAGTGTGCTCAAGAGTATAAAATTACGGAACAAAAATAGCATCAGCATTTGTAAAATCTCTAGGGAAAACCAGCTACCGGTGTACTTGACAACAGGGAGAACAGCTGGAGAGTCTAATACCCACCTCCTCCAACCACATAAAAACCAACAATTCTGGCAG
This sequence comes from Ciconia boyciana, assembly GCF_034638445.1. Lineage (NCBI taxonomy): Eukaryota > Metazoa > Chordata > Aves > Ciconiiformes > Ciconiidae > Ciconia > Ciconia boyciana. The sequence goes on along the minus strand of NC_132935.1, from coordinate 119,799,945 downwards.
ACTGACTAAGGCTTATGCTCCATACTTATTCCTAATTTTGTCCCTATAACATGATTTTCTCTGTAAGACACAAATATCTTGATTTTTTTTTTGTTAACTTGTGACACTAAGCTCTGTATTTCCTTTTATGCAACTACCAGTTTAACAAGCAACTACCTTCACTCAACATTTCTGCAGCTTCCTTCTTATCACCGCTGACATACCAAATCTGTCTTCCTATTTGTAGGCTAGAAGCAGAGAGAAGAGAAGTGAGATAAATATGTCCCTAAGCTGAAATTGTGCTTCCTGTCGCCTGGGACCAGCCATCCAGTATGTCCATTTAAGCAGAGTTGCTGGCAGAAAGTGAAAATAAACGATACTGGTCATTTTACATAGTGAGAGACTTGGAGTCCCAGTTACACTGTCTCAGAACTGGTAGGTACAAATCATAGCAGAGGAGGACTGGGAGCACCAGTTCAGATACTGCAGGCAGAAAACCCATGCTGCCTGGGGCAAGTTCTAAGCATGTGAGCCAAGGTCCAGCCTTCTGAGCAAGGATTTGACATCAGCATAGTAGAAAAGAAAAACTGTACAGGGATGATAACAGACCGAAGTAGAAAACAGAGATGAAAGTCCACGATTAATGATGTTTTTTTTAAAAGTTATATTGTTATATTGTATATAGTACATGGCACTGTACATAAAACTTAAGGCTCTAACATCCATTCAACGATACCTCACAACAAGGCATGATCAGTGGATTAGCATCTATCACTTTGTAGCACAGAGAATCCATCTGTTTGATTAACTGTAGGCAGGAATATGCGTATCGGCAGACATCAGTGACAAGAGATACAAACCAAAATCAAACGGCAAAAGCGTGAACGAAAGTTAAAGGAAAGGAAATTGAAGAACTTCTGAAACAGGATATTCAAGTAATCCTACAGATTTCTGAGCAAACTGCTTCCCTGTGCTGAGAGAGGAAGATGCTCCTTTCTCTTCTGGCATTGTACATATTCAGCAAAGCTGGGAAAACAAATTCTGATCTAACCTGCTGCTTGCAGATGCTATTGATCTGGCATGAGGAAGAAAATGTAGCCAGTGAGTATTTTATGGCAGGGATGACAGCTAATTCAATATTCAGATATGCAGACAATACAATAGAAATAATATTCTCGTAAGGTATTAGGCTAATTAAACTCTCTATCAGATTATCCTCTTTATTCTAGTGGTCCACTGGTGTCAGCATCCCTCACTGTCATTGCACATGGAAATCCCATAGAGACTAATTACAACTTTCCTGGCTTGCAATAAGAATACAGGGGATTATTTTTAAATCCTATTTTTACCTCTATGGATAAGATATGACCAAAAGCACAAACATGCCTATGCCACCTTCCCATAACTGAGTCTTCCTCTAGGGTTTGGGAAGCGTATACCAGGGCCTGGAAACCAGGGAACCATGGCATTTCTACCAGCAGTTGGTCGACTGCAGCAGGATTAGTCTGGATAGACCATAGGATATGGGTATAGGTGAGAAGAGAATCAATGGCTTCATTCATAGCTAGACCTCAAGAAGAGGAGCCTGAATACAGTTATGACAGATTACCACCTACCAGTCTTTCTGAGAAAATAAAAAGGCAATTGTCAGCTCTGGGTGCTCTACAGTGACAGAGTAAAAAGGGCCAAGGGCAAATGCAATGATGTGGGCGATGGATTCACGTACAGCATTAGGAAGTGTACCGTTTGATGTGATGGCTTGAGCAAGAGATCCCCCAGACTAATTTAAGATACACATCTTAGGGCTGATACGTGTCCCTCTTTAATTTGCAGAATCAAGCCAAGACGTAATAAAAACCCAGGCACACGTTTTAAACCTGGTCAGTTCAGTGAAGAACCAGGCACATAACATTAGAGGCTATATTCCCTACTTGTTTTGTGATTATTAGCTCATGGAAAGAGTAGGTAATGCTGAGTGAATATCGATCTTCCAGAGAGCAAGCTGTTCATACCGCATGTATTTTCTAAGCGTCTCCTTCTGCTTCAGAACATTGGGAATATTTGCATGAAAATAGAAAATCTTTGTTTTTGAAGAACTTGTGTTCCTCCGCTGCTGGTTCAACACATCAGGTTTAAAGCCTGAAACCTGCATTTATTCTTACTTGTGTAGCCCCGCATTAAGGACTCAATCCTTGGTATCATACAGAATCGCATTTATGAGTGCAATGGTCCTGCTGAAAGCAATCAGTCGCCTTGTTCACGTACTGACTTTGCTGAATTAAGGACAAGAGTGCTTTGGAAGTTAGGAATTGAAGCTGTGACTCCCTTGACTTCCACGAAGCTACTCCAGCTTAGCAAAGGTGTAACAGAGATGTCTGAGCACTAGTCTTCGGTTTTCAGTGCCTAATTATGGCTCAGACAATTGTTGCAATGTCATACTGATTGTGGCCATTGCTGGAAAAATAAGTAGTGTGAATTAGCGAGTTCCCTAGAAACGAAGAACATTTTGTGTCCTTTTAAATCTGGTTCCTATCTAACCCAGAAACAGCTGACAGTTTTTCTGAATCTGCTAGTTGAAGCTCAGGCTGTCTGTTGTTCTGTGAATAATTATATTGCTGGACTGATGAGCGGAACGGGAAATGTAACCACCTTCTCTTTTGACACCTTAGGACTGCTTCCCAGCCCAAGGAATGGGTGGGCATCAGGCTAGCTGTGTCTGCTTGGATGACTCAGCCCCACTCACTGGCACTGACACTTCTGGAAAGAGTTAATGCAGTTCTGCTGACTCACGGAGGCAGATGAATCTCTTTTCCCGTTTTGATACACAGCAAAAGTGTCTCACCAGAGAAGGGACAGCAGGCAAGGGCTCCCAGACAGGGGCATGCATATGACTAGTATGCAGACTGCTGCAAGTGGTACCCGAGTGCTGCTTGAGAACTCAAGGGTCTCCGCTTCTGCACACCAACAGCTACAGCAGCCCTGGGAGCCCCCATCTAAGGTGTTGATGCACAGTCTGGAGGCAGGGAGGAGTTTATTTTTTACCGCTAATTTTACTGATGATGTTGATACTGCTGTGCTTTAAATGTCACTGATTTGTCTCATGCAGCATCTCTAAAGTATCACAATTCGTCTCAACTTGCTCTGCCAAAAGTCCTAGCCAAGGCCTGTGCATCTTCCCTATTGTAATCTCCTCTCTGGCTAGAGCACCTGGAACTGTCTCAAGTTCATTCATTTGGGCACATCACTGAGTTTTTCACAGTTCTCCGTCATCTCTCCTCTGCCACTGCTCCAAATGCAAACTCCTTGTTCTCACTTCCAAAGCCCTTCACAAGTCAATCCTGCCTCATACCAGTCCTGCTATTTGTTATCCTTCCACTGACCCTCGCTTTGTCGACTGCAGCCTCCATTTTTGCTTCTTGATTCTACACTTCCCTTTATGACTGGGGACAAAAACCTGCAGTGAAACCAGTAAAGTCTCTGTTGTAGACTGCTTTACAATGTCTCTGTCATGTATCACATAGCATTGAAGCACCAGCTAATAACAGCAAGGCAGAGGATGGTCAGGGCTGCAGGTTGGCTAAGGAGCTGCACACAGAATCTGTATCACACCCTCTCCTTTGAACTCCGATTCTCATCCAGTTGTTTTCTGGAAAAGTTCTTTACGATACAGACTGTCATCGACAATGTCTTGTGTTTGTGTGTCTTCTGTGCAGTATGGCAAAACAACTCTTAAATGACCTGTGAACTACCTTGTCTTCCTCTCCTGTGGAACAGGACTGCTTCACAGTCCAAATGTCTTGCAACTTCCCAGGGAAGCAGGATTTTATATTTTATAGCTGGGTTTTAAAGCCACAGAGAGACTGAGGCCACACTGGAAGCTCACAGGAGTGCCAAACCCACGTCTGCTTAGTGCAGACTAATACCAGACTTCTGCACCTGTCTCCCTTTTCTATACAGGGATAAATAACAGTAAAGGCAAGCCCTAGGGCCATGTTCAGAACAGGCTGGGAAACACTCAAAGTATTTGCAGAACTAAATGCTTTCCAGGGAGCCATTTTTCATTGTATTGTTGTAGTAAATGTTTAGATTTTCCAAAGACAAACTCATAAAACAGTCATTTAGGAATGCTATGTTATGTACAAATATTTTTCAGAACAATTTAATATGTAATCACACAAAATGTTTTTGCATTCCTAGTACCTCCACAGCATCGGCATTAAACAACTACTGCTTTAGCTGACATCTCTTTTCCTTCAAGAAGGGCTGTGAGATACCAGGGTTTGCCCAGAACCCTGGGGATCATTCAGATGTTCAGAACATCTGTTCTTCGTGAACATACAAAGCTTGACACCTGGTCAAACCCACCCTACAGTGGCCTTTAGCAACCTGGCAGAAAGTAGTCCCGAGTCCTGCAATGTGTATATTCTGGTGGGAACAAAGGTGTTATATTGCCCTTTTAACACTCTCTGAGGTTTCTTAAAAACGACTCAGATTGCCAGTCTCTCAGTTCTGCCTGCACAGGCCATTTAATTTGGATTCATTATCGTTATCAACATATCAGATCCTAGCTTTGCCAGTTTCAGCCAAGCTCGAACACTGGATAGGTTTACTGGTGAAATAAATATGAGGCAAAATAAGTTATCATTATAGTCAGGCTCCTGGCCAAAATAATTTAAAATAAGCAAGTGTAGTAGTTACAAGGCAAAATAAATATAGACCAGGGCTGAATCTTGCCAGGTGAATCTTATTCAACCTGCAAGTGGGAACCTAGGCAAGAGCGTAAATCCAGTCTTCCTAGAACACTGCTTCAGGTCAAAACCCATCTTAAAAACTTCATTGTATAAATGGAATACATGAAAGTACTGCATTTATCACTCTTTGTAGGCCAACTAGATCTAACCAAGCTATATCATAGTTTTTCTATTTTGCGATTACCTCAAGGCAGTCTAGTCTTGTTCTGAGATCACCTTCAGCTTTGGAGGTGCAAAGTTTGTGCTTTGGACCACTTCTCCCTTACACCCATTTCCACTGATTCTTCTTTTCCTGTCATTTCTTTTTGATCTTTGTCTAAAAGCCTCAACCTATATAAAGCATGCTACAAAAAAAGCTCTGAAAGTCTATTAATACATTCTCTTTAGCATTCTCTGCATATATTTCACACTTATCTTTAGATTTGAAGCAGTCTTTTTAGTCTGTGCTAGTACAACAGTCTAACGGAGTTCTGGACATGAGCTCCTACGTCCTCCTCAAAGCTCACAGAACCCTCACCCTGCAGGCCCTCTGTCTTACTGATAACACCTGATGCTCTGAACAATGTTTTCCTGATTTCTAGCAATTGTATTTGCAGCTGGATTAGACTTTGTAGTAATTGCCATGGATAACTCCTTCAGTACTTCTTTTGGATTCCTGATGGCAATTGCTTTCTTTTGGTCCACACTCCATCAGCTGTGTGGTTTGCAGACCGCAGGAGCCCCGCTAGAGCCCACCTTGACATGCAGTGGCTGAATAGCCCTAGTCTGGCCCTCACTGCTCAAACCCTTCTCAGCTTCCCTGCTGCCTTGCCTCACTCCCTCAGCTATGCAGGTACAGCTTTTTGCAGGAGTGTGTGGTGATCTGGATAAGGGGTTAAAGATTGGGGTTAAGGTTGGGCTGAAAATGTTTACGATATTTTAATGAAAAAAGGCATGTATATCAAAGGTATTTTAAAATAGCAGTCATCTGCCCAGCTCTTCGATATGGGTCATTTTATGGCTTCAGGGACATCTGTGTTTGTATAACTGAGAGCGTGGTGTGGAAGCAATATCTGCTGCTGATAGAAATGCACGTCAAATGATGAGCTTAGTGTCTTTGCTGAGATAGGTGTGTTGACTTCTCTGGAGAGATTATGCCCTTGTTCTCAGCCTGCTTGCCAACTGGCTGTTCCCTTTGTCTGGGCTTCTGATATTCATATACAATGGTACAAAACCCTGGCTTGTTCCGTGCAGCGCATGATCTCTGTTTTCTGCAGATAAATCTTTCTGACATGATGTAGCAGTAGCAAGCCGCTTAGTCCAACCAGCTTCTACTATCTGTTTCAGAAGCTTCAGTGGCCTTTAAGTGTTTCATCACAAATATTTTCTGACAAATCCACAAGAATACCAAGCAAGAAGGAGGAGAGTGAAGGTTCTGATGACTGTGCTGACAATCAAAGCAACATGTTGGTGGGCAGTATGAAACATCCCTTAGCTCCTTCCTCAACCAGCAAACCACTGATTATCAATAACTCCTCAAAAAGCATATTCCACAGCCATCATAAGATCAGCTCAATTCCTTATGTTACTCTGAGATCCTCCCCCCACATGAGCTGTGAAACCATTAGCCAACCAAGCCTTCTAAATTATATCACAAAAACATTTTTCCTCAGCTGGGAATAAGTATCTCTCCCAGAACAATCCCCAGGATGATTGGATCCTACTCCTTTCACAGAACTGAAACTGCTCTTTTCTGAAAGGAGTCAAGTACCAACTTCTTTCTCCTGACCCTGCCTCCCTCTTCAGCTGTTGACTGTGAAATTCTCCTTATTTACCTGGTGCTTTTACAGAGATCAGTAACACACCGCTATACTTACTTGCTCCTAACATCTTTTTTCCTGTAATTGACAGTAGGTGTCTTTCCACAGAAAAATATCACTGTGATGTTATAGCTGGGTATCAAACCCTTTACTCCACTACTTTCCCATCTTCTCTCCCACATGTAACTCCTTTCAGAAATTACAACCTCAAAAGCACGTCCTCTGTCAAGAAAAGTTCCACGGTTATTCCCTTCCCTCAGTGCAGCATAAGTTTGCCAAATTGAGGAATGCTGCCTGAGGATCACAAGATTTGACTTGAATTCAATTACGGATTTCCTTGTGGAATCTGTACCTGCTTAGGGTCAGTTTCCACTAGCTGCAATGAGACTTCAGGCTCTAAAACAGAACCCTCATGAGATGCAATTTTAATGGCACTTGGGCGGAAATACTTATTCTTGATTTCATCTTACTTGAAGTATTTCACAAGCGATACTTTAATAAAAATGTGTAGTTAAAATGTCATTAAAACAACTCAAAGATCCTGATTGTCCTTTACCATTAGTCTTCATCCTCCCAACAGCTCTGCAGTCTGTCTCATGAATCTCCTACTGTCTTGTTACCTCACTATTCCCTTCTAAAATTTTATCATTATAGCCCACTTCACACCTCCTCTACCACACTGACAAATGCTACTGTGACCTACGGTGCATATTATAGTTCTAGTTATATCTGTAGAATCAAACCTGCCAAATCTACATCCTGATCTGTCTGTGACTTGTAGGTCACCTTTGGCTGGCCCCTGATTTCTTTATACTTCAGCCTCCCCAGCCATAAAACTACCTTGTTCTTTGAGATTTATGGCTGAAAACCACAGAACAGAGCTATATATTAATACTAATTATAAAGAGTTTTCAAGTGTGCTGCAACCTCTTTGAATGACTGAATCCATGCAGAGATTAATGATATCTGATAGACCTATAAATGAAATATCTGTAAAGGGCCCTACTGGACAGTGGCTATCAACCAATGATCTAACATACTCTCTGCTTCTTCTACCCACTTGCTCAATTATTCCTTGATGAAGAGGAATAGATATGAGGCACCCATGCATCTCCAACCTGAAATAAATTGCCCTCGTTTAGTTCTTTGCCATGGTAGTCTAAATTATACTAAATGCATTTAACCTTCCTGTGGCCAGGTATCTTTTCTTGCAGGAAAAGAAACTTAGCTTAACTCTCCCTTCCCAAACTTCTTTGCAAATACCCCTGACTGCATTCAGCTGGGTGCTGGGAGTTAAGACCAAAAGAACTGAAGCTCTGCCTGAGAACATTTGCCACCCACATACTGCAACAGTGTTCAGGAGCTAAATCTTATTTATGAGGCTTAGTTTCATTTCCAGTCCTTTGTGCCAAAATCCCAATGCAATGTAATTTGTCTACATGAGTGGTCGCACAGTTCTGGCATTATTTGCTACACACTAGCCCTCTCTTAATCTGGTTTTGGGTCTATAGACATACTACAACAGAAAAACTTACAGCCACACAAATGCGTGGGACTGTGGATATGACAAAGGACATAAGGAGATGCATGTAGAGACACATTCAAGGGACAAGAAAAAGTATCAGAGAACTCTTAAATAAGAGACATTGAAATAACACTGAAAATTTTATTAACTGTATTGTAACATCTGAGCAACAACCCAGAACTGGAACCGGACAGCTTGCTTTGAACACTTCATCAGGCATGTTTCTCTGTAACTAGCCAAACTACAGACATCTGGTAGACAATACCCTTTGGGCTAATTTGGGACTGCACACAAGTCCATTTTGGTGCTCAGGTCTCTTTTGACTAGAAGGCAAGCAAGTCTGGGTTTTGTCATGATATATTTAGGCAAGGGTTTTGAAAGAAAACTGATTCACTACCTTCATTCATGTTGAATTACAGCAAATCTAAAATTTACTGTCTACCCTCATTCACTACCCTCACTCATATGAATGACTGGAGAGTGGTATTACAGGAACTCCAAGTGAGAACGTGTCCATGTGTCGCTTTGACGTGGGACCATGTCTGACATGGGACCAATGCCAACCTCAAAGGAGCGCCTTACGGAGTTCAGTTCTATCATTTACATAAATTGTCCCACACATACTTGGGAAAGCCTAGTTTTTGTATTCATGTCTCCTTTTTGCATCTGTATTTGTCAAAAAAAGGGCTGCAAAGGCAAAGAGGAGAGTCCCAGTTCTGGATGCTGGCCAGGAAAATGTAACTCTATCCCACTCTCTGCCCAAGGTAAACACTAAGAAATGTTCATTATTTGTGTCATCCAGTTCTGTCCCTCCCCGAGGCTCCAAGTGTCAAACTGCAGCACAGCAAGCCTCAACCTGTGCCAAGAGTAATACTATAGCCAGCATAGGGTCATGAAACAAACTGGAGTATCTAGCTTGATTATAAACTATCGTGCTTATAAAGCAGCCTTTTGAAAAACGCAGCCAAGTCTCACAGCTACCACACTTGGTAGCTTTGTGCTCCTTGTAATAAGCTTCCACGTTTAAAGCTTTCTACAGGGACCGGCTGCACCGTCTGTGGGACGCCTTGCGCCTCAGCCCGGGCCAGGCTGTGGATGCCTGGCTGCAGGAGCAGCTCCTGGGGCTGAGCCCGGGCTTGCAGAGCACCGCTGGAAGGGCCCAGCCGCTGCACCCTATCTGACAGTTCAGACAGTTCAAACTCCCTTCCTCCGCGCCTCCCTCGTCCCTTTCCCTTCCTATGAAGTCGAAATGAAAGCCTGTGCAGTCGGTTCCGGGATGCTCTTACCCCATCTGCGCCCCCCACCCCACCCCAGCCCGAGGCGGCGGCGGGAGGGCGCTGCCCGCAGCCGGCCTCTTTCCCTCGCCCCTGCCCCCCGAGGAGGGAGCGAGGCAACTGCCACGGCAGCCCCCGCCGGCCGCCCCACAGCTGCCTTCTCGGCCGGGAGAGGTGGCAAGGGAGGGAGCCAGCGGGCCCGGGACACAGGGCGCTGCCCTCCGCGGCGCTGCCCTCCGCTCCCTTCGCCAGGCGGCGGGGAACCTCTCGCCCCTGCCGCGGGGACGGCGGCGGAGCTGGGGAGTCTCAGCTCTCCCCCGCTGAGGAGGGGGGGAAAGCGGCGCGGTGGGCGGCACGGGAGAGCGGTCCCGCCCGAGGGGAGAGGGGCCGCCTCTGCCTGCGGGTGCCCCACGGGAGGGAGGCGCTGCCCGCCCAGGGAGGGCCGCTGCCCCGCCGCGGGGCGGGGGCGCCTGGCCGGCTCCTCGGGGCGCGGCAGCGGGGCCGGCCGGGCGCACGGCTCCTCCCGCCGGGGAGCTGCCGGGCCGGGCCGGGCCGGGCCGGGGGCGGAGGAGGCGGGGAAGGGGGGAGCCGCTGCCGTCACCGAGGCTCCCGGCTCGCTCGCCTCGCCGCCGCGGCAGCCCCAGCCCCGCTCCCACCCCCTCGCCTGCCCCCACCCTCCTTCCCTTTCTCTCGCTCTCTCGGCGAGAGCAGTGTGCCTCCCTTCCCAGATGGCAGCCGGCAGCGCCATGCAGCCTCCCGTTCCTCCTCCTCCTCTCCCGCTCTAAGTCAATGCCATGCTGCCGCTGCTCCTCCCGGCACTGCTGGCCGCCTGTCTGCCGCCCTGCCAGGGCTGGAGCCCCTCGGCGGCTGCCAGCGGGCAGGAGGAGCCGGAGCAAGAGCTCTTCTTGCCCCCTGTCAACTCCTCCTCCCGCTCCTTGGCCAGCCTCGAGATGGACCTCGACGGGGCAGCAAGCAAGGAGGAAGGCAGCACTACCAGCCCGGGCACGCCGGCTGCCCCTAGCCAAGAGCCTTTCCCCTCCGCTCCCACCTCCTCCGGGCAGCAGCAGCAGCAACAGCAGCGTCCCCAGCCGCAGGGGCAGCCGCAGCCCGCCGAGGACCCGCACTGCAATATCAGCGTGCAGCGGCAGATGCTGAGCTCGCTGCTGGTGCGCTGGAGCCGCCCGCTGGGCATCCAGTGCGACCTCCTGCTCTTCTCCACCAACAGCCACGGGCGGGCCTTCTTCTCCGCCGCCTTCCACCGCGTGGGGCCGCCGCTGCTCATCGAGCACCTGGGGCTGGCGGCCGGCGGCGCCCAGCAGGACTTGCGCCTCTGCGTGGGCTGCAGCTGGGTGCGGGGCAGGCGGGTCGGGCGCCTGCGGGGCGCCGCGCCCCAGGCCGCTGCCGCCTCCTCCGCTTCCTCCTCCTCGCTCTCCTACCCGCCGGCGGCGGAGCCCGGCCAGTACTGGCTGCAAGGGGAGCCGCTGAATTTCTGCTGCCTGGATTTCAGCCTGGAGGAGCTGAAGGGGGAGCCGGGCTGGCGGATGAACCGCAAGCCCATCGAGTCTACCTTGGTGGCTTGTTTCATGACTCTGGTCATCATCGTGTGGAGCGTGGCCGCCCTCATCTGGCCGGTGCCCATCATCGCCGGCTTCCTGCCCAACGGCATGGAGCAGCGCCGCAGCACCGCCGCCGCCGGCACCACCGCCGCCGCCGCCGCCAAGTAGCCTCTCCCGGTGACTCCCCCCTTCTCTTCGTCGTGTGATGTGGAGGGACGCGGGGCGGCCGTCGGGCCGGACTCTGCCGTGTTTTTCTTGTTTAAAGCGTGTCACAGGTGCGCGGAGGGACGCGGGGCCGCCTCGGGGCCCGGCCCGCCCTGAGGGGAACGGCTCCGGCCCGCCCTGAGGGGAGCAGCCCCGGCCCGCCCTGACGGGAGCCGCTCCGCCGCGCCGCCCGCCCCGCCGCCGCCGGAGACGACCAAATCCTGTGTGCTCGTTTTGTATCTTTAATACCCGTTTTAAAAGAACCTTTTAGTAAAAAAGAAGAAAAAAAAAAAAAGAAAAAGCCCCCCCCCCCAATCAACGCAGGAAATAAAAGACCCTCCCATTCAACCGCATTTGTTGTAGTGGAGTAGCTTTTTTGTATATGAATACAGTTGGAGCAGGTTTTTTCTTTATTTACAGAAAAGGAAGTCTCTTTTTGGCAGGATCAAGAACTGAAGCAGTATATATATATTGTTATTGCTGAAGCTGAACTTTAACGAACCTTTTACACTGTGTTTCCCAGTTGAGATAGTGTGTATTTATTATTGTAGCTCTGCGTTATTTGGCTTTTAATACAGAGGTTTTCTTTCTGGAGGCACTGTAGCCTTTTGTTGGTCTGTTTTCGCCAGGGTGGAATGGGGGGTTTGGCCGATTTCCCCGTGTGCAAACCGACTGCGAAGCTCCTTTCCCCATGAGATGATATTACTGGGGTTGTTGGTGGAAAAAGGGGAATCCCAAACCCTTTCCAAATGGTGTTTGTCCTATCCTTACAGTAGATTTAGGTCTATATGCCTACAACAGGGTGGGGTGGGATGGGGAACATGTCCGTGCCAGAGATCCTCCAAGGCAGTTTACTTAGCACGGCTGCACAGACTATGGCTTTCTCCTCAGTTTGAGGTCGGGTGGTTTCGGTCCTGGGAAGATGAGGCCCACTCTTTGAGATGGGTTAAAAGCAGCCCGGGGGCAAGTCTCTGACTTCCACAAAGTGTATTCCTCAAAAACAACTCAGATGCGGTGTATTTGTTGAAGGCATGGTAATATCTTTTTCATCTAGCAGTCCACAGGGTTGCTCACAGAAAGCCTGTGGGGTGGAGAGAAGGCAGGAGCTGCCAGTCCAGAACTAGATTACGGCTGCCACCGTGCAAGCGTGCAAGGAAGGAAGATTTGCAAGATTTCTGCTTTCTTGTTAAAGCAGACAGTTGCCTAGCCTGAAATATCATTTGTTGTGTACTTGCAACTGTTCAGCCTTGTAAGTAGTTGTTTCATTTGCCTTGGACGTGATTAGTCCAGCTGAAGTTTCTAAAACCAAAATGTGAACTAAGCGAGAAAGATTTGCAATAGGAATTCTCATTCCGTTGTCAACATCAATGTATTTGATTTGTTAGGGACACATGAACTCACTCGGGGCTAATTTGGTGTATTTGTAATGTTGTTTTCTTCCCTATGTTTGGTGGAAATGACTGGATGAAAAGTCTGGAAGGATTAAATTCTTAGGAGTCCTATTTTTTTAATTGAGAACAAAATAAAACAAATGCATGCTCTATGTGTATGCTATCTGGAAAAAAAATGCAGAGAGGAAAAGATTGACAAAGAGCAGAAATAAATCAAGATTTTAAAATGTTCCATGTTATGGGGCTACCTCTACACCCACTGTTTCTCCTGTTGATCTTCATGGGCATGTCACTTGAGTAAACATTGCAGTAGTGTTGTTTTCAGAAAGTAGAGGATCCAGTCACTGGGAGAAATGTTCATTTGACCTGTTGATCCGAAGGGCACCTTCCCCTGTATGCTTAGTTTACAGAGCCCCGCTTTTCTTTGCTTTGCGTGAAAAACAGTGTCGTTTCCACCTTGTGCAAATTCTTTTGCATAGAAAGGCGACACGCTAGAGAGCAGCTATTTGCCTGTAATGCCCCATGTGACAGAGGAGCCTCTTCGTACTGAAAGGCAAGGCTAGCAAGAGAACATGAAGCTAATGTTAATGCTTGCCTGAAAGAGAAATGCTCTACATACAGAAAAACCCTCAGAAGAGTTGCCATGCCAGAAAATAATTTCTTCTTTTAAATTAAGATATATTTAGGCAGAGAGTTAAGAACTTTTTTGGAAGTTTTGGTGGCTTTGTAGTGTACAGTGCATAGTACTCACTGTGACCCAGGGAGCCTGTGCTTAAACTCGAGGTTGGAATCTCTTTTTTGCTTATCCTAGTTTCACCGGTGACATGCCAGGTTTTTTTCTTGAATTGCATCAACATAAGCAAGATAATAACATTACTGTCTGAAACAGGCAGCTTCACTTATGAAAGGTTTTTTATTTGCAGTTCTTACAGACACCTACCAAGAACAGTAAAGCTGGTACAGAATGGTTTTGGGGTATGTCTTCTAACTTCTACCAATATCAGCTTGAATATGAACCTTGTGAACAGGCAATGCCATATTCAGAATATTTTGCTGCTTCACTTAAAAAGTGTGATAGAAGAGAAGGATTTGCTTATAGTTCTTCTATAAATACACTTGTAAGTGGAGCTGCTATTAAAAATCTGCTAAAACGTGAAATGTTTAAAACACAGGGGTGGCATTAAAAAAACCCAGAACAAACCCCAAAAGGCAAATCTTGTCCAGAATACAAAAACCCGTAACGTTTTCAGGGAGTACTGATCTCAGCTACAAAGTGCAAAGAGCACGTCTGAGTTAGGGAAGGTGTTTCTTTAGATCGCAGTAACCATTGGGGTAAGCATGTTCCCTTCATAGAGAGGGGACAGTCCATGTTTCTGTGCCTTAAAAAGTACTTTAAGGCGCAGTGGAGGGCACAGAGGTTACCTGATTTACAGGGTTTAGCCTGGACCTAACTCCCTGAACCTTTGGGTTTCGGTGAGGTGGCAGCAGGGTTTCTCCTGTAAAGAACAGAGAATGGAAAGGCATTATGCAGACCGTGAGCTGTCTTCAGTCACTAATACATTTAACACCAATAACCCTGCTCCCATAGCTGTGGCTGCTACTATGACTTGAAGTAACTGATAATCTTGAGTCACAAAAGGCACACACAACTTTCACCCGCATCCATGGGAATTTCATCTGAATTAAACCCAGAAGATTCAAGCCCGGAACAATGTGAAACGATCCATCTCTGCACCAGCTAGTTTTAGATTTCAACTTGAGACAGCAAAGAGTCTATTTATTTTTTTTCACTGGCAGTGGAGTTTTATTGTCTCTTTACTGGGGATGATTCTAAGCCATTTTTATTCATTTGGATATATTTTTAAAACCAGTTGGTAGCAGGGTCAGTGCAAGAGCGGGATTAGTCACCATATATAATCCTTCATATACTCAGGGAGGGCATATATGCATATATATATATACACATCTATACATGAGGACTTACTGTGTACAACAGAAAGTCAAAACAAAAGGGAGAAGAAGGATGGTGAGAAACAAATAATACTGAACAAGTAATACTGGTTTTCCTTCACTAACTGTTTGTTGGATCGTGTTTCCTGGTAAGTTATCCTGACTTTATTTACGTACCTGTGTTTGTTGAAAAGCAAGGGATACCTAGAAACAGAGGTAATTTCTCAATTTCCTTTTTATGTAATCCAAGTATATTACAGATTTTTTTTCCAGGAACCAGGAACTCTCTCCAGAGAGAGATTCAGCATTAGAAGATACTAGGCTTGTATGCTAGTGTTAGACTGGTACATTTTTTGCTGTATATTCAGACCTCAGGATTGGATGTCTCTCCCTCACATACTTCTTTAGTTATGTTTTATAGATATATTAGAAGCAGAAGTATACAGATGAATACGTAGTTTTAGCGTGGACACAGCCTTGCTGTTATTTGGTGCCACATTGATTCCCATAATGAAAATATAAAAATGTACTACAGTATAATAATAATTACGTATTATGTAAGCATACTGGTGTTCAATAGGTTATTGGTAATCGAGAGCAGTTTTGTATGTCGGGAGGTATGTGGATATTTGGGGCAAAATTGCCATACTTGGATAAATGTGAGAGTTGTTACTTATTCAGGGCTTAGTTCACCAGTGCTTTCGATGATTAATATGACTGCAACAGCAGTACTATTTGTGCAGTGATTATTACTCAATATGAGTAAGGGCTACTGAACCAGGCCCCAAAAAATACTAATTAAAAGCCTTACTTGGCTGAGTAAGTATTATTCATCGTGACGTCCACTTGCTGAATAAAAGTATCTCCAGGGCTGACATTATGTGATTCCAGGGCTGAACAAAAGCCCAATGAAATCAAATAGTTAAGTTAATTGAAGTTTTGTATGACTAAAGATCAAAGAATCTATTTTAAAGATATATATCTAGATATAAGAGTAGGTATTGCATTCTTGTTCCTCTCTTTTTTTTTATACTCATAGTTCATAAATCCAAAGTCAGGATTTCTCAGTCCAATGTAGGGCCTTGCTAGCTTGGAAATTAACTTCTTTCTGAAGCTAGTGTGAAAATGCCAGTTATTTTTCAAGGAATTTTACTGAACAAATGTCATTTTTTTCAACATATTTCAGGGAAAGGCCTTGGTTTTTCAAAAAATGTTTTTAGTGATTCTGGGAAAATGTGTAAACGTCAAATCCCAAATGTATTCCGATTTCAAAACATAAAAAATCTTTTTAACCAGTAACTGATTTTTAAAAGCATATTTTTAAACAAAATCATCGGTTTCCATTTTTCCCCTCAGAAGCAGAACATTTCAATGAAGATCAGAAGTCCATATGAGTGTTCTACCTTGCAAAAGTGCTTTTGTGAGAAAAAAAAAAAATTACTCCTATTTTTTGTGTGATACATAGCCATATTCTAATCATAATGTTCTCTTCCGTGATTTGGAATTGATTGCAGCTTGTGACAGATAAGGAACTACATTTCTTGTCCCTCCTTCATAATAGTTCTGGTTAAATAAATTGTTTCAAACAATTAGGAAAAAAAAAAGAGTAGCTTAGCCCTTTTGTTTTGTTTCTATTCTATTATGCCAAAGGAGAAAGCAGCCTGGTATAAAAATTGGGATATTAAAGATGTTTACTGGAAATGTCTGGATGGTGTTTAATTAGATTTGTGGCCAGACTAAGTCTCACAATCCAAATATCTTCCAACTTCTATAAAGTTTGGATTCAAAACTGAGTGTAGCAGTTTGATCATCTATATGACAGAGGAGTCTCTGGATCTGCATGGTGGGAAAGACAGGGTCTAAAACCTTAGCTCTTATTTTAGCTTTCATGTTGTCTCAACAGGTTACCAAAGTCAGAGCAAAACTAGAAGATCCAAAAATCCTATGAAATGTTGTTTCTGTGTGTTTGACTTGTTCCTAGCTTTCATAGAAAAACATCAGATTAATGAGACATGAATTCGAGATCAATGCCGTTCTGAGGAACTGAATTCACTGGGACTGTGAAGTTAAATTATATTTTTGTTCCTTGTAAGGTGAGACTTGCTTGAAGCAGTGGGACCTCACCTTGTTGGTGTCATTCCATGTGTTGCTAAGCAACATGAAGTGGTTAAAATGGAGTTACAGAAGAAGAGCATGGAGGAATAAAGGAAACAAAAGACATAGAAAAAGCATAAAGAGAGTAAATGTGCCAGCACATTCTGCAAAGAAGCTGCAAAGTATCAACTGGGAAAAAGACAGCGATTAAGATTGTAGAGAAAAAAGAAAGCTGACATAAGATGAATTAGGAACTCAATTCCATACTTCATATTCAATCAAATTTTTCAGTGCTTTGCTTGAATAATTGATTGCAGTTTTGGCCCCCCAAGTGGCAAAAGTAATGGCAAAAGAGAATAAGAGCCTGGGAAGAAATGGGAGGCTCAAGAAAAATTAGGAGTGGGACCACCATACCATAAATAAAAAGAGAAAATAAATCCATCTCCATATTGCTGGAAACCAAACAACGAAATGGCAAGGCACTCTCTTGCATATACTATCTGCTCTAATTTTGCTTCAGATGTTCTCTGAGGTTGTAAGGAAAACATGCCAGAAGTTGTATTTATGGAAAGGATATGGTTCTTCCATCATATCTTGTTTTGATCCATGTGAAATATATGTTTCTCATTGTCCAGCACGTGAATGTTTATCAGAACTGTATTAAAGCTTTTCACCTGAATTCAAGTGGTGCTGGTGTGATCATATTTCCCAGGCTGGGCTACTGCTCTTGACAAGACTACGTGCTGGTATGCTGTTTATAGCATTCTGATCTATATTGCCAATACTTTCTCACTCATACATTTTGAAGTCTACCTACTTAATCTTCCGTTCTTGTCCCTATCTTCATTATCTCTCAAGCTTCACTCCACTTTTTCTTCTGTCATTGAAAACTAATCATTCTTAAGATTTGTTCCTTCTTACCTACTATCTCCCTCTTTCCTTCTCTCTTTCCCTAGCATGTTTTAATCTTGACATTTTCTGTCTTCAGATTTCTTACCCCTCTTTCCCACAAGCATGTCTTATATTATCAAGCTATAAAAAGTACCCCAGGAAACTGTGTTATCAGTTTCTTCTGCTTTTCCACTCTGCTTCTCACCCATTCAGACCGTACCTCTCATGCCTTTGGTCTGTGACACGTCCAAGCCAAAGACGAACAGGAAACCTTGTGTTGAGGGCAAAACCCAAGTGCAAAGTTGTCTCTCCCACCAGTCCTGTGGTCACAGGACTTCTTCCACACTTCTGGCCCAGACACTGAGCAGGGGCCCTAAGTTATTGTGTCTTCTTCTAGTAAATGAGAAGTGGACCCATTTGAAGAGCTTCCTTCCACCTTAATTCCTCAAAGTCCTTTCTCTGTATATCCCTCTACTCAGGCACCTGCCCAAAACCCTATCTCATGAACCGTGGGAGCTCTCACATGCCACCCTTCCCACGTATCCTTGACTGCAATGTCAGGATGTGTCTCACCCTGCCTTCTTCTCTAGCCGAAGGAAGGTGTCTCACACTTTGGCGAAGCTCTGCACAGCCAGAGAAGCAGTGATCTCACTTAGGACTGGATCAGCATTTAAAGTGACACTCAGCTCAGGTATGCAACTACAGGGTCAAAACTATTACTTTTCAATTAAACCTTGGATTCTGCAGAAACTGAAGTCCCTTGCCTGGATGGAAAAGTTGTACAAGCAGAGGGCCCTGACAGATTTTTCAAGTGCTGATCTCATAGCATTCTGGCTTCACTAGTAACTGAGTGAGTGGCCAGGACAACTCACTGCAGCCCTACTTCTGTAAGATGATAAATATGTACAGCTCATGCTGGAGTCTGTGAGTGCTCAAGCTTTCTGAAACAACATGTCTGTCCGTGTCTCTCTAGCTGTGGAGGAAATAATATTTACTCATACTGGTAGTGAAAGGATTAATGAGCTAAATCCTGTATGGTGTTTTCAGCATGTGAAGCATAATAAAAATGCAAAACATGAACATGATTTTATTCCTTCTCTGTTCTTTTTTGCACTTAAGGGCATGGTTTGAGCCTTGTGTTGTTAAATTAAGGTATTCTGCACATTTTTGTCCACATTTTAGCCAGGCAATAGCTCTACTCTGGAAATGCTTTTCCCATTGAAAGGTGCTGCTGTGAGCTGATATATTAAAAACAAATCATTACTAAGTGATGAATGTTACTGGAAGAGATTCTCATTAATCCAAAAGTATATGAAAGAATCCCCCAAGGTGTAAGAAGTACTTTCTAGGAGGTGAATATGTGAAAAAATTGGTGTGGAGGTAGCTGGTGGAGATTTAATCATGGGGCTATTTCATTTCTTTTCTTGCACTGCGTGTTTCATCACATTTTCTCTGGGGAATGTGAGCTGTGCCTAATTATACCAGCAATGTAGTTGCTCCTAAATGGAAACTGGAAACTACTTTCTTCAGGCAATACTTGCTATGAATTCTTGAGAATTTTTTTCATTTCCTCCAGGACATGTAAAGCACTTAACAATGCAGGGTCACATCATTTTCCTAACCCAGAGAAACCCACTTTTGAGGCTTGATGTTTACTTCACAGTGTGTCCAATGTGACCTTGCAACACCCCATCCCGTCCCCAAGACGGTGATTTCCCATGGCACCCCAACCCCCACTATCTAGTTGTAGGATCATTTAGGGGCTAGGACCATGAAGACCTTATGCCTCTGTGCTCTCCCCCAGCCATATATCACCTTTCCCTCTGTCCTGGAAGCACAATTATGGTGGGAATAAATTTACAGCAGGCCCATGCAAGCAGCAGTTTCTCACAAAAATGAATACAGCTGTAGTGGTTTCTGGAGAGGACCACTGCCAGCAGACCTCTTGTTCCTCTTGCCCTCAGTTGATGGCAGTCCGTGCCGGTGGAGCACTCTACAGCTATGACTTCTTCATAGGTCCATGTGGGGCAGCTAAGGGAAACCACATTCACAGTTTAGGAAATGAATGAGGTTTTAGCCTGGAAGCCATGCTGAGCAGAAAAGATCTTTCACTGAGCTATTAAGGAGTGTCTGTGCACTATATGAGCCATGTACTGATGCCTTTAATGTATATTGAGAGTTTGGCAGGCCTTTTTAGTTTGCTTTATTATGTTTTTTAGAGTTTGACTAGGAATTGTTGTAGATACTGCCTTGGGAACACCCTTTTCCCACGCATATAGAATCTAATTCCATAGGCTGTGCTCTAGCTACCCTGGTGTGAGAGTGGATTGCCCATGACAAAACTCATCCTCCAAAATGTCACTTACTTATCTCCAGTTCTGAAATGGAGACTCATATCCTCTCCCCATGAGACTGCCATCATAACACTTACAGGCAACAGCCCATGCTGGGTTAAGACAGAAAAAGATAACTCTTATTTTCCTCCTACATCTGGAATGTTTCATGCCTGTGACAATTTTGAGTTCCCTGAATTCAGCTGGTGAGATTGATAATGGTGCTGCCCAATGCTAACTGAAGTGTTGTGGGTGGAATGGGTCAGAGAGATTTACTCTCCTCCCACACACAAAGTACAGAAGGAAAACAACATTGGCTAATCTGTTTTCCTACATGTGGAGGGCACAGCGAAGCAGAAATCAGTGGCTTTACCTATGTAAGAAAAACAACCCCCCTGAAGCAGACTCTGAATGAAGCAGTTTTCAAAAACAAAACCAAGAACTGTTTTTTCTGCATGTAACTCCGTCTGATTGCCATGAGAACAGCCCCAGCGTAACTGTGTGATTGGAAGGTCTTTTACCATAGTGATAGGAATAGGATCACTTTTTGAAAATTTCCCAATTAATTTCATCAAATTATGTGTGATTCAGCTGATACCTGCACTATCTTTAGTATCTTCATGGCTATCAAGTTGTCTCTATTGCTGTCCTTCTTCTGTTACATATAAAAAGATAGTGAGAAACCTATGATGGTGAATAATGTTAATGACATTTCTGACAAAAAAACCTGCTTAAAATCCCAGTTAAATCCTTCTGACAGTGATATTCAGAGAGCTGGTAAGCTGGAAAACATCAAAGAGTTAATACGTTTCTGTAATATATTTAAAATATCAAAATCCTCAATGTTAAGGACTACAGGTTGTCTGTAGCAACAGAAATCATTCACAGCAAGGTCCCAAGCATGTTGTGTCTGCTATTACTTGGCAAATAATAGATATGCTTAGCTAATTCCTAATATCTTTCAATCCTACATTCACGGTAAAACCAATTACTCGTGGCAATGCGCATAAAATATTTTCAAACTACTACTCTGAGTTTCTCAATGATACAAGCATACTTCATCTACCTGTAAGCCTGTCTTGAATATTAGGGTTTAAAAGGTCCAAAATGTTCTTTCCCTTTGACCATCTTCATTTTCTTGCCTTTATTTCCTACAGCTGCTGTACTGTGTTTTTGCTCAGCTTGCTTAGAGTTGTGGTTATTGAGGAAGCAATGTAATACATGAGCAATTCAGCAAAAACTTGCTACAGGCAATACTAATCCTTCTAGGCTTGGAGTTAGCACAGGAACGGAGGGTGCTGGAAGTTCCTTGCCCTGCTTGCTGCAAAGTGTGGAGCACAACTTCAGAAAAGAATGAAATAAATGTTCACTGCAGTGATTTTAAGAAATTGATCTTTATTCATCAGTTCAAAGCACTGAGCAGTCAGTCTGGGTAAAGCATAAGGAAAGGAGGATGTATCAGCTCCTCTGTTTTTAGTTTAAGCTTTGGCAGTTGTTAGAATTTGGTGAATTTAATAAATAAATGTATCGCAGGGTGTAAGTTTCTACATTACTGTAGGATTTTGAGTTAGTTGAGAACTGGAATATAGGGGTTTGATTAATTCAGAGAAAGTATAGAAAATATATATATGCTGAAAGAGTAGATCACATGAAGAGCACTTCTGATGGGAAGTCCGCACAGCAGGGCGGCTTTGCACGAGTACCACGTCTTGACTCACCCCACAGCACTGCAGTACATGCCCATTAACCACACTACGCTGAAACAACGGAGCCTTCTCCTTGGTGGGCAGGAGGGTAAAAACCTCTGAGAGAGGGCAGCAGTCACTATCGCCCTGCAAGGTAACCTCTGTGCCACTTCGGAGGCAGAACCCTACAGCTGTGGGCACACGTCCATGAGCCGTGGGCACGTGTTCATGGAGCAAATAGCTGGAGCAAATCTGAGAAGCTGCTTTTCTCTTGTGGCTGCTTGGTGAGAGTTACCACCTTGTGCTAGCATGGCTGTTGGTGTGAGCACTGCTTCCGAAAAAGCAAAATCATCATGTATTTAGGCTGGTCTAAAGAGGCACTTGGAGCTGCTCTGACTGACTCCAGTTTCAATGGGCTCAGTCATGCTTTCTTGACTTTTGCTGTTCTCCACTCTTGAAGGTAGCTGCTCAGGGAGTGCCTCAGGTGTTTAACAAATATTAATCACTAAAACAAAGTCTTCAGTTTGTTACCTACTAGTGTCAGCCAGAATTTTAAAATTGTTTCAATCAAGTAAGATTTTCTGCAGTTGTTTGCACCTTAAGGTGCTGTGCAAATGGAATCCAAATGTCATGGCTGAAGGGCATTTGTGTTGATATTGCCTGTTCCAGTACTCCGGGCTTCTTGCATTTTCAAGGCTTCACACTTCTTTCCCTAAGTTACTTTTCTTCATCGGCGGTTTGGCTTCTAGACCCCACCACAACTTTGATACTTTCCTCTTTTAACTGACCCACGTATCAGAATACTCCGTGCACGATGGTTTTGAGTAAGAGTATATTCCTGTCATCTATTTCCTTGCATATCCTGAATTTTCTTCTCTCCAAGCTCCTGTTGGAAGATGAAGGCCAGATAAACCAACTACCACTGTTGTTCTCACAGAGGAATCCATTCCTGGCCAATACTGCAACTTGGTTGTGGCTGTAGCACTGTTACGTGAGCTTTGCTTGTGCCCAAAGGTCTGAGTGATTAGCACTAACATGACTGGTATTTGAATTCAGCAGTGCACTTGGTTATAGTCTCTATGCACAGATATTTCTGCTTCGTGTCATTAATAACCAGAAATTGTGTCTAATAAGGTTACACTTATGTGTACATTATACGGAAAATGGCATTTAAAAAACAAGCTATGCCTTGTCTTAAAGGTCAAAGTTGTAATCAGATTACCTTCTGCATATTAAGAAAAGCAAAAAATTAATGTAAAAATGTATGAGATGAATAGTAAAAGCATGTGTGTGAATAATAATTTGAAGCAGTATTAATGAAAACTGTGCCTCTGTGGTGAACTACACGGTATCTGAATGGTAACGTGATTCACACAGAATTGACCACGACCGTGAGGGGGTGTAAGGCAGTGTACGACTTTACTCCAGACTTTGAAAATGCTAGCACGAGTACTTCTTTGTACAAACTTCAGCAAGCCCACTCTGACGAGCTGCAGGTGCAACACCTAAGGCCATGGCCCAGCAGCATGCCCAGCATGTGGCATCATCATGCTTGCTTACAGGAACCCCACTGAGTTTTCAGCTCTACTGCATCCTTCCAGCTTACCACAGTGCAACATAAGAGGCACGGTGCTGTTGCTGCACTGCTTTGCTAGAGGTCCGCTCCTCTTGCTCCAAAGACTTTTGACCCTCCAAAATGTTGGGGGCTTTCTGAGCCCAACCTGTGGGTCCCACGCAGTTGAGCTACAGTTGGTCACCGGCCCCCAGACCATTCCCCAGGGCTGCTGGGATGCCCTGACTTTGCTTGGCCCGACTCTGGGCTGCCGTTAT
Source organism: Ciconia boyciana (assembly GCF_034638445.1). NCBI lineage: Eukaryota > Metazoa > Chordata > Aves > Ciconiiformes > Ciconiidae > Ciconia > Ciconia boyciana. The sequence goes on along the minus strand of NC_132935.1, from coordinate 119,776,683 downwards.
GCTCCAGATTCTTGCTTCTGGTCATTGGTTCAGTCTCCCACTTTTTGGCTCTGCGTGCTGCTCCTGCCTCTGAACCCCTTAGCTTCAACCTGCTTCTCTGTTCCCGATCTTGCTTGATCTCTGACTGCATCCTTCACTACTGGCTTCCTGGCCGTACCATGCCCCTGACCAGACTCTTGGGAGTCGAGTAAGTTTTTCAGATGGGAGACCTGGAAGATGGAAGGACTTGTTCCTTTGGTGCAGATAGGTTTTCTCAACCTCATCATGACTTGTTGCAGTGATTCATTTTGGATGTGAGTAATTCACAAAGTTAAAAGGAGCAAACAAAAAGTTCAGGTAGCCACTGCAACTAAAATGAGTGATTTCTCTTAGGGTGAAGTACATCAGAGAAGAACGGGACTGAATATAGCCTGTACTGTCAGGGAAGATAGAGACTCAGAGACATACAGGTATTCACAAGGCACATCTGTGTTTGTTCTACAGAGTTGGGGATTTGCTTTAACAGCTGTGTGATTTACCATGTAATCACACTGTCTAATAATGCTATCAAATACTGTCCTGTGCGATGAGCAGAAGTGACTCACTGGCAAGTTAAATAGCAGAAAGGGAATGAAAATGTGCATTCACCAGCCATCCCATTAATGCACAGTGCCATAAAGCACCATTAACATCTCAGTACATACAGGCTAAATAGACTTACCCAAATCGGTCTTACTACCTCAGTATGTGTGTGCTTTAGCCTGCTGGCCATGGGAGTGCCCCACATGTGGCTGTGCTGTGTGCCATCCACCCCACAGCCCTTGCATACCTATCTGTGATCACCAGTGGCATCCCGTTTCCAAGACAGCAAGAACAGTTATGCCAATAAGCCAGTGTCCAGAAAGTATCACCTATTTGTCTTTAAAGACGCGCTTTTTAACTGGTTATAGTGAGTTAGGAAATGATAGATGTTTTAAGTGTGTTACAGTGCTATTAGCCTACCAGGGAAGATGTTAAAAGTGGCCATAAGTAATTTGTTATGCAGTCTCCTAGCTTCTAGAACAATCCACACCTAACATTTATTTCCTTAATAAAACGTCCTTTCTTCTTTGGTTGATTCTTTGTAACACAGCAAGAATCAGATCCTCTGCGTGATCAATAAATAATAAGGAATTGATTCGCTTGTAACCACTCTGGCCCTGATGCTGCAACCCCAGTGGTTTCAGCATCGTTTCTCTGGATTTACACTTGGGAATATGAGGTCAAGACCTTGTCTTGTCTGGCAAGTAAGAGAAGGCTCTTCCAAAGGTAAAATAAAGTGCCCCTGGCTGTCCCTAGCAATTGCGAAGAAGCTGGGGTACAAACTGGCCCGGCAGACTGGACTTAGCCAGCCCGGCGCTGGCCATGAAATCCAGAGGAGAGGAGGCTGGTGGGGTCCTGCAGCCAGCTATCCGTTATCCACCCACCGCAGGAGCTGGCTGACAAGACAATCTCCATCCACAGGCTGAAGAAGGACTGGTGACAGTATGAAATTAGTCCGAGGTGCAGACAAACCAAGTGACTCTCCATGGCTGAGCTATAAATTAGTCTCTGCAGCCTGCCACCGTAACCTGCCTGCTGATAGCTTATAAATAAGTCAGCTGTAGAGCAGGGTTAATATTTACCTACATGTCTCAGACGGGTGGCATTCTGAAGATGGAAAGTGTTACAGAAGCGCTAGAGTAAGTCATCATTAAGCCTTTACGCTGGCATATTTACTCACCTCTAATGGCTTACAGAGGTGCAGAAATACAATTAAACTAGAAGGTATCTATAGCTGCTTGCCTCCTGATAACACCTCATCTTCTCATGTATTGATTTAATGCCTGTGCTGGTGGTGTAACATATGTTTACCATGTTTTACAAGTACCAGTGTGCTGACCTGATTTCTGTGTACTGACCCTGCCTGTTTCTTTGTTCCTTTGGTTGGTATTTATTTATTGTATCTGATAAAACATACAGGAGCTTGCCAGAGTCTCAAAGGCAGGGTGGCTTATCCATGGCTCAACATTCAGAGTGTTTCTGTAAGTAAAATGTGCTGTGGGATTGGACTTTCTGGGCAGTAAAAGTATCCTTCATTATACTTCATCAAGAGATCATTAAAATCAACCTTTAGCCCTTTTGAGTTCTGTGGTTTAGAACAGAGATGAGCACAGCACAGTCATTTCCATTTTCTCTGGCTGGAGAGATTTTTTCTTTCCTCATGATACAGCTGTTGCAATTTGCTTTTTTCTTTAAAGACAATAATAATGTACCAATATGCACCCTTATTACTGTTTGCCATTACAAGCATCCCTGCATTTTTGTTACAGGTGCTATCAAAGGAAAAGAAACAAGGAGCAGATACGTGTGTCTGTGTGTCTGTGTGTGTGTGTATGTCAGCTCACTGCAAGGAAGAAAATTTTGCTGCTGGCCTTTTGCATGGGTAATATTGGAATAAAGAATTACGTAAGAAGGAAAAGGAGTGTCAGTGGCACAAAAATCATTATGGTGAAGGGAAGGTATTATTTTGAGTGATGCAGTCATTTAATTTATTAACCTCTGACAACCTAAGCTATAATTTTGCTTCGATTATATGAAACCTGGTCATCACACTCTAATTCTCCACATGTTCAAAACCATGATGCTGCACAGACATCTGTGCCACGCCGTCAGCTTGGACTGCAAGAGAAAACCTGTCTTTCACAAAGGTGACGTTCCCTCTTCCTTTCTTCCCCTTGTCCTTCTGAAAAGATGCATAGGGAGCACGACCCAGAGCCAATTCCCAGCATGTGACAGCAGGAAACAGGGACATTTATATTCTGCATAAACATGCAGTCTTTCTAACGTGGCCATTAGCGCTCACAGTGATGTGCTACAACTGCTAAATATGGGCTTGTGGTCACAGCGCTAATTGGATGGAGCAGTTCAGCCTGCTCCTGGGTCTGCTCTTTATCTTAGCAAACTAGGATAAGCAGGGTTAGCAGCCCCTGGCACCTAGTCCTGCATACACGGTGGACTTGCAAACTTTAATGTTTAGGGCTGTGAGAGCAAGAACCAGTTTGGAAGCGCTGGGTGCAAGAAGTAGGTTTGCATTGCTTTGGATGAAAAGCATGAGGTGTTGTGAAAGCACTGTTTTAGATGTCTATTTTAGGATGAGATGATCTGTGTTCTGTAAGTGAATATTTCTTTCCACTGTTATGTATGAAGCCTAGATGGGGTATTTACACAGGAGATGTCTACATTTGCTTAAATGAATCCCACCCCTAAAGCCAAACCTAAATTTTGCCATGTGTAATTTAAGCACATTATTCCCTGTCCTTCTCACACCCTGCCTCCCCCAAACAAATAGTCCCTTCTTGAAGTATTTGAAGACACTTCCTACATCACTCCTCCATGCTCTCTTCTTTGGCTAAACAACCACACATCCTTCCATTTCTCCTTGCAGGTCTTATTTTCTAGACTTTCAGACTAGAAAGACTTTCAGACTTTCTAGACTTTGTGTCATCAGGGCTCTCTTCAGCAGGCTGGCCTTCCCGAGGCAGTCCATCCTTGGGCATAACATACCTACACAACTTGCACTTAGCAGACTTCTGCCTCTGTAGGCTTCCTGCAGGGCTGCGCTCACCTTGGTACAACAGATGACCTTGCCACTCTCCCTACCTTGTAGCCACTGCTGGTGTTGGAGTATCCAAGCGAATCGCTCGATCTTGACTGCCAAAGGCCTCCTCTCTCTCTTTTCATGCTATTTAATTTAATATAATTCTAGGAAGACTAGAATAGGAATAGAATATAATAGGAATTATATGCTATGAAGAATAAATCTCCTGCTATAAACTCCGGGTGGAATTCAGAAGCACGCTCCATGGAAATATGTCTTTTGACAATGACAGCAGGTTCATTATCAAACCCCTAAAGATGCAGAATGTTGTGTTTTCTCAGCATCTGACAAAACTGATGACCTCTATCTTGAATGTCCAAATTGTATCTTTTCTGTTCTAAAATAGCCTGCAACAAAGCAATAGAAAATAATTTATTTGGTAGGTCCAGTTTCATGCTATATTCAATTCTAGCGTTTCCTGAAGAGTCTTCAGCTAATAGTATCTTAAATTTATATGGATTACTTAAAAAGAAAGGAGCTGGGAACAATGGATGCCCTATCTGAGTGAAGTCAGGCAAACATCTAATTACTGGGCTGCAGATTTTCAGATAGCTGTTGTTAGACCCATGAAGACATTGAAAAGTCATCCCCTCCTCTAACAAACTTCACTGGTAGGGGCAGGAGCCTTGTCTGAACCTTGGAAATAGCACATATAATACCTTTGTTAAACTAGTTTCCATGGTAACAATTTCATGTCATTGAACATCATTAAAGACTATAAGAAATACGAACTTTTCAGTTAGCTTGTCTTTAGGGTTTTATTGACCTCCCTTTCTGAATAACTGCTCTCCTGGGAGATGAGACTCAGGGCAAAACAAGGGATGCAGGAGGTGGGCTGCTTTGCTGTCCTGTTATTAGCAACCCTTTCCTTTGATTTTCAGCTCAGGATTTCAGAACAAACTCTGTAAATATGAGTAGGCATGGAAACGTGGCACAGATATTTCTGTCTCTAACACAAAAATAAGGCAACTAAAGATGACTGCAGTTAAGTAGCTTGTCCAGAGGGGAAAAAAAGGGAAGCATGAGGAAGCTGAGCGAGAAATTACATGCTGTGGTGACTTGACTCCCCCATTTAGCATCCTTGCCAGAACGCTGTTGTTCCACTTCATGTTAAAGCTGGATAAAACCACTGTCAGGCTCCTTCGCCACTGGCCCCTCTGGCACAGCAGAAAAGATTAAAACCCTGGCAAATCTCAACCTACGTGAGTAGCTTAGCTCTTCTTACGGGAAGCTCTAGCAGTAAAAAGGAGTGAGATGCAGTAGCAGGAAAATTCAGCAGTTGCCTGTGATTTTCTCTGTGCACTGGGGTTTTTTTAGCTTACATAATTAACATTTGTTTTCTTACCCAATGATTTTTCGTGTACTACACTCTCCTCTCATGGGCAACGTTTGTCACTTCTCCTGCTAGGGCAGGATGGCAGCCCCAGAAATGGGAGCAAACCACGTCTCGACTCTGGCTCTAGAATCACACTGGCTTCTACGTAAGGCTTTTCCAGCAGGCTGGAAGTGTCCTATGGCATGTCACCTGTAGGGACTTCCACAGCACTGAGGAAAGACCCTTGAAAACTACTGCTGAGAAAGGAAGTCAGTAAGAAGTACCCTGCGGCCATGCTGCAGTGGTTTTCCAGGCACTGGGCCTGGCTGAAAGAATTCATGGATGCCTTCTCCTCTACATGACACAGCTGCAGCAAGCTGCGAAATGGTCCTGCAGAGAGGGAGAAGGACTGGGGAAAAAATGTCTGTGCTTTTTTGGGTCAGAACCAAACCCACAGAACAAAATACTTTGCATTTTGGGAAATGCAGATATGACTGCAGGCAGCCCCTGTTACTCCAGTGTGTTAGGTTGGGGTGTCAACTATATCCAGAGGGTGCAGAACATAGATTTCAAAAGACAAATGGTTCACCAGCTGAGATATGTTTTCAAGATGCTACCATCCTATGACAAATAGCAAATTGCCTACTACTGCCAGCAGGATGCCTGCACAGAAGTCAAAGGAAGGATAAGGGTTTCATTTTTTCCTGGTGGAAAGCTGTTTGAGGGGAGAATCAAATAATGCACTGTAGGATTATAATACAATAAAGAGACATCCATTTTGGACAAACCCACAATCAAACATTGTTTTTCACAACAAAAGAAGCAGCTGTGAAACTGTGTTTCAGGTTAAATGAAATAATTTATAGAGCATTTCACAGAGGTCTTCATCAGCTTCCGCTGCAGCCTGAGCAGGAGGAGGTGGAACACAGCTGGGAGGGAACAAGAGGAAAGGTGACATTGCTGTTTCTTTAAAAATTTCCAAAATTATTTATAGCCAGGTACAGCATCACGCTTTTTGTTCTGGGTACTGAAGACTGACATGGGCATGATATTTCTTCCCCCTTCCCAAAGAAGCCTAGCATTTGGGGGATGCACCCTAGATGTAGGAGGGCAAAGATGGACTTCCTCATCTCCAAGGTGAATGCTGTAGCTCAAAAATACATTTCTTTAAAAACACACTCAAATGCTTGAAATTACACTGAGCCAGCAACTCTGTAACCTGGTGGTGACAGGCTCAGTGGGTGAAGGGCAGGAGGGTTCCAGTTTCTAACTCATTGCGCATTAAGATGTGGATTTTCCCACGCCATTGCCCAATCTAGTGAAGGGACTGACACCACCACCAAGTGTTTTCCTCTGCTTTCTTTAGCTTTACAATGCTACAGCAGAATGAAGCACCAAATACTCAAAGGCAAATGATCTGACATTTTCAAAATATTTGTTTCTGCCCGAACTATTCAATAAATTCAACATGAAACTTGAATGAGTGTAGTGGCTCCTAAAATGTCTCTCACTGACAAAAAAATTATTTGCTACAAAAATTGATTTAGGTACGCACTAGGATTGAATGAGGCATGAAAAGTCTGTTACATTATCATTCTGGAATTGGAATTTCTCCAAAAAAAGAAATTTAAAGAATAATTCAGCATTACGTGTTAATTTTTACAAATAAAATTCTACCCGCAGGGCTGAAATACAGGGGCTTTGAAATAAGGGAAACCTCAACCACAATCCCACTTCCAGCAGTTCCCCCGGTTATCGCACTGCTTTGGGTGGTCCAAGGCTCCTTCCCTGGCTGCGTCTGCCTGATGGAGCTGTGCGGAGCTGCACGCAGCAGGGGTCCAGGGGGTCCTGGCTTGGAGACAGGCTCCTTTACTGGCTGCAACACTGCTTGCCCAGAAGCTGGTTGGCTGAGCTGACAGAAAACCAGCATGAAATAATATGCTTAAAACTTTTGATTTCAATTATCAAAACATTTTTCATCTGACTTTTTTCCAATGGCCTTTTAAAATGAATTCAGCCTTCTTGGCACATTTATTATCAGTGAGAAAACATCCTTACCTTTAAGCCTACCCATGATCTTTTCCTTTCCTTTTTTGCTTTCTCTGCTTCACTCTCTCTTTCAAACCTTAGCAGCCCTCCTATCTTTCTCCTTCTCTTGCAGTAAATCCCAAATCTGAAGAGAAATGTGCCTCATTCTGTTGGTACAACTAGGGACCCTACCATTTACATGGGCATGAACTGCGGTGTCATTCAACGCTAACACTCATTTCAGATGAAAAAGTGATGCAAAGGAGAAGGGGGTGGGCAGACCTTTCTGCGTTGCTATTTCAAATGATGTACATTGTGTTGGATGCATTTTCTTTCTCTTTAAACATTCAGTGTCTTTGCTTAGTCCTAAAGATTACTGTCCAAACCTCCTTTCTACTTTGAGGAAATTAAAAGCTGTGACTAAGGCTCGCCTCTATCAACATCTCAAATCATTCTTTAATGAAGGGAACAAGGATCTTGTCTCTTTGTTTTCACACAGGCTTCAGTTCAAAGCAGCTTGCTTGAGGATAGCATTTAATTGACCTCACTGATGGAGCACTTCCAGGATGCCTCTTGCCTAGCAACAACCACCAGGTAGGGAAGCTTTAATAACTGCTGGGATTTAGAAACCAGAGAATGCTACTGTGCAGCAATGGTGGCTTCTGAGCAGCCCAAAAGTGAGCCATCAGTGCAGGCTGGCTCCCTTAATACAACCTTAGACCAGGGCAGCTGGCTTGTAGGTCATGAGCCCTTGCATTTCGCTGGCTACCCAGGCACAGCTCCGTTCCCAGGCCCTAGCAGCAGGACGGTCCCCGTGCAGGGGTGCATTGCTGGCCGAGTGCAAGACGGCTGCTGCAAACATCAAGAGGTTGCCCCCGGATCTCATGGCATGCTCAGCCCTGCTCTGTCCTGCAAGCTGCAAGGATACATGCAAGGATAAGGTAGTTATCCTTTGCCAGTGAGCCACTGCCGGGGCTCCTTGGCTCTCTGAGGGATGTGGTACAGGTGTTGTGGCTTTCAGCTTTGTACAGACAACTTGTAGGTCAGGCTGGCTACTTTGCCCAAATGGCTTGCAGAGCAGTACGTGGGAGCTTGAAACTTCAGGTGGTAACCAGAACTGTGCCTCTTTGGTAAATAAGCAACCATTACCTGGCCAGGGTTCATTTTATCCTATAAGGTATGTGAAGTGACAGACCAATCAAAGCAAAAAACAAATGGAAAAAAGGGACTGGCGCTCAAATTAAGTGTATCCAAACCATTTTGACAGAGAGCTTTTCTCTGCATCTTCAGTTCCTAACAAAAGAGAGGATTTCCAAAGCCAGCTAACAGACGGGGTCTTCATCCTACTAAGCCAATGTTGGGGTCAAGTCCTTTGTCTTTTAAATATAGAGCACTTTGGGAAATGGAGCTGACAAAGAGAATATAAGAGAACAGTCAATATTTCCATTTATCCCCATTCCAGGTACAGGGGTTTTTTGGGGTTTGCAAAGAACTGTGCTACAAAGAGCCTGTGCTAATACCTAAGCATTCCTGACATTTGTCTCCCTGCTTTCAGAAATGTCCTTCTGCTAATTTTCAGTAGTCCTTTATTACTCATTTTTGACTGCTTTGGATTTTTGTGTTATATATATGTGTGTGTCTTTGTGTCTGTATGTATATATAGCTCATACACCATTCTGATGGACTTTGCAGTCTAATCCCCCTGCTACATTTTCTTCCCCCAAATCCATTGCTTTTCTTGTAAATCCTCTAACCAGCCATGATACCTGACACTGTAACCAGAGACAAGAAGCAAATCTGATAGTTACTGCTGTACTCCTAGTCCTCCTCTTCCCCGAGCATCAGCATCCACAGCCGCACAAGGGGATGCCATGTGAGAGGCAAATAGAGCCAAGCCTTGCTAGCTGCTGCTGCTCGAGAGGATGTGATGCAGATCCTCATCCAGAAGGACTGAACTGATCTTTTGGGATGGGCTAAACAGGGGAAAAGAGGATTATTCGGACAGGGATTGATAAAGCCAGGGAGTTCCCTCAGGTGCTGAAGTATCTCACTTGGACTCTGTTAGCTTCCCTTGCTCTTTTCCAGCTCATACCTTGTCACAAAATCTGTTTAGGCCAGGAATCTGCCCGTTTCTTCCCTGCTGCAATCAAAGTCTTAGACTATACATGTCTCAGGGCCAAGACTTGGTTCATGTTGTTGGTCAAGCACCATTCATGCCTGCACTATTGGACCAGAAAAATAACTGCACTGGGTATCCGCTTTAGAGTTGAAGCCACTATCTCCAAGAACAGGGAGGCATGCTGCAAATTCTCCTTGTCTGTTGAGGAGTCCCATCCCATGGCTCGCTGAACCTGTCTGGTCTTGGTCACTGGGGCCTTGCTAAGCCCCAGCACAGTTTGTTTTGTGGTGTCTCAGATCGGGATAATCCTATGGGGAAAAATGAAACCCTGAGTCTCTACTGTCTTGCTCTGTGGCTATATCCTGACCTGTGTGAAACTAGTAGAGGTAACAGTCTTCTGGTCTGCACTCATTTGGTCAATGCTCTCTTGGTGGAGCAGTGCTTTGGTGTTGGTACCAACCTGAAAGGGAGAAGGCAGAGATCGCTGTACATGTCTTAATCTCTGGTGTGCAGAAAACATTTTCCAGCTTCTTCTGCTTTTCTTTCCTGTGCTTTTGTCCAGGAATATATCTCCATGGGCTTTTACAGCCTCACGTAACTGAGCTCAGCCCATGCTCTGAGAGTCAGCTCTGAGGTGGAAGATGGAGAGCTGCAATCTGCATGGAGCTGAGTCCAATGCAGAAGCACCGTCCTACAAGGGGCTGTAGCTAGCGCAGGTCCAACACTGCCCTAACCTGGCTGTATTATTTCTGCCTGGCTCAGAGCACTACCAAGGCAAGCTAACATTTCCCTGCAAAAAAAGCATGTAATCTTATCACTGGTTTGTTAGTCCAAGCCTCTTATAGAAACATGTTTTTCAGACATGTCTAGCTCAAATCTGGAGTAGCTGGCCATGAGATTTCAGGGGGAATTACGTTTTCCTTGGAAGCATGTTCCTCTTAACTTTACTTTGAGGCAAAAACAGAGGAGCAGATTTTAATCTCTGCTGCCTGAGAGGGAGTTTGCAGCAACATTATGGACAGCAGTGGGGTTATTCTCCATTTATACCAGCTGAGAGTTGAATCTGGCCTGCAGTCAAGCCAGTAGGTCTTGTGGGATCTTATCTATGCTGTTTTTAAAACTTGTTTCTTAAGGAAAACAAAGTCAGTTCCTTTAATATGAAGTTTGTAATGTTTGCAGTGATCCAGCTACCCAAAAACAACTCCCCCCCGAAGTAAAACTCCATTAGAAAGGCAGCAAACAAGAGACTTTACCTGGTGTCTTGCTGCTTTATGAGAAGGACCAGCCCTATTTTCTTCAGGAGAAGGCACAGAGGCTATAGTGCGTGTGTACCTCGCCAAGAAGGGATGGCTGAAAGGCAGGCTGGACTTGGGCTGGGGGCTTCAATCCCCACTCTCACACGGGCTGCCTGGTCGAACTCGAGCATCGCTTTGCTTCCGTTCCCCGTCTGCCAGATGGGATTATTGCTCTGCTCAGGCACTACAGAGATGGGGGCTGGGCAAGAGCCTGTAGCAAGAGGAAGGCTCTCTGATCTTGCAGCTCCCGACATCTGTGCCTACGCTGGTAACAAAAAGGCCACTGGTGTAGGTGGCTTTTTGATGTGGAAACTGCGATGAGACCTGAAACGAACTGAGACCACCTGCTTCTTTGTCATAACGAAAGCAACTGAACAAAGAGTAGAGCCTGTTTATTTCTGACAGGTTTGATCTGTGAACATGAATCCTGGTTCTCTGGGGGGTTAGGGTTATCACTTTCCATTAATGTTCATGCTGCTCCCCAATAATACCTTCCATTGTCTCCTTCCCTCCCCTTCCTCCTCAATTCCCTATTTCCCTTCCACTGCTCCTGCTTTTCTTTTCTTCCATCCTTCAGTTCACTGAGTTTTTTTACAGCAAGGCTAACTGGTAATATCACAGCCTTTTTTCACAAACTGCGATTCCTGCTCTGTGCTCACATTTTAACCCAAATTTATTTTTTCCATCCCACCTCTAGGTGGTTGAAATAAGCAGAATGCATAAACACACGGAGGAGCACGTTTCTAATGGGCAGGGAGATTAAGGAAAATCAATAGCCCTGAGACTCCCAGGGGTACTGGGAGCCTGTACCCGCTCCTTTCCCCCAGCACTGCAGGTACCAAGCTGCCTGCTCTCTAATCCAGCAACTGGGCTTACACTGGTGTGGTGGTGGCTATATTCACACTGTAATCAACATCCACCTCCTGGCTATATTTTAAATTGGATTAGGGTGTGAGTTTCCTTCTCACTTTACAGTCAACATGAGCAAATGCTTTGTTTACCAAAGCAATCTGAGCGATGCATAACGGAAAGCACTGGATCTATCCGGAACAATTATAACGGTGGAATAGGTGCATTACAATAACGGGAAATCTATTCTGCTAAAAGCTTCCTTCAGGATCATTATCTAGAGACCTGCTAACCTGTAATTGTTCCCTCAGCACAAGCACCGTCTTCAGAAAAAAATAAAGACCATAGCGGTCTGGTTCAGGGTACGAACAGTCATGCTTGGTGGTGCTCTGACAAATGCAACTCCCCATGTGAGTGCAATGCTTCCCTCCCCGAGATGAGAAAATGCAAACTAAGCACTTTGCACAGGGATTCCTTACTAGTGCAAATCCTTCTTGTTTAAAAACATCAGGGGAAAGATTACCTCTGTGTCCAATAGCCTCTTTGTTTTCTTTTTACCTAAACAGAAGAGTTTTATCTAAATCAATCCCAAATGTACATTTCCAAAGAGTGAGAGACTGATGTCTATGTATAAATCAATGGTATCCATTTGTACAAAGCAGAGTATTTACTGTGGTATTTTCATAAGATTGTTAAAAAAAAAGTTGCTTGCTTTCTTCTCAAGGATGTTTACTCATTTTATACATGGACAAGAAGCATCTCTGGTATTTCAAGTGAATTTTTCCTGAGCTCATCAAATGGTTCCCCTATAATCCCAACTTTTATAATGTTTATAGGTTTTTTTATTCATCTGACCGGTCTTCATATTTAGAGAATAATTTATGTCAACACACTTTATCCTCGAACTTCTTCACAAACTTGTTGCTATGGCTGTTGTCACGTGCATGGCAGACCAGACCCGTTCAGCCTAGGAGCAGGCATGGCTCGGTGTGAGTAGGGGACGGACTGAGCCCGAGCTTTGTCTCCAGCTGGCTGGAGACTCTGCCTTGGGCTCAGTCTAACCTACCTAGGTTAGCACAGAGGTCACTCCTAGTCTGTCTCAGCTGCCAAGTGGACCGTTAAAACAATTGATACCTGAATATTATCACAGAAACCTCCTTTAGTTTGTTTACTTAAACAAGCATTAAGCCTTTCTCAACAGAGTTTTGGCACTCACGACAACAAATGCAAATATAATAATGAGCCAAAATGCAATAAAATGGACAAATAACAGCAGGACAGTCAGACTTGCAAAGGAGATGATGAAGAGCCTCGCAAGGCTGTCCTACTTAGCTCCCATGATTAATCCCAGGAGGCACCTCGGTTAAATTGGATGCCCTTGGAAAGGCAGCACTTAGTGAATAACAGTTGGAGGAAGTGGAATCAGAGGGGAAATGCTTTATCAAGAGGATGTTTGAGTGTGTTAGAAATAGAAGGGAAAACAAAGGCTGGGCAGGTGAGTAATATCTGTAGCGAAGCAAAAATCTGCAGAGAATGAAAGACAGGGATGAAGCCAGGAGAGAGCTCTGCACTGGTGGGGAAGGAGAAGCTGAAGTCAGGGCAAGAGCTCAGCACCCCGCGGCCCTTGCTTAAAATCCTGGCTCGAACACAAAGTGCCTGCGTGCCACTGAGCTGGTCCTTTTGGGCAGTGGATTGCACTAACCATGGCAACCCACGAATCGGGGCTAAAATCATCACTCTCTCTTTACATGTCTGCCTGCCAGCGTAGCACCTCCTGGTGTACTGCTCCTCTGCTAGAACCTGTTCCAGATGTCCTCAAGCCTACACCTGTAAATCAATAAAATTAAAATAATTTTGTAGCTTTCCTGGCTCTTTCAGAGTAGCAAAGCCTCCCACCACATCAGTAACACCCAGCATTCACAACAGGGTGATACACGGCACTGCTCTGGGCATGCTTTTGAGGAGAAGCTCCTCGGGCAAAGACTTTTTTGGTGTGCGGAGGGAGGGCTTTCTCCATCCACAGGACCTGTAGATTTCACACTAAAATAGTTTTTTGGTGGTATAGTTTTGGGATTACATTATATTATATTGGTTGTATTATCATTGCATTATTGTATTATATTGGAGTTTATACATTTTTTTAGTAACATTAAGCATCTAACTGATTTAAAAGCACACTTGAAACTCTCACAGAGAACAAGAGTTAATGGTAGTAATTATGCTTCAGCTTTTAGGAAACCCTAACCCTTAGGTTTCGAGACACTGTTGCTGCTGTGACATTCCCAGGAGCTTTGTGCCATGATGAGAAGGGATTTTATTGAGGACTGATACAACACTAAAGAGCTACTCTTTCTTGAAGACAGCAGAGACCTTGGGAAGGTGGGTACCCTTCTCCCTCTGATGAAGGCTGCATGCTGCTGCTCAAAAAATGCTGATTTTCCAAGCAAAGTAACCATCTGCTAAAAGGAGCCAGGATTAGATCAATCTGCTACTGAAGTCAAAAGAAAAGCTCGCATTAAAGCAGGTCGTTGTGGTCTGGCCACACAGTACAAGGAAAGTAATTTTTATTTCTCATTACTGCTGTGGACTGGCTAAAGAAGCTCTTAAATGCCAATCAGCAGTACAAAAGGATGCTGTTTATCTGCTGGGAATGCGTTAGAGAATGGAAGATGCTAGAATTTGGAGGGAATAATGTCTTTTATATAGCAGTCTGATGCAGAGGCCTCCGTGCATCAGCTGCACTTGAAGGACTGGAAAAAGATGCACAAATAAACAAACCACAAGCCAATATCCATTTGAATTTTAAATACATTCACTCTAGATGTGTTGTCACGCCTTTTGTGTTCATTTGCTTGAAGATATGGGGGAAATCACGGTTTCCAAGTTCAGATAAACTCAGAAGAGAATTTTCAAAGTTTGTATGCCTGACTATTCAAAAAAATAAGCATTGCATTCATGTTTATGAACGTTTGTACTGGAAGTGACTACAGATCTATTCAGCCAGGGAACAAAAATGACATCATTTGATTTATTTGACCAGCCACTAGAAAACAATGTACATATTAACGAATGTGAATAATTACTTAAAATTAACATTCAATCTACAGAGCAGTAGGATCATTAAGATGTATCAAATGAACTTAACTAAGGAATAAATTCAAAAGAAATTTGTGATCCTCTGGCAGTTATTATATAAATGGGAGAAAAGACTGCATTAATCGTATAAATTATTCATTTTTAATTATTTGCTTGGCTGCAGTAAGTATTGATAATATTCTGTCTCAGGGAGGGAAGAATGATACAAACAAATTTTGCTTATTCTCCTTGCAATGACAAAGTAAACAAAACTGGGGAACAAACTGAAAAGTCTGGGAGCATTTCTGAGTGCATTGGGGAGATCTTGTTGTTCATTGTTTTTTCTTCTCTCTGTCTTCTTTCTACCCTTCTACACAGCACTAGTGAGCCTTAGTAACAGACATGTTTTTTGACAACTTGACTGATTTGAATGGTGGTTGGAAGAAGAATTACACAAAATAAAGCAGGCTTTGATCCATGGAAAGATTAGAGGATAAATGGCAAAAATACTCTCTACAGAAGGTGGATGTGTGCATGGCTGCAAATAAAACTTGCAGCAGCCTGGTGAGCCATTTTGATCCTCAGTGATTTGCAAGTAGAAACATTGTGTGCTTTGGGATCCAAGAGGGTGCAGTAAAAATAAATTAAGATTCTTCTACTTCTCAACGTGTAACCTGCAGCTTTCGATAGCTGCCGATACGCAGCGGTGGTCCCCGAGACTCTGAGACCTCTTTCCTGGAGCAGGTGTTGAATGCAGAGGGCAGCAGGGATGGTGTTCATGTAAATGCCAGCAGACCATCCTCCTGCTTTCTCCCCATCAGGACAGGGAAGGCTGCGTGCCTTCCTCGCCAGGCACTCTTCTGAAGATAGAGTTGCAGATCTCCTCCTGGGACTTTCCCTGGTATTTGCTTTGGGATCTGGCTGGATGAAATTTTCAGTAAGATAAATTTTGTCAAAAGTGTTTGTTCTGCTGCTTTGGCCTGAGAGACTGTTAGAAACATCTTACC
The DNA here is from genome assembly GCF_034638445.1 of Ciconia boyciana. NCBI lineage: Eukaryota > Metazoa > Chordata > Aves > Ciconiiformes > Ciconiidae > Ciconia > Ciconia boyciana. The sequence continues at coordinate 119,761,337 of NC_132935.1, read as the reverse complement.
TTGACTTACAACAGTGCTGCCCCGTCTCCTCCCTTGTTCCCTTTCTCACGTCACCTCCAGAGCGTGTTGCCATGAGCTTGTTTGCTCAGCAAACTGGGACACCTGAAAACTGATTATTTCTTCTGTTTTTGAAGGGTCACTTTTCAGTTGGATTAGTGAGCTGACTGTGAAACTAGATGCTCAGGCTTGATGTCCTGCTGCTGAGGACAAAGCAGCGATTTGAAGGAACTGCATCAGCCATCCCGCAACCGAAGACACGTGGAAAATGTGAGTGCCTGGCCTCCGCACAGTCCCTCCTGGAACACGAAGCAGCTGTACAAAGTAACTGGCAGACTTCTAATGGCCTTCTGGTATCAGCAGCAAAACCAGTAAGGACATTAATTTCACTACGTGGCATCAGCAACAGAAGCTACGGAGCTTTCAGACTGCTGGAAATCTTGGAAAACCCCGGACAGACACAGTGCCCCCACACTATTTCTAGTTCTTGCTCCAAAGCATGTGAACAGCAGAGCTTTTCAGGAAAAAAAAAAGATCACCATATTTTTTTACAGGTAATAAAATTATGACTTTATTGAATCAGTCAAATCAATTTGGCTAGAATGTACTCAAAGAATTCAGGTTGAAGTAGATAGTTGGCATGAAATTGTCAGCATGAAGAGTATAATAAGCTTACAAACAATCAAAAACAATTTTAGAGAGGGAAGCATCAGACAATCTTGACCAGAGGTGCCATTCCGAGTCTATAATGGGTGAATATCATATGCCCCATTAAAATGCCACATACGATATTATGGGTACCGCCTATGGTACAGAGCTGTTTCCTTGGATGATGATGATGATGATGATGATTTCTTTGCTGTACAGTTACATCTTCAGATATTCAGCAGGGACTTTTATTAAAGAAGCACTATTCCTCCGTGCAAGAAATATGCCCTTGGCAGATCCAGCGTTAGTTTATACTACCTGTATTAAGACTTTTGACTTCTGCAAAGGAACGTATGTCCCAGTGAACTGTTGGACACTAATCATTTTTTCTACTTGCAGCTGTTGTCTAGTGAGAAATAAGAAGCTGGCTTTCCATTTAGCATAGTCTCCCTCCAAAACAAACTAGCCATCACTTTACGTAAGTTATCGCTCTGCTGAAATAACCTGAGAGGCACTCAGCCTCCACACAGTGAATGTGGCATTCGGCAGAGCAATCAGTCTGAATCACCCCGACGTCTCTGTTCCCTTCCAGGAAACCTGCTGGCCTCACCAGTTTCCTGGGAACAGTGTATAAGGAATCACTGCATGATCAGGAGGTACCACTGACATAAAAGGATGCTGTAAGCTGCAAGATCTTGTGTAGCTCACAAAAAAAGCTATCTGACAGCACAAAGATATTCAAGAATATTTCAGGAGGCAATTAGCATCTGTGTACGGAGTGCTCCCAAGTGGCTAAGCTTTAGGAACACTCATTAGGATTTTTAGCTGAGTTTGCATCCCACCTCTAAACTCAGGGAGTTTTTTTACTTTTGCTGCATACTGCCAGGAAGGAGAGGACAGCAAAGTTTGTCCACTTGTTTGTCCCCACCAACCTGCACTGAAGGCCTCTCCTGAACCCCGTTGTTCTCTCTGGGGACTCAAGGATGCAACACCTCCCTGTGCTGCTCTTACTACAGAATCTGGTGCGTTAGCCACGTTAGCGCCACAGGACATCGGCTGAAACCTCTATTTTGAATGTGTTGCAGAACCAAATGTGCAGAAGTCGAAGTTGAGAAAGTTTAAGCACCTAAGCAGGGGATAGGTATAAACATCATGCCAGGATCTGCCCCTACTCTCTTCCATGAATGTGAAATTCCCTGATGTAGAAAGCTGACAGAGGGCTTGAGGTTGTTCCAGCCAGGGATAGGTTTGTGCATGATCTCTTGGCAACAGTGACATTTGCCTGAGTCTACCTATGTGGAACAGCAGGAATATTTGACAGCACAAAGGAAAAGAGAAATGAAATCAAGCAAGGAAAAGAATGTAATTTAAAGCGTACACCAAGGGCTTACGCTATGTCCTGTTACAGAATTAAATGGAGATATTCTGCACCTACTTTTCTCAAAGTATTTCTCTGAGATGGAAGATGTGAATTCATGTTTTGCTACATGTGGAGTGAGAGCCAACTGGTTTTTACAATTAATTCGTGGTACAGATGCAGTGTCCTAGAAAATTCTTTCTCTCTCCTGTTTTATGTACAGCTTTGTTAGGAAGAAGGTAGCAGACTCAGTCTGTAAGGGCTCATTTGAGAGGGCTCGGTGCCCTCTGCTGAGCTTGAATGCACAGGCAGTGATCAGGAAAGAAAAAGATGTCGAGCCTTTTCAGGCAGAAGGATCTTACATTGCCTGCCGTCACCAGCGCCTTCTCCTTGTCCAATAAATTGGATATTTGTAAGTAATTTTTCACCTAGACTGTGTTTCTCCTAGGGATTTGATAAGCTTTTTAGTATAAAGTGATGTTTTCTGAAGTTCAGCTCTAAAATCCTAGGAGAGAAGTTCTTTTTACTGGAAACATTATTTGCCCTTGGAAAAGCCGGCATCTGTGCCAGGTAAATGCATTCTGATTTGCAGATCCCACGGTATTTGTATAACCACCATAAGCAATGTGTGGCAGTTATCTTCTGAGAAACGCTGCTTTTCTAGTAATGACCACTACCGTGCCTTTCACCTGAGTTTTGGTCTTTAGTGTACAAGCCTGGGGATTTATGAAGGTATCGTCTCGGTGGCAGAAGCACAGCAGCATGTATTACGAAGTTAGTACCCAAAAGAGCAGCAGATGATCTGTGGACACCAAAATAGAGCTAGACCTTGCCCCAGGACTGTACGTTCTTGGTGTTAACAGGTTCTACAGAAAGTTTCTGCTGATCCATGCCCTTTCAGCATCCAGGCTATCTGTCTTCTGGGTGGGGTTTCAGCTCTTCCAAAACCCGACTCCTCTCCCCAGAGGGCAAAGCAGCCTCTTCTCCAGCTGCTTTTGAAAACAGGAGACCCACTGAAGTCCCTAACTTCAACTGAAAGTAAAACTTCTCACACCTGTACAATCTCCATTGCCACAGCATCAGAGAACACCCCACCACCCCCACTTTCAAATGCCTTTAATCCTTCTAGCACTGATGAAAATGTGTTGCTGTTTTTCCTTGTTAAGCGTTAGGCAACTGAGGCACAGAAAAGTTAAAACTACATCTGTACGACATGACACCGCTCTCATCTAGCAGGATCTAAAGAAGGTAACACAAAACCCAGTACAGCCCAGTAAGTTCTCCGCCTAGTTAACTCACCCTGCTGGGAAGCTTGGCAAAGCAGGGCTAGTGAGGTGCACAGCGAGGGTGGGTGGGAAATGATGGGCAGATGTCTCATTTCTGCCAAGGGTAAGGACTGACTGCTGTGCTCCCGTTCCCGAGCAGGCTTTTTAATATCACGCTTTGTTCCTGCAAACCTGAGTTAGGATGCTGGACCTACATGCCATGGATTCCTGGAAAGCTGAATTCAAATCTAGATGACAGCTTCTTAGCTTAGCACCCTGTAGCCTGCAGAAATCATTACAGCAGCATCGGGAGCTGCTTGAACAATCAAAGTGTAAATGCAACATCATTGGAGAATCACATCCAACTCTCCCAGGCTTTGGTGACGACCGGATCTAACCACAAACTTTTCAGTTAAAACAAAAAAACTTTGACACTTCACATTATCCTGTTGGGCAGAATCTCACTTTTTTGATACATTCTGTATAACTTAAAATAGCTTCAGCATATGCTCGCTTCTTCCTCATTAAACATTTCCAGGAAAGTCTTAGCAGTTTTACATGTGGAATAAGAACTTTAGCTTCCTGGACGACCTGCTGCAATTGCACCTAGAACATCACCACAAAATCTCACTGAAGTCCACAATTGTCTTTAATCACTGACCTAGTCCTTCTTTTTCCTTGTCCACCTGAGATGACAAATATTTTGCCAGAATGGGACTGGGTATGAGTGACAACAGAAAATCCTGGGATGCAACCCCCCTGCTTTATAAATCTGTGATGGAAAGACTGTCAGTGCCAGGCACAATTTGTGTCTGTGTGAACCGGATCATTTCAGTACCTAACACAACCTGTTTAAAGGCAGAATATTATGCAGTAGGCACCCGATTCACTTTCCTAATGAAGCCATGGACCTTTACAAAGGCATGGGAATGTTAGACCACATGCGCAACTCAGGGAGGAAACCTCAGTGTCTCAAGCTCTTTACAAATTCACTGTTTTTACCAGAATAGCTAATAGTGCAGGCACATCACCAACAGTTCCCATATATACAGGACCCGTTACATACGTGTCAGCGCGAGAGCCATGGGGAAGCACAGGGCTCATCGTGGAGGCCCTTACATGACTCACGCTGTCTCTGCTAAGTATACATATAGGCATACGTGGTATTTTGTAGTGGCATCCTATTCCACAAATTGTTTACCACACATACTATTTATATCTTTTGTTATCAGAGCTTGAGCATCTGTACCAGAGATGTCTGTATAAACTGACAAACAGATACATACAGTATGCAATAAATAACCAATCCTTAAGCATTGAGGAATGTTCCTGTTGTTAAGCCGGGTTGTTATGATTTCACTTAGAGACAAAGATGATGGAATATGACTTCTCCCTGACAAAAAATTGGGTTTCTTCCCAGAGGCTCAGAAATGCCTGAGCCTCGAGAGTCTCTCTGCTGTCTGTGTGATATATGACGAGCGCTCCCTTCCTACGCAAGCAGGTTACTCCTTTCAGGCCACAATGTCTCATGTGGTAAGGCAATACATTTTGTGCTGGATCACCCCTGACCACCATTTGGGAGCAGAGGGATACAAACCAGCCCAATAGCTACTCTGGCTTGCTGATGTTTTCTTCCCCTGCATTTTGCATAGCACATAGCAGAAGGGGGACAGGCAGCCTCTCATGAAGTCCTGCTTCTATTTCTTTTCCTGGGTAAACTCCCTTTAAAATATGAGCAAGAAGAAAACTATAACTTTATACCAAAGAGAAATGAAACGTACCAGAGGCAGCAATTTCTCTCCCATGCTACTGTAACAGCACCACATTCTTCACACCCAGTTTCACAGGAAAATTGCAAGCTATCTGTTTATCAGAGCATGCTCAGGGATAAACCCCGCTCGTCTTCTTTACGTGAACGAGTACCCCTTGTTTGAATGAGCAGTCTGGCCAGGGGCAGAGTTACCACACAGTTTGTGACCCACCTCCTCCTTTGCTCAGGGCGCAGCTTTTCGCATCCCCTCTCCGCTTTGCTGCTCCATCCAGCCCCGCTTGTGAAGTCTCAGGCAAAGGGCAAAAGATCGCAGGATAAGACCTTGCACATGTAACTTCCAGTCTTTAAGGTAAGCCTGTTTGTCTAATAACCAGGGTACAATTCAGAATTGCCTCACTGCTATGATGAGAAAAAAGCCCCATGCTAAGTAATTGACTGAAGGGTAACTCTAGTCAGCTCGGGGGCTGCTTCTTTTGCAGCATAAAATCATGGAACAAGCCGTAACAAATGTTGCTGCAGTCGCTGCGCAATGTAGCTGCCAAGTCAAATCAGAGATATCGACAAGAGCATTTTAAATGTTCTGGCGAGAGAAAACTTTCCTTAAGCTATTCGAGTGCTTTGTGGGTGTATTTTCAGGTAACAAGCCTTGGCTTAAAGCCCTGCATTCAAGCATCACTGAATCTCACTCATATTCAAAAACTGATCAGAGTCTGTATTCAAGTGCTGTAAGCAGTCCCTATGCTTCCCACAATTCATCTAATCACCATGAATAACTTGGAAATAATTAAGCTTTTGACCAAAATTATACGCTGTGTGACTTCAGTTTATGGAAGACTGATTTGTTGCCTCCAAAATATTCCATGGATCATTATTAGAGCTGGGCCTAATTCTTTCCTCCATTTTTTATGATCAATAATGTATATAGTATGAGATGCAGAGCTGTATTTCTTATTTAGCATCATAGGTATCCTTATTAAACATTATAACAGAGTAGCTCCCAAATACAGCTGTAGCACAGATACATTTCAACTTTATTTCAAGAACAGCCTTTAGCAAGTGCTTAACTTGAAAGCAGTGGAATTTAAGTACCTGCAAATAATTGTCTTTTATTGTGGGAAATTCTATTCTATCCTGCAGAGATGGACTTAATCCTGTGTCCAGAAGGTTGAGTGGACTAGAGCCAGTGTCAGTAAGACATTGATCATGCTGATTACAAAATTATCTAAGTACATACTTACATTTAACAGAAGGGCGCTGACTTTAATGCACCTTGGCATTTATGTTTGCTCCCTTCCCTTGCTTCTCCTGAGTCACTTGCTTCCCATGAGAAGTGAGTCACCAGACCTGGTCAGAGGCAATGGGGCAGACTTACCCTGTGGAATCACTTTAGTAGAAGAATTGCTTTAGTAGAAGAATTACTTTAAGAAGTTATCAAAGGAATAGAAATGTGCTCATATGGCCTGCATTTTCACAAATATGCAGAAGACCGCATGGGGCTGTACACCTGGCAGGCAATAAAAATCCCATCTCCTTACATATTTGTTGAGGCAGTCATGAGACTCCAACTCCATCTTCTCCAGGCAGCTGCCACAAACAGCAGAGAGGTGTCGCATCCCATGTACCATGACGGATACGCCATATTACTATAGCTGGATACTTCTGCTAGGATTGAAGTAGAGGTAACAGTGACTTTGGTTCTCTTGAACAGAGACAAGGGAACATAGAAAGTTCTTTGGTCTTCCCTTAATATTAACCTGCTGTGTCTTAGCCTGCTAGGATGATGCAACTACTGTACAAGGGAAATATATCACTTCCATAAAACACGGTAAGTAAAACCAGCTTGAAAAATAAATGTGCTATTAGCTATTTCCATGCCTACCTCAGTCAGGAGGTAGCAAATTCAGTATATTCCAGTAACAAGCTTCAGATAGTGAAAAAAATATGCCTGGAATTTTCTAGAGTTGAAAAATGCAGTATTTCCTGTGCTCTTGCAAGAGATACTGTACTTTGTACCATTCTGCTACCATACTGAGCTGAGTTTCCAGCACGGGGAAGCAGATGCTGTGCATCATTGCTATTCTCAGCTGCAGCAGAACTGGAGAGCCAACGCATAGCAATTACCCCGGTACATCAGATCCCAGTAAAGCGGAGCTGCACTCACCCCTGTCTGGTGCATACAGACACCAACAGCCCCAGGTTCTGCTCCCTCTAACACATCCTCTTCTCCATTACAGGTTTCTGCCACCTTTTGCTTATGTATTTGCAAGCTCTGTGGAGCAAGGCTCGCTCTCAGTGTTGGCATGGTGCCTAGGGTGAAGCTGTCCGTGTTAGGCATCACCTTTAGGCACCTTTAGGCATCTTTAGGCATCACCACAGTATATGGTCATAAAGCAGCTGCTCGATGTGGTCTTTTTTTAATAACAGAGGAGATGAAATACTTGGAAATTCAGCTAGAATACCCGGCGAGTGCCCTCTCCAGCACGGGGTACTCGTCCAGTGCTCTTCGGGCAGCTGGATGAGTGCCATGCAGCTGGCTGAAAGCTGCTTTGGTTTACACAGTGAAAGCAAATGCTATCTCATACAGCAGCTGTGTTTCAAGCACGATGAACTGCATCTTGATTACTCTCTTTGAAGCTGCATTGGCTCTTCTACCACCTGCCTCATGGACATCTGCACTAAATACACACCCCATCGTTTCAGGATTCGCTGAGCTTGTTTTGCTGTTGAGAGTCAGAGCACGGTGGAAGTGACCAGCCCAAAAATTACTCAAGTGAACTTTCCCTCATTAGGACAAGAGCACATAAATGGTGTGTCTCTCCCGGTGTGAAGTTATCAGAATATTTTCTCAGCAGATTTTTCCCCAGGCTGACTGTGAGGATCTGTGCCCATGTGCCTGTATGGTTATTACTTTAATGATTTCATTTTAGCCAAAAAAAGTAGGAAGTGGAATCTTTCATTGACAGCTGTTGGTAGGAACAACAGTGGCTCAATCTTTGATGTGTTCATTTAGCAATGTTACACACACTGTGGGGATAAGGAAGCTGAAGTGGGAGATTTGCTCCTCAAAAATAGTATGGTTTAGAATTCATGTGCTCCCATTTATAGCTTTTCTGTGTTTTCTTGTAATTTGCTCTGTGTAATTAATAGGGCATTTCTAGGCAAAGGTTATGACTCCCATAGACAAAGGAGAGGAATAATTTTGACTAACCAGCACATGGATGGTTTTGGGGGTTTTTTTTATCCCATTTTTATCTCTTGCCTGGCTTCCCTTGCTAAATTCACATGTCCAAGATGATTAATCCTAGCTCTTCCTCAGAAGTGTATGGACATTACTGTGGTCAGCCGGTCAGTAAAGCTCACCACTGAACAATGAACAATACATGGCCCGTGTGAAATGGCTGCTCCAAAACACTTCAAGTCTTGCAGAAGAATGATATAAAAATGACAAATAATGTTAACGAGGATTAAGCCCTCTGATTTTCTACACTGTTTTGAGCTGGACCAGGGCACTGTGCATTAAGCTAATGAGAGGTGAAAGCCAAATTAGCCAGTTTTGATGGAGCTTTCATTGCATGTGGGCACACTCTGAGTGCAGATGCAATTATTTCTCAGTCCCTGGGAGCTTCAAGCCACAGACTTGCATACCACATTAAGCTGATCCAGTAAGACCGGCCCCCGAATCTGACCCAGTTGACTCTTGTTCTTTTCTGAGGAAATGACTGTAGAGCAGGGAGGAGGAATGTAAAATGACACGTGCTGCTCTTGCTCGCCTCCAGCCTGAGACAGAGGTGAGAGCTGCCTGCAGGATGGTAGGTCTGCTTACAGACCCTTTCACATTTAAGCCATATTAGGACCAAATCAGGATCTTTCCCATCACTGTCCATATATAAGCATAACCAAAAAGAGAGGAAAACCAGAAATGTCTTAAGCACAAAAAAAAAAAAAAAGAAGAAGATGGGACAATTAAAAATAATCTTTGTCATCAGTAAAAAGACAGACTGAGGGAATTGTTCATCAGCTGCATCAGCCAAAATAGACACGTGGACAAATTGACCGTATCACAAGAGTATTCACCTTCTCAAGAAAATACACTGAAGTGAAAGTCGATAGCTATTTCAAAGGAAATTTTGGTAAAAAGATGTGTGAAAGGAGGAGGGTCTCTTACTCCTCTTCCTGTTTTCCTTCTTTCTTCATTTTAAAAACAAAGTTGAAGCAATTAAAGTCATAGCAAAGCAGATTAAAGTACTTCTATGCTTAGCATATTGACTCTTGGCACTAGACTGACAATTCTTTACCTCTGGTCCTCACCCTTTGCAGAGAGAGGAGAAAAGTCTGATTTTAGCAGGGTACCTATTTAACAGCATTCACCTTCAAAGCATGCTTTCTTACCTCTTGGATGCTGGAGCATCATCACTGAGAGTGGTACACCTCCATTTGCACTGTACTCCGAGGGTCAGGGTGTTTTGGGGTAGACATGTGGAACAACTCTTTAACTTTAACCCTGGCAACATGCCAGGACTCCATTATAGCATCCTGGCATGTCTAGACAAAAGGTGCTGATGGAGGTTGACTCCTTCACTGCAGCTGATACTACAGCAACCAGGATTGCTACCACTGTAAGGAAACGCATTAGCTGTGCAAGCCTTAATGAAGTCAATGGAAAATGCCTTCACTTCATGTTGATGGGTTTTGTCCTGTAGAGTTATGTGTACAGACAGTCAATATTTTTTGACTAGAAGTGGTTGTTTCTGCGTGCTTTCCCATGCCAGATATTTTAAGCATCTTAATCCAGCTATCTACGCTGTTTACGCAACAGTAGATGTCCAAATCCACTAGGAAGTGACTCTCATAACTAGCCAGTCCCTCACTACACAGCCCTCTCAGCCCCATGGAGAAGTAGTCACTCTCCTGTCACACGGGGCAAGTCATAAGGACTGTCTGTCCCTCGGTCCATCATCTCCAAATCAGAGGGAACTGAACTTATGTGTCTCACAGAGGTGGTGTTAGACTGGCTAGCTAGCATTATAGAGCTCGTTTGGAAATGCTGGCGACCAGAGGGGCGACTGTGGAGAACACAAGAGCAGCCAGACTGGTTCTGTGTTCCTACCTCAGAATTACAAATGACAGTATTCTGTTAAGAACTATAATGAACATAAACCCACATCTATTTTAGGAAGTCTACCACACTTTTCCCATGTTTTGATCTGGTAAAAGAGAAAAAAAGGTACTGTAAGGTAATATAAAGCTGACATAAGAATTACCTTCAGTGGGAAAGTACTGAACTTTATGAAGATGTGAAACTTGGTAAGACACAGCTAACATAAATTAAAACCTGTGAGTTGGCCAAAAGCCTTCCTATTTCTCCAGTAGGAGAAAATAAAACCCCTACCCCTTCCTTATTTCCTTATGTTGATGAAGCGGCATCAGAACTGATTTGAGCGCCTAAGAAATAATTCTGTTCCTCCTCATATGGCTGTAAAGCTCCTATCTGTTCATTTCTCTGCAGTCACATAACCAGTTAGTTACTTTCTTATTAACAGCATCCATTTCTAAGGACTGATTTTTTTTTTGCCATACACATTTTCTTTTAATTGCATATTCTTCATTAAGATGAGTAAAAAGCCGTACTATGCAGAAGGCCACTGAAAAATAGATTTATTTATAAAGACGTGTAAAGATCTCCCAGGAGAGCTGAGTATCCTCACTGCCACCTGAAATCAGCAAGGGCAAAGGGTCTTCAGTCTTCTCTAAAGCTAGGTCTTAAATCTGTAAAAGGTCTTGAACGTCTGACATAATTTTGACTTTTCTCCTTCTTTGAACATGAATATTCCTGCGCACATTTCTGTAATAGCCAGGTGCTGCTGTGGGCTAGTATAAATGTACTGTTTCTTTGCAATGATATTGCCAAAGAAACAAATGCTCCAAGGCAATGGCATGGAATTGCTAGAAGATGAGCTGTCTGACGTCAGTAAGGTATTTACTCACTGGGCAGACATCTACTCCTGACTATGTCACAATGGTTTCTGCTCAGAGTTTTTCATTGCAAAGTCCCCACACATTTAACAAGCAGGATATAAACTGCTGTCCACTGGGAGGAACCTACTTCTGGGTGAAATGTGGCACTTCCAAACACAGAAACATAGAAACATAGAATCATAGACTGGTTTGGGTTGGCAGGGACCTTTAAAGGTCATCTAGTCCAACCCCCCTGCAACGAGCAGGGACATCTTCAACTAGATCAGGTTGCTCAGAGCCCCGTCCAACCTGACCTTGAATGCTTCCAGGGATGGGGCATCTACCACCCCTCTGGGCAACCTGTGCCAGTGCTTCACCACCCTCATCGTAAAAAATTCCTTCCTTAAATCTAGTCTGAATCTACCCTCTCTTAGTTTAAAACCATTACCCCTTGTCCTATCGCAACAGGCCCTACTAAAAAGTCAGTCCCCATCTTTCTTGTAAGCCCCCTTTCAGCATTGAAAGGCTGCAATAAGATCTCCCCATCGCTAGATGAGACAGCACACCTCTTCAGAGATGCTTCGGCAGGCAAGGTGCGCTTTGCCTGGCATCGGTACGAGACGGGGCACTCAGCAAGAGCGAGGGGGGCTGACCGAAAATTCAAACCTCTTTTGGTAGGAGGTAATAATGTCGGAAATGGGCAGGGGAAGCGTTAGAGTAAGGTGTAACAGCAGCAGTAACGCTCTGCAGCAGCAACAGCAGCAGCAGCATCTCTCCCATCGACTACGACCCGCACCGCCGGTGCCCCCGCCAAGCCGGCTCCACCCCGCCGCGCCGGGGCGGTGGCAGCGCCCGGGGCCGCCCCGAGCCCTGCCCTGGCCTGCCCTGCCCTGCCCTGCCCTTCCTTTCCCATCCTATCCCATCCCATCCCATCTCATCTCATCCCCTCCCTTCCCCGCTGCCCGGGAGGAAGAGGAGGGACTTCACCTGCCCCGGCCCGGCCCGCCCCGCCAGGTGCGAGGTGGAGCAGGAAGCGGCGGCGGCGCCGGAGGGGACCCGCGCCCGCCTCGGCGCCGGGCCCATGCGGGGAGATGGCGGCGGGCCGGGCGCTGGCCGCGCTCCTGGCCGCGCTCCTCGCCGCCTCGGCGCAGCTCGTCCAGCGGGAAGGTAGGGACGGGGCGGCGGGAGCTGCGCCGGGGCGGCTCCCCCTCAGCCCCGGCTCGCCCGGTGGGGCTGCCCGGGCCGGGGGGGGACCCTCCGGGTGCGCGGCTGAGCCCTGCCTCGCTTTTCTGGGCTGCACCGCAGGCGAGAGCCCGGTGGCTCTGTTTTATCTCCCTGCGCTACTGCTCATTTATGAGTTATTAAAGGCGGGGGGGGCGGGGGGGGGAGAAGGGGGAGTAGGGTCGAATCGCATCTGTAATGTTCGTACGGTGCTTTACGGCAGCCCTAGCCCCCCGGGAGGAGCGTGTGCCCGCCGGCTTTCTCCTGGGTCGGCCGGCGGGGCCGAGCCCCGGGGCTTGCGGAGCGGGTGCTCGGCCTCCTTCCCGGAGTGAAAGTTCACTGCGGCGCTGCCGGCTCCTCGTCCCGCCTCGGCGTCCCAGTAACGCGGGCACCGGGGACACCCAGGTTCCCAATAACGTGGCACCGGGGACACCCAGGTTCCCAATAACGTGGCACCGGGGACACCCAGGTTCAGCAGCTCTCGTTCGAACGTTCCTTTTTCTTTCTCTACGAAAGAAATACTAACAAGATAAATGATTAGATCTTCACGTCCTGGCTTGCTAGAGTATTGGTGATGCGAGTAACTTGACCAGGTCCTTTTCCCTGGGTGCCGGAGAGGCAGCTGAATTATCTGGAAGGAGCAGGAGCTCGCAGGATCGTGCTCTGTGTTGGACTGTACAGTCGCATAAGCTTTTAAGCAAAGAGAATTAATTTTTATGTATGAATATGTATTATTTATATAGAGCAATGGATGAACTGTACGTGCTGGGAAACAGAACGGCTTGTGTGCCCGGGCGGGTCGGATAGTTTAATGGGAGGCCGCTGCTCACTATGAACTTCTCGGTCTCTTGAAATTCCTGGATGCTTGACGCAATCCCGTGTATATAACCCATTAATAATTTTCTTAAATCCTGGCTGCGACCCCAAAAGAATTCTGGTTATGGATGCAGAGACAGTGTTTGGGGTTTTCCTCAATTTCCAAAGCTATTCGATTGCAAAAAATGCCTATCCTCAAATCTAAACAGTCTGTGTTATAGCTATTAGTCTTGTTAAAGACTCTTGAAGTATGAGTCATATACAAAAGAACTGCCGAGTTATTTGCAGTGACTATGAATAACCTAAAGAGTCTGATGTGAAACTTGTGCCTTTTTAACGTTCCTATTACCTTTAACTGTGCTGGTTATGCTGAAGTGTGGCTCACAGCCATAGTTATTATAAACAATACAGTCTAAATGTTGACTGTGGAATTGGACAGCACTGGGGTTTAAGTTTCAAGCTATGTAGTCTTTTAAATAAAATATTTGCATTTAATGCATTGCCTCTGAGTCAAGTGAACGACAGCTATTTGACTCTCTAAGCCTCTTCAAAGGAACAAGAAAGAATATTATGCTGTGGTTAACTGTGTGTTGTTTTCGGAGAAAACAAACTTTTAAAACTTTAGGTGGGTCAGTGCTAGAAGGAGAGGAGCTAGACTTTCCAAGGATCTTGTATTGCTGAAGTAGCAAATGAAAAAATCCTCAGTTGCATCTTTTTTCATACATAGGTCTAGACCTTCACTGGGAGACAAAGCAGCCTATTAATCATACATTCACACATTATTCTTCACCCTTTGGTCAAACTGTGTTATCAAAATTCTTTCTTCCTTTTATCCCCCTCCCCCCCCCCCCCCATAAATCTTCTTGATGCCTCACATTAAACTTCATGGGCTTGCTTTTGAGGCACCGTACAGCTCTTTTTGAGCCAATGTCTGACTTTTGCTTATTGTCATCATCTGCTCCGGCTTCTTCCCCTCTTTCATGTTTAAAACATCCAAACGAATTATGCGTTTGTGTTGGCATTAAAAAAAAAAGTTTATACCTGCTTTATGCAAGGTTGAGCCCACGCTGTTAGTTTGGTTGGGTGTAGTAGTGAGCAGGATACCAGCTGTGTGGTGGCTGTGGGTGCAAGCTGTGTCCCTGGAGAGCCAAGCAAGTCTGCTTTGCGTGTGATTATAATAGCTCTTGTCAGGAAGGTGGGAAAACCAAATCAGATGGGAAGGTGCAGGAAATGGAAGGACGATGGTGAGTCCAATGAAGAAGGTCTAGTCTATCCTTATCGTGCAAACCTCCTCTACAAACAAGATGTCTGTGTGGTCTGGGGCTTTCTTAGCTTCATCTAGAGGAACTGGGGAGAGAGTTCTCACCAGCCAGTGACCTTGCCCTCGGGCAAGCCGTGAAGTCGCTCTGTAAAGCGAAGTTAGTAACAGTGAAGTGGCACAAAACACCACTGGTAGACCCAACGGTTTGCTGCCAGTGTTGGTGGTCCCTCTTCCTACCTCCTTCAGTCCCTTCCTTTCCAACTGCATGCTTCTGCCCTCTTGTCCCTCTCCTGCACAAGCACCTGTGTGCCAGTTCCTCTATCATCCCGTCAAACTCTCTCACTCGGTGCCTTCCTCACCTTCGTGGACCCCCAGCCCCCCAAAAAAGACGTGGCTCAGTCTTGGCTGTGTTAGTGGCATGGGGTGGCAGGCTGAAGGTTGCAATGGTGTGAGCGGGACCAGAGAGGGGAACGGTGCCTTCCCAGATTTATTGGCAGATGTTGTGTGCCTGGTGCGTCCTTCATCCCAGTGAGAGTTGCTTTTGTTACTGCACAACCAAAACTGTAGTTGGAACATTTCCCTCGGCAAAGGTTTGTCCTGAAAACCCAAGATAGTTCAGGTTAAGATTTTTCTCCCACACCCCTATGTAGTTTTAATAAAATAAAAAAAACCCAAGCTGTTAGCAGGGTCTTTCTGGTGTTCTGACCGAATATAAATAACCAGCCTGTTTGCGCTCCTCTGAAAGTCAGCGGAAGCTGGATTATTTCCATTCTGAATTGCTCACTCGATCGAGACCTCGCCTTTTAAGACCACAACTAATATGCATGAGTATTCAGTTGTACCTTTTTTTTTTCTTTTTTGCTTGCCTCATGCCATTATCAGTCTGGAGTGCTTAGTTTTTACTCTCTAGAAAATAACGTGTGTATAGTGAATTATTTATTGTGTGTCTTGGTGTGAGTCTTGTTTGTGACATTTGTTTTCATTTGTTTGTCTTTTTAAAATCTGAAAGGATGCAGAGGTAATGTGAAAGCCCAAGTGGGGAAGTGAGGTGGTGGGGGCTTGAAAATATTTGAGTATTAATACACTGAATTGAACTTCTTGTCCACAGCAGCACAAACGACCACCGGTTCGAGTACCCCCACCAGAGATCCTCAGTTAGGTTGTGGTCTCTGGAGTCATGCGTGAATGAAGTTTCTGCAGCAGCCATACTCTTGGTTATGGGGTTACTCGTATGCAAAACTGAAAACACCAACAAATAGCAGTCATTTGGCTAAGAAGTGGCCCAGGAGAGAAGAAAGGTGATGTGGTGGGCCAGCTCCTGAGGCCGGCTCCTTAGGCGGCTGGCGAGTCTTTCGTGCCTTGGGTTGTCATTTGATGAGCTGCAGTGGCTCATCATCCAAAAAATAATTAAGGGGGAGCTGGCTGACAAGGATTATTGTTTGGCATTGGCTTAAGGTATGGGCTCAAAGGACTGGCTGGGGGAGAAACAGGGGGTGGAAGGATTGTAGGCTGCTGAAGCTCATGTCCAGAGTACCACCATGGACCTGTGGCATGGGGGAAATTACTCTTTAGCTAGAAGATTGGCCTCCTCTCATTTTTATTCTGACTTGTGTGCATTGTCTTGCTACACCATAATGGGAGTTTCTAGACAGAAATCAGGTCTTGGTTTATGCAATACGGGAAGAACCTTTCCCCTATGTGATATCAGGTATCCTTTGCGTCAGTTGTGTTCAGGCTTGTTAATTACTTCAATGAATTAATCTTATCTATAAATAATATTGGATAGAAAGGAAAGTAGAAGGAAAGCTACTGAAAAAATTAAGTTTTGACTTCTTGAAATATGTAGCAGCAGTATTTTCACAAATAAGTATTGCTGGGGCTTGGTTTATTGGTATAGCCCTTATCACCCAGCTTAATTGATACTTATACATGTGTATATGTTAAATAAAAAGCTTTGGAATCCACATCTGCCAAAACCTCAGTCTTAGGTAGAGGATGAACAACTTTGCACTTAGTTCATTCCAGAAATATTTCATATTGGAAACAGCATGAGGAGCCATCCTTTGCTGAGAACAAAGTCAAGATGCTTTTGGCCTTACCTGCGTTGACTGCTACAGCTATAGGTGACAGAAGTGTGATGTGTTTGCAAATGAGTGTAGATCATAGGTGACTAGCTCTTTTTCTTCTTCACCAGTTTCTCTGTATTGACTAGATTTTCATTTGCTGTTTGTAATTGCTGATGGCTAAACATGACCTTCTTCAGGTCCTGGCCAGTGATAGATGAATGCAACCTGAGAGCAGTGAATGTGCGTGGAGTCGTACCCCTTCGTGTTGTGGCCGGTGCAGGACCACTGGTGGTGCTGGGTTATTGCTGGGGCTGTGCGGTGGGACGCCGGGTGTTGCTCACCGTCATGAGCAGCCTGTTCAGCTGAACTGACTAGCAATTTTCTTACTACGCCTGCGGCAGGGTCCTCCTGCTGTCTTCTGGGTGATCCTTTGAGCTCTCCCTTTGGATGCTTTCTGGCCATGGTCTCTGCGCAAGAGCTCCTAGAAAGGCTCAGGTGCAGCAAAGCGTGTGTTAGACTGGGGGACGTGGGAAAAACGGGTCTTGGATGCCAGTTTTGATCTAACTGGTCTCTCTTTGGGTAATCCTGTATCCTCTCCCCTTGCTTTTCTTAAGTGTCTGTTAAA
The DNA here is from genome assembly GCF_034638445.1 of Ciconia boyciana. Taxonomy (NCBI): domain Eukaryota; kingdom Metazoa; phylum Chordata; class Aves; order Ciconiiformes; family Ciconiidae; genus Ciconia; species Ciconia boyciana. Next base: position 119,744,355 of record NC_132935.1, on the reverse strand, counting down.
TTTTTTTTTACAATTATACAACTTTAATAATTTTTATGATTTATCAGCCTTTGTCCGACTGGGGGAAAGACTAAAGATGTTACCTTAACAGAGCACTTCCAGTGATTTCTGGGACATTAGCCATCTCACTGAGGCTGTTCAGGTATCCCTGTCAAACCTCAGCTCTAGAGCGGACAACACACCCACTGCAGCACGGGTTGATTTGTTGGACCCAAACCATTAACCAGTTCCTGTAGAGCACCTGGTGAATTTTGGTGGTCTCTTAGTAGGATTCAGCTGATAGAGCCTGGTCACCATCCCTCAACTGGAAAAATTCTCTAATCTGGTGGCGGTATGACCATGCAGATTCCTCTTGTTCAACATCTGCTTGTGCCACCAGGGCATGAAGGAAAGGACGTGGGTTGTGCTGCGCTTAGTAAACTGTTGACTGCTGGCTGTTACGTCAGAGCAAAATCTGTTTCTGTATTAGCTGGTGACAGAGGCGAGGGTTTGCTGCCTGAAGCTGAACCTGCTGAGTGTTGATAGTATTGATGGGACCTCCTGGAATACCTTCAGGAAGACCCAGCTGAAGAATCGTGCCATAATGTCTGGTAGATGTGCATTTCACGTATGTTCATAAGGTCTCATCTGCTTCTGAGTGCCCAGGCTGCCAGTACTGTGGGAAAACAGATTTTTTTTATTTTTTTTACTTATCTTATATAAAGGGGGGGGAAAGTCTCACCTGTGCCTGTTCCATTGGATACCTTTTAACAACCATCCTCAAGGGTGCCATGGGACAGCCTTCTTCGAGCCGTGCCTTTTGATTTCTTGGGGAACAAAGTGAGTGTGGTTACTTGCTGTCAGAGCAAATGCTTCTTTTGAGAGGTACAACCACACCAGCATTTAGGAGTGGGCCCTGGCTCTTCTGGGTCCTTGGGTGGAGCTGAGAGATTAGCGTATGGAGACAGCAAACTGCGAGGGGTGAGAAGAGATGATGTGAAGTTCCTCAGAAGTGAGAGACAAAGAGCTGTCGGCAGGATATTTGGCATGGGAGGGACCACTGATTGTGAAACGTGCTTTTCCACCTTTGTTAACCAGAGCCAAGACCAAAGAGCTGCTCAGACATGCTCCAAGATGCTGTCCTCTCGCTAGCTTACATCAAGGTCAGGATAAACTGTGCAAGCAAACACCCCTTTGATCGAGGGAGGCTCCTGCAGTGACTTGCCTGGTGTCTTAGCGTTCCTCATGCCACTGCGACATTTTTTTGTTGCACAGACCCATGTATCGTACATTTTGTATGTTGTACATGAATTGGCAGTCAGCTTGCAGACAGCATTCACTTGAGCTCTGTGTCTCGCTCCTACAGAAGCAACAAAGCTTCGTATCTGTAAAATAATAATAAAATTAAAAAGGCAGCCCAGAGTCAACATTCTCCCTTCTGTAATTACAGCTAAACTTGTGAAGTCCCAAAGTGTCTTTTTTTCCCCACTTTTGGTGAAAAAAGCTTCTTTTAAAATTGTCTGTTACACATGATTTATATGTCTCTAATTATCCTTCTAAAGAGGTTCCAGAGAAAGTGGTAGAAGTACTGAAATTTATAATTAAGGGGGGTTTTTTTAAGTTATTGTTAAACTGAAGGTACTTTATTCCTTTGAGGCATTACAAATTAACTTAATGAATTAAGAGCTTTTGAGTGAGCAACCTTGTTGGCATGGGGTACTGACAGACCTTCTTTGGTGAATTGTGCTGGGATGGCTTGTAACATTACTGCTGCAGAAATGTCCACCCTTCCTCCCTGATGGGATGCGTGACATCTCGCCTGCTTTGTATCCTCATCCTGGCTATCAGTTGAAACCATCAGTGAAGTTTAGGGGGCTGTACTGTGGTCGCTGAGGAATGGATATTCTCCCCCAGTTGCCCTCTCCTGAGACGTGGGTGGTTACCCTGGCATAATAGCCATTGGCAGCACCTATCTGTAAGTGTTCACAGGCTTTGCAGATTTTAAGCTTTACTTTTCTGGGTGATTCTCTGAAAGCAATCCTTTCACAGAATACAGACCTCATATCCCAAGCAAGCATGGTATTGGAAGACAGGTCCTGTCTTCCTGGAGACAGGAAGGATATAAGGAGATCATTGAGCAATGTAGAGAGTAGTTAGTTTACATTTTAAATGTAAACAGAAAACCTGTTTGCTTTATAAAGTCCAACAGGATTTCAGCAGCTTGCAGCAAGCAGGGTTGGCTGTAATTTGTGATTGTGCTTGTGATCTCCGTTTGCTGCTCATAGCACCATTTAGTAGGTGAGAAGAATATAAACAGTGTATGGGTCCCTGACTAACTTTGCTAAGGGCTTGAGGAATGTGAAGGCAATTACCTGGATGGGCATCGCAGGTGGAACTGGAGGAGTGGATGACGCTCGGGTAATTGGGTGCTGTAGTTAAACTGGAGAGTTGGACTCAAATTGACAAAGAAAGATTCAAAAAGACAGGTACAAAACTTTAGAGTCAGCAAAGCAGGGAGACATTTACTCTTTGAAATATTCTTTGACCTGTTGTTGGCAAATTTGAGTCAACTGTGCAACAAATTGTGTTGGAGGTGATGGGGAAATGGATGATCAGGTGTAGCATTGGTGCATCTCTTTTAGCTGAGCCATTGGGGCATTTGCTTGGGATGTGAGAGCTGGAGCCTGCAGTCCCCATCATGCAGGAGACAGCCTTGAGGTCCCCTGGCTAGGCAAAGGGTGTTTTGGATGGATTGCTCTGAACGTGTCCTGCCGATGCAGCTGTCTCCTGCATCTAATGCTGTCCATTAGATCAGCAACAGGAGTTCATATGGCTTGAAACTGAAATCATTCAGCTTATGGCGGGGTCACTGTGTTATTGGGTCATAGTCCTTGCTTCCCACTGTCTTGCTGTGACCTTTGCAGGAGGTTATGTGTAGTGGAACAACCTCAGCAGGCTATGAGCGTGCCTGTGGGCCAGCATCCCTGCAAGGGCTCGGAAGAGGTGGTGAGCTTTCTGGGACACCCTACCGCGCCGTAGAGGCAAACACCGCTGCGGTGCTATCCATGTCCCGAGGCGGTGGCACGAAGCACTGTGGTGGATGAGCCTGTTCTCCAGAGAGGTGTGTTGGTTGTGTGGGTTCAGATCCCCCTCGGGCAGAACAGAGGTTTGGATCCAGGTACTTCATATCCGGAGCGAGCGTTGCCGCTACTCGTCTTCTGCAGCAGCCTGTCTCCTCCAGCTGCTGCTAGCTAATGAATGGTGTCTGAGTCAGTCCCATCCAAATGGTTTTTATTAAAAATGGTTGAAGTGGAACAAGCCCACGATTTAACCAGAATGAGCAAACAAACAGTTTTTGTATGTTATTTTGGGATAAATTAATATCTGAGATTTTTTTGTTGGGGACTCTTGCGGACTTTGGTTTCTTGGTCTGTCTGGGATTTTTTTGATTGTTTTAATCCATACGGTGAAGTCATGAAACAGTCTATAGATTCTTATGGATAAATTGCTGCAATAAAATGCAGCCCTCTAGCCAAAACTAGTTGGACTCTGTTCTCACTCCTGCTTTGTTTAGCAAGGCACTCTACATAGTCATAAAAATTGCTGTCCTGCCAAGTCCTTTCCTTGTACGTACATACGCATGCTCTCTGTTCCTCTAGCTGTCTTCTACATTGCATCCCCTCTTGTACAGGAAAAATGTCCTTTTGACATTTATGTATACATATTAAAAAATACTAGGGGATTAGTGTCAGGTGCAACCACAGGAGATAAATTTAGGCTAAACTCTGAGGAGTAATCCGATTTGTTTTACACTATGCAGTTTGTTTCTAACTGAAGTTGGAGAGCTCTGAGCAATAAAATTGATGAAGGGTTTGGAAAAGTCATACTGTTGAGAAAAAGCTAGCCAAGGCGCATTTGCGCAGAGAGGAGCATTACTGAGTGATAAAGGGGTGCTGTGATGAGACAACTGTCGTGAAGGAGCAGTCTTAAACAAGGATGAGCAGTAGTGAAATCCAGTTGTGGCAGGGAAGATGCAGGTTGAGATTGGGCCGGTTGAAGAAATAGCCCAGGGAGGCTGAAAAACTGTAATGGCTTAGAGTGGGAAAAAAAGTTTAGCATGACATCAGATGTCTACGTCACCCTGTGAACCATCTCAGGACTGGAGGCTTCACCTGACATCTTCCAGCCCAACGATTTCATTGTTGTGTAGACAGAGACTAGATCCAGCTTGGCAATGCTCCCTCTTGTTGGTTTGTATATCCTGTGTGTCATCCTTGTGCGGCATTAATGAGGCGTGGCAATTCCTTCTTTACAAGAAATGTGTACAGTTACTGGTAATCCTAATAAAAAGGCATGCAGTGGGAATCATAGACAATGACAGATCGGTGTGAGTCACAGAGACACTCACTCGTGTTTATAAAAGCTCTGCAATAAAGGCGATTTCAAGTAGTCTCTCTATTGTGCTGTGTTGGAGGTTTTAGCCATTTAGTCATTTTTAGTGACTTTGGGATCACTGTTTTTGCTACAAAAATGAGATTAGATAGCACATCTCTAGCAGCTGGCTGCTGTTGACATTACAGCACTGCACTCTTATTTCTTTGACCAAAATGATTATCTGTGGAGTTTCATGACGCTGGCTTCATGAAAACTAGAGACAACGTTGCTTTATTTTGTCCATATCTGTATGCCTTTTCCTTGCAGCTGAGAGCAAGCTCAGTCTCTCCTGTGTGCTGTGCTGCTGTGTGCATGCACTACCCCAGGCAGGAGCCTTGTCTCACCTGCCATCGCCCAGCATCGTCTTTCTTGCAGGGAGATCACATGAATGACTACGTGGTCGTGAAGTCTGGAAAGGGGATGGGGGACAAAAAACCCAGGCAGCAGAAGTCAGGTCTTTCAAGGGCTGGGGGAGACGACGCTTTGTTTTGACCCTTGTAGGAAGCATTTACTCACTTACTTAAAATGTCGTTCATAATGTCTGTTCCTTGGTTTCAGCTCAGGGCGTGTATTTGTTTTGCTTTAAAGCTAGTCACGTGCTTAAGGTTATGCTTAAACTTAATCCTCATGTCTAAAAATGGTCTTAGAGCCGTGCCCAAGCATTTGGTGCAGAAGTGCTGGCTGTTGGTGGCCCTGGTGCGTTTCTCCATCCTGCCAGGTTGGCTGTGTGGTTGTGCTGTCCCAGGGATGGGAAAAGGAACAGTGATAACTGTTTGACAAGAAAGTGAGGAACAGACTTTTCAGTCGTTACTTATAAACTGTAGACGAGGGTGAGAATTACCGTAAACAAGAAAGAAGTCTCTTTTGTCCATAGCTATAAATCATTGGTATTATGCTATTACACTTCACATCTGGATGACATAAACATCAGAAAAATTATGACCGTCAGCGTCAAAGGATATTTTGTGCACTAAGTGTGATGATAATAGTAAAAAAAAAACCAAACCCATAAAACCCAAAAGCATCCAGTAGTACGGAAAACAAAACTCTGGGCTAGGCTGGAATTAGTTGTTTCACTTTTCTGAAAACGGCTTCCTCCTGAAGCACAAGGAGGAGCAGCTCTGGTTGCTGGCTTTGCTTTACTCTTTTCCCCACCCCATGGACATTGCCCCTGCGATTGTCCCCTGTGTGCTTGGAAGGTTATTGCACAAGGCAGTTCCTAGCCTGCATGGCTGTCTTTTTTTTTTTTTTTTTTTCTTCCCCACCTCAGGGAAAACCCCAATTGCAAACCTCTGCAAAAGCATTTCTAAGGCAGAAATGCAGATGTCAAGTGGTGCCAGCCATTGGAAGAGGCGAGGGAATTCAGTGTAGGTGCTCAGGGCAGAGGGCTGTCCTGTCACTTAAAAGCTGTGGGAAAGTTGTTAAGTGACCAGGTTCTTGCTAATGGCATAGAGAATTGGTAAACTCATTGTTACAAGTATGTGGAGAAATTTGGCAAGCCTCGTGGGGTTTGGGGTTTTCATTTAAAGCCTTTGATCCTGGTGGCAAATAAGTAAGGCAGTTTCAAGGGCTTGTTAAGTCTCTTTTAACTTCAAGATTGTGTAGAAAAGCTGGAAAGTCTGGAAAAAGGCTCAAGACCAACAAAACTAAAATAAAAGCACGATGGGGTATCTCTTTGAGTACCTTCTTCTGCCCTTCTCCCCATAGCAGTGAGATTTTTGATGCCTGCTGTTTGCAAACCTGGAGCTGCAATGTTCCCAGTGGCAGGGAAGGACGATAGCCCCTGCAGACTGATCGATCCCCAGGGCTTTTGCAAAACATTGCAATGAAACTCAGGCCGTGCAAAACCATGAGATTGCTGTAAAAATCAGAAGATTTTAAAAGGCAGGTTTAAAAATAGGACAGGTGGTTTTTGTGGGAGCTTGAGTCGCTAGTGCTATACGCTTCTCTCTGCAGCTGCGATGGCTGAAGTTTTGAGTTGGGTGGGTAGGTTGGTTGAGGGTCTCTGGTGTGCTCATCTGCCACAAGAGGACTCTGCCGATCAAGGGGAGCTTGGCCCTGCTCCCTACAACCCTTGCCAGGTGAGCCCCCAGGTCTCTGGGCTTTGGCCAGCCTCTTTACCACCACCACGCAGATAGCAGCTGGCATGGGCCAGGCTGGATCTTAAGGTGTTCAAGGGATGGTGAGCAGTTGGGTAGAGCCTGGGGTGCCCTGCAGATGTGCATTTCTGAGCCAGCTGTTCTCTCGCACCTTCCTGGCACGCTGCCTGCTGGTGGGAATGGCTGCAGGGGCTCTCCCAGAGTGCTGCACTGCTGGGTTTGCTAGGGTAAATATCTCTTTATTGGGGTTAATGAGCAAGAGGATTCCCAACCTGGCATATGGGCAGAGCTTTGTCATGCAGCCCCATGCAGTGTCCCAGTCAAGGAACAGACCTTTTTGAACAGAACTTGGGGTACCCTTATTTCTAGATCTCTTTTTTTTTTCTATACATAAATTATTTTTTTTCCCCATAAACACTAAAAGCACAAGTGCTGTAGACGCTGTGACTGTATATTCTGTACTGTGAAATAAGGAGGGGAGAGTAGTGAAAACAAGTGGCAGAAAACTTGCCAACTGACCTGGCCTCAGATTTTCACCTGGGGCTGGGATACGGTTGACTTCAATGCAAACTTTACTTGCTTCAGCCAGGGCTGGGCTCAATCTTTTCTAAGCATCAAACTGATGCTAATAACTTTTCTAGTCTTCTTGAATGTCCCGTTGGTGCTCCTTTGTGTCTTATATTGCCTGTATGTTTTTAGAAGACAGTCAACTTTGGTCCATTTGTTGATAAATTGCTACCAAGTCAATATGAGAAGATTATTCAACAACCAGTTTATTCTGTGGCTCCAGTATTTCCTGTGAGAGCTGCTCCTGCATTCGGTAGTGCTTGAGGATGGGTTGGAATCTGCGAAGACTGCTGAGGCTTTTATGTATTCCCCAAAAGCTGTAAGTCTGTGATGGTCATGTCAGGGATGGAGAGGAGGTATCCAAGCACGCATGTTCCGTCCCAGGCCACAGATGCCTTCTGTGCTGCTGAGAGGCATTGATGCATGTCCTGTACCTTCAGGGAATGAGTTGTAAAAGGTGGGGAAGGTGGGAGATGGCCATGACCACAAGTGTGTCTGTTGGTATGTGCTTTTGGTATCACCGGAGTACCTAGTCTGGTCTGCAGTAATTGTTGGGGCCTACCCAGAGATTCATCTGTTACTGTCGTGTACAATTTAAGTTGAGGGTTGCTTTGTTGTTTGGCTGCTGAATAAACTTCCCGAATTGAGTCACAACTTCATGGGTGCCTTGAAAAATGAAGCAGGCTCTGTGATGGGCATGACAGACCGACAACCAAAGTCTGGACAACAGAAATTTGAAAGGAATAGTTGAGCTACTTTTAAAATGTGAAATAAGTAACACCGGTGAAGGTAAACTGGAGCAGAACTGGTCCTACACAAATTCCATGTATACCTCTCTCTGGACACATGCAGCAAGCGTACTTCTCTATCGTCTGTGCTGGACTGGAAGAGCCAAGGCATTTTCTGTAGGTCCAACACCAGAGACTTTTGAGAACATGGGTGCAAATATTCCTTCTGACAATGCGGCATCTGCAGGGATGTGTGGAGAGGCTGGTGATACTCATACATGCTAGTAACAAAACATGTCTGTTTTTCTTTCTTAGCTTCCTTTACGATCTCTCTTCGTACGGTGGACAGCATCACAGTTGTGATTAAACAGAGACCCGGTGTTTCACCAAGCTGTCAAATTCGTGTTAAAAATGTCAACAGGTCTGAACTCAAAATACATCCTGGGGAGAATGTGACTTTTACCTTCACTTGTAGTACTCCAGAGAAGTATTTCATCATGGAAATTCAGAAAAATATTGGTAAGATACAGTTTTTTAATTTTTCCCCCAATGGTAATTTTCCTCCAGTAAAACCACATACCTTAATACAGTAACAGGAGAAAAAAGGTATCCCCTATAATCTTGGGTAAGAAGAAATCTTTGGACACTGGTAAATAACCTTGAATTACTGAAACTACGCAAGCTAAAGTAGTCTGTATTATGGGTGGCAGAATTAATGTTAACTTGGCTGTTTCAGAAACAGTTAAATGATAGCTTGTTGCATCAATTCCTTGCTGCCTTCCCTTCTCCCACAGTTTATAAACCCATCAAATACTAAAAAAATAAACGCTGATCTTTTTTTTTCCTTTCCAAAGCCTCTGAGCACTGATAATGATACATTACCCACATTATTCGTTGAACAGCTTGATTGTATCTATAAGGGCAACAGAAACACAGACATACACGTCTTTCCTTATATTTAATGAACATTATTGAAGTCAAGAAACTGAAAATTTGGAAGTGTTGGAACTAAACCTTCATTTGCTGTGAATGTTATCCCTGGTGTATGTATGTTAATGTACTCTCTAATGGCATGAACACATGCTACTTCTCAACAAGATCCCAAACTTCATTGGTCATTCAGTCTTTGGTAGCATCTTGCTATTTTTGGGATGGTGTTCAAGGAGAGTTCTCTTCATGTTTTGGAGTTTTTTTCATGTCGTTCGTGCAAATAGTAATGTTCACAATATTTCATGATATATTTGTAAGATGGCACTTGTGATATTTCTTCTTTTAAGTTGGAGCCTAGACATAGATTGAAGTATGCTTATTTTTAGTGTTCAACTTGAAATACCAATAATCTGGATTTTTTTAACGAAAAATTTTCTAGGTTCCTCCCAGAATCCTACAGTGGCAGTTGTTTTTACTCATAACTTCTGCAAAGTCTGGGCTACAGGTTGTCCATCAGGGCACCAAGGAAAAGATGATACAGTTCATGGCAAGCGGTGGAAAATTTAAAGATGAATGTTTTGCCAGGAATTCTCAGAGTGAGATGTGATAAAATTGGTTCTCTAGATCCATGATTTCCATCTCTCCTGATGTTGAATTTCACCCTTCTGTTCATTCAGCTCTCTACCCTGTTCAGTACATACCTTCTAAATTCTTCAGCAAACAAGGCGGGAATACTACAATGAATCCCTTCTATTAGTCAGCCTGACTAAAGCAGGTTTATCCTGTCTGCTCTATGGGCTAGGAGTCCTCTTTGGAGATAGCATGTGACCATGTTATAGGACTGTCTTTTAATGTATATAGAAGTGAAGTGCAACCTAAAAATTGTGAAAATAGCAGTGAAGCAGCAAGTGTCAAATTCCTCATTTACTTGAATGCTTTCCATAGTGTATCACAGCTGTTCTCTCTCTGCATTTAGACTGTGTGTCAGGTCCGTGTCCCTTTGGAGACGTTCAGCTTTACCCACCGGGACTACCTCGCCTTAACAGGACTTTCATCTGGGATGTGAAGGCAAGTACAAAGGCTGGACTTGAACTGAAATTTTCTACCCCGTGGCTAAGACAGATTGAACCAGGAGAGACGTGCCCAGATTTTGTTAGCTACAACATCAACAGCTGTATCGATACGGCCAGAGTCAACATTGGCACCTTCTGCAGGAACGGCTCGGTGTCTCGTGTCAAGCTGCTGGGAGGCGTCGTCATGTCTCTGCACCTCCCATGGGACTCGCCTCTCACCACCTCGGGCTTCAGCATAGCTAACAGGGCTTCCATAAAACGTAAGTACAGAGTAGCGTTTCCTCACCTGTAATCGCCTCGTGCAGATTGCAGCAGAATTCTTTAAACCTTTCTTCTCAGGTAACCTTCTAGTTTTGGTGCTGCTACCCCTAATTCCCTTCCACTTCATCTTTTCTAAAAGCTGTTGCTGTGTGGTTTTTAGTGTGGTAGCTGTTGCTCTTCTAGCGTCAAAATATCTTAGTTTGATTGGTTAACCTAATTACGAAATATATAATAACCTAATATATAATAACCAATAACCTAATTACAAAAACTGTTGTGAAGCTGCTTTTGGTGCACGTTACTAATTTTCAATGGCTTTAAATTCCCTAAAACTGAAACATACCTGTTCTGTTTTTATTTTTTCAGCTAGGTGAGACTAGATAGCATAATTAGAATGAGCCAAGAGAGTTATTTGCTGGTTGCAGTGTGTAGTTGGGTTTGTTTATTTTTAAATAAAGCTTCCTTAACTTGCTAGAGTCTCAAACCAATGCCTCTCTTCAGGAGAGGAAGGTGGGAAAAGGGGAAGCAGTGCCTGGAAGGCACGTGAGGTTGCTTAAATACAGCTATCTGTTTCAACCTGCACAGTAACATAAAACGTTGTGTAATAATCTTCTTAAAATACCTGGAATATTATATAGCAATCAGTGGGTTACTTTGTGATCTCGTGAGAAATGCTCTTTAGGACATGTTCTTGCTCTTTACTTAGAATTCTGCAGTTGTTGCCGTCAGTTATAGAAGGGATCTGGTCCAGGCTCAAGCTTCTAGAACATGAGTGTTTGTAACTCCTGGCAGTCCTTGTAGTTGCACATCGTCACTGGAGTCCTAGAGCGGGACCATAATCTCCGTGTACCCAACTTCACGCTGCCAAGAGTCATCCAAGCATAAAGTGTCTTACACAGCCTCCATGGTTTGCATTCGTGTTTTATCATGCGTATTTGAGGCTCTTTGCTGGCATACTCTTGTTAGATCTGGGAGGTTTTTGGACAGAGAGCTCCGTGCTGGTATAAAAGCTCACATCTTTTGTTTCCTGAAACCCAATGAAGCAGCAGTAGTTGTCAGGTTGCATGTTTGCTCTTGTAAAGCCAGGACCAGAAGTAGGAACTAGGATCTTTCCAAAAAATAGAGGCGCCTCTGTCCATGTGCTTGAAAGGTGAACCCACTAAACTGAAAATACAGCATTAATATAACCCTTACCTTTTCTGTAATTGAAGACAAAAGCATCAACATGAGTATATGTTTTAGTCTGAGGGTTTTGTAATAACCTAATCTGTAGCCAAAGTGGATGATCTCACTGTCAAAATAAAAATACGCTGCTGGGGTGCTAGATAAGCCAGTGTGTCTTCATTAATTGCAACTTTTGTATGTTTCCCCCCGCCCCCCTATTTTAGGATTATGCATTATTGAATCCATTTTGAACGGGGAGTCTTCAGTCACCCTGATGTCCCCAAACTACCCACTGGGCTTTCCAGAAGACGAGCTCATGACATGGCAGTTTGTGGTTCCTTCCAACATGAGAGCAAGCGTGTTTTTCCACAACTACAGCCTCTCCAACTGCGAAAGGAAAGAGGAGAGGGTGGAGTACTACATCCCTGGCTCCCTCAGCAACCCGGAGGTGTTCAAGCTAAGTGACAGCCAACCTGCCAATATCGCTGGCAGTTTCAACCTGTCCCTGCAGGGCTGTGATCAAGATGCCCAGAACCCGGGCATCCTCCGTTTGCTCTTCCAAGTCGTTGTTCAGCACCCACAGGTTGACGAGAGTAAGTACCTGCCTGCCCCTTCCGTTGCTTTTGCTTACAGATGCCTGAGCTGAGCAACACAAGGAAGATAAATGATGGTTTTTGTCATTTTTCTTGAACTTTGGACCCTCCTTGAGTTTAAGGAGGTGAGTTGCCAAGCAATCCCTGTTGTACCACCAGCCATTGTTACGACAAAGCAAGAGGTGATGCTGAAATTTGCAGTTTGCAATGGAGTGTAAAGCTCTGTAGCTTTACACTGTAGCTTGTAAATGGAGATTCCTTTCCTTTTCCAGCGCCTGCATTGTGTAATTAAAAAATGCTTTTAACACCTGCGGTATGAGGTCTTGCACATTGTATAAACAAAGCTAAGCACCAGGTAGCTTTTCCTTGCAACTGTGTTCCTTCTGGGGGCCCGATCCAGCTATCGGGCAAGGACCATAACTGCTTGATTGGAACTGTCCAGGCTCACGTGTCACTGCCTATTCTCCAATGCAGAAATCAAATTCAAGCTTATTCAGACAGTTTTATTTTCAGACGTAAGATTCAACATTTTAAAGACCATTCTTAAAATGTGAGCCCACGTTTCTGCTCTGTAGCAGTCGCACTTAGCAAGGTGAAACCTGCTGTCACAGCTGGTCAGAATCTATAGCATCAACTGGTGAAATTGGAGATGGAAAATTGTCATCATACTACTAATGGTATCAGTATGCATTTCTTTCCTTCTTTTCTTCCTTCCTCTGAGTTTTTTATTTTGCTTCCTAGGGAAGCCTGAACACCTTCTAGTGTGACTTCTGTGTCAGTAAGATACTCCAATAATAATATCCTCTACACATTCAGATGTTCTTTAGGTTTCTTGCTGCTTGTGGCTACACTAAGAAAATAACTTTTTTTTCTGTTTTCTTGCCCTAAATTCAGACTGGCTTAACACAATGACTTGCAATACCACAGCATCTATCTAAAAACAGAAATAAAAGGCCTGGCTAGGTAATGAGCTATGAAGTAAGTGATTTATCCTCTGGCTTCCTAGCTCTGACCTCAGTTCGTGGTGGAGATTAATAATCAAGGTGCTCTCACTGCAGAGGAGCAGGCAGAGGGAAGTCCACACTCCAGACTACCACTGCAGGAGGAACTACTTAGAGGCTAAGTCATTTTAGAGGGAATAAAGTTTGAATGGCCTGTAACTTGAAGTCACTTCTGGCTCCACTCACGAACAGCAAATCCTCCTGAAACTGTTGTTAGCCAAATCATGTTTGCTTACATTTATGTGTGTTGTACCTTAGAAGCCAGACAGAGTGAAAAGATTGTATTCGGTTAATCAGCTTTATCTCACTTCTACTTGGGAAAGCAAAGAGGAATTTTAATGTATTTATGGCCAGTAGACAAGACAAGAATAATCTAAAAAATAAAAAACAGGTTGTCATTTATTGAATGAAATGCAAGTAATAAACCACTTGGATTTAAGAGACAACAGTGGTTTCTCTAGGGTTTTATAGGATCTCACGAGGTTTTTTTTGTTTTTTTTTTTTAAGTTATATGAATTTCATAGAAGATTCAAATTCAGCCCTCAGGACAGTATTGAAACTCTTATTTAAGAAAAAACAACCAAACAAAAAAAACCCCAAAAAACCAAAACCAAACCAAAAATTCCATCTGCAGTGTGCAAGCTAAACGTGGCTCTTATTAAAAATGCATTGATCTCTGCATATTCTCAAAGCTTCCCAAACATATGGGTATTCCACAGCTGTCTGTGGTGCTTGTCATTAAATAAGAGGAAAATATAGCTCTTTCCAATCAAAATATTTTCTGGATCTAACCCTTTCTGTGTTTAGCTGCTAAAAAAAAAAAAACCAACAAAAAAACCCCCCACAAACCCCAAAACAAAAAAAACCCACCCCAAACCTCTGAAGAATGAGTAACCTTATGGTAGAAATCCTAGGTTCTGTGTTTGGTTGTGGCAATGACTTGTAGATCTCCACCTGACCGCTTGCCTTTTTGTGTGTCTGATTTCCCACACAGGAGAAAGCTATTTTCTTCAGTTTTTGTTTGTGCCTTTGAGATCCATAGCTAAAAACAGAAAATGAAGAGTAATAATAGTATATATATCTTTTTTTTTTAAATCTGTCCTTTATAGTATCATAGAATCATAAAATGGTTTGGGTTGGAAGAGACCTTAAAGATCATCTAGTTCCAACCTTCCTGCCATGGGCAGGGATACCTTCCACTAGATCAGGTTGCTTTCTTTGACATCAGAGACACGTGCCTTGTTCGAAGGCACCTGTTCAAATCCTAATGCCAGCATAAGGATGCTTTGTGGATCCGATACCTGTCTTTCCACATGACAGTTAATCTTCATGAACTAGGCTGTGGCCATAATCTTGGATTATTTTTTTTTTCCCCCCCTTTCCTTTCCAGATGTTCTGAGTATTTGCAACTGGCATTAGCTTATGTGGAAGAAGGTGTTTGTGATCCCTGCTTACCCCTGTTGTTCAGATTTGCTGTAGCAAGTCATGTAGGACATCAGACTTGCAGAATGGCTGTGGTTGGCAGGGACCTCTGGAGATCATTTAGTCCAACCCCCTGCTCAAGCAGGGTCAGATAGAACTGGTTGCCTAGAGTCACGTCCAGTTGGATTTTGAGTATCTCCAAAGACTCCACAACTTCTTTGGGTAACCTGTTCTAGTGTTTGACCACCCTTGCATTAGTGTATATATATATTTTTTAATATTTAAGCAGAATTTCCTGTATTTCAATTTATGCCTCTTGCCCTGTCACTGTGCACCATTGAGAAGGGTCTGGCACGTATCGTTTACACACATGTGCACACATCCGCCTGAGCCACCTTCTTCAGGCTAAACAGTCCCCGCTCTCTCTGTCTCTTCTCCTATGAGAGATGCTCCAATCCTTTAAGCATCTTTGTGGCTCTTTGGCCTTACTCCAGTACATCCATGTCTCTCTCGTACTGGGGAGCCCAGAACTTGACCCAGCACTGCAGATGTCTCACCAGTGCTTTAGCAGAGGGGGAGACTCGCCTTGCTCAACCTGCTGTTGATGCTTTGTAGCATAGCCAAGGAAGCTGTTGGCCACCTTTGCTTCAGCGGCACGTGGCTGGCTCATATTCCACTTTGTGTTCGCCAGGACCCCCAGGTCTCTCTGCAAAGCTGCTTTCCAGCCCTGCTCTTGCAAACTTGCTGAGGGCGCCCTCTGTCCCATCGTCTGTCCCACTAAGTGAAAGTGTTAAGCAGTTTTGGCCTCAGTACATGCCTCCTTAAGCAGATCTTTGAGCTGAATCTCGCTGTTGGAGAGAGGGTGCCAGGGGTAATGGTCACTGTGTGCACCTGGGCACCTCAGGTCCAGTGAGGTTGGAGGGCATTACAGCTGGTGTGCGGTGGGGTACAGGGAGAGGAGTGGACTGCAAGAGAAGTGGTGGCTAGTGGTGAGGAAGGGGAACCTGCTCTCTTCTTTTCAGGATTAACTGCTAGCTCTCAGGTTTGCTTTTTACAGCTAATCAGAAACTATTTCTGGAAGAATGATTTTGAGCAATTAAATGGAAGGGCAGCGTGGGAGTTCAGTCATGCCGTTGAGGGAAACCAAGCAGTCAAGCGAGGTGTGATCCTCAGCCTTCCCACCGGCATGGTGACGGACTCTGACAATTTGTGGCATCTCTATATGTTTTTAACTGCCAAACAGAAAAGACTTTTAGGAAGCATCTTTGAAGGCTCCAGTGACCTTCATAATGACTGCCAGCACTTCTGCTGAAGTACAGTACTTGGCAGTGTTTTCCCTTTTGAACCATATTGGTACTTGCATTTAAATTACCTTAATCTTTAACTGACTCCAGACAACCAGATGTGCTTAATTAGTGACTTTGGACAATTTTCTTCAGCTTGGCTCCAAAAAACCTGAACCAACAAAAAGTTAGCTGAGATGGAAATCTAGCAATAAATAAGAAATTTGAGAATGGAGAACCTTTTTCCGATCAACTCTTGTGTGATCGGTAGAACCAACTTTAAAGGAAATAAGAGAAACCTCTTGGGGAAAACAAATATACCATAGTTGGCTGAGCTCCTTGCATTATAGCCTAACCTGTTCAAAAGGGGTCTGTTACCCGTGTTACCCTGTTATAGCTGGAAAGTGGTGGGGAGATGGGGTTTGTGTGTGGAAAGGCTCAAACCTCTTAAATTAGAAGTGATACAATACTGCCTGAGTTTGTATTACAGTGATGGAAAGAAGTAAATAATGATTTCTTAGCTAATGTAGAAATAGGCTGTGACAGCTGCTCATCTAGTGGGGTGAGAAGAGATGGACGAAGTCCTGCTTCACTCCACGCTTCTTGCCAGTAACTGCTCTGGGATGTGTTTTGTTGCAGATGTCACCCATTTGGTCGACCTGAGCAAGGAGTATAATATGACTGTAACGATACACTTCAAAGGGTGGCCCAGCCACATCCCACTCATGTCTGAACCGATATGCCTGATCTGTAAGGATCCCCGAACCTGCGACCGCATCTTGACTTTAGTGTCTGGCACTGTCTACAAGATCTCCTTTCTGTGCAAGGACTTGTCCCGTCTGAGGATCACAGCTGAAAAAGGCATAAGTATGACCAAAGTGGCTTAATGTGGTTTCCTAGGGAATGGTTTTGCATGCTTTTCCCCAGGGATCAGCCAAACATCCTCTCTCGCTTGGGCTTTCAGTAGAGTGAGGTTGGAAACCAGGCTTCGGCTGGCTGGGAGATGGGTGCAATGAATCTGGAGATGACCTTGTTGTTTGCTCTGTCATTCTACCTTTAGAATAGAAAAATATAATTCAGTTCTATTTCAGTTCATTTCTATTCTAGAACAGAAAATAGAAACTGCGTAGCTATTCCTAGAAGGGAAAGGACAGAAGGCACCTAAGAACCTTCTCGCTGAAAACTGCAAAATATGGAAACAGAGCAGGAGAGCCACAAATCTGCCCATGAAAATGCGGGACCAAGATGGCCATCAGGAATGCATCTTGTGCCGCTTGCATGTCTGCTTGGTGTAGGACTTTCCCAAATGCTTTCAACTACCAGTATAGAAAGAGTTTTAAAGTATATATCTGGACCTCAGCTAGTCTGCAATTGCATCCCAGTCCGCAAGTGATATAGCAAAAGTAATATCTTGAGTGAGGGTTTTTGAATATGTTTGTATCTGTTGGTTTCTTTGGTGTCCTGCACCCTTTTAAGGAAAGCTCTTTAACTACAAATTATACGTGTTTGGGTAAAGGTTACTAAGAGAGGATATTTCTCAGGTAAATATTTATCTGGGTCTGTAACACAAAACTGACAGTACTCTAGGTATGTGTACTCTGGTACACAGGAAAACTTGTTTTTACTAGATATTTCCTCTGCAAGAAAAATACAACCCTTGGGACTTGTTTTTGTGATTGCAGGCTGTGTCGATCCTCGGTGGTGTCAGAGGAAGATCTATTCCCTTTCGGTGCCCAAGGCTATTACCCAATTGCCGATTCAGCTGCATAAGTTTATTTGGAAGCTCTTGGCTCCTGATCTGATCAACACAGAAATTACATCTCCGTCCTTGAAACTTCAGCAACGCGTCCCAGAGCAGAGGTGCAACACAAGCTACCGTTACAGCATTGTTAGTGCCACCCCAGAGACGGAGTTGAAAGTTGGTATATTCTGTCCTGGTGGATCCATTGAAAAGATTCAGATGAGGAATAATATCACCATATCGTTAGAAATGTTTGGTAAAGGATTCCTCAATGAGTCTAACCATCAGGATCTGAAAATGTCTTTTGTGCCACATATTAAAGGTAAAGTAGTGGCTTGTACTACTTTGTTGTACAGTGTTGGATCTCTCAATACGCTTGCTAGAGCACATATGAATAAATAGAAATAAGAGTTCACTTCTTCACAGTCTAGTCCTGGAGCCATTGCTTGGATCAATCTTTATCTGAATCAGTGAGGTGATTTCTTCCTGGAAGAAGGAAGGAACTTTGTACTCCAGGTGGTGGATAGTTGGTTGTGGGAAATTCTGCAGGTATATCTGGGCTAACTGTGGTAATTACTAATGTGGAAGGAATGATAGGTGAGGCGTACTGCTGGTACGGAGATGCAGGTGACTATAAATTTGCTGGTCACAGGTATAAGTGATGCTTTTTTGTTATGGAGAAGAAAGACCAGATAATTTTACATGCTGAAAGAGAAAGCTTTAAAATAAAGGAAGTATCAAAACTAAATTTTCATTCCTTTATTCCTTTCCTTTACTGCAGATGAGTGCACTTTCACTGTGAGACCAGATCCAAAAGCTAAAGTTTACTTGCAGACTCCCAACTGGCTGTATGGTCTACCTCCTTATGTCTCCATATCCTGGTACATCATCGTGCCCAGCAAGCAAGTTGCCCGCCTAGGGTTCTCCAAGGACCGCATGGGCATCGCTTGCGAGACGGGCCGTGCCTATGTCAACATAAAGGAAGAGACATTGAGGGCAGAGGAAACTGTGCGCCGTGAGGATGAGCTGCTGCCTGAGCCCCGAAATATGTATCACAACTTCTGGGTAAACATCTCCAACTGTAAACCCGTGGATAAGATGCAGCTGGACTTGCAGTTCTGGGTGACTTTTGCTGACAAGCAGATAGGTGAGCCCTGTAAGCTTGTGCTGGTTTGCTTACCGCTTGTTTCCTTGCTTTCCCTTGGGGAATGGTAATGGATGCTGGCCCTCCTTGGGTGTGGGTTTTATGAGATCCCTGCCTTCAGAAATACCTGTCCTTCAAAAACCGCTCAGAGTTACAGCTGGGTACTTCTAGAGGCTGGGGAGGAAGGAGGGTTAGGGGTTTTTTTATGAGATAGGGGATTACAGGGCTTGGGGTCAGTAAGACTGGATTTTATTTTCTTTATTTAATTTATCTTTTTAAATTGGAGATCACAGCCAGAAGGTATAAGAAGATCAAGTGATATTTTTCCCTCCCAAGGTCACAGACCTGGTGAACAACTTGGGATTTGATTATGCAAACGTATTCATCCAAGTCGTCTTTACTTCATGTTAGCAGTTCAATTAGTCTCGGTGTCCACATGAGCAGGAAATCATCCCTGGGGCAGGTCTGACCATTTAGTGGAGAGTGCGCTGACTGCTAACAGCAAAATCTGCATTCTTGGTATCTTTCATGTCCCTGAAACATAAATAATTTTTAAAAAGGTATTTTTAGGGTAGGCTTTGCTTGTGTAAATTTGCTTCACATTTGCACTTCCTCTTCATCTGTGGGAGACTGCTGTCTGTAGAAGTATTGGCTACACAGGCTAGAACTGAGACAGTATCAAATTAATTTCTAATTTTTTTCCTTGTTTTTTTTCTTTTTTGTAATGTATATTTCTTTTAAAACATGCAGCGTTTTTCTTTGCTCACACATGGACTTTCCTGATCAATTTTATGACTCTTAGAAAACCCCAGGTCAACACAATTTGTGTATTTCAGAGGAAAAGATTGTATTGAGGGGAAGTTGGTGAAATGTCACTGTTTCCTTTGTTGAATCCCTCTCTGCTTCTCTCTGTACTTTCTTCTCTTCCCTGCCTATTCAGCCAGAGGCACATGAGACATTGCAGGTAAGTTTAACAGCCCATGAGCTATACTGAATTCTTGGAGGTGGGGTGGTGGGTTGGTTGGGTTTTTTGGCTGTGCTCCACTGCAGGAGTTTGTCGTGGCTTGGCTTCCAGCCTCTTGGAAAGGGCTTGTGTTACCCCATGGTGAGCACAGCTTGGAAAGTCCTGCTCTGCAGGCAGCTGGTATGCTTGGAAACTCTTGAGGAGGTTCAAACCCATCTGGCTTTTAGAAGAAAGCTGAATGTTTTCTCTCTCTTGCTCAGTGTCCTTGTACCTTGTCTGTTTGCAGACCTCGGAGTGATACTTGCTGTGGTGGCTGGGGCTGGAGTTCTCGCAGCTATTGGACTCACTGTGTGCTGTGTTAAGAAGAAGTAAGTTCATAATTTGGCATGTGTAATTTGGCAGTTCAAGAAGGCATTTCAGGAGAGCTGCTGGGGCCTCTGTTTCGTGTGTTGATATAGATCCCTTGAACAAGGGTCTGAAGCATGAGGTAGGCAGTGTGCTGGTGGTTGAAGTAGCGCACCTCCAGGAATGCTGCTTTACTCTAAATTGATTGACTTTAAGAGCAGAGCACCATTCCTTGAGTCATGTTACTTCCACCCCCAGCAGATTGCCTACCTTGGCCTTACTTAGCACAGACTTCTGGCTGTCTTGGAAGTAAGGTATTGGTTGGACTTCATCAGCAATTCCTGTGAAATGAAATCGCAATGAATGTGCCTGTTGTGCCTGTGGCTCTAGACAAGGCTTTGTTTAGACAAGCTGTAAACTCGCTCAGATATACTAAGAGCTGTCTTTCATCTATACAATCTCCAGCAACTTCTTCTGGAGTTTGCACATCAAGTGAGAGCATTTTTCTGTGAGACCAGCCTTTGGGGAGAGAACTAGGTTGTGCAAAGCAAACATGCATAGCCTTACTCAGGCAAGCAGAGTCTGAAGTCATCGATAGCTTGGGGTTTCTGGTACATGTATGCTCAGC
Organism: Ciconia boyciana; assembly: GCF_034638445.1. NCBI lineage: Eukaryota > Metazoa > Chordata > Aves > Ciconiiformes > Ciconiidae > Ciconia > Ciconia boyciana. The sequence goes on along the minus strand of NC_132935.1, from coordinate 119,723,999 downwards.
GTTGGCAGGGTGATTGGGTCCTGAAGCTGTAGAGCTTGGAATGAATTTGTGCAGTATGATGCTTAGAGCAGTTATGAGCACATGCCTCTGCCACACAGGAAAGACTTTACAAATACAGGCTTAAAAATCTTCAGCCTTTGGTCTTCCTACCTTGGGGACAGTCACTCCAGAAAGTGCAATCAAGAAAAGTTCATTCAACTTTCATAGAAGACCCACTACCTTACTGATCTTCAGCAATGCTCAGCCTTGTTTTGTGAGGATCTGACGGCCTCTAGGTCCTATTAGTGTCTGTGGATGTTGGGAGATTCAGTACATTGCACAGCCAGGATGCCCGTACTTGGGAGGCCATTGGAGTTAATCCTGCAAACTTCAGGGTGAGCAGAACAGCAGTAGGTAACCGAATAGTGTAAAGTTATTTTCTGCTCTGCCAAAAAAACATGTATACTCGAGTTATTTTTCCCAAGATTGCAAGTAAAGCATTCAATGCAGGTAGGCTGCCTGACCCTGGGTAGCTGGGATGGGTAAACAGCAGCTGCCGTTATTGAGTTCAAACGCACCAGCCATGTGTTGTTTCTGACCTGTTAACAATTTCAACTCTAACAGGAAGAAGAAAAGCCAGAATCCCATGGTGGGAGTATACAATGCTAACGTGAATACCCAGGTGCCTGGAAGACAAGGCTTATTCACAAAAGGGAGGAAAAACAATGAATCTCATGTCTATGCAGTAATTGATGATGCTATGGTCTATGGGCACTTGCTGAAGGAATCCAATGGCTCCGTCACTCCAGAAGTTGATGTGTACAGGCCTTTCGATGGACCCATTGGTAGCTTGCCACCTTCTCCACCTCCATTGTCCTTCAAAAAAGACATTAAACGCTCTCCTAACACCGAGGAACCTTCACCTCTGACGGACACAGACCATGACGCTTATACATTTGCTCATCAGAAATCAGGGCAATCAGAGGACGATGGAGATACAAATGAAGAGAATAATGGAGATACGAGCACGTCCTTGCTGGAAAATAAGGAACAGGAAGGTTTAGTGGAGTAATTTTACACCAGGTATAGCAGTTTCCTGTGGAAATACAGGTGACCTGTAAGGACAAGGGTCTAGGGGAAAAAAAAAAACTGAAGAGGAGTGTTATTTTTAAATATGTTTTGATGTTGTTTTGTTTTGTGTGTGTGTTTTGGATTTTGTTGGGTTTTTTTTAAACTTCAGCTGTTGATAGCTTTCAGTTCTAGAGCGAACATCTAGCAAACTCAAAAACAGTCGAGACACTCCAGGACTGCATGCGCTTCTGGTTGTGAAACAGGTGGCAAAGGTACGCTCCTGCTTTTTATTATAAAGACATCAGGAAAATGACTTCCTAACTGCCAGCTTAAATAGAGTGGGGGCAGTGTTTTGTCCAGCATGTCCTCCTCTCTCGCAAGTCACTTCTTCTGGAGTGTTGGTTGGTGACTCCTTGAAGGCGTAGGCTACATCGCCGTCTCAGGGCAGCTCCAGGTTGCACAGATGTCTAAGCAATCTGCTAATGTCTGAGCAAAGGCGGGGCCACTGTCATTTCCACCACTTGCTGCTTGGAAGTTCATTGTATTTAGCATACTAGTGGCTACGTAAGTGTAGTGAAAGACCACGTATGCTGTGTGGAAGAGCTCTGTGTGTGTAAATCAGCGTGAACGCTTGAGCTTGGGCTCTTCTAGTTTGGAAGTAAAGTTATGGGTTTTCTCTAATTTCCAACTGATGTTATAATACTTGGATAGCACTGTGTGAGCCTACACCAAAGATTGTATTTTCTTTGCTTTTTTACAAAAACAGTTTTAAACATCTAAAACAATTTGTGCTTCTGTTCAGCTGTCTGTAGCATTCACACTTTACTAATACCTTGCGCTTTTGGCTCAAGTAAGAGTAAGGATTCAGTGAAGAAATAATGATGTGGTCATCCAGTTGTTTAGTAATGTATTTCACTTCACATGTTAGAGGTGCTTGGTTATTTAATAAGGATCAAAAAAAGGAGTAAAGAAAACAGATTATTTCCAGCAGGTAGTTTCTCTGAAATGCAAAGTGTGAGAGTGAATCCATAAGGAAAGCCTAGATATTTTTTTTCATCAATCTGAATTTAACAACCATGTTGAAATGATGGTGGGGACAGCTCTTTATTTCGAGCGGGACTTATACTTCAGTCATCTAGCTGCCTTTGAAAGCAACCTCTTGAAATCAGATAAATAATAGGTCTCATTTTTAAGTGCTGTAGCTAGCATGCCCCTCAGTTTCTGTGCCTTTTAAAACTTGAGGGTCAGATCTTCATGCAGAGGACTACGGGTATATGAATAAATTTGCCTTTTATATACAAACATCTGGCTTGTCAAGGTGTGCAGTTACTGAGGATGTTTGCAATTTTGCATACAGCACTAGACCTAACGACTTGAGAATTTCTCTCCAAATGTCTTATGGTGACTGTTTCTTGCCTAAGGATATACAGAGGTGCCATAAAACTTTTAGACAGTGTTGCATGCAATAATGTTAAACGTGAAACAATGTCTAAAATGAAAATGTCTTTACTAGAAACCTTACTGTTTACATCAAAAAAGAATGTGGATTTCATCCTGTGTTAACTATGCTGGCATTGCAAATCGACTTTATACGGTCAAGTGTGTGTATTTAACAGTGTATACCGTTATACTGCTTGGACCACTATAAGATTCAATGTAATGTCTTATCTGACTCAGTTTTCTGTAGCATATAGCAAAACATGTGCCTTCTAAAAGTGCCTTTTAATTGTTTCAGGTATTTTCTTGCTTATGTTTATCACTTTTAATATAGAAATATGTATTCCTAGATTTCTGGCTAGTCACTGGGATCACATATTTCAAAGTGTACTGGGTCGTTTTAATGTCATTTGAGAACTTAAAAAGATTTCTGCAATACTGGTATCTGTTTTTCTCAGGTAACTGAATTGCCACAATACATTTTTATCGGAGTAGTCCAGTTGTGCATTTATCTGGTCAATGCTTCTCAGTTCTTTTATTGGAAAGGAATGAGAAGTCTGTAAGAGAAATTCAAGGCTGTCTCATCCCTCTAGCTCGGTTTCTGCAGTTGCTTAGATGAAATTTTTTAGTTCGTGTTCTTTCTAACCAACTGAAGAAAATGTAATGGAGGTCAGGCTTTTGTTGACAACCTCTTGCTCTTTGAAGGAAGAATATGATGCTTGTTGACAGTTATTTTTATTCATTCTGTTTTAACTCAGCTTTTGGTATGACAATGTAAACCTTAGTTTACAGTTGTTTCCACTCTAAGGTTGACTTTCACTGTGCTTTGGTGTGTTTAGAGTAAGAGTTCAGGCACAAATTCCAGTTTGCTTTTCATTAAGAGAAAGTTGTGACTCTTAATTTTTTTAAAAAATAAATAAAATATAACGATACTACCAGCTGGAGTAACTAGTGTATGTGTCGTGTGTGCGTGTAAACTCAGCCTCGAGTATTTTGATGTCTGACTGTCGGTAGCTATGCCATCGCCCTAGATGATAGAAATGGGTTTCTAGAGAACCTAGTTTGCTGGGATAATATACTGCTGACTGTGCGTGTCCTTTTTCTCACATAGCCAGTGATATGCCATTAATTGCTGTTTTTAAAGGCATGTGTTTAGATTGTTTGGGAGAAGGCTGTAAAATATTTGAAGCTTTCAGTATAAAAATAAATGGTTCAGTGGCGTCTCGGTAGGGTCGTGATGTTTGTAATTTATTCACGCCCAGCTAACACATACAATTGAATTCCAAATTAATTTCTTTTCAGGGATAATAGCATAAAAGTACCTTTTAAGACTAGTCCTTCAGCCCAGAAGAGACCCTTATGAAAATGTGTGAAGCCTTTTTTCGTTCTAAATTAAAGCGCAAGAAAGCATACTGACTGCTTTCTTGGTTTATTTTTTTAATTTATTTTGAGGCAAGTTTAACACACATAGAAAATAATGTTTGAAATCCTCACTACTGAAGATCCCAGTAATTGCTGGGAATGGATCCTAGGCTGAATTAGTCATATCTACTCCTGGAAGGCATAGGAAACTCAGCGAGGATCAGCCAGTCCCTAGGCCCTCTGCAAAATTGCCACTTAATATGAATGTAAATGAAAGTACTCATTGTTTGTATCTTCACTGAGATTGTGCCATCCTGGAGTAGTTCCCATGCAGTGGTCTTTATCTAAAAATGAAAATTTTGAAGTCTAGTTAACCATTAATTGAAAGGCAGGGGTCCATAGGAGGACAGAAACTCCTCGCCAGAGTGTTACTTGCTTTTGAAGAGCAAAGAGAAGTGGAGGGTTTTGTTGCCCAAAGCAGCAAAGCTGAAAAGATACTACTACTTGCTGCTTAGACTTGAATCTGTGAGGTTTGGACAATCTCGATCGATCAAAGCACTCAGTAATTGCTTTATTTTTAAGCATGTATGTGAATAGTCTAGTGCAATTTCCAGATAAATCAAGAGCCAAGTTATTACTCTTTGGATTAGAGCAAAATTTGTAGAGCACCAGTAAGAAGTGAAAAAGTTGTTTTTGTTGTTGTTGACACCAGACTAATATTGAGACTTCAACTCGTTGACCCTAGGGGGGGGGAAAAAATCATGTTACTCTGAAGAAACTATCCTGGGATACCTGTGAGTGTGACAGAGAATAAATTTAAGTATGTGAATGTTGTTGGGGGGCAGGAAGGAAGCAAAATGCTACCTAACCCTCATCCATGTGCACATCTTCACCAGCCAGCATTTAATTGTGAGCTGCAGTGGACACAAAGATGGGCACAAATCTATCTCCCCAAAAACTTTGAAGCTAGAAACTAAAAAAAAAAAAAATAGGACTCATTCCTTTAGTATTAATGGGTTCCTACATCCAAATTAGTGATTGGTTTATTTTTTGTAAAGTATAGCTTCCCAGCAATTACATAAGCTTGGGTTACCTAATTTTCTTTGAAACTGAGGAATTGTGGTGTGGAAAACTGATCCAGCCTGGAGGAATGGACAGTCCTTTTACAGGGACTTAGAAACTTCTGGCATGTTATTTCAGCAACATAAATGAATCGTGGCAAATTGTTTCAATTAGCAACACTCCTAACATATAAAAGGGGGGTTTTGTGGTTTGGGCTGCATCCATCTCTTGTATTAAAGAATTGCTACACTGCTGCACACAAGTCAGGCTTTACGCTTCTGGGCAAGATGAATCTTCAAAAATGGAAGGAGCTGCTTTGTTTCTTGCAAAATTTGTGTGTGTATGTGTGTATTTTATATATAGATACGTGTTTTTATCCTGGTACAACTGCTACAGTCACTCATAGCTGTAGGAAGAGTGCCATGATGCATCCTGTCAAAGACGCTCTAACAGAGCAATGCTCCATCAGCACACAGCACCTTTTTAGACGTGAGGCTAGAAAAATGGCCTCACTTTCTGAAAGGTGTTTTCTCAGAAGAAAAAGAGGGGAAAAGTTATGGCAATGTCCTGTCATCTTTGCAGCAAAACTATATTTTTTTTTTCTAACGGGAAATGATTTGATTTCAGAAAGTATTACGTGGAAGAAACAAAATGTTCCATGTAAAGTATGTACTCCTCTTTTTATTTATTTTTTATTTCATTGTCAGCATAAAGCTGAACTTTGATAGTGCTTAGCAAGGAGAACGTCTGTCCTACACATGTGGGTGCAAATCCAGCTGGTCTGCGGGAGGGGTGGAGGAGAGTGCCACATGTCTCTCCTCCCATCAGGGCGAGGGACAAAGTTTGCTATATGTGACTGATTTCAAGGGAGCTGAGCCTTAGCAAGAAAAAGGCATTTACAGGCCTCCTGGATGTATTTAATTTCTTCTGGAGGCTTTTTGTTCTGAGGCTTCCCCCCCCAAAAAAAAAATGTAGGCAATGAGGGCAAGTTTGTGAGAGGTCCAAAAAGAGCTTCAGGGTACATCAGGGTGTCTGCAACAACTTCAGCCTACCTGCTGGTTTTCCCAGCAAGGGTTAAATATTACTTTTTACTGCAGTACTTGCACAGCTACAGCCCCTCCACGAAAAAAGCAGCAAGCTGTGCTTGGCTGAAATGCTTGACTTCGAAACTGACTTTTTCCTTCAGAAATGCAGAAGTTTTGAGTGGCCTTAGGCCTCCTGGTGGCAGGGGCTGTTGGAGCTTTCCCGCGGGCTTTTCCCACTCAGATTGACCTTTTTCCCCAATATTTATCAAAGGCCTTGGGTGCTTGTTTCTGAACATTACTCGAGGCCATCGCTGGTGCTTGCTGAGGTCAGAAAGGCTGCGTCCCCCACTGGGGTGGTTTGGGTTAAATAACTGGGAGAGGTGAGGGGATGTTTCCATTTCAGGGGATTTCTCCTCAAATGAAACAGGGATGGGTTTGGGTATTCCTCTTTCTCAGGAGCCCTGGGCATGGTTTTCCCTGAAGGTGGTGTGAGGATATCCTGAACCTTTGCCACTTGCCACTGTGGGAAAAATATCCCTGCCTTTGATCTTTATTTTAAGGGCTGAAAAACAACAGACAGAGCCCATACAGACAGCTTCCTCCCTGCATGAGATTAATCACGGCAAGGCATCTATTAAGTACGTGTGTATAAATCTAGTTTTCTGCACAGAAGAACCTGGCCTTAAGTGAGATTCACCACTTGGTCTCAGGAGGATGAACTGCAGGCTCCTGAGCCCAATTGTTTCAGCATCTGCTTCAAATTCATCATCGCAAATGCTTTTTATTTAAAAGGAGTCTTTTTAAATTAAAAGAGAAGCAAATTAATGGTGCGTTTCTCCTCTCAAAATGCTGCTTTTATTTAATTGCTGGATTCTGGAAAAAGTAACCCGAAAACAAATATGCATAAACATTTTTTTCTAATAGACAGTGAACTATGAAGCCAAATAATCATTTGTAATGAGGTAAAAATTACTGCTCTACAGTTTAAGCTGCTAAGTAGAGTTTTGTTCATACTAAACTGCATGTTTGCACTTCGGGGCATGAGTACACGAGGCTTTCAACTTTGGAGGCCTGCATAATCACCAGTGCTGTCTCACACTGTAGAAACTTTCAGATTTATGCTACTTAGGAAAGTAATGCAGCTTCTGATCTCTTCAGAAGTGAGGACTTTAAAGATAAATGCTGGGATGTTTTCATATAAGAATAATCTTCGTAGTAAGATGCAAACCCAAAAGCTTGAATCTTTATAGATTTCATGTTTCCATGGTAAATTAAAGCTGTTCTACTTTCTGCCAAATCAAACCTGTTTAGATACTTGGTAATTACTTCCACAGCTTAATGCTTTACCCATTCAAAAGCTTGAAAAGGTTCATATACTTTCCCTTCATTGGTTTCCTTAAGTTAATATGAGTATGTTTGGCTTTTTATTTAATAAGTAGTAAACCTAAAAAGTAAGCAAAGGCATAATGAAATCTTCTAGTGTGACTGCTCTGTGAACTTTTTATAGCTTAGTCTTTCAGAGCAATTTAAAAACCAAAAAAGCAGCAAGCCCTTACATCTTCCTCTCTAATTTCTTTTCTTTGGGTTAATGGAGAACAAGTTTCTAAATATCTTAAACCAGCCTAGCAAAGCATATGAGTTCATACATATGTCTAATATCCTAGAAGACAATTTAATGTTTTCCCTTGCTAGTCAAACATCTGAGGAAAATGGGCAATTTGCTATGTACTTGTGTATTCTGACATTTGATTTTTGGCTGATCAGTTCTGCAGGTCAAACTCCGACACGTTCTCCTTAGGTTTTTGTGGCCACCCATCTGGGTCAAAGGATGAGATAGAGCTTCAGCTAAAAGGAGATTCTGGATTTCTGAGGCAAGGCCTCCTGATACTGCTTGTGGAACATGAGTCTTAAGGAATCTGTGCCCGGGTTATAGCTGGAAAGGTAGCAGTGCTGGATGTAAGGCAACTCAACCTGGAGAGGTTGAACCATGAGTCAACAAAGTTGCTCCAAGCAGTGACTGAAAGGTGAATTTTTGTCATCACCCCCTTTTCTTTTCCTACTGCTGTATTTTCACATTTTTTCTTCCTCTCTCCCCCGACTCCCAGTCAGCCAAATTCAAGGCAGAAGTCTCCAGAAACCACTTTTTTGGTGAATGTCCTCTATGAGATTTACACCAAGCAACCAATGCTGGGGTGAAATACTTTTAACCTCTGTCTACAACATATTTCTTACTCTAGCCACACCTGAACCTGCTTGGTTTACCTGAGTTAAAAATGCTGCTGCTGCCTTGGCTTCCCTTCCCTCTGGCAGGAGAGGTTACAGCAAAGCTGCTGGGTGAGGTTTGCTACAGCAAGGTCCCCAGGTTTTGCTGTCACAAGCTACTTCAGAGCTGAATGAAGTGGCAGTACTTGAAGTAATTGCTTACATCTCAAATAGCTGGAGAAGTACTTGGGAAAACATTAATAGAGGTAGGAAAACTCAAATTATTCTGGAAACTATTGCTTCTCTTGACTTGAATGACCTCTCATATGAGTAATAACCAATTAGACAGCAAAGTGTGCAGAATGATAAGCCAGGTCCGTGAATGGTGCAACAAATCCTGTCTCTACCAGTAACCAAGATATACTTTACAAAATCTGTAATTGCTTCACTAACTTTTACCATAGTAAAAACGGCTCCACCAATTCACACTTCGCTTTAGGTGGTGCAATGGTGACGACTCTGTGGCTTTCTGTCACCAAGGAACAACACAGAGGAGCTGTTCCCCTTCCTGCTACCTCAAAGTAGGAAAAGATCATGGGAATAATGCATCCCTTTGCTTTAGAAATAGTATGATTTGAGGCTTAGATACCAATTTTAACTTTAATCATTAAGGTGAAACTTATACCTTATTCTGAGGGTGGATATTTTCCTGTATCCTACTGAGGTTTAAGCCTTTTCTTGAGTGTCAGTGTGAAGCTAGGCTTTACGCTTGTCCTCACCCTGGTCCCGCCAAACCCAGGAGGAAAGAAGACCACCACCCATAAAGGGAGGCCCTCAGCTTCCTTCCCTAGATACAGAAGCAGTTTTTAGTAGTTCATTTCCTTGATTTATTTCTAATAAATAGAAATAAAATGAGGTGCGGAAGCCCATCAGGTGGATGCCACCTGACTAATGTGGGAGGAGGGAATGGATTTCAAATCTGAAACTCCCAATGGGATGGGGCAGGGGGAAATTAAAAAAATTGTTTCCCTGAAAGCCAAGCTTATGGAGGGGCTGAATGACTGAACAGTTTGCACTGTGCCATCAGCAGTTTCTGATCAGGATGCCTGGATCGCTGGGTTTCAAAGTGTGCTGCAAAAACAAAGGGCACGTGGAGCTGAGTTATTGAATGTGGCAAGCGGTAGCTGCGAGTGAGTTTAGGGGATGTGTTTGCTCTCCTGACACTTGGTAATAATGGCTTAGGTGCAATGCGGAGTTTTGGGGTATTTCTTATTGTTGATAATTAATAATCTATGCCAAACTTTGCAATGTCTCACGTGATTGTTGTGAGGACATGGAGGCAAGAGGAGGGTCCTGTTTGCTATGGCAGGAGCTGTGCATGAAGCTTTCTCTGTTCCTGGAAAATCACAACCACCTCTCTTTCCTGCCAAAATCCCGGAGATGCAGCAGGTAGGCAGGCTGTGCTGGGCTTTTGGGGATGATGAGGACCAAGCGTGCCACCTCTAGGCATTCCCAAGCCAGCAGTTGCTTTTGATGGCGTTAGTGGAAGTTAGTACCTCTCTGATTACCAAGTCTCTGCTCCTAGACATGATATTTAGTTAAATCACTTTCTGCACTAACCTTTGCCAGCAGAATATATTTAGATAACTTTCTACAACAGTAGGAACATGAGATATTTCCTTTGTGAACATCGATAGTGGCCCCTAACTAGGGACGCTAACCTACCCTTTAGGTTTTGGCTAAGAAACTGGTCACATCTAGGTCGCAGCTGGGGAAGGGAGGGAGGGAGGAGGAGCTGCCCTGCACAGCCAGAATACACATTTCTGCCTGGGTGCTTAAATTTCATCCTTTTCTGCAAAGCTACTGCTGTAATAGCATTTGCTGTGGTTACTGCTGCTGTTATGCTTGCAGTAAATGTACTAACCCTGCTATGAAATTACTGGTACAGCTAATGCATGATGATAAAATCATGCATGGAATGGAATGGAATCTTCATAATGGAAGAAGGGTGTTGAGTCAAGCTTTCCAGGTGACCTTAATTTTCACATTTTCCTGATTTTTTAGGACTGGGGCTTTACAGCTTTATTATCTCTTACTTTGTGTGCACGTGCGTTGTCTTTCATTGTGCAGGATTCAAACCTGAAGTCCCGTAACTGCAATGTCCATAATACTCAGGTGCCCTCTGCATCACGATCACAGCCCTAATGCAGACATCTCTGGGTGGGTACCGGGTGCCCAGGAGTCCTGCCTCATCCTAGCCTGTGCCTCTAAACCGGCTCCGCACAGCGATGCTTGCACAGCCTGGGTGCCTTTCCTGATGAATAAAATAGCATTAGCATCTCTGGGACGTGACCATAGCAAAGGGCTGGAACATAGATGTTATGACGTGGTAGTCTTTTAAATTTTCCCTCTCCTTTGACAAAGCTGGATTTTATCTGCAGCTCTGCTAAGAGCAGCTGGAGCGAGTCAATGGGAACTTGTACGTGAGATGGGCAGGAGGTGAGAGGGGCTGGCTGCTGTGGTCCCTGCCTGTTTTATCTGCCTGGGAAGGCCTAAATTTACCTGAGAACTGCGTTTCTGGACCAAGTATGGCTTAAGACTCCAGGCATGTGTAATTCCTTGTTACTTCTGTTAGCTGAAATCCCAGTGCTGTACTTGGGCACCTCAACACTACACTAAATATCCCAGCTTGCTCCGTGCTGTGGGGATGCAGCTGAGGAAGTAGTGGGATTGCTGCAAAAATCCGACGCGTGCAGATAAGCTCTGGCATGCTGCTGCAGTTCCTGTGGACGGATGACTGATATGCAGGCTGGGAAACCGTCAGATTATGTGGGGGGCTTTTTTTAATAGACAACTTTTATGCAACTTCAAGTCCCTGTGCCTGGAACAACCAACTTGAATCCCCAAGGATTATGGATTCAGGGCAATGGGAAAGGGGAAGGAGAGCAGGAAAAGAGTGGTGTCCTCGGCCCCGCGGCTGGCAGACACTGCTTCTCCACAGCGGGAGGTGAGAGGACCAGTGATGAAAAGGCAATATCTTGGCACCTTGAGCTCTGCCTCAGGCCTTTGTATGAGCTAAAGCAAGATAGCTGCCATCTCTGTGTCCTCCCCTGAGCCCGAGGGAAGGAGGTGGGTTGGCTTCTCAGTTTTCCTGTGCCTTGGGGCCACCCGTCTGCTCCAGGGATTTCAGCAATGGCCAGCTTGCTCCATCATGCAAGAACTGGTAAAGGGACAAACCAAGTGGTGGATGTCCCAGGAGAGCCTGGCAGCTTATGGACACCTCTCTCATTCATCCCAAAACAGGAGGGGAGCAAGAAAACTATCTTGTCCCTGATACAGCCAGTTCCTGAGACCCAAGACCATGATTTTCTATGGACCTCCAGGGTCATCCAGGCGCCCTGATTAGCATGTGAATCAAAGGCTGAATCTTTACTTTTGGGTGCATGCACTGTTCACTGCAGTTTGGCCTCCAGAGCTGTCTGCTCTCTTTTTAATCACTTGATAAAAGCCATGAGGTGGTTTTATATCTGGCTGTGGGCACTACCTACATCTGCAGTTCCCGCAGGCTTAAAACTAGGCTACTTGTATAGGCTGCCATAACAATTCCTGTGAATGTTTAAGAGAAGGAAAAATTCTCGGTAATGATTATTTTTGTTTGTTTTCAAGCTTTCCACATTTTGTATGTAAGGTGGTTTTTTTTCCCCAGTACCATGCTTTCAGGTTTGTTTATCTTTCTCCAGCGATACTCTACAATTACTCGCTGTGTTTGCATCCCTTTTTGGTGCATACATTTTAATTTAGGAATAAAAAGCGCTGATTGTTGTTCTGCTTCATTTTTCAAAGCAAGTTCAGTTTCTAGGCTCTGTAGAAAACTGTCAGTCACTCACTGTAGGTACATAGCACCCCACCCACAGAGTGCTTTCCAAGTCCTCGTCTCACCGTGTTTATAACCAGTGCTATTTCTGGAGCATTTCCTTAAAGTTGACTGGTTTAAGGTCTACCTGCTTGAGGGTTTGGCTTTCTGCTCTGACATATTATAGAACAAAGTGCAAGAGCCACCTCCATGGATGTGTGTTGCAGCACCTCTGTGCCCGTGCACGGACAGGTGGGACCTGTGCCATCTCCCGGGGGTTGGATCCCCCATGTCAGCATGGCTCGGTGCTCGGGGGTTTGGGTTTGGATCCAAGCCTTCCCAACAATGGAGCAGTGTCCAGACTGCACGTGAATCCGGATGAAATTCAAGCTGCCCATGGACCATCCTGCTCTAACAGTAAAGCAAATCTGTCACTGTGGTTGAGCTGATTCACAACTGCATCTACCCACTCGTGAATTGTGTGTTTGGACTGATCATTTAATATAAAAATACATCTCATTTGCTTTGTGCTGCTTTGGTGGAGTTTTTTCAGTTTCCTTTCGGTTGAATAGCTATATGAAGTTTCAGCTCTTGTCTTCTGATCACACTTGGCAGAGCAGTAAGACCTAGTATCTAGAGCTCTGGCAACATTACAGTTTTGAAATCACATCCCACAAGAGATTATTTTATCAGCTTTCTTGATAACCTTTCACTGTAGGACGGCTTTTACATGACAGCTCATCCATCAGGTGCCTGAGGTCATCAGTCTCCCCCTGAAATGCCCGTGTCTCTCCTGTGACTGTAGAAGAGGACCCAGTTGCGTAGGTAGGATCCCTTGCTCAGTCTCCGTGTCTGCACAGACTAGTTGAGGTTGGCAGGGACCTCTGGCGATCACCTGGTCCCACCTTCTGCTCAGAGCAAGGTCTCCTGGAGCAGGTTGTCCAGGGCCGTGTCCAGTCAGGATTTGAGTATCTCCAAGGATGGAGACTCTGCAGCCTCTCTGGGCAACCTGTGTCTGACCACCCTCACAGAAAAAAGGTTTCTCTTCTGTTTAAGCAGGATTTCCAGCATTTCAGTTTGTGCCCATAGCTCTGTCTTCTCTACCCATCCCCATCAGGTATTTAAACATGTGGGTAGGACCCCCAAGCCTTCTCTTCTCCAGGCTGAGCAGTCCCCGCTCTCACACAACAGTTGCCCCAGTCCCTTCATCATCTTTGTGGCCCTTCACTGCGCTCGCTCCAGTAAGTCTATGTCCCCTCCTGTACTGGGGAGCCCAAAACTGGACCTGGCACTCCAGATGTGGCCTCACCGGTCCTGAGAAACATAGAAAGGGGGTACAACATTGAACACCAGAGACCTTGCTTTTGGTATCCCTGTTGATGGGTGTGATGGAAATAAGAAGCATTCCTGTTACTGCAGTGGGAAACTAAGCTGGCCCTGGGGTATTTCTGCAAAGCAGTAGGGGATGTAGGTTTTATTTCCCCTCTTGCATTTTCTTTCATACGATGTAGTGCTTCCCAAACAGTGTTTTCTAAACATAGCTTCTTGAGATGTGTTCCTCATTGCCAGCCTGCAAGGTTGGCAAGCGGCTTGTGTGTTTTTTTCTCTTCAACGGGCTCAGGGTTAGCTTTCTAACAGGGCTGAAGTGAAAGCAAATATTTTCTGCTATTAGCAGTTGGCCTCACCTCTTGGCAGGGCGGTCACCTGAAGGTTTTTGTCTCCTGCCTGGGATGAGGCTGGACATTGAGGGCACAGCGCTGGTTAGCGAGCACCCAGGCTGCGGGCGCTGGGTGCCTTGTGGTCACCACCAGCACCGATGGCCCGAGGCTCTAGCAGGAGGCTGCAGGGAGGTGAGGCAGCCGCTGACCTGTCGGCACAGAGCAGGACAGAGCGGTGAGGCTGCTGGGTGTGAGTCATGGCTAAGATGTTTGTGATTTTGTTTTTAGCTGTATTTGCAAGAGTACCCAGCTGTTACCTTTGGATTCCCTCCGGATACTTCGAAACAGGAGATAATTTTAGATGTTGTTAGGGAATAAAGCACTATTTTTTTCTCTCTGTACACCATAGTCTGATATTCTATCATCCCCTGCTTTATCTTCTACCTGCAAGGAGGTTATTTTTATGCTCTCCATCAGCGTAGTGACCCCCAACTGTTTTATATTTACGCTCCCAGCGGTTGCTTGGCTTACCCTTGTTTGCTGATCCTTACAGATCTGTGTTTCTTCCCTGCCTATGGCAGCTTCTGAGCTGGAGAAGTGTAATTTTAATTTTTCTATTTTATTTTATTTGTAAAAGGAGAGACTGAGAGGTCAGGTACTGAAGTGGGGTTCAGTGCTTACACAGGAGCGGCATCAACCAGTAAAGCCTATAGGAATAACAAGACTCAGTGGTGCAGGGGTGGAGGTGCTCCTTCCCTTTTGAGGTGCATCCTACTGATGGTCTCATCCCACAGCCAGAGGTGGGAATTGCCTTCCCCTTGGGGGAGGCAGGAGCAGAAGTGTTTGGGAGCTGTTCCTTGCAGAAGATGATGGGGAGAGACTACATATGACAGTGAGAGACTTGGGTTGGAGTAACCCCCAGACCGAGCAGACAGGCGCAAGGAGCAGAGGCGTGGGGTTGGGTTGCTTGTTCTGAGAGTGAATTTTCTCCCTCTCTCTGCTTGGGGTCCTTTTCCCATGTCACCGAACTCTCTTGATCTGAATTTACCCAGGACTGCTAAGGATTGAGTCCCCCAAAAGTGTTCAAGGCTCAAAACAAGCTTTTGGCTTGCGAATGCCAAATTCTTACTCACCTTTGCCTACCTGCCCCTTTTACTGACTGAAGCCAAAAGCAAGCTGGCTGCTGGCCAGGCCGCTGGCATATGTTGATAGTGTGCTGTTCTGGCCCTTGCTCGGAGGGTTACTTCACAAAGGTATTAACCATTTTACGGTTAACCATTTTACTTTTAACCATTTGGTCCTTTGCCTGTACTTCAGGACCGTGGTGAACTGGGGTCAGGACAATTGGTTGGGTAGATTAGCGTAGCTCTACTGAAGTCAGCTGTGGATGGCGTAGTGCTGGGGTAACGCTTTCTGTGGGCTCACCCATTAACTTTTCTTCTTTTGTTTATATAAATATATGCACATTCCATGTTTCCTCTGTCCTCTGCTGTGTTACAGAGCTGCAGGCAGCTGAGCGGCGTGATCACTGGCACAAGATTTTACACAACATCTATTTTAACAACATGAGGTTCATTTGAGATTGCAGGCATTGCAATATGTTGGTTCAGACATGATCACTTTCACATTTCTTTTTCTTGGGGGAGAGCTGAGGTTTCTTTCCATTAGTCTGCATCCCTTTGACTGAGACCGCACTTTGTGGACAGCAGATGTTCTTCTCTGGCTTGAGTGCCAAAAAGATTTAATGGAAGATCAAAAAAAGTGATGCTTGTCCCAGCCCCCAGCAGATGGACACCATCTGCTCTGGGCAGTTCCCATCGGGCCATGCTGGAGTGGAGGCAGCCAGCGTCCCCTGTTCAACCCCTCCACCCCGGCGTTCACTGTGAGCACAAAATGTGGGGCTGGCCACAAACAAATAAAAACAAAGAGTGCTGTGGTAAGCAAGGATGAGGACTCTTCCAGAATTTCCTTTTCTTTGGCTTCTAAAAGAAAATTTGTAGTTCATAATGTACAGTAAGAAGAAACATGTAGAAAAATATTAAACTCATAAACGCAACCCTGAATCTGCAAGGTCAGTTTTGGCATCCTGGGTCTAACAAATAAGACAGGAGCAAAGCCACCCCTTCCCCGCGCTCCTCCCAGCTTCAGAAGAGCAAAACATCTATGAAGAATGGTGTTGGCAGGAGTGTAGCTATGTGAAAATAGAGCGCAAGAGAGATATGAGCAAGAAATCTGCTGAGAGCAACTCGTTATTCTCTACATTTTGACAGGTTGACTCCTTAATGTCCTCTCTGGGAATATCCTTTGGCATCGCTCTCCACAGCTGTTTTTCAGATCCACACTCCATGCAGAAAGACGGTCCAGCTATGGCACCCGCATCTTCCCCAAAGCTCAACATCGCCAGGGTCTGTGGCTTTTGCAGTGCCCCTCTTTAGTTCCTGGGCTCCCATAAAAGCCCTCTGTTTATTTCTCTGACCACACATTTATGTTTTAAGACCTTGTGCTTTATGACCAGTCAGGATCAAAGCCAGCAACACTGCCGGCTTTGCTGCTTTGCGTTCATGTGTATCTCAAAACATGGAGCGATCGTCTGCTAAGGGAACTAGAGGGTTTATATCGAGACAAGCTGGTTGTAGGGTGTAACCGTGACCTACAGCAAAGACCCTTGGAAACATTCAGGATCAGGGCCCAGAGTCTGCGAAGGGCTGTCCTGTTCTGCAAAAGAGACCTAATTTCATGTGCAGTTCTGCAGCAGTTGAAACCTCCCCGACTGGTGTGGAGCACTGGCTCCTTCATGTATGGTCTTCTCTCCTTCGCGGGATGCTGAGGAGGAGGATGGGGAGGGAGAAGTCGTCACCACCTCAGTGAAGGAAGGAGAGGGATGCTCGGTGCTGCTGCAGCTCTGCTCGTTGCGGAGGAGGTGGGAGGCAGCCTGGGAAGTGCTGGCTCCATGCTGGGACCTGAGGTGCCACCTCCCCCGGCACCGCTACCGCTGCCAAATGGGGGAAGGAGGGAAGGACCTTTCTTCCGGGTCAGCTCATATTTTGGAGTGACATCTCCCAGCAGCAAAAGGAGGGGAGGAAGGAAATCTTATTTGCCTATAAAAGGATTCCCTGCCTGTATCCTGCATGTGGCATGTGACTGGGATGATAAGAGTGGGGGTGGAAATCCTATAAACGGTATCCCAGGGCGGGAGGCTCTCGCTTTCTGCTTTTCCCCTCTGCCTTTGATATCTCTGACCCTCTGACAGGTCCCTGGAGCTGCTCTGAAGAGAAATGCAAGGAGAAGAAAGCACTCCAATCACATTGACACAACTCCATTCCTTCAGCAAGCTATATATATTTTTATTTTATAGTCATTTGAACAGCGGAGAGTTTGGCAATAGTGACAGCCTCGGAAGTGTGCACTCTGCATTTGTGTGTGTGTGTGTTTCGATCCCTCCAGCCTGGCTCTCCCACTCGATATCTTGGAATACCCACCATTGTGCTGTTTTCAAACAAAGCAGCAAGTTGAAATACCTCTCCCGTGGGCTCCCCAAGAGCATCAGGTCTTGACACCCCCAACCTGGCAGCGCAGGGGATGTGACCCAAACTGGAGGGATTATAACCAAGCACTGAGCTGCAAAGAACTGCTGATACCTTTCAGCCAACAGCCAGCAAATCAGCATCGGCAAAGTTTCATTAAGCTGTTGGGGTGACCTGCACTTCTTTCCCATCATTGCTGTTTATTTCAATTTATTTTTTTTCTTTAACCCTTTTCTCAGCAAAACATTATATTCAGCTGGGCATGACTTTATTGGCACAAACAGTACTCAGTAGATTTATATTTGCTGAGGACTATGCCTGGACCAACAAAGACTGAAGTAGTTCAGCTGGATTTCCATCACTAAAATAGGTCAGATGATTCCTAAAGCTGCTAAAGTGGGTTGTCCTGGGGTTCATTTTCAATAGACAATTGTTTTTTACATGGTAGCATATTCCCTAATAGCATTACATTTCTGTTATTTACCTAATACTTTCATCTTCTGTTTCCAAGAATATATTGTCTGACTATGCTGTAAGGCATCACTTCTTCCTCCATGATGCTGGAGAATAAATAAAGCTTCTGACAGGATTTTTTAAAAAGATCTGGCAGTGGGTCTAGCTCTCCCACTGAAATCAGTGAAACATTGGCTTCTGACTGATGAGAAAAGGATGAACAAAATGGGGAATGCTTCTGCAAAGGACGCTCTCCTTCTCAGTAAGTCGACCCATGCCTGTTACTTGCTAATTCATTCATGCACATAGGGGGATGAGTCGGACACCCCGTTGACCAGCCAATAGGCCCAATTGCATTTCTCAACGCAAAGCAGAAGTAACTCCCTCTGCTCGTTGAGACAGGACCTCGATCCCCAGGAGCCTGAATCGGGGTGCTGTGAGGGACCAGGAGCTCAATCCCGTTTGCCAGAGCTCACGGGGAAGCAAAATAGGAGAAGAAAGTGGGAACTGGCATTGCTGGTGTCCCAATGAAGCTCAGCAAGATGGGAAAGGACATTGCAGAGTGACAGTCCCGGGCAGCCGAGGTGGCTGTTTGCAAGGCTGGATTACTGCACTGGTTCTTTGCCAAAACAACCGAGCTGTCCGAATAAATTCCCTGTGTAAAAAAATATATCTATAAATTGTGCCTTAGTAAGAACGATGCAGCTGCTAACAGGGCTGGATGTGGCCAAACGAAATGCTCTAACGCTCTCTAATCCGATACCGAGCTGTGACGACTTTCTTTGCAAAGAACGACTCTATTTGAACATGTGCGTGCGTGCGTGCATACGTACATGTACACATACCTATAGCTTTATAATCCTGCTGCCAAAGGGGAAGACCCGGGCTGCGGGTGGGCAGGGGGGAGCCCCCGCCGCTACACGATCATGAACTGGCAGATGTAGGGCAGCTGGTCTTTGCACCTCTTGTCGAACCACTTGCCGACGGCAGCCCCCGACAAGGCTGCGCAGTTTTCCAGCTTGCCGCCGTCGGGCTGGGTGGTGATTTCAGTCTCCCAGTTCTTGTAGCGGACGGGGCCGCCCGTCATGTCGACCCACTTGCCCTCCGCCGCCATGTCGTTGAGGCCCAGCCAGATCTCCGCCTCAGAGCCGATGCTCTTGCGCATGTAGTCGTAGAGGGCATCGTTCTCCTCCCCGCTCTGGGGGGTGCTCAGCGTGCCGCCCTGCGAGATGCAGTTTTCGCTGGCCTCATGGTACGTCTTGGTCTCCGAAAACGCAAGAAAGCATTTTAGGTGAATTTTGGTGCCTTTCAGGCAAACTGAGAGGTTACCACACGAACAGAACAAAAAGACAGAAAGGGAATTGGTTTTAAAAACAGCGCCCAGGGAGAGGCAGCAGCAGCAAACGCAGCGGCCAAACTAGAAATTTCATTTCTTAGGCTGTGCAGTGACTCTTGGCAGCACGGGAGTCCCTGGGCCCCTCTCCCTCCTACGCAGGGCATGGCTGTGGGGATGTGCCCTCCTTGTCTGCAAACCACCGGGAAAAATAATGGACCTCGGGGTGCCCCTGTCACCCTCCTGGGCTCTGCTGCTGCTGGAGCAGAGGCACAGCGTGGTCCTCCTGCCCCTTCCCCTGGCCTCGCTCTCCCCCAGCTGCTGCTACACTTGCTCTGATGAGTTTGCTGGAGGTAAGGTTTCTGATGGGCGCTGCCGGGTGTTGGAGTGTTTTGGAAAAAAAGGCTGCAATTTCAATTCAATCACATTAATTATGCAAGCATGAGAAAAATGTCTTTTTTAATAGGCTTTGATCAGAAGTGTTCTGCTTGCATAGCTTGAGGTCTTCAGAGGAAGTTTCTACTTGCCTCTGATTTTATTGTTAAGAATAGCAATTTTTTTTTTTTTTTTAAGTTCTAAACCATGAATGTGCAGGGTACTGTAGCCAAACAATAACTAATCAGAGCCACACATTAATATCCAAACCAATGAATGTGAGCTTGGAACTAAAGCCTTGATTTTGCTTGTGTTCCTTTTCTTTTAAGGAGAAAATTCTCCTTAACTTGCATTTTCATCTCATTTCTCTTTCATGTTCTGCAAATCCCTCTCCTATCGATGTTGGTGGAGTTTGCACAGAATAACCATGGAGCATGGCTGGAAGATGGACATTTTAGGACTGTCCTCTGTGTGTGTTCAATGAAGGATGGTGGGACTGCCCTCCATGAGGTTCCCTGGGCAATACAGTGGCATGTATAAAAGACCAGGTCACCATTTCACTGGGGTTCAGACAAAAGACTAAGCTACATTTGACTGAAGTACAGAATAATCTATTACCCCTCCCTCTGATTCATAAAGGAAAATGAACATCTGGCTTGGTGTCATAGAAATATCCACAGCTTTACAAATGGGAAGCGCTGGTGCATGAAGAGGAGGGCCATATGCTGCACAACTCCTGTCATCAACTGCTTGAGGAGCTTCATCTGCCTGGAGGAATTGCAGAGAGCCCACATTTAGCTTTGATCCCCCAACCTCTTTCCCTGTGATGGACTCCTTGTCGCAGGGCGCTTGGGCATCTCTTGTTAAAGCATGTGGAGCACTTGTAGCTACTTTATAAGCAGCTCCTCTCTCAAAGCAAAAGCCATGCCTTCTTTAGCAAGTCCTTTACCTGTCTGGAGTGCTTGCTTTTCCTTCAGTAGAGCAACCTCCTGAGAGATGTTGTCAATCATGGCCTTCAGGTCTTCAATCATTTTGAGGCTCACACCATCTGTTGGAGAAACCAAGGGAGGAGCATAAATATTGGCCATGTCCCCAGGGAGGGGACAGCTGCTCTTATCATCAAAACTCCCTGTTTCTCTGTCCTCAGAGAAGGACAAACAAAAGGGATCTGCAAAGTCAACACTTGTCCCCTTGCATATCCATCAGAGCAAGTGTTTGCTTGCTAGCCTGGGTCCACTAGCAACCCAGTTTTCCCAGTTTGGGTTTTGGGGCTTTGCACCTCATGGGGCTTCATGGGCTGGTGGTCTCCCCTTGGGCTGCTGCTGCAGTGCTGGAGTGGGGGTTGCACGCATGAGCGTTGCAAGGTGCAGGCTCGTCTCTGGAGCCCCTATGTAGGGCACTCACCTGGGGTGGTGTTGCACTGGGGTCAAGCTCCCAAAATGCAGGAGGGCACCATACGACGCTGCTCTTCCTGAGCAGGAGTCCTGCCACACACGAGTGTTTTGCGGGGAACTTAAAGCTGCTGCTGAATAGGATTTATTGCTTTTCTAAACTCCTCAAAAACATGCCCTCTCTCTCTATTCACAGCACACCCTCCTGGCTTTCCTTAAACACCCTAACACATTATTTTCTCTGTATGCACTCCTTGCTGTGTCCCCACATTAGTCTGCTCTCATGAGTGCGTTGGCTGGAAAGCACTTCGCTCGCCAGGCTGATGCTCAGCAGGAAGCGGTGGGAAGGGCTGCAGTACCTCCACTAGATCTATCCCTGCACCATCAGCCACCCCACCCCTCAGCCCACCAACCACACCATCCCTCAGGCCATCACAGCTGCCTCTGCCCTGCCTCTGCCTTCAGCATCCCCAGTGCAGGTACCCAAAAACTGGCCACAGCTGCTCTCCTGCTGCGAGAAGACACCTCCTTGTCCTGGGAGTTGGTTGCAGCCTGCTACTAAAGCCTACGTCTTGCTAGGTGTGTTGCCTCTGCAACAGCTCCAACCAACTATTAATCAGTACTTGGATTTCTCCTGTCTAGGAGCAAAAGGAGTGTTGTGCCTTGGAGGTGGTGGGAGATCAGACATTGAGGTGTTTGTATTCATTACGCTATCTCTGCTGCTCCTATTGCTTTACCTCGCCTGGCATAAGCATCTGGTAGTCCTCATGGGGTGAAAGGAAAGGGGACAATTTGTCCACGAATGCAGTAGAACGGTCAAGGAGATGGGGAGGATGGGGAGCCAAGGCACCAAGCCAGCTAAGCGAGGAAGCAGCTTGGATGCAAACCAAAACCACCAGCCCAAAGATTACGGTGCCATGAATATGAAAAGCCAGACACATCAGGAGGAGGGCATTAAGCTGCTTTACTCATTGCTCAATTAACTTTAATGGGTTCACTTAACACTGAGGCACTAGCTATTATCTTGGTGCCTTTGATGAAAACACTTTGTGGGAAAGAGCTAATTAGTGCCTTTTTTTTTTCCACACAAGCCTATCTTGCAGCAGAACAAATGTCCCTTAGGTTTAAGTAACATCCAAGGGCCATGGCAGGACACTGCCAATGAGCCTTGCTGGGGCAGCTCCTTATGTTGTTCCATCTGGGTTTGCTGGTGGGTTCCCATCTAGAGGGTCCCCATCACCCAAGGTGGAGACGTCTCCTTGATAGCTACCTAAGGGCCCTGTCCCTTTTCACCACCTAGTTTCCAAGCCGTGGGCCACAAGATATTCCTGCAGCACCGCGTTCACTGGGACGTCGCAGGGAGAATCAGGACTGGTTAATTTGCACTTCAGCTACAAAGCAAGTACCATGGCTACATCAACAAACACCGAGTTTTCTATTCTATTGCCAGAGGTTTTTGTCTCTGTGCTGTTATTTTCTCAAGGCTCATCTCCTGAAGCCCATGATCAACGCTATTACAGCTTGGGTTTGCTGCAACTGAAGCCAGCATGGGGGCTTCCAATGCTGCCCATGGGAGCCGGAGCAGGTCCTTGTGCGGCTAACTGTGGGCAGCAGGATGAAGCGTGGGCAGAAGCAAGATGAAGAGGAGACTCACAGAAGGATGTGGGTCGCAATAGTCTGTTGGTTTGAAAGCCTGGCCAGTAATGTATTTGATGCTGCAAATGGGAGCTCTTGCCCGTTTTTCTTTGTTCTAATTATATGCTGAATAACAACGCAATCCCTCTACTTCATTTTGATTATTTAACTACCCCTACATGAAGTTTGGATCTATATCTGGGTTGCTTAGCTTTGCCTGGGCAGCCATCATCCAGTTTGTTCCTATCCGAACAGGTTTCTGTCCCCCGGCAGGGCGAGCATCGCTCTGGTTCACAACGTCTGTCATCAAACCTCCCTGGCCATCGGTATTTCTTCTGACACCAGGCATTTCCCTGAATGTCCCAGCCAGAAAAGTCGGGTCCCATACTGCAGTCTGTCCCTGGATCAGAGGAGGGGACCAAACACACCTGTGCTGGGTTTATATCGGTGTAAATGTTCACAGGCATTTTCTAGGAAGAGCACCCACACTCCAAGATTACATGGGAATTTTGGGCACCCGCAGGAGCGGCACCCACATCAGCCCGTACTCGCCGATTTAAGCACCCGGACTCCAATGGCCGTCTCCAATTACCTTAAAAATAGACATGAGAACTACACAAAGATGCTCCCTCCCATGCCCCCAGCACCCCGCCATGGCTGTGACCAAGGGGAGCCCCCCCAGGGTCCCCAGCCTGGACCCCTGAGCAGGGCATGCCATCGCCCCGGGGCACCCGTGCCATTGCCCGCCACCGCTCCCGCCTGCCCTGGGCACCCTTCTGGGCGAGACTGGAGGAGGGCAAATCCCATCTGCCCCCCAAGACATCGGGGTTCAGGGAGAGTTTGCTGAACCGCTGCATCTGGGAAAATCACTGGGGAGAAATTTGAGGGGGAAAAAAACCCAACAGCAGGCAAACTGAATGTGCTATCTCAGCATTTTCTAAATGCTATGGTTTGGCTTTTTCATGTTGAAACAGCATCATTTTTGTTCTGAAGCAGATCCAAATGTAAGCAATAATTACAAAAAAGAAGAAAAAAAACAAAACAAACAAAAAAAACCAAATACAAGGGAAAAAAAAGAGAAAAAGCTTGGCTCAAATCATCATTTTCTTTTCTAACATATGCGGTTTGGCTGTGCAGATTAAAGAAAAATAAATCCAGCCGAGCACCCCAAACCTCCAGTGGCTTCAACCTGCCTGACCCTCCCCGGTGAAGGGCAGGGAGTGAACTGGGAGGGGAGGCACTGAGGGCCTGGGATGGGGATGGGATGGGGCATCCTGCCCCTGAGCCCCAGCCCCTGCGACAGGTGGGCAGGCGGGCTGGGACATGGCGAGGGGCGGGGGGCAAAGAGGAGCCTCGTGGGGGACTTTTAGTGCTTTTCTCCCTCTTTCCCCATCCCCTGGTGTTGGTAAAAATCAGAAAAAAGTTAACCAAGAAATGCTGGAAGTTTCCAGTAAAGGCAGGGCAGCTGACCCGCTGCGCGGCTGGATGCAGCCGGCCAAATAATGCCAAGTTTGGTTTTTTTCTTCTTTTCCCCAAAGAAAACTTGACCTCTCCTTTGAAAAGAAACCCCAAAGCTCTCAGGAAAAATTGCCACCAGCTGTTTCAGATGGCTTGATTTTCAGAAAAAAAATGTTGCCCCCTCCCCTCTGAAAAATGTGTTTAAATTTTCCTCTCAAAAAGGTGATTTTTCTCCCACCACCTGGCTTTTCTCCCACCACCTGATTTTTCTCTCACCTGCTTGTTACCAGTGGGTTGCAAACAGCGGTTCCAGTGACACAGAGAGAAAAATAAGATTTCTCTAAGAAACTCATTTCTCTCTCCTGGTACGTCCAGTAAGTGCAACCACGTATGTACCCTATACCAGCTCAAGGAGGTATTTTTGCTCTAGAAAACAGCCACAGACATGGAACAAGCAGCTATGCAATGATTTCATAGAAAGATCTAATGGAAGAAAAAGGAAAAATTTCTCAAGGATGGGATCAGATGAAAATAGCCACCGGGCAAGCGCAGAGAGCAGCCTGGCCAAACAAATTCCTGGGATGCTTCTTCCTCGCTCCCTGCTTTGTTCCAAGCAGCCAAGCGCCTGCCAGAAGTGGTCCAAGCCCATGCGACTGCAGTCGGACACATCAGGCAGGCAGGCTCACACGCCGCTGGGCTGCAATGCAAGCCGCTTCCTTACCTGCCTTCTCCTATAATCACCGTGCATTGAGTCAGAGGGAGAAAGGATGGGACAGCAACAAAAAAAGAGAAGGAAAAAAAAAACCCAAACACTAGGGAAAAGAAAACTTAGGCATCTTTTTGTGTGCCTTGCCCTCTGGTAAGCCTGAGTAGTTGGAGTTCGTGTATGGCTTGACATACACCCGGGGCAAGTGTTTTAAAGATCCATGTTGATATTTAATGGATTATGTATTATCTGCCTACTCTTGTCTCCAAATCTACAACAGTAGTCTGTCATCTGCCACTTATTTGCTTCTGCAAAATGAATGAGGAGGGGTAGGGATCATAGAAAGGGAGATTTTAGTAGAGGAAACGTTTGGGGAGAACCTTAGAGATAACATGGAAAATATGTTGCCCTCTGAAGTTCAGACCAAGCTGTGCCATCAAATTTATTCAATGTAGGAACTCACCAAAACCATTTCAATTTCCTCGCTATTTTACAGAAGGGCTATGCAATCATTCCCCCAGGGAGGAAAAAAATAAGACTTTATGAGGTATTTAGATGCTTTTTAAAAAGTTTCATTAAAGCACTGTTAAATGCCCAAATGATCAAGGTGATTGCATCCCCCCCAAGCCTCGCCAGGTTTTCTTGCCGGGAAGGTGCCGCCGCTCCTTACCTTTCTTGGGAGCCACTGGCTTTTGCCGGACTTTGGCGTTTTGCTGGCCGGAGACGTGGGCGAGGGAGAGGAGGCAGAGGAGCAGGCAGGCTCCCCGGAGCGCCATGCCGCTGCCGTCCGGCGCTGAGCAGAAGTGGAGCGGCTCTGCTCTGCCCTCAGACAGCCGGCTTCACGCCGGCTTGCATCAGAAATGGCTGTCCCAGAAAGCCGCCCGCTGAGCCCCGGCCAGAGGCAGCCTCCCGGCCCCGGGGGGGCTCAGGCAGCTCCGGCCAAGGCTGAAAACATCCCAGCGGGTTCACATTTCTTAGCACGCTGCTTGTTTTTGTTTAAAAAAAAAGAAGAAGGGAATGAATCTACTGAAAATCCGCTAAGCTAAACATAAGGAAAGGCTGTGGAATGATTTCCTATGGATTTTAGCAAAACGCCATGGGTTTGATCTCATGTGTCAGCGATGGCAATGATGATGTGAGGTGTGAAACGGAGTTTGGGTGGCCCAGGGAACAGAGGGGGGCCAGCCTGCCCGGGCGGCCTCTCTGCGGGGCTGCCCGCAACGGATGCTGCGAGCACCGGCAGCGGCGGAGGGAGCATACGGGGGGCCTGAGCACCTCGGCCCCCGCCACGGCATGATGCAAGGCCCTCCGTGGAGATTTCAGGTTTATCTGCACTGCAAGGGGCTGCTGCAATCCCCCAGCCCAAGTGCAGCCGCAGCGGGGACAGAGGGCTTTTTTTTATAGAGTAGTCCTTGCTCAAAGTGGAGGACAGAAAAACAGTCTTAAATGTCAGAAAAACAGCTCCACCGTGGCCTCGGCAGGGCCGTCCTGCCATCAGTGCCTCTCCGTGAGAAATGAGACTGGTGCCTCATGCCCACCTCTTCCCAGCTCTGCGTGGGGTCCCCTCTGGAGGGTGACCCTCCCTGCGGGGATGGGAGGCAGAGCCATCCCATGAGAGCCAGCCGCTTTCTCCCCTCTGCTCTGGTAATTTCTTCTTTGCCCTTAGACAGCCACAGTTTGAGGGCAGCTTCCAATGCAATAGGTTTGGACCTCTATTTTTGGGACGCTCCCCCCAAAAGGGGGGGTTCTGTGCACAGCAGCCCTGTGGTGTGTGTGGCTGTGCCTTTGCTCTCACCCAGCTCCTAAATTTACGTTACGGGGTAAGGCTTCGGTCCATGCCCATGCAGAGCACCTTGGTGGCACCCCGCTCAAGTGTGGGACCTGTGTGGGGCTGGGGGGACAGCAGGGGCTGACCTGGCATTTGTCCCCCCTTTTTCTTGCACCGACGGCTGAGGACAGAGGGTGGCTCCCAGCCCTGGGCTCGAATTGCCGGTTCTGGGGCAGTTCCAGCATAAATCACTCTGCTCATGACGAGTGCCATCCTCAGGGGTGAGGACACCTGCGTTGGCCATACTGTCCCCTACCCCTATGGCAATTTTGCAAGGACAGGGGTGGTCAGTGCCATGGGGCTGCCTGGCAGCAGCATTGCACCAAGACCTCAGAGGTGCCTGGCTGGCACCGTCCAGAGGAGCGAGACTCCCTCGGTGGTAAACGCGTCCCCACCACCAGACCACGCAGTGGCTTCACGTGCTTTCCGTTTTCCAAAACTGCTTTCAGTTCTGTGAGATAGGAAACCAAACAGCTCCAGAGGTTTTAACCAAACCAGAGGGCTGCTCATCATGTTGCTCTTTAACCCCTTCCATTGCCCTGGCTGGGAGCTGGAGGTGTTTCAGCCAGAGCTGAAAGACCTCACCCTACCAGGCAGCGGGAAGGGGAGATCTCAGCCTCTACACCTTTGTCCTGAAAGTGCTCTGAAAAGGGACCGTAGTTCAGCAGGCCTGGGCAAAAGCATGGATGAAGAAAGCTGGGAAGATATTTGACCTCCCACTGCAGATGTCCCATTAAGAGGAAGGCTGCTCCATCTCCATTCCAAGTGCATTGCATCCGCCTGGCACTGGACCACTTCCCTTCCTCCTCTGGCAGTACTCACACCTTTGAGAGTCAAAATCTACAGGTGCTCTTTGCACTTAAGAAATCTGGCACACGCCAGGATTGATAATCCAAAGTATCTCGTGGCCAGGTCTGTCAAAGCACCGAGACACTTCATGAGGCACAGCAGCTCTGAAAAGCTGGTTGATGCTTCACACCCACTGCCCTGGAGTCAGGCCGAGTATGTGGGGGGGTCGTCCCTGGGGCCATCCGAGTAGTTAGGCAACCAAAAATACTCAGAAATTTGGGTCTTCACTCAGTTTTGGGAACATTCAGGCTTCTAAATACCCTGGAGCTGTAACAGACGACCGTGAGGAGCTGGACTTGGGATGGGGGGGGAACACATCCCACAGAAAGCCATTTTCCCCAAGTCCCCCTCGCAGGGTCCCAGCCCGACTTCAGCACAGCCCAGCTGCTGCAAGAGCAGCCCTGCAGCCTAAACCAAGACCACTGCCTCATTTTTTGGGTGCTGGGGCTGTTTAGCAGCTGCAGCACAAGCGGGTGAGTCTTTCCTCTGGGAGGAACAGGAACCTTTGAGCAAGTGGATGAAATTTGTGTAGAGAGAGGAGAGGATGGACAGGCATTTTGAAGAACAAAGTGCTCCAGGCATCAGCCATTAACCTTAAATCTTTTCTGAAAAATTAAGGCAAGATGCCACCCAGCACAACGTGAACCACTGGAGTCGTATGAGCATAAAAGGTCCGATATAAACAGAGGTGTGGCTGGAAAAAGAGCTGCCGTTGATTTAGTTTGGCCATAACTCTGTTACCCTGCCTCGCACTTTGGCTGAATAAGGAAAACCCTGCCCTTATATGCTACCTGAATAGAGCTCCTTTGCAGTCCAAACTTTTGAAGCCAAGGAAGAATGGGTTTTATTTTCGCTCCCTTTTACCACACACATGGCCCCACTCCGATTTAAGCCAGAGAGTACGTATTTTTGGGATTTACCATTCTCCCGCCTGGACTATCCCAAAATGGGATGGAGCCCAAGAGATGCTAGACACCTACATACACATATATGTTCCCTTCTCCTGACAATTGGGTAGCATTGACCTATCCAAAGCACTTTTGGTAACTCAGCACCTCCCAGTTTTCCTTGGCTCCAGATTTGCTCGCCTGCCTTTGCTTTGATTCATGTCCTGCCACGCTGGGGAAAAAACTGAAATGCTCCCTTTGCTGCTGCGCGTGAAACAGATGGCTCTGATGTGGAGTCTGATGGCAATCCATAACCACAGGTTTCTGGGTGGCTGGGACCCACCGGAGCGTTGCATTTCTCCAGTTCCCCAGCTGAAATGAGAAGGGCAGGGCGGCTTTTGGTTAGCCCCTCTCTGAGCATGAAGGTCCCCACGCTGAAGGTCTGCAACCAAGGGGGCCTCTCCCTGCACCAGCCAGCAGGTCCTGTGCTGGATGCCACCATAATTTTTCTTGAAAAAGAGAAAAATGAAAAGAAGTAGACTTAAAAAGCTTGTCTCGGGCTGTAACACCTATTCGCAGGGGGCTTTGCTGCAATTCTGCTTCTCATAGGCCGAAAAAATAAATCCTTGACACTGTAAAAGCTCATGAACCCACCCGACAGGAGCAAGCTGAAGTGTTGCTGCAACAGGTCCAGAACAGGGATGCTATGGGGAAGGGCCACCCAAAAGCCAGAGGGCCCTTGCCTGTACGGAACCCACCCCCTGCCTGGGCTCCTGCTGAAGCCCGAGGCTGCGGTTCCAGTTAAATAACAGGGCTATCATTATTCCTTTGTAAGTTGGCTCTTTGGGCAGATATCATGCTTTTGAGATCCCGATGATTCACGCTTCTTATGTAAGGGAGGCGTGGGAGGTGGGCAGAGGTAATCCTTTTTATTAGATGAACTAATAGAACTGGAAGACGGCGGTGAGGTTTGGGCCACACGAACCCTTCCCCTTCGGGGCTGAAAGGGAAGCAGCAAACCTCAGAGCAACAGCTGCAAGGCTCATCAGGCATGTATAGCCCATCGGAGAGCAAGGGAGCAGGCACCAGGGGAAAGAGAGCAACAGCTGATTCATGGAAGGGTTAATGAGAAGGAGAAAGGCTATAATTATGCCAAGAAACCAGGGTTTTGTCCATGATTTTTTAAATCTGTACAATTATGGATTTTACTTCCCAGTAAAAGCACTTTACTCCCTGGTTTCAAGCACGGTCTCCTGGTCAGACAGACAGTAGCGCCTGTTAGCTGCAAGAAAACTGGTTCGAGATGAAAAAAAGAGGGCAGAAGAACATATGCTTATGGAAACCGTCCCAGGGCCGCAAGGAAGCAGTCAGAAAAGTTTACGTGGCTTTGGGAAACCCAGTAAGTAGGCTGCGATGCTGAATTTGGAAGGCTTCCAGTTAGCAAAACACTGGCTGGAATAAGCCCATGAAAGGAAGCTGGATGCTCCTGGCAATGATGCAGACCTGTGATTTCGTGCCCAGCTAGGCAAGGAAATGGGCAGCGAGATCAGAGGCTATTTTGATTTGGCTCCTAGGAAATGAGCAGGTATCGCCAAGCCAAGAAATGAGGCAGCACCACTGCACAATGGCTGGAAAGTGGGAGGGTGGACTAGATAACAGTATTCACACGGTTATTATCAAGATAGGCAATTACCAGCACTAGCTTTCAAGGCTAAGTTACCAGTTCAAAGGCAGGCCACCACAATGCCAAACAATTCTTGCTCTTTGCCTGCAGCCCCCCTCCTCCGGGAAGGCTCTGACCTCCTCCTGCTCCTACCTACCTCAGCCGGTGCTGACAGCAGGAACGCAAAGGGGAGACCCAAAAGTGTCTTTACACGTGGGGCCGTGCAGCTCGGTGGCTTGACCCACGGCTGGGCAGCAGGCAGGGCTTCGTACCTCTGCTGCCTTCATCGAATCCACTCTGCAGGGAGAGGATCCGCATCTCAGCGGCACCTCAGTAACCCCGAAGAGGAGTAGGAGAGAAACAGCAGTGGACAGTAAAAAACATGCTGTGAGGAAGTGAGATTAACAGAAGAAAATCTCTGATATTAATTAGCCGCTGCCCGAACTCGTGCTGGCATCGTTCCTGATTTCCACCAGCATAAACAACATCAGAACAGGTTAAAATGGAAAGAGCTGAATCTATGGATCATTGTTTCAGAGACCAATTGAGAAGAAATGCGATAATAGTTCAGGAAAGGGCGTTTTTCATAAGGACAATGATGGG
Source organism: Ciconia boyciana (assembly GCF_034638445.1). Taxonomy (NCBI): domain Eukaryota; kingdom Metazoa; phylum Chordata; class Aves; order Ciconiiformes; family Ciconiidae; genus Ciconia; species Ciconia boyciana. The sequence goes on along the minus strand of NC_132935.1, from coordinate 119,693,645 downwards.
GAAAACCAAGGAGTCAGCACTTTGCCAAAACATTATCCCCAGCACCAACTTTAGGAAATTGGCTCTGAGCCTAAGGGAGCCTTCCCATCACATCCCATGGCAAGCACAGCTCACATCCCTACCCCACATTCACCAAGGGTCACAGGACAGAAGGATCTGTGCTAAAGGAGATCCTTGGGCCTTAAACCGGACCCAAATGTGAAGAACTTGAGTTCAAATGCTATCAGCTTCTCAAAATCATCCCATTTCCAAAAGGAGCTGCACTGAAGGACTCACCCCCCGCTTCTGTTTGGAGCACGCAGCTCCTATGGGCTAGCGGTAAATCTGGCTGTCTTCACTGCTTTGCTTTTCTGCCCGTCATCCATGTCCCAAAGCCCAACCAGCCAAAGGAAAACTGTAGTCAAGTGTCTAAATCTAACACCAAAACTCTGGAGAAATTCCTAATTGTGTAGGATCGCTGAGCAGGCTGCACAAAACCATCTGTCTCGGCATCAGCTCAAATGAAGTCACCGTTGAAATTAAAGTCAGTATTTTAGGACTGGCAAGCAGATGGTGGTTCTGCCAGCTTATGATCTTGTTGCATGTCATTCTCACCTTTGAGCAACTGGTTTGCTTTCATATGGCTGTGGATACTGAATTAAGGATTGTAAGAGAATTTCAGCATCAGCCTTATGAACTTCTTAATTTTTTCAATTTAGAGAAAAGGTTGCGTGATCAGACAGCAGGAAGAAAGCAATCCATGCCCTTGAAAAGCCTCATCAGATTAAAGCTGGTCTCTCTCAGGGGGGAAAGAAGTAGGACTTAAATCATGACTTTTCAACTGATAGGTTTCCAACCCTGGAAATATCAAAACTTACCGTTTGCCAAAACACAGCAAAAACGCGTGGTGAGAGAGCTCCTCTGGAAGGAAGGGTCTGCAGGCTGGTGGCTCCGACTACCTCCAATGCCCAAGCCCAACTGGCTCAGCTGCGGTCCCCGCCATGCCAGCTGGGTGGCAGGGGGCCTCTGTATGTCAGAAAGCAGCTGAGATTTCATTTCCTTTTTCCTCTCCCAAAGTAAGGGGAAAGCTAAGGAGCCGTAGTAACTACGATCTTCTCAGTCTAAATCAGGGAGATCAAATCTGATCTACAAACGGTGTGATGTGAAAAACTCAGGGGTGCCTGTGCTGCTGATCCTACCCTAATCTTGAGAACAGGATAGCAACAGAGATGTTCATAGAGCTCGTAAGATGACCACGGGCGTATTAAGAAGCGTTCCAGTCGATGAAAATGAGGTTGAAACCATCACCAGGGAGTAATTAACAGCAGCACATTTGAGAACCTAACATTGTTTTGCAGGAACAGCAAAAAGGTCTCTGTTACTGGATAGCTAGAAATGCAGCTGATCAAAGGAAAAAACGAGGCATCGCAGTCTCTCTGTAGGGAGATGGGTACCAAAGTGCCCTGCTGTGGTCGAGCACTATGACCTGCAGTCTGGGGCTTCACCAAAGGAAAAGGAGCGAGGGACCAGGCATTTAAAGTGCCAGTCTGAAACCAGCCCCTGGCAGCTGCCTCCCTGACAGCAGGGAGCAGGCAGGTGACACCTGCCTCTGCAAGGCACAGCTAACAGGAGCATCCACGTTTTGCCTTAGAGGGAACAGCTGCCTCACACAGGCAGGGACTGCAAACAGGCAGGAGCGTACTAGGAGACGAGGGGCTGGGGAGCAGGGAGGAACAACAGCACGGAGGCCGACGGCTGAAGAGCTTCAGTCCCAGTTGCAGGCTTCCTCTTGCACTTTGCTCAAGCACGTTAAAGGAAAGGAGGGAACAAGGCTCTGGGGTAAGGACTGGCGTGCTGTCCTCTCAGGTCTTACCAAGCCACACTGACTTCATCCCCCTGCTCTGGAGCTCCATGGCTGCTTACTACAGGCAAAGTAAACCAGTGCCACAGCAGGGCTGGAGAACATCCCTCTGCTGAGGAGGGCAGTGGCATCTGCTGAAGTTTAAAAGAAAAGCTGGAGGCAGCCCTAGCAGAAGGTGGTAAATCCCAGTTAATTCCTATTTACAGAGAAAACACAGAAACTCCACGAGATATTATCTACGTCAAGTCAAGGTGCTGCATCCCTCAAAAAGACTTGCACACTCCAGTCTCACGGGAGCCAGGAGTGAGCTCTGGCTCCCACTAACTTGTCTTTACAACAGGCAAGTTTTCATAAGCAAGTTTCTGAAGTTTTCTGAAGCAAGTTTTCATAAAGCCCAACTGTGGGTGGCATAGCCCTTCTCTCCATTGCCTCAACCCCTGTCCCCAGGGCAGAACAGGCTCCCCTCTCCTCCCCAAACTACACAATTGCAATGTTGAACCATTAGTGTAGTTGCAAAATGTTGGCTGATGGGATTCCTGGGCTTGGTAAATCTGCTGTGCATCACCCTGAGTGTAAACACGGATCTGGAGGACCATGAGAAGCAAACCAGACAGGTCCACTGACCTACAGCCTTGCCTTCTCCTGCTTCAAGGGGACTGTCCCTGTCAAACAGACCTTTAAGCTGGGATACATGTGGGAAGGGGCTGGGGGGGGAAGGTAAATTGTGCCTGGGTGCATTTTAGGCAACACAAGTAGAAGCCTAGCAGGAGTTGCTAGACTCCTCATCTCTAGTATACAGCTTTCAGCCTCTCGACACTCCCAGCAGAAGCAATTAATTTCTGGGACAAACAGAGAGCTATCCTGCTCTGCAGATGTTTCCTCTTAGTTCTACTGGACTCAAGTCAATGAAAACGTGGCAATATCTGCACAGCAACACATGGAACTTTCCACCGGCCCAGATGAGAACAGGAGCAGCCTCAGTTGAAGCATCTATTAAAAATCTAACTGCTATTTTTGTTTGGGATGGAAGGGAGGGGTTAAAGAGAGCTAAGAAAATAGAAATGAGCAGCATAGCCCTTTGCATGCCTGAGAACCACAGTCTCAAAGATTTCTTGGCAGATGTTGTATCAACTGGGAGAGCTGTAGGCCTTTTTATCCCTGTCAGAGCTTTGTTTATCCATCTGGGGTATGAGCTGGTAGCAGCAAACCTCCAGGGGCAGCTGAGACCAACTAGGAGCTCTGTAATACTTTTGGCCAGGCTCATTATTTATGTCTCAGGGGTAAAACCAGCCCCAGTCTGAACTGGGGCCACACTCCACCCCACTGCTTTTCAATGCCAACAGATGGGAGGTAGCGAGTGTGGAAGGAATAGGACCCCTTGAAGACCCCCAATTCATTCTGTGCCTGCTTACACAGCTACAAAAGCCCTGGGGGGAGGACATGCATGGTTAGGGGAGGCACTGCAGATACTTACACCATGTTAATTTACACTTACACTCTCAGGAAGTGCTTGGTACCCAGTGTTTTGTGACTGGGGTAGCCATTTTTGTATACACAGCTGCTCCACAAATTTCCCTGTGCTAGCAGCAGACACAGATGCTCAGGTAGCAAGAGTTTGCTTTTTAGGTATCTTGAGCACATAGCCTAAATCTCAGATGGGCTAAATATTTGCCATCCGTAGGAAGAAGTGGAGAGGGAATGCAAATATACTCACCTCCACAGAGGTGTCAGTTAACACACTTGAAACACAGTGAGGTTTCTCCGTCCCCCCGCCCCAGCTCTCATAACAATCAATTTAAAATTAAAAGGATCTGGAGAGGGGACAAGAAGCATCTTAAATGATGTAACTTGCAAAATGTTTGGAGTTCCTTCAGCTGGAAGGCCATGTAGAAATACACTATTATTACCATGTTACAAAATTCACCCTGGAAGTAACTCTGGGCAGCCTTTTGGTATCCAACTACAAATCTGTAATAAAACAGGCAACAGCTATTCAGAGAATGGCTGTGGTTTAAGACTTACAGTCCTATTTAGTAACCATTTTCTGAAACATTAAACAATACATGACCAAACAAAAACTGCCGGTGGTAAGTCTAAAGGTACTGTAAATGGTTTTTCTCCCTTCAGTTTTCTTTCTTTCTACATTCTTACAAGTAGCTTTGCGTGGCAAGGAATAGATCACAGCTACTGTAAAGCTGATGTCAGGTTAGTCTTTGCTTCACATAGAATAACCCTACTGGAGTGATTAAGCATGATATATATAATCATTGCCACTTCCTGCCTGTACTACTACATAGCACTATCATAACACAATTAACACATTACTGAAGGTACTGAAAAAAATCCCATCTCTTCAAAATAGAGATCTTGGGCAAATTTTGTTGGACAATTTTTTCTTTTATTTATTTATTTTTTAACCTGCCTGCTCATTATAGTAGTGGCTACACATATCTGAAATACACAGTAGCATTGCAGTCACCTTGAATAATTATGTGAGTGAGCTCTAGGAAAAGGGCTGGAGAGATTTGGGGACCTTAAGTACACCATGTATTTTAAGGTGATCACGATTATTAATTTGAGCTGTAATATATTTTGCCCTATATCTACAGCTTTCCTTCAGCAAAAACCTTCCCCTTCTCTCCACCAAACACGTTCCAGACAGGAGAATGTTCTTAATCTGATATTATTACATTAAAACAGGAAATTCAGAAAACGCTGCTTGAGTAAGGGATGATGCCTGGATTATTGTAGTAACTTTTGCCATAATGTTTGTTCAAAACGATCCTTCTAACACTTGCAGCTGAAATATCAGCTTCTTGAAAATCAACTTTTTCCTTCAACTTCTTACATCTGTTGTCTCTTCCTATCCTGACAAATAAACAGCTCTTACTCTTTGCTGGGCCAGCCAATTGATGTAGGGAGGGAATCCACTGCTTTGAAGACCTGGTGATACAACTTGATTGCATACCTTATCTGCCATCTTCTGCCTTTCCCTGTAAAGGATCATTACTGACAGCCACTACGCTTTTCCAGCTGAATTATCAAACTCCTAAAAAATTAACTTATTTTCCCTTCTACCTTAGCCATGCCCCTTTTCCTTAGCCACTGTGAGAGGTTTTGGCTAGGTTACTATTGTTGGCCAGAGGGATAGGCAGAGCTCTAGTAAGCAAAGAAATCTTGGTTTAAAATATGAATTAGAAACTTCGGACCATGTTGTCTTTATAGTAAAATCTAACCACATTTTATTCAAAGAAAAAGTAAGATAATCTGAAGGAAGACTTCCAGAGAGTGCTGTTCTCATCTGGCTGGTGAATAAAAAAAAAAATTTCAAGAGGCCCAAAACCTGGCTTGTGCTGTACTGAGGACACCCTCATATATGCTCTAGAACACAGCAGCTGCTCTGCAGAAGTGGAACACACACAACCAGAATTAAGGGGAATCTACCCCAGTCACTCTTGAAAACAGACTCAAGCACTTCCCAGGCAACTGCATCAATTGCTGCTGGTGCACTTCCTTGATGTGGACAGTTACCCATATAGAAAACATCTCAAATTTGCTTATTCACATTTAACTGTAGCTAGCTTTATGCTTAGTAACATTTTAAAAGCCTCTTAGCCAGACGGATAAAGGTACTGGAACAAAAAAAAAAATCCTTTTTCTATATACAAACTGACAAGATTGCACAATCAAACTAAGAACAGTTTTGAACATTTAATAAAAACTCATCCTAGAAATCCAACTTTCTGCCGTGAGGTCCCCAAACTCTCTTCTTCATCCAAAATCTTCTGAAGGGCTATGTGCAATGACTTGCCTACTCTTTTTCCCGTCTGCAATGAAAAGAAAGCAAAACAAATCTGAGACATATGCTTATTAACAGGAAGACAACTCTCACGGAACACTTCCTCTTGACAAATATTTTCCCTTTAATAATTAATATACACCAGCTGGTATAATAAAAACACTCTTTTAATTAAGAAAAATAATGGTGGTGGAAGTTTCATTTTAATTTGATTAAGTTTTGGAAAAATGTACACATAAAGGCAGTGCTCCCATTCATCAGAGAAGCATTCTATGTTCATTAACACCAGATCTGTGGACTGCTGGATCACCCAGGAATACAAATTAATTTCACATCAGGCACAAGCATGCATTCAAATTAGCCAGCACATGCAATATGAAGCAAAATGCTAGCTGCCAGAGGACAAGAGGCACCTGACCAGCAAAGCAGCCTACTAATACGAAGTTCAGTAAACTCTTCTGAATGGGCTCAGAATCAGCAGACTGAATTTAGACCAGCTCAACACACTGTCGTGTGAGACAGAGAAGCCCAAAATGCACACTGGCTGCACCACTAAATCAGTCTGTGGGCAGATCCTTCATTATGATGTGCAATTTTGTACTGTCCAAGGACCTTAAAGGAGTTAACAGAAGGTTTTCTTTACAGAAATAAACTCCAGCAGTGGAATATCACCAGGATTAGCTCTGATACCAACCTCTACTCTTCCCACATGCACAATTGTACTGTGGAAACTGCAGGACAGGGAAACATTGGGCAATGCTGAAATAAAGATCTCAAGGCAGTGGTGCCTATTAGAGCTTTCCCAGGGTTTCTCTAAATGACCTGAAATACTGACTCCATACAGAGATGAAAAGAGCCAACCTGTCCCTAAAGAGCCAAAGACAGATTATATTAAACTGAGTTTATTAGCTCCTGATCTACGCAACAAAGCCTATGCCTGCCATACAACTGACCACAAAGCTCTCTTTCACCTGTTGATGACAGTTGCCAACACCGTGGGCACACAAACCTTAAAATAAGGTAAATTTCTAATTGAAGAACCAGGACAGAATATGGCCCATAGTACCAAAGGACATTTGGAAAGAGCTTTGGAATGCAGCAGGGTAGCTGTCAATCCTAGACACTATGCGTCATGCTAAATCAAGGGGGCCACACACAAGAATTGTTACAGCTCTGCACTGGGACAAAGATCACAGCAGCAGTCTGGAGTCCTGAGGGGTGATATACTTTGTGCATTCTTCTCCTCAAATGTAGGACACCACCACTCACACCAGGTCAAAGTGAATGGGAACTGTGCAGACCTTTGGTATTGATACAATACACAACACTGTTGCCATCTTATTCCTGCTTGCTTCTCTTATGGATTGGATCACAAACTCAGTAAGAAAAGCCTAGTGCCAGCAGCTTCTCAAGACTTTCCCATGAAGCTGCCTTCCTAAGAGATATGTCCCAGGAACATCTGTTCCCTACCAGGCAGGGAAAGCTGAACACTCTCTGAACTGCAGCCAAATCATTAGGGAATGGAGGTGTCAAGCAAGGGTTGCGCAGCTCCTCCACTGGACATTCCCAGGCCTTTTTATTTTTCTTGGTATCCTAATCAGGCTGCTGAGTTTGAGGCAGGGCCAAACAGATAATCTCTGACCTCCCAGAAAACATTTTAGTTTCTTCTCATCAGCTTTATCCCTCACTCCTTCAAACTGCTCACCACCCAGGACGGAAGACTTCTTCCAAAGCAAGTGAGAGACAGAACAACTCACTGGGTGATCAGCTTAAACTTTTAGCTCCTTGCACCAACAAGTAGGGACAAGTTCACTAAAGCTCTTAAGCAGAGTAGGATGGTTTGAAGATTTCCCATGGTTACCTTCCATATGCATCTCTGATCAGTGTTTAGATGAGCATTATATAATCCCAAGCACAGCCTTTGGGGGTAAGCTATACAATGGAATTGCAGAAGTTCATTTCCTATTTAGGGCTCAGTGTAGAGTGAAATCTGTGATCAAAATAAGGGCTCCAATCAAAGCTTTCTGCAGATAATTTGCATGTGGGCCAGCTTCTACCAGGAACCTGTATCTAACTTAAGCACCCATCTCTTTGTAGCAGCCCTAGACCCAAAATCTCAAGTTTTCTATGACATTCAGTTAGAATTGGATGCAAGATCCATCAAGGAAGACACATCAGATGCCCATAGGAAGTTTGGCTTCTTTAGGATGCCAAGTCAAAGATAATCCCCCTCTGCACATCTAGGCAGATGGTAAGGGGGATAAGTGACCTCTCTGAATGCAAATAAAAAGCCCACCAGTACGACCAAGATTAGCACTCTGGATCGACATAATGAAACAATGAAGTGCCATATATACTCAGCATGTAATTTCCACTTGAGACCAACTGTTTTCAAACTTGGCTCCAAGTTCTGCATTCCTCACTACAGCCATGCTGAAATTAGTTCTGGATCTCCAGGAAACAGAGCCAGTTTGAAGTATTTAATTTTCATTCTGACTCCAAGTTCAAAACCCAGTTCTGTCTCATGCTCAAGGCCAAACCCAGGCATGAGAATTTATACTGGAAGACAGTTTTAAGAAGAGCCTGAAGAAAGGTTTAAAATTGAATTCTTATGTGGATGTGAACAACATCCAGATACTAGTATTTTCATGGAGTAGGGGCAGATCAGAAACCCAATAAAGGAGCAAAGAAAAACAACAGTAAAATGAGAACAGTAAGCTTACCACAAAACAAATGAGTTGTGCTAGAAGAGAACACAATGCACTAGCAATTCAAAGTACCGTCTCTATTTCTATAAGGATTTTACCATGTTAGAAGTTTTGCTTTTTCAGTCTTTAAGGGAAACAATGAGAGAGGGAACATGTTCTCTAAAAATACTCTCAAAGCTTATCAACTTAAGCTTTGCAGTCTTACAGCTGTGAGGTACTGGACTAAAACAACTGTGAGTATCATACATTTCAGGCGTCTAAAAGTTTTAGATAACTTCCATTCATATTAGATTCTGTTTCAAAGGAACTGTCTGTGACCTTCAGCAAGCCCCTTGTGCACCTAATAAAAGCACCAGGATCTCCGCTCTTGAAGTCCTTACTGCAGCTTTTCACATACTCAAGTTCCAGTTCATTCAGTATCATCAGTAACTGCTCAAAACTCCTTACCTCCATCATTTCAAAAATACTCTCAGGATCAAGGCTACCTTTCCCCATCTTCTTCATAGAAGTGATGGCACCTTTACTGGTCACAGAAATAAGCAGGCTGGCCAAAGAACAGGCTTCTTCCTGAAGGGTAGCATCCACCACATGCCTATATCCAATCTGTAAGTTAGTGATAAAACAACATATTAGTTTGCAGTTGTCTAAGGTCTTTATTAAGAAGTTAAACTGTGAGTAGCAGCTCTGTTGGCTATCTACAGCCTCCCATCCTAATATCATGTGACTGACTTGACAGCACAGTACTTAAACAGCCTCTGACCCCAAATTATGTGCACATACATAACAGAGGTGAGATAAGCATGTCACTATTTCACACCGTTTTCCTCTCTGACCATCCTTTCATCTATATGAAACTCCAGACTCCCCTTTCCCCTCAACTCCAGGCATGGACTTTCCTCCCCGCTAGGTGAAAATTACACATCCTGAGACTCAGGTGAGCCCCCACTTCAGTGGTGGCCTTCCTACTATTTATGAAACTTGCTTAAAAGATAAGTCAGACAAAATTCCAGGTAACTAAGCAAACCACTAACTCTTGCACTGGAAAATGCAGCATCCAACAGATCAACTGCGATAGTCGTGGGCTATATATGGAAAAGGAAAACAAAAACCTGTTTGAAAGGAAAGGACAGTATTGCACCCAAGAAAACAGACTTCTGTCCCCAGCAACAAATACTCATTGTGTAATGCCAGGCAGATCACATAACCTCTGTGCCTCACAACAATACCCATTTGTTTTAACATACTGAAGTATCTGCTGCTCTTGATGTTGAGTGAGGAGGAGATGAAAAATAATAAACAACTCTTCTACATGCAAGAAGATACATTTTAAGAATGCATCAAGTGGAAATCTACAAGTCAGAGATGAAAAAAAAACTCTTATTCAGTAAAAGTTCTTCTTAATCAGGAGGCCAGAGATGAACAAATATATACCTAGTGGACACTGACCATTTCTGTAATACAAGTTTTATCTCTAGGGAAAAAATAAAGGGCAGGTGAAGTTAATAGAAACTGAAGTCTCTAGGTAGAAGGACAGAAATTTGTCAGGCTTACTTTGCTTAGTGTGACGATGCAGGGCACATCATCCACATTAAGTCGAATACAATCATAAGGGTCATCAGACAGCTCAATCTCTTTAGAGCCTTCTTCATCCTCCAGAACACGGACTTTGGGTATTCTATGGAAACAAAATGTGCAAAATCATTGCCAGAACAGATAACAAATACAGGTGTCATACAGACTCAACTCCAAGAAGTGCTCTTTCCTCTCTACATGAGGCTAAATGTTTAGAAAAAAATCCACAAAGTTATCAAAGTATTAACAACTCACTCACTGAGACTAGGAAGAAAACATTGTAAGCAGGAAGATATTTAGGATAAGACCATCCTATTGACATCATTCAAACTGTTACCATTAGAATCTGAACTGTTTTTTAAACTAATATATGGGGAGAGATTCTTTTGTAACTTGCACAATGCAATTCTGAACAATTCTTTGTACATCTGTCTGGATGTACAGGAGAGAAATTACCAAGACTGAATCCTTTTGTATTGTGGCTCCCAACCTTGCAGAAAACAGTTAAGTTGTCAGAATTGCATTGCTTGGCAAAGCTGTGACATCAGTAGCAAATACAAGTAGTAAAGCTGTTCAGGAAAGAATGACAATAAGGAGACTTGGGGTAAACGAAAAAGATGACATTAGCAAAATCCATTCTCTTTAGCAAGATGGGAAGATTGGCAAGATATTCTCATTCTTTAAAAAGCCAGACAACTCTGCTGTTCTAAGGACAGATATACAAAAGCAACCACCAGGGATAAAAACCCAGGCAGAAATCCAAGAAACGCTTTCTTCTCAATTGTGAGTGACAAGCTCTCTCACAAATGAGCTAGACAGGCTCCTTATCAGTGACACATATGTTGTGTTTCTTATAGCCATTTAATGGGAGTTTTACAGGATGATTTAATGCCGCTTTCTTAGAACAATTAATAAAGTCATTTAAAACAATTTAGTAGAAGATGGTATCTCAAGAAGCCAAGAACCTCAGTGTCTTATATACCCTCATTTATCCAGGTGCCCACTAGGATGAAGTACTGACTGACACTTTGCTTCACTGGCCAGTAAAACCCACACACAGCTCAACCATACTGCTCTCACTTTTACACATTTGCACTTGAAAACATAAAATATCTCAAGACATCCCTAGAAAGCTAACTTCAGTAACCATGTGGAATGTAACCACAATCTGTTTTTATATTACTACTTTTACCGTAGCGTTGTGTTTTATAACTAGACTCTGGAGGTTACATGCTTTTGCGCATTCTGTACCAAATCTCTTTTAAAAGAGGAGATAGGGACTGATTTAGTGAACATTTCCCCCACCAATGCAAAGTGATTTTTGTTGTTCCCTGGAAGAGTATTTTAGTTATTTGTGGATAAGAGTCCTAGAGGCAAGTAATTCACAACAGCCAACCCTGCTTCAGTGAGAACAAATTCCCTACAAGAACATTGGCCTGAACCAAGCTAAAACTAAAACTTTCAGTAAGGAGAACAACTACGATGTGTACTTTTTCCTGAAATGAAATTCAAAATGCTTTGCGGAGTTACATAACAACTCATTGGAAATGCATCAAAGCCTGTTTTCAAGTTAAAAGTATTCCATTAAAAATTGATGGAATAAAGTCACAAGGTAACTAACCCTCTAGCTACACAATAGAGACACACTGGACAACAGCCTAGACAAGAAGTGTATGTGTATGCCAGAGCAGTGCTTAAAAAAGAACAAACATTTCAAGAAAATCTGTGAGATTAAGCGATTTTTAACTCCATCCTACAATAGCTATAAAACCAGAACAATGTATGGTCTGCAAGAAAAAGTTGCCAGAATTAATACCTGAAAAATCCCTGCAAAGAGCTGTTTTGGCCAACAACAGATGAGAGGTACAAATTAGAACTATTGCAGAGGCAAAAAGATAGCTGATCAGACACAAGCATCATAGTTGCACAGAAAGGGGTATATACACAGAAAACCTAGGCAAAGAGAGTGTAGCACAAAGAGCATTCACAGCAAACTGGAGATTTCCTCTCCCAGCTTATGAAGATTTATCTTAAGAACTAGCTGTACATGTTTACTTTGCAACTTTTATTTTTCTGTTTTGATTCCTGCAACTAATCAGGGCAGAAATCTGTACAGCAGGACTTAGTCACATAACAAACAATGTTCTTTTCTGTCTGCTGCAGACCCAGATTTCACAACTACAAAACCAGTTCTACCCTCGCAAGCAGGCATCAGTTCTGCCTCTACCATGCTGCCCAGCAAAAAAGCATGACATCTGCAAGGCTATTGTGTTATAAACGCTGTAGTTTTTGGAACTTGCCTAGTTTCTGTTGCCTTGGTTGCAAGCAGGCACATTCCACAGGATCAAGTTTAATGCTAAGTCCTGACACAGTAGCTACTTGCACTTTTTTTGCAGTATCTACTTCGATCATGGATAAATCCAGCCTTAAGCACCTTGGAGACGCAGTTAAGAAGAAAGTTTGATATCTGCTGTCTTTTGCACATTATCTTGATATAGTTTTTAAAACATAATGAACAATACAAAACTCCAAGGAGTAAATGTTCCCTCTAAAACAGTCATATTGTCATTGTTCCATGCCTGAAGGGGATACGATGAGTCCGGTCAGACATACAAAGGATTTAAATCTCATAATTCTTGCGCAAAATTCCTGAAGTTACGATTTTGCATTTACTTAGCTCTAAAGAAAAATGTGTCCATAGCTATTATAAAAATGGTTAAAGCAAGATTTTAAAGATGAAGCTGGGGTTTTCAAATGTCTATCTGAACATCTAAAAATTTGTAGCTTCAAAAAAAACCCCAGCAGCTTGAGCTCCCCACTCTTGGTTCCAAGGCTGCAGTCAAGGCTGACAAAGATCTGAAAAGACTTATAACAAAAACCTGGTTGTAAACAGATTATGAAAGGCAAGTAAGACTCGAAGAGGGACACACATGTCAAGTGAAGTTCAGAACACTTAATCTGAAGTGATCTTCAAACTGACGTCTTGCTGGGACAATAATATTTTATGGAGAGAGGGTAAACAACTCTAAACAACCTTGTGTCAATCCAAAGAAAACTTAGTAGGTACCAAAGGAAAGGGAGAGGAATAGTGAATGAGGACAACAGGTTTTCACGTTGAATTTCACCTCTTGACTTTCTGAGCTCGTATGAAATTAGACGTACTAGCATTCCCTGCTCAAACCAATAGACAGGGTTTTCACAGGTCAAAAATCAACAGGCTCTGCATTATGTCATACTGTACCACATTTTGATTTGATATCTGACTTCCACAAGACTGTGGATGCTTGCCCACCGATTGGAGATTATATGAAAGATACAGTTTGCAGAAGAATAAGAATAAAGCAGAATCATTAAAACAATTACACTCTCCATGTTGCTCATGTTCCCAAAGCAAGAGATTTTCTTTTATTTATTTATTTTAATTACTTTTTATATGATCTTCTCTCTTTATTCAGAACTAGGATTCTGGATGAAATAAGAAAAAAGACCTAGTTATCTTGTAAATAAAGTACGTGCCTTGGATCTGCAAAACAACTCACATGGGAGCAACTGTTTTAACTACACGACTTTTGCATCCTGGCAGCTCACACACAGAGACATAGGCATTTCTTCCCTTTAGTGTACTGTCAACTCTTTTGTGAGCCATTACATTTCTGACAGTATTTCTCAATGTTACAAAAACAATTTACAAAAGCAAATTACTGTTGAGAACTTGATTAACATGGGAAATTTCTCAGCAATATATACAAGTTGTAATCTTAGATGGATTCTCTCCTTATCCCCTTTTAAAGTGTTTATATCCTGATACACTGCCTGTCTTCAAAGGTGTATTTTCCTCTTCTTCTTGCACATACTTTTCCAGCGCTAGTACTGTGCGCTGATTCCCTGATGAATAAGCCAGAATTATGCCAGTGACTTTAGCAGATCTCTAATTTACAGCTGAAGAACAATTTGAGATCCACTTTCAAGACATTTGTGCCTGTAAGAGTCTAACTTTTGCACCTCTTCCAGCTACTTTCCCTATGTAAGTTTTTTAGCAAAGCCATTCACTAGTTTCTTTCTCAAGGGTGCTACAAAACTCTGTATTCCCTTTCATCTACAGATCAAGAAGATAAACATCAGAAAATATATTATTGAATGTTATCATTAAAACACACACAGAGCACTTGTATCATTCATTCTACTAGATTTTGTTCTTCCATTCTTTGAATTAAAATACATGGGGCAAAGTTCTTTTAAAGACACATCATTTCCCCCTCCCCACAATCTCTCACCACCATTTTTTCCTCTTAGTTTTAAAAAGAACTCTAGACTAACGGTTAATGAGAAAGAACATCAGAAGTGGGAAAAAAGGGCTAGTTACAAATCAGTAGTCACATTGACAGAGGGTTTCTTATTCAGGAGCATCACATATCAGTAAATACTTCTTATTTTAAACCCGCAAGGCATCAACACAAAGGTTTCCAACTACTTGCAACAAAACCATATGGTCAACACAATTTTTTCTGGATCTGGCTACAGAACAAAAGTTATATTGTAAGCCTGATTGTGCATATAATGCAATATGACGCTTGATTATAGAAACTTAATTAAAGTCATTAGTTCATGTTACTTGCATGCAAATGGACTCCCTTGTATCTGAATGCAAGTTACCTTGGGTATTTCTTATTTAAATAATTAAGCATTAAAAATGCTTAGCTCACAGACAGTACTTCTCTCTCACTTTCCATGCCACTTCCACTCACATGAAATATGTGTTTTACCTTGTGTTAAAGAGAGCTGCCTTCACTGCGATAGAGATTGCGTCAAAGAGGTTCCCACCACATTCCAATAACTGGGGAGGAAAAAAAGAATCTCTTTAAAAGAAAATCAGACTAGTGCCTTTAAACCAAGTCTTTATTTTACTTAAACCTACTTGAAACAGCACAAAATTAAGAACCAGAACAGGTTTTTAAAACACAAAGTTGTCTTTAAAGCCTATCTATGAAAATAAACAACAGATAGGAAATTAAGATTTCTGCTAACTGTATTATACATGCACAATAGAAAAGTTAACGCACTTCATAATAAAATTAATGATAAAATTTAATAATAGCAGCTGAAATGAAACCACCGCTGTTCTTACTCTTCTTGTGCTAAGGCTCTGAACTAGACTATGACCAGAATACTTTTTACAAACTCACCACATTCTTTCTTTAATGTTAAATCAAGCCAATTCATTTTCTATACTTTATTTCAAATAGGAGTTTTTAAAATATCAGCTGGACAAACCCAGTTGGTAGAATTGTTTTCAAAGCAGCAACACAAATTGTCACCCAGAACATGGTATGAAAAGCTAGTTATACAAGGTACAGTTATGAAAGCACATCACGATTTATTCTCTATTCTTTATGGAAAAGGAGTCATTGGCAGGTTTGTCTTGCAGCTGAAAAGGATCTAAGGAAATCCTGATGTCAAAGTCTACTTGTTGATAACACTATCATTTGAATTAAAGTGTGTGGAGGGAGTCTAGCTTAGTTTCTTCCCATGAAGATCAGGGGAACAGCACTGCATACTATATAAAAAGGCAAGGCTCCCATAACCACTAATACCTTCTATAGGCTGACAGACAACTCAAAGATGTTTTGGCCATAGTCTAGTGCTAGTTCTCTGACAAGCTCCACTCTGAGCTGCCAGTACTATTCTATGAACACACACATCCCCAGCAAGCATTTGAAACTACTTCAGCGAGAACGTACGGATGCTTCTCTATTACATCAATCTATGCTGTATGATGAGAGCAAAACAAATTTTGCAACACTGATTGCACTGATTGTTCTTCAAAATCTATTTAAGAATGAGATAAACTCCCACACTGGGAGCAAACCATAAATCAGATATTCTGGAAAGACAGTTTATTTTTATGAAGACAGACTGAATTGTGTAAAAAGAATGACAAAAAGTTGGGATAGAAAGCTAAACACAAAGGTGATCAAATTATTTCTGTGCAAACAGCTGCTGGATACAGAGAGGTTAACTTGCAACTTTCAGTCATTATTGGATTTTACTGGATAACACAATAAGCCCCACAATATCTTTGTTATTAAAACACAATAATGGGATGTGCCTGTACTGTTGCTAGGCTTATGATCAGGCTACTGTTCTAAAGCCTCATCTGTACTACAGTGGCGCCTACAGGTAAGGAACACAGCCTGTATCAAGCATGGTACAACAATTCCTCCAAAAAGAAATGAACACTCTCTTCTCAGCTGAAGCACTGTGTACTGAGATCCTCCCCATTATATATATATATATATTTTTTTTTAAGGACTAAAAGTCTGCACAACTGTGAGTTGTGGGAAGCAAAGGAGTCTTTAGAAAGGACTGCTTTTAATTTACTGATATACAAATGAAAAAGTTATTGGGGGTGGAAAAAAAGAGAAAACATTGTAGACCTTGCCTTATTACAAGAAGTTTTTCCTTCAAAAGGACAGATTTGTAAGTTGTTGTTTGTTTGGGTTTTTTTTCTTTTTTTCAAACTGGGGGGAATAGAAAAGATGAGGAAATCCTCTGAGGGATGCTCAGTAGTGAATTGCTAAAATTTCAACAGAACATAATGCACCCCCCCAACACACAATGTACTGTGATTGGGAAGGGAATGAAAAGAGATTGCACACTTTGATTCTCCTTGCTCAGCAGTGCAGGCTGCTGGAGCAAATTATGTGAAGAAGGCTATACATGTATCAAAAACACCCTCAAAAACGCCTCAAAGCTTATTTCTGACATCAATGCCTTAGAAGGGGAAAGAAATTGAGGGAAAGACAGAGAGGGTGAGAACAGGCTTATATTTTTGCAGTACCGTGTATCTCCACATTCATGAGCTACTCTTTGGAAGTGGAATGTCTTCTATTATTAGAAAGAATGCATGTATTTTGAAAGTTCAAGGTATATATTCTTGACCTTTGGAACATATCTATAAGTGTCCATATGTCTGTATCTTTGCAGTGTGTATAGCTGAAGTTGTTTTCTTTCCAGTCTGACTGTACACAATTATAGCACCTCCCAAGTACACTGACCACTAAAAAATATTTGAGAGATGTTTTTAATCAATAAGCTGCATGACTATGCAAAATATACTATTTTCTCTTTTGAGGTTGCATATCTCAAATTTTGTTTACACATAGGAGCTGAACATAGATGCTTTGATTGAAGTGCGCATGGCTAAATTACATAGCAATGGAGTATCTCCAGGTTCGTAACGTTCTTTTGGTTTTGTCTTTTGGAATGAGAGACTTGAAACAAGTACCTTCCCACCTGACCACAAGGTTCCAGTAGTTTCAGGCTTATGACAGATTTAAGGCTTATTTTCCCTCCAAATTAACTATGAACACAAACACCAACGTGAACAATTTCCGGGAATTCTGAAGGAAAACATCATCCAAAGGACTCTTAATAAGCATTGTTGTTATATTTAGAATCTGCCTGCCTCAAATGATGAATAATATGACTTGTAGTACCTTATATTAGCACAAGTGTCATACTTCCACCATGTACTATTAAAAGAGAATTCTATAGGAATGATTCAGCAAGAGTAGCTTCAGGAAAATCTGTAGGTATCAAGCACCTACATCAAATATAAACTATCACATGTGATATACATGTCTTCTATTTAGAAAAGGAAATAGTACAAATACCTCAAAAATGTGAAAATACAGAGGCCTGTGGTGGGAAAAAAGAGGGGGGGGGAACAGAATGAGAGACAAACGTTAACAGTATCTTGTTCTAACTACACCAGCAGCTCGTCAATGCTCACACACAAAATCCCTGCAGAATATGACATTAAAGAGACTCATCAAGTTGAGAGTCCTAATTACGAACCTACAAGAGATTCTTTATTGGCACTGTAAACAAAGCTAAATGTAAAATTCATCACATAACATAGGTCTTTACATTCATAACTCTGATACAACTAGTAGCATAAAAATACCAAGGCTATTTTTCTCTGTAGCTGTGGACTATCAACAACTTGACCAGGAAGAATCAAGTAATGACCAGTTATATCTCCTACAAAAGCTATACAGAACTACTTCTGCAGCAGTCAGCTTTATGAAAGTCTTTGTTTATGCAATGTTAAGCAGTACATTGCTTAAATAAGCACAACATCTAATATTCTATACCTCTGCTTGTAATTACCTAGTAACTAAAGGCCCCGGTGTGATTTCTCAGAACTAACACTTCATTCTCTATTAAACTATGCCAAGCTCCAATAAGCTGGTGACTGGGACTGTTAAAGCACTCAGCAGTGGTACATATTTGATCATTCTGTATGCAAACTAAGTCACACTGTGTACCATATCTACTATAATTAGGCTAATGCTACTGCTTTTTAAACACCTAACGGACTAATTTTCACATTTATTTAGGTCTTAGTCTGAATGTTCCTGTTTTGTTTAACAAAACCCTGCATTTTTTTTTTTCTGCAACACAGCTTAACATTTTGCAAATCATTTCATAGACATTAATGGATTCCTGTGAGTAAGATCTCTCAACATATTTTCAGTTACAATTTGACAAATAGAAACTCAACTTTGGACCAATAAGAATTGGAAATAATGCTCAGGAGAGTCTGACTTGCAGACTTCTACTAAATTCCCATGACAGAGTGCTTTAAATACAGCATAGTTTTGAAATTGAGCTGCTGCGTGCACAAGATTTATATGCATAAAATTCAGTTTCCATTTTTTAATGGGAACAAATATTCACTTTCTCTTCTACATTCAATGCATGTATACAACTTTCATCAAAAAGTGCCTAGGCTAAACGTAACTTTTGCCAGAAAAGTTTCTGTTTTACTTTACTGAGTTAGTACTGATAATAGTGCAAAGAGGATGGACAGGATGGACAGTTACGTTACATACGCCCATGCTAACTTACATTCATTAGAATGATACATTTGCTGTTATATCTAGCTTGGAAAAAAGTTTAGCTTTCTTTAGTAGCAATTTCCTTGTCAGTATAAGGTCACTTATTTTTATCCGAGACAGATTTGGAGTATTCAGTGTTTTACTAGCTCTGCAGTGGAGCAGCAGCATCAAGAAGAGTAGAAAAAGAGCAAGCTGGAAGTAGTGATTAACTATTATAGGTAGATTCACAGGAAAACAGCCATCCATGCTGTGAAGCATTATATCACATTATGAGCTTTTTTTATATGAAAATACACATGGTTATGCTAAGTCAGTCAGCACCTTGAAAAACCTCCTTGAATCTTAGTTTTCATTTCCTTACTTACCAATACATCAACATAGAGAACCCAGCAGTGCTCTCTGGGATTAATACAAATTGATTTCAAGTCTACACTGCTCTCGCTGCTAAACACTCTGTAGAGTGTATTTGCTATCTCTGTGCCAAGTTCTTCTCCTCCCCGGCC
This sequence comes from Ciconia boyciana, assembly GCF_034638445.1. Taxonomy (NCBI): domain Eukaryota; kingdom Metazoa; phylum Chordata; class Aves; order Ciconiiformes; family Ciconiidae; genus Ciconia; species Ciconia boyciana. The sequence continues at coordinate 119,674,320 of NC_132935.1, read as the reverse complement.
TTCAAATTCAGGAGTAGCATTTGCAGAACTAGATAAAGAAAGAAAAAATACTTTCACTTCTGAAGCAGCCAATACCCAAAGAACATTTCTTAAATATAAAGCATTAGAAGTAGCTACAGATTTATTTGTACAAGAATAAGCATCCTATCTGTAAAGAAATTACTTCCATTTTGCACAAGAAAATGTCTTGATGCAGATAATATACCTACATTTTGCTACAAACTCTGATACTAATTAAATTCCACTACTATCTTCAGTTCCCAAGTTACAATATTAAAGTTGGCGAATTCTCTCAGAGATTATTTCTTAAGCACTCTCATCTTCTATCATCTCAATCCTTTCAAAAATAAAAAAAGTGAGATAAATCTGTACTAAGTTCAGAACAGCTAACAAGACAGCCTGTTAGAGTTGAATGTTAAATTAATAAGGTAGGACAGTGGCTAAGAAGAGAAAGATGTGACGATATGACAAGTAGAATATGCATTTTTTTAAAGCGATATGACCGCCTGACCTTAATTGGTAATTTCTTTACTGAGTGTACTGTCTGTTATCAAGCCACTTACAGACAGCAGCTCATTCTTTTCAGCAACTGCAGCTTATGGAGAGCAGCAACTAAAGAACATTTTTTCCAGAAGGGATCTGACAAAAACATGTGGTCTTCACTTCCCCGATTCGAACATAACAAACTTTGTTTATGAGCAGCCATGCAAGAAAGTCCTTGGGTGCTGAGGCCTTGTAAGCAGCTAAGAACAAAATTCTAACAATAAAAGAAAACAGGCCTAAAAAACCCCACCCCACAAAAAACCAACCAAACAAAAAAAACCCCCACCTCCAAGTCACAATGAAATAGAGCAGAAATGTCCAGATGCATATACAGCAAAATAACAAATATTCTGAACCCAACCTCTGGTTTATAGGGAGGGCAAGAGCATTCTCAAGCAGTGGGCCCATGGCACACATTGCAGATCTTGTTTTTAAATAAACTTGTCAGACCTCCCCCAAATTAATTTCTCATTACAGAATGTAGGAAAGGAGCTGCTTCCACAGAAGTAGCCTGGTATGTTCAAAATCTGTAATAGCAAAGCCTTGTGTTCTCCTGGCCAATTTCTCACGTCTGTTTTGTGTTTATATGCTGATACAAACTCTTAGCTCTTCCAACAGGAACACCACAGGAATGCAAACATAGAGCAGAAAACAAAGTCTTGGAATATAATCCCTTCACCTTTAAAAAAACAATTAAAGATCCACATTATGTAGGTATGACTTAAACCATCAAGTGAGCTGTATCAATAAGACTGCAGTGCCTATGAGGGAAATCCTTACCTCACAGTAATTCTCCCAACTTGTTCTTTTGCAGAACTGATGAAAACTCAGAATACCAGGAACAGCTATTGAATTTTATAGAAGCTATTTGCTGCTTCTATAACCAGACAACACTATACATGCTTAAAAAAATAACTAAATTACTGCCAATCAAGCACTGACCTATGCTTCCAAACTACACTTGCTCCATGAATAAGTGCTGCAAGTGTGACGATATTATTTGCAGTTGTGTTAATACTGGACAACAATTTTATAAGATAGGACCATATCTACATATAACTTAATTCTGGAAATCTGATGAGTCAGGCCTTTAGGTTGTATTAAACAAGCACTTATCCATGGAAGCAGCTTTTATGCAAATTAACAAGATCAATCTGTTGAAACCATCCTGTTCAAAGTATGGTTATGCAAGCATTATGATTCCTATGGTAAGTTGAAAAGAATTATACAAACCTCAGTCTATACCTCATTATTATTTCTAAACATTAAGTTTTATCTAATGTAGTTTTTAATTATAAATGGCCACTGTCTTTGACAGCAAGTAAGAAGAACATTAAGACTCAACTGGAATATTATTGCAAGTTTCACTGCATCTTAATTCCATTATTATTTTAACACTTCAATTCCTTGCAATCAAAGTGAAATAAAAAAGTAATGCTAGCAGGGTACTATTATAATAACTATATGGTAAATACTGCCACCCAATACTCACGGACTATTGCAGTAACTTAACCAGGTAAAATTCGAAAAAGTGTTGTCTAGCATGCTAATAAAAAAATGCCAAAAAACTTGTTTTATGAAGCACAGGAAGAACTTAGTAGTGGCCAAGTGGAGCACAGAATTTCTACTCCTGAATAGAATGTAACAAAATCTAAGGCATTCAAGGAACTCAGATTTGTCTGCTTTTTTTTTATTTCTTACACTTTGAAAATTATAAATCCTTGCTTCAGTCAAAAAAAACCAAAACCAAAAAAACCCTAACAAGTCAGTATTAGAACAGCCCCATAACTCAAACATGAGAAAAGCAGACACAGCAGTCTTTCAACATCAATGACCAGGATTACTGTCTTCTCTGGTGCTGATGGGCAGTAAGGACATCACATAGGAAATGGACTTATTCTATGATAATTAATTTCTAGTATCACAAATCAGTGCCCCAAAAATCATCTCTTCCAGAGACTAGCATTAAAGTCTGTCTCAAAATGAGACTAAATGTGCTTCTCAGATTTCAGGATAAGGACTCAGAGCAGAATGAAGAGAAATGGAATTCTGGGGCAGAGAATTATATACACGATCCAACAAGTGACTATTTTCAGCAGTACAAGAAACCACGAAAGTTTTGGGAAACAAGCATTTTAAGATAAGCTAACACTGCAGTCTGAGTTTTTATTATTAGTCTCAACAATATAAAAGCCAAGCAGAACATACAGGAACTTCACCACAAGATGCAGTATATCAAACTATGCTCAGTTACTACCACCCAGTGGCAGCCTGGAAAAGCATCAGAGTACTGACAGCATCTCATTTCCCTTTACAGAGAACAAGCTGCTCCGACTTCACATTTTGTCTTCTGCAGCTTTCTGGAAGCTAGAGGTCACCTTTCCCTGGCAGCACAAGCACACGAGAAGTGACTACCCTTCCCTAAAATTTAGGCTTTTGGTCTGTGTTGTCACAGAAAGTAAGGATTACCTATTTATAGAACTGACAAGATCAATCTTGCACAATATTGCTGCATGTCTCCCTCCCATCTTATGAAGCAGAGATGAACAGTTAGAAAATACAACCTAACATTAATCTAATGAGTTAAAGTTTTTCTAACATTTATTTAAATACGAAAGAAGTGTCACAGAATTGCAATATCCCCACAGGCCACTTGTTTTAGTAAGGAAATGTCCCTGCTGTCATTGGACTTTCTTCATATGGAAACCACCAGAACAAAGCAGGTACTATTTAGGATATTTCATACACAAGTGTTATAAAGTAGTCAAGCTCAGATCCCCTCTAACAGCAGGACCACATTTGAGAAGACCATCTTCCTGTCTGATATTTTTTGAACAGTAACCATAGGTAAATCATTAATTCATAGGTGAGTCCCTCCCCCTACAAACCATAAGTTTCCACAGTTAAGTAGTACATTGTGATGTACAGAAACAGTCTTAGAAAAGGCTGCATAATGCGAGAGATACACAAATGTTAAGGCAGGTGTAGCCAGTTAGGTCAGAAAAATTATCAGATATACACTTAGTAGCTCTCATACCTTAGCTTTACTAACAGTATATTGGTTCAATGTCAGAGTAGCAACATTTTTTGGTTTTAATCAAAATAAAAAAGGTCACATGCAAAAAAACTAATCTGACAGTGCCAAGGCTTTTATGAGAGTTTCCCAAAACACATTATTTCATAAAGAACAGTTTTAGGAAGTCTGCAAGATATGGATACTGTAGTTTCAGACAGCAAACAGTCTGGAATACCATTGAGATGTCACTATGCTATCTCAGAGCGACCTGAAAACAAGAGCTCTCAGTTTTCTTCTAGCTTCCTTCATAATTCAAGCACTATGAAGACTGGTAGGATAAACCATAGTCCGTTTGTAGCACAAAGCCAGGAATACGATTAAAAACAAATAACATTTTAGTTAATGAAATACTGATTCACCGATAAATACGATAACTAAATTTTCTACTTAACTTTTGCATCTGAAGTTTACAGTGAGGATTTTTTTTTTTTAAAGAAATGGTTTTGTACAAAACACACGTCAAACTTTTTCCACTGCTTCCAAAGACAAATCCTTTAGCAAGCAAAATTCTTTAAGTACAGTTAAAGTACAACCTATATCAGTCAATTCTTTTCTTCTGGAATACTTCATTTTTGAAAGAGATTCTTTCTATTCTATCATTGTAAAAAAGATTATTGACTTTGTAGTCATGAAGTCATGTTGAACGCATGTGCAATTGAACATTACTCTTTTCCAGCTGCAGTGATGCTATGCCATTTGGGATTATTTTTTTTTAACCTGGTATCATTCTTTAACTCCTATTGTTTTGCTTATTTTGGGTCTGCAGAACCAGCAGAAAGTTTCTGGACATTCACCACTACTGAAACAGTAGAATAACTTGTTTCTATTACTCAGACCCTTACGGGAGGTTAGTTGAATGAAGATATAAACTTCAAAAGAATGGTAAGATCTGATTAGTCATTTATTCCAAATATTAGATCTACCTCCTTCTCTTTTAGTATACTAACCAGTCAACAAAGAATTCCAGGTAACCTTCATCTGGTTTCTCCAACTTTGGTGTCCCCATTTCAGCTTTTACACCTACCAAGATATCAGTGTGTCCCTGTTAAAACAAAAACATATCACACAACTAGAATTATATTCACAAAACTACTTGTTTAATTTAAATGTCTATGGTAAGCTGACATTTCTACCTTTCAGTTATCTGCACCCATCATACTATCAGAATGAACTTAAAATCACATTAGTTTTTTTTTTTTAAAAGGGAAAGGCTTTAGAAGAACAATGTTAAGCTTAAGATGTTTCTTCAAATAATTACCATGCATATTAGCTTTCTCTAGAAAAACACTCTTCTTATCCATGACTTTCTCTGCCATTTTGGTTCTGGAAACAGCTATATCTACAGAACCTTTATAATATTGCACATTATATTTATCTTCTTCAAAGTCAACACACGCCAGAGGTAGTTTTGCTTTACTCTAAAGGAACAAAATTATTTTTTTGCAGTGATTAGGCACAACAGCAATTTCATTTTTTTCAAGATTAAATGGTAAATTAGTTCAGATTGAAGGCTTTTCAGGTACTTCACAGTAAATCTAGCTTAAGTAGGTTAAGCCAGCCTGAACGAATTATATATCCTGTCATTATTTCCTTAACCTTTAGTTCCAGTTAGTGCTATATATACACACATTTTATTACACACACAAACCCATCTACAAGTAGCCTTAGCTTATCTTAAAACTAGTCACATAAACCAGAATTCGCATCAGCAAGGTACGTGATCCCTTAAGACATTTACCAACCAGCTTTACTCTTGCAGATCCACTTGTGTTTGATACAACATCTGTTTCTACTTCTGCACATCTGTAGTCTTCACAGCCACGACCATCTACACGAAGGTCCTCCTGAAAAGAACAATCAATATGCAGTGCTTGAGGGAATCAGTAATGAAAAGTAAAAAAAAGAATCTGTGATTTGAGTCACTCTAAGAGTGTGAGTCTCACACACTAAGAGTCACTCACAACAGAACCAACTGTACTTTTCCATTCACCTGTCATTTATCTAGAGCTTGCAACAAGCTCTCTGCAGACAGACCTGACCTCCTGCACTATTTCCATCCTGTTTCAACAGAAAGCTTCAAACTACAAAAGTGTAAAGGTCTTGGCTTTAAAAGGTACTTTACCTAACACAACACGGGTGTTTCTTGGGATACTCAAATTCTGTACTTTTATATATGTAATTAGGACCCAGCAGACAAAAATAACTCACTGGCCTTCTAAATGCATTCATCTGTTTGTATTTCAAAAACAGATATTATGCACCCTCAGATACTATATATCCCCATAAAAGCAGTTTTCTTTGCAGTAAAATACAGTTTCTGTACTTTGCAGAAAATACAGTCCTTTTATCTTCGGCATTTCTCCCCACACATCCTCCACTCTTCTTCCTTGGTCCACTCACTGCTCCTCAGCTTAGTGACAGGATAAAACTCTATGCAACGGCAAAAACTTGAGAAAGAGCAAGAGAAGAGGGGGAAAGAGAACGACAAGAAACAAAAAAACAAACCCACGTCCTGTTCTCAGCCTGCTTTCTGTTCTGATGCTCTGTTCTCAGCGTGCTGAGATGATTACTACCCCAGAGATTTCCCCCTAGACACCAGGCAATGGAAAGCTCCCTCCCTGCTCCCCAACCTACACTGTAACTCATTCCGCCCCACACCTGCTCACAGGGAGCAGACCCGGAGGGGCGGGGAAGGACCCTGCCCCACGCCTCACAGGGCAACGCTACCACCGGCCACAGGCACAGTCGGGCCGAGCTGGCCCGAATGACTTCCCGCTCCCCGGGGTGGAGGTTGCCGCCTCCAGGCCGCCCCGGGCTAGCGGGACCTCCCGCAAGCCGCCCGCCGCCGCCGCCGCCGCCGCGGCTACCTGGACACCGTGCACGATGTAGAGCTTCTCCGCCTCGCTCAGCACCACGGACGCCATACCTCCCACCGCCGGACGACACCGCGCTCCCGCACTTGCACTTCCGCTTCCGGCTTCCGGCCCCCGCGCGCCGCCGCCGCCGCCGCTACTGGCAACGGCCGCCGCTACACCAGGGAGAGGGGCGGGGAGCGAGCAGGCGCGCGCCGCTCCGGCCCCGCGCGACGCCCGGCGGCGGGCGGGCCTGGCGCGGAGGGCGGACCCTGCGCCTGCGCACTGCCTCGCTCCCGCGCGCCCGAGGCGGGAAAGCGGCCGGGTCGCCATAACTGCCGTTCCGCCCGGCGAGGGGGGACCTCACGTCGGGATCTCCCCCTTCTTACAGGCAAGGTGGGGTGTGCGGCCGTTAAACTCCCCACGGAAGGCCTTCACAGGGAGTCGGCGCAGAGCGCTGGACGTGGTGCCCACTGAGCACCCCGCGACCTGAAAAACGGCCCCCTCCAAGAAGCTGACGCTCATGGTAAACCAAAGGGGCAATGCCTGCTCTCTGCCCGCCCTGTGCCATGGTAAAAGCTCCTGAAGGAGGCTGTGAAAATACCTAAGGGCTCGCGTAGTGATTAACCCCGCAAGAAAAACGAGGAAATGCAGAGGTTTTTACCTCAGAGAAGGGTCCGAGCGAGGTGCAGCGCACGGGGCAGGGTGGCACAGGAACAGGGAAGAAACAAAGTGCTCTCATTAGGAGAGTGCTGTTGGTCCTGTGCCAGATATCCCTGGGAAAGTAGCATGGGAAATGTAATTAAAAACTCATGCTATATATTAAAACAATAAGGGTTTGGGTTTTTTTTCTGACAGCCTTAATTGAAAGTTGCATAACAAGAGTGGTTAATGTTGTAAGTTTCACGCTTTTTTTGTACAGCTCTTGTGTATAATTTTCAAATTATTTTAAAAGTTACTATCTGACTTCATGCTGATGCTTGTTGGGGTGAGAATGACCCATGGCTTACAAGGATTACACAGCACATGGCCAGAGTTTATCCAGGCATTTCTAGCTCTCCTCTCTGAGTCTCCTTGCTCAATCAAATGTACGGAGCATTTCTGGCTGTGCCTACTTGAGTGGGCGGCATGATGCAGTGGGAGCAGACATGAAGAGTGGGAGACATTTTGGAGGTTTAACTTTGGGCTAGCGCTGGTCTGGTCCCATTAGTGGGCTGCGCATCCATTAGCAGTCAGAGCAGAGCGGATGCATTTCTGGGATGCATCCCATGGCTTGCCTGCATCCAAAAGGAGTTGGGTTTCTGCACACCAGGATTGTTTTGCATGGGGATCATTTACTGCTTCTTAGCGAGGAGAGCCAGTGGTGGAGCCTGACGGAGCTGGGAGCCGAGGCTTGGGTAGCTTGCCCTCCCTGCTGACCCTGAGGAGGTGAGCAGGGCCAGGCCTCCTCCCTGGGCCAGGGGAGTGCCAGGCAAAGGCAGTGCCTGTGCAGAAAAGGGGCTTGGTTCACATGCTCTCCCTAAATAGCATCTGCCAATGCTGCCGTCCAGCACAGACAGACCCTTTGTCTGACCCCGCGGTGCGATTCTTATGTCCTCACATGCCACAGTGTGAGCCAAACTACGGTAAGAAGAAATGAGAAACTCCCTTGTAAAAGTGAATTCCTGATCTGAAATAAAGCGTTAATGTAGGTGCACCCTATGATTCCCAGTGAGAGCATGGGCACGTTCTGGCTCCCAGTCCTGCCTGTCTCACGGCGCAGCCCACAGCAGCTAACAGTTCCAACTGCAAGGAAAGAGTGATTTTTTTTTTTTTCTTTTTCTTTCTTTTCCCCCCTCTGCCATCCCAGCCTGGAGTCTACTTAATGCGAGTCCAATTCTTGCACAGTCCAGAGGCTTGGCTAGCAGATCTTGTTTACGTGCAAACAGCAGTTTTCCGAAGGCTGGAGAAGCCCAGGTCTGGCTCGTTTTTCCTCCGGGATGGCAGAAGGCATCCTCTTGCTCTAAAGAGTGCTTCCTAGTGCGTTCCAACTTCCATCTGCAACGCAAGGCAACGGTGAAGGTTCTCAGACAAAAAGAATGCCAGTCGTTTGGTTTGTGTTTTTTTTTTTTAACACGGACAGTGTCTTTTCCTCTAACCTCATTATGGTAAATGGACGGCGTGCGTTGGCTGAAATAAAGCCAGCCTGAGGGAACCACCTGGAATGTAAAAACTTGCGCCCCGTGACTAACGCCTGGCTGGGCTGTAAACGCTGGAAGCAGCGGCTCGACGTGGAGAACGTCAAGCAAACTTCACAACCGCTCTGCCTGCGAACAAGCAGGTGCCTGGACGCGATTCCACCTGCAGCCGTAGGCTCCGTCCTCCTGCGTGCCGTAGGACTGTCCGTATCTGCAAACCAAAACCGCCCGAACTCGCCCGGGGCTCGGAGGTGCGCGGCGAAGCCCATCTGTTCCCCGTGTAAAACAAAACAAAGCAGAGCAAAGCAAAACGGTGGCTTTTCCCTCGCAAAAACCGCATTTCCCGCCCCCCGCCCCCCCCGCACGCCTGAGACGTAAACGCGCGCTAGGCACAGGCGCGCCCCGGTCACACGGGGCCCTGCGGCACCCCGGCGGCTGGGCCGAGCCCCGCCGGGCGCGGCGCCGGTGCCCGCCCGTGGGCCGGGGAGCCCCCCGCGCCGCGCCGCGCCCGGCGGCGGGGCGGAGAAGGGAAGGGACGGGAAGGGCAGGGGTGCGCGCTGCCTCCCGCCGCCGCTCACTTCCTGGTTCTTCCCGGCGGCCGCCCCACCTCCTCGCCGAGCCAGCGTAAGGGGCGGCGGGGGAGGGAAGGGGGGGTGGGGAAGGAGCGGGGGCCGTGCCGCTGCCGCGCGCGGGCTCCCCGGGGCGGCGGGGCGGATGGGGCGCGGCGCCGCGTGGGGCAGCGTTGGCCGGCGGGGCGCGGCGCTGCGTGGCGGCGTGCGCGCGCGGCGTGGGGGCGGCGGGGCGCGCGCCGGACCCGCGGCGGCGGCGGCCTGTGGGGTAGGTGGGTGCGACTGACAGCGGGGGGGGCGGCCCGCCGCGCCCGCGCGGGCAGGTGTGCGCTGCGGAGGGGGGCGGGAGCGGGCCGCCGTCGGCCGCCTGACGGGAGCGACGCGGCGCGGCCATCCCGCCGCCGGGGCTGAGGCGGGGGCCGCGCCCGCCGCCTGCGCCGCGCCACCAGCCGCTCCCCGGCCCTGCCGGTGCGCCCGGCGCCCGCTCCCCGCGTAGCCCCTTGGCGGGGCGGGCGCGGAGGGGTGGCGCGGCCGGCCAAGGGCCGCTCGGTGCCCCGCTTCCCTCCGCCGGCGCCCCGGGTAGGGGCTGGGCGTGCAGGGCGGTGGGTCGCGTCCCGTAGCGGCGTCTCCTGGAGCTGTTGGCATCGGTCGGAAAAGGGGCGGTGGGCTCCCGCTCGCCCCTCGCCTCCTGCTGATCCGCCGGCTTCCAGCGCTGGTCTTTACATACTGCGAGGCTAAAGACGTTAAATAATACTGGGCTAAATACGTGATTTAGGTCTGCTCCGGCGGCCGTTCAGAGCAGCGTAACATCCCCTCGGCAGGAAATTTAACATCGGAGGAGCCTCCAGCAATTTCGTCGGGGTCCTGTGATCTGTTACTGAATTGCAGTGATGAAACGGGGTCCTGTAATCTGTTAATGAGTTACAGTGATGGAACGTGTCCGTCGGCGAGCGGCTGGACAGTGGAGCGGACCTTCTCGCTTCGGAGGTGGCCGTGGTCACCCGGCGTTTGGCTGCGGCCGTCCGATGGGACCGTAGGGCAGTTGCGACTTCAGCATCGGGAGTAATCTGTGTTGAAACCACGGCACTCTGCTGTGCCAGTTTGGTTGAAATGGGTGCTGAGTTACATGTTAATGGGAAGTAATCTGGACTGGTTTTAAACTGCAGCTTCTAAGTATTACTGGAGTACTTCTGAAAAGTGATTTTTAGGAAGAAGCGAGCGCTCACGAAGGCTCATTAGAAAACAATCTTCAAGAAAACATAGGCACGGGGGAGGAGGCAGCAGTCTGCTCTCTGCACTCTCCCACTGCCTGCGTGCCGGTGAGGGATGCTGGGTGGACACCAGAGCTCGTTTAGGTTTCTTTCCTTTGATCCTGATTTAGAAAAAATAAACTACATTTTTTGGTGCATGAGAGAGCGATTGTGTGCCAGACTCCTGACACAGCAAAGGTGCTCAGTGTCAGATCTGTAGGAAGGGAGCCCAAACTCACATGGTCGTTCTGATAAAGTGGAATCACAGAGAAGGGGCTGGCGGGATGCAGTGAGTGACTGCTTCTGATGCCTGGTGGTGTAGATAACAAGGCTTTAGTGAGTACCATGTTTTTCTTCGCTTAGTGAAAGCAACAAATAAGTCTTTTGTATAGTGTTACAGGCGTTTCAGTGATAAGAGTCATCATAAGGGGAGCCACACGTTAATTCATATGTCTTTGAAAATGAAGCCCCATGTGCAATAAAGATCCGGTCCTTCAAACTCTGCGACTCTGTCAGCGTAGCTCTTAGTGCTCTCTCACTGATGCAATAGTGTTTGTCATACCAATGGGAGCTGCTTGTGGTAGTAAGTTGTGTTTGACTGAATGCTAGTTGAGACTTAGAAGGTGTGACCAGAAGCTCTGTGCGGTTATAGGTTAATAAAAGGACAAATGTAAGGTCTGCCTAAAAGCTAAAATCTTTATCACAACATTTAACACCTCCTGGGTATTTTTGCATATGTCTCTGCTTCATTTTTAGTTTTCATTTTAAGTACTGTACTAACAGACAGAGTGTGTATTTCTATTTGAAGTTGCTTGTTTGGTAGTAGACAAAAATGTCAAAATGTAATTTAATGCAGCTATTTGGAGCAGGTTGCAAGAAGATGGATGCTTAATTCCTCAGCAGATGCTGGTCTGCTGTGCCCAAGTAGTTTACGTGTCTTTTCTAGGCAGTTTCTTTGTGTCAGCAAATGGGAACAACTGATGGTCTGACAGTAGGCATGTAGCCTGGGCAATGTTAACTCAGCTTTGGTGAATCTCTTTCTTATCTAATATGAATTTACTTTTCTTGATGGGTGGGTTGCTGTGCATCTCAAACAGAATAGGAGCTAGCAGTGTCGCGTAGTCAATGCAGTTTAAACCCATGTGTTGCATTATTTCAGGGAAACTTGCTCATGCAGCCACAAAGCTTGCTCGTGCAGACATTTCCCATACATCTATAATGGGATATCTCTCCTGTAGAGGAGACCACAGCGTAGGTAATGGGCTGTCAGTCCACACTGCTGTCAGTCTGAAAATGGCTTGGCTGTAGCTTAGCCAGTCTCTGCAGATGTTAATTGACTGAGCTTATGGTTTTTCTCTGGTCCCTCTGCAGTGTAGACATGACATTTTTCTTAGGGCAATATTCTGGAATACAGTTTTTCTGCCTTCTTGAGAGAAGACAGCAGGTAATGTAAAATATGACAAGACAGAAAAGCTTGTTGTCAGTTTTTATTTTCCTTGTCCGGTGCTTAGCTGGTTGAAGCAGACAAGATGTGAACGATGGTACCTGGAACATTGTATTTGACTTGTGCGTGTAACTAATCTGAAACTTGAGGTTGCGTTAGAGAAAACGAGAAGTTAAAGCTTTCTTAATTAGAGCTGCATGTTTCCTGGGTTGTGCAGACAATAAGAAAAAAAGATAGCCTATAACTTGACTGGAACTGCAGTGCAGCAAGTCTGCCGGTAACACTTCACACACCGTCCTTTTGAGAGGGAGTCCAAAAGAGTGAGCCAGCTTGCCTCTGCAGGCTGTGGGTGCCAAAGGCCTCCTCATACAGCAGTAGTTCCCAGCTAGTGAGGTGCAAGGTGCAGCGAGGTACTGGCTCTTACTCCACAGGAGCACTGTCAGGTTAACTCCTTTCACCTTCTGTTCTGCTTCTGGCTGTGCCCCCAGGGTGGGGGGTGCTTGGGAGTGCTTCTGGAGACTGGAGAGAGATTTATCGAGGTTTATAGCCCCATATCTCTTCACCCCACCAAGTTACAAGGTGACCATACAGAACTGGTGCTGTTACAGGAAAAGCAGGAGTGCAAGGAGAAAAAAAACAACAGAGGATAGGGGTGGGAAAGTAAGGAAATGAGAAGGAAGGCTACAGCAGCAGGGTTCAGCTAGAAAATGTTGGGAATTGCTGTTCCAGGAGCTGTAACAGCAACTAAAACAAGGACACAGAAAACAGTGTTAATACCCTTGGACAAGAGAGGAATGTTGAATGGGAAGAAATGCAAGGGCCTTGTTGATGTTTTTGCTGCTAGCCTGGTGGTGGATGGCGTGTTTGTGAAGTTCAGCTGTGAGTTTTGCAATAATGCAGAACTAACAGGGGCAACCACTCTTAAACGTGGTGCAGCATGCAGAAGTTAAAACAAATGGGCTCAAGTTGAAACAGTAAGAGTGAATAAAGGCAGTGTGAAGTACTATGCTATTTAAAAAAAAAAAAAAAGACAGTGAAACATTTGCAGTCCTAGTGGGAAGGCAGTAGTGCCATACCATAGATAGAGAGATCAGAGGGCTATAGCAGGCGATAAAGGGAGATAGTAATGTGATATACATCTTTGTTCTTCGCAATGACTACTTGAATCACTGATGTCCAGTATAGCATAGAATAGATAAGCAGTATACTATGTATTGCAGTTAGTCTGGTCTCCAACTCTCAGTATTTCGAAGGATAATAAAATTAATGTTTACACACAGAAATCATATTTTTTATGGAGACAGGGATCACTTGTACTTGCTAATGCAACAGTGAGCAAAACAATAAATAGTTTGCCAGCTCAGAAGTTCTTTACTACATTTCAAAAGCTTTAACGTACAGCAACTTTGAACCTGCAGGTTTTTCCAGTTCTCCGAAGTAGCAGCATAGGTTTCTTCTAGGCTAGCTCTTAACATCGCAGAGGTGGATTGTGACAATCATTTTCACTTCAGGCCTTTTCAGGGTAGAGGCGATAATTTTTTTGGTCCCTGTTTTCTTAATGCGCTATTTTAATTTATGCCCTGTGTCTTTCTATATTTGGTTTAGATATCTGCTTAGGTGTACTATTTAGATTTAAAATCTAAATGCCTTACAGCCTTCATACCTGTATCTTCGCTACTGCTATATGGTACGGAAGAAGTGTAGACTACAAGTGGGCGAATAAAATACAGAGAGCCTGAGTGACTTGTTAATGCTTATGAAGGGAGGGCTGTAGCAGAAGCAGGTGAGAGCCAAATCCTGGATTAGACCACCTGAGTGACAAGGTATGTCTGATAGTTAAGGTGCTCTTTCTGCCTTGAAAGATAATATTCCGAATATTTTTTTAGGCTAGGATGGTTCTGCCAGCTTCTTATTATGATTAAAACTTTAAAGCTGCAACTTTTTTTCTGCTTCTCTGGAAAATATGTTCCTTATGCCATGAAAGCAGTGTAGTTTTTTAAAACAGATGCTACAAATAATACCAGTTGTATAGATAGACAAACCTTCCCCCTTTAATTTTTGTCTTTCCCTTTTTTCTTTTCTTTTTTTTTAAGTTAATACAGGGTAAATTGAGAATTTAAATTCCCTTAATCCAGTGGCTTGCTGTTTTAAGTCCTGAGTCAGCATCAAAATTGCAAAGCTGTCTAGAAGACGAGGACAGCTTCTCCTGTTTTGGCTCTCATAAGGCTGTCTGTTCAGGATAACTGCAGTGCTGTGGGAAAGCATGGCACTCCCATTTGTTGTTTTCTGTTTCCCCGTGTGGTCCCTTCTACAAGATTGCTCTTTCTTTCCAATACTTACTCCGGATAGGTAGCAATGCCACAAAGCTGGTTTGCATTTATATGTTCAGGATTAATATTTCTCTTTTTACATAGGTTAAGCAGCTTGTGTGTATTTAGTCTATTGGGAAACTGTTAAGATTGAAGTGACAAAATTTCTGTATTGCCCTTGCAACTCTGATAGTTAAAAAGTTGCCATAAGTTATTTTGTAGTGGTTCATACTTAATGACAATTTTGTAAAGTACCTTCCATCTCTGATCAAAAGCTTATTAAGATCACTAACTGCATGATCAGACTAAGTCAGGTCCAAGTCTGACCTTAGTCTCTACTGCCCTTGTGACTTGTGTCCTGTTCCCAGGTGTTGCCCCAATTTTGTCACTCATCCATAGTGGTCCAGCGTTTATGTACCTTGGACAGTAACTACGTTGTCTTTGTCTCCTCTCCTTTGCTCAGGCTCACAGCTGACAGACCTTGTAGGTAGGGCTGCAATCACTTAGCAGATAACTCAAACTTTTAGGTCAGTCTTTATTGCATTATAATTTATTTATACAATACATATCCATTAGTTAAACAGGAATGACACAGACATTAACCAGGAAGCTGTTACCACAAATGTCAGGATAGGAAAAAACCATGTTTTTAATTGAGAAAACATGGCCTTATTTTCCTTACAGTTCTACTAATGGAATTCCTCTGGCACTGTTGAAGTTGCTTCTTGTTTGCACTGATGTAAACAAGAGGAGAACTGTGGGGTTTGTGCCTTATGTGGCTGTGTCTCTTTTGAGCCCATCAGTCTCAGCCCGACCCAGGCCCTCAGGATGGAGTTTCTAGATCTGACAAGTGTCTCTGCGGTAATTTCCACCTCCCCCTGCTCTCCTAAGGGAGAAGTTCCCTCTATGTATTCATACTCCTGTTCAAATGTATTTTCAGAAATGTACGACTTCAGTTAAATCTTCCCCTCTAATAAGATGCTTCTAATAAAAATAATAAAAGTGTGATTTTAGTGTGATCCATTTTTACTAAGGTCTTGTTCGCACATGGCCTCTTCAAAATAATAAATAAAAATAAAAAATAATAAATTATGATTTGTCAAAATAGTTAATGATGTAAACAGTTTTCTAAACTGTGACTCTAAAGCAATGTTGTAATATAGCCACTTACTCCCTTCATGTATAGAAAAATGTTATAACTGGGATCCAGTCTGGTTTTGTGTGCTCTCTTTCCCCCTTTCCAAGGCAGGTAATCCAAGCCTGTGCATTTAGCCTCAGAAAACACAAGTTTGTTTTAAGCTGTGTAATTTTTTAAGATTATTTTTAATGGATTTAATATAATTGACATTCTGATTTCTTTATGCTATTTTTCTTCAGTATGGGAACTGAAACTGTTGAAATTGCATGACTTCAGTAACCAAAGGGTTCAGGGGAATCTGAGGTGTTTGTCAGCCTCTTGCTAAAAGCAAATGCATAGCTGTTAATGTAGTACTTAGGCTGAAACTGTACTCCTTAATGTGGCCTGAATTTCCAGAAGAAAAAGGAAAAATTATCTGCACTAGGCATAATCCTGTTACCCTGCTCCAGGGGTGGCTGAAGTAGGGCTAGTGGTACTGACTTGCCCCGTGACGTTTTGATCTGAGTTATCGGGTGTCCCGTCAGTGCAGTGTTAAGCCCTGTGCCTGATCCTTCCCTATTGCTTTTGCCATTTTAACCTGAGAGGAGTAGTTTTGGACCTGCTTGGGGTTTTGGACTGGAGTTGGCTTTGCATTGGTTTTTTTTTTGGTTGTTGTTGGTTTGGTTTGGTTTTTTTTAAACCATGTGTGGAGTCCCGAAAATATTCTAATGGAAGTACAGCTCTCTATAGCAAATTTAAGCCTGCTAATAATAGGCTTGCTTTTTTTAGCTGCCTTTCACAGACCTGTTAGAAATGTCCCATTGACCCTTCAAGGTTTTGTAAACCAGGGGTTGGAAACTGCCATGCTGATGGATATCTGGATGAATCTGCAGGAGACTGCCAAAAATTCTCAGCATAGCTGGGCTGTTTTGTTCCACTCCTGCTGATCAGATAAAGCTTTTTAGGCCTTGCAGAATCCATGAGGAAAAATTGTATGAATACTGATATTCCCTTATTATCCCTGCTAGAACTTGCTTTGGCAAGTTTTAACAGGCTTGTTGTTAGATTTGGGCTGTATGAAAGTGTGGCAGGAGAAGCATAGGTAAATATCCTGTTAGTTAGAAAACACACTTTCTCTCATTTCTGTTGCAAAGGAAGATTAAATATGCAATGTTTTAATCAATGCAGCTTTATGTACAGAAAAAATGAAATAAACTTCAAAATGAACTCTCTTGCAGTTTCAATCTATCTGTCTATCTGGGGTTTGTTGGTTTTATTTAAAGGGACATCCTGTCCTGTGGATCTAGATTGCCTAGTTTAGCTGTCATGAATATAGCATGACTGGTTATGTATGTTTGCTTCTGTTTGGTGATGATAAAAAGTTAACTTTAGGGTTGTTTGTCAGTGCTCAAAATACTGTCAATGAACTCTGGTTCTGTTTGTGTCATAAAAGCTGTTCCAAAGTATCTCTTTAAAGTATATAAAAACTGAAACTGAAAACCTCAAAAAATGCACATGATCTGCCTTGGTCTCATTCTTTTTTGTTGTTGTTGTTATTTTTTTTCAGAATTGTATTCATGTAATTGGCAGAATCTGAAATTCACTTGGTTCATATGGCAAAATGTAACCTCTTCCCAAAATTTAATGTTAATGGACTTGTAATAGAGGAAATGGTTGCAATGTACATAGTAATACTGTGGTTTTGCAAGTCATACCCATGTGCTTGACTTCACTAGCATGAGTAATTACATGAAGATCAGCTGGGTGACGATGATGACGGTGTTAAGCTTGGTGTAAGTTATATAACATCAGAACCTCAGGTAGCTTTCAGGTACACATTGGGTGAGGGCCCACATCATTCATTAGTTTATTCTTAACACATTCTTTGGCTGTCACAGGCCATTAAAAAATAGATTTTTGACATGGCTTATGGCAAGTGAAAAGATAGTTACTTCATTTATATAGGGTGTAATAGCATATTTTAAGTGTTCATTGTAGCAGGAAGTGGATTTTAATTTGTTTTATTTACATTTCTAATGTGTATATTACATCATTTTTTGATTATTCCTGTAATGCCAAATGCCTTCCAGATAAAAAAGAAGAAAAGGTCTTTGCTCTGACATGTCGTTAAGCTAAATTGATGTTTGTGTTGTCATTGTGTCTCACATTTACCTAGTGGCCTCTCTGGTAGCCTGGCACTGTGATTAAGTCCTTAAGCCCTTTGCTTGCATTGTTTACGTATCGTTTGCTCCAGAGCAGGAGGGACTGACATACTCCATCTGTGTGTTATAAATTAAGTTCATATGCAGCGTGATTCAGGGGCAGGCCAGTTAGGGCAAGTTACTGCCTCCTCCCCCCTACAATCTTTTTTGGGGGGTATTGTTTATATGAAAATACCAGGTTGGACAACATAAACAAAACCAGATGTTTGTGTATATAAGAACAAGGAATTAAAAGAAAAAACCCAAACCAGGTCATGTAGAAGAGAAGCTGAGACTCCAAGCTCCTGTAACTTGACTCTAAGTTAATGTACACTAAAATACATATATATTTCTCAAATTATGAATGGTGTTTATGTACTGATTACTGATTTTTCATTTTGTCGCCTGATGATGCCTCTACAGCAAGCATTAAATAACAAAGTGCATTAAATAACAAATTTGTCCTCCAGCAGAAGTCAGAATTGGAGGCCTGAGCTGTGTCCTCTTAACTGCTTCCTTACTGCACTGCAGAAACAAGTCCCCAGACTTTCAGACTGAGGTGCCTCAAGGCTCCTTCCAGTTTCTCCTTAGACAATTCCACAGCAATAGCTTGCTTTTTTTTTTCTTTTCTTTTTTTTGTTTTTTTTTTTTTTTTCAGTTTAGCTCAATAATATTTCTGAGAGAGTGCTGTAGAACTCTTATTGGAGTGAAACCACTTCCTGCATTTGCAAGAGAGATTAATTTTTATTTGACTGCTGAAGTGTGCTGTTCAGCACTAAACCCACAGTTTTAATCACTATGTATTTGTCTAGCTTTCAGTCAGTCTCTACTAATACTGACCTTAAGGTGACTTGTCAAACTAATTAATCTGTTAAATAGGAGTTTGCTTTTCCTGTGACTGTTTCATTCCTTTGCTTTGGGAAACAAAACCTCAGGGGAAAAAAAAAAAGGCTCAGAGTCTAGGCAAAAGATCCTGAAAGTCTGTGTTTGGGACTATCCCAGCTTGTTACTGCACCTGATGTGTCAAGTCTAAGACTTTAGTTTGAAAGTAGAACACCTAAATTACTGTTTTCTTTCTTATTTTTTAACGCAATACGATGTTACTGTCAACTAAACATTGTTGTCAGGCATGAGTCTTTGATTACGTCAGCTTTATTTTGAGCTGGCAAACCAGCATAACAATTTTAATAAGATTATTAAATAATGCAGTGAAGGTTAACCTGTTTCCTTGGGGGAGGGGAGGGATTGAGTCTTTAAAATACTTGTTAAGTCTGTGTGAATGTATGAATACATAAGCGTCCTTACAGAAATTGTGAAAAACTGGGGAGGTATGGATTTACTAGTAGGTACAGATTTATCTGAACTTAGACCACCAGATTGTTTGGGTAATCACTGTTTCTGAAAATTATATAGCTTGTCTCCCTGACTATCAGGAGTCATGAGGCTAAATTATAGCTGTGGTTAAAATACAAAGTAATTACAGTGTGGTATGTGAATTTTGTGAATGAGGAGGAGAGGGATTTTTTTTTTTTTCTCGCCAAAGTAAGTGAGATCCACACGTGTACATTTTTGTCTTGATTTTTCTATTGTGTGTGATGCATGTATAAATGTAAGACTGAAATGCTTTAACATTAATCCATGAGACTTTCTTCAGATTCATAAAACATCTTAAATGCTCTCACTTGGCAGCACTCTGCTCAAAGCAGAAATATAAGAAAACACCTAATTGTCCTAGTTTATTTATACCAGTTCTGTTAGAAAACAAATACTGTAAATAGTCTGGTTCATCCACTTCTGTGCACCTAGAAACTTTGCGCTCCTGTCTTTTGCCTCTCACTGTGGCAGTAGCGGTTCCAGTCACCTCTCTTCCACATCACTTGCACTAACATGCAGAAGCTCATCACTTCTCTGCTTGGATGTAATTAATCGTCCTGCTCATTAATAACCTTAGTCGTTGGCTGTGAAAGACTAATTGTCCCTTATGAATTTGGTCCTCTTGAAATAACAAGTAGAAAGCAAGCTACCATCTCCTTTCCTGTCTAGGTAGGGGCAATAGTGTCTCCATTTAGGTTGCTGTTATGCAAAATAGAGCTTTCTCCTTGTACTTGACAGAGCTTAGCCATAAAAGTTTTGAGAGAAGTTTAAGGTCCTAGGTACTTCTGCGATCCTCTCACTATCTTTTCTATAAAATTTATCAATTTTTTGTAGGCAATGATGTCACTTTTTAATAATTAAACTAAAAAATAGCTTCAGTATGAACTTTTCTGGCAGAAAACTTAATTAATGGTGAATATTGTTTCCCTTTCTCTGGATTGAAACAGAAAAGTGCACTCTTTTTTGCAAAGCAGTGAGAATAATCCTTACATGTTGAAATATGAGGAGGTTGAACCCTTCTGTTCAGGTATATGCAATTCAGTGTATTTGCTAGTAAAATTATTGTATCCATTTTTGTAGAAGGTGGGTCTTTATGTAGAGGTTGTAGTGTTTTTGAGCGTTTACAGCATTGTGCAAATACTCTGTTAAGAAGTATCTTTGGAAGAAGTTGCTGGGTGTATAAAGAGCTGCTTTCAAAACGTAGCATTCCAGATGTGCTCTAAAATTGAGTGTTGTACGTTCACAGTGCAGATTGATTGATCCCCTGCCAAAGTCTTATGAGCACCTTTTTTGTTTTCTCAAATGCCTACGTTTGGTGAGAGTTACATTGAGACTACAGTAAGTGCCCTGCATACCTGGAATAGTACAGTTTCTGGTGCCAAGATGGACCTTACCTTCTGGATGGGCAAGGTGCCTGCAGAGATGGAGAGGACAGGGCAACGGCAGCAAATGTCATGTTAGTGCCCTTATTGCAGTGGAGTGGACTTGGCTAGGAATGCTAAAGGGGAGGTAAAATGAATGCCATCAAGGGATGGAACAAGGGGAGGTAAAATGGATGCCATTCAGGTGGTGGGAGAAGCATGGCAAAGTAGAAGACTTAAGAGGGACATAAAGCCAAAGGAGGAGGTGAGAGTGGGAGACAGCTGTTGTTCAGGAAGAGCATCCTCCAGGCAAGACTAGAAATTTCTATCAAGACCTTTGCCTGGTCTGCTTCTTCAGCAGTTCATGCCACTATAACTTCGCAGTGGCTTGTTTTTGCAGTTTTACCCCAAAGCTGTGAGTCAGTGGATAAGGACAAAGGAAACCTCTTCCACTTGCTCAGCTTCCCCGTATCTGTAGGAGAGACCCTTCCCTTCCCCAGGTCTGATTCGGCAAAAAGTGACCCTGCCAACTGTGCCAGGTCTTTACTTTTTTTCCTCACATGATGGTGTCCAGTTCTTGCTTCAGTTCCTGCTGTGGCAGCT
Organism: Ciconia boyciana; assembly: GCF_034638445.1. Lineage (NCBI taxonomy): Eukaryota > Metazoa > Chordata > Aves > Ciconiiformes > Ciconiidae > Ciconia > Ciconia boyciana. Next base: position 119,653,444 of record NC_132935.1, on the reverse strand, counting down.
CCTGTTGCCACCTACCTGATCACTGTTCTCTTCATTAAAACACTTGTTGCCTTTCCTGTGGGGGGAGTGGAGGTGGCACACCGGTGGGTTTAATGTGTAATTTAGCAAGTCGTAAAAGCACTTAGAGAGTCTTCTGAGTAAGAAGTGTTCTGATAAGCGCAAGAGTCTGGTTTCCAAATCTACTATTTCGTGTTTGATTTATTTACGTTTTTTGCTTTTTCAACTCACTTTTTGCAATCTGGAATTTCCCACGTGATCCCCATGCCATTATGCGAACAGAGGTCTCCATGTCTTGCAAAGCAGTGAACACTGTTTCTGACTCTCTTTCAGATGCAAGTATGGACATAATAGCCTATGATGATTACTCCAGTCCACCGCTTCAGAGATATTGAAAGGACACCTGAATACCTCCAGCCAGAAAAGTGTGTTCCACCTCCTAGCCGCGCTTCCCTGGGAACAATGTGGTTTATTCGAGATGGCTGTGGTATTGCATGTGCTGTCGTTACCTGGATGCTGGTGTTCTATGCCGACTTTGTAGTCCTTCTTGTCATGCTAGTCCCATCGAGAGATTATGTTTATAGTGTCATCAATGGCACACTGTTCAACACCTTGGCTTTCCTCGCTTTGGCTTCACATTTTCGTGCTATGCTGACAGATCCAGTAAGTATATCTCTCTCTGTATGTCTCAGAAAGAAACAGGAGGTGGTTTTCTTGTCTGCTAGATGTTGGGTAACTCAGTTGCTGAGTGAATGGCAGATTTAAATAACTTTTGTGTGTCAGCCTGCTGAGTGAGGCTGCTGATGTGGTATGCTAATTTCTCATCCCACTCAAGTCAGATGCAAAGTCAAGGACCCAGCTTTAGATTCCCATTGTGTGAGCAGCTCCTATTTTTGCACTGGGACGGAGAGTGTTTCTCTCTGACGTTGTTTTCTCCCCAGTGGCAGATCTCGTGTTTGTGGCTTGTTGTGTCTTGACAAACAGGAAAGCTGGAAAAGCTGGTTTTGGTTGTCTGCCTTGGCAAGTATTACTTCATCAGAATGGAGTAGAACGTGTGTTGTTTTGAAAAAGCCATGTTACCATCTCTCATACTAGGGATTTAGTTGACTTTATTGAACCGTGCTGAAATAAATACTATGTGAGCATGGTAAGAGCTGACAGTTCTTAGGCAGGCGGGAAGCATCAGAGTTGTAAGATCCCCTTCGGTGTCTCCATAGGACATTGCTTTATGAGAGACCTGGTCTGCTGCTTCCTTGTCTTTCAGCTAGTGAGAAGATACAGTTTAGTACCATGATGCTTATTCTGAGTGGGTTGTGATGGTTTATTTTGCTTAATAACCTCTGGACAGTAGATTCAGTTCAAAACCCCATCTCCACTAGTCAGTGGAAAGAAAAACAAGCTTAGACTCCTCTTGGCCTCTTCCTCCTGAGTGTCCTTGTTGCTGTTGGGAATGGCAGTGTGCCTCTGATACTCTAAGTATTCCTTCCAAATGTCATTTCCTACTTGAAACCTTGTTAGGTGCCATTAAAACTTCAGTGTAATCTTTGTTTCTTAGTTTCCAGCTCTCCCAGAAGCAACAGCTCTGCAGAAATGGCTTGATTCGGGATAATTTTGCAGTTTATGGTAAAGACTGATGCATTGTACGCTACTGCTGCTGGGCAGAGCTGTAGGCAGTAGTTGAGGCTCTGAAACTTCTGGTCATTGGTCTCGGGAATAGAAGGTTGCAGTAGTTTGTTATATAGTTTATATCCTAGGGGTTGTTGTTGTTGTTAATTATTGTATGCTGTGTGGCTTTAATGCCTAGGGACCTTCAGGTCGCTGGAATTATTTTGCAGAGTTAGCAGGAACTCTTCTGAAACAAAAGCTGTATTCTGAAGCAGGCTGGGCAAGCAGTTGTTGGAGGAGCAGATACAATCTCTATGCAGAGTAATTGGGAAAAGATATGTTAATTCCTAGTGTGTGGTGGGATTTTTGTGTGTGGATGGTGAGAGCTAGTGGGATTTTGTTTTATTTTTTTTATGAGGAAATCAGCTAAACAAAATGAAGGAGGGAAGATAAAGTGAGGGGATGCAGCAACTTCTGGCAAACTGTGTGAGTCAGGGATGAAGGAAGCTGCTGGGACATGGAGAAACAGGGGCATGTCTAGGATGAGAGTGAAACAGAAAGCACTGCTGAGGCAAACAAATAGAATTCTTATAAATAAATGAACGCCTAAATTCTTCAGAATTGATAGCGTGTGTCAGGCTTTTCAGGAACTGCTTCCTGTGGGTTCTTGCTAAAAACATTCCTAAGGTTTTGAGCTTTGCTGCATACTAGAGAGAGAGAACATGAGTTGTAGCATTTTGTGGAAATCGGTCTTGGTAATTTTTAGATTGGTCAGGCCTGTTAGGAGGTTTCTGTGGAAAAACCCCAAGACCGCTCAAGAAAGCCTTACAGTACCGGTTTAACGTGGAGTTCTGTCATTGATGCATATTGTTCCTATTTATTGCTGTTGGGAGGTTGTATAGATGTGTTAAAAAGAGACTGTTCCATCAGAAATCTGTTAAAATATTATATCCCTGTTTTTATTTCAGTATAAAAGCCTTACATCCACAGAGGTGCATTTGTGCCAGTGTACCAGCACCGATTTCATACAGCACATTTCATGACCTTTTTTTTTTTTTATGGAGCCCTAGAAAGGCTGGAAACTCTTGAACTGAGGCTACTGCAGCAGCAATACGCTACCTGTTTAGACACATATTTTACAGTGAAATGGCACAGCTAAGAATGTTTTGCCTAGTCTTATTCAGGTGGGAGGATTGTTAGTGTTCACCGTTTGAATGTTAAACCCTAATTTAAATAACAAATACACAGTGGAAACATAGCTATAAATACATGAGGCATTTACCAGCAACTCTTAATGTACACAATGATACTTCAGAAGTAGCTGCTTCTACTGGAATAAAACATCTGTGGTTTCCAGTTTGTGATGTGAAACACTGGCATGATAAATTTCTTGATAGATGTGAAGAGAGGGTTGAGGATTCTTAAATATTTTAAGGTTCCTATAGGATTACAAAAGACTAATTGCTTAACTGAGGATTTACTGATGTTTAAAAAAACAAAACCCACCAAAATGATGTTTAAGTATGTGGTTCCATGTATTAGGACCTCATTTTGATTTTTTTTTTCCTGAATTTTCTTGCTCTTCCTGAAGCTCTGTTGATCTTAGGGAAGATTTTCTTTCTTTCTGTTCCCTCCCCTCCCATAGTTTTAAGTCATCCTATTGCTCTTAGCACTTGTAATGTCCACAGGTTAATCTTCTGGTTTGTTTTTTTTTCTGCAGGGTGCTGTACCCAAAGGTAATGCCACAAAGGAGTTTATCGAGAGTTTACAGCTAAAGCCAGGACAGGTGGTTTACAAGTGCCCAAAGTGTTGTAGCATCAAACCTGACAGAGCACATCACTGCAGGTAAAGTTTTTTCTGAGGATTGCTCTTTTATCAAGACCTCAAGAATTATCCAGTGTGCCTTGATCCAAATTGTATTGGAATCTGAGGCTTGAGTGGTTAAATTGAGAAATTGGCATCCAGATTCTGTTGCCAATAGCACAAGAAATGCTCAAGCTTCTCTGAAAAAAAGCTCAGGCCTTTTCTGACAAGTTTTCATCTGTAGCAGGCTGGGGCTACTTCTTGCAGAGCGAGAAACACTTCAAATGAATGCTGCCTTGACACCAGACCTGTAATTGACATTCCATAAATTTTCATGTAAACATGACTTAAAAAGAGACGTTATATACCAGAATGCTTAGAAATCCATGAAACGTAATGTCTTTTAATGTAATGACCTTTTGAGAAAGGTCTATTTTTCTTCTATCTATGTCAAAAATCTTCTATTTTTGTTTTTATTCACAAACCCCTTTGTCTAACTGTAGATTCTATTTAGAAGTGATACTTAAGTTAAAAATAAAGTTCAGGTAACTATATATTTTTTAAGAGTTCCGGCTTCCACATTTTCTTTGAGTACTGTGACTTCGTTTTGTGCTTTGTGATAGATCAGTATGCCTACTGATCTGTCATGTCCTTTCTTTTTCTGGTGGGATAAACTTCCCTGAAGAAAGTAACTGGTAGTGAGCTTTTTAGTACTAAAGGCAGTGAGCAAAAAAAATGACTACTTCCTAAAATTCTCTTCTGCTTTTAAAACAAGTGAACCTGCTTTCCAGTAAGTAGTTAATGAGTTTGCACTGATGTCCCTTCCTTACCTACTCAAAACCCAATACATACTGAGAGAACTTGTATCATGGCTACTGCTGATTCATGCAGGGGTCTTGCGGGGAGGGGAATATGTAGTACTGAGCTAAACAAACTTGTTCTGCTGTTTGCATTTTCCTATTTATTTTCAGACCTTTAGTTTGCAAATGTTTTTCTTTTTTTGTTGGTTTTTTATTTTAATCCAAATCAGGAATTGGTTATTCAACAGGAGCAATGTGATAGTGCCTATCACTTATTAATGCTACTGTAAAATCCCCTCTGACATTTCTTCAATTATGAATGAAACTTTGCATCTAAAATGCTGTCTTGCTGATGGCTCACAGCATAGGTAAATGAAAAAGATCTTTGGCTAAACGCAAAACCTCATCTCCATGGTCCTTATTTGTATGCTTTAAGATAACTTTATAGACATTAAGATTTGAGAAATTGATCCACTGAGCACTGATGCTGTTGAGAATCTTCAGTCAAACATTTTTTTGTGGGGTAGGGGGATTTATTGGACTTTCACACATCAAGGTTGTGCATATGCATCAGCAGGAGGTACTGCTAGCTGTAAGCCTGAGGGACCAGAGTGCTTTTTGATTTGTATGCTATTTTGTGAGTCTCTCATGCCCAGCAAACTACTCCTTCCAGCATTTGGAAGCTTGGTGGTTGAGCAGGGGGAGCATATCTGAGTATGGGCAATCCCTGCTGCCTATAGTTTTCAGTCTTAGGTTCCGAGTTTCCTGTTCCACCAGCTAGTCTCACGTTCTGCCTCTCATCCAACTGCTTTTGGTATGCATGCATGGAATAAAAACTCTCCTCTCAGCTTTTGCTACCTCCTTCACGAAGGTCATCTTTGGCTTGGCTGCTTCAGGTTGTCCCTCTGGGGAGCTAGGACCTAGGAGCAATGAAGAGGTTGCTTGGGTACTTACCCATTTCAGAGCCCAAGGGAAGCGTGTGTGCATCGGGACAAAGTAAATTAGACCACAGGGAGGCATCCTCCTGCTTTACACCACCTGCCCCGCCTCCCCTCCCCCCCTTTTTTTTAAAAAACAAGTAATTGATACTTGCCATATGAAGTATGATGTTATCTGGCAGATAAATTGTTTTTACTGTGCCAGCTGATTTTAGTCCCCATGTAGCTCAAAAATAATTTCAAGCTGCTTATTCTAGCATAAACGAGTCTTTTCCAGTTGTCCACTGCACCTGGGGCTGGCAGGTAATAGGGTACCCATGCCTGCCTGAGGAGAAGCAGCTCTTCATCTGGCCCCATGCTGAGAGGCTGGGGATTGCTTGACCAACTTTCATTTAGGATCAGGGCTATAGCAACTCATTTGTTTTTCAGGCATGGCATGTATCCTTGGGGATTACCCCCTCCCACCACGTAGCGTGAGTGCAAGGCTGTTCTGATGGAGAGGTTGTCTATTATTTATTCGTATGTGCTTATAAGAACATGTTTATGTTTTTGTTTGAGTTTCCCTTAAGCATTTGGGTGTTGAAGTTTATTGTTTATATTAAGGTCAAAATATTTTTTTATTACAAGAAGAAAAATAAAATTAGAAGAGCCCTTGATCCTTTCTGTTTCAGTGCTGCCAGAATTGTTCTGGAATGGCTATTTCCTTTCTGGGTCTATTGTTTGTTTGGTTTGGGGTTTCGTGTTTTTTCATATTTGATTTCTGTGCTTGTTTGTGCAATGTGGTATCAGGAGACTGCCTTTCGTCTCCTATCATATGAGAAAGCAGCAGAGAAAAAGACTTCCTTTATTATGTGAATTGAAGCAGTTACTGACTAAGCAAGAGAATGATGTTCAGACAGAGTAATAATCTTTTAATTATTTGACTTCTGGCCACAGTGTGCATGCTGGCAAGAATTTGAATTTAGATTTTATTAGTCTGGTTTTGTGAAGTGCTTTAACATCTAATTTTATCTTGAATATATATTGTGGTATGGTCTTTGTGAGTGACTGCCACAGCTGTTTTATGCTAGTATGTGGCTTACCTTGATGTCAAGAATCTTTTCTAATGCTTTATTTAATTTTCTTTTTTGCAAGTTCTTGCTACCAGCTAATGTTAGTAAATAAGCCTTAGTCTGTTACTAGCAACTCTGAAAAATATCTTTATTCATTACTGCTTTTCATATCTTTCTGGTTTTTGTTTGTTTTTTATCTGTGGACATTTTCACAGACCAAATAGGTTAAAACTAAACTAAATCACAGATTCTTTCCATCTGCCTGAATGTATTGTTCAAACGATATTTTGGCAGAACCACTGATGTGAATATTATGCTGATGTGTCTTACTTGGCATTAATTTTTTGCAATGGTGATTTGGTATTACATGGCTCATTTTGAACGGACATAGTCAAGTGAGCAAACCACAAATATAAATGTGGTGACCAGTAAATTTATTGAGGTTCAGGTTTCACCTCTGATTCTTTCCTTTAATTTCTGTGTCCACCAAACCCCTGTGAAATCTTGTATTCCTGCAATGAAATGTGCTATAAATAAAGACCTGTATTTTTTCAGTGTTTGCAAGAGGTGTATTCGGAAAATGGACCATCACTGCCCGTGGGTCAATAACTGTGTAGGAGAGAATAACCAGAAGTACTTTGTACTGTTTACAGTAAGTATTTTGCAAGTGGTGTTTGAGGTTGTCCAGTGGGCAGCACTGAAATGCTGTGCGTGAAACAGCTCTGAAGGCTGGCTTTCTTTTTTTTCTTGTTTCAGAAGAACTTTACAGGGAACTGTTGCAGACTTTGTTTCACTAATTAGGGAACACACACAACACAGCAACAGGGGGAAAAGGCATCACAGGAACTATTTGTCAGGGTTTTGTGAGGTTTGTGTTGACAGTCACTCAGCATGCTATTTTGTAATGCGAGTAGTTTATTGTAGTGTTGAGCTCTTTGAGGCATGGGCCATCCTTTTACACCATACTGTGGCTGGTAGGGTCCCAGGCCATATGTAGGGTTCCTAAATGTTGTAGTTGTATGAGTACCTGTGTGGGATCATATAATAAGAGCTGTTGCCACATCTTAAGCGAGGAGTGGGAAGTGTGCATCCCCTTTGGCAAGAATTATCCACCTTTTACTTGCAAGTGGTTTATTTTCATACTTGAAAACCAAGGAGGTGTTTGACTTTTTGTACTATATCTGTGGCATCATGAGTAAGAAAACAGGAGTGCAGACTTGAATACTACGTATTTATGGAAGGGTTGAAATCTGTTTCATCAAAGTGAACTGCAAATATCCCGTGGGAGTAGTGTGAACATTACAAGGCTGAGTTTCAGTGATGCTCTGTTTTATTAATAAATCTTTTGAGACATCTCTAGGTTCGAGGAAGAATGTTCTCATATTACCAAGTAAAAAGGGGGAGATTTTCAGTTAAATGGAAAGGCTTACTGTTCTGTGGTGTGGTTTGTTAGGATGTGGATTACAGAACAAACCGAATCCTGTTTCTTTCCCTGGAGCAGGGTTTTTTCACCATGAGGAGTGAGCTAGGTGTTTTAATCCTATCAAAAGGATTTCTGTTTCTGTTAAAACTGATACCTACTTTCAAGCAGGCTGTATTAAACACTTAATGTAGTTGAGAGAAACAAAATAAGGGTTGTTGGTTTTGTTCTTGGTTATTCTTTTTGAGACCTGAGGAGGTGAAAGAACGGCAGCATGCTCAACTTGCAAGGAAAAACTAAATACTCTCCTGTCACCCTTTACTGCTTCCACAGGGGTTTCTTGTAACAAAATCTCTCTCACTTCTAATACCTGCTGACCTTTGTCAGGATCTGTAGGTTCAGGAGAGTCATCTTTTTAGCCCTGTCTTGGTAAATGGTAGTGTAGCATTGCATATAGTTCAAAGCTTTTTGTTACAAAGACCTAATTTAAAACAAAAAGGATTAAGTACAAAGAATTAAAGCTTGAGAGAAACTTTCCATGCCAGTGTCTGCCTCGGGGGGGAAAAATACTAACAAAAAAAATAAAAAAAATCTGAAACTCATGCTGAAAAATAGATAAAGTGCTTTTTGTGGTTAAAACAAATTAGCTGTTGTTTCTCTGGGAAACTATAGTGCTCTCAAGAGCAAGGATGTAAGCTTTGACAACATGATACCTCGATGTCAGTTGCTGTTCTGTGAAAGTTGCACTGTACTCAGCGGAGATAAGGACAGTGAGCTGTGCTGGGGCGCAGGAGGCTGGGTTTTGTGTCCAGCTGGCTTTGAACTAAACAGTCTCCCTCCTGCACTCAGAGCTGTTAGTAAGGCCAGAATGAGTCTATGTAGTCTTGGCATTTGCCAGTTTCAGGATGCTTGTTTAGAGGGGGATGGGAGGGCTTGGTGTTTTTTGGGGTGGTTTGTGGTTTGGGGGTTTTTTTTAAGTCTTAACACTTTGCTTTATTTAAAGTGTTTGGAAGACTTAGCATTTTGGTCTTTAAACTTACCTGATACCTATATTACATCCTTTATTTTTCAGATGTATATAGCACTGATTTCCCTACATGCTCTAATCATGGTGGGATTTCACTTCTTGTATTGCTTTGAAGAAGACTGGACAAGTGAGTACTAACAAAGTATCTCATTAAAATACCAGATTAACCTGTGAATAAGACCTTATAATGTAGTTTGCTTGTAAGGCAACCCCTTTTATGCTGGTTTCAGAAGAATGCTATCAGGGCTCTGCTGTGCTATCTCTATTTTTTTTTTTTTTTTTAAATGATCATTCCTGGAACTTCATAATTCTTTCTGACCTGTTGGGATCTCTGTCTTGAAAAGTCCTGTTTCAGCTTAAGCCTGGTACCGCCTAGGGAGAAGCTGAGATGTAAAGACACCTAGATAGTCTGTGTGCAATAATCTACTGTTGACACAAATGCAGCACTAATTTCCTGAATGCCAACACAAGATAAGAAGAATGTGTATGCTTTTTTTAAAAGGGTAATGTGAATCATTCTTGCAAGACTGCCAGGAAAACATGCTAACTCAGATCCAAAAATCCACCCTCACAAGAACAAACAATTCCTTTCCACACACACAGAAAAACCCCACAAACAAACAAACAAACAAAAAACCCCAGCCCTCACTCTGGAGCAGCCGGTGAGTAATTTTTCACAAAGCCAGTTGAGATGTGTTTTTAAAAACACAAATGGGTATAGGAAATCCTCTAGGTAATGCTGAGTCAAACAACAAGTTGTCAAAGAATGTGTGTGCAGATGTATGTGCTGCTTGTGGATTTTTTTGGAAAAGCATTAGCTTTGTTTTTCATGGAATTTCAGTTGTGTCATTCAATATAATGACCGGTTTAAGTTTATAATACTGCAGAGGATGGGTACATTTACACATATTTACTGAATTTGACAAGGTTGTTCTGCAGTTCAAAACTTTGTAAAACAGCTGTCGCTGAGAACATCTGGATTTGTCTACAGTGGCCAGGGCCATAGGGGAAGGATACTTCAAAAGATAGAGTTTCCTTTGCCAGCTTTCTCAGAGCCTTTATGCGTGGGGGAAGCGCTTTCCCTCCTGTCCCAGGTTTAGGTGGCAGAAAAGAGCAGTTATGAGAGATGGATCTGTTGTTCCAGCTGCCTTGGATTTGTGCTGATTGTGTTAGCCCCTGGTTGTGGTGTATCTGTTAAAGCTTAACATCTCATGAGAAAAATAGGGGGTTTTTGCGGTACTCATTCTTGAATTTCAGAAAAATCTGGAGATGTTCTGACACTTATAACACTCAATTCAACACTATGATTTTTGCCCTATAACATTTTTCTTCCTCTTCCTTTCTTCTGCTCCTCTTTTATAGTTACCGTCTCAGATTTTTTCAGCTCTTGCCTGAGTTTGCACTATAGAGTTCAAGGAAAAATAAGAATTTGGCTTAATCTGCCCTTCTTTAGGTTATGACTTAGAGCAGTTATGAAAGGAAGCATACTCTGGTTTTATGTTGGTGCTACAGAAATAATTATCCTTGTGTCCTGACCACCAGCATGAGATTTCTAATGGGACTTTATCACTGTGGAAAATCCATTAAGATTAAGGTTTAAGAGAGAAGCTACAGGTGAAATGGAGTGGAGTCCTAGCCAGTGTGCTGGGGAAACACCTAAGTGGAAAAAAAAAGTTGCATTCTTGAAGTGTTGCAGGGGTTTTTTTTCGGTTTTGCTTTTTTTTAAACTTGCAGGAGTGATCATTTCATTGTTGAATATCCTCAAGAATGTCAGAGCTTCCCTGTGCACCTTTCTGAGAATGGTAATCGTATAATTTATTTTGACAGTTTCAGTATGGAAAACCCATGGCTTAGCAGGCGTTTTGCAGCTGCTGCATTACTTGATCTCTCCCCTTCCAACTCTGTTGTTTTGTCTTCACAGAATGCAGTTCCTTCTCTCCGCCAACTACAGTGATTCTTCTCATCCTCTTGTGTTTCGAGGCTCTCCTATTTCTCATCTTCACCTCGGTTATGTTTGGGACCCAAGTACACTCCATCTGCACTGATGAAACGGTGAGTGTCTCACGCGCTCTCTCCTTTACCCTGTCTCTCTCACTGTTTGTATAAACAGTGAAGGGCCACAGGTTTTTACCTCATTGCTTGGGGAGTTCATGTATGTGTACCCTTTGAGGCAAGACCCAATGTAATAAACTGAGCTAGCACAGTGCTGGGTTGTGCTCTCTGAAGGTTACTGTGAGAAGTAGTGTACACCTATGTATTGGCTGGGATGTTGTGTTGACAGTACCTCTGATAAGGTAGGCATTGGTAACTAGGATTACTCTGTAAAGAGTATTTGTCCCTGTGGATTCAGGAACCTTTTTCCTTTAATGAAGTGCTTTTACATTGATATTATCTGAAATTCAGCCGTGTGTCCCCTGGTGTCACTATTTACAGCTTCATGTGCTGGAAAGCTAAGATGAGTAGGTGGGGGACAGATATATACACGCACACACACACACTTCTTTTAGTCTAGAAGATTTCCAGTTTTAGCTCCTTGAAAAACTCTTGCCAGAGGGAAAAAGGGAGTGGAGTAGGCTCATGGAAACCTGCTGGGTACAGTCTGCTGCAAAGCCACCATGTTGTCCCCAATTCAAAGATGACACAGTAGAGGTTACACAGTAGTGTTGCAGTCCATCATATATCCCTGCATTTGCCCGGTTGTGTAAAGATGGAGCTGGTGACTCCTGGGGATGTTCCCACACTTGTGAATACTGCCGGCCTTCACCAAGCACGCTCAGATACCTGAATTAACTGGAGTGGTTGAAGAGAAGTGATAGTCTCAAAAGAGTGATAACTCTTATTTCCTCCCCTGACACCTTTAGTTCTCTTTCCCTTTCACTTGTTTGCCCATGGCCAGTTGAAGCTAGAATAGGTATTTTTGCTGCCGTTGGAGAGCTATGACTGGCATTATAGACTGTAAGAGCCCATCTCTACTGATTCTTTTTTGCAGTACTTTTTTTAATGCTTGGCTTCTGCAAGAGGCTGATGTTCACACTGTGGCTATTCTGGGTTCAGAGGAAGACTTCAGCTGTTCTTTCTGCTGGGGAGAGCCCCAGGAAGAAGTACAGTGTTGTACAGAACAACAAGATCCTGCCGAGCTTGAGTTTATCAATAAGTGTGTAAATTAGCAATGTTGCCCGTGAAATCATCATCTGAATTTCTGAATCTTTGAAATCCGTCAAGAATTTTTAGAAGCTGCTTCCTACAGCTGGGCACCCAAATAAGTCCCTGGATTTTCCCTTCCCCTCAAATTCTGGGAACTCATAGATGTTAAAGGAACAATACCATGATCTAAAATAAAAAAATGAAATACGCTCTCCCCCTGTTGGGTTGTGGGTTTTCATTTTTGTTTTCTTTTTTAATATGTACCAGTAAGGATTTTGCTCTGTGGAACATCTCATTGTTGATTTGTTAGCATTGAGCTAGCTGTGTCTGGCAAGCAATCTGTTTTGAGCAGAGGAATATTTCCAGGTGACATTTTTCCTGGTGTGGTCTCTTGCAGTGTTTTACTTCACATTTTAGAGACAGGGCTGTGTCTTGCTCTTTCCAGTCACTGGGAGACCTCATTCCCCATCTTGTGTACGCTGTCCCACCGGGATGGTTCTTTTCTGCCAAAGGGACCCAGAACCCTGGTGTTTTGCTGTTGTCTCTAAAGGTGACATTTACCAGGGATCAGCACAACTCTTGCAGTTGACCCATGTTGTGTTTAGCAGAGCTCCCAGAATTGGTAATTTGAGACACACAAATGTATTACAGTGCATTAATCTGTAGCACAGGAGAGACACGTAGGTCAGGAGAAGCTTACCTTGCAAAAGATCCAAAGTTAAAGAACAGAGTGATCTGCCTGCTGCTGCTGCCTGTGGAAGAGTAATGCTCTCCAGTGACTGCACTCGTTCATTTTGCTCCTGTGGCAGCCAGGCATAGCTTTCCTGAAAGACCAAATTCACTTTGTGGGTTTTAGACACAATACAGATACCTTATTTTTTTTTAATGATAGACTAGTGAATGTTTCAGCTGATTGCTTGATGGCTTATTTTTGTTCTCCCTCTAACCTTTACTAAACAATGCCAATGATTTCTCTCAAATCGGTATGTTATTTAACCCTTTCTCCCTGCTGTCAGCCCATGCATGTTTTAGCAGCGATTCTAATGAAACATGAAGAGGCACCAGGTAGACTCAGCTACACTGAGCCATGGGCACTTCCTGAACTTGCTTGGTGAATCTGGGAGCATTATAGAGATTATCGTTGGGTTTGTGGTTTTTTTTTTTTTTTTTTTTGTCTGCAAGCTTATAATGGTTTCCTCTAAAACTTTTCCATCTGGTTAGCACATAATGCTTTCAGCCATTAAAGCACATACTTTTTGTTTGGTTTTAGGTGGTGGGGTTTTTTTGATTGACATCAGAGGCAATTGGAGGGCAGGTCTTAAAAGGTTTATGAAATATCTAGGCCTGAACAAAATGAAAGTAATTATATTTCCAAGGAATACTTTCTATCCTTAATATTTTTTTAGTATAAAACAATGAGAAGAAAAGGAAAGGCAGTATAGATGCATTTTTATTTTTTTACTCCATCCTTTGGATAAGGGGTAACTGAGATTAGACCTTTCCCCAAATCCAGAACTACAAAATCTGAGTGTTTGACTGAAAATGTGATATTTCTGTTTTCAGGGAATAGAACAGTTGAAAAAGGAAGAGAGAAGATGGGCTAAAAAAACAAAATGGATGAACATGAAAGCAGTATTTGGCCATCCGTTCTCTATAGCATGGCTTAGCCCATTCGCAACACCAGACCAAGGAAAAGCAGACCCGTACCAGTATGTGGTCTGAGGAATTCTTGACCAGCATTTCCACTAAAATAGAAACATATTACAGCACTACTGTTACAAATTTTCCATGAATGTTTAAAACAAAAAGCAAAACAAACTTTTTTTATGTCTATTAAATGGCTGATAATTGCAGAGAAAAAAAAGCCCTGTATTCCACAATTTTAGATAATTCTATATCTCTGGCTGAAACTGCTGCTGCTTTTCTTTTTCCTTTCTCTTTTTTTAATCTTGTTAATTTTACTGGCATTTGTTTCTCTCTGCTTTCTGTATGGCATAACTAATGTGAAGGGGATCCTCTTTCTCTGTTGTGACCCACCTCTTCTGAGTAGATTCTCATGCTGTCTCCTGACTGTGATGAGCTCTGTGGAAGACATATGAGTGCCAACAGCCCTACACAGACACCTTTGGACTTCCTGAAGGAGCACATTGCTCTTTCATAAGTGAACTTGAATGGGGAAGCAGACACTTCACTTACCAAAAGGTTCAAGACAAGAACACGACACAGCAAGAGAGCCAGTTGACCTGGTGATTGTATACAGTTAAAGTACTTAAAACAAATGTTGCCAACACCAATTCCCACCCCACCCTCCTTTTTCCTTGAGCCGCAGAACTGATTCCATCTTTCTGGCATTATTTTGTCTGTTCCCTCCCTTGTGCGCAGGAAATTGTTGCCCTCTTAGGGTAACTGTGGCAGATTTAGAAGACTCTTTGGATTATTAAATGCCTTACATTTGCAGGAAAGAAAGAAATCTAATTTTCAAGTGTTTAGAGTAGCAGAATCATCTTGTTTGTGTGTGTTTGTCTTGGTAAATGAGTTGTTAGAGCAATGCCTGCTAAACAGTGTTAATGTGAAAAACTGACATGAATGCCCAGACTACTATAAAGACTAATATTGATGGGATGTGTAGGTGTACCAGGGTGATTGATTCTATGTTCTTAGCATTGCCCTGTTTTAGAGCTTTGTAAATCTTTTCTCATTATTTATGCATACATGTGTATGTGTGTAAACACACACACGTATATGTGTAAGTGTTTTAAAGTGGGAAATATTGATGGTAAGGAGCATGCATACTGTTATGAACTGTGTGGTGATGAAAGTGGGAGGGACAGAAGGCATTCCAAAAACGGGTAGAGCTAAACCATTCGTAACTACAACTGACATCTTGTGTTCAGGCAGGAATTTTATTATATTTTTGGATCATGACTCCCATGGGCTCATCAAATGAATTGCAAACAAAGGAAAAATCAGCTGTGTCCATGACTGCCAAGGAATCTTTTCTTTCCTTGGTTTAAAATAAAATGGTATTTTTTTGGAAAAATGACCTGTTTAGACTGCTTCAAAGCCATGGGGGAAGGGAGGGAAATCAGGGAAGAAGAAATTTAATGGATGTCTCATATTGGAAGTAACATGAATGCTGCATCTTTTCAATCTGTCAATGCTTCCATATGGAAAACAAATGCAATAAAACTTTTCCAAAAACTTGTTTGCTGCTCTTATTTTCTTTCTTCACGTCAAACGTTGGGAAAAATCTGTAATGGTTTTCTGAACTTTCACTTCTGTATGCAAGCAGGCAGAAGCATATAAAGGTTAATTAACTGAATGTTCCACTTTTAAGTTTAAAAATTAGTTAATCGGTAATATACTGATCTGTTAATCAGTGGTTTTATTTCACCACTTGGAAGTGGCTGTCAGTAACTGCTCGGCTGCATAAACAGGCTGTTTCTGCAATCCTACTTGCTCAGCGTTAGATCATCAGGAGTACGTTGTGATCTCTGCTGCAGGACTGCACGGAGGGAGCCACAGGCTGCACTTGTGCCTCAGTGGGAAGATTCTGTGAAGGAAACGCGGCCTTTGCATACACATTTCGTTAATGAAGAAAAGTTCAGGAAAAGTTTAGGGTTTGTTTTTAGAGTGCTGATACTGCTGATAGTGGAAAGCTATTGTAAATAAATATGTAGCTCTGGTTTTAGTATGCAGCGGTGTTTTTCAGAGAATGCTCCCAGCTTAATAGTGAAGGGCTGGATCTTTGGTCAGGATCAGTTCAGCCAGTGAGGCACGTGCGGGTGGTAACTTGAACTGGTAGAGAATCCGGCCCTAACACTGTCTTGATGCAAAATCAAATGTATTGGAGGGGGGCTTTAGTCACCAAGGCAATTAACAAATGAATGCATCTCTCTGTACAGTTCATCGCTTTTAAAATTGTTTTGGTTATAAATTCCACTGGTGCACATTCCAGTTTTGGTTTATTTTAATTACCCTTATTCACTATGCATTTTGGAGGAAGATTGGTTACGTTGTTCTGGCATTTTGACCATTGTGAAAAAATGTATAATTACTCAGTTTTTCTTGTTTCAAACAAATGCAAATTGTTAAACAGCATTATATAGCATTGATATTTTCAGTCAAACTGGTTTTGTTTTAAATGAGGCGTCATCACAGCTTGCAGAAACGTCCAGTGGTACCTGCCGTGTGTGTGTCTCAGTAACTGGGGGACCTCGGTTTTACTGGTACTGTACGACTTGGTGGTGCAATTTAGTGCAATTTGAATGATACTCAGTGTGGGTCAATATTAATACGAGAAAGGCAGACTTACCGGTTTCTCATGGAAAGTATTTTCTCAGACAGGACTACCTGATTTCAGGTGCTAGTTCTTTTTAGCATGGCCAAGAGAAATTGAAGGACAAACTCAAGCAAAGGCAGGGTACTTTTTTGCAAAAAGCTAAGCGGTGCTCCCAGCAGAAATGAGTGCAAGGAACCGCTGTAGGGAAAGTCTGCCTTAATCATGATTTCTGCTAGCAACGCTTCCTGTGTCTTCCCCTTAATGGACAAATTGTTACAATGCTTGCCTGTTCTGTTCGCTCTTTCCTTTTGGATTTTAAAAGCATATTAAAAGAAATGAAGCCATTTATTCTAACATGCAAGAACTGTCCTGCAGATTGCTTCTGGGTCAGGCCACGCAGCCCAGCATCTCCCTCTGGCACTGCGCGGGAGCAGATACTGAGGGCAATAGTGGGAGAAACGGGGTACATCCTGCAGCATCGCAGTGGTAGCAGGTCAACCTTGTCTTACTGTCCCCGCGTTTGCAACGTTCTACCTCTTACTGAAATGGGAGTGTCCGGTATTTTATATTTCTCTATGTATGTATTCTCTTTCCAGTTTTGTTCAAAATCATGTGATTTGGAATAGTGAAAGATGATGCTTTCTGAGCACTTTGGGGTTTTTTTTAGGTGAAATAGCTGCACAGTGAGAAAGAGAAACAGGTGTTGGTTTAATTTGAAATACAAAGTTCTCACTTTCTAAAATAACAATGAGAGATTTTGGGTAAATATATTTTTTAAAAAGTTTCATTAAACAGTAATGAAATGTCTTCAACAGTTGTGCATTCCTTCCATCCCCTTGACATTTTTTTTAAAGGCAAAACCTCATGCCCTACCGACCATGGGGCAGGCAGCCAAAACTAGACCAGGATACAATTTTTAAAACCCCTGCTCATTTTCAATACATGCCCCGAAGGGATTAGTGAGGTCAGGCTGGGAGAGAGAAAGTATGGCCCTGCCTGCTCCAATTAACTGCTCCCTAATCTGGCATTAGTACAACCTCAGCCTGACCTTGCTTATCACCTTGGTTAGCAGACACTGTTCAGAGCAGGTGAATGATGGTTTTTTGGGGGAGGGAAGAGAGAGGTTGCTGCCCAGAAGTGTTCGAGATCCTTATTCCCAATTTAGATGGCAGTGTGGATCGAACCGGATTACCCATGTGACTGAGAGCAGGGTTAAAGCTTGTGCTGCCGGGGAAGGGTTTCAATGCTTGGTGTCTGTTTCTCCTCCTGTCCCATGCCACTTGTTTTCCTTCTCTCTAGACACACACAATAAATGCTGCAGCCGCGGTGATGGTTTGTTACTAACGCATTAGAAACCTCTGCAGTTTGCTAAGGAGCAGCTGACAACCAAAGGTCTTCCTCTGCTTTAAGCTGCAAAAGCATCTGCCTCCCAGCTGCACGGCCGCAGGGTGCTGGAACCAGAGTATCCCAGAGGAAAAGGACATGGTAAAGCTAAAATGCTTTGCCAAGGCTCTGCTCTGCCATGCACAAGCGCTGCCCCTCTCCCAGCTTGCCCGGCAGGGAGGCGAGGGCTGGCACTGGCCACAGCAGCACTGAGTGCCTTGTCCCAAGGGGCCGGAGGCTGCAAGGGACCCCTGGAACAGTTGAAGCCACCCGTTTGCAAGCTTGGGAGCAGCGCAAAGGGACACGTGCCTGTGCTTAGCATGGCAAGATGCACGTTTGTGCTTCAGGGCTTGAATTTTTTCCCAAAATTGCAACCCTGAAGACTTCAGCTTCTGTATTGTGTCATTTCTTTCTGCACGTTGACTGCTGGATTTCTCCTAAGTCAGCACGAGAAACAGGGCATGAATGAAGCTCACAAAAGCTTTGCACATAATTCTTTGGTTTATGGTGTGTTTTCTGCCGGGTCTACTCATGCTGACTCAATGTTAGTGCAAAACCAAGCTGCTGTATTAAAATGTCGTGTTATTTATAAGGCTTACTGCAAGCGCAGCTGTGGTCCTGCAGAGCTGTTGTGTGTCGTCATTTCCCCCCCTGCAAAGCTTTGAAACGTTTTGTGGGTCGTTAGGGAAAACCTGCAGAGTTAGACCGTGACAAGTGTATTTTTCATCCAGCTCTTCTAAAACTGCTCTTTTAAATGGTTTTAACTGAATTTGCTCATTTTTCCTTTCCTTGAGTGTCTCAAAATTTGGATCCAGTATCCTTGCTTCTCTAAGAACAGAGTTTCTATGTGGTCGCTTATATATCATCGTGAGCATATCATATGCAGCTGTAGATCTGACTCCTCTCTTACATGATGCAGAAGATGGGCATAAAGAAATTATGCCCTATTTCACATAGCGGTAGCCTTAAAAAAGAAAACAACAAAACTTAGTTCCTTCTTTCTACATGGAGAAGACTACCGGGAAAAAATGTTGCTGCCCAAATTTGATGGACCTGTTATTTAAATACAATCAAAATGTTTGTTTTACTAAAAGTGATGTTCTTGGAGGGAGAATGAATCAGAATATTGACTGACCAAGGCTCCAGTCCTGCTTTGAGACCTCCTCTTCCACCTATACAGATTTCCTCACCTCCCAGTGGGTATCCAGCTTGCATTGTGACTTGTCTTTCACAATTTGTTACATGAAGATTGTGTTCTTAAATATTTGCTCTTAATTGGTGCAGAGTAAGCTTGTTCTTATGTCAGCTTCTAGTGACAAGCCTAGATGTGGCTGTGGTAAATTCCTGGTCACTGGAAAAAGCTGCAGTATTTTGCCTGTATCTGAACTATGGTAAAAGTGCCCAAATAAGGTGAAATTTTAAGCTGTAATTGTATTTCGTTATTCCCTGAAGGGATTCAAAAAACATCGGGATAAGAGATCCATGTTTCCAAAAGGGATGGTTTTTTAGAAGCCATCACTTTGCCATAAAAATCGGTAGCAACTTGTACCGAAGTAAGTGTCACTGAGATTCAGATTGTCCATGAATTTGGTCTTGGTTTTGTTGTTAAATTCAGGGATGAAACTCTCAGTAACGCAGGACGTCTCTCTTCATTGTTAACTAAAACTTGAATAACATCTTGGTTGTAGATAGGCAGTTTTGCACGTGCCACAGCGGGTGGTGCACAAATCCCTGCTATAAACGTGAGATGACCTAAAACTCTTCTCTTTTTGCAGGGTATTGAACGTCTTAAAAATCAGAAGCCAACCTGGGAGAGGATCAGCGGCTGGGAAGGAATGAAGCTGGCGTTCGGTGGTGCTTTCTCCTTGGGTTGGTTCAATCCCTTTTCGAACCTGAACTGCGAGAGCCCACCACCGGCCGAAGCGGCAGCGGCAGCAGCTCCTGCGTCTGCAATAATGACCCAAGAAGAAATCGAGCAGTTTCTTGCTCGAGACGTTGCCGTCCAAGTGTTACATGAATAAGGAAAGCATCCTCCAAGATGTCAAGAGCAGCTTTCAGGGGTTTTTTTAATAACTACTTGTGCTGGAGATTTAAGGGGTTGTTTTTTAACATACTTTCGGTGCATTAAAAAATTCAGGAGTATTTATCTGGAAGCCAGGTACAGCACTAGCAGAAGCAATGCAAATCTCCAGAGGAAGCTTTACAAGTGATGAGATTCGTAAGCTCCTTTTCGGACCTGCGACAACTGCTTTATCGAGCTTTTCTTACTTGACCTTTAAGGAAAGTTTATAATTGTCGCATAGATTGGTCCCAGCTTCCAGAAATGTGCAGTCCTAAGGAGTCTGTTCTTACAGCCTTTTGGAGGGCTAAATGATAAGCCCTGTGCAATGGCCCAGCTCTAAAGGCTTTCTTGAAAAATGCATCCTTTTTAGCTCATCCCATGGATGCTCCCTCTGGATTATGAAAGCTGCTGGTGCTCACGTCTTAGCAGAGGTGGGAAACCAGGCTGCGGATGCAGCAGTCGGGCGACCTCCAAACCATCTCCAGGGTAAATTTTAACCCTCTGTGCTCGTGGGGCTGCCCAGGACTGGTGGTGCATGGCTGAGCAGCGTTGGAGCCGGTGGCCTGGTGGTGGTGCCGGGCTGGCGGGAGCATTCGCCTGTGGCCAGCGCAGCCGAGAGCAGGCAAATACTGGCCAGGTTGTCGAGCTGCTGGGGGGGGAAACTTTCTCCCGGGGGCTGCGGTTCGTTAGCACGTAGGACGTGTGGAGCAGGAGCTGCTGGGCCAAACTCTGCAGCCCAGAAAGCAGGCAGCTGGTCTAGGCCAGGCAGCGGGGCTGTTTCTGCGGTCAAAGAAGAGAGGGAGGCGTGAGCACCCTGCTGATGGAGGTACTGGCCCTCTCCATTTGACTTGTCTAATTTAGATGTCTCTCTTTTTCTCCCCCCTTCCCCCCCCCCAATAGCCAGAGTTAGTTGCGAATGAATATTGCCTCTTAATCTTACTGGTGTTTAACATTGTCCTATTAGTACTTGCCATTATGCAGGGTTTCCTTACACTGATTTTGCAGCCAGGTCCTGGTGAATGTTGGTGAACACGTAGAAGGAACGTGCATCACCCAAGGAAGGTGTCCCTGCGGGTGGAGATAGTTGCAGCAAAGTCATGCAGAGGTGACACTAGCTGCTGCATTCAGACACGCTACAAACACGTGGCATGCTCCAGACGTCGGTTAGTGTAGTTTTAATTTAGACTGTTTTTTAATTGTTTTTTTTCTTGTTGTCGTCTCCCTTAGCTTAATTGTCAGTACATTTTGCAGGGTATTAGAGATGTGCTCCTGGTTTTCCCCCGGAGGTCATGCTTGACTTCATCTCCCCCTCCCCTGCAACGTTGACCAAAGATAATTGCTTCCTCTCGGAAGCGAGAGAAAGGAGTTTTGGGGATGAAAGCATGGTATTGTGAAAGACCTAGATGAAATTTTTATTATTTATAGAAGCAATACCAAATGGAATTTATGCAAGATTTTTTTTCTT
This sequence comes from Ciconia boyciana, assembly GCF_034638445.1. Taxonomy (NCBI): domain Eukaryota; kingdom Metazoa; phylum Chordata; class Aves; order Ciconiiformes; family Ciconiidae; genus Ciconia; species Ciconia boyciana. The sequence continues at coordinate 119,632,466 of NC_132935.1, read as the reverse complement.
TTTTTCCCCAAAAAAAGCATCTTAGTATCTATTAATGGTGTGACATTCAGGGCTACTGTGAAGGGACGAGATTCTCTCCTGGACTTGTCCTCTGCCACAGCAGTCCCTTTTTCTGGCAAAGGGACTGGGAACAAACTGAGTGCCATGACTGTTAAGAGCACAGCTTGGCTAAAACCCAGGGGGTATCTCCAAGCAGCCGTCCCGTCCCCTATCCCCTCTGGATGTCTCCTCTTTGTCAATGAAAAATAGATTTAGAAAAAATAATTAGGCACTGTGTATTTATAAAAACCTTTTAGGTAAAGGGAAACACACTGCATTTGAGGGGAATTGAGGTGTCCTCTCATGTCATTTAGACATGAGGTCTTGAAAGTCTTCGCCCTGTGCAGCAGTGTGACAGTGAGGGAAGAAGCTCTCCTGCTCCTGCACCAGCCTACGTTCCTCTGTCTCAGCATCGCACAGGGAAGGAACAACAGGGACATACACAGATCTAGAAGGGATTTCCTATAGGGAGCAATAGGGATGCTGAAGGAGGAAAAGTGAAAGTGTCCTTTTCCGCTCATGGTTTCTAATTTTGGCTTGCTGCTCCACCTCTGCATCCAGTTAACATCCCTGCCTCCAGTGCCTTGTCTGCAGAGTGGGAATGGTGCTACGGGGTCCTGGGGGGAGAAACTAGTTAATGGTTGAAAATCGCTTTGAGGTGAGCGCATGGGGATGTCAGCTTGGGAGAGACCCCCTTGCCCTGCGTTTTCGTGATGCTTCTCGGGACACAGACCCCACTTATGTGGCTTTGGGTAGGCATGGACGGAGGCAGCATATTTCCTCCTCCATTCTCAAACCTGGTTCACCTCATCATGAGGACAGGCATCCTTTGCTTCTGTTTTCCACCTCTCGTGTTGTTCCTCAGGTGCTGGCATTTCTAGGCTTTTTTTTTTAATAGCTGAAATGGAAAAGCAATGTGAAGAGGAGGGTGAGAGCCAGAACAGCCATCTCCCCTCCTCCCACAGTGCACTTATGGTCCGAGTGAGAGATGGGGACATGTCCCTGTGCCCTATGCAGAGCCATGGGATGGCAGCCCACCCAGCTCTGGTGCCCCCCAAAACCTGGTGGGGTGACTTCCTATGTCCAGCAAATCAGTTCTTCTGGTTTCTCTTGGCTGTTGGCCTCCCTTGTCCCCCTCTTCTTCCCCCCCCCAAAGTCCCAGTACCCCTCAGTATGTCTCCTCTCTGTCTCAGTATAGTGTGGCAACTGTCAGAAATTGCAAAAGTCTTCACAAGTTGGAAAAAATCTGTTTTATCCACAGCTCTGCCATAAACCTCCTTATTTAATGACTATCTGGTAGCTTGAGTCCAAATGTGATTTTCATGAAATTGAAACCAAACCCACCGTTTTCCTTCCCTTCCCTCCATGCATTCCTTGCCCCTTGTTAAGTCGTGCCTTCATCTTCAGGCTTTGCTGCTGTGGTCCCGGCTGGCGTGCCGGGCCCCGGGGAGGGTGCTCCTCGAGAGCACTCGGTGTGCTGCAACCCACTGGAGATCCCATTGCTGCTCCGGCATGAGGTGTTAATACGTGATGGACAAGGTCATGGCAGACATGGAAAGTGTTCTTGTACTTCTTATCTGGTGTCTTCTACAGCAGTTTTTCTATGCAAGTAAAGAATTTACATCTCTTGAAAAAAAAAAAAAATATATTTTGCTGTTTGTAACTCCTTTTTATGCCTCTGGTCACTATTGTACTTATTAAAGAACTAATACTTCATCCGCCAAGGACCGCCTGCTCCTCCCTTCCCTGTGGTCACCGTGCGCAGACCCTGTGCCCACTCTGCCTGGGGAGAGGGGCTCCCGCTCCCAGCCCTGCCACCGCTGGAGGTGGCCTTGCGGGGACCCAGCACTGCCACGGGGCACCGGGACACGGTGGGCAGAGGGGTGGCAGGGGCGGGGGGAGCCTGACTGCCTTTTGTGGCCCAGCTACCACCTGGGTGCTCCTCCAGGTGTTCCCTAAATATTTGAAATGCAAGGGAGTGGTCAAAACTTTCTTTCCCCTTTCTTTCCTCCTCCCTTTCTTTCCTCCTCCCTTTCTTTCCTCCTCCCTTTCTTTCCTCCTCCCTTTTTAGGGGCTGGCACATAACCAGATGTAGTCACCATTTCTTTTTTCCACACTGCAGCCCTAATGCTTGAGCCTTTTAAGTAAACAAATAAATAAACCCCTATACTACTGTGTGGCTCAGTTTCCTCACAGAAATGCGGGAAACCCCAGCGCCTGACTGCTGCTGGCCATGTTGCGGTGATGCTGTGGAGCAGAGCTGTCCCTTGCCACCGGTGGGCTTGGGAGGTGCTGGGGTGTGCAGCTCAGTGGCAGGGCTGGGTGGGCTCCAGCTGTGCACAGCTGTTGTCTCCTTTGACGTGACTATGGCTGGAAGAGCTCCAGATGTACGTCACCATCAAGGTCCAATGTGTAGTCCAGCAGCGTTCAGGGTGGAAAGGGAAGGATAGAGGTTATACATTTCCAGGGAAGCACTGCTAATGGTGCTGGAGATGGTACTTATTTCAAAAATGCCCAAAAACCCCCAAAAGAAATTGGGTGGGAGGAAAGGAAGATGTATGAAACGTGGGTTGGGGAGACTGTGCCAGGTTTGCTCTTTGTGTTGTCTAAAGACAAAAAAAGGTGTATGCCAGTATATTCCCCAGCTGGCTAGCTGGGATGCAGAGGGAATCGCCCAGGAGGGACTTGTTTAAAATGTTTCTTGAGCTGGGCAGAAGCTTGTGGTGCAGTGAGGTCCCCGGGCAGCCTCTTACGTAGGACCACAGCCCGGGCAGCCAAGCAGCTGCAAAACACCCCCTGGGCTCACACCCACCGCTGGCCGAAGCCAGCACCTTCATGAGCTCCGGTCCCTGGCCTGAGGTGGGAGCATCCCCCCACGGGCTCAGAGCCATCCCAACCCGGCGATACTATACAACCCAATCATGCAGTCGATTTCAACAACCTTTATTGAATCACAATTAACTGCAATCAACACAACTGTGCCCTTTAAGTCAGTTTAATTCCCTTAGCTTAATGGGATTTTTGCTCTTTACTTCGAGATTACTATCCAGCAATGAAGGAGGCAAGAAGTGCTCAAGACACGCAGTGGTGCTACACGTTTAGCAAGGCCACTGTTTACACCCTGCTGAGGCGCTGATCCTACTCGGTGATGGTGATGGTCTTCTCCGCAGAGATCCCTTTGATCTGGGTCGAGGTCAGCTTGGCTATAATTTTCTTCTCTCCTAGTCTCGTCGGAGTGCATATTATTTCAGACTTAATGATCTTATCAGGCTTTACATCCCTAAGGAGAAAGAAAAAACAAATAGTCCCAGCATGAGTTATTGGTTCTTATTTGCCACTTTCAAATTGTTTTGCTTAAAGAAATAGCTGCTGCGTGTGTCTAGGGTGGGTGTTTTCCTCTTCCTGTGACCAACGTGCAGCAAGTGGGGCTTGGCACGGTGGTGCTGGCTGGTGGTCCCGGCGATCCTGGGGACCTTCCCCAGACTTCCCCGTACTGCTGAAACACTAAATTCAGCTCTGAAGGAAGCAGCTGTGTTCACACTGGCTGGGCAGCACCCGGCATCACAGCAGGAGTGGGGGGAGAGCCCCTGTCGTGCCCAAATACCCTGAGCACACCAACCTCTGCATGCGTCTTTCTGCTGTGTGGACTGTGCCCAAACATGGTGCAGTTTCGAACATAGCTTGCAAAGGGCCCTGTTACTTCAAATCCCCATACCACTTCTTTAAGGGAAATTTTTTTTAAAAAGAAACAAAGCAGAGTCCTGCCACGCTCATTTCATACTGGGCTCATTTCTCCTTACCCCTCATCAAATGTTGACATCTGAAATATGCCCAAGCCCTCCACCATCAGCTTGCAGTTGTCCAAGGGCACATTCAGCTTGTTTCTGAAGATGAAGGCACAGGTGAACTCCTTGTTCAGTTTGGCTGTTTCTGGCATCTGGCAGAGGAGGAAAGAGAGAAACAAACCCAAATGCTGGGGATCAGAGGGGTAATAAAGATGCTGGAGCTGCTACAGGTTTGGTCCTCACCACCAGCATGGTGGGGGACAACCCCCTCATATACCCTCCCATGGCACCATGTGCTCTGCCCCGCCGGCTGTTTTCTCAGCTCTTCTTTCTGGTTTCTCAACACATTTTTCCTTCAGGAGGGAGAGCTGTGGGGTCGGAGATGGGCCCTGTACAAACTGTCCTCTTCCATCCCCTTCCCTCCAGCAGCCCCTGCCTGCCCATTTTAGATGGGGCAATAAAAATCTCCATTTCATAGCTACTTTCAACCTTCAAATAAAGGTTGAATAGCCAAATAAAATGCCGAGGACTGAGCATCCGAGGAGGCAGCTGTTTGGGAGATTCCCCTGGGAATGCTAACCCCACCTTGGTGTTAAAGTGAGCAGGGCTTTAACCCTCATCCCCAAGGAGCCAGGCTGGCGGCTGCCTCACCTGGAGGGTGATGGGGGGGTACTCGAAGCTCATCGTCATCTCCTTGGTGAGTTTGTCATCCGTCCCCTGGACCTCGGCAATGGTGGTGATGCGGATGAACACTTCGTCTTCCACCGAGGCCAGCGTCTTCATGTATGTGTCAGCTGCGATTTTCAGAGGGACCTGCGTCTCTACAGGAGAGAAAACACAACTCGGTGCTTCATCACACGCCCAGGAACTGGGTGGCAAAGTCGGCTCTGGTGGCCAGTGCCCCAGGGCACGGGATGAGGCTATTTGCTGAGACCATCCTGCTTTTGGCCTGACCCAGGGGCCCCTCAGGGGGAAGCCCCAGCTGGGCAAGTGGTAGCCGGCACAGGCAACCCATGGGAAGGGCAGCTGAGCCCACACCATCTCCCCACCAAGCCGAGCGCTGGCTCAGGCTCACATCCAGCGTCTCAGCAGCCCTTGTCCCCAGCAGCCCCGGCACTCAGGAGGAGGCAGAGGAGCATAAGGTTGGGTACATTTAAGCCCATGTCCCCTGGGGTTTCTCTGAGGCACTGCTTGCTATAAAATTAGCAGCTCTCCTTTCACTTTAGATTTTATCTTTAATTGCCTGGACAAACTTCCAGTGGCTCGGAAAAGCCCCGGAGTCAGCAGCACTGGAGCCTGAATACTGCTTTAGCTGCAAGGCTTCCTGGCTTCTGGGAATAATAATAATAAAAAAAGCCCGTCCTTATCTCTAAATGTATGTAGCTACCTTTGTGTCCTACCCTGCTGCATTTTGACAGCCACGGTATACACATGAAAACATCCAGCATTCATCAGCAGTAAAGATTTTTTTTTGTGAGAGTGACTCACACTTGGAATGAGCAAGTGCTGTTAATTATTCATCACTTGTTAGTCTCTTGTTTAGCAAATTTCAGTCACATTGCTGGGGATCAGAAATGCAACCCAGGTCACTCAAAGATACGCAATGAACAGCAAACAGCTCTTGGGATCAGCCAGGCAGGCAGCCATGAGGTTGAAATTTGCTTGGGTGAAGAATTCAGAAAATAACCCTCACCAGCATCACCACCAGCTGATCAACATATTAAAGTGGCAAGCACAAGAACAAAAAAAGGCTGAAATTTCCAGCCATCTAAATCCTGTGAGGGATATGACCCATATGGACACGCCCGAAGCCTGCGGTGGCACCTTTGATGCTTACATGGTGAGGACGGGAGGGAGATGCTCCAGCACACCTCACATTTTGAAAACGTCTGTCTGCCCACACTGATATATTTCTAACCATCTCGTTGAAGCTGCAGCAGGCACAGGGCCTTCACATCTTGGTCCCTGCTACAGTGGGATCTCAGTCTGTAACTGAGACTCCCAAATGCAGTAAGTAGGTAGCAGGCAGGCAATTTCTGCTCTTTGTGCCATACAGAGCCATGAATTGACCTATAGCAGAGCTATTATGAACCAGCTCGAGTGAAATCCCAGACTGCCACAGTACATAGCCCATAGAACACAGCAAGCTTTCCGTGCCTACCAGATTTGCCTTCAAGCTTGATGGTCTCCTTGACATATCCAAGGTTGGCCTCAACTTTTCCAGTATAGAGCTGCAGCTGGCAGGAGCCGGCAAGATTGATGGTCCAGCTCCCAGGAGTAGAGGTCTTCACTGTGATGGCCAGTTCAAGGGGATTGCCAGGATACAAGGCTTCTTTATTGGTTATCTCAAGCTGGAGCCCAGTCTTGGAGACCACCTCATGCGGGACCTCAGGCTTGGACTCCATGTCATTCACAGGCAGACGCAGAGCGAGGCGTGCACGAGGTACCATTCCTGAAGGGTGCATGAAGGAGGAAGCTTTCTGCATGGACTTCCTTTCCTCTTCGGAGCCTGGATGAAGAAAAATGATGGGTAATAGCTGTATCTCAGTCTCCTCACCCAGAGCCAGCTTCCCTTTATTTATGCTTCTGCTGCTGAGCAGAGAGGATGTCAGGGAACCTCCAGCCTTTGCTCAGGAGACCCTCTTGGTTTACACTACCACTGGATCTAACTGAGAACAAGTCTTATGAGGAGCAGCTGAGGGAACTGGGGTTGTTTAGCCTGGAGAAAAGGAGGCTCAGAGGAGACCTTCCCGCTCTCTACAACTCCCTGAAAGGAGGTTGTAGCCAGGTGGGTGTTGGTCTCTTCTGCCAAGAAACAGGCGATAGGACAAGAGCAAACGGCTTCACATTGCGCCAGAGGAGCTTTAGATTGGTTGTTAGGAAACATTTCTTCACCAAAAGGCTTGTCAAGCATTGGAAGCGGCTGCCCAGGGAAGTGGTTGAGGCACCACCCTTGGAGGTCTTTCAAAGACCTGTCATTGTGGTGCTTAGGGACATGGTTTAGCCGTGGACTGGGCAGTGTTAGCTTAATGGATGGACTCGATGATCTTCAAGGTCTTGTCTAACCTAAATGATTCTATGATTCTAACTGTAGCATTTTGGACTGGAAGAATTTCCTGAAGGAGACACTTTTAGAGAATGGATGCTCTTAAATTTTTCAGCCTAAGATTTTCCCGCTCCTCACTGGGAAGGGTTTAACAGTCTAGCACAACATGGCTGGATCTGAGAACTGTGTGGAGGGAATGTGGTGGGTTTTTTTGTTTTGTTTCCAATACGGTCTGGGGAATAGAAAGACAAAAAGAAGAAGAATGAAGAAATGAAGCAACGGTGAGTCTGACCACTAGGGTGGTCACTCATCTCGTTTCTTTCACCACCTGCAAGCTTGCTCACACCCATCCCTAAAGAGCAGCCTATAGGTGTCACTGCGGGCATGTAGATGCCCAGGAGCAGCTTTGCCTCCCCCAGGTCTCCAGGCTTTACACGGGGTTTGCCACTGCAGCTACCCCTGTGGTTTTCTCCTGGAGAAAACACATGTTGCAGGGTGACCTACACGGCCAGGGGGTCTCCTCTTTGGCACTGCTTTAGAGGATGGGGGCAGTCACCTTCAGGGAACTTGTACTCCATGGTGATGTCTTCCCGCTTGTCCTGCCCCACGGCTTTTGTGCTTATGTTCATGCCAATGCCTTGGGTCTTCGTGCTAAGCTTGATGAACTTATTCTTGCCATTCTCCTTCTTGACGAGCCAGTAGACTTCGTCAGCATTCACTTCCGCATACACAAACTTGCTGTCAAAGGGCAGATACACATCCCCTTCGCGGATAGCCTTCAGCGGGCATGGACCACACTGGAAAATACCTAGAAAGTGCATTCAACACCATTTGCTTTTCCAAATATGAGCAGAGCCTCCAATTTTTTGTTCCACGCTCAGACCCACCCAAGCAGGAATCTGTGGCCATGGTAGTTGACTCTTAGTAGTAACTATTCCTCCAACTCAGTGATGAACTCCCAAAGCCCCCATTTATCCCATAGCTGTTTAGGCTTTTTATAGATGATCAAGGTCTGGTAAGAGCTTTTATGTGTTTCTCCTCACTTAAATAATTTTAAGGTTTGAAAGTCATGGCTCAGTGATGGAGTCAACCGAGTCCAGCCACCTGTGTTTGATGTCCTGGCAATACCCCACTTTCTGCACAGCCTTGAGGATTAATGTTTTCTTTCCTGCCTCCAAATTCCCTGCATCTGTGCAGGGAGAGTAGTCACCAATTTTGGCAGTCACTCCTCTCATTTACCAACGAACAGACTCATGACTTCCTCAGGAAAGCTCTCCAGAAAGCATCTTTACTGGGGAAAGCTGTGGCACCTCTTACTACAGACTGCTTTGAGTCCTCAACTTCACCAAAGGAATCAGAGGATGGTGGAAAGAGAAATTATCTCTGATTTCCAGCTGTGTGCTCTAACCTCTGAAATGACATTCATGTCCCCACAGCATCCTACAAGGTTGGTTTTCTGCCTGCCGAGAAACGCTGTTCCTCCTGTTCTGGGCTGAGACAGCAGGAGTGAGACCTCCAGCTTTAGGATGTCACTGCCCAAGTGTGTAAAGATGTGCACGGGGAGTATGCGCTTTGCTGACTGGGGACCACGGTTTTTATACAAAATGTCCCTGCCTCCCATGGGAGTTGCAGAAGAGCCTTTCTAGGCAAATCCTACCTTGACTTCTCTCCTGAGGGGTTGAATCGATTGCCTGCCAGCCGTCAAACCCTGCCGGCAGGTCCGTCCGCTTCATCCAGACATCGTTCCACACATGGAAGTTCCTGCATGCATTTGGGTTGGAAAGAAAAGGACTGAGCTGTTACAGCCAGAACAGTCACGATCTCCTCTCTTAATCCTTAAGTAAGGGCAGGTTTAATGGGGATTTGCATGTAACCCTGTGAAACCCCAGGCTTTCTCTCTCTCCCGGGCAGCAAACCCGAAGCAGTAGGGAAATTCTCAAAGGAAAGGCTCTGGGGCTGGGAAAGGCAACACTGCGGGGCAGCGCGGGGGGCAGGAAGCTTTAGCTCCCCCTTGGAAGTACCAGATGGAGTCGAGGCACATGTTGTTCAGCTTTTCTCCTGATTCGTTCAGGTAAACGTCAACTCTCAGGTTGTCCTCTGTATCGTGTGCCGAGTTGAAGTTACTCACGCAGCGGGACGGGATCCCCAAGCAGCGCATGACTGTGACGCAGACAGACAAAACACAGGGTCACAAAATCACTCAGGTTGGTGGGCACCTCTGGGGAATCATCTCGTCTGACCCCTCTGCCCACCCAGGCTCCTCTAGAGCAGGTGCCCCAGACTGTGTCCAGACAGCTTTTGATTATCGCCAAGGATGGAGACTCCGCAACCTCTCTGGGCAACCTGTGCTGGTGCTCCATCACCCTCACAGTGAAAAAAGCATTTTTCCCATGTTCAGACAGAACCTCCCGTGTTTAGGTTGAGCCCATCACCTCTGGTCCTGTCAGTGGGCACCACTGAGGAGAGCCTCGCTCTGTTTGCCCCACTCCCTCCTGTCAGGTATTTACACACACGGATAAGACCCCCTGAGCCTTCTCTTCTCCAGGCTGAGCAGTCCCGGCTCCCTCAGCCTCTCCTTACATGACAGACACTGCCACCTCCAGTGCTCAGAGGCACGGTAATTTGGCTTACTAGCACCGTAACTAGGATATCAGAGAAGGGAGACAGTTCACTGTTTACCTGTAGTGAGGACTCCTGAGAAGACCCAACATTGACCATAACAGACCGGCTTCTTTGTTTCGTAATACTTCTGCAAAATTGAGACGCTCCCAATCCAATCCGTAGGGGAGGTCCTGTTGTTGTAATTCCCCGACCAGCTCCCCTGCAGGACACCGCTGTCATCGTTGGCATTAACCTGTGGCCATACACACATGCAAAGGAAAAAAAAATGGGAATGAAGCTGAATGAGGCTTAAACCCTGGGGTCTCTGCCCACCCTGTGGCTCCCCAGGTGCTCCACAGCCCTGAGGCACCCAGCAAGGCTGCTGGTGCTGGCTGGGGGCTCCCCTAGTTGGAAACCCTCCACCTGGATATCTAGAGGGAGGTGGTACTGCTGCTCGGGGCAGCCAAAATGCACTCTGCATCTTGTCTCTTAAACCCTAGGGCTCCAAGAAGGGTCCCACCACAGAGAGAAGTTGCCCTCCAAAACATAACCCTTGTGTTGGCCCTGCCAATGCAGCTGCTGAGGGAGGACAACCACCGGGACAGCTGCAAGCTTTGGGGATGGGGAGATGCTGTATTTCGCTCGCCTCTTGCCTCCACCCAAAACGCCTCTGGCTCTTTCCTTGCCGTTTCCCAAAAGAATCCATTTCAGATGCATCCTGAAATGGTGTTCAAGATCCCAGGGAAAGAAGAGCAAGTAAGAAGGAGGAGGGAAAGCTGGAGGGGCAAAGCACTTCTCCAAGAGAGGCATACCAAAGCAGACATGGCTCTGGACACAAACACGGGATCCCTTCTATTGCTCAGCTTGAGTTCACTTTTGTCCAGCAGATACATGCAGGCATCCAAGATGAATTCCTCAAACTGTTTTGGAGAGAAAGTGGGGACATTTTTATACGCCACTCTAAAACAGAATTTGCTCAATCACTACAGTCTAAGTACTTGGAGGAAACTGTCTGACTAATCCTACCTTCTAAACTTCCTTATGATATTGAATTCTTGAGCCTATGGGGCTTCCCAAAGCTGTTTTCTCCAAAGAAGGGCTTAAATGAAAACCCACCTTGGTAGACAAAATCCTATCTCACATGTCTTGCAAACACAGTTGGAACCTGACCCAGCAATCTTTACTCCTGTGAGTAGTCCTAAGTCATCATCTCCCTGCAGCCCTGCAAATTACTCACAAGAGTAATGAAAATTTAGGAGTGCTACAGATACTCAGTTTATTGACATAGGTACAAAATGAACCCTGGGAAAAAAAAGAGGTACATAAATGCAGATTATTAAAGCAAAAGACTACTGATTAGCAATTGCTTGTAAAGCTCCCTGAGGTCCAAGTCAAATATCTGATCCAACAAAGCTTGGCAGAATATCAATATAAGTTCTCATTGCTTAATGGCAAAATAAATACTAGGATAGGAACAGCCCTATGGGCAGCCCTTTGGCCCCTTTGTGGAAAGGGCATCAGCATGAGCACTTTTGCTGGGCTATCTATATCTTGCAGCTTGACGTTGCAGACTTATAAAACAAACAAAAAAGAAAACCAAAAAGAAGAAAAGATCCCCCCAGATTCCAACATATTTTGGTGGGGAGGTCTGTCTGGATAGGGTGCAGGATGCTCTGCTTGGGTGCCTGTGTGCTTTCTGCAGGGTGCAAACAAACCTGCTCTGGTGTCTACCTCTTATCTCTAGCCTGAGCACGTTTGTCGTTCCACGCCACTAGAGTTATCTCAGAGGCAGCGTGGAGGAACACCCTTCCTGAGAGGGCAGGCTGCTTGTGTCCTGCACCCAACAGTTCACCTTGCTGTCGGTGAAGGCACCACTTGAACGATGACAACCTCTGCCAGTGCTTTTCCCCTGTGTTTTCCTGATCGTGATGCAGTAGGTAAATAATCAGATGGTTTTTTCCCCCGTCAGCCCTCTCCGCGGCCCACGAGCTGGTTACCGACGGCTGCTGTGTTGCATGAGAGGAGGGAGGACTCTTTATGGGAATCTTTTCAACCAGAAATGCTCCATCCCCAATTTCCATGTCCTTTGCCAGGGGTCTCGTGATCTGATTATAACCATGCCATTAAACCCCATTCTAAAGCTGTGGCTGGGGAAAACACTTAAATACACAAATTACTCTAAGCAGATGAGCCCTCCCAGTGAAGCTGGCAGGACTATTCAAGCGGTTTGAGCTACTCACGGGCTTAAACTGTTCTTAGGTCTGATTCATTGAAATGAACGCCTAAGGGTGAAAGAGTGAATAAGGGTAATAACGCCGACAAGACAGCTGTGTTTTACCTGCCCGAAATTCCAGGGTCTACTGTATATTTTGTATGCAGACCCAACATAGATGTAGCCTGTATCATTGAGCACATACTCATTTCTCTGCGCCTCATCGGCCAGGAAGACGACGTCAGCTGGAACAAAAAACCCCTCAGATGTTAGGTGGTTTGCACGCACACTATACGAAGTATTCCTTGGAAAGCTAAACTGGGGGAGCTGGTGGTCTGTAACATTCACACCAAATGATGACCATGCAGCACTCACATTTTTTCCCATTATGGAAGAATTTCCTATAAGACTAAGCTTTATTTTACTCCTGTAGGTCTGTTGCTATATGACCACTATTTTATTTTAGTGAAATGCTTCTTTCTGAACACTTTAGTGGACTAGGTAGACAGCAGAGAAAACTGGGGCAACTGATGCCAACCAACAACATACATGTTTTTTGTCTGGTTATTTTTTTTTTATCTGGATTTTAAGCCAAGTCAGTCATCTCAGTTAACCTTTGCAGTGGCCTGGGGAAACAGCGAGGGGTGACACAGAGGTGCAAGCAGAGGTGACAGAGAGATGCCCCTTAACCCGGTACTGGGGCATCCCCAGGGAGGAGCTGGCTCATTGCTATTGCCCAGCTTCCCCCTGGCTCCGTGAGGATGCTGCTTGTGGTGTTTTAGGGAGAAAAAGCAATGCATGTGGGAAAGAGAGGAGGAAAAATGTGAGGAAAAGCTCCCTCAGAGACTTCCCTGGGAGCAGGAATTATCAACCCTGGTTGTGGGACCACTCACCTTCGCACCAAGGATTGAACAAAAGGTAGACAGCATTGTTTTCGGACTTGTAAATGTTAGTCCCACTCTTCACGTTCAGGGTGTATTTTCCCACTGGGGCACTGGGCGAGCTGGTGACAGACAGCAGGCACTGGGGAGGCGACAAGGAGAGATGGCATGATGGACCCTCCACTGTGGCCAGAGCCACGGCGCAAGTTCAGCACAAGCACCGAAGGTAGTGGCCGTGGGATGCGTGTGGGGGAAGAGGGATGGGGTGCATCCTGCGTGCGCAGTGGGGGAGCAATGAATTAAAGAAGGCAAGGCCGCTGCCCACCTAAAATTACAGGGCTAAGGGAAAGCAGGACAGCGGTATGAAGATTTGATCTATCGCTCCCAGCGGGCTCAGTGTTGCTGCCCTCCACCATTGCCCTGTGTGGGAGCACAGCCCGCGGGTTCTACCTCTTTGCCGCTGTTCTTGACTATGGAGATTTGCCACCCGTTGGGGTCCGGCTCTTGCCTCGGGTTCAGCGACATCAGGGTCCCCCTGGTTCTCATTGGATTTTCGCCTGCAAAAAAACCCAACATGAAATGCGGGGGGGTTGCATGGGTCTACAATGACCACGCAGTGCCGGGCAGCAGGAACAGGCAGCCAAAGGCTGCCGGGGCTCTACCGCTTTGCCCGACGGCCGCGGAGGAGGGACCCGCTTACCAATGCCAAAACGCAGTGACAGCTTGTCGGCAGCCTTCAGCTCCCTGCTGAAGCTGAGCTGGAGCTGAAAGGCCTGCCCACGCCGCACCACCAGGTTCTTGATGTTGTACGCATCCGTGTGGTGCAGGCGGGAGTTCTGGCTCTTGAGAAAGTCAATCCCAGTGACCTTCAGATCGGTCCCTGGAAAGCCGTTAGCAGAGAGGGAGAAAGAAAAAAGAAAAGGGGGTTGAAGTTAAATTGCTCAGTAAAGACAGTTTTCTTCTTCTTAATGGAGCCCTGTGGGTCATCAAAACATCTAAGTGTCCAGTGGTCTAAGCACAAGGAATCACACCAAGGATCGCCAAAGTTAATGGATGGTATAACAGTTTATATAAAAATATATATAAAAATATATATAATATATAAAAATAATAAATAAAAAAATAAGAAATATATAATATATAAATATATAAAAATAATTTTTATAGTTTATATAAATTTTGATATATTTATAGTTTATATAGTTTATATACAAACATAGTATAATATAATATCATATCATATCATAGAATCACAGAATCACAGAATTGTATAGGTTGGAAAAGACCTTTAAGATCATCGAGTCCAACTGTAAACCCAACACTACCAAGACCACCACTAAACCATGTCCCTAAGCACCTCATCCAAATGTCTTTTAAATACTTTCAGGGATGGCAACTCAACCACTTCCCTGGGCAGCCTGTTCCAATGCTTGATAACCCTTTCAGTGATGTAAAATTTCCTAATATCCAGTCTAAACCTCCCCTGGCGCAACTTGAGGCCATTTCCTCTCGTCCTATCACTTGCTACATCGTATCATATAAAAATATATTATTAATATACTATACTATACTATAATATAAATTCTTACTATATGTATATAGACAGTCATATTGCTGGGATGGGTTACGGAGGCTGGTGGTGGTGAGCGTGCTGCAGCAATCCACCTGAAGCAGGGACGAGCCCCTGCCTCGCCCTCCGACTGGCCCCAGGTTGCTGCGGCGTGCCTCTGCCTCCCTGCCTTGCCACCCAGCGAGTCTGAGGGATGTCTGACCTCTGAGGTGGCCCTGGGGAATGAGTGGGGAATGAGCAGCTTAGGGAGGTGGCAGCAGTAGGAGATGTAGCGTGAGGATTTCTGCCCCTGCCAGCCACCAGGCATCCAGCCGGCATGCCAGCACCTCTATGCATGGGCAGCTGCCCACCGTGTGTCCTTGGGGCTGCTTCCTCAGCAGCCAGAAGGCTGCAAATGGGATCTCACTGGTTTGGAAATCCACGTCTGCTGGCCCGCTGCCTGCCCATGCACGCTGCCAGCTGGCTGGGGGGCCAGCAGCCATGAGCCAGCTCCGTAGCCCACCACGGGCCAGGAAGATGGCATGACTGCAAGTTCTGTTGCAATACTGAAAGTCTTGCTTCTGCGAAAGTCTTACTTCCCCCTCGAAAGTGGAAAGCGGACAGCACATCTGCATCCCATCCCCATAGCTGCTGTGGGGCAGCTCCGCTCCCCTGAACATCTCGCGTGGGAGCCCACCAAAGGTCCTGACCACCACAGCATCCCCATGGGCAGTGCCCATGGTCCTGCCATGTCTCTGAGCCCTCTCCTCTTTGCCCCCATCTGCTCAGCTGCTTTGCTGGTGGCACTTTGTCAAAGCCAAGGCTGTGACAGCAGCTCCTGTTTGCTGCATGCCTGTGCCTTGCTGAGCGCATGGTTCATCAGCTCCTTGAGTATTACAAATGTTTCTTTGTTATTCCAGGTATTAAACAACAGTAGTAGTAGTAATACGGACAGGTGAAGAAAGCTCTGCTTGCCAAGGCACATTCAGAGGTGATGCTCCCAGGCAGTCCCCAGCTAGCACAGGGCAGCTTAAAAATTAAACCTCATTGTTGTGATTTTATCTCAGGATATTTCTCTCTGGTCAAAGACTAGCCTTATATTAGCATTGAACACATCCTTCATGTTATCAAATAATAATTAACAGTAGCTTTAATTGCTCCTTACAAAATGCAGCATACACAGTCAAGCTGGAAGTGAACTGAATGTGCTGAAATTTGGCTCCCCTCAATTGCTGAGATCCCCAGTGTCTCTGGGATGTCATGAGTCTGGGAAATAGGACTCTTCAGGACTCTGAAGCTGATTCTTTATATTTTCCCCTCAAAAATTACTCCCAAATAATATCACAAGTGCCATTAATCAACCTCTTATGGAAGTCTGCATATGTGAATCTTTGCAGGTTTTAAAATTTTTTTTCCCAAGGACTTGGTTTCTCTTACAGCCCAAGTACTAAAGGAAGGTCTGGGGGGGCCAGGAGCCAGCTGTGCTGCAGAGATGCTGCCCATCTAGGGGGATGCTAAATGTGGGGGGCAGCGCTCTGCCCCCCTTCACACCTGGTGCTTTTGCTGTTTGACTTCAGCACAGCTTTGGACTCCAGCAAGAGTCCCTGCCAGGTGCCTCGCTCCCATTCATTCTCAACACAGCAGTTGATTTTGTAGGACACAGCATTTAAAATCACTGTCTCCCAGGCTGCACTCCCCTCCTGCAACTCCTGATGGGAGCGGGGCTGGGAAAAGGGCTCGGGGCTGCGGAATAGGAGCAGGGCTCTGAGAGGCACAACCCGGTGCTATGCTTGAGTAAAGAGTGAAGCCTTTGAGCAAAGCTTGAGCAAAGAGAAAGCTCTCAGCTTTCAATAAAGATGGGGATTTGGGGATCACTGTGTCGGGCTTTGGCAAGCTGCCCAGGTGTGACAGGGAAAGCCGGAGCATGCCAGAACATGGCCCAGCTATATTTCTTTGCAAGTGTCTAACACGTCTTGTACCTGCCCATTAAATATCCTTAAAGGACAAATTCTGTGTTAAAAGATTAACAATTAGGGATTGTTAATGAGGAATTAACAATACCTTAAAAGCACTTGGCTCATGAGTGATTCAGATGAAGATGTGGGAGAGCCAGGAAATTTAAAACCACTGATGGTAACTTAAAAATTAGCAAGGCATTGGCAAAGGCATAATGGTTGAAGGAATTAGTTCACAATACGTTTTGACAGATTTGCACAGTATGGGGCAACCATGCTAACTTGAGTATTGACATGAGCCATCCCTAACATCGAAGAGGCTGAAATCTGCTGGTAGCTGCTGTGGCATGAGAGATGCCGCAGGCAGGGCTGGGTCCAGGGCAGGCTGAAATCAGTGGCACGCTTCCCGCTGCGACCTGTGCTGGGCAGCAACTGCAGCCTTGAGTAAACTGAACTGCCTGCCCTCTCCACCAGATTACTACATCTGTGTATTTCTTCTTAGTAACTATAGAAAACATATTTATCTTAATTACGTAACAGTTATTAGTGGTACAGCAAATAGACTTAAAATTGACCATCACCTTTCATTAACTGATTTCATTTTTGAGTGTTTTTTATTTCCTTACTGCCTGCCAAATGCCAACCTCGGGCTGATGTTTTGCGTGACGGGGGGTACACGTGTGTATACATCAAAAATGTTCAGCTGAAATTGCTTAACCCTCTCAAAAATGACAAAGGGGAAGTGAGTCTTCCTCAGCATTTACAAATCTCCAGCCACCAAAGCTGCTTGACCATGTTCCTGATGGTGCTGGGCTGAGAAGCTACCAGAAAACAGCCCTGGGAGAGGGGAGAGGTCTCCTGATGGGAGAGGTCTTTGGAGGGATGTGGGAGCTGAATGCATAGGATGGCTGTGGGAAAGGGCCCTGGGGAATCCGTCCTTCCAGCATTTCCTAACTTAGGGACTGCATTTCCATCCCCTGTTTCTGGACATCACCTATGTTGAGGATGCACAGAGAAAAACCGCAGAGAACAGCTGCCCTGGAACATGCCCTGACAGTGCAGAGCATGGTGCCAAAGACCTGTCCTTGTGAGCACTGCCTGTCAATCGCGCTGCACTTACTCCTGTGCAAATACACCTATGATACCCTGTGATCCGGCTGGCGTGGTGTCCCGTGCTAAGAAATGCTGCGTAGCGAGCCGGTGACGCGCCTGTCGCCATGTCTGAGGAGGCTTGGCCGCAGCCCACCCTCCCCAGGCAGCCCCCATGTGCCACTTTCGGCTTCCCGCTCTGCCTCCTGCCAGGGGCACGGGGCCGGGCACCCGCACGCCCCGTGCCCGGCTGCCTGCAGGTGCCATGGTTTGCCAACACAGGAATGAATGATTTATAGCAGAGCTGGGCACGCTGAGAACGTGCCCGCTCATGGGACGGAGGCTCGAGCTGCAAGAGGCAGCCCTGGCTGCGCTCGCTCCTGGGGCAGGCCAGAAGCAAACCCAAATCCTGCCAGATAAGTTTTTCCTTTTTTAAGAAGAAATTTCAAGACAGTACTTTTATTTTTATCTCCTGGTTCCATGGTTTATCCCTTCTAGAACTCATTCCTACACTAACCCACTGGCCCCATCGCATGCTACCTTCCTGGGAAGATGTTCAGAGCTTCGAGAGCACAGCGATCACCCAGAACAAAAGTGGGGATATGAGGGCTTTGCAGTGGTAAGCATCTGGGGCCTTTTTTCCATGAGGATGAGGTGATGGGGTTTAAAAAAATATTAATACGGAGCAGAGCATTTATGGCATGCCTGGCTTCAGTGGGAATAAGGGCTGCTCAGAAGGACAGGAGGAAGAGGGATGAGAACCGTAGTTTTGCAAGAGAGAGCAAAATTTGGACACCTACATTTACTCCTCATCCTTGCCCAACCTCCAGCAAACACTCTCTCACATCCCAGAGACGTGAGATCACATCCCAAAGATGCTGCTATCCGAGACTTCCTGGAAAATCAGCTCATCCACACCCAGACTACGGAGGTGTGAAATGGAGGGGCTCGGAGCGGTGTCAGGACACCCTTCCCCTCGTGACGGCTGTGGAGACCTGCTCCTGGCTCTGCTGCAAGCACCACCCAGCCTGCCTGCAGGGCTGCTCAGCTACGCCCCAAATCCCAGGGGTTTTGGGCATCCTGGGGTTGGGCTGGCCCCAGGAGCACAGCCAGCGGTGGTGGTTTAGCAGCTGCTACAGGAGTGACTCAGGCACCTTTCTAGGTAGGTGCTGGATCTCCTGACAATAGAGCAGGCAGGATGTCCACGGGACAGAGCTCAAGTCCAAATAAATCCTTTTTTCAGTTATTTTGAAACATCTGTCAGACGGTATCAGCGATCACTAAAGAGCAATATTCTACATGATTAAGTAGCCTGAAAGAGAGAAATTCCTTTCACCTTGATACAGAACAAGTTTAGAAAAGCTGTGTTTCTGTCCTTTTATCACCAATAGAGCCAGATGTCTACAGGTTAATGAAAAGTGATGAAAAGTGCATTGCATTTTTCAGTTGGTTTACCAATCCGTCAAAACCAGAATTTGCACAGCCAGAGCAAACCTATCCCTCGTGAGCAATGGCAGCACCGAAACCCCTTTCCCCAGGTGCCACCCACAGCGGTCCAAGGGGTGAGAAACCCTCCACCTCCACTGGAGCTGCCGTCCTCCCCACAGGAGACCTGCCAAACTGCACATCTAACATAGGCTATCGTATCAAGCGTTAAAAACTCACCAGCGTTATCGCTCATGGTTCTTGTCAGCGTTTCGACCCGAGGCACCTGTGATGCCAGCAGCTTCGGAGCTCCTGAGTAGCCTCTGCCACTCGCTTCTGAGTGTGGAGAAGGAAGACGGGCTGCCCTTTTTATCAGTGTCTTGGTGTGAGGTGTCAGCAGGTCCACTGCCAAGGGGAGGTGTTTAGAGAAAGGAAGTTCCCATGGAAAAAAATTACTGCAACTCCCTATGCACGTAGTCAGACCCTGAAAAAAACAGCAAAACTGAAATCCCAACTCACATGGAAGGCGGATTTGCACAATCAGATGACAAGTGGACAGACCCTTCACTGACAAACACTGACAAACCTGGGCTAGATGAGTAACAAGAAGGCACCTATGCCCTAATATCCAGGTCACCAGGACTGCAACTCGAGGGCTAACTTTACAAGGCAGCCCACAAACATTTAATCCTTGGGAAAACAGAGTTCCCCATTAGGAGCAGTGTGACTTTCTTTGAAGTTAATGAGATTTTTATCATCACATTTGGGACAGAAACACTTGAAGCTGTGGGCTAAAAGTCAGCATTTACATGCAAGGGTTGGAAAGCCCAAGGATCCTGGTGCTGGCTCCCTCCCCGTGGGGTCAGGCGGATGCCGGGGGAGATAGCCCAGCGGGAGCACTGGGTGGGAAAGAGGAGAAACAGGCCATGTCCAGGAGGAGCAAGAAATGTAGCGGGTCAGAAGCCATTCGCTGGCTGCTCTTTGCTGACAGCTGTACCAAAGGTCTCTGCCCAAGAGGTGGCTGGACCCCAATGTGCCCCACTGCCACCCTGGTCCTTGGAGTGACCAAAGATGGAGAGATGAGTCTACCCCACAGAGGGGAGAGCTGGTGGCACAGGCCAACAGTGACATGGGCACAGTGGCCAGAAAGAGATACAAACGTGTCCCCAAATACCCAAAAATGAAGAGGCGGCTTAGCCATGGGAGCAGCCTTAGCCCCCCGATGCCTCCCTTCACGGCAGCAGCCCAGGGTCCAGCAAGGAAGGATTCGGTCTGCAAGGCTGGCGCATGTAAATGTAGGATCTCCCTAAACAAGATGTCCCTGTGGAAGCCTTCAAAGGCACCAATGTTTTTCCATCAATTCAGGTAACTAGGTATTTACTTTGGGAGGACTGTTTCATTTGGTGCTCAAGCTAGGTGCTGAGTTAGCAGATCCCACCCTTCGGACATGTCACTGCTTGCTGGTGGGTGTATGTTGGGTGTCCTTACGTGAGAGCATGACTAGTGCATTCCAGGGTACCAACGGTTCAGTACACATGTATCATCTCGCAGGACATCTGTATGAACATCTGAACTGTGTTCTTAGTAGACAGAGCATCACTCACCATTCAGCACCAGACAATGTGCTGGCAAGTACATATTTCACTATTGAAAAAAACACTACAACCCCAATTTACCTTTCAGCGTTGCTTTTACTCTGCATTTCTTTCCTCCTGGAAGCTGAAAGACATTTCTGTTTAGAACCAGCATGGAATGAAGTAAAGTATACGTGGAATGTCGGTACAATAACATAACCAATAATACATGTAATCTGAACATTTACGATGTAATTATTGGTTTCAACTTAATTGCAGCAACAGAGTAATCCACTTCATCTGAAGGCACTGAGAGTAGCTTTCTAATGCAGTCTCAACCTGTTATATATATATAATTCCATGCTTGGTTGGAGGCAGCTTAAATTGTGTTGACACAGTAGTCCTATAGCAAAACACATATTTTTGCAAACAGGAACGGGTTGATGTCGCTGATGCTTTGCTCCTGAAAAAACTTTATGTATGTGCGTGCTGGAGGGTCAGTGGTGGAGGAAGGGCATGTATTCATCAGGAACAGACACATTTCCAGTCCTAGAAGGTTTTGCAAAAGGCTGATTTCAACAGCACACATGTTCTGACCCTCACTTTGAACCTCAGAGTTCAAGGAAAGAGTGTAGAAGTTAGATGGGTGGGGGTTCTGCCCTGCCATGAACCTACTTCATCTTGTAAGCTGGCTGCTCTTTTCACTGTCTACAGGAATTTGTTGTTTATGCCAGTAGACCGCATCTAGCTTTCAAGTTCTCCTTTCACTTTGTGCAGCTGCTGCTCTTGCCTGCTCCCATTATCTTTCTCTATGCACTGGTAGTATCTCAATTCAAGGGCACTAAACTTGGCATATGGTATAACACTCCTACATGAGTTTCCTCCCCTGGCTCGTACAAGCTTGCCCTGACAGGAAAGGTCATGGAACTGTAATACCCACCGAGAGAGTTGCTGGCAAGGTCCGAGAAAAGGGATTTCAACTTAAACTGCAGGAACATTTTTCAAAGACATGGTTTCAGCTTGTTTCATGTTGTGAGCAGGTGATTGCTGTCCTTCCTACAGGTAAATCTCCTTTTGTCTTTGCTGGCCAGAGTGGCTGGCTGTGGTTCAGCAGCGTGGCTTTTTTTCCTCCTCCTTGGTGAAACTACGAAAAATACCAGGCCTTTTGAATTTTTTTTCCCAAACAGTTACAACAGTTAATTGTTTCAATCCATCTCATAAAAGTATACTCTTCTAATTAACAGGAGCAGGAGATGATATTTTTTTCACAGGCAATCTCCAGCCTATTACCAATAACTTCAGTGACTCACTTCCCAGCTTGCAAAATCAGACACCAGAGGCTATCAGCCTTATCTGCATCTATCTGCTGCAAGGTAAGTCACCTTATTAGCTGGCATAAGAAGGTAATAAAATGCAAATAAATAAAATCAGAATTGCCTAGTAGCTGCTCCCCTATTTACAAGCTTGCCCTTTGTCTCAGGTTTTGTTTATTTTGTGTATCTAAAATGACAAGAACAAGTAAAACTTCCAAAGCATAGCCACAGATATCAATGCCAAGTAGGAAGGACATGAAGTGCAACACAATCCTTAGCTTTACAGTTTTATTCACTTGCAGCCCCATGTCTAGTTGGGGAGAAGTTGCCTTTTATAATGGTAATGTACCGACCTGCATTTTTTATAATCATCGAAGGCTTCACGTTGCTTCTGTTTTGTCCTTTTTTTAGTATGTCCAGTCAGAGTAACACTCAAAATGAAACACAGATCAAAAGCACCACAGGCTTCCTTTTCGGCACTCTGGAAAGGTGAACTAATCCTTCCAGTTGCCCTGCAAAGCTGCTCCAAGGTGCCAAGGGGTGAGCGGTGCATCCGCCAAGGTACACACACATACAGCCCAGGTCTGGGTCCTGAGGGGCACCACGGCGAGAAGGTGCCTTCCACTGACCACAGCAGGACTGCTCCCACGTGTACCATCTAGTACGTGTTGTGTTGAGTCCTTCCTGAATCACAGCCTAGGGAACGATAAGTAATGAGAAGTCTTGGGGGGATAAAAAGAAAAAAAAATGCACAGACGGAGAACAGCCGAGGGTCTGGTCCAGCTCTTTTGAGCTGGACCTTATTCGAGGTGCTATATTGGTCCTCCCCTCACCATTTCATTACGCTTGTATCTTGGTCATTAAGAATTTCCTAGTAGTGAGACGCAGCTCATCCATGTAATGACCCTGACATGTTGTGCTGCTGTTACTCTGAAAGGAGCATTGGTCTGATCACTTCTCACTCATGTACACCAACCATGGGCAGTGACCGTGGCCGGTCAGCTACATCCCAAGGGCATCCTGTGTTCCCAGCAGGCAGCTATTCTTCTAATCTTACATGAGCCAACTTGTGGCAGGCAATTGGATATGAGGGGTTGAGGCAAGATGGCCAAGCCCAGATCTTAACTGATTCCAAGTCATCTGGCCCCAGCTACCTGGTAATGAGTTTCTCACAGGCAAATACCAGAGAAGTGATTGATGCCAATAAAATTATTACAGAAATTCCATTGTTTCCTTCTCACTGAACCTTGAAAGGGGGTTTTTGGACCTCAAGTTAAGGATGTAGGTGACTAGCTTTGGGCATTTACTTCCAGAAGGAATGAAAGCCATATTGCTCTGTGCCCAGCCCAGCACCACCCAGGGAGACTGCTTCTGAAGAAGGCAAAGACAAAGATGAAACAGAGACCACAACTACACATATACCAAATGCCAGCTTATGGTCTTGTGATCCCTACACTTTCCCTGCCCTGAAAGAGAAATCCAGTGGTCATCACAGGAAACTGAGGCTTTAGGCCAGGCCATCTTGGAAAAATACAGAACTGCTTTAACAGCAAGCCAAAATGCTATAATGTTAAAATATCTTTTCTGGTTGCTTTTCAAGATCCCTTTCTCCTTCCCTGGTTGAGATGCAAGAGGCAAAATTGCAAAACCACTCTAGATACAGGGTGCAACTATGTGTAAAGGTTGAACTTGGGACTTTGGTACTGTGACTGCTTGACCCTCAACTCTGGTACAACTGTTGCACTGGGAACACCAAAATAAGCATGCTCCAGTGCCGAGAAGATTATTGTGTATTGGACTAAAATGACTCATTATAAGGTACTTCTGCTTCTCAGCAAAATTTAGAATTTTGTGCAAGAAATTACAAAAGAAAGATCTCCATTGTGTCACTTCTTCCAGACAGCAGCTTTCGTTTTTAATAAAATTGCCTCCTTTTTGAACCCAACGAACCTGCCAGCATCTGCTGTGTTCCACGGGCAGGAGTTCCCCAGCTGAATGACACAACGTAGGAGAAGGAAGCTCCTCTGGCTTTGAAGCTGCTGCCTGCTAGCTTCCCTTGCGGCCCCCGTCCTTGTGGTAGAGGAGACAGTCAACAGCTACGCCAGCTTACTTTCTCCACGCAACTCACGGTCTTCTCAGCCCCTGTTACAAACCACCACCCTCTCTTTTCCACACTGAACGCTCCTAGCCTGCTAACTCCTTCCTCACACCTTCGTCCCACCCTATCAAGAGACCCAAGATGGGAAGAAGGACCCTCTCCCACCGTGCAGCCCTGCAGCCCGCAGTGTGTGCTTGGAAAGGGTCCAGCGGGGTGGGTGCAGTTACTCCACGGCCGTATCCACCCTACTGCCACTGACCCATGAACTAACTTCGAGTGTGCATGTCTGACCACACTGACTGATTGCAGTGTGGACACGTATCCACAGACTACACCTCAAGCAAACAATATGAAAAGGTATGAGGAAAAATAAAGCAAAAGCGGGCTGCAAAAAATAAATGGTAAGGGCAAGGAAATCAATAGCACAAATATTGAATCAGGGATAAAACAGTTTATCCATGTATTAAAAACAGCTTCAGAGAACAAGGAAAATACTGACAGAATACTTTCCCACCTACAGGATATGTGTTTGGCTGCACGTGTCTAAGTGAGAAAACAGAAACTTGCATGCCAGTGTCTTCAAGTAACATTTTTTTTCTGCAGGGGTGGTGCGACAGCTTCTCCCATCTGTCTGTGTGGGTGTCTGTGTCCATATACATATAGATGTAAACAGTCTACAGACTACAGGTCAGATTATGCCATGCTGCATCCCCACCAGTCAGCAGCGCGACTGAAATCGCTATGTGATGGGAAGGGAAAACCTTCCCAGACCAGTGGGATTTGGAGGAAGGAGCCGGTCCTGCCCAGTGCTGGAGACCCAGCTCACGTGGCACGCAGGAGCAGACCCAAAGCACAGTGGGTGCAAAGGCTTTGACCCACCCCTGGACATGTGGATGTCACATGCGGGAGCCTCCTTGGTATGGTGGGATTGACTGAGGGCAGGGATCTGTGGTTATTTGTCCTGAAAGGCAACCAAGCCAGCATACTCCCGCTCACCCCTCTTCGCAGCATCCAGGCCAGCACCCTTCACAGCAGCACGAGATACCCTCGCCTTGGTAGGCAGCTGGAGTAGCTCCATGCCCACCAGAGTTTCTTAGGAAGCGTTTTCATGCAGCCCTGGTTCCTGGCAGAGCCATGCCTGTGAGTTGCCTAACTCAAGAGTGTCCTGAAGGGAATGAGTCATTCAAACTACCTCCTCTCTGGATGAGGAAACAGTCACTTAGCAGTGGGAAATGTGGCATTTGTAATACCTCATTCTTCCCTGGGGCACTGCTCATGTCTCTCTAAGCATTGCCTTAACTCACTGAAAGCAATTAGGTGTAAAGCCCTAGCTGATGTTCAGACTGTGCACATGCACCAGGTCACGGTGCCAAGCAGAATCGTTCGACTCCTATCTCTTGCTGCAAAAAAGAAGAGGCTCCACTTTTGTCTGGGGAGGTGGCGAACTGCTCATGTGGCCAAGCCCCAGCCCCAGCTGCCACAGGTGAGATGAAATCCCAGCCCGTAGCGGCCTCCAAGCCAAGGGAGATTGAGCGATGGGTTCAAAATGTACGTGCCTCCAAAAACCAGTGGTACCATCTGCCACACCCCACTTACTACCACTCTTCCCAGTCCTCCCCTCCCACTTATTTCTGTCGTCGCAGCGGAGCCTCACTGCCATGCAAGACGTGTGCAGGGTGAGCACGGCGTGCATCATCTCCCCCAGCAAA
Organism: Ciconia boyciana; assembly: GCF_034638445.1. Taxonomy (NCBI): domain Eukaryota; kingdom Metazoa; phylum Chordata; class Aves; order Ciconiiformes; family Ciconiidae; genus Ciconia; species Ciconia boyciana. Next base: position 119,607,190 of record NC_132935.1, on the reverse strand, counting down.
AGTGGGAGTCCCAACCCAGGAGCTCGCCACACATTAACCCAGCACCAGCAATCCCTCAGGACTTCAAGGGCATGCAGTAGCCCTGGGGAGCTGCTTAGGAAGTCTTGGCAATTAGTACAGCCATTCACAGCCACTTTTCCTTAAACCCAGCAGAAAAATTGAAACAACCAAGAGGGTTACAGAAAACAAAAAGTTTCCTTGGAGAGTGAACAGAGTGGCTGGTTGGTTGCTCAGCAGGGCAAAAAGTGTTCTGTCAAATGCTGCTACTGGACATGGGTTCCTGTGGTGCTGCATGCAGCTACGGCATGGAGCACTGCAAGGTCCTGGCTTCCCAGTGCTTTGGTAACCCCATGCTGGGCTGCTGCAGCTGGCTGGCGTTACCCTGCTCCGGGAGCCACTGCTAGCTTTGCATGCAGCAGGCTGTTTCCTCAACCAGCAAAGGTTCAAATACACAAAGCACTTCATTATCAGCAGCTAAGTACGGTGGGCTCCTTCTCCTTTGATAACAATGCATTTGTTTTCAGGCTACGAATGCATATCTAAGTGTCTGTTATGATTTCTGTGGTTGGCCAACAAGCCTCTGGTAGCCTAGGTCTGTATGGTGTCTCAAGCAGGAACCTCCTTTCTGTGGCACAGCAGCATTTAATGGGAACTGCCAAACTTGGAGGCAAAAGGGCAAACCAGCTTCAGTTATAGATGGTGTTGCTCATGAAATCCATCCATAGGTCACAAAAAGTCCAACCTCCTGCCCAGATGTGATGGCCACCAACACTAGGTTGGGTCAGTTGAGGTCTTGTCTAGCTGAGCCTCGAAAACCTCCATGGGTGGAGACTCTGCCGCCTCTCTGGGTGCTAAAGTATCTAGAAACAGACTTGCCTTAGAAAGGGCACTGTAACACCTAGCCCAACAACCATCTTCCACCTGAAGCTAGAAGGCGTTGCTTTACAGTCTAAAATACTTTGTTTCTTCCTCAGGACCACATTTTCAGAAATGTCTTCTTGCAATCCTTTCCTTTAAAAAGTGACATGATGCAACACCCCCCACACTTGATTTTTAGAGGCGAACTCCTGGCTCTCCTGGGAAGGCTTTTACCACTGACTTGAGCTCACCCCAGATTTTTCTCTGAGACCAAGTGAGCTGCAGGCACTGCATGGTTTGCTGTGGACAAGTGCCCACCCTGCACAACTCCCCTCCACAGCTCTCAAACCTCCAAAATGAAGGCTTGCTGCTGCTCTTCTGCAGAAGGTGAGCAGAACACCTGGCAACACAAACACATCAGGATTAGTACCCATTATTCATAACTTCATGGTTTTTCTGTGACAGCCAAGGTCAAAGCCAAGGCACCACTCTTAGGGTGTGTTGTCACCATGACTTCCTTCTTCGAACACATCCCACCGCTTGCAACATTTTAGTGGAATTAAGTGTGTGTGTGACACCCTTGCAATGTGATCAGTATTTAAGGTCTCTGAAGGGTCAACACAGGGCACTGAATCAAGTTCCTTGGAAATTTTAAATATACCAAACTCAGCAGAACAATCTACTGATCTCATTGCATCTACTTCTACTACCTATCACTTGGGCAAACATACTGTCCTTCAAGTTATTTTGATACATGCTGAGACCAAGATATTGTACAAACCTTCCAAGTTTCAGTGGCTCTTCGTCAATGACAACGAGGTTGTCAGGTTTTCTGTATAGCTCCTTATCTAATCAGTCAAACTATGCTTTAATGTTGATGTTATATGTTTAATGTTTAATGCTTATAATTTCATTTGGCTTTGTTTCTTGTAAGGGTATACAAGGTATTATTTACCTTAGAATATAATACTCTTGGACATGGTTTATACAACAGACTTTTCAAAATGCTTCCCACCATTAAATCAAGAATACTTACTTCAATCTTCATAAGTGACATTGTGAGCCTTGCTGTTAACCACACACCTGCTCCTTCTACCGTTTAAAGCGTGACATGGTATAGCCCTGCTTGAGGAAAACCTGATGAACAAAGTGCTGAAAAATTAGGGTTGTGTTTGAGAAGGAGGGGAAGGTGCAGGAAAGACTCATTATAGCCAACACCTGGGAGATGTGCAAACAAAAGTGTATTCCACTGGAATTTCAGTGGAAATGTGTGCCTGAGACTCTTCTCTAAAAATACCTCGGCTCAAGTGTGCAAAAATTCCATGCAAGCACATTACTGTAGTTCCCGCATAAGAGTAACCCACCTTCTGCCTTGGTACACTAAGGTGTTATGGTTGGCCATCATCTTCAGCCACCTTACAAGGTCCACCACATTTGAACCACTCACTCTTCAAACACAGCTCGCTCATTAGTCTCACATCACTTTTTTGTGTGTGTATGTGGTCTAAAACACCTGTAAATATTAGATTTCAGCCACTGAGCTTTGGACAGTGTTTTAATTTGGAAATGTCGGCCCCCCTTTTTGAGATCACCTCCAGCTGCATTTTGGATGACCGGACATGAACCATTTACCAGAAGCACATCGCTTTGCCGTACGGTGATTGCAGCCTTCCTTGCAGCCCTGGCCCCAAGCTGACAAGCAACATCAGCAGACGTGGGCCAAACCCTGTGTACGTAGAGGAGAGGGATTCTGCCAAAAAACGCACCCTGCTTGGCAATCTTTTCTTCCCACAGGAATTGGTGGAACACGTGTTTCCACTCCCACCTTCAAGTATTTACAACAGTGAGTTTACAGCCCTAGTTTATGTTCTCCTGCCTAAAAGTAATGTAAGTCACCAAGTAAAACACCGCCCACACTTCCTGCACATGTGTAATTTCCTAGACCTTGACCTCCAACAACGACTGTAATGAAGAAATGTCAGTTTTGAGATAGTCCATGTTAAAAAACTTTCCAAAAGGTTTGTTAGGAGGAGGGGCAACAGACAAATTAACCAGAGAGGAGAGAGCCTGGTCTTTCTGCCATTCGTGCAAAGGCGGCCACAGCTTACAGCTGGCTGAGAGTTGATACCAAGGGCAAACAAATCAGGCTTGCAGCCTTCATTATTTCTCCATCACGTATGAAGGTCTAAGGAGACTTGATGTATTTAGAAATACATAGCTCCTAGTTGTCATCTCCACAGACCTATGAGGGATGCCGGGTCATCACATCAAGTGCCAGCTTCCCAGGCAGCTGGACGTGTCTCACTCTTTCCATCTGTGCTGCTACCCAAAGAGCTCCCCAGGTGCAAACACCCATGCTGGTAAGGAGGAAAGGCACTCAGAGCACTCTGCCCTCTTCCCCACCACATAGGCAGCTCCTCTCTTTGGACTTATGAAGACTTATGAACTCGCTGAGGGGAGAGGCAAAGGCATTGTCCCTCTGGGGACATGGCTGCCTGACATGATGAGTTAGACTCTTTTGAAGCAGGGGACTTGGAGCAAACAGCTCCTGGCGGACACTGACTTTTTCTTTCTGATATGAAGAAGGAAAAGGCACAAATCCAACTCCAGTGGCAGACTTCCACCTGCAAGTCTATTTTTACGCTCCTGCTGGACATGGCGCAGATCTGCCAGTCATGACAAACCTGACAGGTTCTGATATGGAGGCTCGCAGAAATGTGTCCTTAGGTTTGCTGCACATGCCACAACTGTGACTCACTTTCTGTCGTTACAAGACAGAGACAACCTGGCAAGCCCAGAGCAAACAAGTGATATCACCACCACGATGCATACATTTACAGGCATCATTATATTTCTTGATTAGGATTGCAACTAAAAAATTTCCAAGTAAAACAAGATGTGTGGGCACGGGAAAGAAGTCAATACCTTAGAAATGATGATTCCTCATGCATGCACCATGTCGACAGGCATCTCATCCTGACCACTGAGTAATCACTGACACAAATTTGGCATGTGTGGGTACCAGTGATCTGGTTGATTACATCGCACGAATGGAAATCAGCATTATCCAGAGGTGTAAAAAAAATGTTGCTTGAGAAACTCCATTTTACGAAACGTTAAACCAATTGCCAGCTTAAGTGGGGGGATGGGGATGTGTTGAACATGGACACCCCCAGTGAAAGCCGCTGCCTGTTCACATGCAGCCTGTTGTAGTCTCCCAAAATTACAGTTTGATCTACACACAGCAGGAATGGTGATGAAAAACCCATCCTGGTTAAGAGTTTAAAGGAAAGAGCAGCAATCTTACAGTGAATAACGTGTCAGGAATGGGTAAGTGGGAATTATAGGTGTCGGATACAAACGGCAAGTTAAAAGGTATATGTGACTGACAGGGGAAGCTGAAGGAATTAATGAAAGGCTCCACAGCCTTACAGGCAGCACAAGCTTGGGGCAGGCATGGGGCCATTTCAAAAGGCAGAGAGGAAAGTCAGGAACAGCAGAGCAGAAATATCAGCTGCCTTCAGTGTCTACTTCTGATTGCTCTTCTATTTTGGGATGGGTCTTCTTATGGAAAAGTACTGATGCACAGGCACCTTCCACAGCCACAATGTTTACTTTCAGCCTTCCCCGAACTGGGAAAGCTCTGCAGCTGCAGGGTGTGAAGAGGAGGAGCAGCTGATAAGCCTCTGGCCCTGATTTCCACAATACTGACTCAGAGCAGACCAGCTCCCTCCAAGGCTGTCACTGCCACCACACCACCGCTGGCCTGCCGGGAAAGATGCGACCAGCATGACTTTGCAAGGTGGCAGATCAGCAGGCCAGCAGGGGTTAGCAGGTTTGTGGCTGGAGGCAGGCTGGCGAGGGGGACGGGTGGCAAGGTGCCGTGCCCCCTCGGGCAGCCATCACGCATCCTTCTTCTCCGCTGGGAGCCATGCCGGCCGGGGCGCAGCTGTGTGCAGCAGCAGGAGGCCGCAGAGCGTCATGGTGAGGCCGACCCACCACAGAGTGGTCCACATCTCCCCGAAGAGAAGCTTGCCCAGGATGGCCTGAAGGAAAAGATAAGAGACAAATCTTTGCCGGGCCAAGCCACCCCAAAGCCTCCTGTGCTGCCAGAGCTGCGGGGACTTCTGCTGGGAGAGCTGACCTGGAAAAAAACTGCTTGAGGAAACTCCTGCTGGGACCACCAAGAGAAACAGCTGCTGCGGGTGATGCCGGTGACGACCTACCCAGCCTGGAAGCACAGTCAGATTGTGGTCCTAAAACAGGATTTTTTGGCAGACGTGCATGTGCTTTGCTGCCTTCCCAGAACCTCTCGGGAGCCAAATGTCCAGTCGACTGGGCGGCTCCAGTCGATATAAAAAGGGGCCCCGCTGACTTGAGTTTTGGACATGACCATGAGCTGGCTGAGAGCTGTTGGAGCACAGAAACAAGGTGGACAGCTGCTGAGAAAATCGAGCAGAAAAAACATGCAGGTCGAAAATGCTCTTGCTGTCACTAGAGACAGTATATCTTCACAGCCAGCTAGGGTGGCTTTGGCTTGTCACAGGTGAGGTGTTGCAAAGGAAAAGCAAAACAAAGCAAAGCTCCCAGCTCTCACTGGCAATTAGAAAAGTTCAGTAAACTGTACAGCTGCTGCAAGGCACTGCACTGGGCAGCAGTGCCCTTCCTTCTGCACCACCCAGAGAAGCCCTACAGCCTCTGCCATGAACAACAGGCAGAGCAGCTGAGGCCTGCTACAATCATTTCATGTCTGCCTGTGACTCCCTTTTGTGGCCAGCAATGCCGGTTGCGCTGGGAGGTGAGCGACGACTCGTCAAGTCCAGTGTGACCGTTCCCACATCGCTGTGCTCTTCCAGGCTTCAGCACCTGGGGAAGGGATCTACTCACCGAAGAGATGAAGTTGGAGGCTGTCGCCGTCACAGAGGCAGTCGCTGAGGAGGAAGAGAGTCGCAAGGCTTTTGCAAAGACCGTCCACATCACCGCATTGCATGCAAACACCAAGCCAACACAGCCAATGCGAAGCAGCACAGGCAGCTGTAGGACAAAAGGGAAAAACCCATGTATTTTCACTGACCACTCATTTACCCTCACTATTTCATGGGTGCTTTGGAGCAAAACCTAATGGTGTGGGCTGGTATTACATGAAGATGAACCATAGAATCATAGAATCGTTTAGGTTGGAAAAGACCTTTGAGATCATCGAATCCAACCGTTAACCTAACACTGCCAAGTCCACCACTAAACCATGTCCCTGAGCACCACAACTACAGGTTTTTTAAAGACCTCCAGGGGTGGTGCCTCAAGCACTTCCCTGGGCAGCCGCTTCCAATGCTTGACAAGCCTTTTGGTGAAGAAATGTTTCCTAACAACCAATCTAAAGCTCCTCTGGCGCAACTTGAAGCCGTTTGCTCTTGTCCTATCGCCTGTTTCTTGGCAGAAGAGACCGATCCCCATCTCTCTACAACCTCCTTTCAGGGAGTTGTAGAGAGCGGGAAGGTCTCCCCTGAGCCTCCTTTTCTCCAGGCTAAACAACCCCAGTTCCCTCAGTCGCTCCTCATAAGACTTGTGCTCCAGACCCTTCACCAGCTTCGTTGCCCTTCTCTGGACACGCTCCGGCACCTCAATGTCCTTCTTGTAGTGAAGGGCCCAAAACTGAACACAGTATTTGAGGTGCAGCCTCCCCAGTGCTGAGTACAGGGGGATGATCACTTCCCTAGTCCTGTGGCCACACTATGTCTGATACAAGCCAGGATGCCATTGGCTTTCTTGGCCACCTGGGCACACTGCTGGCTCATATTCAGCTGGCTGTCAACCAATACCTCCAGGTCCTTTTCTGCTGGGCAGCTTTCCAGTCACTCTTCCCCAAGCCTGTAGTTGTTGTGACCCAAGTGCAGGACCCGGCACTTAGCCTTGCTGAACCTCATACAGTTGGCCTCAGCCCATCAATCCAGCCTGTCCAGGTCCCTCTGCAGAGCCTTCCTACCCTCGAGCAGATTAACACTCCCACACAACTTGGTGTCATCTGCAAACTTACTGAGGGTGCACTCGATCCCCTCATCCAGATCATTGATCAAGATATTAAACAGAACTGGCCCCAGTACCGAGCCGTGGGGAACACCACTTGTGACCAGGCCACCAGCTGGATTTAACTCCATTCACCACAACACCATATATTAGCAACAAAAGGAGGGCTAAGGAGAATCTCCATCCTTTGTTGGATGCGGGGAGAAACATAGTGACAAAGGATGAGGAAAAGGCTGAGGTACTTAATGCCTTCTTTGCCTCAGTCTTTAAAAGTAAGACCAGTTGTTCTCCAGGTACCCAGCCCCTGAGCTGGAAGACAGGGACAGGGAGCAGAATGAAGCCCCGAGGGGAAATGGTTACTGACCTGCTACACCACTTAGACACACAGAAGCCTATGGGGCTGGATGGGATCCACCCAAGGGTACTGAGGGAGCTGGCAGAAGTGCTCACCAAGCCACTTGCAATCCTTTATCAGCAGTCCTGGCTAACCGGGGAGGTCCCAGTTGACTGGAGGTTAGCAAATGTGATGCCCATCTACAAGAAAAACTTTTTACTGTCTTCTATGACAGTAGCCAGATTAAGTTCCAGCTGGGCTTTGGGACCTCCCCCAGTGAGCACTTCTGATTTTCTCCCTGCATAACCTCACGACATCCCTGTAGTCCTCCTGAGTTGCCTGCCCCTTCTTCCAAACGTCATAAATTCTTTTTTTCCCTGAATTCCAGCCAAAGCTCTCTGTTCAGCCAGGCCAGTCTTCTTCCCTGCCAACTAGTGTTTCGGCACATAGGGATGGCCTGCTCCTGCGCCTTAAGATTTCCTTCTTGATGAATGTCCAGCCTTCCTGGACCCCTTCACCATTCAGGACTGCCTCCCAAGGGACTCTGTCAACGAGTCTCCCAAACAGGCCAAAGTCTGCCCTCCAGAAGTCCAAGGCGGCAGTTCTGCTGACCCCCCATCCTTACTTCTCCAAGAATTGAAAACTATCATTTTGTGATCACTATGCCCAGCATCCAACCGTCACATCACCCACAAGTCCTTCTCTGTTCACAAACAACAGGTCCAGCAGGGTGCCTTCCCTAGTTGGCTCACTCACCAGCAGTGTCAAGAAGTTATATATTAAATTGCAGAAGGAAACAGAAGCGAGGAAACAGCCCTGGATGGAGTGTGACCCTGGCACGTCCTGCTGTGAGTCCAGGCTCAGACCACAAGCTGGGAAGTGCCAGGACAGTGTACAGCAGCTGCCATGCCAGAAGCCAAACTCCAGAAAGCTCTCAAGCTCTTGACATGATGCACACGCAATCCAGTGAAATGCCCATCACTCATTGCTAGATGTAGGGAAAAGGGTAGAATTCAGCCCTGCCAGAGAAAGCTGCATCAAAGCTGCACGTGCTGGCACTGCGGGTGATCCAGGACCCATCGGTTGTGAATTCAGGCTAAGACCAGCGTGGTCCCAAACCACTGGTCCTCACCACTTGCCATGCCTTACTGCTGCAGTGAGGGCTGAGCAGGGTCCTGTGGGAGGAAAGCGAGAGCTGAGGGGCTTCATGCCCTACTTTGCATGCTTGCTAGAGAGCTGGTTTACTGACAGTTCTCTGCTCCAGTGTTTAGCAGCAACAAAACCGCCTCTGAATTCAAGGGCCTTCAAGGCCAACCAGGTTCTCAAGAAAGACCTCCCTCCTTAGACAACCTGACAAGACATGTAACAGCCTCAGTCTGAAAAAAGGGCAGAGTTTTGCCTAAAAAGCCTTCACAATTCAGTCTCCCCCTACAGCCATAGTTTTAGCTGCTGCAGCTATCTCCCTATCCCCTGGGTGTCAGGTACTTGACATGAAGACACCAAGGAAGGAAATCACAGGCTGAATGACTCTCATAAACACGCAGGGAGCACACGAGGGCAAGGGAAAGCATGGCTTTTTCTAAGCCCGTAGTGATCATGCCTTCACGGCCCATCACCTCTCTCAGTCCATGGCGGGCTCCATCTTGAAGCAGACAGAAACGTAGGTATGAAGCTGCAACAAACACAGCCGAGAGGTGGCACCTGCCCCGCAGGAACAACTGCACTGCAGCCAGTCGCTCAGATCAATGGGAGTCACCAACCATGCTCTGCTCCCACTCAGAAAACATTATTAACCGCAAGCTAGGGGAGGCCATAGGGATTTCTGAAGCAAGTGATGTAGCAAGTACAAAGCTAAATGGGAAGGGCCATAAAGCAAATCCCTGGTTGACAGCTGGCACAAGTGCTCCGAGGCTAACCCCATCCCAGAGAGGGATGGTTCAGGTGTTCAGCCTTGTTTTGCCCCACTTGTGGCAAAGGTCTCCAACTTCATCATGGCAACAGTAAATGATCCAAAATGATTCCCACCAAAATGATTCCCACTTTGCTTTCCCACCACTGCCATAGCAAACTCTGCAGAGAGGGATAGGAGGGACAACCATACCCAGCTGCTACTGGCCTTCTAAAGAAGAAACATGCTGCCATGTTACAGCTCACTGTGGGATGAGGTTTGCCTCCTGGCTTCACCCTCTGCCTCTGTGACCAGACACTTTTACCTTGCTCAGGGCAGTCGTGTATGTCCACATACACCTCTATTGGGTTGGCAGACTTAGGAGTAAAGAGATGAGAGGGGAAAACAATTCTCTGTGTTTCACCTAAATTCAGTATGTTATTTCCAGATCAGAAAGAGCCTACTGAGGTATGCTGCTAGGAAAAATGCCCTTAAGAAAAAGAGATCTTGTTACTGTCTTTAACCATCTGCCTGAGGGTGCAGAGAGGATGGAGCCCAGGCTCTTCTCCAAGTTATGTTGGGATATGACAAGATGCAGCAAGTAAAGATTAGAATAAGTGAAGTGTTGATCTGATACAAGGAAAAACAAAGGTGATCAAACACTGGAACAGACTTCATGGACTCCCCAGCCTTGGAGATATTAAAAACTTGACTGCGAAAGGTCATGAGCAACCTGTTGCAGAGCAGGGGTTGGACTAGAGACCTCTGGAGGTCCTGCCTAACTTGAATTAGTCTGTGAGTCTATCCATGGCAGAGCAAAGCTGGCTCCCATCATCACAGCAGCTATGCTATCTTCAAAAGTGACCCTGAACCCATGGGTTCTTCTTCTGATCTTCTTCTATTGCAGAGCCGAGGAAATCAGCTGCAGTGTACTCTTTGGAGGTGGCATAGGCCCAGCAGGAAGGTTTTCCAGAGGTCAAGTCCCTCTGCATCCTCAGCAGAGGAGGGGTCACTGCAATGGCACGCAGGCAGAGCAATAGGAACATCCCCAGGTATTCCCCACAAGGAAGGAGGGAGGTATAAATTCCTCCCCTGCCAAGGACTCAGCTGAGCCAGCCCAGTGAGTCAAGCATTACTGTTCTGATTGCTTTTCTTAGAGATTAATTTCAGTGTACATTTCAGATAATCCAGAATCACTCTTGAAGTGACAGAAGTAATTTTAGATGAAGCTTGTCAGAGGAGAGGGGAAAGTAAAGGAAAACCTTTGTTCCAAATGAAATGACCCCTCCTGGTCAGGCCACTCTCAGGCTGGGCCATCACAACACATCCTTCTGGCCTGTAACGCCATCTTTGTGCTGCCATCAAGTATCCTGCTACCCTACGTCATACCCTCTCAGAAGCGTCAATACACTTTTAACATTCTCTGCTCCTTTCCAACGCTGCACAAGTGATGGCTGCTCTCTTAGACTTATTTTCAGATTTCTGTAGTTCTTCCTCAAAGACAAAACTCCTTGAATTTCTGTCACCTTGTGGCTGCTCTGCAGAATGCCTTTGTAGCAAGCATGCAGGATTCAAACAGCGAGCCCTCTGAAACACTTAAGTGTCTACGGTCCTGCGCAATTTAAGCTACCAGGAAGATTACAGCTTTTGCTTAAAACTCGGTTAGTTTTACAGCTAAACTGATTAATTTAGTTCACAATTATCACCTAGAATAGACCTGAAAGAAGTAACTGAAGGAACCAATTTGTCCAGAAAAAAGAAACACAATCACAGAATCACGGCATGGTTGAGGTTAGAAGGGACCTCTGGAGATCACCTGGTCCAACCAGCAGGTTGGCCAAGACTGTGTCTAGGTGGTTTCTGCTTATCTCCAAGGATGGAGACTCTACCACCTCTCTGGGCAACCTATGCCAGTGCTTGGTCACCCTCACAGTTGAGAAAGTGTTTCCTGGTGTTCAGGGGGAATCTCCTGTGTTTCAGTTGGCGCCCATCGCCTCTGGTCCCGTCACTGGGCACCACTGAAAGAGCCTGGCTCCGTCCTCTTTGCACTCTCCCTTCAAGTATTTATACACATTGATGAGGTCCCCCGGAGCCTTCCCTTCTCCAGGCTGAACAGCCCCAGCTCTCTCAGCCTCTCCTCGTAGGAGAGATGCTCCGGTCCCTTCATCATCTTTGTGGCCCTTTGCTGGACTCTCTCCTGTAGCTCCATCTCTTTTTTGTACTGGGGAGCCCAGAACTGGGCCCAGTACTCCACGTGCGGCCTCACCAGTGCTGAGTAGAGGGGAAGGACCACCTCCCTTGACCTGCTGGCAACACTCCACCTCAATGACATAATACTTGTCATAGCACCTTAAAAAAACCCCCAACAAATGGGCAATATTTCTATAAATTTCAAAGGAGAAAAACATGCAGGAAAGCTGCTGTCAACATTTTCAGTAATTCCACGCTGTGCTCTTCTGTCAGTGCAAAGCACAATCTTTTTTGGAGGGATTGGGAACAGTATCAGGATTTAAAATTTTTTATTCTCCTTCCTGCCATCCTTTCTGATATATTGGAAAGGATCAACAGGATTGGTGAGTATGGAGTTTTTGCTCTTTTAACCATCTCTAACAATCACACAAGTTGATTTTCTTTTGTCCTGATGGAAGGCTGGGGTTTTTTTCAGATCTAGTTTCTCTTGTGGGTTCTCCTTTAGATTTCAAGTCCAAATGTACATTTGCTATATGAATAACAACCCCTGCTTTATGCCTAAATGGGTCTTCCTGATGGGTTTTTATGATACGCGTATGCTGTCTACCTCTGCATCTCCCCATTCACACTGCCTATACGAGAGTTCACCTCTGTAGGTAAGGACACTGTATGCTTGAGGCGAAAGGCCAGCAGCCCCATGTAACCTTATGCAAAATGAGGTTTGAGAAACACAACTGAGATAAAGATCATCCCTTACAAACACCCAAGGAGACCTCACCAGATGGGCGCATCAGCTGAGCAGCACGATGGAAATCAACTGCTCCACCTCTCCGCTCTTGTCACGAGGAAACAGAAATAGAACAAGAGCGGGAGAAGGGCAACATTATTAGCAAAGCACAGGGCTGTGAACAAGTGTTTGATATGCAAGCATACTAACATCCTGCTTTTAAAGTAAAACCGACATAAAACCACTGCAAATGGGCTTTCAGAGCTGGGTTTGGTTTCAGGCATTCCCATACCACGCTTGGTTTCTTCTCTCTTACGTACCAGCAGACTCGGTTCAGTCAGCTCGCTGTCTATTTACATTACCACAATGCATTTGTCAACCCTCCATCAGCTACAAAGCTAGGCTCCCTTCAAGAGGCGAGTCACGGCTCGGCTCTCCGAGACCGCCCGTCTTCCCGCAAATCCCTCTGCAGGCAAGTGCAGGGCAGGCCCTGGGAGAGCACCAGGAAGCAGCAGCGTGTTTCTTCCCCACGCCAGATGCAATAAGCGGCGCAGCCCAACGGCTGAGTAACACCTGCCGGGGGAGGCCGCACGCAGGCCGCACGCTAACTCATGGAAGTCGCTTCCCTGCACCGATTTCCTCCTTCCTTACCCAGCCTCCGGCCGCCTCCCCGCCTGGCCCCAGCGCCAGCTTCGCCGCGGCGGCCGCCGCCGCCCCCAGCAGCCCTGCGGCCCCCGCTGCCGCCGCCCCGCCGCCCGCCCGCATGGCGGGCCCGCCGAGCCCGCCGCCTTCCGGGACGCGCCCCGCCGCAGCACCGCCCCTGCCGGCCCGGGGAGGTGTGGCGGGCGGGCCGCGTTGCTGAAGGGGAGAGAAGGGCAAAGAGAAATGCACGGGTGCAATGGTGGTTGATATACAAAGGGTTTATATTTCAAAAAAAGGATGCAGTACGGGAACAATGTGAGTCCTGCTATAGACATACAACACGGAGAAAGGCTCACGGACAAGAAAGTGCAGCAGGGATCGTGCGTCCCCATGCAGGGAGGGGCGGAAAACGCGGCCTGCATGGAAATAGTCCAGAAACAGTCCCACAAGACAGACAGGTGCTCTGAGGAACATTTGTAAACCTAGAACATGGCAATAACAAATAAAACCCACAGGAGACAACAGCTTTGTGGTCCCAGACAAACCCCTCTAGGCTGTTAGTAATCAGTTACTTCTGATCTCTATTATTATTTGTCTACAGAAAAAAAAAACCTCCCCAGTTTAAGGTCAGTTTTTTACTTCTACAGTTCAAGTGGAAACAAAGCTGCAGGATTAGGCAACTTTAAAATTCATAGATAAGCTGGGGGAAATTCTTCTTCCTCTCAGCCAAATACTGAAGTAACTCACTAGGTATCCCGCCCTTGACTTGACACACATTTTCCTCTCCATTCCCTTTTGCCCCATCGCTTGTGAGCAAAGGTAGTATTGTACAAATTATTACAGATGGTAATCATACTGATGGTATTACAGCCAGTAAAAAAAAAAGCTAAACACAAGTGTTTGATATTGGTATGTAAATCAATATTTTGTGTTCCACTAATAAAAGTTGCAGTTATGCAATAGATCTTAAGTGCAATTAATGAACTTATGCTATACTCCTAAAATCTTATACATATTTTCAGATCTTGTTTCTTAACATTTCTAACTTTTGTTTGATAAGAAAATGGCTGCAAAATACTTCAAAAGAATTTCCTACAATGCTAATATAGAAGTCTGCTGTACGTTTATACCAGGGGAAAATGTTTAAAAAGCATTTTAATTTCAAATAGAGAAAGAAAAGAATACAAAGGCAAAAGATATTTATAGTACTGTTTACAAGTCTATTACTAAATTCACATTTGTGCTTCACTGAACAAACTTCAATATGAAAATTATTTTTAAGCAACCCATAAGTATTAATAGTTAATACATTTGACAAATTAATTTTAACCCAGTAGAAACACCCTATGTTTAGCTAAAAAAAACAAACACGAAAAAATTGTGCTTTTTAAAATTTGGCTCTGGTGGAAAATGTAGCATTTCAGAAGAGGTAGGAACCTGAATAAAAGCACAAAAGGCAACAAAAATCCAGGTGTGTTCCCAGTGAGAAAGCTTTTCCTTGGCAAGGTACAAAAGTTTCAAGGAAGTATCTTCCAGAATCTATACAAAATAGGTTTTTGAAAAATTATAGGAAGGTGTTAATATGTCATTGAAAGCTGCCCACTTAGCTGGAATAAAATTCTTCACTAAAAGTTATTACCAGCAAAAAAATCCAGGAAACTAAAATACTTGATTATACCAGGACCACAGCAAAAGTCAAGTTCGACAACTGGCTTTTGCTTATTTTGTACACTTTAAAAAATAGGCTCTGCAGTTTTATTTGTGTCATTATAGCTGATCATGATGTCTACATATGTCACATTTTTTTGATTCTTTCAAAAAAGCATTTTCAACTCGTAGTTTTTCAGTCTCCTGTAAAACAGAAAAAACATGGGTGTATTAAGGAAATTACACTCACTTCTTTCATATCTCTAAATAAGTGGTATCTACACTTGTTCAAGTGTCTTATACACTATGTACTTGAGCAAATAAAATGGGGTGATTCTTGTCTGGGGCCTGTGAGGAGACAGACCAGCCATGACCTACACAACTGCATAAAAAAAAAAAAAAATCAGAGGTATCTATTAAGAGCAGCAGGAATTTTAGTTTTCATTCTCAAACCTTAGCTTTCTTCTAGGTCAGGCCATCACTTCATCTGTATTCTACTCTGCAACTTACCTCAGTAAGTTTAGTGTAATCTTTCTTCAGTTTCACAAGATACTGAATCTTCTGGTTTAGGTTTTGATGACCAAGTAATTTCCCATTCTCCTCAGCAAGAGAGTCAACTTGCTTCCTCAGCAATTCCATTTCCTGTAATTAATACATACATTGTATACCTCTTAACTGTAGCCCCTCCTCTTTTCAGAAGAAATAGCTTCTTTAAAACTATTAACGTACTGAGATTTAAGTTTATTGTAACATATTATGCAAGAGTTGTTTCATTCAGGAAACACCTATTTGTCTTAAGTACTATATTACATCCCTTCTAAAGGGCAAAAGCACCATTTGACTTGTATTACAAAGTGCAACAGTGATTTCCGTACCCGGAGTTCCACCAGTGCAGGAAACAGCATTACAAATATAACTAAACTGCAAGACAAAACATTTTCAGAGGCAGTCTTTGATGGCTAATTAATTCAGAATATTGTCCAATTAGCAACAGTTCTAGCTCTGCTGAATAAGATTCTACTGCAAAGACAACAAAAAAATTATACATATAGAACCTTTCCAATTCTGTCTCTCTCTTCATATGTTTCCTCCAGTTTTGATCTAATTTCTTCTTTTTCATGAAATGCTTTCAGCTCCAAAGCTCTTGTTCGTTCCATCTCCAGAGTCATTTCAAGACAAGTATTCTCTTTGATTTTGAGGGTATTTTTGGTCTCTTCTAATCTGCCAATAGAAAAACATCATCTAATATTAAAACCAACATAAATGGCATACAACTGAATTAGTAAGTCATCCTTGGACATGTAGGCAGACTCTTCTAAAAATATCCTTTAAAGACAATTTATTTTTCCCTAGAACTCAGTGCTAACAGAAGGAAAAATTACCTTCTGCTTCACAGCTCTTGAGTTTGATACAATCTCTTAACTAGTCAGTGCTTTGGAGTTGCTCTTCTTTTTGGGAAGTACACTGTTTCCGTAACACGTCCACTCATAAAAGAAAACAGAAGCTTCACCTACGAGAACGCTAGGACTTCATTTAAGGCATGTAAATTTGCCAGATAAACTCTGCTGCTCTTCAAGTTTCCCCTAAACTGCTTGTTTGTATATGGCTTTTCCCCAATAGCCTTGTTGCCCAGAAACATCTCTGAACAGCTCAGAGATGGTCTGAGCTTGTTTGGCCTGGTAACAGAAGGACCACCACTTTGGATAGATGTCTTGTCTGCTGAAAATGTTTTAATTCTATCAGGCTCACAGAATATTAAACCATGCCATCAAATTTAGCAGCCTGTCTACTGATTATATGAACTTTAATAGTTTTGCATGTCTCTTCAACTATTGCATACATTAAAATATTTTTGTCATCAGTTTTCTTTCACTGAAGCCTGGCGTTTAAGATCTACTGTATAAAAACAGTATTCATTTGCTGCATTTGTCAAGACATTTTCTTGATGACAAAATAATCTTTTTCCTCTTTGTACATTATGTGTTTGTATGAGACATCGTAGCACTGTTACAAAGTGTATTTCAGAGACCAGACAGGTATGAAAAACCAATGCACTGAATAGCAAAATAACCCCTAATCAAGACTAAGGTTTCTGGAAAACTTAGTATATATTACTTTTGAAATGTCTGTGTTCATAAAAGCTATCTTCATCCTTAAAAGAAGTTACTTACATAGAAAGCATTCCATTAAATGTAAATAACTCAATTAGGAGATTCAGCCACTATAAGTCCCTGAAGCAATATAGATTAGGAAAAGAATAACAGGAGCAACACTTTCAAACTAATTTTCATCTACTAATTCAGTATTTTATTTATTGACTACTATCCACCCAAGGTGCAAAACACTTGAATTTCGAGGACTACTTGTACGATAGTGCAAACACAATCTAGGAATCCTCTAAGAATAAACAATTTTCATTATTCAAGCTGAAGCACAAAAAATAAAATGAATAGCATAAAAAAGCAAAGAATTAGATTAAGTTTAAAATTTTAAAATATTTATGGTATTAATAAAGAAATGAACAGTATTTCAGTTTAATTTGAAAAGAAATGTGCTTAGAATTGACTGCATATAAAAATTCAAAACATAGATAATTTTAAAGAATTAAAAATGTCCTTACAATTTAAGTTTTTCTATGGTTCCACCTATTTCAGAGTATTTTCCTGATGTAATGCTACCCTTTTGGAAGATATAGTAATAGGTGCTACTACCACCTACTGATGAGAAAGTAAGAACTCAATGTGTCTTGCAGAACTGTAAACAACATTTCCAAATGACATCTTTTGTAGTTTCAGATCTTGGATTTCTATTGCTTAAATGTACCTTTTTGGTATTAACAAGTTTAATACAAGTCTCCAGTTCAATGAACAATATTAAACTTACTCTGCTTTGATTTTCAGCATCTCCTCCATTGCTTTATTCTGTAAGAGTTCCAAATATTAGTTACATTCATAATGTTTAATATACATATATATGTATGCAAAATTATTTGCCACTTAACTGATGCCAAGTATCTCATTCCGGATCCCAACAAAAATCATCCTACTGCCCAGTAATCACATCTCTAACATTCATTATAAGTTCATCTCTTTGCTATATGCACGAATTTCCAATTTCATGCCAGCACAGCAGTATCTCTGCCCATTCATACACAGCAGAGCTCTGACAGGGGGTTCTTCTGTCTGGGAGATCTGTGGCAACCTCCGCTGCAACATTAACCTCCCTTTGGCAGAGCCTTGACATAGCAAGTGACACAATTTTAACTTTCCAACTTTGTGGAGATGAGTCAGATTTAGTGATCCAAATCTGTTTTTGCTTATTGTGCAATCTGACACCCAGTTCACTGGTGTTAGACAAGACGGAAACCTTAAGAGATACATATCAGGCTCTGTATCTGTTAGAATTCATTAGAAATCAGTGTTTGTTTCACTGCCATGAAATAGAAGAAAACATGTTAATACTTCATAGCAGAGAAACAGCAATTGACTGCTACATGAAAAAGGTAATATACCTTGGCCAGTCGTTCTTCAGCAATCTCATCCTCTTTCTCTTTGAGGTACTGAACATCAGGATGTTTCTGATCACTAGGAAATCCAAGAATGAAGAAAGTTTCTCATAAACAGAGTAAACTAGTTGCAAAAACAACATCTTATCCAGATTAAACCAGTAAATGTGTGTAGTTGTCTTGACACATGTTCATACCCAGAACACTGAACATCATGAAAAAACTCTGAAAGGGTTTAAACTTTTATATTCCAAGAACATCACATTTTCCTTTGTTAGAGTATAGAAAAACTAATATTTTAATGAAAACAATTAAAAATGTAGTAACTATGCAACTGTATGTTAGCTTTGGGATTGAGGTAAATGTTTTATTAGTTCATGATGTTCATGTGCATATAGACTGCAGAAAGCAACTCCTTCCTATAAGATCTTTGCTCAGTGGTCTTGCCAAGTTAAGAAGGTAAAAGATTTTTGTATTCAGAAGACTTGGAAACCTTTTATTTTGTTAGTTTTTAATAAACACAACATTGGATGGAAGTAAGCAAACACCATAAAAGTAAAATAACCCGCAAACCAACACACCATTGGGACCACTTCATTCTTGTAGTATGCCATAAGGGAAGAAATTCATTGATTAACAGTTATTGGAATTGGATGCAATTATAAAAGATCACTGTCTTCAGTAACTTAAAATTTTTGTCAACTTACCTAGCTAGGTTGATTTATTTTTCGTATCTGGTATAAACAGCCTCAGTCTGAGAGAGTAAGTTTGTGTATGTGTGGGTGGTTTTTTTTGTTAATGTTAATTAAATGCCAGCTTAAAACATCTAACAACTTCTAAGAACTAAAATAAAAATAATTTATTTTCCTTGTTAGATTTTGGTACCACCCACTTCCAAAATCCACCCAAATTCATCCAACTTATAAATGGTTGGACAAAACCGCAACACATTTTGTTTACTTATTCTCAGTGAATACTTATGTGAACTTTAAAAGCTCCAAGTTTAGAATCATTGATTATGCCTGAGCCTTTCAAATTCCAGTACTGGTCAGCCTGTACCAGCTCCAAAGCAGTGAACTGAGCCCGCTCCAGCTTAGCATTACAGAGGTGAAGGCTGACCTTTCCTGTACAGCTTGCTCTTCCCTGCCCTAACAATAAATACCAAAAGAGAACAGGCACTTGGTCTCATTTGGTATTCTCAAACATCCTCCAATGCAGTCCAAGATCCTCACATCTCATTACTTTGTCATGTGTGACACCAATGATCACATCATCTTGCTCTTTAATGTTGGGCCACACAAAAGGTAACTACTACCTGCTGCTGCTATCAGCTGCTCCCATAATGTATGAGGCATGTGTCTGTTGTGAATATCCCCAACTGAGATATCTAAACTTGATTTTTCAGGGAGCATGCAATATACTATTAGCCTTCAGTCTATTCAAACCATAACTCCTATCAACTAACAGCAGCTGGGAATTGTTAATGCTTATCCAAATTATATCCCAAGGTCCCAAGTTGGGAATCCAGCAAATGAGGAACATAAAAGTAATGCTTTTCTGTGAAAATTTGGTCCAAGTAACCTACTCCATAAACTGCGTGAAAAACAAAGCCACAGAATCCAGTTTTCCATGGCAAAGTAACCCCTTCTTGTTTTTCTGTGATTCCCATTTCAGTTCACAACACGCTTTCAAATGTCAGCTGCAAACAAAGCAGAAGGCCCTAGAGACATCATCGTCATTCAGTATCCCACCTGATCTGTCCCACCAAGTAGGCATTGTGCACAGAATGTTTTCCACAAATTAATTTCTTCATAATTGAAGATTACTGTATAATATATATAATGCAAGGACAAATCTGAGTTGCACAGACACCTGCAATTACAGTATCTTCTAATTGGGATACTTAATTTTTCAAATTTAATAGTGTTCTTTTACATTAAACACTTATCTTACCAAAAAGTAAGTTCTAAAACTGACAACACTGATACTTCATTGAATAGAGATAAAAGTTCTGGAATATATTTTTTGATACCTTAAATAGGCAAAAAAAGATTAAACTCCTACCTAGCATTAAATTACTGTTTACTAAATTGACCTTAAAATTAATTGTCATTAAATAAATATCAACAGAATTATTTGTTGCCAGTTAAGATTTCTTTTCACAAGATGTAAAACAGCAGGTTATTTAATTCTTTACAAAATTGAAAACAAGGAAAAAACAAAACAAGCAAGCCATGAAACAAAACCTTTTCTGTCCAAAACTAAGCTGTATAGATTAGTTTGAACCAAACCTCAGGATATCTCCAATCTGAGGTATACAGCAGCATACCATCTTATCAGAGGAAGTTCATTCCTTACCCTCAAAAACACGAGGTGGAGAGCTGGTTCCATTTATGTCCGTGTTAAAACTTGTGTTGAATTCATTTGGACATTTCCTATCTACTGAATCCATAACTGCACAAGTGATATGGCAATATATAATACACAGCAATGGCTATGCATGTTATTATTTTACATTCTATTTCCATTTACTTTATAAAACTTTGCTGTATTTACGAATTTGTGATTTAAAGGCAATAAAGTTCACAAGCTAGTAAACAATTGTCATAGAAAAGGCTGAGTCAATCTCTAATTACACAAACAATATGTAAGATTGTATTTCAAATAAAAAATTGTTTATCTTAATTGCTTCAAGTTAAGACAGGTTTTTCTTGTTTTATTTTACTTTACCTGTTCTTGCTTAGTCTCTGAGCTTCTACAAGGCTCTGTAAATTCCTGTTGTTCTCCACCAATATCTGCATTTCCAGACGCAAGTTCTCTAACTCATTTAATTGTTCCTAAGCAAGTGAAATTGGAAACATTTTATTTGAAGACCGAGTTGAAATTCCTGTTTTCATTTCCAGTTGAACACCTTTTTGAGTAACATAGAAGACAAGACTATTTCTCAGAAAACAAGCACAGTT
Organism: Ciconia boyciana; assembly: GCF_034638445.1. Classification (NCBI taxonomy): domain Eukaryota; kingdom Metazoa; phylum Chordata; class Aves; order Ciconiiformes; family Ciconiidae; genus Ciconia; species Ciconia boyciana. The sequence goes on along the minus strand of NC_132935.1, from coordinate 119,586,412 downwards.
CTCTGGCAAAGATATGCATCACCCTTCTAAATCAAGTTTCTAATGACACTGTAAATGGAATGTCAGAACAGTTTCATCAGCAAAAATGTTACCATTTGATATTCACAAACAGGAAACAACTCAGTCCTTGGGAAAATGAGATATAATGGACATCTCAAGCAAGTTGTCACCATTCGTTAGCAGCCTAGGTAGAGAAGACCAAGAACTGCCTTCCTGCTTTAATGGACAGACTACTAAGAGCAGCTCATTAAAAATCTGAACTCTGTATTCTGTCTTATTTTAGCCTTACAAATTGCCTGTAGAGATTAACTCATAGTACCTTCAGCCTTAGAATTTCATCATTTTTAGCTCTTCGTTCTTCATTAAGTTCATGTACAAGGTGCTCCAGATTTATTGCAGAAGCCCTCCGATCAGCTATTTCTTGCTCATGAGTTTCCAAGAGCTTTGCCAAATTCACATCAAAATTAGGGGGAGTTTTTGGACACTGGCAAGTTAAAAGAAACAAAACCCACAAACTATTAGTAAGGAACTGTTTCCCCTATGTATTGGTTACATGTTTTAATACTTAATTGGAGTAATATATTAATAAATTCCTTGCAGACAAATAATCAATAATACATTTAAGTTACAAACAAGCTCAATGGGATTTGACCATTCTCAACATTGTCATTTCTGGTCCCAGCCTGAAGCCATGCTGTAAAGTTTATTAGTCCTTTTCAATGAGTTTTAAAAGTCATTACAATAAGAATGTTTCTCTCGCATATACCATACCTGGGGAAATGTTATTGAAGATGAGTCCACAAAGCAATCTATTTGCTTCATTTTTAGTTCATATTCATTCTTCCTCTTCTCCAGTTCTTCTGTCATTCTGTCCAGCTATTAAAAACCCCAATTATAATTAAATTAGCTCATAATAGACACAAAATATTAAAGAAAACAGCAGACAGATCTCTATTTTGAGCAAGGTTAAGTACCCCGCAAGTTATTTGAGGTTACCTTAGACTTCACGTCCATAATTATTTTCTATATTTACCTAATAACTATTAATCTAATTAAAATTAAACTAGTTGCATGTAACAAGCATTTTTTGAAATCATATCTACACTATATACTGTATACTGTGTAGTTAATCTGAATTTTGTTCTTGGTATATGATTTTTTTTGCCTTGCTAACATAGTCTACCTTTCAAAGGGCTTGCTAGCACAGAAAAACTATTATGAACTTTGTTAGCAAACATTACTGGTCAAAACACGATTTGATACAAAGATTTTACTGGTATAGATTTAATCAATTTCCTCAAAGAGAATATGCTAACATGACAAAAGGACTCTTCTTTCCAAAGTAACTTACCCTTATTAGAGTTTTTGCCAACACAAATATATTACTTAGCACTATGACAGTTGTGACAACTAGAGCTAAAATTTGGACAAAAGTTTAACATAGCTATTTGGTCTGCTAAAGCTCCAAATCACTGTCAGACTGCATGATTTATGGAGCTCAACAATTACCTCCACTACATAATGATATAGTTTGTGGATAAGTGTTAAGCAGAGGAAAAAATAATCCCCTAAGTTACACTGCTTACAACCTCAGGTTGCTCTGTTATTATATGTACTGATAATTTTACTTTGCTTTCAGAGTAAACATTTTCATGATCTCTAGACACCATTTCCAAAGTATTTAAAGGCTATCTAGCCTTTTTTCAGAAGCTTTTGAACTACTACATTGCTTTTACAGGAAGGAGCATTGCTCTTCACCGAGTAAAATTACAAGTAAAACCTTTTCCAGAAGCTACAATTAACCACAGCTCCCTCCCAAGGAGCTAATTATCAGAAGAATTTCCTTGTTTTACCTGTTCCCTGAGTTCCTGGATTACAGCTTCTTTCTTTTTTACGTCTTCCTGCACACACTGAAGCAATGAATCATGTTTCTTAGAGGCCTCTGTCAGTCTTATCAGCTGCTCAGTGGTGTGATGCAAGTCTTCACACAGAAGGTCTCTCTATTTTAAGTCATTGGATGAGTAAAGAAAGAAATGTTAAGGTTATTACTCTAAAGCATTTGTTTCAAGATGTTTTGTCATTGTTGCTAAGATGGCTAACAGCTACAAGCATCTCCCTTTTCCCTCCACTTTTTCATCATGAATTGTAGCAAGCATTCATCTATAAATTTCTTATTTTAGCACGTTTTCCATATCCATTGTCTTTGTTGCAGAACAAAAATGAGAACTTTCCTACAGTATAGTTACAGTTATATACTTGTGGGAGATATTTGGAATCAGACACTGTTTTATAGTAAAATATATACTTAAAAAGAGATACTATTCTTTAAATAAGAAACCAGAAAAGAATGTATAGATTTTAATCCATGCTGAATTAGTGATTACAGCTTTTTTAGTGCACTGCTGTTTTGTAGATACCTCTGGATTTATTCTAGGATCTAGTTTCCCACCCTCTCTGATAGGGCATCCTACCTACACAAGGTGTATTACCCAAGAAGGAGAAACAGTACTTAGTATTTTAAATGCCACCTTGGACTTAGTTCTTCATGTCCAGTCAAGAAAGCATGAAGGAAGTCAGTAACTGATGTACAAAGTCAAAGGAGAAACACGATGATTTTGTCAGGAGCCAGTTACACCCAAGGATAGCAATGGAATAAGAATTGTTACTTCAGTTTAAAAAAATAAACCAAACAAACCCCCAAAACCCCAAACCAGAAAGTGATCCATTTGGCAGGCAACTCAGTTTAGGATTCCAGAATGTCAAACTTAGATATGTTTATTAATAAAGATAGTCTGTTTATTAAAAATAGTGGAAATATATTTAAAAATTGTTTTTGAGAAGCAAATACTACTCTGGAAGACTTTATTGGTGCTATATGATTGGACTAAGCATATGTAATATGACAGATGATCTTGTAGAAATTGCTTGTAAGGAGAGGCTGGTGGCTTAGACTGATGACATGTTCACCAAAATAATGGTGAGAGCAGTAACAGGAAAGACAAAGTTAAAAAAGAAAGATACAATTTTAAAAAGCAAAACCGCAGTTGAATCAACCATGCATCCTAGATCTGTTTCCAGCAGGTGGAGCTTTTAGTTAAAATTACGAGTAAGGAAAAGATGTTACTGAATATAGTAGCAGTGGGGGAAGAGATAATATTGAACATAATATATTCTTCAACCTATTTTAATTTCTCAGCTGCATCATCTAATGTTGCCATTAAATTCAGCTGATGACTCCTTAGTGGCCTTAACAAAATTAAACCAGGCTTTTAGCATAGGTTTTTATGAAGTAGCTTATAAAATATTTATGTCAAGTAATGTGATAATTTAACAGAATTTGTCAGGTATCTCATGAAAAATTCCTTTAAGAACAGCTTAACTAGCTTTAGTTGGAACTAAAATGAGGTTAAGTTTTACACAAGTATTTTAAGCAACACCACATCCAATTGGTCTCTCGAACAAATAATCATAATATACCAACGTTAATGTTTTTACCTCAATGTTATCAGCTATTTGTCTTCTCTCCAAGGCTTCCCTCAGTTCTTCAATCTTCTTTTCCTGGTCCTCTATGATTCCCTTGCTTTCTTCTTTTGCAGCCAGAACAAGATTATACTTGCACTACGAAAAGGATTAAATTAAATTTTAGAATATTTTAGGAAAACATGTTATCAAAGAAAGTTGGCAAACATAATACAAATAAATGTGTATCACAGATCTTATGATGACAACTACAAATGTTCAAAACCTCATCAGTGTCAATGACTAAAATCAGAACGATATACTTGCTAAATTGTATAAACTATGTTATTAGAAATGAGTTGTCAGAACAATGGAAAAGATTATTAATTTAATATGTATTAGCCACCACAATACATATTAACCACTACCCCATTATTAAAAAAAAAAAAAAAAAAAAGATAACCATATGTAGAAATCTGTTTCATCAACATTTTGTCTGTAGGACCTTTTGAATTCATAGTTCATACATGGACAGTATCTAAAGCATTCTGTGGGTTGCTCTATCAGTTTGCAAGCCAGACCTATTTTAATAAAAAGGATGCATCATATTTATTCATAGTTATTAAAATATATAGTTTTAGTTCTTTATACTTATGCTTTCAGATGTAGAACATAGTAATATCAGCAACATAAAAATTCACTCCCTCAAAAATGAGTTTACAATTCAGCTTCAATTGTTGAGGTCTTAAATTGCCAATTTCTGAGAAAATCTAAATGTGACTGTCAGGTAAGTGTAGTTTACAGGATGTGAATAGGTCCCTTTAGAGACACTGCTCTTTATCCACCACGTGGAAAGAGTTCAGTTTTCAAAACAGCCTTAGGCATAAAGTGTTCAGAAGATTTCAACATGTCAAAACAAAGAAGTTTCCTTCTAAAATGCTACAGCAAGTTACACTGAGACCCATGATAAGACATGTCATTGCCTTCCATTTCTGAAAAACTATACCATGTCCTTCAAAATGACAGAACATACATTTATATCCTCGAGCTCTCTTGTCAGCCCATCTATGGACTCAGTTTTATGATTAATTGAAGACCTCAGCTCCTGGATCTGTCTCATCAAGTCAGTTACAACTTCCTGCAACATAAAAAAAAGTTAATCCTGATACATTTTTTATATATATATATAAAATATGTATTTTATTACTCGACTTTCTTTGGTGTATAATTTGTCAATCCCAAATTCAAACGGCCATTTGAAAATGAGGCCTCAGTACGCACATGTAAAGGAGTAACAGGAAATTTGCATTTAAATAATTGGCTTTTGTTCTAAGCACTTACATAAAGAATTAAATAACCTGCTGTGTTCATTAGAAGAGAAGACTAGCCCTCTGATTTAGTCTCAGGCTGTAATGGGTTTGTAATAGGAGAATAGAAGTACTATAGTTCAAGGTTACATTTGTTTGTAACGGAAAAAGGCACATTCAAGAAACACCACTGCACTGACAATACCAGATTCTTCTGACCTTATATGTGTCAAATTTTTTGTTTTAGCATGGAAAAAGCAAGACTTATCAATGCACCATGTTGGATAGTAAACCCATTATGTGATTTCTTATGCCTGTTTTACATACAGCATAAATGCTTGTACTATGAGAACTTTTGCTATTTAAGCTTACAGAACACTGGAGCAGTCTTTTCACGTAAAAGTGCTTTGATTTTATTAATAAAGATACCCGCAGTCACATTCTTACATCACCTTTCTTACCTTTTCTATTAGCCCATTACGACATGACACTGACTGGAAGGCCCTATTAATCATCAGGGGAATTATACATCGTTTATGCATTGAATGTTTTGTCCAGTAGACAGCTTTACCTTGATTTTTTTTGTGTGTGTAACCTTCAGTTATCTTGTGTTTTCTCTGAATGCATATCAGTTTCCTACTATCCTGAAAACTCCATGCCAGTAAAAGGTAGGATTTATTTTACAGTTACACAGCCAGGATTGTGTAGAATCACAGAATTACTAAGTATCATAGAAAGGCTCTGGGCTTTCAACTCTACTACAGAACATAGTTACCTGCAAAACTGGGTATCAGTAACAGAAATAAGCCCAAACCTTATCCGCATCATTTGTCTTCTTCAAAGAAACAATAAACTCTTCAGCAGCAGCCAGCTCCTGTTCCAATTTCTGCAGTTTTGCTTCCTAGAAGAAATAATAATTGTGAAGGACTTACTTTTGAAGTATGTTTTGTAAAGCACAAAGCCATGAAAAAAAATGGAAGGAACTAAGTTGTTTACCTTACCAGAAAAATTAAGTAGTAACTTAACAAAACAATCTGAAACCTGAGAACTCTATATTTATTTTGCTGGTAATCTACAGAACAGTCAGTTCACCAATAAAATTGCTATTAATGCACAAGGAAATCCACGAACACACAATTTAGTCATTCGATTCTGCTGTTGTACCTGCTGCTCACACTGTGTGACCATTTCAGAGGATGGTTTCTCCACCTGTGCTTTTTCAAGTACTTTCGAGAGCTCCCTGGAGAAGAAAACATATTTCTAGTGAGAAATATAATAAGAACATAAGAGAGCTTTAACAAGAATCAAGTCTACGTTTATTCCTATTTGCACTTAATTTTTTTGAAGAGTTCTTTAACTATCACCTTACCAGCACTATACAAAAGACTAATAGTTTAGTTACTAGCCATACACTGCTATCAGTAGTGGAACTTCATCTTTGACATGAAGAACTATACTTGTAATGAAATTACATTTGTCATGTTAATTGAATACATTAAAATGAAGTGTTCTAAGCTGGATAAAATAAAAAAAGCCCATTATGTAATTATCTCCACCCAGCTGGGGAAAAACACCTCTACAAATAGGACAAAACCAATAAAGTCAGATGAAAATAAACCCTACTACTAATTAAAACTTACTTTGAATTGTTTTCTTTGTCTTCTTGTAATTGTAATGTTAGTTTTTCATTATGTTCTTTTTCTGTTTTCAGGAGTTTCAAAAGGTTCTAGAATATCAAATGTTGTTATAACAAGTTACAATATAAGGTCTTTAGAATAATTTAAACCAAAATAAAAATCTAAGTCTCCTAAGATGACTGAAAAAAACCCCCACAAAACCTTAGATGGAAACAGAAAGATCTTTGGCTTTGTTCTAGACAAGTTCAAAAGTAAACTCTTATTTATATTAAGCAATCAGCTCTTTTCACCTCCCATTGATAATGGTTTCATTTATATAGCTATAATGTTCCTCAGTATCCAAGGCTTTAAAGGGAGAAATTAGAATTTTTCAAATGTAGATTAATTTGGGGGGATTTTTCAAATTCTAACCAGCAGCTCAAGATATTAGACTATAAGGAATTTAAAATAGTAATTTTCAATCTGTCAGTATTCCTTTAAACACTAAAAAGGAAAACTTACAGCAAACTTGCTGAGCAGGCACAGCGTACACTGCAGAAAAGCAGGCAAAATCATTTGCAAAAGCCCTTGAGCAACCTTACTGCTGTTTTGCAGTCACTGCAGTCTGACAGACTTTCAAGGACAGCATCAACTAAATTGCAGGACAGTGATCCACCACAAAAAGGCACAGATCATTTTAACAAGATCATGTCCACTATGAAGATTTTTAAGAAACTGCTTTGTAAAGATAGAATAAGTAAGCGAGTCTTAGCTAGCACTGAGATGAAAGGTCACCAGCATTTTGATGTCAGGATTCTTATTGTCAGGATTCAAAGCAGTTTCTTATTCCTTTGCTAATTAACCCATCTCCCTCAATATTTCCAGAGCAATTTATTCAGCTGAAAAACCTACTAATTCATTATGCTATTGGATATTTCTTGTAGCCTGAGATTGCAAAAATCTTGCACTAAATTTTAAAAAAGATTCTGGTTATGTCTTCCAAATGAGATCACCAGGAAACCTATTATTACTGTGGAATCTATTATCAATGATGCAGTAACAGGAATTAAACAATCTGGCTACATGAGTAACTATAATAAAGTCCTTTAAAAGCCTTGACTGTCTTACACAAAGCTCAGTCTTCATTGCTTCTGCTTCTTGTTTTCTGTCTTCAAGTTGTTGCTTCAGTTGATCTGTCTCAAACTTCGCTACTTCCTGCAAATTGTCATAGTCATCCTGCAGGCTTGCTTTTTGTTCAAGAATCTTTTCGTGTTCTAGCCTTTATAAAAAAAAAAAACCCACCCACAATATTAAGATAAGGGTTTGTTTCATTATAAAAATACTCCAATCAATTGTATTTTATAATCTTCAGATAATATATAGAGTACAGTTATTTTAGAAAGAAGTGACTGACATAAATGGTAACTTTTTTAAATTCAGAAACCCCAAATTTATGAATGACATGGAAAATATAAGTGGCATTGGCAGAGAAGGCAGAGTAGTCTTTCTGATCCCTAGAAATAATTTACTTCTTACAAAATGCTATAGAAATTTCAGTCACTGTGTCTTGATAATGGCGTCCCTTTTTTTTTTTTCTTTTTAGCCAGTTGTTGGACAAAAGACTGCTAGAATGATCCTGAGTACTTACATCTGCTTAGTTGATATCTGGGTTATTTATCCCATACAAAATCTTTATATATTCTGGGCAAGTGTGGGTTATTTCCCTCTAAATTGTTGCCCCGAAAACTTATTTCATTTGACCTTTCACAAAAGTGAAAAGCGAAGAGGGGTAGAAGAGCTGCTAGACAAGTGTTATGAATCATGTTATTAATGGAGAGTCTATAGAAAGAATACCCTCCAAAAGTCAGTACTTCTGCTAACATAGAAGGCATCAATGAAACCACAACATTTAATTTCATTTCCAGGTTCCCAGTGTCACAATGCATCACTCGAAAAATGGACTTCAGCTAAGATATGACCTGCTATAATGCAATAATGTAGTTAAGCTTTCCGGGGAAAAAAAACAAACAAACAAACCAGAAAACAACAAAACCCAACACAGCTAAGTCACACTAATGATTAAAAATCTCACTGATTTTCATCTCCCAATAATGTCAATTATTGCATACAACATAGTGAGCTTTTCAGGCTTCAATAGTCAAGCTTCAGTTTATTTTTACGGTTTCTTTCTGCTTGTATTTTTAGAGCAGCATCATTACGTTGCCTGCTTCGTGTGACCAGACTGAGAAGTAACAGTTAATTTTTAAGACTAAATTGGAAAAAAACCCCAAACTATGCATCTTCAGCTACTTAACTTTTGGAGATCAATAAGCTTATAGGTATATCCTACTTAATTTTGGTTTGCTATAGCATTTTCCCATTAAGGAAGCCTCATTTTATTTTCTTTCTGCTAATTTCACCTCATGGCTCTGAAATAGGCATGGAAAGAATGGAGGGAAAAAAAAACAAGCAAAGGACATAAACACAAAACAACAACTTTAAATAAGAGATGTAAAGTGCAAGTTCACATGCAGAAAGAACAACTAAATCACTGGATGCATCCAGAAGGGAGGTTAAGGCATTTTACCAAACTGCCAACATACCTGACGCTGTCCAGCTGGAACTGTACATCCATATGTCTACCAGAAAGCTGACTCATTTCTTTCTCTTGCTTTTCCCTAAAGGCAATATATTCCAATTTTACAGCAGACAGCTCCTTGTCTGCAGACTGCAGGACAATGCGCAAGTCATAGACTTCACTTTTTAATACTGTCAAAAACCAAACAAATATTCTACATGTTATTTGGAAAACTGTGCTAGATACAGGACATGTAACACTACAGAACGTCCTGGGAAAGTCTCACAAAAGTTTACATATTTTCAGTGGAATTAACCTTGAAGGTCACACACAAAAAGGATTTGTAAATGGGAAAGGAAACTAAAGAGTACAGGCAGAATCAAAAACATTCCATATGATACCACTGCATTTCCATAGACCAATAGAGAATTTTCCCTTTATTTTTAGTTAATATTTTATTTATAAAATACCGTATCCTGTACTCCATTCACATTGAGTGAACAGAGAACAATTTTCAATATTGTATACTGTGCAAGACTGCACAGAGAAAAGCTATTCTGCATGTATTAGAGATTTTTTCTTTAAAAAAAATTAAAAAAAAAAATCAAACCAGTATGACTTTAACATCTTAAACCCAAATAGTTACTTAGCATGTGCTATTGTTGATTCAAAACATTAAGACACCTCAAAACTTCATATGGAATTTCAGTGTTACACAGACTTACTATCAGTCTTGCTTTGACTGTCTTGAAATTGCTTTTCAAGCGATTTTATCTGTTCAAGGAGCTCCTGGCGTTCTTTACTCCAGTCATTCCTTTCAGATGAAAGAAGCTTGAGAAGAGAAGTAAAATTTTTAAATGGGAGGAAATGTAGGAGTGTCTAAGTCACAGAGCTGTAACAATAATAATGTAGTAGAGCGTTTCATCAGCTGATTATAAATACAAGATGCATTTTTCTTTAAATTTGATGTTTGGTGAATCTGAAATCCATAGAAGTCCAAGAAAAAAAAAAATATTTCGTTATAACTGAAGACGTTACCTTATCTAAAAAGTTCATTTAAAAGCAACCCACAGCTTAGGAGCCAAGATCTTCTTTGGAAAAGAACTATCAGAAATGAGACTGATCTGGGAAGAAAACAGGCCTTATTTCCTTTTCTATGTTAAATCAAGCCTAGCGATTAAGGAAGACTTGTAAATATTTTATAGAGTAAGGACATTTCAGTTCAGTTCCAACTGAGGCAAGTAGTACTTTCAGCATTCCAAAGTTTAAAATATCCTTGTGGCTACTGCTGTTTTCCAGAAATCATGAAGTTGGCCAAAAACAAGCACAGATATCTTGAGTGTCTATTTGCTTATTATTTAAGATCAAGCAGGCTCAGAATCACAACATCTAAAACAAAAAACCCCCAAACCTGCAGTGTTATGTTAAATGAAGTCCTTGTCTTCCTGCACAGCCCTGAGCTATGATGCTATGTAAATTTTTCAAAAGTCAAAATGCAAGTAACCCTGCAGACATCACTAGACACAGTAGTACGAGTGTGGTAAATATCACCTTGTCATATATACACACTCACATATAGCCCTGTATTATATTGTTCTCTCACCTCCTGTATTTGTGCAGAATGATGCTCCAGTTTATTAATATGCTGCTGGAGTTTTATATTCTTGCTTTCCTCTTCATCCAGCTTTGTCTGCATTGTGCTCAGTTGCTCCTGTGACACAAGACACTCAAAATTAGAACACCCATCTTCCAGTTATTCTCACATGCCATATGGCAGTCTGTGCATATTAAATATAAAAATGTCAACTACTTTCTTTTTTTTTATGACCCGAACCAACAGAAAACAGAACATTCAAAAATAAGCTGGTACCTTAAGTAGCTGATTTCTCCTATTGCTAACTAAACTGCCAGAACACAAGAAAATCCGTCAGGGAATACAAGGACTGAATCCAATAAACACGTAGTTTTCAGACACATGTTTATCTTGGAGAAATAAGGCTTTAAAAATAAGTTATTCAAAATATACGCTAGCCAGATTCCTTACAGGATCTCTGCACTATGATAAGCATCAAAGAGGGGTTTTGCCTGTTGTGCCAGGGTTTTACATGCACTGAAGTTAGTTCCCCCTTCTAAAGAATAGTTCAGATAACTTTGTAGCACTCTTCTATGTGACAAAAAACCTTCCCTGCCCTTTAGGAAAGGTACAAGACAATTAAGGTATAATGGTGGACAAGCAATATTTGGCAGGTTTCTTCAAATAATGCAGTATTATATATTAAGCTTGGGTATTGTTCCAAATGTAGCTGTCACCAGAGACTTATAAAGAAGTTTCCTCAGAAACAAGTGATCAGGTTAAAATAGTAAAAGTTTAAATGCCCTGTATATCTTAAACTACTTAAGATATTCAACTCTCAAATCCCTTTAAGTATTTTCATTGTAAATCCTCTTAAGTACAATGTATAGTTAACTGTTTAGCGAAGCCATAAGTATTCATCAAGAGCTTCAGTTTCCCATGCAAATTAAATATATTTGGTGGGAGGGGAAGTATTTCATGCCAAAACCTGCTTTATAATAAAGTTACACATGGACTTCAGCTTTTACTCAGAACATTCACCTGTGCCACTTTGAGCTCCTCAGCAATGGCCTCATATGCTTGTTCATTCATCTCTGGGGGAATTGGCTCTTTCAAAATGTCATCCATCATCTCTTCGGAACACTGAAAATCTTCAGAATGATAATCTAAGATTTCTGGGCTTATTCGCGGCACTAGGCGAGATCTTAGCTGGTAAGCTTTTGTTGGAGTGGTTATGTTCTGTTATAAAGATGACAAAGCGGTCTTTATTTTAGCTGTAAAATGGAATTAAGACTTTGTCTGGTATTGTATTCTGCTTATAGAACTATGAAATAATGAAATAAAATGCTCAGAGTGGTTAGTTCTAAACCACTACACTTTTTCAGATTTGTCATCTGATTACAATGGCAGTCATTCACTAAGTATTTCGGAACAAAAAAGCAGCATATCTGCTTTATCACGTATGGATTACATGCCAGAACACTAGTTAGGTTAAGGGACCATACAAATGAAAGTCTATGTTCTCACACAACTCACGAGTAAGTATGTGTGGTTTTAAATAAACTTATTCTCACACCTGAAGAGTTTCTCTATGTAGCTTATGTAACTGAGAGACTTCTCGGCGCTTGTGTGCTTTGGTTGCCTCCAGAATGTTTTCAAGACGTTGGTTTGCTTTCCGAAGGGATTGAAGCTCTGATTCCAGTTCCATATGCTTTTTCCTGTTTAGGAAGTATTTTACTCTGTCAAAACCACTCCATCAGTATGCCCTCCCATCAGTAAGAATAAGCTGCAGTATTGCCAATGAGCAAACTGAAGCTGAACTCTTGCCCAAACATTGAAATACATTATTTTGAGAAGAAAGCCACCACTGCTGTATTAAAAAGTGGAGGAAAAAAAAAAAAGAAAAAGCTAAGAAGCTTATTTGTGCTTGCATAATGAAGCAAGCAGATGGATAGCTAAACGTGTCAGAAAAAATCCATTACACGGTAAGAAATAAGCTGAGCGCTCTGCAATTCCTTTTACGAGAAAGTTATATCACCCATACCAATATGGATTTAAGCTTTAAAAATGTTATCCAGTTATATGAGAAGTCTGAACTGGTGCTTACCAGGATTAAAGAAAATCCTTTAAAGATTTTTTTTTTTTTTTGGAAGTGCTGCTGTGTTAAGATTATTTTGCCCTCTAAGAGTACTTTAACTGAAATCCAACAGTTGAGCAGAAATTTAGGAATAATTTTCATTAGGTATTTTGCAGAGTTACATGCTGTTACTGTGATAGTTGGCCTTATTGACATAATTGTAGGGTCACAGTCTACAGACAAAAAGAAACATACTATTTCATCTTTTGGCAGTTTAATGCTATCACTTTCCCTCATGTTTTTAGCATCTGCAACAAAACTTACAGAACAGAATAGAACTTTAGTTCTAACTGCTATGGGACAACAGAAAAATTAGCATACATTGATTTTGTGAAATTGTTAAAATTTTACTCTACTTATTCAGTTACAGGATATAGTTACACTTGCATGTAAAATTAAGCATCCAGTTACTCTGAAACTGGAAACAAGTTCAAAATTTAGTGAAATCCAGAGGTGAATCCAGAGGCTCAAAAGTACACTTCTGTTTGACTGCACTCCACTAAGAAAGTGTCAGTAATTGGTAATAAAAATGCATACATACTATCAAGAGAGCAAGACATGCACAAAACATGGAATACATAAAATAGGAATACATTGAATGGGCAGGAAAATAAAGTAATTAATATATGAAGATATAAATAAACCATTGTAACTAATGATACAGGACAATAGATGGATTGCTGAATTGATAACTCAGTAGATCATAATGTTATGATTTATAAAGTTCACAGGATTTGCAACACAGAAATCTAAGAACAAAAATACAGATTTGTGCAATTGCCTGAATGAGCAAAAAGGACATTACAAAGCTACCTTGCAAAAAAAAAAAAAGTGGGGAGGCAAAAACAGAAATCTCTTGTGCCCAATGCTTCTAGAATTACAGTCTAGATTCACTGAAATCAATAACAAGCAACAGTGTTAGGTACAAGCAAAAAATAGATATAATAATAAAAAAAATCAGGTCCCTTTTGCCTTCCAGGTTTACATTATGTTTGCTGGAATGCAATTATTTTTCTTGTATCTCCAGTAACAGGACCTGAATTTTTCAGAAATGTGGCTGATCAAGTTAAGCCATGTATTATTCACTTGCATTTGAATACACACACATATTATACACACACACTGAAAGTATTAGTCAGGCCTTTCTCATTATCTTGTGCTGCCCTCAAGGAGAACAATGACAGTAAATTCTTTGCTACATTACTAAGGACAAAGTAGACCCTTATCTCATGTTTAGATGGCAAAGCAAACGCACATGAATGAACTATTGACGCCACATCTTTGCTCTAATTTGAATTAAATCTCTGTTCCAGTAACAAGTCTCAAGATAGTGGTACTATTGCCACCTTAAAAATCTTTGAAGTGAAGACAAAAAATTAACCAACAGTTTCGCCAAAATTTTCTGGGGTGCTTGGATTCTACATTTATGGTGACTCAAACTTGCAATCTTAAAGAGGTTACATTAAAAATTACTGTTGCACTAAACCAAACAAAACCCCAAAATACACCCCCCCACCCCATCAACTCTTAATTCCTGTCACTGCTTCCATCTGTAATATTTCAGTTACTGAAAAATACTTGCTCAGCATGGAAACTAAGCCAAATTCTCCCTGTCCCATTAAGCAGGTGACTATCAGAATTCCAGGGTATGTGCATCTCCTGCATGTTGTGAAGCATTGTTTTGCATCTTGGCATAAAGAACTTTTGGAAAGACAAAGAAATCTGCAACAGTGCAGACATGCCTTCAGATTGCATCATGGTTGTTTCCTAGTCTAGGAGTAACTGAGTTCAACAGGAACATATTCTGTGTGCATGCCGTTTTTCTTAACCTGGCCCTCTCTTACATGTGAAGAACACACTTAGACTGTATATTCAGGATCTGAGATTAACTTTTAAAAATCAATATAAGTTATTATTTAAAGACATTAATTAAAGACATTTCTATACTGTTTTGTCTCACTTGGTTAGCTCTTTAAATTCTTCATATTCTTGTTTTGAACTTGCCAGTTCACTCTGAGTCTGTAGCAGGCGTGCTTTCAGCCTTTCAACAGATGCCAGTGAGTTGCCTTCCACTGATATGGTGGTGGAATATAAATGATGACCTAAAGAACAAATATATACCCTTTGAAATCACAGAGTAGCTCAAATACCTTAAGTTTTACTAAAATGAAAGCATCTGTAGGCTTTTGAGCAGCACAGCAGCAATTGAGATTGAAGAAAATGGGTATTAGCAACAGTCCACATGAAAACTAGTAGAATAATTAATATTACTGCAGTCTTCATGACAACTAAGGACAAAATGAGATTATGGATGGTGTTCACAAGATGCACAAGAATCCAAATTCCCTGTTGTTGTATTTGCTTCAAGGCCAATGTGAATAAAATGAAGTAAACTTGTTTTATCAGTCTTCAGGTATCACTTTGAAGAGGGCAAAAATACATCAAGACAGACAACGTTTTCAACACTACGCTGCACACAACAGAAATACAGTAAGCTTATTTAGCTGAAAAACATTAGCATATTTTTACCTGCAGTATTTTTCTCTGTAGCTGAAGCTTCCAAAAAAGCTTTTTCTAGTTCTGCGATGGTCTGAGCATCAATTTCTTGGGCCTTTTTAACTGACTGTAAAGAACGAAGTCTTTTATTCTCCTCTCTGAGGTTATGGTTCTCCATGGCATACTTTGCAATTCGCGGGTGTTGTTCCATCTGTGATAAGCAGAATTTTATTCAACAGTTTTTATTTTCCAGACAATGCTATACATATCTAGCTGTTGCTCTACTCTTTAATAAGCATTAAATTGTAGTAGAAGAGGAAAAAAAAAAAGGTATTCCCTACAGTGGTTAAAACTGCCACAATTTTTTTTTGTTAGTTTTCTTACTCCCTTGGAATCTGCTCTCAAAGACAGTGGGTTTACATTTTATGTATTTATTCTTTTACTGATAAAAAAGCAGTAGAAGCTTTTCTTGTTGCTCTTGACACCTCTTTTCAGTTTCAACTTTGAGCTTTGGCTTTCTAAACACTGTCCCTGCATGCCATAGTGATGTTTCTATAGTCCTTTAATGACTGTCCTGACTTCTGTACTTCCCCCCCGCTCTTCACTTTGGAGCTCAGTTACGAGCTACAGATTCAAGCGGGTCTTCTAATACTACTAATCTACTCCTTTCCTACTTGTGCCTGGAGGAAATTGTTTTTAAAGATCTGCCTTCTCTCTTGAGCTTCTTTGTTCTTCAAAACTGCCTCACAAATTATACCACACCTACCAAATACCTGAATAACCCAAAGCCTCCTCTCCTGAAGCCTTAGGTATGTATATTGCTACTTGCCTTCCTCAAACAGCTCCAGGACAGCATCACCCCTGATTGGCCCATCTAACATCTGTGTTATTACCCTTCAGAAACCTGCTGTATTACTTGCATCCTGCTGTCTTTCCCTTTCAACAGATGTCATGGTGGTTATAAAGTCTCCCATAAGAATGAGGATTTGTGATTTGGAGACTTCTTTGAGATGCTTAAAGGAGACTTAGTCCTCTACCTAACCCAGATCAGGTGGCCTGTAGCAAGCTCCCACCATGACATCACCCTTACTAGCCTCTCCTCTTATGCAAACTCACAAGCTCTAAACCCACCCATTGCCCCTTCCACAGGGAAACTCCATGTATGTGAGATGCGTCTATAAAGGAACCCACCACCCATCCTCTTTTCTCCTGTCTGCCTTTCCTAAAAAGCCTGTACCCACCTATCACAGAACTCCATCACATGAGCTATTCTCACAAAAGAAAACTGTTCTAGAAAGGAAAGACTAAAGCCTTACCTGTTCTCTGAGTGTCTGCAATTCCTCCCTCAATTCACTGAGGAGATCATCTTGCTCTTTTGGCAATAAACTTCCACCAGCCTCTTTATGTAATCTCTCCAAGCGAACAATATGGTCTTCACGGAATTTAACTATCATTTTATTGGACTGAATAAATTTCTCCTTCTTGGCACACAGATCTTCTAGTTGAGCAATTTTTTCTAATAAATTCTTCAAAAGTACATATACAGATTGGTGGAAAAGTGACAGTTAGACTAGATGAATTTTTAAGGCGCACATCACATATGCACAAGTCATGCAAAACTCAGTTAACAATTTTGTGAATACACAGACTGTCATTCATTTGGAGCAGATCTGTAGAGAGCAACAGCTCACACCAAGAAGCCAAATTATAGACTATATTGCAAAAACTTTACTTAGAGGCTCCAATATGATCCTGTAGACTAAGTATTCAGTCAAGCACACCAGATGCACCCCTAGAGTGCTTGTTTCAGTTAATCTTCCAAAAAAATCAATTTTGGATGATTCAGCACTGCGCCATGACATGAACCAAAGCACAATAAAATGGGGATTACTGGGAGGTTTGCTTCAAAAAACACAATGTTGATCCAAACACTCAAAGATGCACTTAAAATTAAGTAAAACAGAAGTTTGTTGTTCTGTTCAAATTTTTTATTAGAAAATCCAAATAAACAACCCACCCCTAAAACTAAACATACTATGAAAGCTATCCTATGGCTTGTCTGAATTTGAAAGATTTTGTCTTAAATGTCATTTGGCTAGTTCCCTTATTACCAAACCTTATCATCTTTGGACAGAGTATTTTTATTTGAAAACAAAGAAAAATCATTAAGAGAATCAGTTTCAATATGCTCATTGGTCTCTCAGACAGTACACAGAATGCACTTAGAAATATTAGTGCTTTTTTACCTTCTTTTCACCTTCTGATTTCTCCCAGAACAACATTGCTTCAAGAAAGTTGTTCATGTAATTTATGTTGTTCTTCCCTTTTTCAACTGCATCTGTAGCGTAAGTCAAAGAAACAAATGCCATATTTACTAAAATACCAGTTAACCAGGTTTTCCTACATACATAATGTGACAGTTGTGCAAAGAAAATTTCAATAAATTCTTCAAACAATAAAGTTCCTCTAAGATCATGTGCCGTACCCAGAGCACACAAGTTTAGACTGTAATTCTTAAGTCACCTGCAAGTGCTGATAAAGCACAGAGTCAACATACATAATTGTATAATTAACAAAGTTGTTCAAGCATTCAACAGCTTTACAATGAACTTTTATTAGAATTAAAGAATCAGTTTGTTCAGCTGAGTATATCTATAAAATGCAAAACCCCTCTGAAATTAATTTGATAACACTAAGCTATTATTGGCATTATTATTGCAGTTTATACATATTAAAAGTGGACTAACTAGTTTATGAGAAGGAAATTCAGGAAAATAAGTGTGAATTAAGTGGACAATTAGTGATTTAATCTGGAAGGAAAGTGTCCACTCAGGGAATTAAAAGGGCTTAACTAATCCACTTCAGAAATTAATTTAAAATAGCTTTCCTGAATATCCTCATGCAGGCAAGACTACTTATTTATAGAATACTAATCACCATAGTATCTAGGTGCATAACAACTACCCTATTGTAATTTAATATATTAAAAAATGTCATCATGTTTTTAAAGTAGTTAGTAAGCAGATTTCTTGTTTGTGTGATCAAATATTACAAACATGATTTAACTGCATAGAATAAACACAGCTCTAATACATTAGGTTCTGCATAAAACCTCTCTTCAGTGTTTAGGCGTCATCACTTGCTCAGAACTCTATTACAAGCCTAACAACATTTTTGAGCCCTCTGTCGATATTCGTGCATTCACGGGTAGTGATTCAATGTCCCACATAATCACTGACTTGTTTTTACTGGTTAAATGTGTATGCTCACAGACAAGTAATTTTTCTTTAGGAAAGCTCAACCACAGATGCTTTATATTAGACAAGTCTTTCTAACTTCTGTAGTTACTTCTATTGTTGTATCTTTATTTCTTGGCAAGGTCAGGAAAGAGTTGACTCAGGATCACACTAAGAGTTACAAGATCAAGTTTACTACCTTGTAATCAAACATTATAAGGTAGCATATTTCAGTGAGAAGTATACATAGTAGAAAGCTATTTGCAATATAGATCCCAGCATAGAGTGGTCTAGTGAAAAGCTAATGGAAGGAAAAAATTACATATTGATGAAAAATCCATTACCATCTTACATGGAAACTGATCTTTTATTGAAAGGTAAACATCCTTCTTAGGATCTTCCTGAAAGGGCAAAAGGGGAAAGGGGGGGGGGGGAATTCCAGTCCTGAGCTTAAAAAGAATGCAGATTCAATGGGCATTATCAACACCTTAGTGCCCTCCCTCCAACCTAAATGTACAAGCAATCACGTGTAAACTTTTGGTTAAAGGAATAGGCAGCATACCTCTTACAAACTGGAAGAGTATTCTAGGTATTCTATAATAGAAACATAGCCCTGTACACAAACTTATGAGAGGAAGAAAATAAAATCACGTTAACAATTTCCGCAAAATATTAGATACAAATACAGGCAATGGGATCCATAAGACGAATGCAACCTCTGTAGGCCAGTCCCTACAAAAATATTAATTGTTCAGGAACTTAATGAATTACATAAGGCTCCAACACTCTAGGCTAAAAAAGTAACAAGTTCTCTCTTCCTCACCTCCAATTCTTACCTTGTGATACAGAAGTATCATGCATAGACGGCACTGAAGTAAGTTGAGCAAGCTGCTCTTTCAACTTCTTGACCTCAGCTTGCAGTTGGCTCACATTTCCTTGTGTGTCTTCATTTACCACAGCCTTTCATAAATATGTTAAAGAGAAAAGTAGGAAGACGTACAAATAAAAAAATCTTATATTTTATAGGATAAAAGTAAAAGACTGCAAAGCAACAAAACTACTGAGAAATTTTCGATCGTCGGAAAGAAAGAACTCATGGGAAAAGCAAAGTTCAATTTACTGAGAAACCAGTAAGTTGCACTTTAGCTAAAAATATTGGTTAAAAAATTTAAATGTTTTCTGCAGAATTTTCTCTGGAGCTTTTTGACCAACAAAGCTAAGCAGTCAGTATCGAAGGCAGTAGTTTCCATCCAGATGCCAACATACTTTCAAAACCCACTCATGAGAAATTACATTTTGGGAATTAACATATATAAACACTAGACGCACTGAAATACTATTGAATCTAATTTTTTTAAATGAAAATTTTAATTTTTAGTACAGATTTACTTACTTTTTCCAATTAAGTGCTCGGAGAATGAGCAATGAACACACACAATTATCAGCCATTACCTAGTCCCCAGCTGTTGTACTCTATTCATAATCAAAAGCAAACAAGTCCTTTTCAAAAATCATGTCAAACAGGAAAGCAAATTTAGGATTTTAAAGTAAGTTATATTCATTTAAATTAGTGAAAGCACAAGAGTATTTCAATGAAGCTATCCTGTTGGCAGATGTGTTGTTTATATGACAAGAATTGTTTGTTGCAACAATAAAGACATTGAGTAACTCTCTTACCTTGTTTTTAATCAACTTTGCTCGCTGAGCAAAATTAAGGGTAGACAGTGTTTCACCAAAACACCTGGATCCTGGATGAACATTTGCAATTATACATGTTTTTGCGTTACCACCAAGGGAATCCTATTTGAAAATATACAAGTTGGTTAGCTTTATTTGCATGTTTTTGGCTACAGCAGGAAGCCATCCCTTAAGAGCTACTGCGTATCACTTTCAACAAACTGCAGAAGGGATTTAACAAATCTCCATGCTACTTAAGTTTCTGAAATTTTATTTCAAACATGGGTATAAAGGATGTGACTGTAAATAAAGACTTTATTTGGGTTTTCAAAACCCTGATTCTATATTACTAATCAACAATTTGAGATATTTGTTACACCTGAACAGCAGGGAGAGAAAAAAACAGAGAAAAAAATTCAGAGAATAAAGTAGATTTTTCACTTTAATCTTGGTCATTAGCAGATTGGTATTTGCACTATTTTGAACATCATCTAGCCTGTTGATTGTTCCAACCTATCTTCTGGTGGCAATTGACAAACAAACAAAATCACAAAAGAATAGATTCTTGACCAAGGATTAAGAGGAACCTCTCCCTTCTACACGCATGTCTTCAAATACCTCTGTGCTGTTAGACAAGTAGCTCTCAAATCTCTGGAGAAGGTAGCAGTTTTACCCAAGACTCTAAAAGCCTAGTACTACAACATAGCCCACAAGCCTCAATGGCATTCTCTCTATCTGGTAGAGAAGGTCATGTTTGTGGACTTGTTTGCAGTACAACCACCTAAAAAAAAAAAACACTTAAGAAAGTAACAGCTCATATGATTGCAATTCACTTCCAATTTCTATGTATTTTGGGTTGCCTTGGAAGAACATAATTCTTCAGAGGTTCTTGATTCTAAGATATACATAGAACAGGGATGGAATGATTGGGAAATTTTGCTGTGAATACAACAATACTGTGTTGCAACACAAATACTATATTATGTACAAATACTATACTATAATAAAAAATATGTTACAGATATTATTCATTACTGTTCACAGAATTTTGGCGAGGGCTGGCATACAACAAATCTTCGACTGCTTCCATCTTTGTTTTCTGTTCGTCTTGAAAAGAGCCCATAATCTCTCAGGTAGGAAACTGTAAATTTACCTAACTCTTAACATCATATCAAGACTTAGCGCACATAGGCTAATTCTGGAAATCCTGTCAAACATTTCAACACATCTCTAAACATTACATTGTGATACATGGTATTTCCCAAATTATAGGGATGAAAACATATGCTTCTTTTTCTTTAAGACTTGCAAATATTTAAAAGGAGATTATGAGCATAAATACATTTCTTGTCTTCTGTTAACAGCAATAAATCGACTATAAGTCTGTTTAGGTAAAGAGATATTTTTCAAGCTTTCTTCCACTTGCCCAATATTGAAACAAATCTCTAATGTACCCGAGTTCAGCTTTTTAGAGTAAAACAAACAAGTAAACCAACCCCCCAAAAATATTTTTTTTCTACACCTCAAGCAGCATATAAAATCCGGAGGATATATATTACCCGTAACAGAAAAGTGAGCTTGGAATCCCGATAACAAATGTGCCTCTGTTTTCCATTACCCACATCAACAAGTGCTGTGATTACTTGGCCCAGACAACTTAGTGATCTATTTATGTTACCTGCTTCCTAAAAAAAAAAGAGAAGAGAACAAAGGTGAATAGCTTTGGTGGATGGAACAGGGCAGTATATCTGAAAGGAGAAAGATGCCACAGATTACAGAACTAACCTTCAACCTCAGTCCTTCTGTATGAGTGTCTTTCTGTCTCTCAGATCCTGCCAAGTCTACCAGGTTGAGCAGGGAAGACCGAATGTTAACAATCTCATTGTTTTTCTCCATGGATTCCACTGTGATAGTGAAAACTGCATGTGATCTTGAGGATTCTCTGTTCATTGAGGTTGATGCTACACGACGGTTTCTCCAGCCCATAGTTAATACCTAACCATGAAAAAGACATCAAATAGTATCAAGTATCTCAGACTGTATCCAGTATTTACATACAGGTGACAAACAGTAGTAAGTGTATTTCAGTGTAACAGCTTTCAAAAATCTCAAGGACAAGGACTTTTTTACTTTTTTGCAATAGAAGTATTTTAAAAGTGAAAAAATATAGCTACAAGTCCAGCTTAATAAAAACACTAATTGTAATATTAACTTCTTTCCTCCAAGAGTGCCATTGCCCTTTGAAAGCATAACATATCCAATACTACTGTATGTTAGCAGTACACAAGGAAAAAAAATATTTAAAGTTGCAGTAGTACTATGTGTATGCGTCTCATTCATGGAGGAATAAACCCGAAAATTTCTGGAACACACACACAGAGCCTAATTAGCAGGAGGTGTCGTTTTCTGTTGCTATTTCAGAGATGTGTAGGGCAAGCATTAGGGAAAGATTACTGTAATTGCAATTCATATACTCCAAACTCCAGAACGATATGATTTCTTACGTGTGTGGTACAGTCAGGAAGCATTGCCTAGACAGCTTTTTACAGTGTTTTTTGGAGGATGGAGATAGGGGAAGAGGGTGTCACAGACACTGTGCAAAAAAATGTACTTTAATCAAAGAGGAATATTTACCAAATAAGCATCAGGATAAATAGTCCAAACATTAAAAAGTGACAAAAAAATACCTGGTATGCTTCAGCAGCAGATGACAACACCTGTTCAACAGCACCATCAACAAAGACTCCCTTCTTGATGTGTTCTCTGAGAAAGAGTCCAGCTGAAGCAGAATCTAGCAAGTCAAATATCTGTTCATTGTAGATTTCAATAAACGAGCATTTGCAGAGAAAACTCTTTCCACTGCCAGCCTGAAAAACACAGTAATTTACACTATAAACAGATTGGTTTTATTAAGTCTGGCATTGTATGGCAGTGAGTATCTTTTTATACATATCTAAAGCTACTAGTTTGCATATATATTCTGCATACCATACATTTCTGATGCCCAGATGACAACCGACACCCAGAAACCTAGATGCTTTTTTAGACGCAAAATATAAGCACGCTTGCATCTGAAGAATGCGTATTATAATTTGGTAGAGTACTAGACACAAACATTTCTCATTAATAAATTTGATGCAAGACAGCAATAATCCTGGAAACTTAACTGCTACACACCAGGCTTATCAAACAGCCTTAGCTAATCTTTAATGAGAGACATTACTTTCACTGCAAAAATAAGTATAAAATGAATGTACCTTTTCTTTTTCACGTTCAATCAGAAAAAATAAGTATTCAAAGCTCCGTGGAATTACACCTCTCAGACTGTGAGTGAAATTATCAGAATCAGAGGGTCCTAAAGAGATTTTTAATTTAAAAAAATTAATTAGTACTACTCAAGAATAATGGTTGATCTTTTTGAGATGTCATTATAGAAGACTTCAGCAAAAAGGGTTTAGTCAGTTTATGGCAAAACCACAGAAGACATGCAATAAAGTTAACTTTCAAGATCTAAGATAATATTCCATAATAAGATTTATATGTAGTCTAAATGATGCTTGTGAAAGTTTATTTTACCTGTCCATAGGTTACCTAAGCCTAAAATAGTATAAACTACTTGGACTTCCATAGAAAACATGTACAGATGTGCAGGTACATCAACCAGAAAGATGGGGTAGATTTGTCCCCATGTTTAGTTAATTACTATGTAGTCCTTGGAAACATGTCAACCAAACTGGTTTTGGTTATTTCAGTAACTTTCTAATGTCAAGTACAATATTAATGCATTTAAAATCACCACTGTATGAAGAACAAGATTACAAGGTGATCCCTTCCATATACAGAGAGGCCTTAAATTCCTAGTTGGGTAGGAAGCAGTTATTTTGAAAACCTCACTATATTTTAATATGGAAGACCCTTGCACACTAGAATATTTTTCTTCTACACATGCAAGGGATATCAGCCAAACAGGGAAACCAGTAGAATACTCATCATTTTTGAGAAAATTTACTAAAAGTGTTAGATTTAATTGAAAAGCTTCTCTCCTGTTAAAAACAGAAAAAAAAAATTCTACATCTTCAGAAAGATAGAGGAGAGTACCTATACTTCACTCTTTTGATATAAAGCAAGAAAACTGCGCTGAGCACTACACCATTTCTTCAATCTTAAAGTTATCTGCAGGAAGACAAAAATCTAAATCATCCCTGGTGTTTAAGCAAGACAACATTTCAACTCAAGACAAAAAAAAAATTAAGAAACCACTGAAAGATTAAGCTCTCTCATCCACTTACCCATCATAGTAAAGGTTTTTCCTGACCCGGTCTGGCCACTAACAACAAAAAAAAAAAAGGTCAGGATAAAGCTTTATTCTGGCTCTAAAATTTTTGTTAATCTGCATCTTTTAAGGAGAACTCACAGCTTAAAATAAATAAATAAAAATCTTCTAAACTAAAGATAAAAAGAGACAGAGGCAAGCTGAGAAATCAGTCAGCTAAAAAGGTATAAAAATAGAACAGCAAATTTAAGCATGAAATTCTGTTAGATAAATCACCTTTTCTCTTCCCCCACCACCCACCATTTTCTTCCTTATTTCTGTTGGAAAGGGAAATAGTGGAACTTAGCATTAAAGTGAAGGCTTTCAAATATATACATTAAACTAATTTTTGGGTCAATCTTTTGGGTTTTGTGTCACCCAGTAGTGCACATAAACCCAAAATGAGAAAAATACTTTTAGGTTGCATATATCCTTTTTTTAAACCATAGTTATTAATCATGCTAGAGAAACTTCAGGGCAATTTCACTTCATTTTTCCACATTTGTATATTGTAACAAAGTAGACTTCACTTCACAGTTTTGCAAATGCTGTGCTAGGCTAAAAAACCCAGTAGGGTTTTGATTAGATCAGTCCCTCAAGTTAGCATTTTTGGCCAAAGTGCTTACTCAGTTTTCAAAATGAAAAAATATTGAGACTTAATATAATGATATTCATGCTACTAGTCATGGATATATTTCTACCTTGAAAACATTTTGAAAGTTAAAGTTATCATTCATGAGTTTTCCCCACAGGCAGCTAAGACTCACTAAAGAGCTGAGCTGGCCAAATATCAAGTTAAAGCGATTTTCATTCCATTTTACTATGGACATACTGAAAACAACTAGCTTTCTCTTTAACAGTACAATAAAACTTCTAGTTTTTGGACAAACAATTGTAAACTTATTTAAATTTTACTATCCACATTATTGGCCTTAAGTATTAGAAGCATAACACCTACAAATAGATTGCTCCAAAAGAGGAATAAGTACTCCTCTTCAATATTGCAGGAACATTCCCTATCTTGTGCTGCACTAAGGAAGCACTTTCAAAGTTTACTGTAACATTAGGCAGGCTCTGGCACTTAAAACCACAACTACTCATTAACACAATCTCCTCAAATGTTGCAATTGCTATGAAATACCATTAAATTACTTACTATGCAAAGATGGTTCCATTGTAGCCATTCATACAAGATTCAACAATATTTTTGGCCACACTTGAGAACACTGACTCCTGGGGACAAGGGAAAGAGAAGGCACTTGGCACCAGTCATTTAAGTATCTCTTCTATCACTGTTTTCTATGCCATAACTTTATAATGTATAAAAGAGATGCATTCCTTAAAGTTAGATGTGTATCATGACCCCTGGAGTTTTCACAGCAGAACAATACATCCTAAGTCTGTGACATAAATCACTCCCTCTGAAAAAATTTTATTCCTTTTTGATAACTCAAATAAAAAAATAAAACTCAGCATCATAGTAACAGCTTTCAAATACATATTATATTAATTTTGGTCCAGTGTTTTTGATTACTTTTTGTGGTTTATACCATCAGTAGGTCAACACTGAACCTATGACACTCATCAAATCTAGTTAGCTTTCAACATTTGCCACCGTACAATGGCTTATTCAAAAAATCTGCACAACTGTTAGCTTCATCTATTTTCACGTATTTCTTGGACCTGCAAGAAGAGCCTAGCTGCAAATAACAGCCTACAGTGGGTGGGGTTTTTGGGGGGTTTTGCTTTTTTAAACAGAAGTTAAATGAAATTGAATTCTTAGAGGAATTAAAATTATGTTCAGAATTTCAAACACAATATTATAAAAATTAAATTGAAGGATTTTCCTTCCAGTATTACTCATCCCAGATGAACAACGCATCTGTTTAAAAGGCAAATGTATAAGAAAGAAATATAACTAATAGAATATAAACTTGTAAGTTCCTAATATACAAATAGCATCTTTAATATCAGCTACTGACTGCCAGGTATTTTGATATGTTTGTCTCAACAGGGGGGTTTATTTTCTGTCTATGGTGTTAGTGTAACATTTACAAATAGAAGCTTCAATTTAATGCAAACTTTAATTAAAGAAATTAACAGTTAAAAAATACATTAAAACCATTAGCAGAATTTAGTGCAGCATTTCTGTACTACAACTACATATTACCAATCTGACCACTGCAAAAAATAAGACCTAAGGCATTACATCTTTCAAAAGGTTTAGTGTAGCAGTTGCTAAAATTTGGGGGAAAACTGCAATATCATTATTAGATTCTGGAAGTTATTACCTGTGTTGTTTCCATATTTGCAACATAATCAAAAGTGAAGATCTTTGGCTCAGGCTTCGAATGCAGACGGATGGTATTTGATGAAAGAACAGATAAACACAAGCCTTGATCTCCATCAGTTAACGCAGTTCCCTCTGAAGGGGGACGTACCCTTACATAAACTTTGATAGCATCACCTTCAACACTAAAAGAATATTTATGCATTAGATTACTTTGAAATAGATCTATCAGCTGTTTGATAAAATTAAATCACAAAAATCAGATTAAACATGTGAAGTCATCCAAAGGTATCTCCTGAAAATATACTACTTCTAGCTGTACACATCAATTCATTACAAGTCAAAGATTTATTAAAGGTAACAATGTGGCAGATTTAAACACAAAGATTAAAGGTAACAATATGGCAGGTTTAAAAACAAAGAACATGAAGTTAGTGGAATTTATTGGTATTGCATGTAACTTCAGCTCTAAAAAAAACAAACTACATTTCACACTGAACTTGAGATATATAAAACCAGTGTTATAATAAAGGTTTCAGTGGTTTCTAAGACTATGGGCTGCAAGAAAGTTACTAGCATTTTTATTTGGTGCTTGCAAGAAGGGAAAGAACAATGAATTATTGATCCATGAGTCCAATAAAGTATAGCAATGCCTACATCTAAAAGCTCCCTAACCTATTTCATTAAATTTATCAGTGGATGCACCAGTAAATTTAGCTTGAATAAGTAACTGTGCATGACTATTATATTAAAGCTTTGAGGAGTTGTGGCGTAAATACCAATACACCGATATAATATTAAAGAACTAAATTCTTACATGAAGTGGCAGCAAACTTGGATTTACTTTACTTCATTCTTTCCCAAAAGGCAGTTATAGCACAAGGGTGTTATAACTGTTACTGATTTTTACTTTTGGTAAACAAGAGAAAGGAACAGAATAGTTTTAAAAGTGGGGGAAGGACTTCATGACTGAAATGGGGGGTTGGGGAGTGGCAGAGAAAAGGTCTAAAAAAGAACAGGAAGCAGCTGAGAAAGGGAAGATGTTATACTGGATTTAAGACACACCACACTAACTTGCTGAATATTTTTTTCATTAGATAATATTATGCGGAGTTGTGGCAGAAACTGTTTATATTTGGAGGAGGGCTTTCTGTTTTTTGTTTTAGCTTAGGACTTCCTCACAGAATTGAAGTTCCTCATGGAATATCTCTTCAGAGAAGAGATATTTGTCCAGCTGCAGAGTTAGTGGACAAATGAGAATTTGCTGCATGGCAGCATTCCAAGAGGAATCTGATGCCTCAGAACAACACTTTTATTAACAGAACATTTTTTTGAAAACCTAGAAGAAAGTTAGGAGAGAAAGGCAACAGTCTTGTGCAGGAAAACATTGACAGAAAAAACTTTAAATTATTTTACAAAGTTATACTAGGTTTTGTTTGCACTTTTTGTACAGTGTGATTATTCATACAGAGGAACTGGCCAATACTACTTTACCTAGGTGAGTTCAACAAAGGTAATGCAGAGTCACGTAAATCTCCTACAAAATAAAAGTGAAACACACACACAAAAATTAAACAAGATAAAATTATTGCTCAAAACTCCATATTTAAATAGAAAACACTGTAAGCAGTACTGAGGGAAATAAATGGAGAGCCTTATAAATATCTGTTTCATGCATGAATCAGAACTGCACAAAAATATTTAGTAACTGTCTTCCTTTGACAGAAAGTTTGCAGTTTCTTGCAAAAGTAGAGAAAGCTCCAAGTCCTGCAATGTGAGCATGCACACACTTGTAAATGTATGTACAATAAGTAGCCTCTTAAATTAATGTATCTAAGGTTTTGCAAGTGTTTTGGAGAATAGGAACATAAATGTTAATAGTATTATATATTCCCATTATATTTTAAAAATTGCTAACTCACTGCAGATAAAACAATACAGCATTAAATAGTTTTACTCACGTGACTGCAAAAACTCAATTTCCTAAACCTGCACAACTGAGTAGCTATATTACTTTCACTTTTATGAAGTAATATTGAGCACTCTGTAATACATAGAGCTCTCCTATACGTATGAGCATCATTTTGCACAGCCTCACATTTCAAGGAGATGGCACATATTACCCCATAGTAGATACGGTGCCTTATTTTTTACTTAAGGGTGAATCTGACATGAAATTATTTCATCTAGGTTAGTAAAAATATTAACTAAGTAACATAATCAAATTTTAAAAATAAGTAAAATTACAAAAAAAGATTATTTCCCAAATATTCCAATAATAAAGACCTTATGAAGTCTCTAAAAGTGCACAAGTTCTATTGTAGGAGGATCCCTTTAAAAGTAAGATTAATTACGATGTGCCAAGGCACTAACCTTCTCATTAACACTCATACTACATAAATATCCTGCTGCTGCTATGCGAGCCTACCTGCTTTGATTCACACAATAACATTTGAGGGATGTGCTAACTTCTAATTCAGTTATTTGTTCTTCAGATGCACAAGGTATCAAAACGAGCTGGGACAAGAAAAGCAGTGCATCTTAAAACTTAAATCAGACTGATAGATATTTGCACAACCTGTACCCTGGGAAATGACCGACTCTCAGCTAACCGTTCTTAGCTCTCAAGCGCTGCTCTCACTTGAAAGTTTGTAAGAGACTAGTTACAAGCATCACAGCTAATTAAAACTCGATAAAATTACAGAAGACGAACTGATAAACGCGGGACGGCTGAGAGCAACAGGGTTTGTAAAGCCTTCCCGCTTAGGAAGGCTGCTTACACGTATCACCCACAAGAAGCGCCTGGGGATGTCGGTGCCAGAAGTACTTCTGGAAGCGCTGGGCACCCCTCTCCGTGCCGCTCCTTCATCCCCACCACCCTTCCCCGGCACCACCGGGGCCAGCGCGGCTGCCTTGCGGGCGCTCCAGGACCGCATCAGCCCCTCCGCGGGGCACCGAGCCCAGCCAACACGGCCATACCTCTGCCTGACCCTGCTTGTTCTTACACATGGGTGATACTCCCCCCGGAGGCGGTCGGCCCCAGAGAGCAGAGCCGTTCCTCACCCGGCCGGGGGCACTGCCTGCAGCGCGGCCTCCCTCACCGAGCCGTCCCGGTCCCCGCCTGCTCCCCGCACAGGGGGGAAACATCCCTCAGCCCCTTCACGGCCGCACAGCCCCACAGCCACTCCGTCCCCCCTCACCTCTCATGCCGGGAGCCATGATCGTCGCCGGCCCTGCCAACCCCAACGCCCCCCCCCACCCACCGGCCACCTCTCCAAAATGGCCGAATGTTTGAATTTGGCGCTAAGAGCAGCAGGCAGCGTGGCCCCGCCCCCTCCTCGAAGCCAGCATGGGCGCGGCCATTTCGCTCTATGCCCGCCTTCCCTGCTCCGGTTTCTCTCCTACCATTGGCTGAAAGTGCCTTCGCCCCCTTCACGTGACGAGGAGAGTTACGGAAGGGAGGTGGTGTGCTAGTTATGTCCTACTAGGGCCGCCGTCCTCTCGCGCCCGCTCGGCCCGGAAGCGTGGGGCGGGAGGCGGCAGTGCGGCTTGGTCGCGGGCAGCGGCCATGAGCAAAAGGAACCAGGTCTCCTACGTGCGGCCGGCCGAGCCCGCCTTCCTCAGCCGCTTCAAGCGGCAGGTCGGGTATCGGGAGGGGCCCACGGTGGAAACCAAGGTAACGGCCTGGCCCCGTGCTCGGGCAGCGCGGCCCTCCCCGCCCCGGGCTGCCGCCGGCCCCTTGCCGGGGGCTTGTGTCGGGGCCCTGCTTCACTTCCCACCGCCGCGGCCGGCCCCTCGCTGGGGGTGGGAAGGGGCAGCGCTCGCTCCACGGGGCCTCCCGTGCCACGATACCGCCCCCGGGGCCTAAAATGAAGGCGGGGGAGAGGCCCCGTCGCAGGCGGTGGGGAAGCAGCACTTCCAGGCTTTGCCCCTGTAGGGCAAGGGGTAACAGTAGTTACCCGCTTAGAATTAGCTGAAACGTGTCTTTGTAACTTGTTTTTGCTTCTGTGCTGGAGATTCAAAACAACAACAAAAATCCAGTGCCCCTCGCCATTGCTGTTTTTAATATTTGCAGCCATGGTGATCATGGTGCCCTTTGCAGAGCAGCCAGTGCTGACCTGTCAGCGCCCAAGTCGTCTCTGGGGGCAACAGGGGAAACAGCAGTGATGTCCCAAGTTTAACTGGCCTTACAAAGCCCAGGCAGGAATTAAAAAAAAAGTGGTTTAGGAGTATGGTAAAAAGGTATATTGGAAAAGGGTTAACATCATCTTAACATCAGGTCAGCAGACACAAACTCTGGTGTGATGGCCAGGAAGGCAGGACAGGGGCAGTAGGGGTTTGAGCCAGCATGTTAAAAGGCAGCCTTTTCTGGGGGCATTCTTTTTTTCTATGTTTCCAATGTGCTTTTGCATATGTTTCCTACTAACTGTAAGGTTTTACAGGATGCCGTAAGAAAGAGGCCCGTCATTATTTGTGACAAGCTGGAATTTGAGATAAAACTATGCCTTTAGTAAATTTAGTATGAACTGTTTTCCTTGCTGAGGAAGATTGCATTTTGTCTATCTCTTGGTAACTTAAGTAGATTATGGTAGTACTATCCATACTTTTCTTCTAAGATGAAATTTTCCGTTCCTATAATATTGCCAAACTTTATGTTGTTGCAGTGAAGTTTCCATGCCAGCAAGTTTATTTATATAAAATTTTATTCCAAATGATGCGTCTGTCTCAGAGCACCAGTTTGAGAGAGTGGAAACAAGGACATGGTCTTCCTTATGTCAGTAATGCTTACAATGATTTGGTTAGGCGGCTTTAATAACAAAGCCACCATGAGCTCCCTTTCCCTTTGCACTGTTTTGAGTACAGCATAGAAGATTCAAATTTGGACCCACGCATTTAAGATTTTCTTAGTGTTGCATGGCAGACAGTACTTGTACAGTAAAGATAACGAACAAAAGTAATGAATTTCTTATCTTCCAAGTTCCTACTGTTTTGGTCTTTAATTGAAAGAACCCATACTGTTTTTTTTCTAGGGGATGCTATGTCTCAGTGATAGAATTGAAGTGCCATTTGGACAAAGCGTGTTGGGAGGGCCTGGCACTGACAGCTGTGCCAGGTCTCCTCACTTACTGCAAAAGTGAAACCAAAGAGTACTAACCAACCCTTAGCTGTTGTGATTTAATGTGATCAGAATTGCTTTTATTTCTCTCCTGTCTAGAGAGAGCAGCTTCCACTTGCAGATGATGATAGTGAGAACGGCAGTGACAACGAAGATGAGCAGCCTCAAGTGGTAACACTGAAAAAAGGGGACTTGACTGCTGAAGAAGCAATGAAAATTAAACAGCAAATCAAAGAGGCCTTAAAGTCAAATGAATCAGGTGAATTTCAAACTAACTTCTTGCTTTGTATTAGCCAAAGAGACATAACCCATAAAAGGGAGCTTGACATTTTCTCTGTTTTCTACCGTTTAATACTACCTTTGATTAGTTGTTTGGAATTTTTCAGCTAAATAATTTGGACTTGTAATTCCTAATCTGAAGTCTTTGAGTACATATCCAGGCTGTCTGGCTTTTTATAGCGTTGAGTTCTGTGCGTCTTGATTGTGCATCATCCTATCTCCAAATACGACCTTAAATCTTTTTTTTTCTTTTCTTTTCTTTTTTTTTTGTTGTTTTTTGTTTTGTTATGGTGTGTCATTGTCCTAGTATACAGTCTTTTGACACCACCTGTGGTAATTTTTTAACTCATTAATTAGTTCAGCCAAATTTGACGGTGGAGTGGATGTCTTAAAGGTAGTCGTATGAGTTCATGAAAGAGAGTGTCTGGGCAGAAGGAGGAAACTCAGGTTAGCACTTAGGTAGAAAGAATGGCAGGTGTGTAAGCTCAGTAATGTGTTCACTTAACTGACTGGTCCATGTTACTACTTGCTTAAAATCATCCCCCAGTATGTGTTGTGACTTGCAAATATATTAAGCAAAACTGAATGGATTAGTTGAAAATAACAGATGATACAATAGTACCAAAAAACAGCAAGGTATAGAAGAAAATGTTTCTTTGCTACAAAGAATTAGAAAGCTTTATCTAAGTTATTTAACAGGCTTTTCAAGAATGGGAAGATGGAAGTAGTATGGGAGAGGTTGCTGCAGTTAGACAATAAAGACGTGAAACTAGCTGATGAATACAGTTATGTTAAGAATTTCTGTCAGTATTCATCATTCAGATATGTTTTATATAAATGCTCTGAGAGTCCAAAACCTTCCATCATCACACAGGGTGTGATGAAATGTAGCTTTATTTTTATTTTTTTTCTGACAGAAGACGTGACAGATTAAAGGTAGATATTACTGTCTCTAGTGGAAATGTCTTGACAATTAAAAATCTAGAACTGGAACCTCACAAATATGAAATAGAAAGGTGATTCATAGAAGCTGTGGACCTTTTCCTCAGTTAGCCATTGTGGCTATTTACAAAGGCTATAAATTAAATTTAGAGCAGATTAAGAGGCTAGCATACGGCTATCAATATGACATCCTTAGCTTCTGTCTTTTTCTGCCGTTTGGATTCGAAAATTCAGGTTTGTGCTGTCCCTATGTAGAAGTATGTGTTAAAATTTAAGTGGTAGAAATGGTATAAATGGAGAAGTCAAATAACAGTACTGGGAGAAAATACATTGAGAATCTTACATTTTTGAAAAACAGATTGGTGAAAAATTCTTAATTTTTATAATGTAGGTTACCTTGAAACTAAATAAAACTACATCTGATTTGTTTCTGCAGGTAGATATGAGTATGTAAGGTGTAACCAGGTAGTGGACTGAGGGCTGCGTTTACATAACTTGAACTCCTCTGAGAAAATGTGTTCAGCTTCTGGCTTACTTCCTGGTCTCTTATTATTGAAGTGTAATGCATGTGCTTGGTGTTGCAGTTTGTAAAGTTGTCACATGATTTCTTTTCAAAAGTGGGATCACCCTCCTAGTATTGGGAGACATTTCAACGTATTGGAAAGAAACGGCATGATTCTTTCTAAGCATTGGTGTCCCTTTCATATAAGCAACTTGAATTTTGAATGATCACAGTAGGAGGAAAAATGATTTTGTAAGGCTGGGCAAAAAGAAGTAGTTGTCCATGAGAATCTATTGAGGTGGAGTCCATGCTGTGAAAAAAGTCCAAAAACAGCTACTAAGTTGAATACATAGTATGAAATGGCAGTGTATTTGAATAGAGTAACTGAACTTCTTTGGTGGATAAAGAAATTCCTAAGACATAATTGTATGTTGTGAGGATGGTAGTATTGAGTCCCTGTAGGACTTCGGCACCTCTGCTTATTACCCCTTCAGCCCTTCAGTAATAGCTTGCATTTGGAGGAGAAAACCCCACAGTAGTAGGTAGCAGGAGTGTTGAATCACTATGCTCTGGGGACTGCTGCCCTCTGTTCTACATTATTGTATTACTATTCGTTCATCTGCCTTTGCTGTTAATATGAGGTCTTGGCCTCCTTTTCCTTTTTTTGGCTTATGGGAATGAACAGGGCACCTCTGCTATGGAGAGGACCTGGTGTGAAATGTTTAATGAAGGTGTAGGTGACTGTGCTACACCTTGCTGAAGGCTTTTTTTGAGTCTTTGTCCATCTTTGCACTGACAGTCTGACCTCTAGATTTAAATTCTGATTTCTAGTTGGAGGCAGGTATTTAGACAGCTGGTTACTTCCACTTTAGTAAAGAGAGTTTTGAATAAGGTGTTCATTTATTTTCTTTTTTTTTTTTTTTTAAATAATTGTCAATTCTGATGGATACTTTATACTTCAGTGGGAAGTATAAAGAAAGTTTGATTCTGCATGATTTGATTACATTTCTTGTTGCTTTGATTTTTATCCCAGAGTTGAAAGTGAAATTAATTTAACGGGTACTAGATCATAATATATAGCGCCAAATCAGATCATTAGTGAAATTACACGAAGCTGAAAAGGTAGCAGGGAAGTAAATTTTCCAACTGATAATCTTCCTTTCCACCATGGATCAATGCCGAGGCACTTTGATAGATCGTATGTAATGTGCTGCTAACTATCTGTTGTGAATAGAAACTCTTAGTTTTTCAAAACATGGAAAGTACTCAGTTTTGAGGTTCTGCCCTCTCCTCTTTTGTATCTGTAGTGATTGTCTTCATTTGAAGGTCCTTGTCTTCAGGCTTTGGTTTGGGATATTATTCTAGGATTTTCCATATCTCATTTACATCGTTTCTCCTTAATTTTCTTCTATAAGTAGTTTGACACGGCTACACTTTTTTTTATTTCAGGCACCAGCAGTTTCCATTACTTGCATTTTCTTTTACAGATGAGTAACACTTTTGCATTAATTTGGCAAAACCAGCTGATTAATGTCCTAGCTGCACTTAGTTGCCTCCTAAGGCAGAACAAAATTTAGTGAAGCTTGTACGTTGGCTTTTGCAAGTGTAATCACAGGGACCTTTTTTATCTAGGACTGAACCTTTCCTATATGAGAAAACGCCTTTCCATATTGAAATATTTTTCTCCATGGAAGACTGAATTAGAGGCTTTTTAAAAAGAATTTGTTTATCAACAGTCATTTTGCTTAATATTTTTATGCAGCATTTTATAAATTCTTGGTTCAGAGACAAAGAAAAATGGTCTTACAAGAAACTAAATTTGCACAAAAGAAAAGATGGCAATTACTGCAAGATACTTTATCCCAGCATTCATTATAGTCTATGGAATTGATTTTTCTACTGCTTTTCTAGTTCATTTGTCCTCTGGGACACTCTGATACATGCAGATGACCAAATTTTGGCAGAAGGTGTCCTTACTCATTCAAAGTCTTTTAACACTATTCTTGTCTCATTCTGTATGCTGGGGTTGGGGGAGGACAAGAGAGGGGAGAGGCAAGAATACCTGTCATGGGTATCGGAGCTCTTTCCTTAGCTTAAGCAGCTGTTATATCAGATACATATCACAGAGTTCATGCTGCTCTTCATCATGTGAACAGCAGGAATCGAAATCAAAGCTAATTTCACAGTATTTAAGTAACAAAACCTTTCCCAAGTATCCTCATAAATGATTGAGACTGAATATCTGAGCAAGACTGGCCTTTTTACCTTCATGATACCAGCGTGCGGAATTCCTGTAGCAAATGCTTCCAAAGGCATACAAAGAGATGGGTGGCCAGAAAGCACTAGAAGGAGCATCTGAAACGGCTGACCTGAACTTCTAACCTTAGAAACCATTAAGAAATTTGCCAGCTTATCATAATTTTTTTCCAACCTTTATCATTGAATTGATGTATATCTTGGAATATTGTTTGCGCTGCTCCTCCTGTTGTTCCTGCCAGTTTAGTGGCGTTTGTGTTTCTTGTTGTTGCCTCATTAACCTGTGCGGACAGAAACTGCTGAAAAATGGTGCTGCTAACTACACAAATGACTACTAAATAAAAAATACAGTCAACTGAAGAGCAGTGTTTCTTTTTCAGACCCTCATTTCTACTTCTCTTGTAATACCTAACTTGCAATTAAAGAGCAGAAAAAATTTTCTGCATTTGTGGCTTCTTAAATTGATGGTTTAAGCTGAGTTTTCAGCTCAATGTTTGATTGTGCCCCTCTTAGTCAATCAGTGTAAACATTTGTGATCCAGGTAAAAGCAGCAATGAGGCTATGAACAGTCAGAATTTGAACTGCTAGTGTAGTTTTTTGACTCTCTTATCACAAGTGGATTTTATTATTTCTCCTGTAATGCTTTTATGTTGGTTTTATTTTACTTTGTGTGTTTATCAGAAATCCTGCTTTCCATAATTTGTAATACTGATACAGTCTTTCATCGGGGCTCTGTTTTAAAAACTACCAACACTGAGATTGTTTCTTCAGTCTCTTCTTTGCATTGCTCAGTACAAGTCAGTTTTTGGAGTCATTGATAAAAACAAAAAAGACAGCTGACACATAAGAGTCTGGTAAAATTAGAAAGGATGAGGTGAAGCTTTTACCAGCTGGAAAAGACAATCTTAACAAATCAACAAAAATTTATTGAGCTGCTACATGCAATTCTTTCAAAAAGCATAGTCTGTCTGTTCTCCCTCTTTGCACAAGTTGCTTAGGTAAGGTTAGGCCTGCTGTGTTTCTTCATCTGCTTCATTCTTTGTCAAGCACTGCCAACACATCATAGCTCTCTGAAGTTGGCCTGGGCTTCCTGCTGAAAGGAATGTCCTTGAGCATATAATGAAATTTTGACAGTGTTTAACCAGGCCAAGAGCTAAAACCTTTTCCTTTGATGCAGAATGATCCGCAAATAGTATTGAGGCCCTGGAGGTCAGAGCTAAGCTAGTTGCCATTTTGGTGGAGGTTTTGAGCTTTGCCCTGTTTATGCACTTTCCTTATTAAGAGTTTAAATTCATATTGCAAAGATACCTATCAGTTTCTCCACCTGGTAGACAAGATGAAATGATTTTGTGCAGTTCACAACGTGGGTAGCGGGAGACATGGGGGTAAAATTGAAATTTCTGACTTCCATTTTTACATGGATTATGAGTACATAGTTGTTTATCTGATTTATTTTGCGGATATGCTTTTGTTAGGTTTTTAGAGGTTTGGTTTTTCAATTTACCATTCTAAGAAAATGTAGTAATTGCTCTTTAAAAGAGTGTCCAGTGAGATTTTTTTATGCTCCTCATGCTTATGCAGTAGCTGGTTGCTTTGAAGTCCTATTTCCACAGCTTTACTGGTACTATATACAGTCTGTGTGCTGACTGGCTCAAGTATATACACAGTTGGGTCTGCTTATAAGTGAAATTTTTCTTATAGATGCTTTTTTTTTTTCCTCAGAATTTGGCTTATATCATGTGCCTCAGATCTTATTTAAGTTAGAAGATCTGGGTTTCCAAATAAACATTGTAGTTAACCAACAATTAGTAAGGGGAATTATTTTATATTTAACTTCAGAGCCCCAAAATGGAGGCAGTTATGTGGAAAAATATTTTGAATTTTTAATCCAACTTCTGAGAAAAATGGTACATAGTGCATTTTGATTGGTTGGGTGTGATATGTTTTAAGAAATAGTTATTTTTCTCTGCCAGAATTTACCATAGGCACTTCCTAAGCTTCTGTATCCTATGTACAGCATCTAAACGCCTAAGCTTTCCATGCAGAATTCAGAACAGATCCATTGACAAGTATGCTTATCATATCTACAGTTTACTATTGCTGGTATTGCCTTTTAACTGTCATGCTTTTGTAATGCACCAGTACTGAAATATTTTCCCAAAACCTGGTTAGTTATTTTCTGCATAGTAGTCTCCTCTCATAAACTACTGCAGAAGAGTGCATTCTGTAGAAGTCATTGACAGAATTGGTGCTTAGTTTTTTAAGCTAGATTTCTTCTTAAAAAGGGTCTGTGAAAGTTAAGGAATTATAAGTGAAGTTTCCTAATGAGGTTGATGATCTTAATTTGTACCACACAACCCTTAAGACACCAGATATAATAGTTGTATTGTTTGGAGTATGCACTGAAGAGTGTTTCAGCCAGCGCTGTGCATGGTAACACTGAAATGTTAAGTCTTCTGCCATAATGCTTATGAATTGAGGAAAGAATTTGTGATAAAGACAAAAGATATTTATTGGTTATAATTAAATAGCACATAATCTTGTCAAACACATGCATATTGTTAGGAAATTTCTGTTGCATAATTAATTTCACAAAAGTACTTTAGGAAAAATAAACCTATGGTTCTTTAACATCCTGTCACATATATATTACAAAAATTGCACACTACTGCAGCGTGAGCCTTTGTGTCTGATTCATGACTTTACAATTACAGGGGATTTTTTCCAGAAATATTACCTTGATGCTGTTACTTGTGCAGTAGCTTTCCTCCTCTGCCTGATAATCCTGGAAGGGACTTCTCTTGTTTTTAAAATTGTTATTTGCTCTAGTACATGCAGAGGAACAGAATTAGTCAGTAAGAATAGTTTGGTGATTTTACAGATACAAAGAAACCCTAAAACTTTCATCCCATATGAAAATAAAAGGCAGGTTTATGACTATGTAATCTTTTTAGCTATCTCAGGAGGACAGAGTATGTTAGAAGAAAAAGAAAAGCTTTGTCTTGTATATGTGCCATTTTGTTCTTTAAAGATATATCATAATTCCGACATAAGTGCATTTGTTGTTATGGATTTTACAACTAGTGAAGTGGAATTAGAGGATCCTATAAAGTTGTCGTCTCCATTTTGATGAGTGGATGCGGCTGGATTGTGTGGGAAAAGCTCTACTGCTCACAGTCTCTTCTAAGTTAAAGCTCTGGTTAGTGAGAACCCATTTCTAATAGGAACTGCAGGAGAACTGTCTTCAGGGGCTGGTTTCCATGGAGCAGATGCGTGTGCATGAAGGACATTCATCGATACAGACTTTGTGGCCAAAAAAATACATTTTCATGATCGTTGTATTCTATCAGAGGTCTCGCTGATCTTGGTCCTGGGGAAAAAGAAAAGATAATAGTGAAGGTCTGTATGTGTGTGTGAACATGTGCAGATGAGTTCTGATTTTACTCTGTTTGTTATAGATGGTGAACCAGAACCTGCTGATGGA
Organism: Ciconia boyciana; assembly: GCF_034638445.1. NCBI lineage: Eukaryota > Metazoa > Chordata > Aves > Ciconiiformes > Ciconiidae > Ciconia > Ciconia boyciana. The sequence continues at coordinate 119,547,152 of NC_132935.1, read as the reverse complement.
AAAATTATGTTCAGGAAACCAGCCAAACGTTCATCAGAGAAGTTTTTGGACTTCAATGTAAGTTCAAGTAAGAAGATGAAAGAGGCAAAGAAAACTAAGAGAGAAGCAACTACTCCTCAGAGTACAGCTAAGCAAATAAAAAATAGCAGTCTTCTCTCATTTGATGATGAGGAAAATGATGATTAGGAGCTGTATTTTTTTATATTTTACTTACACTTCTAGAGATCTGAGTAAGATTGAGTGTTTTCTTAGAAATTGAGGCATGGTATCTGAGTCTTCTCTTAACTTTGCTATAGTCCAACTAGAGAGACATAGTATAAAACTAGCAAGAGCTAAGTCTTTGCAGTTCAGATGGAACTGTATGAACAGTATGTTATGTCTTATTTTAAAAGAGAATTTAAACATGTATGTAAAAGCTATTTGAGGTCACAAATGTGTAGCAAAATATACCTGTACATATCCAGCTTATATAAATTTTCAATCAATACATTTTAAAATATCCTTCATTACTAAAAATGTATTTCCTCTCTATTTACTGGCCTTAGTTGACAGTTGTGTGTTTTTTACCTGTTATTGACTTGACATTCAAAAGAGAGAGACTTCATTGCTGCGGAACAGAGACTGAAGTTTTCTGTCTCATAGCTTAACAAAAGTTTGCCCTAACTTTTGCATGTGTGGTTTGGCAGATTAGCTCTTTGCAGAGCCCTTGCAGTAAGTGAGCCTGCAGTTGCTAAAATCATGCAGTCTTAATCCTGCCTTTGGTGAGTGCAGTCTGAGAAGCATCAAATTAATTTGAATTGATTGTGCTAGCAAGATATAAAATTTTTGATTGTAGTTGATGGTATCAACTAATGCAAAAGAAAGATGCCTAAACCCTTGGATATTGTGCACTTTGGTTATCATACTGATGGGCTCAGTGGTTTGGTGCTGGGGTTTTTTTTTGAAATATATTTGTTCCAGTTGGCTACATATGTGTTCATAATTATTTGGGATCTCAAACAGCTTATTTTTAAAAAATTATTTAATCTTTAAGCTGTGGAAAAGCATTATTTTGGTTTTCTTCAAGTAGGAAATTGTAAACAGGAAATTTAAGTCAAGAAATGTTATAGCTGTGATACAAAGTTTTAAAATTTTTCAGTTGCCCATGTACAATACACTGAAAGTGATCATTTCTGTACCATTTATGTAACAGGATGTGCTGAAATTCAAAATAACAGAGAGCTGATGGAATTGGGGAGAACACGGTGGTGGAAATGGGACTAGTGACTTTGAAATTATTTTGAAGTATGGTGTGTTCTGTAACCATATTTAAGCAAGACCTGAGACTGCTGCAGAATTACAGGGTACAAAGCAATGAAACCAGTTCTTCTGTTGCGTGACAGGACATTCAAAATTATTTGGGCTGTAAAGCTTCATTGAGGAGCAAATTTGAAGTTGCTGTGTGAAACAGCTCATTTTAGTTTGTTAATCTGGTATTAAACAATAAATTATGTTTTCTATAAGTGGTCCAAAGATACTTTAATGAAAATTTCAGTGCATAAAATGGGATTTTTTTGTCACCTGATAATGAAGCCTCTTATGACTGCTACCTGTCTCTGTACATACCACCCTCCTTGCAGCATAAGACCAATGCAAGTCTGCATACTATTTCACACTGTGTGAGTGCATGTTACTCTGATTTTGAAAATGAATAGATTTGTTGTCCTTTGAGAAAGTTAAAACCAGACCTATAAATGGATATTAAAGTCATGTTGTAGCACTGGTCTGATATTAGAACTGCCAGAGAGGTGCAGTGTGACAACCTGATTATTCCCACGAGGACATGTTACATTTGTAAATACAAAATTTGTCTGTATTCTGCATATATAAAAAAGAAAATGAAACATAGGAAGAAGAAATACAGAATCAAAGGTTCCCAGGGATTAATCTTTCCATTTATTTTGTATACTTCAAACTTGTTTGAATCCATTAAAAAATATATATATACACCCATGAGAAATCTTGTAGCATTACAGTATACTGAAGGAATATTTGGACATATTTCAACAACTGAGTAAATACTCTGACTTGCTGAGACTCGTCTGAAAGAATGAATTAACCATTGACTGCTTACTTAAACTTTTCTGGTTCTGTTCGTCAGCACAAAAATATACTTGCTTACATTTTTCTTGCACAGCCTGAAAACTCTTCGCTTTAGCTGTGAGGCAGTTTAGGAGACATGGCTGTCAAGAGATAAATGCTTGCCAAGGATCAGAGGGAATTTGGATTTACCTTAAAATTAGAGAGGGTCTCCCAAATATGCAGCTGATTTGGCATGTTCAAAATAAAATTGAGGTCTTGTTTGAATCTGGTTAGTAATTGCATTTAAACAAAAATTACTATTCCTAGTGAAAGACTTGTGAAACTGAAGTCCAGTAAAAAGAGAGTTACCTCAAAATATTGGGTGCGGTACTTTTGCTTAATCATGCTCCTTGCCCTACAACTTCATGACAGATGCCTGGAATGCAAATAAATTAAAAGGGTTTACTTGGAAATAATATAATGAAAGGCATGTTGTTCTTCAGGCAACACAGCAGGGGAAAGAAAGGTGGATACGGAAACCCAGTTTCTTTCCTTTATTCTGACTCTGGTTTGTAATGCTCTGACCAGGAGACCTCTGTATTCATTGTATTTCACCCCCAGTTTACTTAACAATAACTAATTGGATATATTTATTAAGAGGTGTGAGTGATGCACAAAAGTATTTTAGTCAAGCAGTCATGTGAAAATTCAGTGTTCTTAATGTGACACACCAGGAAAATTACACACGCCATCAACTCCCCATGAAACCTGTGACTAAAGAGAACAATTACTTGTTCGTTTAGGAAAGAAAGGTGAAACTGTCTTAAGCAATCACCTGCCTTAAGCAATGGGTCATGGAAAAATAATAATCGCAAGAACTTTCTAATAAAGAGGAAGCCAAAGTGAGCACATGGAACATGGGGCTAGGACTGGAACGGACAATTTTCCTGGCTTTTTCTTTTTTTCTCTCTTCCCTGCCCCCATCCTCAGTGCTTTTCCCCTCCTGTAGCGGGGAATGTATATATATTTATTTTCTTGTGGAGCTTGCTCAGCTAAGTGTGAGAGAAGCGCTGTGGAGAAGCAAGGTGAAAGTAGCTGTGGATTACCTAATATGGGAATCTTGTACAGTTTTTATTAATACAATCTTTGAAATTTCCCAGTTCGTTAAGACTCCAAAACATTTATTGATGGTGGTCTTAGTTCTTGTTCTTCTTAGCTGAGCAGTAAGCCGGAACAAACCTGGTGAACTGTAGTAGCATTGCAGCAATGGATGCTTATAGTGGAGGCTTTTCATGTTGCAAAGGTGCTTGGATGTCATCAGGAAAGGTGAGATGCTCTGTCACCTTTCTTGGTTTTGAAGAAAGAGGATCTTTCTCTAAATGATAGGAATCAAGGTGAATCATCAAGAATGCTGCATTATGCAAAGACATGGAACAGAATAAGCAAGAAAATGCACGTGTGGGCAGGTGGTCCAGGAGTTCCTACCCTTGGTTATATTTCTAGCCTGTCTGATTAGGTTAATTTTTCTCAAATAAAAACAAATTGTTGGACTGCAAATGGTCATTTCATTGGCCTAAACAGGAAGGGATGAGTCAGAATTGTATTCTGATAGTTTTTGTGTCCGGCACTTTTCCAGGAAATACAATTTGGAGGATCAAAGGCTGTGTTTTTCAGACACTGAATACAAGAAGCCTGTATTTAGCTGTTTTAATTACACATTTTTTTAAGTTTCATCACAGGACTTAATGTCTTTTTTACAGTGCTTCAGTATATAATCCTGTTAGGAAGCTGCAGATCTATAATGAAGCAGGAAGTAGCAATGCTATTGTTTCAGCTGATTGTTTCCCTTGTGCTGTAGTGCATTAACTAAGAAATGCTTCACTTTGCTGTGTAGAGCCAGTTGTATTCTCAAGGACATCAGGCGTGCCTGAAGATGAGTCATTACCTTTGGTACAGCACAAGAGGTATGATATGCAGTCTCAGCAAGTGTTTGTCCATCGAAGTTGGTTAATAACCTATAGCCCTCTCCCGTGGCAAGATGCCATAAATCAATCCTTTGTGCATTCAGCAAACAGAAAGGCTGGTGTATCAACTGCCTTTTCAGTATCATCCCTTTATTCCCATTCCTAGAGTGAGGTGTTAATCTGCAAAGAGATTTTTCATGTCGTAGACCTCCCCTTCTGCCCCATTTCCTTGAGAGCATTCCAGAGACAGCAGTCACAAGGGTAGCTGTTAAAACCACGGGAGAAACACCACAGGGTTTTATGTGAGTGACTGCAACCTCCTGTAGACTTCCTCAAGATTTTGAGAACCTACAAAATCTCAGAGCCAGTGCCTGAGAAGTAACTTTCTCCTGGGGAAAAGGGATGGGACCAGTCAGGAAAATTATGCAAGATTGAATTCTACAGTGTTTACCCCGCTATCACTTCTTATTTTTTGTTGGAGGTAAAGCAACAGCTGGCAAAAGCAGTTTTTCCTCTATCAGAAGATGTAGAGTGGCTTTGGTGCCATTCCAATCCATATGGCAAAGGATTCCTTTTCCTTGACTCCCGTGGCAGTCCTCAGTGCAATGCCTGATTAATTAAGGCCATGGGCAAGAGGGAGCTACCTTGTAATAGGCAGAAGTTATTAGAGAAAGGTGTTGTCAAGCCTCCGTGGGGTAACGGTGATCACTGCACACTTCTAGTTTTGATATCATAAAAGAGTTGTTCCCTTAGGGACAACATAGTGACAACGAACTTTAAAAGGGCAGATTATAAAACTATGAGGAAAATGGTTAACAGCAGGCTGAAGGGCAAAGAGAAGTACTTAAAAACCATAGAGATCTGCCTGGAGGCTATTTAAGAACATTGTATTAGAGGCACAGATGGTTTGTATACCTCTGAGCAAAAACATAGCGTGCGAGAAAGAACGAAACTCACAGGGTTATGTGGGAGAAAAGCGTGAGCATAGAAAGGTTGAAAACGCATCCCTTAAAAATGACTACTGTCTGAATGACAGACTAGGAAACATTATCAGGAGAGTGGAAAGAGCTGGAAAGTGTCAGTGCTAAGAAAAAGACTGTAGCAGCTGCTGACTTTGGATCCCCAGGATGAAACACCAAAAAGAGTGATTCTAATAATGTTCTGAGCGCTTTTCCTTTGAAAACTGGGCTACTCCAGATGAGACTTCACCAGAAAAACAAGGATGCTCTTAATCTGAGTTAGCTAGCACTAATCAAAATCTCAATAAAGCCAAAGCAGTCTGCAGCTTTAATACGTGGCTAGGCCAAATTTAAGAGTAAAGGAGCCCATTCAAACATAGTTTCTTTATACTAGGACTTTAATTTCACCTTGTGTTAGATTCAGTGCCAAAAATGATGTTTTTAATCTTTGCCAAAGAAGGCAGAGAGAAAAAAAAATCAAACATTCCTAAAAAGTCTAATTTTAGTAAAAGCAGAAAGCCTACATTTGTTCTGGTACAGCTTTGGGCTGAGAGAGAGACTATCTGATAAGGATGTAGTGAGGTTTGCAGAGCTTTTTCACCAATGTGTAATTGGGCAGATGCAGCATTTTGTTGTCATGTATCTGAGAACAGGAACACACTGATTATAAATTAGAAGGGGAACATCTCAAGTATCACAAATCTGATGATGTGTGCAAAAAAAGTGTCCTTGTGAAATCTATGAAAGTTATTTTCTGGTTTAAAACCAAGGAAAGGCAGGGGAAGGTTAGAACAACTATTTTGGCAATAAAAATTTGATGCACACAGTCTCAGCGGGACTAGAGCCCTGGCATCTAGGCTGTTTTATTCTGCCCTGTTAAATTGAAACAAACAATTCAGCTGCCCGAGTCTCTTCTTTTCTCCTCTGACATGCCAGCTATCTCAAGAGAAGAGATTAAGCATTGTTCTGATCAGTGCCATAGCAGCAGCAGCAGCAGTTTTATAATTTAAAGGCTGCATAAAATTTATGGAGCACTGAGAAGAGCTTAAATCAATTTTATGATTTTCATAAATTATTTCAGGCGGATGATGTTTGTGTAGAAAGCCAGTGATGTTTGAGCTGTTTATCCAATGGACAACAACATTCAAAATAGAGGTTTTCAAAGGCACCCGTGGGAATTATGCGTTCGAGTTTGATGGGAGTTAGAAGATTTGTTCCTTTGAGCTACTTAATATTCCACTATTAATTTTTAATCATGCCAAATTGTTTCAAAGACTTGGTAAAAATCAAAATTAGAGGAAGGTCAAATTCAGAGCAATTTTTAAATTCCACTGCTATTGTGCTTAATGTGCTTATAAACAGTGTGTGTGGGGGGTAACTTGTAATTCTATTTCAGGTGAAAAACCACTTTGGGACTTTAAGAGTTAACCCTTTTCTTACCACAGTGTAGTTTTGGGTTGTTGTTTAGGCCTCATTACTGTGAGGAACCTTGTTCTCTCTGCTTAAGCCTGTTCCTGCAAATCACTCCAGCTGCTACAGAGAAGGATCTGCCTCTAGAGCAGAAAGAGAAACAATACCTGGTTCCTCGTCACACATTTCAAGATTATATAAGACAAATACAATTCCTTACATTACAGATATGAATAGAGATTGAACTTTCCTTCCAGACGACTAGCCAAGGTGGAGCTGATAAGACATAGTTCCCATTTCATCCTATTTTGGGTATAATTGGTGCTTGAAAGAGCCCTCCCCTCACTGGGCATTATACCCATCAGGATACAGATAGGTTGGAGACCTTTCATCATATCGGTATACCTCTAAGCTGTAATATTCGGTGCTTAATTTTCTGTATTTTAAACTTCTCCAACTCCTCTAAAAAGAAATCATTGTGTTTCAGATTATTGCAGACTGAATATGCTAAACATGGTATTAATGGGAAGAACTGTTGCTGAATTCCTCTATGCTGGATGGGCAGCTTGGGCTAAGTTATTTTCTGATGTTACTCCATTGCTGTCAATAAAATGATACTGATAGATACGTGAACTCCTTACTAAACCTGAACAAGGTAGTCTGAGGTGAATAGGTTTAAATTCAAGGAAGTGAAGTGTTGGACACTCCAGGATCTTGCCACTGAATTCCTATAGCCAACAACATGCATAAATGATGGCAGCGACTGACTCAGTGGTCATTCTGCAGGAAGGATCTGTGACTGCCGTGAATTAAAAACTGAACATAGGCCACGGTGTGAGGAAAGCTAATGCAATTTCGGCTCTATAAATAATGTATCATGGAGAAGAAGTGTGAAGTAATCCTACCCTACTTATTCTCTGCTTCAGACCTTAGCTGGAGTAATGCGTCTACTTTTGTGCACTATACTTCAAAAAAGAAAAATGTAGACCAATTGGAAAGTCCAGCAGAAAGTAGTGCTATTGATCAGAAGTCTAGAAAACATGACCTGTGAGGACAGATTGAAAGAAGGGGGTTTATACATCTAGAGAAGGGAGATGCAGGGGAGGGAATAAGAATGTGATACCAGTCTTCAGATATGTAAAGCTTGCTGCAAAGAGGAAAGTAATAAATTGTTCTCTGTGTCCACTGGGAATACAAAAAGAACTAATGGATTTAAATTGCAGCAAAGGAGATTTAAGGAAGACATTAGGACAGGCTTTCTAGCTGTAACAGTAGTGAAGTACTGAAACAGATTGCCCGGGGAGGTTGTAGAATCTTCATTGCCAGACGTTTTTAAGAACAGGTTAGACAAACATCTGTCAGGAATGATTTGGGTATAATTGATCCTGCCTTAGGGCAGAGGGCTGGACTAGATGACCTCGCAAGGTCCCTTCCAGCCCTATTTTCTGTGGCTCTTTCATTAGGAGGGCTGATGTGATATTCCTAGGACCTCATCATTCCTTTTAAAACCAAAAACATGGTATAGCAATGCCAAGAGTCAGATTTAAAGTGACAATATCTGGGAAAATTCAAAGCTTAAGGTTGATATCCCACCCTTAATTATTAACACTTGAATGTGTGTAACACTTGTTCAAAGGCTAAATACTTGGAGGTTACACAACTGAGTCGTTGATGACCAGACCGTGATCTTTTTGGTAGCATAATAATCTGTTTCTTCTAACGTGTATTGATCTTACATATTGCAACTTCCATTTCGTCATTTGAGTAAGCAGAAAGCATTGGTCTTTAGCATCTAACATATTCCAGGTGGGGTCACTCTCATTTCACATGCCATCACACATTAGGCCACATGCTATGCTTCCACTCACTCACTCCAAAGCTTGTTCTTCGACTCCAATTTATCATGACGCTAGAGCTCAGGTTCATTACGTGGTTGTGTTTAAATCACTAATACCACTGTTAATGTGCTTGGTACACTTCTCTCCCTTCTCAGACACTGGATATTCCTCCTGCTGCTTTCTGCTCACATGTTCTTTTATTCCTGTTGATAAATTTCATTTTAATCTGTCTTTTGCTGCTTTCCCTTCAAGCTGTGCTTGCGTTACAAACTGCGGTTCAGCAGTTTAGCAATTGGATTGCATCCAAATATTACCAAATGCCACATCTTTTAATATCAGGCAGAGCAGCTTGAATTTTCTTCCTCAGAGTGCTGCAAAAGACACACTGGCATGTTTTCTGTGCAAACGCCAAAAAAAAAAAAGAGTTTAACAAAAGATGGGGGGTGTGAAGCAAGCTGAAATGTCTGTATTCCCAGAATTTTGTATTTTCCCTGACTTCAGGTTTTAGTTCATGACCCAGCTGCTGATTTATGTAACTCGGTGGAACTATGCCAGTTTCGAGCAGCCAAGAATTTAGCACTGTCACTTTGGTGACTGGTGGTACCTTAGTGTTCAGCGATGTGACGCCATATGTTTTTCTCCCCAAAGGCCATGCCTGGCCATTGATGATCACAGTATTGCCAAGCCCTCAAGTTCAAAAAAATCCTATGTCAAACCATGAAGTGGCGTTATAATATTTACACACACCCCCACACACACCTGTGTGTGTGTATATACATACGTATGTATGTATATATTATACATTTGATTTGAGTTTGAGTTTGGCCCTTCAGTGTTCATGGCTTTTGAGCTTTTCTCTACAGCTACATGGAGAATAGAAACTAAAGTAAAAATAAAAACAAAACCAGAATAAAAGTGGGCTCTTCACATAATCACAGAACTCTTCCAGAAGCTGAGGCTTGAAAAAATTCAACATATACCATGAAAGATGGTAACATTATGACTGGATATTTGGCCATTAAATTGTTTTACTGCATCCAGCAGAGAGAAGGATGCTATCGGTTGTTTTTCATAACGGTTAAATGCTCGTCAGGGTGCTGTTAAGACACCCTTTCCTCTGTGTATCTTTGATATTCCCTTGTTACAGACTGACCATATTCACTGAAGCTGTGGGTACTGCATGAGGTTTGCCATAGAGGAGGACTTCCCTTGATTGCTGTGGGCTTTGGATCAGAGTCAAGAATAGCTTTTGCCACGGTTGCCCATCTGTTTCACTTGAGACTTGCCCTTCACATGTTTTGGAGATAGATGGACAAACAACGCAGATATCCTGGTGCATCCAGATCATGGCTACCTTCCTTGTCTTTTTTGTGCATTCTTTGTGCTTATTCCCCAGCTTCTGCTGTCGTCGTGTATGTGGGGGATAAAGTGCACCTCCAGGCCGGTGCTCCAGAACCCATGTGTCCCCTAAGTTTCAACTTAAGACACATTGGCTCAGCACAGCCCTTCGTCTGAGGATGGATTTCCCCCACGTCACTTGTTTCTACTTTGTGCTTTGCATTGCTCAAAACACTCATTTGCTCCCCCCTGTGGGTACAGTCCATGGCAAAGCATCACTTGACCTTAAAATGCAGTTTCGTTCATTTTGCCCATTAGTTAACACTGAGGTTAAGATGAAGGTAAACCTTATTATTTGGACACTGCAATGGGGATCATTTCCTGCTCCTGTCACATGTTTCCTGGATAATACTGGTTCTTAACGTCTTGTTTTCCCGTATTGGCAGTTCACCATATACCACAGCATGAGGAGAATAATACTTTTTTCCTACCCCTTTTGTGTCTAACTAGCCTATTTACATATGGTGGCATTTTTTTTGGATTGTGAGCGCCCCAATGCATTTTTCCTTGTACCTCTTGGGCCATTTGCTCTTTAGTTTTTCCTCCCCCCTACAGCGCCAGCACTGAGGCTAACACGTCACCCAGCAAATCTTCCCCGCAGGGAGGGAAGGGGCCTGTTCACTGCACCTCCTGGGCAGAACTGGAGCGAGCATTTGCCATGCAAGCCTGTTTCTCAAATTCAGTGAGGTAAGGTCTTTGCATCCTATCACACCTCTGCAAACCTCCTGTGTTGTCCTCTTTGCCCTCAGCTTTGGGTTGGCACAGGCAGAGACCGAAAGTTCCTCTGAATGGTGCTCCACCATTCCCCCAGCTCCTCTGCACCTGTAAGGAGTTCAGAGTCCACAGTGGCTGCAACACCAGCTGGATTAGGGTTTTGCATGAGTTAGAGACTTTTATGTGTGGATGCTAGCTTTTTTAAGGCACCTTTCAGTGCTTGAGAACCTGTGTAGGCTCTCATAAATAAATGCTTTTATGTCAGGTGTCAGCTTTAGTGCAGTCATACAATACCACACGCACAAATACATACCCATGGATCTTGTTGAGCTGTGTGGTTTAGAAAGCCAGTTCCCGGGTGATGGTTCGAAGGGACAACACTCCTGTATTATGAGTTTACACAGCACCTACCTCAGAGGAGCCCTAATCTGTGCTACAGACTCTGGAGTGCTACTTTAGTACAAAAAAATAATAGTAATTTGTAAATGAATCAGGGAGATTTTAAAATCAATTTTCTTCAGCAAACAGCAATTATTGAAATGATTGCAGTTATCGCTGAGGACTGAGCGTATAAAACGCTTCAAGATACAGAATTGGATTCTATAAACATATAATTCTTTTATCAATAATTCTTGTAAGCAGGCTTCTTTCTACAGTCTCCCTTTTGCCAAAACTCTCCCCTCTACTGTATATGAGCTCATTTCCCTCTTGGATAGCTGTGGATTTGTTGGTATACAAATTAATTTTATTATTGACTAGAACGAACATTTGGAGGATAAGAATGCCATTGCTATTCATACCTAAAGGTAATCAATACAGGTACAGAGGAATAAATATTTTCTAACCGAGTCAGCATCCTCTCTAGCCTTATTTCCTTTTTCTAAAACCCACAGGACTGTATCCTGGCTGCTGTACATGTGAGCAAAGCAGTGAGAGGCAATAGCATTTACATCTTGTTACCAAAGAAGGATCACGAGGGAGAGAAACTTCTCTCCTGGTCTTGCCTCTGACCGTGCTCCAGCTCAGCAGTTACTCACTCATAACCTATGCCTACCCTTTGATTGCAGTGGCAATAATTATTTGTCTGTCATCCATTTGTTACCCCCAAAACAGTGAAGAAATAAATCCCTACCTGAAGTGGCCTGATGTCTGCTTGGGAATGGCAGCCAGCAGTCTGTGGCCACAGCGTTTAAGAGAGAGGATGTGAGGGGATATTACAATGATGTGGTGTGGTTTACATCAGCCTGGGACCTGTCTGCAAAATGAGTATTATTAGCATATAAAAAGCAAAGGAAAGGGGAAAGAATAGCAGAAAGTGGTGCAGTTTGCCCTGTTCCTGGCCTATTCTACTGGCCAGCTCCAGCTACTCCCGACCGATCACTGGTGCCGTTTGCGGTGTTTCAGGCTTTTCTCGCTCAAAGGCACCCAGGAGATTTACACTCGCTTGTAGCCAGATTCTGCCTTAATTTACGCCTGAAATCAGTCGGGGGCTGACAGCGTCAGAGCTAAATTTTGCTTTGCTTCAACCGGCTGGTCCTTTCACGGAGCGAGAGGGAGGAGGCCACCGGGTGCCCCGCCAGCAGCACCCTCCACAACGCCGGAGCGATTTTGGGGGGCCTGTGTGGGCCTTGTCCTCTCGGCTCTGTCGGGCGAGCGGGCCCCGCGCTGAGCGAGGGCCGATGCTAGGGGCGGCGGAAGGTGGCGGTGGCCGCGGCCGTCCAGCTGCTCCAGCAAGCCCGGCTTCCCTTCACAGGCAGGCTGCCTTCACCGCATTTCCCTCAGCTCACAACCCGCCCGAGGCCGCCGCGCCTGCCGCCCTTCCCCGCCGGCTCGGCGCGGGCCGGCTGCAGCGCGGCGGCGGGACGGCAGGTGGCGGCCGCGCCTCAGGCAGCGGGGCGGGGAGGCCGCCTCCGCGGCGGGGCGGGCCGGCGGGCCGCGCCTGTGTTCCCGGGGGTTATCTCCGGCTCTGCCGCTGCGCGCAGCCCCCGGCATCTGGCGCTGGGAGAGCGCGGCTCGGTGGCGCTGCCGGCCCGCAGGACCCGCGCCGGAGCCTGCGCCCCGCCGCCCTTCCCCGCCCGACCTTTCATCGCGGCGGGGGGCTCGGCTGGGAGGCAGCGCGGTTTTCCTTAGGGCTGTCAGCAGAAGAGGTGTATAGCGCAAGGCTGGTGTTTTGGGGTTTTGTTTGTTTATTTTTTCCTTATTTTCCCTCTTGTCTTCCCTTTTTTTCTCTTTTCTCTCCTACATATCTAGGGCAACACCTGCTGCTCGGGTTTATATTTGATTTGGGATGAGCGAGGAACAAAGTGCTGCGAGGAGCAAGATACAGTGATGCTGGCTTCCGGTGAAAGCTGCGTTTCTTGGGTTGCCGGTGCTGGCTGCCCGGTGGCGGCTGCACCCTGGGGCTCCGTGGGGCAGCCGCCACACCCAAGGGTGCCCGCTGGTCCCCTTACGGTGCTCCCGGCTGCCGCGTTGGCCCCTGCCACACGCTGCGCTGCTGTGGGCAAGCGGGAGCCAGGGCCTGGGGTGCCTCGCTGAGGACCTCGGGGCCTCAGGGCTGGCTGGCCCCGGGGTGAGGATGGGGACGGGGACAGGGACGAGGCACGCCGGGGCTTGCACGCTGCTCTGGCCACAGACCTCCACGACCCAGGATTAGTGGCCTAATTGATGGGCAGCGCCGAGTCAGGCCGCTCGCGTTGGTCGGGGCAGGTGGGAGATTAACTGTGGGGAGGATGGGGAACTGCCCGTGGAGCACCCAAAAAAAAAGACCAAAAATAGGGCTTAGCAAGACAGCCTTAAAATTCAACAAAGAAAAAACATAGTGGAAAAGATTCCCCTTTGTGACATAGGGCACTGGTTATGGGCTGTATCTTGCAATTCTTACACTCAGAGGTGGAAGCTTAGTCACGTGGAAAGTCTCCACTAGCTTCAGTGGCAGCCTCCATAACCAACCCCATGGGGTGTGAGGGAGGCATAGCCCAATTCTGTGTGCCACCATCGAAACTTTAGTATCATCAATGTCTAAATCGTTCAAGTTCTCTTTGATTTGGCTGGCTGTATTTGCAGCGCCTGACCTGCCTTCTATTCATGTTATTTATGATTTCTCTCCCAGCACAGATGTGCCCGGAACTTTATTAAGCAAAACAAACTGGAGTTGAATATTTAGGCTGAAGTGCAATCTGTAATGCAAAAGGAGAGGCCGTAGTAAGGTGTGATTTCTAATATGTCATAAAGTGCAGAAGAGTTCAGGTCAAGTAATTGATATTTGTGGAACTGCAGAGTAAAATTTCCAACTACTGGATGTTTGATACAGGGATATTTAATCATTAGGCCTTGTATACTTACACTGAGCCTGTATGTGTAGGTGATGTCTTAGAAAGGCACTATGTGCTGGAGACATAAAAGTCATTCTAGAGGTGAGTTAGGTTTTCTGATATCTCTGAATCTGACCTGTTACGGGAATAGGATCCATGCACACATCAGGTAATGAAACTTGCACAATACGATATGGGACAGGAGCTCATTTAAATGGATCTGCCATTTGGTGGCTGCCTGACTACTCACAGCTTCTCCTGTGAGCGCCAGTCCCCTCCTTTCTGAAATGAGCACAGTAAGATATCTGTCCTTTTAAAAACATTATGAAACCTGCTGGTGAGCATTTTCACGTGCTGTTTTCTCTTTGTTTTATAATTCCATTTTTAAATAGAAGTGGGCAGCACCTGAGATTTTGAGCCAAACACGTTAGATATAGGAGGAAAGCCAGTCCTATGTCCACAAGGTCCACCTCTCTTTCTTAAACTACCAATTCCATAACCTTGAATGCTTTTCAGACACCTCTGTAGACTGAACTGAATAAAATCAAGGGATGAACAAGTCATTTTGTTTCTCAAGCAAATACATATGTCTATATTGTTAAACATGAATGTTTGAAGTTAAGCATCAAAATTCTTATTTGGCATCTGAATATCTATTCTCTGTACTCTCATCTTTTTTTAGGTGGTAGCTTTTTAGCTTTCTGAGGCAGAGGCCAGTCCTTTCTCCATGACAACTTCCAGTTTCTCAGCAGTGTGCGCAGTCCAGGGTGCACGGAAGGTAAAGGAGACCATCTCACCTGCGCTGGGGTTCCTTTGCTGCAGCAGAGCAATTTCTTTAAGCACCATCTCTCTTGAGCATTTTGAGGCATTGAGCAAAGGTTCCCCAGCCCCACAGTTGGCTGCTGTGGTCCTGCTGATGGGGTTCCACAAGACAACATTGAGACACATGCCAGAGAGCAGGGAGAGGGGAGGAAGAAACATGGTCTGTCTCTAGACACCTTTATTCTATCCCACCTTCATTTCCCTGCCACTGGGACGCATAATTTCTGTGTGGGCTGTCTGTCTTCATCTGTGGGGGAGGGAGACAGTGGTAAGCCAGACACCAAGGCAGCAGAGCCATCACTGCTTGTTATTCTTCGAGAAGGATAGGACCTGTGGGAATAGCTATGCCATTGCCACTGAACCAGTGCAGGCCAGGGATGATGCCGTGGCCGCTGCAGTGAGATCTCACTGAAAGCTGCAGTTTTACCTTCTCTCCTTTCTCTGCCAGCCTGGGCAACTGCTCAGCTTGCTTATGCCTCCAGTTGGCCCTCTTTATACCCTCAGTGATGACAAGGGACTCCTAAGTGAAAATTATTACAAATAAATGGGTATAAATATCTATTAAGAATTACAGAAAGTAATGCTACTGATAATTAAATTGGCAACCCCATCTGCAGTGCAGCTGACCAGGGTTAGCTTCACTTTACTTCGGCAGCTGTGTCCACACTGTCTTGAGGTGAAATTTAGGTTCCCCTTTGCCTGTCAGGCAGGCACTGAGCCTGTAAGCATAACTCTTTGAAGCCTCTTTACATGGCTAAGCACGTCTAACATGCTCCAGTGCCACCAGGCACACACGGGGAGCCGGCCACAAACTATCTGTGGGGGCAGAGGAGCGAGCTCACTGTAACTAAAGCCACTCCAGAAGCTGCTCTTTCAGAGAGGTCCAGAGGAAACCAGAGAGGCTGTTTACTCCATGCAAAATAAAGGTTTAAAAGCCCAGGTGTCCTTTCTAATCTGTAGCGAGGGGGGCTCTGATGGTTGTATCATGGATATTGCTCTATTTCAGGAAGTCTGAATGTGGGGCAGTTGCCCCCCCTCCCAGTGGGGGATCACAAACAGGTGCCAGGGTTTTATGACCATCCGGGCCTTCTCAGGTTGCTAAACGGGTGGGGGAATCCCTTCCAGATCCTGCCCAGCTGAGAAGGGGATTCCAGGGGGTTCCTGCTGTGGAAAAGGCTGACAACCCAGCTCTGCTCTAATTATAGCATCAGAAGGAGGCAATATTAGAGGTACAGATGATGGAGGGTATTTACCGTCCCCCTCCTTTCTCCAGGAAGCACTTTCTGTTCTTTGCACCCAGTTTTAGCAGCTCAGGAGTACTGAAAGCTCAAGAGCTCCTGCTGCTTAAGCCAAAAATGAAACAAAGAAAGAGTGAGAGAAGGTTGATTTAGTTTCTTGTATAACAATCTCCACCCTTCAAACTCCGGGATAAGCGTTTGCAGAACGAGAGCCTTCAGTGAAACACACGCTTTGAATTTCAAGCCCAAACTTCTCCCACCATATGCAAAGACTTTGTCATCACACTGATCCTTGTCATCACATCTGCTTGATCAAAGCGTTCCTGAACAGAAAGTGGGGGTTGCGATTGCCAAGCAGGAAAAAAATAGTAGCTGTATGCCTTATCCGAGCCTGTCGTTGCTCTTATGGCTGCACTCACAATAGGTGCTGCCTTTGCCTGCAGAGCCAGCATTTAACACCTTTGTTTACAAAAGCTCCAGATAACCTCCTCTGCAGGAGGTGCTACAGAAAAGCAAGAGTCTCTCCTAGCTTATTCAAACAGAGCCCCAGGGTTTCTGAAGAATGTACAGGAAGCCCTGGCCAGGAATTAATATTCCCACTACCCCTTACCTATTTGTCAAAACTTAATTTTGTTTAATGGGGTTTTTAAATCCGCGCAGTCTTTTCCACATCCCTTCTCCACCCTGTGGTAGTTCGTTCCTGGACTATAAGCATTTGCACTGGCCAAACGTATCAGTGGATTTAAAAAAATGAAACAGGTACTTTACATGTAATTAATTTAGAGATTTGCTCAGCTGCTGATTCACGTGCATAACCTCAATTAACATTAATGGGAGTTATGTAGGCATGTCAAGGGCAGAATAGACCCCTAATAATCTAACATGGAATGTTATTACATTACTGCTGTAATTATATCCTGCACACACATCATTTCTACTTTGCTTCATGAACTGCTCTTCAAATGCGGTGGCTACTCATCTGTTATGCTGTATGCGTTAATGCTGAGGCTACACTGAGCATTATCCTTCCTTCTTCATTGTTCTGCTGCCTGTCCGCAAGACACACGTAGCTAAATAAGTAACCAGCCAGTTGGTGTTTTGCAAAGCTACAAGTTTTGTTTTTTGAAGGTGATACTGGAAGCCAGAAACAATCATAAAAATAACAAACCTCAGCAGAACAGCATGTCATCTCTCTTTCAGCATTTTATTTTTATTTATTTTTAATTGGAATCTGAGCAAGCATGGCTGAGACACCTTTAGCCTCATGGTCAAAGAAAGTCAGGTGTACATGAATCACACCTCTCAAGGAGGAGCTGAAACAGTTCTGCTGTTCCTGAGGTTTTTTGGTCTTTGTTAAATGCTTTCTCTTTCAGGGGGGAGAAAGAGGGGGAGTGGTCCTATCCGGGTGCACCAGTTGGATGTCACTGGAAACTAAAGAAATTGAGAAAAATGAACCTTGTCTAACCAGTATAAATAACAATTTTCAGGTGATCTAGCTTAACACAGCTGGTTCAGTCTGTTCTGCCTCTTGTTCTGTCCAGTGAAGTTGTTGTGTATGGACAACCACTTTCCAATTTCATCTGCGGGATATATTCTGCCTCTGTGTTTGTACCACCGCTCTCCGAACTGTCGCATACATTTCAGTGTTTTTGTCTCGAGGCTCTCTCCTGCACCTCTGCAGAAGATAAGGCCTAATACATTTCTGAGTATGTGGGTTACTGTTCAAACCTGCATATTTGCAGCAGCGCAGTATATCCCTGCAACTAATCGTCAGCTCCCTGTGGCCATCTTGCCATGGCAATCGTGCCTAGTACCTTGGATATGAAACTGCTGTGGAATCAGAGGTACACACAGTACGCCTGCACCTTTACAGGATCACACAGCTACGCCAAGCAGTTCAGATTAGCTTGGCAATTAAGGGATAGTGAAAAGCAGCGAATCCTTAATGCTGACTGACAACATGGCACTACTGGATGAAAAGGGAAAAAAGAAGCACTTGCAAAAACTTGAACATTGTGAAACAGCCAAAGCCCCCAAGGTAACGCACGTTTTATACGATCGCCATCAGGCAGGCAGCCTGTTCTGGGCTGAAGGTACTGGCTGATACCAACATCCACCAGTCTCTTATCGAGGAATTTGGTGTTACTACTTCTGTTTGTATAGGCCCTAATGTTTGTTAAAGTGTTTGCTAAAACAGAGCTCTGTTTCCAAGGTAACAGCTACCTAACTTTATTACTAAAACTGCACTAATTCAAACAGGGATCTGAACAAACAGATTCATGTTAATTTCAAGCTCCATTAAAAACACAAGGAAAAAAAAATCAATGTTCGCCAAATGGAAAAAGAAAAGAAATCAATAGAGAAATTTTATT
Organism: Ciconia boyciana; assembly: GCF_034638445.1. Lineage (NCBI taxonomy): Eukaryota > Metazoa > Chordata > Aves > Ciconiiformes > Ciconiidae > Ciconia > Ciconia boyciana. Next base: position 119,529,065 of record NC_132935.1, on the reverse strand, counting down.
TTCAGCCTTTTAAGTGGGGTTTTGTAAACAATAGAGGTTAAAAAAGTAAAACTACATGAGAGCGGTACACAGCATCCTTGTAAGCTGTACTGTAAACAGGAGAACAAAAAGATTCAATGATAAGGTGGGAATAATTATTAGGGCCGTAAAACCTTGAGAAATGGAGGCACAGAAGTGGAATGACCCGTCTCAAGCCACGTGCATTCAGGTCTCCTAACATCTTGTCCAGTGCCCCCGGGCTGTGACTCAAGAGCGGTGAGCAAAAGCCTCAGAGAAGAGCAAAGGTGTGATTGTATCATGTCCTACATTACTCTAAGTAGTGTGGGCGACAGCAGCTGTGCCTCTGTTACTGCCCGGGCTCTAACGTTTGCTAGCAACCAACATGCAAACACTCCGGGGATGCTGGTTATGTGGTTTGATTCCTAACATATGCCAAAGCCCCCGCTGCCCCCGTTTTCCCTGCCGTCGTTACCCTTGCTGGCAGAAAGGCAGGTACGCTGGCACGTGCTACGGGCGCAGCTGCAGTCTGCTGTGTGGGCACAGCCAGCGGCATGCTGGCACGGTGACAGCTGGGGCTATCGGGTGACAAGTGCCACTCAAAGGGGTCTTGGGGATGGGGTATCGCTTGCGGTCGAGACAGCGGCTAAGCACTTGGGAGATCTGCATCCATCTCCTCCCTGCTCTGAGCCTCTGTGCTGTCCCCTACCTGTAAAATGGGGGTCAGAGGTCTTGGTTTCCTGATGTCATTTTGAGGCTAAATCCATTATTATGGGCAGCTAAGCGGAAGGCAGCAAGGCTTGGAGGACACCGAGTGAGCCGTTTTGAAATCAGGCCTTTGCATGAGGTAACTCAGCCATTGGCTCTTCAAGCTTTACGTGACATGTATCTGATACCAGAAGCACCCATTCCTTTCCTTTCAAATGAAGGCTGCCTTGGCAGGTCCATGAGTTTTGAAGCTGTTTGTTAGAAAAAGATTTTCGCAAGGAGTGACAATGACTTTTCCCCTTCACTGGGCCATATCTTTTCCAGTTTGCCACTGTTAATAAATATTCTCATTTCCAAAATCTGGATGGAGGAGAGAGAGGTATAGAGAGATAATTCTTCTGAATTCTCCATACTAGTGTGTTCCCTAGACAAAATACTGTTTTGTTGTTTAGAAGATTGAAAATAAGTGACCCTAACCTTGAAGTGCCTTAAGTGCGGGTAGTGAGAGTTCCCGATAGAAGTCAGTTGTTCAAGATCCAAGTTATTTCATTATTTTCAAGAACAGGATGTTTCATTCCTTTCTCTAAAACATTAACTACTGACCACTGTCAGTCTCCTTGACATGTGACAAGTGAAATTTTAGATAGGTGTAATAGTAGATTTTACCTTCCCAACTAGAAAACAGTGAAGGTAATGTCACATGCTTGCCCCTTGGGCAGAGCTCTACTGTGTGAATAACACATCATCTAACTCAACAGGGCTCTCCAAAAAAAGGAGGTAGGGCACAGAGTATGTAGCCAGTGCTTACGCCCCAAGCGTCTAGTTTTTAGTCTTTACTTTCTTGGTACCTGCAAAGAAAAAATCCGAGAATGAGAAGATGAAAGGCAAAATCTATTGGGCGTACACTGATAAGGTCTATCTTGTAAAGAAACAGTGCAAATGGGACAAAAACAATCTACGGCACAATGCAGTAGTTTATTTGTAGTTATCCTCCTAAGGATAACTAATGATTGGAATGCCTTTCAGAACACAGTAAAAGACATCGCCAAATAAAACCTGAGTGCAGCAGTCCTTTGAAAGAAGGGACTGATGACAACAGAAGTCTCTGGCAACATTTGAGATGATTTTTGTCAGGACAGCTGGTTTCTCCTCTCATTAGTCTTTTGGAGAGGCACCCTCTATTAAAATGGCATATGATACCCCTTTTCCTCCCCTCCTCTCCCCTTCTCTAGCCACCTCACTAGTTATTACATTGTTTGCCCCGTATTCTAAATGGTATTTACTTTAAGTCTTCTTTGATTCAGTTACTTCACCTTGGCATCCCATCAGCTGGCAAACACAAGTAATGAAGTGAAGGGAACATATTTAAGTTGATATCTTAAATGCACACAAATCCCACGTGCTGTGGCAACAACAAAATGAATAACAAACACACTGCATGAAAATCCTCTTAAGTTCTTTTTTTTCAATTCCAGCCTTTCATACAACAGGAGGAAAATCTTAAAAAATAATCCCGTAAAATTCCTGAACTAACAGCATTGGCATGAGGCGCAGGATGGTCTTCTTATGCTTCTCTGCATATCTCAGACAATCATCACAGCTGCTGCTAGTAAATTAATGGCTGCAGGGGGGTTGGGAGAGGGAGAACGAGGAGAAAAAAGGGAAATGGAAAGCCTCGTAGGTGGCCTTGTCTCTGCCAAAACTAAATATTTTCATTGGAGCTTTTTCCATTCAACAATTGGCAGCTTTATCCAGAGGCCTTAAACAGACAGAAGAATTCTTACTGTTGTAAGAGTGACTGCTAATGGGATGCAGCACTATCTGCTAATGTGCATGAATGAATATCTATTTAATAATAGAATTGTTTTCTTCTAAGGTGCCTTTCTTCTTTCTTTTCTTTTAAATTCTTGCCTGCTGGGTCTGCCCGCTTCCCTTTGCCCTAGAAATTAAACCTTGGTACTTTCATTATGCAAGATTTATGCTAGAAACGTGGGCTGGTATTTCATTGTCAGCCAGGGTGTGATTCTGCTGTGACATTTCCAGCTAGATTTTTATGGCAGCTGCAGTTAAACCAACATCAAGCATAAAAACAAACATTTTTTTTCCCTGGCAGAGTTCATTTACATCAGTGAACCAGACTAAAAGGTGCACTACCCAAAGCACTTTTGGCTGGTATTACTTACATCTGCCCTAGAGGGCTTTGCTAGGATGGATATAGCTGGACTGCCAGTAGCTCAAATGGTGTGTGTGTGTCTGTGTCTATGCGTGTGTGCATGGAGTGTAGTTGAAGTGCAGAGTGAATAGTGAAAGAAAAAAGGATTTCTAATATGCAATCTGTTGTTCTGGTGCTTGAGTAAAAAAACCCCAAAGTGCTGAACTTTGGGGAAAAATTAGCAGGACATCCCGACACGTTGAAGACCAGCTGACTCACACTGTCTGTTGGATTCAGTGGAGGTGGCTGAAGAGGTTGCTGACTTCTGCCTGCCCACCACACCTCAGCCAGAGCTTCTTGCTGTCAGAAGCAGACCATGATAGAACAACTGACCTGGTTGTTCCTCAGCTGTGCCAGGTAACAACCTACCGTATTAATTTGGTTCAAAGAAATTGTTCCCAACAAAGGCTTTATTTGTAACAGTCCTGTAAAAGAACTGATTTTCATTGTCAAAGCTTCCAGCCTGCTCTGGACTTTTCCAACTGGATTGGAAGGGTGGACAGGGCACGCAGGAAGAGTATTATTAAGCTAGAAAGTGATTTGATAGCCACAGTCAGTACTTTAATCAGCAAGGACAGTTATCCTTGGGGCTGAAGTCCTTAGTGCTAATAATCAATGGCCAATGGCTCTTTTCTTCACCTACCTCCCACCTTAATGAAACAGGACCCACAAAATCAGTGGTAAAGGGACATAGGAGGAAAGGAGAAAAAAAAAATAAGGAGAAAAAAAAATAAGGAGATGCCAGGCAGGTCCTGTGGTGGTGGGAAGGAGGGATCCTGGTGAAGCAGAGGGAGAACAGTGGGAATGGAGGCATGCAGAGCCCCAGCATGCAGGAGACTAGGAAGACCCTGAGCAAGGAGGGAATAGGAACCTGCAATCAGTGGGCTCCCATAATTATGGACCCGTAATCTCAGCCTGTAGAGTAGAGTGGAAGTCCCTCATTTACTTACGCCTTAACCTTACATTTCCCCCTTCTCAGAAGGGGTCAGAAGTGGTGCTAGCAGTTCAGGACTGTCCAGCAGCAATGCCTTTTCCACTGGAAACTTTTCCCAGTTGCCTGGGAATGTCCTGTGTCTCCCTTTCCCCTCTCTGGCACATAGTCTTTGCATTGTTAAATATCGATGCATTCTCATTCCGCAAGGTTCTCTGCCACTTGCATTTCTTTGGCCTTATATGTTGTTTTCCCTTCAGTGCTTGCTTTCAACCTCTCTGGACCCAGGGGGAGAGAGGGGGTGTGGGGAGCCTGATGTAAATTAACCATCTAGTGTAAATCAGTATAACTCCACTGACTACAAAGAAGTTGCATTGAATTACTGTAGCTGAGAACCTGCTTTGTCGTGTCTCCCTCTTCTGTGTGTTTTATATTGCCTGTTGTAGAAAAAAAAAACAACCCCAAACCCCAGAAAAACACTCCACCAAAACTCCAGTTCTTTCTGTTTTGCTCTCCTAAGAGGTGCAGCTGTATGCTAATAGTCTGCTTCTCTAGTGGGAAATAGAAAGGGCTATAGCATGCTTTGATAAACCAGGAAGCAGACTCTGACGCTAGTGTGCAAGAAGAGAAACATAGGGAGCTTTTTTCCCCCTCTTCTCTCCCTTGCATCAATTTCACACTCTTTTAGTTCTCTTGACCTCCATGGAGTCCCTCCTAATTTACAGTGCCATAAACAAAATCAGAACGATGCCCTCTGAAACGTGCAGAATTGTTTTCAGCTTACACCAAAAGAACACGGTGTATTCCAGGGATTTGCAAAGGCGTCCCTCTACTTGGTGTGTTTCTTGCATTATACACCTTCTCCCCTGCTCCTGCTGCTCTTACTGGCTTGTTTTATTTGGATGCATAAGGCAGATGCAAACACATGCAATCACATGGCCTGCTGCTTTGGAAGAATCTGAGGGACTCGGTTTCTGCCATATTTTCTTCTAAACAAACAGTTGGAAGTTGCATGATCATGGCTGGAGCAACAGTCAAGCCCTTGACTATGCCAGTACCCTGAGGGTGGGTTTGGAGTTACCGTTCTGCTGATTAATTTCATGCCATGGGTGGACTAGAAGCACTTTACTTTGCCCTGTGCCTCCCTGTGCCTCAGTACATGTCCAAGGTGTGCCATTAATCAGCCCGACTATATGGGCTGTTCCATCTTATTGCTTAATTAAGACTCATCAGTAATTTACTTGAGATTAATACCTATTTAGATGGAGCTGAAGTTTCATCTATTTGGGGCATGAGTTATTGAACTGCATTATGTGAAGTAAATCAATAAAATATTACTGGAAATGAGAATGACTCTCTCTCCCTTGCACTTCAGTCGTTTCACCAAGCTCACAGACAAAACTCACTTAAGGGAGGCATTCACGTTTACAGTCAGCTTCCCATCTTCCAGCTAGATTTGATATCTATTAATATCTGTAATCACTTTGCTCTCATTACCTGAATCGTATTGTAAAGTCGAGACCCCAGGGAGTGCTGCTAAGAATAAGAGGCGCTTTTAATCAGTTACAGGGTAGTGGCCCTGTTATGATGTGACCCAGAGCCCAGACTTTCCAGGGGTTAACACCCTCAAAACCAACACCCTCAAACTGGTCTCAAGTCTCTACTAAAGGAGTGCTTTGTATCACCGTATATACACATTATTCATGAGGAACAGCAGAGAGGTCATCAGTAGGTGATGTCCAGAATAAGTAGCATAATTGCAGGGTTTTGTTAAGCTAATGCAACTTGTTTACCAAATGCAAATAGCTTCTACTTAATATCACGTCTTAATTCTGTTCCAGTGCTGAGGAAGACTTTTCCCTGGCCACAACGCCTGCCTGTGGTGACTTCCCTTGAAGGGGGCTCTCTGAGCAGCACACCTCTCTCACCAGAGGCACCCTGCCAGGAAAGCTCCAGGTAGTCTTGAAAAACAGAGCTAGCCTTTCTGCCTTTTATTCCATACCTTCTCTTCCTCTCCTAAGCTTGACCTTCTGGGATGGATCTGATGTATCCCCTCTGTCTACAAAGACGCGTAGTTTTACCTTGGCAGATGGCTGGTTACTTTCCACTCCCCGTTTTCCTGCTCTTCACCCAGCCCTATCCCAAATGAGAAGTGGAGAGGCTTTGTCCTGTTCTCCATTTCTGTGAAAAAATGTTTACTTCTGATACCATTTGATTAACAACCTGCCACAGAAGAGGGCTTCCAAGAAACTGGAACCTTACTTTCTTTGTAATAATAGTTCCTATCTTTGTATTAATCTTTTCTAACACGTGACCAGAGTCGGGCTGCAGAGACGTGAGAGAGTCTGACATTCACTGACTCAAGAGGCTGCTGTAGCAAGTGCTAGGAGAGGGGGAAATGCTAATGTTGAGTGAGGGATGGACTTCAGTTCAGAGGTGTTTGCTGAGATGGCAGGGTTCATCTCTACCCTGGAGCTTCTGTTGGTTTGGAAAAAAACCACCCCCTTCTGAAGTTTTGGCGAAAGAAGAGGGCTTTTCTCTTACTTGTGTGTAACTCAGAAGGGTCTTCTGCCTAGACCCTAAAGCAAGGACAGCCTTCACCTCTTACCAGCTTCTCACCCTGTCCCTCTTTCTCTTCATGGCTTCTTTTAGCTTCACTGCTGTCGTCACTGAAAAGCCTTCTGAATGCTTGTACCGTAGGGAAGAGTTCACCCAGCTAAGAAATGAGATGCTCTCTTGGCAGCAGGTGCTCTTTAAAGCAGGGGTTAATGTGCTCTTCTGGCCTCAGATGAACCCAGTTTCAGAGCACCCCCATGCCCCAGCTGTCCTTTTCCACCCTGCTAAACATCCCTGCTTCGTATCTGCCAGCATAACTGCAGGTTGGAGGTGCTCCCTAACCCAATTCTGTCACAGTAATCTGGGTCAGCCTCAACACTTCCAGTACTACATTTATTTTTGTAGCTCTCATCACTTCAACAGTTGGGTTAGAGAGCCCTTTCATGTGCAATTATGCTGACAAAATTGAGGGGGAAGTGAGCTCCGGAGGGGGCTGAGCAGAGCAGCACAGGGGTGCCAGTGGCCAGGACAGCAGACTGACCATTCCCTAAGGCACACAATAAACAAACCTGGGGAAGGACAGCCCACATCAGTTTTTTGGTATCTTGAGACTTTTGTCCTCTCCTGGTAACGAGAGTAGGTGGGAAGTTTACAGATTTAGAATCTAATTCCCAAGTTCATGATATGCTTGCATGTTAACAAAGGATAGGTCCCTTAGCTAAGCTCTTTCCACCTTGGCATGGCCTTTCTTCTTCTTCTCTAGCTGAAGTTACTGATTTGGGACTCAGCATTGCAATGAGCCTTTTAGGTTGCAGGTATCAAGCTACAAACGATTTTCTGAAGAAAGGGACCTTACGGTTTCTCAGGTATGCCTTCCACTTGGCTAAAAACATGCATGGGCATCAAAACAGCGCAAAAGCTGATAAGCTCAACTTCCATGGAAACAGCACAGTAACAGATGGATTTGCTGAGGAATGTAATCATTGGCAAAAGCTAGGATTTTTTATTTAATATCAAACAGGAGAAAGCTACAAAGTTTGGAGCTGAACTTCTGTGAAGTTTAGTAGAGGAGCAGGGAGGAACTGCTCTTATCACAGGTTTTGGTCCATCTCCTCTTTTGATATTTAACTGTTGGCAAAAGGCACCAGTGAAAGAAAGAAAAGAAATCATCTGGACACTTTGTTTTATTATTAGCTAAGTTTGATATTTTGCTAGCTGCTCTTCTTGTAACCCTTCCTGCCTCTATTTCCATCCTTCATTTCACTGAGATTATTCTATATGCTACAGCTGTTTCTCTACAAAAAAGCCAACTACAAAATCTTTAGACATTTGCCCCTGGAAAAGAAGTACACTGTAAATAATATACAGGAGTAAGAGCCTCATGAGGATCTGAGTCCAAGCAGATGTCACTAACTTGGAACGGAATATAATACCCCTAATACCTCTGAAAACAAACCAGCCCTGCCAGTCCCAGCCCCTGTCACCTCTTCAATAATGTCTGATCATTGGAGCAGGCTTGGCAATTCAAGGAAAGCTGTCCTTCGCCCCATGAGAAACTGGCATACAGGAGAGCGTACGCTGCCAACTCAGTGTCGAACTGCTATGACACCGGAGTTGCTAACCATTTTACACACAGTTGGAAGCAGCTTTTACATGACTTCCACCTCCTCAGGCTTTTTGACCTCTCTCTTCAGCCTCTCCCTTTATTAAAGATAATGAAAATGTCAAGACTGTTCTTAGACCCACTCGCCTGGGCATGTTCACCTCCTGAGTGAAAATGGGTTTGTGGCTGTGGGTGCAATATACGTTTATTGAACTATCTCCGTAGATACCAGCGGTTGCTTTTTCAATTCAGCCTTAACTAACTCCACGTAGTGGTGGAAATGAAGCAGCCAGTGTAAATAAATAGATGTTTTGTGCCTGTGGTTTAGATCACTTAAGCTGTCTTTTACAGCTGAGGTAGAGAGTTAGGAACTGACTGCGGCAGAAAGTCTTACCAGCTGCTTGCACCACAGTACATGGCCAACTCCGGAGTAAGGATATCCACAGAGGACAGTGCCCAAGTAGTTATGTGAGTTTAGATTCACACTTCTGTTTATAGCAGTGTAATTCTGCTATAGAGCCAAGATTTTAAATATTAAAGTGAATTTATTCCCAGATTTATATCTGTATTTAATATGCACGTATGCACGTATTTATAGCCTATGAGGTGATCATATACCCTTGTGGTAAGCTGCCAAAGCAGGTGCTAAATTGTACTTAATCTAACTTTCACCTTTGATCACCTCAGTCTTTGGCCTTGGTTGCTTAAGAAGACTTTTCCTTGAGAACAATGTCTTGGTTGCGAATTCCCCTGGGATTACATAGCTGGAAGTCTCAACTCCAATTAGAACAAATTTATCTATTTGTAAATAAGAACGTATATCTGAGATTTATATCTCAGCCAATTTACTTTAAGCTTCTCCACATTGACCAACAGCAAAAATTTCCTTTTCAAACAAAAAATCCTGCTGCCACTCCAAAATCAACCAACCAATCAATCAATTAGTCTGCCAGCTGGTTTTGCTATATGTACGATATTCAGTCCCTCAAACAGTGGCAGTTGTAAGAAACAAATATCAATATATATCATTATGAGTGCTTGAAAGGAAGGCTTTCTGCTACCGGATGGCTGAGAAATCCTACTTTCCAGAGGAATACAGCAAGTGTTTCCAACCGTGGCAGATTGGAAATACAAGATTTTAAAATTATGACACTGATTGACAAGACTGCTGTTTTAGGGAGTTGCTTAGACATTTTAAAATGCACCATTTATATTTATTTTCCCTCCTAGGTCTCTGGTAAGGCAAATTAGCAGTACAGGTAGAGGGATTAAGAAAGCAGACATTAATAAAGTCTCAGAGTTAGGGTTTGTGTCTGTAAATCCTTTGGCATAAACAAGAGGCAGTGGTGTGGCACAGTAAAAATCCAAGTGTCAGTCATGCCAGGGTGACTAATATAACTCACTTGTGGCCTCATTAGTCATGAGTGGAGCAGGCATCCCAAATTCATGTCAATAACAGCTTTATGCCACCCCAGCAAATAAGGAATCCTCTATAGATATCCTCAAGTAGAGTGAGAAACCCTGGTCCTTCGCTGGTGTAAACCACCTGAGCTCTGCCAAAGACTGACGAGCGAGGCCCATTTTTCTTAGCTGAGCATCTGACCCACATTTGCTATTCATTATTACCATGTTATTTTTTGGGAGTCAGCAGAGTTCTTCTTGCGGCTCTGAACAAAGCGCTTGCCTTGTAGTCTCACCAGCCTGGGGATGTCTCCAAATACTCTTTGGGAACTTTATAAAAAATGCAGCCTCTGCCCCAGTGATAGAAAATAAATTGAAGATTTTTTTTCCCCCAGGTGAAACTGATACCATCTTTGGACACTGGTGATCCCTAAATAAGGGGCTCGCACAAGTAATCCTAACAAGCACGTTTGGTTAGATTGCGAAAGGGTGGTAATTAAAAAAGAAAATTAGGTAAATAGACTTCTAGGCTTCTTTAAAAGGTCTTTGCTTCCCCTTCTTCCAAGCTCTGTGTGTGTAACATTTTGCCACCCTCTGCCTGTCTCCACACCTCTATAACAGTATTCATTTGGGATGAGGAAGAAGCATTGCTGTCAAACTGCTCACTCTAACTTCATTTCCCAGCACGTGGAGTTTTCCTTCCTGGGAGTGACATCAAGACTGCTGCTGATGTTATGGTGTACTTCGCCATAACATCAGCCACTAGCCAGCTGAAAGCAGCATAAGAGTGGCTGTGCAGTCTGCTGAGGAGAGGACTGGTCTGGTTGAAAAGCCATCACTATTTTTTTGGTAGAAGTAGCGTCCAGGTGGATTAGCTCCTTGCTCCAGGTGACCTCGCTGCCGCGCACGCTAGCAGAAGGGAGGCAACACAGACACTGGGCTAAGGGCAGAACCCTCCACCTCTTTTGGTGGCTCTCTGCATGTAGGTCAGCTTAGTCTAAGAGCCAAAACACACTGCGAGGAGAAAGCGGTCACAAAGGTTCAACAAAATTTGGTCAATGCTTTGACTGAAGGCTGAAGAACCTGACAGCATGGTGCTTCTTAGACCTCTGAAAGTCCTGCTGGCATGGCAACGGGTTGGACCATCCTGATATTTGGGTAAAAAAAAACCCCAACCCACAAGCAAAGGAAAGGCTGTTTCATGTCTCATTATCCTGCAGCAAAAATGGGCAAGAAAATCCGTCTCTCTTGCATCTCCTGTAGGTATATCTCTATATATTTGCTTCAAAATTCAAATTTTCATCAAAAAGCTCATCACAGGGTGGTGCTGGTCAGGAATCCTCCTGCCTGCTGCCCAAGACCTCCATGTTGTGCTTGAAGAGCAGTCTGCCTTTCCAACTCATCTGTGCTCGGTCCACTCCCTGGCCCCAGGCAGCGAGCCGCAGTTCAGGTCTGCTGGGCTGGAGCCGGAGGGGATGCCTGCGGGGTTGTGTCAGCCTCCCGGAGCTGCGTCCACCACGCCTGCAGCAGCAGCAGCAGCAGCGTTGCATCTGGATGAAACATGAGTTTTGGATTTCGTGGGGCGTTCTTGGGCCCAAGATAAAATGGCACGGCTGAAGTTTCCTTTCAACGCAAGCCGCCGTGCAGGGTGACGGAAGTGCAGCCGACAGGCCACATGCGGCTCCCGAGCACGTCTGGTGCCGCTCCACGCAGTGCTTGGTGAAAACCCCCAGTGAGGCTGAAGCGCGGCAGCCAGATGTGCCCTCGCCTCCTCCCCTCCGCTCCGCACTGCACCACGGGGCACAAGGGAGGGCTGAAAGCAGCAGAAGAGACAGCGCCAAGCACCCCGATTCTCCTCCCTGCTGGAAAAAAGGAGCTTCCTAAGGGTAGCAAACTGGTTTTGCAATGTTTCTCCCAAATCCCAGCACATTTAAGGTGCTCTCAGGGTGGTTGAGTATCTGGTTGATGATATTTGAATGCCTGTGGTCGGAAAGGCCAGCTGTTTTCAGCTGAAGTTGATAGGCTGATCATATGGATGAGTGGAGACTAAGCAAAGAAAGACCTGGACCAAAAGAGTTTCCTAGGTGTTTAGTGAGGAGGTAAAAGTCGTTCCCTCTCCCTAGGGCAAAGGAGCTCATGGATAACCAGGGGTGGGTGTGTGGGAGTGTGTAAGCCCAGTTTGGGCAGGCTGGCACGCTGCAATGTGGAAGAGGATCAGCCTGCTAGCAAGCCCACAGGTTGCATCCCAGGATATGCAAGCGGCCAGCAAGGTGCCTGGTGGAGCAGTCACCCATGCACCTACATGATGTGAAAGAGGTATCACTTTGCTTTGTGCGTACGCACCTCCATCTGAAAGTAGAAGCCAAGATCAAAAAAAAATAGGAAGAATAAAAGGAAAACAGAAAGTGTTATGAGGTTTCTGGTTAGCGTGGCCCTGTGCTGAATTTAAAATCATGGTGAAATATTCATTATTCAGGGGCAGTAATAGTTATATCATGCATTAACAGGGAAGAGAGAAAAAAAGGTAGTCTTGGACACTGTCGAAAACAGACTGACATCCTTACTGGTGTTGTCTGTGGTTCCTGTATCCCTCAGGTGCTATTGGTTCACAGAAACTGCAGTGATTCCCATAGAGCTGTATTGAGTCCTTTGGAGCCAGGCCAATTCATACCAAGTGTTTCGTACCACTCACGTAACTTACAGATCTAAGTCTTCATTTATAATGAGCCCACCTCATGAAAGGCAGCATATCAATGGTGGTGGTTGTTCTTTCGGCTCTGATGATGAAGACTGCTTTGCTACCGGGGAAATTCATGGGAAGTTGTTCACACTCGCTTGCATACCCTGGGCTGACCCAGGGCAGACCCACTTCACATCTCTGAAGCTACAGCAGATGCTCCTTGCTCTGGAGTTCATTCACGCTTTGCAAAAAGGCCACGTCTAGGCTTTTGATAATAGGGTTTTGGTGCAATTATCGCAATTCCAGAGTATAACTCCATCTTGCTGGTTGATGTGGTTCTTCCCCATGCCTCGTAGGTGGGGAGAGATGGGGAGAAAGAGGAGAAATACACGACAGGCTCCTCTATTTTGGGCTGTACCATGAATTAACATTGAGGCGGGTTCCTAGTGATGGACCCCCAGCCGTTGGGGGCTGAGCTAAATGACTGCCCTTCCGCTCTGCCATCAGCTCTCTGCTCCGACAGTGGGCTGAACGTCCTTGATTAAGGTCAGTGTGTGGTCACAAGCACTCCCAAGGTTGAGCACTGACATGGTGGTAATTGGCAGATCTCATCAGGCTGGTCAAAAGGGAGTTCTCCTTCGCAGCAGCTATCACTCGGGGGAGGAGGGGGAGGGAAAAAAAAACCCCAAACCTGGAGGCAGGGAATTAGAATAAGCACTGATGAGTTGGCAGATGCTGCCGGATCAATGGCCGTATCGTGGCAGGGAAAGCAGCGACAGCTCTCTCGGAGCCGTCAGTCACTGTTGTTTTGGGTAAATGCCAGCAAATGGAGCGAGAGGAGAGATGCGGGGAGGGAGGCACCAGCCTGCTGGGCCACTTTTAATTACTTCAGGTCACATCAGACAGAGAACTGCCCACCGTGACAGATCAGTCCCGCTCAGAGGGCTTGCACGCAACCCGGGGTAGCAATCAGGTCTTATGTTCATGCAGCCCCTTTTATCCAGGAAAAAAAACCCTACAACTCAAAGCACCGCCACAGCCAAGCGACAGGCAGAAGCATATTGTGCACATCTACGCATCCCCGTGCTGCGCGGGGCTCCCCTGGGCTGGAGCGGTGAGGGGCATCTGTCTAACAGCGCACGCAGCGGCACTACACAACTTCCTGGGCAAGAGGGAGGGTAGGGGAGGCTCGGCGGTGCGATGGCTTCCCTGGACGGCAGCCAGAGCATTAGCACATCTGAGGTAGGGCTCATGTGTCTCCACATGGCTTGAGTTGTTTACCACAGCCTCCGGAATGGGATCTTGCCATTGCCTCACTACTTTTCTCCTTAGCTATCGCCCTCTTCGAAGTCTTCAGTGGGGCTTGTGGCAGCGAGATCCTCTCCTACAAGTGCTCTGCAAAGCCTAATTTATGTGGGTTTTTTGCACCAGCAGCAAGGTGTTGTCACAGGAATGGTCACAGCCTTTCTGTACTTCGTTGCCACCACAAATTCCTTAGAAGTTCTCTAAAAAATAAAGGAAAGAAATATCGCCACCGTATAAATGTTTTTATGGCTGAATTCATCACTGCCATATATGAAGCTCATATATGAGCCTTGCTTTCTTCACACACAGCAATCTCCTGTTGACTCACTGCATTTGCATTTGGGTTGCAAGGTCAGGTAGTTAATCATGCAAACTCACCTGGTCCTCCTGAGCTCAGCACAAATTCAAATGGACATGCCCTGATGAATATATGTCCTGCATTGCCCTGCTATAGATTTCAAAATACTAGTTTCCCTGGTGGAGACAGCATTTGGTGTTTCTAGAAGACTCTGATGGTGTGTGGCTCCTCTTACTTTCTTCTCAGCGATGATCCTGGTGCAAGGGCTTCTGTCCCTGCCCCTGTGCTTCTCCTTCAGCAGAGCCGATCTGATAGCTTGTGGTGCTGGGCTTTTGACTGTATCAATGAGCTGATCCAGGTTTAAATAATAAATCAGGCAGGGTTGGTTTTACAGTGCAAACAATTTTACCCAGAGATGATGCAGGGATGCAAAAAAGCAGAGAGAAGAGGAGTAAAAATGATTTAAACTGAAATTTGTTAAATTGCAGTGGGAGTCAAAATTACACTGCTCATCACCCAAGCCAATGCAGACTAGGAGAATTAGGCGTTGTTTCTGTTTCAAATCAAATGCGTGTATAGTCCAGGGGTGCCGGTTTAGCTTATATAAAGGAGAAGCCTTCATTATAAATCTGAGAGGCCACTTTAATGAGCTGGTTTAATCTGACGTAGTTCAACTGATTGTGGTGAATTTGGCACAGCCACTGCCGCGCTGCCTGGGGGACCAGATCTGGCAGTGTGCTGTGCCCCTCCACAGCACCCGCGTGCCCCTGGATGCCGGCGTCTTGTGTGGGTGCGCACCTCACAGTTGCTGGAAGGATGCCTGGATGGGGGGCGTTCTGACTTGCCCCATTTGACTTGGTGGTTTTCTCTGCTCTCTCCTTTCTCCACATTTTCTCCAGCTGGCTGGCTCCAGCTAACAGCTTTGGATAGAGGGGTTTCCAGAGTGGGCAGCTTATTCCTGAAACACAGCAGCTCTAAACTACTACCAACAAGATATTCTTTCACCTGAGTGTGGGTTTTTCCTTCTATGGTGTTCATAACAGTGTCTTCTTGTGCTATTCCATCATTTAGGGGGACAGCCTTTCTGCTATAAACACACTGCTTTCCCCTTCCCCCAAACACCTTTTAACTCCAGCAAGGTTAAAGCACAGCATTCATATTCTTAGTCTGTCAGGCTGGTACAAACAAAAAGAAGACATTTTAGTGCCACCCTAGACTTTCTGTGTAACTTCAGGAAGGTTATTGTAATGGTAGGGCTGATCAAATACTAAATAATACTTTCTACTAAAGGTTGTTTTCAAATATTCATTGCTATTCCAAACGATGACGCTACTCAACAACAACTCATACTTCATTTACTTATTTGTTTGCTATTTGAACATCTACCTAAAGGGACTTTTCTTGCAGAAATATTAGGGGAATGGCTGTTCTTTGTACTAATGCCCCTCTTCACCTGCAAGCAAACGTATTTGAGGAGAGGCAAGAAACACGTGTTCCTCATTGTTTGCCAACTGCTCTTCTTCATCTGTTATTGCTATTACAGCTATTGCTATGGAGTCAGAAGGTTTCAGGTAGGGTACAAGTCACCTGCTTTTACAGGTTCCAGCATCAGACTAGAGAAGAGACTCAATATCATCTGATGGGAAGAATACTCAGCAGGGGAAGAAGAGCGTGCACAAGCAATCACAGATACAAAGGTTAAAATCAAATTGATAAGTCACAATCAGGAAAAAAATCCCTTATAAATCAGCAATTAGTGTAAGCAGCGCTGAGGATAAAAGAGGCTTGGAGGAGGAGGGGAGATGGTATATTGAGGAAGAAGGTTGGTGGATGGGAGAACACTCAGAAGGTGACTGGAGACTTTCCAGTGGGATACAAAGATTTTTCACTTGTGGGCTGAAGATTTACATAGGTACTGAAATCTGCAGGGTGGTCATTGCTTGTTGTCCCAGTTTCTGGTGATAAATTTATGCCACCAAAAAACCCAAAATATTTGTCCTCCTTTCACACAGTCTCTGCCACATTCAGATAGGGAGGCAGGACAGCCTTCATATTTTTTCCCTCTGCCACCTCTCCTGTTCACTCCAAGTGTCTGTCCAGGTTGGGGCAAAGCTGCATTTCCAGGATGCGCATCTTGCTCCCTGCCAGGTGTGAGACGGGCATTTCCAGTCTCTGTGCTCTGGGCTGCCAGAGCAGTAATATTTTTTCCAGGAGTGCTAAATTTTTTCCAAAACTTTTTAAAACAAACAAGCAAACAATTTCTTTTTGCTAAGCACTTACTGTATTACACAGGCCCAGTGGCAACTTTTTAATGACAAATATTTCCTAAGGTTTCTGTTCATGCTTGGACACAGCGATTGCATACAGAAGCTGCATTATGCATACATTGGACCAAGCATAACAGCACCTGCTGCTGCTCCTGCTGCTACTAAAGAGAGAGCAACTAATCTCTTTAATTATTGGAGAAGAATTAAGGCTTTGATTTGTCTTATTGCAGAAACATAGGTATTTCCCCCCTGCAGGCTGGGGAGGAGATGCTCTTTGCCTTCCTGTTCTGCTGCAAGAGGGGCTTAAACCGTTGCGTGGGTGGCCCCCCCCGGCAGCACCTGAAGGAAGAGTGGGGTTGTACGGACACCCACCCCACCGTTATCTCTACGGGAGTTGGCACGCGTGGGGTTTGCCCCACACTGGCAGCGCTACGTGCAAGGCAGAGGGGCCAGTTTGCTCCCTGGAGCTGTGGTAGCAGCGATTCCCTCCGCTCCCATGGGCAGGCTGAGGGCAGGGTTAGGCTTTCTCTGGGAGCAAGGCGAATGGAAATGGCAGCGGGATTGTCTGGGCGCTGCTGGAGCCCGCTCGTATGCAGGCATGCTGCACGTTCGGGGCATGCCAGGGAACCACAGGACCGCCGGCGCATCGGCTGTCTCCAGCGAAGAGATGGGCTTGTCAGCAAGCCAGCACATCTGCTTCTTTCGCCTGGGAGGAAGAGGTGGTGAATCGGGAGTAGAAAATAATCATGGGGTAATTGTATTCTTGATGAGGATTTTGTAGTATGTTATTAGGAGGACCTTGCTGGCCACATGCTGCAAAGGGCAAAGGGAGTCGGAGGAGCTCTTGCAGGACAAGGGAGGGTCTGTAGCCAGTCCCCCCCAGCTAAAGCTGGACCAGGCTGGGCCATAGTGGTCTCCTCTCAAACACTACCAACATTTGGTGAGCTTCCTTTTCTAAACTCCCCTCCCAGTCCCCTTTTTATCCCCCTTCCAGACCCTTGCCTCCTTGTCAGTGTTAAAGCAAGAGGAGTGCAGCCATGGAAAAGAGCAAAAAAGATCCTTTCCATCCTTTCAGCTCCCCGCTGCCCTCCCCTCCCTCCCCACAAAGGAGCCATAAGTATTCCTCTGTACCACAAAAAGGACCTGCCAAAGGGTCTAGGACAGAAAGGGTTAAACTCAGACGAGCACTAGCTCCAACACAGTTAATCCATATAAAGCTCATGGATTTCTCTGCAGTGATCTTTGTGGTTGTCATTTGCATTTTTTTCCTTTTGTGAAATCTTTTCTTCTTTCCTTTTACACTCGTATGCATGCAGAAATTAGCATATTGTACCGAGAGTGGGAGATGTAAGAAGCCGACCCCCTGCTGTTCAGCGGATTGTGCAATCTGCAGGCGGCATCAATTTTTCAGCAGTTTTCTCATTTCTCATTACAGTCAGGGCACTGCACAGCTCCCGATTCAACACAATCCCTAGTGGTCCTACAGACAAGCATATGGGCTGTCGAATATCCGTACTGCTACTTTCATAGCATTAATATCCTTGTTTATGCTTCCACCGTAATTAATCCTGGTATTAATATAGTTTGGGTTTAGCTTTACTAATTATGTATGGGCTAGCAGGATAATTATGTCAGCAGACTCTGGCGCTGATACTTGACAGCAGTTTGCTAACCTTAGGAGCGGCACATAAACACTTCGGCCAATCCTGCCTTGGAAACAAGCAAGGCGAAGAGACGAGGAGGAGGGTGGATATGGCGAATCGATGTCTGATAACTATAAATAGTGTTTTTAAAATAAGGAAATTTCACAAGCACAATAAAGTTGTCCTCGGGTATCAAACTCCGTGGTTGTCATAGTGATGTGTGCATTATTAAGAGGGTGTTGTTCACTCTGGCATCTAATCTTATAATGAGGACGGCTCATTATCGGCCTGATGAGAGTCCCTTTCCCCACTGACCGCATCACAGCTTGGCAGGTGCTCGGGGCTCAGGGGAACTTTTCCCCGTGCTCCTTCCCTGCCCTCCGTCCCACCCCACCCCAAATAACCTCGGCAAGCTCTCGGTGCAGCGTACCGCCGCGCAGGGCTAATGGACGGCCAGCGCTAGGCAAGCCCTTTCCCGATTTTCCTCTAGTTTTGAGCATGCCTGTGACTTTAATGGCTACAAAAAATTACGCTCTGGCCACTTTAGTCTCTTTGGCTGTCCCCAGCCCTCACGTTCATTAACATTGCAGATTGGGGAGTTTAAAACGAGCCGTTGGTTTGCTTTTATTTCTGCACCTGTTTCTGCTGCCTGACTCTTCCCAGCAAACATCCTTCGTGGGGTCAGTGATGCCCCTTCGCGCCAGGCACATGGCTTAATGGAACTTCCTTTGCTTATCATTAGCCACTTTGCATTTTTATAGAGTGCTATTAACCGGGATGCAGGCTCGCTTTTAATTCCCTTCTGTGGTTTGTACACAGCGGTCGCATCCCTCCCCCGCTCCCCAAACAATCCAATTATCACAGTTTGTCACACAGGCGCGGGTGACCCACCCGCCACCTGCTCCGCTGGTGGGCCCGATCCTTCGGGATGGCAGCCAGGCATGGGAGTTCAAGTTTTGCCTCAGCAGGACCCTTTAAATGGCTTTAAAAAACATATATCTGCTTTTGTTGGCAAAACCAAAACCAGAACCCGAAATCAGCTGTGAAATTGCATTGTTTGAAGGTCTGGGATTTGAAAATGGCTTAAAAGAATTTCATTCTTTCCTCTCCCCCTCTTTTTTTTTTTTTTTTTTTCAGAAATAGATTTAAGTCTAGACAGGCAACCTGTGTATTGTTCCAGCCGAGTTAGGATTAAAATGACCCTGGCGACGTAAGGATCTGATCAGCTGGAAAGTCTGAAAAGTGGAAGTTAATGGGAGTGCTGCTGTTAGCCTCCTATACAGGTATGCATGTAAGCGTGAGGTCAGAATTAAGGATGTGATTAAATGTCATCATCTTCAATTGGATTTATCATGTGCTGATGCATTTTCCTGAAACGTCTTCCAAATCTTACTCAAAGACATGGGTGGAAATATTCCCCATGTCTTCAGTTAATTTTGGAGCAGCCCATTTGATCTGTGCCATTAAACCCCCCAGTCTGGACTTTCCTGGGCTCAGCCCTCCCTGCACGATTTCTGCCCCTTCCCAGCAGCTTCTGGCTCTTGGCCGACGGCAGCCCCGGGGCACCTGGCTCCTGCTCTCCAGTGGCAGGGCCACCATTGTAGAGCATGGTACCATAGGTCCTGCTCCTGGACCTATTTTTTTAAGTTAAAGGGTCACTTGCTAAAAGACAGAACCAGTCCTAACACCAGGAACTTCCTCCCAGGTGTCCTTCATCCCAGGCAGAGACTGCAATTAGAGATGACAGAGCCATGCACTCTCTTTGGCTCCGAACCCTGAAGTTTTCTTTGCCCAGCAGCAGGGTTTTGGGAAGGGTGGAGCCCAGTCTGAGTGGCAAGCGTGTGGCCTCACGTCTGGCATGGCACTGGGCTCATGAACCCTAAGAGATGCTGAATCCATGGCTTGGGTGATCCACCGACAGATTGCCAAGAGTGAGCTGTGATTTGCCCAAAGAAGAGGTAGTCCCTCTGAGTTCTCCACTAAGCGTTAACGAGAGATCTCTTCTTATAGAGACTTCTCTATGTTTACAATAGGCACCAGGGTTTCTCCACAGCTTCCTTCCAGTTTTATTTTCTTTTTCCTTTTGGACATTGTATTTCAACTGAAAGTAGTGGGGTCCCTCCAGTAAGGGTTTCATGCTGTATGTTCTCTTTGTCACACAAAAATCAAAGGGAATTTTGCACGTGACTAAAACAAGAGGCTGGAAGAGGCCCTCAAGGTATAGCTAGAAGGTTTTGGATTCCTCCACCAGTCCACAGGAGAAATCCTCCTGCCTTGAAGCAGTCATCTCCAAGGAAAATCTATGTGTTTGTGTTTTTAGACCCTGCAGGGAATTTGGATAGACCGTGGAACTGTACGAACCTTTTGCCTTTCCACCAAATCCCAAATTTCCAAACCTTGAGATCCAGATCATCTGAAAGTTATGTGGTGTTTTAATGCTGGACATTCCTCTCAGTTCTGTATCATTTGAAAGCTGAGAGTCGGTAGCAGGGAGCAAAATAAGAGAAATGTTTTAAATATGTGTGACTAGTAAATGGATTGACATTTTGTCTTGTATTTCAAAAGGCTTTTTCTACTGGGAAATTAGTCTGTACTCATAGTGTTGTGATAATCCGCTTATAGTCCAGTTCATCAATATCTTAAGTACCCACATGCTTTTCCTCTACAACAAAGTAACTTTGTCATTTACATGCTGGTTGTCAACCATCTCAAGTAAATTGCCTAGCAGAATATGGGTGAGTTCTAGCCAGCTGTGTATACTTTAATAGCATAGACTAAATAGTGCTATCAGTACTTATATTTTCCAGTTACCAGGAGCTTGTTAGACCCCTCAGAATACAACTACATTGCTCTCTGCCCTCAGGACCTTGCGAGCTGACACCAGATGCTGTAGGGAAAGGGAAGGGCATGGAGGAACATGGGCATCAGCATGAGAACGTGGCTGCTTGTCAAAGGTCCATTGGCAGAATGGAGAGGTAACAGACGGACAGGATAAGTAACAAGCATCTTTTGTTTGGCTCATTCTTGATCAGCTACATCAGTCCATAAACTTGGTCCTTTTGGATTCCCTGAAACGGCGGAACAAGTCCTCAGTTTTGCATGCCGGTAACTCACTGACAACAGAAACGGCTCGTGGAGCTACAGCCACAGATTGCTGTGGCAGCCCTAAGTGTAATGGTTTTAGCAAAGTTTTGGGTAGAAATGGGGAGGATAGATCTACTGGTAACTAAAATACAACCTGAGACCCAGAGAGTGCCTAAACTGCGGACAGGCAGAAGCTGAGAGGGTCTATCAGGGAAAGATCTTTGTATACAAACCCTCTTTCTGTTCTTTCTAAACATCTCCTTCTGACCACTGTCAGAGGAGGCTACTGGACTAAATAAACCCTTGTTTTGGTGCAATGTGGCCTTTCTTAATCCATTTTAGGGTGTACTATTGCATACCCGGTGCTTCTGGCTTTGCAGCATTCCCTCTGCTGCAGGTACCACTGCAGACGCCTGGGCAGAGATCAGGGCCCTTGCTCTCCATCTCCGTGAGTCAAGATGATAAAAATTCATTTCATTCCCCGTGGGGGCAGAATTACTAATGCAGAATGCCACTAAGAGCTTGCCCTGTTCCTCTGGGGTCTTGAAAGGGGAATCCTAGCAAACTAGGGGGGGTATTAGCTTGTTTTCCATCACTGCCCTGGGTTACTACAAGGGCAGACACAGGGGAGCAGAAACATAAATGGAGCATGGGATTTTTTATTACTACATGAGCACTGAAACTGTTACTCATGGTGTATAGTTTGAGTCAATGCAGTTTTAGGTTATCATCTGCTGCACATATATTCACCATACATAAACATCTGACAGCAATTACACTTAGTGATGCCATTGGAAATCAGAATCATACCTCCGCCCTGAGCTTCTAAAAGGACCTTTTCAACTTTAAGACCGCAAATTAGCAAACCAATTATTCATATGTGCTATTTTAAGCATGTGCTTTAATCCAGGCCCACTCCTCTCAGCGCACCTCAAGCTGAGCAAGTAGAGGAGTGCTTTGCTCAACCGGACCTGGGTGAATTTTCCAAGCACTGTTAGAAATTAAACAGCTGGAGGTATTTTAATATTTACAAGACTGTCATGCCTTTGTGAGGGATCCAACCTCTGATAAAGTGCTGGTTAATGAAGTCACTTGGAGGAGGATAATTCCAATTTTGGAGCAGCTTCTGAGTTTTGCCATTTGTTTTCATTCTTCCCATCCAACATGGTGACAGCAGTGGATGAGGAGGTGCCCAGCTGGGGCACAGAAGGACAGCCGGGTTATTGGGTTGTTGACTCCTGTCCAGAGCTGTGGATGACCCTGGGTTTTCCTTCCCAGGGACATAGCTGAAGGTAAGCAGCGCTGCTCCACACCCAATTTAGGCAATATAGAGTTTGCCCTCTTTTGCTTACACTGAATAGGTGAGCTCACCCACTTTTTAAATTCACCACTACGTGACGATCTTTGTCGCATATGAGGAGTTATTCTAGTCTGTGACAGCACCCCAGTATTTTGCCTCTCATGAAATTTTTCTCATGGAAGGTAATTTGCCTTAAAGCATTTGGACTTCAGCAAAGCAGAGAAGTCACCAAAAACGTCCCTTCGGCAATTTCTGCTCTTAGCATCTGCCCCCTTTCCCACTGATGTCAGTAAGGGCAACGAGGGCCCAAGTACCGCTTCGTCTTTCAGTCCATGTGGCACAGAAGGCTCTTGGTGACGAGGTCCCACTCCTGCACAAGCCCCAGGTGTGCCATGGCTGAGCTGAGAGATCTGCTCTTTCACTGCAAATAAAAGAGGTCAGGACAGAAGGAGCAGGTCTCTGATGAATTGCATGCTAAAGGAGATCCACATTCTGTCAGTTGCGTGATTATACGCTGGGACATGTTTTTTTAATGGAGACGGAAAACAGACATTTTGACAGGACTGAGTTTTGCTCAGGGCTATCTATGTGCTGCTCCCACTGAAGCTTCTTGGCCAAATTTGTCCCTTGTTTGAGAAGACACAACTCTACTGAGGCGTGATGGAGCTGAGTTTGATACTGAGGTGCAGCTGAAATATTCCATGCTGTCTCCTGTCAGGGCAGCATGAGGAGCCCTGTGAGAACCTAGTTATGAAATCCCCCTGTCCTTGTCTGGCTGGCAAGCATGCAGATTTAAAGAGCAATGTTTTGATTCTCCAATTGATCTTTAATTCCATCTCTCTTCTTTTAAGCTTGTCTTGTTGAACACACTCCCTGTGAATAAACTGTTATTGGGGCTTTACCGTTCTGAGCATCAGAAAATCTCAGAGAATGTCTAACTTTCACAGGCATAGTGTATTACTGAAACATAGATAAATAAATAAACAGAGAAACAGAGGAAAAATACTGAAAGGAGTGATCTGTAATAGCATTGCAGCTCCTGTAATACAAAAGAAAAACTTTATGAAGTCCTTAGATGTGGATCCTGCCAGAAGGGATCATGTCAGTGCAAGGTGACGCTTTCTTCCCTTTGGTGATGGCACTAGTGGGGCTTTGGAAAGCGCTGGTTCTCTACGTACCGCAGCATTATCATTATATAGTTATGGGTGAATTTTCTTTCCCCTTTTTCAAAGGTACTTTTGTCTGAAATGTCCACACTGGTGTTGAATCATCTTTCTGGAAGACTTCAGGTCAAGGGTAAGATTGTGTTGAAAGGGGCACTGTAGTCAGATGCAGGTGAGCTTGGCTGAACTGCAGGAAGGTAAATATCTCACCTGTATTAGCCCTTGGCCCATATTAGATGGAAAGTCAGATTAGGTGATTTGATAATCAAATCTAAACCAGCTACTACCGCATCAATAGGAGATAGCAGGCTTGTAAGTTAATGCCAAAATGTCAACAATGACGTCTTTCTCAGAAGACCTCAAGAAATACTGGAAAGAGGTTTTAGTTCAGCAAACTAGACTTCACATACTCTATGCACGTGAGGCAGTCCCCTGATGTTGTACCATTTATTCTTGTCTTTTGGCCCAGACATGTTTAGCTACCTTGCTGCACTATAAGCTTAACATTATCATGAAGTGGGGTTTTTTGTGCTGTTTCAAGGAAGACAAAATGGCCAAGTTCCTTGTGACCTGGGGGAAGGGAAAGGGAATGGTTTGGGAATATGACTGGGCTCTTCCCCATGCAAGGGCTACTGTATACTGGTGCTAGCAATGGCTGTCACCAGCAACTTGTGGCAGTCATGGTACTCTATAGGTAGTCCCACTTAACTGTTACATTTAACTGACCTGTGCTAAAGGAGCCTGCAATAACGGTACTGGAGAATAACACCCTTAATTTATCCATTAAACTCACTGAACATTGGCAGGTTCACCTTGCCCAGCATGGCTTTGGTACCCTGTAGAGCTGTTCAGGAAGCTCATATTTCAAATGATAGCTCATATGAGCTCATATCAAGTTCATTTGATCTGTCCCCTGAGAAGTTCAAAAGGCCACCGGGCAGTGGCTAATGGTTAGCTGCTGGCTGTGGTAGTTAAAGCTAACTGAAGTCACTCTGCCTCTTGCAACAAAACTGACTCTACCACCTAATCCCCTCCATCACTGAGCAGCCAACCACTGAAAATTAATTTAAGCCTTGTCTGTCTCTGCATGGCCCAAAGTGAAGGTGTAGAAGACAAAGCTCTCCTCTACCATTGCATGTAGCAGCCTGTTTCCTCCTTGTTTGTGAAAGAGTGTTTCTTTGGGGTTTTTTTAGGAAAAGTCAAATATGACAACAGGGTGTGAAAACCAAAATGAAATCAAGCTGCCTGCAATGAACGGAGAAATAATTCTGAGAAACACGGCAATTTAGATATTAAAATCTTCTTTCTCCATGAGAGAAAAACCCATCTGTTAAAACAGTCATAAAGCCCTTTAAATCAGGCTCAGGTACCTTTTTGGAGGATGATTGCCAGTTCAGGATCTGTTCAATGTGGAGAAGTACAAAGGTACTGTTTTTAATAATGATAAATAACTTCTCTTTTATCAAATCATCTCTGCTGGAAATAGTTTTGCTCCGTGTGGTAACGATAATTTGCGCACTTATCATTCGGTACCTTCCTTAGACAAGCAGCTAGCCATGGGATGTAATTTAACAACTTATCAACCACAGGTTCATCCAGCCCTTTCCAGCCAAAAGGGCATTTCACATTACTTAACAGACTTCACCATGTATTGGCATCAATTTAAGATTTCACCAGCCCCTAGTCATTAAAATTTTCCACTCAGCACTTCACTTTATAACCTGGGGACGTGGCTGCTGAACGGTGCCAGCAGACCCACTGAATTATCTGCTCTGTGCAGGCAATGGGATAATTACCAAAAGGATGCAAATCACTAACTGACTATCAAAGGGAGCTATCATGATTAGCTGTACATTTCACATACAGAGGTTGGAAAGGCATGATGGGGAAAAAAAGAAGGGGTATCTGTGGCACGCTTATCCCCCTCCTTGTGTGTTTTCAGCTGGAGGTCTCTCCAGGTTATGTCCGTTGAGCGCTCAGAGCGATGGCGTCTGACTCGGTGCTGTCTCCGTTGAGTCAGCAGCGGAGGGAGAGGCAGGGAAGGTGGGCAAGGTCCCATGGTTCATTCCCCTGCAAACCTGCATGGCAGGTCCAGGCCTGGAAGAGCTCTGGCTTCAAGGTCAGAGCGCGTCTTCATGACCACTGCAAAGGTGCATACTATGTTATCAAAGCCGGACACGTAGGAGTTGTGTTCAGGAGGAGCAGGCAGTCGTTTTGGTACTAGCTCATGAGACCATTAGTGCACAGGCTTTCCTTCATCTTGTGCATCTCCTCAAATCCCTTTGGGGCCTGCAGCAGACCAGGAACTGGCTCAGCGGCTCCTTTGCTGCTTTCTCTGGTAGTCCCCTGCCCAGGGGCACCTGGAGACCTTGTCTGCTGCTTGGCAAGGAGAGGGGGAAAGACCATGTGGAATGGCAGACTCTTCCTGGCTAAAGAAATCCATCCTGCTGAGTAACATGGGTTGGAGTCTCATGGCAAAGGCAGGTGGCTGTCGGTGGAGGAGGATGGCAGACGAAGTCTGGGGGATGACAGCAGGAGTGAGGTCTGGTGGATCTGTTGATGGATGTTAAGATCTGCTTGTGCTCTGCAGGAGCCACAGACAGAGGCAGTTCAGAAAAAGCCTGCAGGGGATTTACCGTCGCCGGGGAGAAGCAGAAGAGAGGTGGCAGTTCTGCCACACTGCAGCTGCTGCAAGGGGATGCCCGTGCAACGAAACTGGCTCTTACCTTTACCCCGTGGTCGAAGACGTGAAACGGGATGACTGAGGAAATCCTTTTAAAAAGAGAGGCTTTTAATATGAATTTTTTTTTTTGAGTTATTCTTCATTATTTGCAGCCTCTGCAAATTAGGTCTTGGGGAGTGCGGTGCTACTGGCTAGACACCCCATTGCAGGGCTCGGTATGGCTAGCAGGCGGCTAGCGTGTAGCTGGGAACTCCCTTTGTAGAGAGCGCTGTTTGGTCCCTCCCTTGCTCTTATGATTGCAGCCTGGTTGTGTGCTCGCTCTCCCGCTCTCACACCTTCTCCCTGGCTGAAGGATGGGGAATTAGACGGTGCTGTGGAGAGGGTTTGCAAAAGGAGCACTGGGCACAGGAGAGCGCTTTTCTGTATTTAGAGTACCGTGCTTCGAGCGAGTTGACCTCGGGTTTGGGATCCTCTCTCTGCTGAAAATACGGGCTTGTGGGAGTGTAATTTCTTTTTGGATGGCAGGCTCAAGTGAAAAGAGGTTAGGGGGACTACTGGATGGGACTTACACACCTGAAGAAGGATTTCCCTGTCCCAGATTTCTGCAGCAGTGACCCCAGACTTCCATTACAGTCAGCATACACATACCTAACATAGTCTTGGGGCTTCCCCTTCTTGTCCTAAACTAGGTCATAGCACCCTAAAACTGTGTTGTTCTTCCTCTTTTTCTCTAAATAGAGACGGGGGTGACCAGCTTAGTGGCAGACTTCTGTGTGGCAGTGTAAATAGTGAGATGAGTCCTACTTTCTCCCATTGAGACAGATTTTATGAGACTGGGGACCATCTCTGGCCTTTGCAGCAGCTTTCTTCTGACAGCCCTACCAGCTCTTACTGGCCCTGTTGTTATCTTAAAAAAAAGCCCCAGCGCAGTGCTTTCTGACCTCCTGACAGACAGAATCGGGCCCAGTGCTCTCCAGCTGGCTATTGGAGCTGTAGCTAATTCCCCCAAAGCCTGCTAGAGTCTCACTGCAGCATCCTCAGGTTCCTAACTGTGCCTCCTACCCCTCCCAGGAGTCATGCTGCTCATGGCTGCTTCCTTCCTCTTCCTCCCCACTCCCATCCCCTCTTGAATAGGGAGGCTGGAGAAGTAGCGACAGCATTCGTAGTTATCAGCACGGTGGATGACCTAACGTGAGGCTTTTCTTCTCTTCTGGCTGCCTCCAAGCTCACAGGAATCTGAGGTTTCTGCCTGTTTGGCAAACCTGGCTGAGTCGGACCAGCCAGCCTGAAAGATGTCTGGGGAATCGCTCTGCAAGTCTCATTTCTTTGGGAAACCATCATTTATTTAAAGCTTTGCTTCATTTAAATAGAAGAAGTCTTTCCCCTCCTTTGGCTACTTCTTGCTTTTAAAAGGTCCTTTGGACTGGAAGAAAAAGCATATAATCCCTTCCATAAATGGTTCAACATCCATTTTAAAACCCTAAAAAATTTGAAGAGGTCATCTGCTGCTACTCCACCTGCTGCTACCACTGCAGGATTTGAACGTAAGACCTACAGCACAGGAACCAGAAGTCAGAGACCTGGACCAGCCTTTTACAAGGCTGCACTGAAATAAAAGGAGAGAGGAGGGATATGAAAAAATGGGGGAGGTAAAATAGGACAGAGAGAAAAATATGCACATTAAAATGAATTCTAGACATATTTTTTCCAATCATTTTTAACGTTGAGGTGACTTTTGAGCAGGTCGTTGTGCATGGTATTTCAGCCAGACCTGTTACAGCAAAAGCTCACAGTGCAGCACAATTTAATTAAAAAAAAAGTTGCAGGATTCTCAAGTGCTCATTAAGCTTCCCAGCACCGCTGCGGTGCGGGAAGATGTGCAGAACCGGGGGCTGAACTGCCTGGTGTCACGCAGCACCCGCGTCCCTGGAGTCCCTGGCGACTGTTTTAGTCATCACATCATTTTTTTCCTCTGTGCACCTCACCTCTCTTAAGGCTTTGCTGCCTCAAACGTAGGCAGTGCCTGGCGTTTTTACAGTTGGGTACAAGCTGTAGCAATCAAGGAGGCGGTGAGTAAGAGGGTTGGCTGTGCTCCAGCTGTTTGCCACTGGCACTGCACTAAGGTGCTGATTCGGGGACCGTCTGACTGTTCCCTGCTGTTGCCCTCTGTGGTGACGTTTAGTGCTGGGCGCTGGAAGATGTGCATGCCAAAGCACAATCTCAGAGAGTTCAGCGAGTATCTTCTATTTTTTTGCTAGCTAACAAAGTGACCCTGCCATCCATTTGGTAAAATGCCACTCTACTGCTTGAGAAAGGAGGCAAATCCCCATTACCAGCTGTAATGAATATATTCCTGGGTTTACATGAGGAGAATGAGACCAGGCTTGGCATGACAGGGCTGGGAGAAGAGTTAGGGCTGAGAGAAGACTTCAGAAAGATGTTGTTGAGAATAGTGCTCTGCCCCTGCCTTTGCAGCCGGGATCATTATCTCTCATTGCCATAACTTTGGGGTAGGCTGCTTGTGCCTGTGTAGCTGTTCGTCTTCCACATGGCTTACAGGTGCTGTATGGGATTGGCATTAAAGTCTGCTTGTGTAAGGTATTAGGGAGGGAGCATTTACTTGAAAAAAAATCACACAACTTCTCAAAATGCAGGACAACTCTCCTACACCACATTATTAAAATGCAGAGATCGATCAGTGGATTTTTTGAGTGAGAATCCAGATTTTCAAATGATTCTCTTTGCTTGAGAAGAGGGTCATGCTTTGAGATGTCCCTTCTCACCTGGGTGGGTAACCACAGGGCAGGGTTTTCACCAACACCGGGCACTTTGCGTCATGTGGGGAGCTGCTCACAGCGAGAGTTTCTGTTTTACAGAAGATGATGGATATTTTTGAAGTCTGATCTCAATTGTATCTCTTCTCAAAAGACATCTGGGTTGTTCTTCAGCGAGGTACGGAGACCTGGAGACATCACTGGAGACATCACTGGAGAGCCTTGGGGGAAGGCTCTCCCCTGAACACAGCTTCCCCGCTCCAGGCTGTAACCTCAGAGACTCTCCCTGTGCTTTTTCTCCACCCATGCGAGTGAGGATATTGTTGCACAAGCTCTCAGTCCTGGGCTATATTTTGGATTCGTGGACGGGATTCCTGCTGACTCCACTGCAGTGTTTGTGTTCAGTGTTAAAGACTTTACTAGGGTGTGTGTATTTTTTTCCAGAAGTCCTGCAGGAAACCTAACGAGTGTATTTTCTTGTAGCTGTCATCCTCCTGGGACCTGCGTTAGGATGCACGTACCTGCTCGGCTCCTGAGTGAGCACGGCACAGGACGCTCCCTCCCACCTGCTCTGCATTTAGTGTCCACTGAACACCCTTGTATGTTCAGTTGATGA
This sequence comes from Ciconia boyciana, assembly GCF_034638445.1. Taxonomy (NCBI): domain Eukaryota; kingdom Metazoa; phylum Chordata; class Aves; order Ciconiiformes; family Ciconiidae; genus Ciconia; species Ciconia boyciana. The sequence goes on along the minus strand of NC_132935.1, from coordinate 119,499,844 downwards.
GAGACCCCCCCAGCAGCACTCAGCCACGCGGCCTGGGGTAACTCAGCAGAGCAAATCAGCGCTTCCCCCTCCTGCACGAGACCCAGGGCTGTGCCAGCACGCTGCCTTTTGTGGGTGGCAGCTGCATAAGGAAAGACTACAACGACAGGGCACATATAGACATCTTCGTTCGATAAAACCTAGCAGTTGCTGGCAATCAGTGAATTAGGGAACTTCACAAGCCAGAGGCTACAGCCAGATCCTCATGTTTAATAGCTGCCAGTGGGCCCAGTCTCCATGAATTTGTCTAATCCCTTTTTTAACCCATTTGTAATTCCAGCCTTTGCAACATCCTGCAGTGATGGTTGTGTCTTTATTTGTTTTAAACCTAATGTCTGGACATATCGTTGGATGGCCATTTCCCTTCCTGCCAAAGCCACTTTGCTTCACCTCATTTCTTCAAAGAGGGCTCTGATGCAGCACCATAAATCATTATGGCCAGAAAATATCCTTTTGAATCCCACAGTATCATTTCAAAGCTCTGGACTGTGTGTGGTCTTTTAAATACAAAATGTATGCTTAAAAAATTGAAGGGTATTTTTTTCCCTCCAAGTGGTCTGGAAAGGAACAGATTGTCCTTGGACTGTTTGCAGAAGCCGGATTTCAGCAGCTGCCATTTGTTTGGCTTCTCCCCACCTCCAGGACTGCTGATATCCTGGAAGACAGGAGGGGGATGGCATTCAGAAGGGCTGGGGCAAGTGGAATGGGGTTTTGAAATTGCTAGTAGTGATGTTTCCACATCCAAAAGATCTCTCTTCTCCCATATCTTAAATTTATTGTGCTCATTTGTTATTTCCTTTGACCAGAGGCCAACAAACAGCAAGCAATACATATATATTTTGCAGAACAGAACTGAAGAGTGGTTTCTGGTACAGGGCAGACACAGTCTTAGAGCATTATTAAAATATCTAGATTCACCCTGCATGATAGAAGGGGAGGAATCAATGTTGTAATCAGCTATTCAGAAACAATTCATTTCCAAAGCTAAAAAAAGAAACAAAAGCAAAACTTCCATCCTTTAAAAAAGAAAGTGAAAAGGAATCTGAGGAAGTTTAAATTTGGTGAGCATTTTTGGAGATCTGAGATCAAGTGCTACAGGGAGCTCAGGATGGAGCAAACCATGGTTCACTGGCAAGAGATTTCAGTAAAAGAGTGAAATTCACTGAACTCTGTGTTCCCGAATGTGTTGAAGGATTAAGAGCCTGATCCTACACTACTTGGAGTTAGTGGGACTTTTGACTTGGTCAAACAAGGGTCAGCCCTAAATAAGGGGCTTAGGTCCCCAAAAAAGCAGATGTGCTGTCCTGTAGAGTATGGGCAGAACAACTCTGTCTAATCAAGCAGATCCTCTTGTCCTGGCAAGAAGTCAGAGCTCGTTTCTGCAGGCCATACCTCTTTCCTTACTTCAGGAGAGCAGTTTCCCAGGAGCTGCAGCCATGCAGAATATAGCTTTGCAGCAGGCGTGAAAGTCTTATGCTCTTGCAGTGTCACAGAGGAGCTCTGTATCTACTAGAACCATACTACTACAGAGAATCTGCATTTTATTTCTACCTAACTCATCTGCTGCACACCCTTTTAAACCAATGAAGGGGGCCACAAAATTTGCCCTTGCATGGATAGAGTACAGCAGAGAGAGCAGCTCCGAGAAGCTGGGCAGGGAATGCTGAAGCTGTCTGCCTTTTCCAAAAAGGAGCAAATTTTTTTGCTCTGATAGGTCACGCTGGATCCTGATGGTAGCAGGCTATTAATAGCAGCAGGTCACTCTAGGAGAATGCATGAGGAAGGTAAAGCGTATAGCATATGGTTTTGCACGTTGAGGGACGCAGCAGTTAGTTAGCCAGAAGCTGGCTTCATCTGGGTCTTTCTGATCTCACAAGCTTTGTCCTCATAAATACATGTGCTTGGAACAGTGTGTACCAGTGGTTTCAGTCACTTTGGGACTTCAACCTCGAGTTGTGCAAAACTGCAGACATGTACCGTGCAAGACTGCCTTTAGTGATTTGTTAAACCAAGAAAGAAAAAAGAAAGAAATGTCGCCATCCCGACGTCTAGCCTGGTGTGTGAGTTTGTCCTGAAGACAGCCGTATGTACGCTTGCCTCTAAATCAGAGAATCTAAGTTAATTTAGTTGTTGAGCTATTTCTTATGCCAAGGATAACACACCAAAGAGCTTCCCACCCAGCACTGATTTTGTGTAGTGGTGTCATGAATGTGGACTGAATTTACAGAACCAGATCTTTATTGTGTTTATCCCTTCTGTGGTAATATCTAGATGAATATTTGAGGTGACAGGCCATATAATCCATAAAAGGCAAATTATACAGCTTCATAGTCTCATCAAAATGGACTCCCCTGTATAATGGTAGAGTAGCATAGACGGGCATTAAAAGTGAATATGGCTCTCTGATAGTTAAAAAACAAAGCCCCTCTCACTCTCTTTTTAATAGCAGAGGCTCTGAAAATGACATTATTTTTACTGCTGTCCTTAAGGCTAGAAGGAGAGGCACATGTGACTCTTTGGTCTTTCAATTAAAATGAACTTTATTGCAAAACGTTTGTTCTTTTGTTGTCTTGCCAGCTGGGTGGCTTCAGGAGCTTGAATAATACATGTGCAGCATTGTACAGTAATTGTTCCCCATCCTCAAAAATTCACAGATTATGAATTCATGGATTGTTTGTGCAGCTGACGGCTTTGAGCTTCTCCACAGTTAGAAAAGGACTGAACTCAGTGCAGGCTGCGTGTATACAGCTTCAGTGAATCCAGATTTAGTATTTATCCTTAGCCTGAGTTGGCAAAAAAAATGCATCAACCCCAAACCTACCGCAAAGGGTACATCAGGCTGGCAGGGTATGAAGCCCAGATTCATCCTGGCTACCCTGAGACAAAGGGAAATCTAATTGAGGTGCCTGATTCAAGAGCATCACTTAAGCATATAAGCAAAGCCAGTGCAAGTGAGACCACTGCAGAAGGCGATGAGAATGGGATGAATCACCCTGCAGGACCTCTTTATCTGTCTTGGGAGAAGAAAACGAGAGCTCTTAGGGTGACCAGTCAGTAATGCAAAGTTCAGGTAATGCATTGAGGTGACATGCACCCAGGCCTGTGTGCCTGAAAGTGTTCAGGTCCTGCCAGAGAGGACTATAGAGCTAGTCAAGTGTCAGGGTAGCTGCTGTTGTATTGCTAGGACTGCTCAGACCTGGGAGGAAGAGCGGCCTTGCAGCTAGAGGCGGGAAGGAAAGAGGTGAAGACAGAAGAGCAATTGGGGATAATGAAGGTGAGGAAAGGAAAGAGAAAACACAAGAAAAGCTAGAGTAAAGAAGCTGCAAAGGACATAACACTGCAGTAAGAGCACTTTATAATGGTGTACATATCCACAGACCGGCTCTGAGCAGCGCGTTTGTTCCTCTCTCAGCAGAATGCACTGGTGCTCCATTTCCTCACTGCTGAGCAGCTCTAATGAACGCTCCTCTGTAGTCTCCTAAACACCTCCTGTGGCTTATGCAGGGTGTGCTAAGGTATTTGTAAAGGTTTGCTTAGCAATGAAGAGATCTGCCCTAACTTCAAAATACATCAGTGGCATGTAGCCTCAGGACCCCCTGTATCTTAAACGAATCCCTGGTGGCAAGCCAGATTTAACGGTACACAAAAGCAATGTTGTTTCCTTTTTTTAGGGCACAGCCTTTACATTCAGCTCCAGGAGTTGCAGCCATCTACAGCACGTTGCCCCGATGTGAGCTGGAAAGGAACAAAGGCGTTTTCTTCACAGGTGCATTCGTCCCTGCGCATCGTGGGTGCAGGCATCAGCTTCAGCGCTGAAAAGCATTTATATTTGATTACTCTTCTTTTAAAAGAATGTCACTCTCAGAGAGAATTTCAGTGCCTCAGGGCACAAGGAAAGGATTGTTTTGGTTGTTTTGAATTGAGCATTGGCTCTTTGCGTGTCAGGGTACTTTGCTTCAGTTTCCCATTTGTGGGCTCTTTGCCCTCGTGCTGATATCTTTCAGCAGACCTCACTGGTAGTAGTGTAATAGTGGAGTGGATTAGTGCCATCTTTCAGAGGGTTTGAAACTTGACAGAGTATTTCTCCCTCTAAAACAATGAAGTTATGCCTGCAGTGAGGTCCTGAAGACCTGGCAGGTATTCATGGTATAAAAACTGGACATAGAAGTCTCAATCCAGATCTCATTCTGGCCGTATGAACACAAGTGCTCCACGAAGGATTCCTTTAGGATGGACATTGCACCCAAAGGAGTAAATTTTGCATGAAGAGATGGATGCCTGCTGCCTCCGAGCACGAGGGATGAGCGAGGCGTGAGAGGGAACGGCACTGGAGGACCCACAGCCCATCTGCTCTTGGCTGCTTGACAGCCCTCAAGGGTTACTGCATCTGGTGTGTGGTTTGGAGCAACCCTGGGTCACATCTCGAGCGAAGGACTACGGGAATCTCCTCTGCAGTTCCCCCACTTCTCTGGTGCTCAGATCTGAATCCCAGAGGTTTGAGGCTTTGAAGAAACCATCGCCCATGTCCAGCCACATAAATGCACAAGTTACTGAACTTATGAAAGCTGCTGATGAGTATCTGTGATGGGAGGTGATTGCTTCAGAGCGAGGATTTGCGTATGCAGAGTCGCTGAGGAAAACTTAATCTGAATTAACTAAATGTGTGAAATGAAAGTGGATTAGCAATGCCACATAAATGGATGGATTCCTTAGCTTATTCTCTTCAGAATTAAAATGGTCCTAATTTGTTTCAGCATAATTGTGAGAGAGAATGTCATACAGGCCTTTAATGAGATATAATTTACTGACCGTAAAAGTTAGTCTGGGTTAATTTTTTTGTGTCTCCCAGCAGGGGTGTAATTGGAATACAGTCCTGAAATTTTTTAGTAGGAAACTTGTATTGTCTTTACTGGGGATTTTAGTAACTGATTCTGATAATGTAGTAATCTGTTTTTATTATGATTATACTATTTTTAATCTTAGGATATAAAAGCTCTGAATAAGCAATTAATTAATCCTCACCATGTCCCTGTGAGGTTGGTAAAGGCCTTGTAACAATCACTTCATTTGTTGCTGTGCTATGTCTGCTTTTAGTGTGTAATACAGCAAGGCAAAGCAGCGCTACAAGATATGGGAGGGAGGAAGAAAATCTTATTGAATGCCTGGGAGGAATTAAGCAAGGAAAAAAATGTTAGTACCCAGCTTAGAATTTGGTCAAGCCACCATGATGCACTCGCGAGAAAATGTCAGGGGAGCTTTAGCGATCAGGGCGTCTGCTTTATGTCTAACCAAATCCACAGCACATATAATGGTACCACACACAGTGCACTGTGGTGGGGAACGGCTTAATAGCAGGGTGTAAATATCAAGGATTAAAAATAATTTATCTGATTTCCTTTGATTTGGAAATAGGATTTATCTATTTAAATTACATTTCAAAAAAGTAAAGAAAAGAGAAAACCAAAACCTCTGAGGTCGTGACTGCTCGCTGACGGCTGACTCTCCATTTTCACAGCCTGCTCCATCGATGTTGCAGTGCAAAGTGGTACTCCTCACAGTCCCTTCTCTGTTCGGGCAGCTTCTTTCTTTTCCTCAGCGGACAGTTTATTTTCTACTCAATGCTAAGTCTCGTGTTTCTCTTACTTCTTCAAATGAGAGCAAGCACTGCTCTTTTGTTCTGCTCCTTTTCCAGTGCCTTTTTGTTGATCTTCTCTGCGTGTATCTGAAAGGTCAGGAAAACAAATCAATGCGGAAAAGGACCTCCTGCCCCTTTTAACCTAACCTGTAGGAGGGAGGGAAGGGAAATCGCCAATTACATGAAAGGGAATTTTAAATATGCTCGAAAAAAGCACAGTGGGAGTGAGGGTTTGAGGGACAGGTGTTGACAAGGCCAGTCTCTGCAGTGCACAGTGTGCCTTTATGAACTTGCGGTCTTCTCCTTCATGGCAGCATATATGGGCAGAACCATGGAGCTGAAAGGCATCCCATGAAAGAGGCACCGTAACAGAGAAAGGCCCTCTCCATTTCAGCATCACCGACCATGAAGGTCTCTGCAAGGGAGACCTTGGTGTACTGGGAGCTGGACTGAGACTCACCACATGATTTGAGGGCTAGCAAATGCTGACCACTGTCTTGTACTGGCTGGGTTTGCTTCAGTACTTTCTGGTTACCAGTATCTTATTTCCACTCCTCCAGGTGACTGGCTCCTTCTTCTGCAGATAACCACCATGCATGATGCAGAGCATCAGGAAGCAGGAGAGAATCTCCATATCTGCACAGCAACTGGACTCCTGCTGCACCATCACTGGAGCAGTGAGGCCTATAATTGAGTCTTCGTCTAAACTCAAGCCTGAATACTACAGCCAAGTTTACTAATCATGGCCTCTGTTCCTAACATCTAGCCTCAAGCGTTCAGCTGAGAGTCCTCCGTTAGGAGAGCACTCCTGGGAGCTTCCTTGGTGGTCGATGGAAAGGAGATAGATCTGCCTTTCCTTTCCAGTGATGATGACTTCTAGATTGCTCATATGCAGGGTCTTCATGCAAGTGTTTTATGTTAGATGCTAAAAATTCAGGCCTTAATCTCTAAAATTATTTTAGTCTTTAAACATCTGCCTTTGAATTTAGCCTTGATTGATCTATCAGGTGCAAGACTCTTGAACACCCTGCTAATGCACCTGCTTTACCCCAGCCCCACGCCAGGTGCCTTTTTAGAAGCTGCTTTCACTTACTACTTCTGTGGCAAATACCACAGTGTGGAAAAGTGGCTAATTGCTCCGCCGACCTTCCACCACCAAGATCAGCAAACAGAGAAACGTAGAAAGCAAAGTGAGCCACCGCTTTAAAACCCAGGAGTTTCAAACGGTGGGTAAACAGCAACACTTTGCACAGGTATCAGCGGATGGCTTCTGCACCCCCCGCTAGCTGTCTGCTTAATTTCTGGTCTCTTCTTTGTGTTCCATTTTTCTTACTGAATCAGCAGTTGAGATCAAATGCTCTCTTCTTACATATATCTGTGCATATAGCCCTCTTGCAGGGGAAAACAACAGTGACTGTATTCCTCAGAAAGCTCAGCATTCGTGCTGCTGAGTGTAGGATGGTGGTGCTCCTCCTGCATGCTGGTAGAGTGTTGGTCACCAGAGCAGAGACAGAAGCAGGGGACAGAAACAATACAGTAAATGTTTTCCCTTCCTGAGGTGGTCTGTTGTATTACTGAAATGGCTTCATTAAAAGCTTTTTAAGAATAAAGTTTGTACCTTGTTGGCAGTAAGACCCTTTTGCAAAAAGCAGCTGCTAGAAAAACAACGTTCTTTTGCAGATGCTGAACACAGAAGCCCACGTGATGGATGTTTTTCAGTCTTCACTTTTCTTCCTCCTCTGTGCCCTGCACCAAGCCATTACACTTTGGGCCTGTTGTTGCTCTTCAGCTGACTGCGCAATGCCAATGGCAGAGCCAGGCTGAAGACAGATGACGCTGGTGTGTTGCACCCTCCATTTTGAAATGTCTTCTGGAAAGGTCTGTTTGGATAAGCTGCTGACATCTGCAGTAAGGTTGCTGTGCTTCTTGGTACACTGTTTTCATACAAAGAATAAACTGTAGGACTTTGAAAAAAGCCCCAAGTTAGGAAACCATTCAGGGTTTTGAGGTTGCTGGGTGAAATTTCTTACACTGAAATGGCCTGTGTTGTCAGAAAAGTGAGCCTAAGATTTATATCCCCAGAAATGAAAGCAGAAATTGGTCCATTAGACTAGGCAGAGAGTAATTTACCTGCAGATGCCTTTAAGTAAGAACATGGACGCTTTACTAGGGAGAAGCAATAGACTTTGAGACAAGATGGAACCACGTGTTTGACTTCCTGTGCAGCTCCAGGCAGCTCTGGTCTTCCTTCAGGTCTTTGGAAGGCTTCAAAATGCTGCTAATAAGGAATTATTAACATTACATTAATACCCCTTACGTTGCTGGATCGTAGACACCTTAATGGGCCCTCCTTAAGGAGGGGGCCAGATTTTAATCCTAGTGGTGTAAATCTGGAGTAGTGGATTTCAGTGGAATTCCTCTAGAAAAATCCACTTAAAATGGAAATGAAGCGTTTTAAAAGCAATATATTTTTATGCTGGTTAGCTGCCCCTGTGCTTCAGCCTAAAAAATTGTTTGGGATTCTCATGTTGGTTTGAAACGGCTGGTCAGAAAGATATATAATCAATCACTATTCACATTTTTACGAGAATTGCTCTCTTGCAGTCCGATGTACCTCAGAAAATGACACTGAAGAGCTCAGCATCTCTCTGAGGTGACAGTATGGTCACCCATCTGTAACTTGCTTGGGAGCGTTTTGCAGACCTTTTGAGGTTTAGTTGCTCAAAACATCATGCAGTGATGTTTCGCGTGAACTTCTGCTCATCTTATCTCTCAGTGGAGGCAGCAGTGCCGAAGCAGAAATCCCCCCTGGGACTCCTCGCCTAATGCGTGCTCTAAGTGGTCAAGATGTGCTGCTTACCTTCCCCTCAACCATAAAAAAAGGGAGTATGTGGCTTATTAAGACGTGAGCAATGAAAATCAGAGTGATGGTCTGTAATGAAGTAGACTGATGATAGAAAAGTCAGGTAATTAACATGTAAAAGTTAATTGTTGCATGCATTACATGTGGACTGAGCTGTTTTATGCAGAGACAAGCTTGGCTGTTTGCTGGGATGTGGCAGGGTACGCTGAGCACTGTGGGCTTACACAGCGTGCTTCACACCACAGCTAGGCGTTTATTCTGCTGATCAGGTAACTCCATGGGCAGTCACCCCCATCGGCCCATGCTCTTTAACTTGTACCATGTGCTGAAGTGCTTGTGCTGTGACACAGCCCTGAGCGTCCCACCACTAAGTCATAATAGCAAGCATGACAAAAAATCATCTGCCACTTTTCTCTCCTGCTATTTTGACTCAGGCTCTGCTGAAAATTTGGCACCAGATTCCAGAAGCTGATCAAGCCCTTGTCTACTGTACTTTACTCAAAATTTCCCTCTAGAAAAATGCTATCAAGAACAACCCACAAGGCAAGCCGTTGTAAGATTATGCTGAAATCACATGCAAGGTGAGCCCACAGAATTGGTTTGTGATTCTGATACCCCTGGTGTTTTGCTTTAAGGCTTTAGCTTAAGCCACCAACAGAATATTCTCTGTGTATGTGTCTGTGCATAACACAATTGTATTTTTACTGCCCACAAACTCACACACACAATTAGACAGAGCAAGCTGTCACTGCCCGTAGGTTTGCGTTCAGGAAACAGATGTGCCTGTATCTTGCAGTGTCCTCAGATCTCTAGAAGAGATGAACTGCAAAGATCCAGAACAGAAATTACTTTAAAAGTGAATCTCCAATAGTCCCCTAAAAAGGCATGAATGAATGGTAGACATTTACTCCAAAATCTTTCTACACGGTAGTTTTTAATCTGCAGTGTAAGAATTGCACTTGCTTATATAGTAACAGAGAATCCTGACATTTTTATGGGTGTCCAATAAAGCTAATAAGTGAACCTCAGCCATTTTCTTCTGTGAAGTCCTTGAAATGGCAAGACCACAGTGCCTTTGGGTTAGATGGCTCCTTCATGAAACAGAATTGACAAAGCTCTGGGTAGCTTATTGGAGGGTATGGTAAAGGCCTTTCAGGGGTGACTGGTCTTTTAAATTCCTAAAAACACTAAAGGTTTCTGAAACACACCTAGCCATCACTGAGACACTTGTTCGTACATAGCCATGTATTTGCTTACGTGGGAAAGGTAAACTAAGACCTCTTTTTGGAACCCTCTTCCCCTGGCAGGCTATTGGGGTACAGATATGATAGGACCTAGGTTTGACTCATCCACAGTTTGGGGTTTAATTTTGCAAAACACAAATCTTCCACTTGAACTTTTCAAAGAGTATCTTCCAACCTTACCTCATGGCAAATTTCCTCTTGTGCTGGCAGGGGTGAGAGCAGCCAAGATGCGCAAAGGGGACCTCTAGAACTATATGACTGCCGTCATGCCAGGTGATCTAGTGCTTCAGTCCTGCATCGAGCAGTGTGTGGGGGGAAAGGGAAGGGTGCAGGCTGGAGCAACCGTAGCTCCATCAGCTCTGCTGCTAAATTTTCACTTGTGGCTAAGCTAGTGTCCTTGGAAAACACTAAAATCCGAAAAAGTAATGCAGGACAGTGCTTAGCTTCTCTAATATGTGAGCAGTGTTGGGTACCACCTGCATTCTCACTCTACAGTAGTAGTAGTAGTAGCAGTAGTAGTAATAATAGTAGTAGTAGTAGTAGTAGTAGTAGTAGTAATAGTAATAATAATAATAATAATAATGCATTGCATACTCAGTTGGTGTCCTTCATTCTGGGTTAGAACTACAATAAGTGACATCTAGTTTTTGTGGTTTTCCTGTCCTGGGTTTCCGAGAGTTGTTTGTAAGTCTTCCTGAGGCAGTAGCTTGAATCCCTGAGAGGAGAAATTGCCTTTCCTTGTTCTGATGCAACCTCTCTGACTAATCCAAGACTCCCCCTAAAATAGCCCTTGGCATGTCTTCTGGACAGTGGAGAGTTGGTAGTGAGGAGCAGACCAGCCTCTGCAGAAGACAAGTGCTTCAGTCCCAATGCTGTGAGTCGCTTTGCGTGGTCGTAGGGGTTTATCCCTCTGGAAGGGCCAGAGCCTGAGAGTGGAGAGGCTGTGTCACTCCGAATTACACCACGGATGTTGGCTATGGATGATGGCTGCCATTACTCTCTATAATCGGTATCACAGCATGGCCTTGTTGGTAATTTTTCCTCCTTATTTTATTACATAGGCCCCTTTCTGTCTGCAGGCAAGGCAGGCAGCGAGGTTTCCAGTGATGGCAGCAGGCGAGAGTGTTTACTGCAGGGAGCAGAGCTGTCAGTTTGGGAACACATGGAAAGACTGCAGGAAAAAGGAGGCCAGTCTCAGCATCTGCCTCAGCTTCACTCAGGCTGAGCTGAGCCTCCAAAGTCTCAGAGGTCCGAGTGGGTCACAGGGACTCGGAAGAAAGCAGCCATGAAGAAATCTGGGAGGGATTAAAAGAGTTAAGTCTGTGCATGGTCACCCAGCGGTGCTAAGGACTGGTGAACTCCAGAAATGGAGGCCAAATGCATGGGACTCAAGTGCTAGGGTGGTTAAATTTGGGTTTACAAACTCCAGCCAGCATCGACAGGAGCAGCCATGGAAACGACCAGCAGGGTCCTGCTCCACAGGATGTCTAAGGCAGGGAAGCCTAGCCCTCTTGCTAGCAAGAGATGATGGAGCCAGAGCGTGTCACCACCGGAGGTGTTGACCCAGCACAGCCTGGTCCCCAGAGGCAAGTCCACTTCCATCAGCAGTCCAGGAGTGCTCACTCACTGGCCGTCTGTCAGAAGCTGTGAAGGATCAGGAGCTGGACACACGTGGAGCAATTTGAAGTATCTGGGATGCTGCTCTGGGTTCTTGAGCAGAGGAAACACACCACTGCTAAAGCCAGTGTTGGGTCCATAACCACTGGAAGCAAGCCCAGGAGTGTTGCTGGTCGATGAATTCTTTAGAGCTGGGAGAAAAGCTTGAGTTAGGCTTAGAGGTTTTGTTTTCTAACGATAACCGTGATTTGCTCTGACTTCATATGAACAACAAAATTTGTGAAGTGTCACTGCTTATAACCTGCTTTCTTGGGGGAAGACGGTCTTACACTCAGACAAACGGTGCCATGCAACCTTTAAGGGAAAAAAAAGGTGATTTGTAAATTAAACTGCTTTGGAGGCTTGATTATTAATCACTTCACTTGATTTTGGTATCCCTCTTCTTGAAACCTGAACACACACTTTGGAATAATGATGGTGATTCTGGCTTTTAAAACACCTGCTAGCAATTTTATTTGACCATGCAAATTCCCTATTCTCAGTCAAGTTCAGACTTTGGCAGTTGCTTTTCATTCACGCTGGTGAATGCAGGAGCAGAATGGGATCCTGATAATTAAAATCCCTGGAAGGCATTCCTTGCCCTCCATGACTTAAGAGAAGGCTGTAAACACTGCATCCAATACCCCTTGTTATGCTGACTCAGAAACAAAGTTGACTGTGTGTGGGGTGAAACTGTTAATTTTCAGCCGGAGCACTGAGGACTAAATTTTACTCTGACACTGGAAAAATGACACAACTCTGGATTTACATGGGTGAGGTTGTGTTCTGTCTGACACCTTTGTAGTTTAATAAATTGGTGAAGAAGTTGGAAGAATAGGTTTTGAGGGGAATGGGGTCACCTCACCTTAATTCTGAAACTTGGGCCGAGACTAAAAAAGTACAGCGATCGATTCCTAATACTGCAGAATAACCTAAGCAGATGAGACGTCGTCCTCATTTCTCTACTACATAGTAAAGAAGCAAATAAAGGCAGCTCCCAAGAACACTACTTTTTGCCTAAACTTTACCAATCCCTTGAAAAAAGAGGTATAATGAATTGGTAAATACAAAGCAAAATTCTTTGGGAAAGAGGAAAAAACTGGAGTTAATGACACCATTTTCCAGCCCCAGGGTGTACTTGGGCTGGTGTTCCTGGAACACTTGGTTTGTGGCATTTCAGCTATCAAGTAACATCATTGCACGGATGTGGCATGACAGGCCTCTTATCACACACAAGCTATGTATGTTGTCTGCATAAACACACTTATCACATGTCTCACAATAGATGCTGATGCGGGGGTGCCAGTTTTTCTCTCCTTAACAGTAAAGCAATATTAATCCCACAAAAGACCTCGCACGAACCTTACGAGTCAGTCAAAACTGGTTTTGTGTGGAGTAGCTGTGACTTGTTTTGTTTGACTTGTTTGTGTTTTGTTTTTAATTTTAATTCATATTCCTGTTCCAACATGGCTTGCAGAAGTTGCCTAGAAACCATCTCACGTCAGCTCGCTCATCCAGGACACACAGCTTCCCATATGCAGGCAGAGAGATAAGCTTAACTTCCTAATTTTTTAAAGAAATGCAATTAACCGCCCCCCTTCCCACTCCCATGGATGTGATATCTGAGAACTCAGGGTAAAAAAAAAAAATAATACATCACTGAGTCAGAAAAGTCTGGCACACGTGTTGCGTGGGGTTGTGCGGATGGAGAAGGTGCTCTTGAGGCTGTGGCAGAGTCAGAACCACATTTGTCCCCACTAGAAGGTCCTGCAGGCTTCTGGTGGCCCCTCCACTGCTTCTGGTGACACAAAGCAGCCTTAGACTTAGTTCGACTGGGCTTTACGGTTTCGCCTCCCTGCCTGTGAAAAATACTTGTTATTCCTTTGCTGTGCATCCTGTCCGAAATGTCCTCTCGGCTCTCCCTGTCTCCCATGGTAGTTGTGATCGGCTGCTTCTCTGCAGCTCGTATGAGGAGCATGTGTTGGGCAGTCAGAAAATTGATGGGGTGTCTTGTGCTCTTCCAGGATAAAATCACCTTACGTGTGATAAATTCAGCGAAGCTGGGAGCACTAAACACAGGTCTGATGGTGGAAACATCTGTGCAAGTAGAACTTGGAAAATAAAGGGTTTGTCTGGGTAGTGGCTGGACTAGAAGAATTTGGGTTTTGAATCAAAACCCAAAGGTTTTATTAGGCTCTCCAGGAAAATATAAAACCAGAAAAATAATTTTGGGTTGACCTGTAACACTTTATTTGGAAAATATTTATTTTGGGGTGTCTAGCCTTTTCGCTTGTAATTTCGGATGCTTTTTAAATGAAATATGCCATCTCAGAAAGAAGTGTTGAAAGGGATTAAATACTTCTTAAGTTGAAAATGAGTATTTCAACACTGAAAAAAAATTGCTCCCTTTGTGGAACTTGAAAAAATTAAATTTGGATTGAATTGCCCAATGCTTCTGCTCTTCCCAAAACTCCACTTCTGGCAAGGTTTAACCATGCTTTGGCCATTTTTATGTGATTGCTGTTAATAAGTAAAGGTTTTAAGGACAAATGTGAACACCTGCACAATAGGAGGACCTGGATTGCAACTCCCAAATGTAATTCACTACCAATTTTAACCTGTCCTTACTCACTCCTTCCTCTCTTTCTTAACACCTCTCTCCTGCTGCTTTTGGCTTTTTTGATGGGGTGCTTTAACCTGTTCCCCATGAAATGGACTTTCCATTGCATAAAGTGGCTTGCATAAAGGAGGCTATTAAAAAAAACCAAACCAAAAGCTGCACTGCACTGCACTGCTGGTGGGGCGAAGGTGGGCAGGGGAGGAGGGCTGAGCTCCCCGGGGTCAGAGCTCGTCGTGCCTGGGGAGGCAGGGGAGATCCCCGCACTCACCGCTTGGGCAGTGGAGGCAGGAGCCTCCGAGCTGACATCTGGACAGCGTGGTCCAACGCTGTTCAGAGTAGCAACCTTCTGGTGTAAATGGCTATTGACCGACCGACTGACCTTCATGTTTTAAGCCAGCTTCTCTGCTTGCCAGCAGGAGTCCTAATCTATTAGGACTGGGATGATACGCAAACCTTTCATTTAGAGATGCTGGCTGAGATGGTATGGCTGAGGATTTCTGAAAGCCTTGGGAGCTTGGGTGGTTTGGAGTGGAAAGGGTGAGTGGGCATGGTACGGATTGTTTATATGAGCTCTGATCCTATATTCCTGAGCATTTTAGCAGGTGCTAGCGTCAGAACAAAGGAGGACTAAGATGACTTTATCTATTAGGACTCAGTGTTTATCTGTGACTCTCAGAAACCATGGGTAGATTTTGATCACTGCCAAGTAATAATGTCCATTCGGTTCTCAATGTGCACCCAAAACGCAAAGGGCAGACTCCCACTGGCTCCAAAGTTCATAGGCAGCCCTTATGAGGATGACAGAGAAGGTCTTTCTCAATGGATGCCCTAGGGAACGTGCTGTATTGGACTCTCTGGGTGACTCTGAAGAAATGTAAGGGATCCTTTGTTTATACTTTCCTCTCCCCTGAGAGTGAAAGGAGCTATATCAGTACATGGCTGAGGCCTCTGAATCTATATTTGCAGCTACTGATTGTTCCCACCTTTCACAGGGTGACACATGAGCTCTGGGAGACACATGGGATTTACTGGCATGGTAGGGGTCAGGCAGCAAGACATTGCTGTTTGGAAGAGAGATGCTAAATCTGCTTACGGATTTAAATGCACACATTGGTCTTGGCAATGCAAGCCATCCTGTAAGTCTTGAACACTGACCTAAGGAAATATTTCTAATAAAGATAACTAATTTCCTGGAAATTAGAGCACATCACAGCCTTTTATCTGAAATCATGCAGAATATTGCTGTTCTGATGATCTAGCAGACTGAAGACTTTAAATTGCAGGGGCAATGGTGCCATTATCACTGAATAAATGTTCAGTTCCTCTGGCTCCAAGTAATTCAAAGACAAAGTCCTTTAAGGTGGAGTGTTTATTTCAGCAATTCAAGGATAAAAAGCATAGGGGGGACCTTTGAAACAAATCTTTGTATGTTACTGCAAGAAAGATGAAGGTTCAATCTGCCAAACAATCCTAACTTTGTCTTGCAAAGGAAATTTAAATCTGTAAGCAAAAAAATTGATCTGGAACAATAAAAGGTCAAGTAGTTTCTTGTATGGTGTTGTGGCTCTAGCGTAAGCATATGGTAGCCTCTCTGCAAGTTACAGCCACCAGAAGGAGGGTCTCGCTAGTCTAGGGGCTGGGCAACTTTTGAAAGGGATATAATGTGGTTTTGAGCACCAACAGAGCAACACTTTAAGGATCTCTTAGCCCTCAAGTTAATGCAATGAGTTGCAAATCTTCTTTATTTCACCTGCACAGCCAGTTATTTCTGATGGTCTGGAATGCTTGCTTCAGACAGTGAATTCGGCAGCAAAGCAAAGGAATGTGAAGGAGGGTACGCTTGACTTAAAACTGTTTTGAGTTACTTGAGTGCAAAATGGCTGAGGCCCATAGCGATGATACAGGACTCTAATTTTTGGTTGATTTGTGGAGGTGACTACAGCAGCTGGCACCCTGAAAGTTCCTGTTGTATTGGTGGCAATCCCAAGCACTCCGTGTCTATCTCGAGCTAGATAAAAGCAAGGCGTTCAGTTTAGTTGTCTTAAGGAACTCTCTAGTTAGTGCAGATCTATAAGGTGAGTTGCCTCTGGAGATACCTGTCCTAAGGTAAGTCAGAAGGGATGAACTGCCTCTTGGATGTGACATGTTCTCCCTCCGTAGCTCCTAGAGAAAACCTAGGCAGCTAATTTAGACTGGGTGCAGGTGGAGCTAGTACACCACAAGGGACGGAGTGCCCTTTGGTTGCCACCAGTGCTCTGACCATAGGCGATGGCACGTTATCATCCCATGTTGCAGAGAGAGCTGATAGTTTTTCAGACATTGGTGTGCAAACTACCAGGCAGCTGTAGAAATGACTGATCTGTTGAGCGGACCCTAGCAGAAGTCTATATCATCATCTCACTTATATAAATCATTACCAGCTTGGCTTAGTTACAAGCTAATGTCTTCAAATTCAGCCTGGGCACACAAGAGTTTCATTTTTAACCGTATGGGAGCATTGAACAGAGGACTGGCAGAAGCGCTAAGTGTCATAGAGCCCCAGTCTTTATTTTTAATTGTGTTAAAAATGCATTTAATGGATATTGTTGTAAATCCGAAAATTCTCTTCATACTCCAGGTGCTGCAAGTTTTTAAAAGCATGAATGCATTAATCATGGGTAAAGAGGTTGAGTTCCAGTGTGCAGCTGAAGGAGGGAGCTGGTATCCGAACACCAAGACGTGGTTGGTACTTCCCTAGTACAAATAGCTGTCCCTTACAGCTGTTTTCTCTGCGTTCATCAGTTTCCTTCCAGTTATGCCCTATCCGTCCTTGGTTATCCAGGCTATATTAGTGTCTCCTGTAGAAGTTAATCAAGTTTTCAAGGCAGAGTTGAGCCCTCATTGAACAGGGTTTCCTTGAGAAGAACCAATAAACAGAAGAGCCACAAAACTAAGATGGGAGGCTAATTGCAGTCATTGAAATTTGGTACTCTCTGCTTTTTTAGAAGTGGAGGAAAAGGCATTACGTTCCAGAAATGTAGCAAAACAAGCGACATTTTGGTTTTATAGTGCTGTAGTATATTTGTATACCCAAAACCAGTCCTCTGCTACTGAATCTTTGGATGCCAGGGCTGTTAGGTCACGCTGCTAGTTTCTAAATAAGCAGTCAGCTAATGAAGTTCTTTGGTATAAATTCACATGTGCCTTTTGCTGTGTCTTGCAGCTTCCCCTGCCGCTGTAGTTAAAAGTTGTAGTCACTTTATTCTCTTGTTTTGTTCACACGGAGCACTCTGGTTACTATCAAAGTAGTAAAGTTCACAGAGACCACAGTGCAAAATTCAAGTGCTAAAAATAAGTAACAGGCCAAATGCTCAAGACATTGGGCGCTATTTCCACAGAAGTCAGCTGCAGCTCAGCCTCAGTTCTTGTGCATGTCTCTTTGCAGGAACACTTGTACCCAGCTTAGTGGTCATAAATTGTGCAGTCAAATTTGAATTTAATAAACATTCAGGAATGTGCTTCACAAAGCTCTGACTAAACACGTCCTCCCACACCGTGCTGTTTCAGCAGCTGTCTCCTATGTCTCCCAACCCCACAAAAGCACCTGAGTAAGGTGTCTGTCTGCTTGGACTCGGCAACCTATCCATAAATCCCTAGCTGTCATTCCTGTGCTGAAAGCTGTCAAGGGGCTGCTGGAGGAAAAATTATCCCTAGCTTCAGCCTTGCCTTCTGTCTAGACATATTCTCCTTACCTGGCATGTTGTGGAAGCGAGGAGGTACGCTGGGGTGTTCACTGATGCTGCATCTGGGAATCACGACAAATAGAAAATGTCTGAGAGCTGAAACTCAGCTTACAGCCCCTAAGTTCACAAGAGCAACACAGCACCTGCAGCCTTGGAAACTGGGCTGAAAGATAAGTGAATTTTTACATATGCTGTTTAAGGTCGTTACTGGCCTCCTCATTACTGGAGATAGTTTAGGTAGTGAAATAAAATGCAGGCGGCCAGGCTCTAACAAACAGTGGGTCAGATACATGGTTGGGGTAAACTGGGGTGGATAGATTGTAGCTGCAGCATCTGGGAGCAGAGGAGGAGATAGCAAATGTACAGCCGTGGACTGAAGCCTGCACCGAGTGATGTCTGCACTTAGATGAAACATATTCCTTAGCGGTATCAGGGCTGCTGTTGTGGACTCTAAATGGGATTCTGTGATGAGCCCCATCTTTGATGGTATTGGATTAACATCACTGCTCATTCCAGCTTATTATGTGTCCTGCAGTACCTGTCATGTCTCTCTGCCATCTACAGCAAATAATGACTCCAGCAATTATGAAGGCTTTGTGCGCCTGCAGATCAGAAATGCTATCTCACAAAGGGCAGACTTTCCCCATCTCAGCACTGCAAATTCTTCCTTCACGTAGTGATTTGGCCCTTTTCGTCTCCCCTTCCCTCTGGACCCGCTAGTTTGTGAAACAGCAGAAGCTTTACAGAAGAGAAAAAAATGAGAGGCAGCTTCACCTCCTATCTTTCCCATTTTTCTACCCGACCCTCCTCCTTCTCTCTGGAGCCGGAACAGAATTTGGTATCAAACATACAAGTTCTGCTTCGCTCAGGGTCTGATCAAAAGTCCACTAAAATCAATGGAAAAATTCCCACGGGCTTTGCTGTTCTCTAGATTATTTCCAGCTCCCATCCGGCTACGTCCCTTTGGCTGTATGGGCATACAGGGTGGCTGTGGGAGCTCAGAGGGGGGGATTTTCGGCGAAGCCGCTCACAAAGCGGAGCCTTGTCTCCCTGTGCAAAGCGTGAGGCTCTTGAGTTTTCCACTTGGTCCAAATCTGTGATTCATCTGCTTTCCCATGCTTGCGCTCACATCGTAACACACCACCAGCCAGGCGCGGGACTGAGTGTGAGGCTGCTGAGAGTATGTTTTTCCTTGCTCTCCCTTTTTTCTCTCATCTTCGGTTACTCCCTGGTCCCACCCACGCTCCTCACCTCAAGCCTGCCATCCCGGAGCAGCAGCGATCCACTGCCCCGTCTCCAGCGCATCCTCCGTCTCTGCTGACACCTGATTCAGCTCTTAGGTTGCTGCTCCCTAACATGGTTGTGAAATCCAAACCAGAGCTTGCTTTGCCATCCTGTCCGGATGCGCCTTCCACCATCCCTGCAGTACTGCCACGTCATTGACTGCATCTTCACAAAATAATCTCGAAACCACAGATGGAGGCAGAACAACGGGGGCATGTGGGGAGGGTCTGCTCGGAAAGAATGCATTGGAGGTAATGCTTTACATTTGACACACATGGCTTCAGCATGGAGTTTCAGTTTGGCAAAAATATGGAAATAATAATAGCACTTCTGATCTTCAAAGTGCTCTTCATTCACTAACTAATGAGTGTAATGTCAGGCTTTACAAATTGGTCATACTCTGAAAATACATTTGGTAGCAAAGACCAAGGGTCAAGCTTTCAGCTACTGTAATGCCTTTGAAATGTAGGTGCCAATTTCATGGTGTGAAAATTAAGGACCAAAGTCTGTTCTAAGGGTACAACATCTTGTTTAGTCAATGGGAATTGCATGCCTGTTAATGAGAGCAGAATCAGACCCTAATTAATTTCAGGCTTGCCACGTATATTCTTCCATTTTAATACACATGATTACTGGCAACATCTGCCCTCACATGTGAACAGACCTGAGCTTTGCAATATATTGGTCCTAATATGAGACTTAATATACCAACATTTCTCATGTTGGTTTCTGTGGGATCCTTTGCCAGGGGAGGGAGAACGACCCAAAAGTACCCAGCCAGTTTCAGTTGTACAACATTGTCTGCACACACCCCGACACACACACAGGGTCAGCTGTAGCTTTGCGGATGCCCTGGGGTACCCAGGAGCAAGCCTGGGATGTTGAGTCCTTGGTCCCTCTGTGCGGTCAGGGGTCTAACGAGCAAGCTGCATGAGCTTTGCTGTTGATGTACGGATGATGTGGCCGTGGCTCCACTCATTCCATCCAGGTTTATGGGAGGAAGGCTCCCAGCCTGAGCACGGTGTGGGAGGGGTGGGGGCTTTCTCCAGGAGCAAGACCAGAGTCACAGCCTTGCAAGGTAAATATGAAACGAGCTAATTTTAAAGGTATCAAGTTATTCAGGATTGAATAATTCAGCTCTGCAAAGCTCAAGGTCCCTGTCTGGTATCAGCGACAGAGGTAGGTAAAAGCTGGCACATGGCAAGCAGGGCCTAGATCTGCTGCATTAAAGAGCTGCAGGCACTGATTCCCGGTTCTCTTGGGTGAAAGACAGATCAGCGTTGTGTTTGTTTTTTCAAGATTAAGTATCTCGAATCATAAATGTCAATAGAATTATGAAGTACATTGAAAGCTTCCAAGTTATTTAAAATTAAATAACAACCCTATAATGCAGCCAAGCCAAGTATTGCTCAGATCCATTTGACCCTTGCAGGAGGCAAAGGAGGCTTTCAATTTCTTTGTTCAATCACTTCATTAAATTCCAGTTCCTCTTAAAAGCTTGGCAGTCCTTATCCTCTTCCCGCTTACTTCTGATACAAGTCCCCTTTGTCTGCGCTCAGACTTCTCATGCTTCCTATGCTTACCCACCTTCCTATATCCCAGAGCCTCGCTGAGCCTCAAGGCAGTGCCCCTAGTAAGGACAGCTAATGGTATTTTTGCTAGAAATTTACTTGTCCTGTGTAGCCACTGCATTAGGCTGGGATGTGGCTGTGTGCGAGCAGGAGAAACGCTGCTCTGGCATTTTGGGGGATTTGTGATGGGAAGTGGGCTGCACGCTGTTAGCCAGCAATGCCTTTGGGGGAGATGAAAGTGTCTTGGCCACCCCTTGTCCTCAGCAAGGTGCCCCACTTGGTGTGGAAATAACCTGAAGTGAGAGGCAGGGCACTCATGTTGGTGGAGTTACATGGTAGAGGTGACACTTCTGACCTCAGGAGTGTCATTGTTGCATGAGAGAAAAAGCAGGGCTGAGTCGAGAAATGGCCTATGACATCCCGGTGAAAGTCCCTGCCACCCTGGTCAGGCACCTGTAACATGGTTTTAAGCTGTGAGAAACACCGCTGCAAGGGTCCCTGGGCTCTCCAACTTCAGGATGTACCTCTAGACCATGGCAGTGTACCTTTTTCTCCTGTACTTTTCCCTCTGTGGTGTTAGCGTGTTCTTTGGTAAGAGGGAACTACATCTGATGGGCTGCTGCTCAACCTGAGCGTGCACTTTTATGCACGGGATTCATTAGCTTTCCTTTCCCATTCTCTCACAGGTAGTCAGGGAAAGGCAACAGCAGAAGATGCTGTAGGACAGAGCCACAGAAATAAACCACAGGTCCTGAAGGATGCAATTTTTCTTTCTAAAGAAGTTCTGGTCGCAGCTGAGGTTGCCTTATGCTTTGACGTATGCTTATAACAGCCTTTACGGACACCAGGCTTTATGGCCTCTAATGTGTTCTCATTTCTGCTGGGCTGTCCACCCAGCACATGACTGCAGTGCCTGGGCTTATTGTCTTTTATAATCTCTTTCTAGGCTCTTGCTGAGATTTCCTGTCTTGGGAGATCTTGCTTAGGCTGGATGGATTACTCAAATGTTCTTGGTCCAGCTCCAGTTCCGGCTTAATTTATCTCTAGCTGTTAGGGATTCTGACTGGAAAAGCTACCCTATAGATTAATGAATTCTTACTGAATGAGGCGCAGGAGTTGACATGCAGCAAACGAGTCAGGATCCCCCTGTGCAAGGCTCACCATTAATACTGCTGCAGAAGGATCTTGCTCACAGCATCTGCCTGAAGGGCTCTTGCCACCAGCAGGGCTGGTCCTCCTAGGAACAAAGAGCGTGGTTTTGCCCATTCCCTGAAGCAGGCAATAGTGTGTAGGCTGTGTAGCTCTTTGCCCATGGGCTTCCACACCACCATACCCATGGGGGAGAAAGGGTCAGTATTACGCCTTGCTTTGGACACCGTTAGTGAAGAAAACTCAGATCTGGAGAGAGGAAGTTTTCAAATTCTCAGCATGCAATGTGAAGAAAAATGTCATGTCTGCAGTATAGGGGAGTTTTCTGGACTGGTGCTGGGTACACAGCTCCTTTGCTATGCCAATCCTTGTTAATTCACCTCTGGGTACAATTCCTAGGCAAAGACCCTCGGGAAGGGCCTGCAGCAATTGGCATGGAAGGGTACATGCAGTTCTTCTATAGAAATCACAACACAAATTGTGGGGCTTACCACTCTCTCCATTAAGACAGTCATTCCTAATGGCTTTGGGCAGCAGTTTTGCAATGCCCGGTGAACTCAGATACCCTGAAAAGGCTGGACACGAGGCTGACTTGGCAAACTGCTCCCAGGACCAGTGCCTGAGGCATGGGTTTTGTCCAGTTCATGTCTCAACGTGGTACCTGGCTTTCAGTAGTTCAGTGCAAGTTGCAGATCCCTCAAGGTTTGTCTGTGCAAGTCCCAAATGTCTTTCAAAAACTAAAGCTCTACGACTTGAACACATACTGAGATTAACCTGAGGTTTCTACCAAACCTTTCACCTCTTCTCCATGTCCTCACATGTGAGCTAAACATGTTTAAAAGTTTGCCAGTGCCAGACATAAGTTAAGTATGACAGCAAGGGCTCAATATACTCCTGATACTCCAGAAACTCGATACCACCATGCCATAGGAGAACATGTTTTGTTGGCTTATGATGTGTGGCCCACAACATACATTTCACTAGCCTCAAATTTGCCTGGCAGGGGCCAATAGTATAAATACAAACTACCCAGGTGACTGCAGTATTTCTGAGAAGTGATGCTTTAGTTTTCTTAGGACATCTAGAAAAAGACCTTGTGATTCCCCTGCAGGGAAACTGTGTATGAGCCATACTAACTGCTGAAAGAACTGGTCCCAGCACTGTTCCAACTGCCTGATCTAGTGACATGAAAGTATTGTCATTTACACGCTCTGCAGAGCTTCAGGATGCAAGGAAGACAGATGGTTATTCTTCTTGTGCCCACTTAAACAATATATTTGATCCTGTCACCTGCCCTGTGTGAACTGCCTCCTTTAGAAGTCAGTATTAATGATGCAGATCAAATCTGGATGCTGTCACTTATCCCACTTGCTCCAACAGACTTTGTTAAAAAAAAAAAGTCTTTTTGAACTTAAAAAGTGGAGGCGATATTACTTTTGTAAAACTGTTAGGAGAGGTTCTAAGGACTAGAAAAGTGCTTCACTGGAAGAATGTATTAGCAAATGTTACTTGATCACAAGGACACCTGTATCCTTGGTAGGAGATGTAGAAAACAGACCTGTTGTCAGCTTATATTCCTCATACATTGGCATCACTTGTTCTCACAGTGATCTGGCCTTGCTTCATGGTCCTTAAGGACCCTTAAAAAAAGCACTGCTTGACTATACAATGGGTGTATCTTTAGCAGATAGCACTCAAGGCCCATTACCGCCTTCCCCCTCTTCTTCCCACAGTCTGGCCCCACATCATTACTACCCAAATGAATAGCCTCTTCACCAGACTTTCTCAGCTGGAACTGAAGCAGAGATTTGAACTAAGCTGTCCAACTCCTCAGGCGTGTGGGCTGCCCACCATGTCTGTCTAGCCAGGTGTTAAGTATCTCTCTAGTGCCAGACCAAGGATCTGCCTAGTGCTGTGTCCTGCTTCCAGCAGTGGCCAGATGTGAGTGCCTGGAGAAGACTTCAAGCATGCCAAGCATGAATTTCGTGAGTGTGCTCCCAGCCTTCAACTATCTTCAGGGATTTTCTGAGTCAAATGCAGTTTCTATGTATTAGTAACACTCAAGGTATTTCTCTTTCATGAACTTGCCTGCTCTCCCTTTGAATCCCTGTTCCAGCTGTTGACCTTGATGACCTGTTCCATCTGCTGGTCCAGATTACTTATTCTCTCCTCTCCATCCCCAGCTGGTTGTCGTAACTTTCTTCCCACATCCTTTTCATCAGTTCCTACCACTGTGTAACTTTACCACATCTGTGTAACCTTCTGTCGATTGTGTAATGATTAAAGGTCTGGGAAATTTTTAAAAATATTTTTAATAGTAGTATGTTCTTAGGTTTATTTTTTTATTATTATTAAGCTGGAGAGTTTACAGGTTTGAGTTTGGAAGTGATCAAACAAACTGTTTAAACTGGGTAAGAAAGTGAATGTGATAACTACCGTTAGTGTGGGGAAAGGCTGAGACAGTGAAGTGTGCTTGGGAGTGGTAACCTTTTCACCTCAATCAGCAGCAACTGGAACAGTTTGCCCTCAGTCTGCCTGTCTCCGGATTGCTAAATGTTCAAATACTCCATGTAGAGTGGAGCTGCCTGAATTTACAAATAGCTTTGGCCACCCTGAAACTGCCTTTTAATTTTTTTTATTTCCAGCAAATAAGTGATTCACCAGCCAAAAATATCATAAGCACCTATCACAACAGCACCAGTTGCTCCTGGGTGTCTTGGCATTTACAGCAGACCTGTTAACTGGTAGTCTTACAGTGGAGGAGGTGGATATGTACATTTGTCCAGGCAGGTTGTGCTTTCCACCAGACCATTGCTGATCAAGGCTGGGCTGCCTACTTCTGCCTAGCCCAGGGGGATCTCTTCCTTCTCATGCAGGAACTTGGAGTCCACCACTCTGCAACAGAACTAATGATAGCAAATGGACACAGCTTGCAAACAATTGGGAGACTGAAATTTGTTTGCCTGGAGTGCTTGCCAAATAGTTAGGAATACAGAAGAGGTTTGTTTAAAAAAGAACCTTGCTTGCAAACAAACTGTAAACGGTGAAGGCCGAAATCTCTAAAATTATTTGTGACAAATAACTTGGTCAGTTCTATGAGCCTGTGTCTAACTCTTGCACAGATGGGAGTCACTCCGTTCCAGAGTAAACAGAGCAGCCCAGTGCACTCTCCGGTTACCAGGCCGGAAGAATGCAGTACATTTTCTGTGAGTATTTGCTCTGACTTAAAAATATGCTTGCTTTATCTGTGTTCGCACCTCTCTTGCGTTCATGAGCTGTGAACACTCAAACAGTCAAGATTTACTGCTTTGGATACCTACCGAAAGCAAAATTAAACCTCATTATTTGCAAATGGAATAATAGGTTTTAACGTGGGATCCTGTTTTCAGAAAGCCCTGCCAGGTCTCTGGAACAAAGGCTATGAAGTCAGCCAGACATGGGTGTGCCAGTCTTCTGTAAATAAAAACATGCATGTACATAAGTATGTCTAACAAGTACTCAGACAGAATTAACTGTAAGATCCATATCTTGCCAACAAATCTGTCAAGCAGCTTAAGTTTGGTTTGTGTTGGTTTTTTTTTTTAAAGTACCAGTGCCTCAGGCAAAGGTCTGTGTGGCTCAGAGAGGAAAAGCTGAAAATGATCTGTACAAAACTTGTAGAGTCACAGCTTATCTGTCTCCTGTCCCTAGGCAGTGAAAGCCACCGATGGCCTTCGCAAAACCTTCTCCTGATTACAAGATTTGTGCTTATCCAGGCAGGAAACTAACACTGCCATGGGACTTGGGTGGCCCGTTGCTACCAGAGAGGACATTTGCAACACACTGTTGGCAGTCCTTCCCTAAAAGCAGGAAAAATACCTGTAACTTCAAATAAACCTGGGAGGCTGCAATCTGCCAGAGACTGATGCACGATGAGTGTCTAGTCTTGTTGGGTAACATATTTCTGGCCAATGCTATCCTCTCTTTAAGCATGCAGAGCAGGAGGGAAAGCTCGTTTCTTCATTGCCTGATAAATCAGTGCATTGAATGAGAGGACATCTCTGCTGGTTGGTGGAGAGATAACTGGCCCAAACCACTCATTTGGAAAGGCTTAGGAAGATGGCAGAAGTAAGTGCTGCTGCTTTCTTGTGTCCCGTGTAACCGTGCTGCCTGTTCCCAGGCCTCCCAGAAACCACACCAGAACAAAAGGATTGACATGATTGCCTGTGTACCTAACCCCTGTGACTCAGCTGATGGGTGTAGAGCTGCTCTGCATGGGAGATGTGTTATCTGTCTCCTCCGGGAGGGAGTTTGTGTCTCAGCTCGCACAACCTGCATGGCTCTCCTGCTCCCAGCAGTGCTCTGCACACTGGTGGTGGCTTAAAATCTACCTTGTGTGTGTCCGTGTATGTGTGTGCATCAACATACTGACACATACAAATCGTGAAAGAGGGCTCCTGCAGTTACGAAGTCTGTCGGTCGAAAGTTGGGAAATGCTGCAAGTGAGTGTTCATGTCTGGATTCTGCTCCCCTTTGCCTCCATCTTGAGCTAAAAATCAGGCAGGGGTCCTGTAGAAAAATACAGCACCTCATTGCACATGTGTATGCAGAAGAAACGGTGTTCTGGGAAAGCTGGTGTTTCCCAAGTCTGAGTGTTTGACTTCATACCCTTCTTGACATTCCTGCAGGGAAAGTTTTTTGCGTGCAGTTTCCCAACGGCAAACAACAGCCCTCAAGCCAGACCTGAGAATGGTGCCGTGACAAAGCCCTTGTTCCTCTGCTTCTGTCCTTTGCTTTTATTTTCCTCCCCCCTGCTTTCCTCTTCCCTTGGTTGCCAGCATCCCCCATGCACTATGTGGCACTGGTGTTCAAGCAGCGTGTGACCCCTGTGCCTGTAGAAGAGGCACTAGTTTGCTGTGAGGTACTTTGGCTCAGTGCTAAAAGGTTTTGAGGCATACACAGTTGGGGAGGGGGAACAGTAGTAGGGGAGGGAATGAGGGGGAGCAAAACGGTTATTCATGTTTAATGACTTATCTGCTGTAACAAAATTGGGATAGCAGTTCACAAGTCTAGGAAAAGGCATGGCTTTAGCCTGAGGGCTCTACCTGCTGTATTTGAGATCTCCTGCAAATAATAGTAATCTCCAAGCATTTCAAGAAACCTGCACAAATTGTTTATCATGCAAAATGTTAGGCAGCCTAAATACAGGAGTAACAGCCTGAATGATCGTGCCTTAAACTTCTTTTTATGCCTGTTTCTTAACCAATGTTTATGTGCTCCGAGCAAAAGTGTTCTCCTCCCCCTGCTTCACCTCAGTTGGTTTATCAGCTTCTGGGGATCCTACTTGCCGCTTGTGCACCATAAAAATGTCTGATTTGGTGGTTCCAATGAAATGTGTTCATGTTTCATGTTCTGTGGTGAGGTAAGATGGCTATCGGGGCAGGAAGTTTTCTTGGAAGTCAACGCTGGCTTGGCATGGCTGAGCATCGGGCTAGACATGGAAATCTGCTCTCAAAGCTGATAAAAGCCTTAAGTGCCACTGCCTGTGTCCAGCTGGGAGAAGGTGAGTGGGAAAGGTCAGCGCTGATGATGATCTGTGAACCACCTCGAGGAGATGGGAAGATGCATAAAATAAGGTAGTGGGACTGGTGCAGGCAGGGAGGGAAGCTGCCCCGGGAGCTCGGGAGGCAGACAAACTCCTTTGCACTCAACAGTAAATGGTATCAGGAAAAGGGGTTTGCAGAGCCTAAAATGGAGCCTGGGAGGACGTGGAGATGGAGTAAATGAAGCACACGGCTGGCTGTTGTGCCAGGCAGGACCGGCATCTGGACCTCCTCCTTTCCTCACTCTCTTCTCTCTCATCCCACAGCTTCCACTGCTCCTGGTCCGTAAGTTGTGCCTTTTCCACCGGGTAGTCCACAGCAGGCTCCATTAGCACCCAGTCGCATCCTCTTGACTGCAGGTTTTTTTTCAAAGGCTGTACCTGGACAAGCCTGTGAAAATACCTCATCACAAGGATGCAGACAGCATGTGTCTGTGCAGAAAGGGCGTACGGGTGAGAAGAAACTCCACTGTAAGACATCAGAAGATCAAGGCTGTCAGAAAAAATAGTAGCATGGAAAATACTGTATTAGGTGGGTCCAGTGGTCTCTCCAGTCCAGTGTTGTATCTGATGTGAAATGCTCACGAGGACGAGTGAAAAGCCCTTGCAATAGGTGGATATGGAGTCTTCTACAAGAGGTGAGTCTTCTCCTCATGTCCATTGTTGAAACTGGTATAATCGTGGGACATGTGGCTCTATCGCTCCTAAAACTCTCTTGGTATTTAGTTGTACATATGAAGATTTCATATGAGTCATGAGAGATCTGTGGCCTTGATGGCTGTGAGCTCCACAGTATGTGTGTGTTTTCTTGTCTCTGTTTTGCTCTCTGACAGATTCTTTGAATGATGTCTGCATTGTGATACTAGGAGAAATTCAGTATAGCTTTTAAATACTATTCATTTATGTCCTGTGCTCAAAAAATACCTGTATTTTTTCCCTAGCTTTGTTGCTGTCTCTGCTGTTGTACTGTGAGTAAATCTCGGTTCCTCCTTCTCTTTCTCTGCCCTCTTTGCCTTCCCCCTGCCTCATCCTTGATTTATTGCTGGCCACCCTGTCTTCCTGAAGTGATGCAGTTTTCTGGTTTGCCTTTTGCATGGGTTGTTCCAACATGTGCTTGCTGGCCTGGCATTTTGACCGCTACTGTGCTGCTCGTCCGCCCTTTTGGCAAGCTGTTGTGAAGTTGTCTTACTCTCTAGCTGTTACCAGTGCACTGTGCATCACCTGCCAAGTTTCCCACTTTCCTGCTTCTTCAGGCAAAAAACCTCACATTCAGCATTTCCCAGTATTTCTGAGGGGTTTTCTACAGATGGAAGCTAGATTGCTACTCTGTCCTAATGTCCTGTGTCATCCTTTTCATGCTCCCTAGGAGAAGTTACTCCTCACAAGGCACCCTTGGGCTCTGTGAGGTGACAAACACTGGATCCCTTTGCTTGAGTACTTTCCATCCACACTGCTGGCTCTTAGCTAAGCCACAGTTTGGGCTCAAAGTTTCCAACTGGAGCTGGCTTTGGGATTACTGCTGGCGAACTGGTCTGTAGCACAGGCACACCAGTCCCTCCAGACCCTGTGAGGAAGAGCGTGGGCCTGGGCAAGGGCAGTGAGTGCTTAAGCATGGTTCAGAGCTTGGCCTGTGTGCCTATGGGATTGTAGGCAGCAAATGGGAACAGTAAGTCTGGAGCTGAAAAATGCTCAGGGTGAGTGAGTCCAGCCGTACTCTTGTGCACAGATGCAGCAAATACATGGGATCTAGGGCAAAGCAACAAAACTTTATTTCCACACTTATTCTCCGTGCTAAGTCCCCTAGAAGCTGACCTTAACTCATGTCTTACTGCCCTATAGCTTGTGGACCATGATAAACCCCTTCTTGCTTTTCTCAGGACACGGTTCCTGTCCATTTTGAGCCATGTGGGATTCCAGTGTAGTTCCAGACCTATGATCCTGTCCTATTATCTGCGGTCTTTTTCCATCCTTTCACTGACAGACAGTCCCCACTTCACATCTTGTATTCCAGCTGCCTGGAAAACAATCAGCAAATAAACATTGGAGGAAATATTGGAAAAAAACCAAACCTATGTCTAGCAATTGGGCTTGCTGCCTCTAGGCAGGTGCAGGCTGCATGTGAACAGCAGCAATTCACTCAGCAGTGCTTTTGAAAGCAAGGAGCTGACGGCACTGGGAAAGCTGAGTGATGTGATGGGTCTGGGGCCAGGGAAGCATAATGTGTGGATGCCAAGTAGACGGCTGAATTTTAGACGCCGCTAATTTTAGTTCAGCATGATTTGCTTCACTGAGCTCTCCTGGAGCTCCGAATGCTGTCATTCAGGTTAATCATAATTCTTTGCAAGACTTAAAACTCTTGGATACACAAGAATCTGATCTGAGCTTTTTTATTCCTTAAGATGAACTTTTCCTGTGTGCTCTGACCTTGCCATGAATGCATGTTAGACCAACACCATGAACCTGCTGTTCCATATTCTTTCCTCCTCATGATGTTCTTTAAGCTATTTTACATGTAAAACATTTCATAATATGCAGTCAAGTGTTTAAGCATTCAATTCCCTTCCTTCACCCGCCCCTCCTGTTCCTGCGGTTGGTTGCAGATCACTGCCTGGAAGCGGGCAGAGAGAGCGGGCAGCAAGGTGAATTTTGTTCCTGTGAAAATAACTCCTTTCAAGTAATTCTTTATCCAAGGTGACCAGTGTGCACCGATACTGTATCTCAGCTGAAAGCACGGCAATTTCTGATGGTGCAGTCATCTGTCCCTACCCTTAAGCAAAGCTGCGCTCCGGTCCCCAGGCAGGATTGCTGCAGAAAGCCAGGGGTGGGCACAACTCCACACATCCTCTGTCTTCTTTAAACCCTGTAACTTTGTCCTGTGTTGGTCTTCTGGGCTCAGCTTCCTATGTGATTGCAGCAGTGAGGGGGGAGAGGGTCTGCATGAAAATTCCTCAGGTGTAAAAATGAAAGAATTGTTAAAACTTGGTTCAAAAATAGACCCAGGCTAATAGAGTTTCATATAATCTCCAGTTTACATAGGTTGTGATGAAATGTGGTTACCACCAGGCAAGTATTCAGTGCTTCACGTAATGAAAATTGGCACTTTGCAGCAATTTCTAAACAGACACAACTGCAGCTGCCGTGGGAAGGCTGAGGCCATCTGTTCCTCCCCACAGCTGCTGGCCCCTTCCCGTGGCCCTCCTCATCCTCATCCCCTGCCCCGCTGCATGCAGCTGGGAGCACCCATGGGCATGGGGTGTGTGGTGATGGGATTTGTCACCCTTCGGCAGTCGGAGGCAGAACTGCTGCAGGGAACCTGTGGCTGCGGTTGCACAGGGATTTCTCCTGGCAGCAAGGGCAGCCGAAGCAGTTCCCATGCTTTCTCCTGTCCTGGGCTGCTGCCAGTGCCACCGATTCTGGGGTCATGCAGCAAAGTGGGGATGATTCCCTTGTATTTCTGGGATCTCTTACTCCAGAATCATATGTTTTAAGTAGGAGTTGACGTACAATAACAGTGGAGTGTAGGAAATTTGTGTCATTGACAGTCTTCTCTGCTTGCCCTGCATCCATTCAAAGCCGAGTACTTTGCTCTGTGTTTCTGGTTTCAGTCTGTCAGGCTCCACGAGCTTTCTTTGATTCAGATTTACAAAGCCATGCCTAGAGAACGCGATGTCATATTCTTTTTTTTTCTTTTCTTCTAGCGGTACCTGCTCAGCGTACTGCAACCAGGGTGTCGGCAGGAGTGTAACACTAGCCTTGCCCTGTGAAAGCCTGTCGAGGTCTGGTCCATGCAGACCAACATTGTTCTACAGTGGTTCCTCTCTAAACACTTCTGATCTGGAAGAAGGGCATGTATAAAGGCAGCTTTTCTACAACGGTGAAGGGGCTTTGCATTCAACACTTGGTTTATTTTGTCATCATTTCCCTCCAAAGACAAATTTTGAACTTGTAGGGAGTCCCAAGATGGATCCTTGGGATCTGATTACAAGGAAGACTGGGGGAAGATGAAGGTGTTTATGCCATACCTGCCCCTGCCCCAGTGTGCTCCCCTTGCTCCTGGAGTAGTCTCTGCTGCAGGATCGAGGCAAGAAAGGATTGGATTCCCCTCAGAGATACATTCACAGCTTGCATTAACATCCAAGTTGCAAGTAAAGATCTGTGGAGATAAGGTGCACAAAGCTGGTATAGTTTTTGTGCAAATATGAGGCAAATATGAGCCCTAGCCACAGAAGTTTAACAACTATAAATTTCAAGACTGGCCTGTTTATCCCCAAAAATAGGTCTTGTGGTAAAGTTCTCCTTTTGGTTATGAAAGTCTCCATGTGACATAAACTTGTCTTTCTACCTAGGCAGAATTACCGCTTGTGTCAACAGGGTTCCTGCCCACGTGGGGGAAGAGAGGGAGGAAAGCGGGGAGCCACCATGCAGCGCAGCAAGCAGAGATTTCCTGCAATGCCTTTGTTAATGGTGTGTTTCTGGGAGCTGGTCCAGGGCCATTTCAGAGCGTCAGTACAATTTTACTGTTATTTCTCGGGTTGAGTTTTGATCCATGAGGCTTTATCTTTGGAAACAACCGTTTCCCAGAGCAGTGTCCCCGTCTTCATGATAAAGGGCTCTGCAGTACATCCTTTGGTTCTCTAAAACATGGCACGCTTCACAGACCTAAAGCATTTCCTAGCTGATTGATGGCAACTCATTTAATGCAATGTGTAGGTCTAAAACTATGAATATATCGAGCTGTGGAACAATATATTTCTTCTTCTCAGGGGTGCTTATCGTACACCGCTCTCACTTAAAAAGGAGGGAGCAATTGCATTTTATCACCTGTTTGCAAAAAGTCATTATAAGAGGCAAAAAAATTTACAGGCAGAACCTTTGAAGTCTGATGTCTTGACACACTATGTTTTTATTGTTTGCTCTATGGCCCTGACGGAGGTGCATTGAAAGCAAAGTCCTCTCCGGCCAGTCAAAGGTATTGTACTATCAAGATATGGAGAGAAAGTAAATCAGTGTGAACTGAGAGTGGGTCAGCAGCTCCGGAGCACCTGCCTATGTGCATCCTGCCACCGATGCTACACGTGAGGCTGGTCACCCCTCTTTCATCAGAGGATGGTTGAAGCAGTTGGTCAGAAACAGGCTGTGTGGTCCAGGGACGGCTGCGGCAAACAGAGAATGCGAAAAGATACCGGGAGGAGACGTGAGCATGCATGCAGGAGGGATATGGCTTTAGTGCTAACCTCGTGCGTCCCTCCGGAGTGCGGTCCTCACACTGACCGTGTGCTGTGGCCATGCCTGAGGCTGGAGCCTCTGTCTTGCAAGCAAAGAACATATCTGATTATCTGCTTTTCAGCAGTTTACAGGCCAAATACATGTCTGGTGTAATCGGCTTTGACTTCCGTGGGGCTTAAACTTGGAAGAGGTTTCAAGCAGTTTGCCTCTTCTGTCATGTTATATGTAACAGCCATTGCACATTGGGATCCTCATGGTCGTGGAGTCTGATGGAATGAAAATAGTGCTGTCTGGCTAATCCAGGGCTCCTTTCAAACACCACCCATCTCAAAAGCTGAATTTTATTTACATTTGCAGGGTCAAGGCTGGGCTCAGCTTTGCCACTTTCTGGGTTAAATGTTAATATTTTTATCAAAAGTTGACTGACTAGCTGAGGGCCTTTTTTAACTTGTCAGGATTTACAACAAATATGTCACTAATAGGGATTTTTTTGCCGCATTACCCCATATTTAACAGGGGGTGAATCCTTCAAATTGCAATACACATGCATAGTTATTAGCTTAATTTATATTAAACACATATTGCATTGTTAGCAAATAGTGATCAGCTACATGGTGACTATAAAGGGTTCTGTGCAACTGAGGATGTTGCACATCCTTATCAGGGTTTAGGAAATGGAAATAAGCAAGCAACACAATGTGTAGTTTTTAGGCAGCCATCACCAGAAATGACTCCCCCAACAGATTAGGCTTCAACACTCTGCACGGGTTGGTTACATTTTCAAACAGATCATCTAGCCTATAGCCACTCATGTTAAATACACGCCAGTCTTATGCACAGAGGCTCAGTTCCAGCTCCTGTGGCCACTTCAGCATTTGCATTTCCTTTGCTCTCTGTGGCTGTAACCATAGAACCTACTACAACACTTGGAGAAATATAATCTTTGGCATTTAGTACATTTTCTCCACCCATATGCACGTGCACTTTTGAAGAAGCAAACAGAAAATCCACGTAACTCTGGTGTCCATAGCCAGGAAAAGCTATGATTGGAGAGAATTAAAAAAAAAGTAATAGTTATAGAGGGGAAAAGCATTAATTTGGGGAGTCATAACTCTGCCTCCGGGAGAGCCAGTGCTGCATTCTGCCAGGCTGCGTTTTGCCATCCTGGCAGCGCAGATAGGCTGCCAAGGCAAAAACTGCTCAGGGGAACGTGCCCTGCACCAAGGTGCTCGAAACAGCACCTGAGCAGGGTTTCAGCACCACACAGGGCTTGTACTGGCCATTACGGAAGAGATGAGTTTTAATGGAAAGGAACACAAATAGTTACTACAGATGGCCCTGGGCTAAATGGCTCACCCAGGCTATTTTGGCAAATACTTAGGAATGACAAATATATTCACCCATCAGGGCGGGCTCAGCAAATAGGCTGGATTAATGACAATGATTGCAGTGAATAATTCAACTGGATCTACTGGTAGTCTGAGAGTGAGTTGTACGGGCAGAGAAAATAAGGAAAATCAGATGGGTTGCTTGGTTGCTGGATGGCAGGGGAAAAAAGAGAAGGAGGCGTGTAATGGAGAAAAAAAACGTACCCAACAGCTGGGGCACTCACGTGGGATGCGAGACACAGATCCTCCACGTTCCTGCTTGGAGCTGGGCAGGGCAGCGTTCAAACTGTGGAGCTGCTCTGGGGCTTTTCCAGGCAAAACCATGCGGAGAAGGAGAACAAGCGAGACAAGTCAGGCAAGACCAGGTCCAGGCAGGGACCTAAGGAAACTTTTGTAGACATGGATGCATTTCCATGGGAAGTCTCCATTTCTTTGAGTCAGACTTTTCCAAGGACGGACCGTTTTGTCAGCAGGCCCTTGCCCAGCAGTTCCACGCCACCGCTTTTGCATTTCATCAAGTCACTATAGCTAGTCCCTTATGCTGTGTGAATGGGCACAGCCTCATCTGCGGTGTGCCCAAATGTTTCCATACCTATTTCCCCTTCCTTTCCCTTCCCAGCATCTCTGTCCCTTCTGTCCAAGAGCTATCCCCTGTCTAGTCCCAGGAGGGCCACTGAGATCCAGGAGCGGTGATCTGCTCATGCAGAGAACACTGAAGGATTTAGGGCTGGGCTTGTTAACGTGGTCCTGGGAGTGAGTGCTAGAGAGGGAGAAGAAGGGGGCGAAGCTGCCACTGTGTTCCTAAAACTGCTCCTTGCAGCAGATTTAGCATTGGCAGCACATCCCTTTTCACCCCATCCCTCTCTCTGTGCTGTGGGGCTGGTTCATGCACCAGTCTGGAAAAGCCCTCCTTTCAGCTTCATCTTTTACTGCCGCACAAGGAGCTTTTAGATTAATTTCAGTTAGTCAGGCCTTTGTGCTGCTGTGTCTGGATGCCTAAAATGTGAAGGACTCACAAAAAGACATGTAGGTCATTTCCCATGGTTTCTGCTCTTTCTTCTGGCATCACGTTTTGGGGATCCCCACATAGTGTGGCTGTGTAGGGCCTCTTTTAAAAGTGTTTCTGCCTGAAGAGGTTTGGATCTCTTTTGCTTGCAGACACCTTCCTGGTGGGGTCTGCTAGTTAATTGGGATAGATAATGAGGATGGCAGAATGGATTTATGAATGACCAGGTTACTGGTTGTTACTTTAATCACAGATCCTAGCCTTGCATTGAGTATGGGAGCTCAGCACTTCAGCATGGGCAACCGCAAGCTTTAAAGATGAAGAGGGCAAACCGTGGCCATTCCCACCTGAGAAACAGGAACAGGAATGGGAAGAGGGAGCAAGCCGCTCCTTCCCGTGCAGTGCTGCAGGTCCTGCATCCACTCATGCTCTCCGCCAGGATGCTGACCAGGCAGCTGGGGAAGGTCGGGGTGCTCTGCCTCTTCCCCTTAAACATCAAGGGAGGAATCAATGCTGCTGAAACTGGCCTGTGAAGGATCCTCCCCAAACTCCTGTACCGGGGCGGTTGCCCGGTGTGCTTTGATTTGTCTCCAGCAGCACTCAGGAGAGGCGGTTCAGCGATCCTGGAAAGCGTATGGGTCCCATCCCCTTTTGCTGGAGACGCAGCTCGGTGGGGCCACGGACACAGTGAGATGGGCTCCAAGCCTAGGACATGTGGTGTGACTGCTGAAAAGGACTGAAACCTGTTGGTCCCAGGGCTGAGCGGTCCTGGCACAGGGGCAGCCAGAGCACAGAGCAATGCCTGTGTGCAGCGCGGGGGAACTGGGAATGAACTCTTGCAAAAATAATAATAATTAAAAAAAAAAACCAGTCGGGCCTGTATTTCACATTTCTCTCTGCCCTTCCAGCAACCCTTCCTTGAAAAGTTTATGTCTACACTGCAAGAAGCGGTTGCGTTTTCACACAGCCAAGTCCTCTCCCCGCTGTTTTCCATAGCTGAGCTAGCCTTTGCATAGCCTTGGTGATGCGGGGCCTCTTGCGGACAGAGCCGTGTTTGTCTCGGAGGCATGTTGAACTTGGCAGGTACCGTATGTCTAACTCCAATTTAAACTACCACCTTTCCAAAGGAAAAGAGTCTGCAGTACACAACGGCAGCTGCCACAAGGAAAATCTGCTTGCCCGGCTGGAAAACCCAAGCAGGGTCATTAACAGCAGTTTCTCCATCTTTTCACACAAATTTACTCCGCGGTCTCACAGACACTGACCTAGCTGTCATTTTTCTCCAATTGAAGGAGGCTAAACCAGGGCGGCTCAATTGCAATCAACTCGAATAGACTAATGTGTGCTAAACCAGGCAGAAATACAACCTTAAAAAACACGAGCCAGGCTCACCCCCTCTTGCAAACAACCATCTGTGGTGTGTGTGGATCTGGGGTCGAGTCTGCTGTGCTCCTCGGCAGCCTAATCCTTTCTTGTGGGTTTATCACTTCTCATGAACTGCAGCAGAGTCAATATCTGGTCATATGTTTCTTTGGAGCCTGGCCTGGGTGTTTTTTTTCCCCTTTGGCTGGAAGAAAGCACAAGCTGGTTGCAGATGGGGAGAAAGCTGATGGTGGGTCTCCATAGGTGGCAGGTCCTGTCCTGGAGAGTCTTGGTTAGCTTGCTGGTGAGAAAGGGGAAGCTGGTCATCCTGCATGGGGCAGAAACATCTCTCTTTGGAGGGACAGCTCTCAGGAGGAGCAACCCTGGTCAGAAATCTCCTTGGGACACACATCGTGTCTGCGGGCAGTGGGGAAGACGACGTGGAGCATTTCTGGGCACCAAAGCCTGCGTGTGCACCACTGCGGAGTACAGTCATTCTCCGTTGCTGTTTCCATCTCCTCATTAAGCTTGCCATCAATAATACAGTGTTTCTTGTGCAGCTGAGAGCAGAAAGGGTGGTCGCATGGGAGCTGACTCACTCTGACTCACATCTCCTGGGAACACAAGGTCAGTTGGGTTAATCTCAGCCCACCGCACGCTTAGAGACCCCCGGGGAGAGCAAGGGCATCCCCTCTCTGCTCGTGTGCCCTATTGTCACCTGCAAAGCCGGCTTGTCCTGGGGCAAGGAAAAGCCCCTTCCGAGGACTGGGCTGAAGCAGTGGATGAGGGAGCCTGGTCTGTGCCACCAGTTTTCCTGGTCCTCCACCAAAGCAGCAGTTCCCCGTCTGGAGTGCCAGGATCCCCATTGCGGTGGGAGTGCTCTGGATGCCCTGGATCAGGCAGACTGACCCGGGGAGCCAGGTCTCCCTGGGTACTTTGGGGCAGCGTCTAGACCAGAGAAACACAGCTGAGCTCACTGCACCATTTTTTCTATTTTTTTTGAACTTGCCCTTTTGGGAAAAGCAGAGAAACAGGGCAGAACCAGCTCCCAGGGAACAAAGTTTAGTTTCCTACACTTTAGCATTTAATGGTGTGAATTCTGAGGCTGATCTTTGCTCAGCAGAGCAGAAACTTATTATACTTGATTTCTTAGGAAAGGAGGGCTTGGGGGAAGGGGGAGCACAGCAGGGCCTGGAAAGTTAACTGTGCTGTACTGCTGCTGTATGCCCAGGCTCTAGGCTTCAACCAGTACAGCCTGGGCTGGGGGCAGCAGCCAGTGAAAGTCAATTGACCTTTCTGTGACTCCTGAGATAACCCAGCTTGCAGGGATCTTCAGGCTCCTTTTCTCTTTGCTTTTGTTTCTCTCCCAGGATGAAAGGGTGAATACAGGAGAGTTGATTGAGCAGAAAGGTAACAGATCAAAACCAGCCTCTATTACCGTCTTTCTGGCAGGTGCCATGATGGAGAGCCCATCAGATGGGCATAGCTGGGGTTAGGGAAGGATGAGGGAGGAAGAAGTGTTTTCTGAAATGCTGGTCTCCAGGCAGTCTAGACCTAAATTCAAATTTTCTAGTTCAAAAAAAAAAGAAAAAAACCCAAACTTTGATACTGGCAGTCGGCCTAAACATGTTTTCTATAGGAACTGCTAAGTCTTGGAACAGGACAGCAACTGTGATGGGGCAGTAAACAAAATATTAAAGTAAATGAGAATGATTGAGGTTGTCTTTGTGGTTGTCCACTGATGATGTTTTCCAGATTCAGTTACATTTTCCTGTTAGTGGCATGCTTCTCCCTCTCTTTTTTTTTGTGTGCCCACTTCCTGTTTCCTATTTGTCCTCTTCCCAATCTATTCCTTCCACCATTGTTCTAAACCTTCATCCATCCCAACTTTTCATGATGCCCAAAAGTCTTTGCAGTTCATCCAGTGCAAATACCTGTTCTCCAAAGCCTCCAAGAGGTTTTCACGCCCTTTTCTGAGGTTGTGGGTTTTTTTCCTCAGTTCACTGCAGACAGGAGACCACCACTATGCCAAAGCATGACTGGATCCAGTAGACTAGATTCAATCTCAGGTGCCATCAGCGGCTGTGATGGATTTACCTGTTGCTCCCCTCCCTATTTATTGAATGTTTGATTATCACTTTCCACTACCCTGTCCCACTGAACTTGAGCAGCTATGCTGAGTCTAGGGCGAGGGAGGGCCAATAAAGCCACAAGGCACAGCGGTAGCACAGCGGTGATAACAGCTCTCCAGTGAAAGGTGTGAAGCCTCTGTCTCCCTCATCTCATCTGGATGCCTTGTATGGTACCCAGAAGAAATGTTGCTAACACCAGCCCTCATGCGTTGTCGTCTTGGATGTGTAGCAAGACCCTGTTATCAAGGTCCCCTCTTCTGGATGGCAACCAGGGCTCTCATGCACAAAATTAAAAATCCTGTGGCAGCTTATTTCCCATTAGGGGAAAAAAACCCCCAGCAGATCCATCGGATTAAACAGATGTGTTAATAATATAAAGTGTGTCTTGTCCTCTGTCTCATCCCTGTCTCAGTGTCCATTTATGCTGTTTCCCTGCACTTTCGATTTCACATGCCACAGCTGAAAATCATGTGCCTTCTTTTTTTTCATGCACAGCCCATGCCGAAGTGCACTGGCAAAGCTGCTGTGGGGAGGCAGGAGGTCCGGCAGCGGGGCAGCCGGGCTCTTCTCACTGCAGGGATGGGGAGGCAGCTTCAGGCTGGGCAGTGTGAGGAGCCCGGTTCTGCTGAAGCGATCAGCACTTCCATATGCAAGAGTTGAAAGCCATAGGATGAAACTCAGCTTCGAGGATTAACACTCAGGAGTCTGCATACTATGTGCCTTCAGAACCCATGTGATTGATCATGTTTTCATTTGCCTTCTAGTTCTTGAGCTTTTTGTGCCAGCACTTTTAAAGCTTTCTCTGAAACTGAGAGGAAGAAACATCATTTTCTCTGTAGACAGCTGAGCTTCTTGTGTAAAGATTTGAGGAGTCAGGACTTGGAGAGGAACACAAATTATTATCATACTTGCATTGTACTTGTGGCACCTTGCAACATTTGTCTCATTGCTTCCTCAGCAGCCTCTTCCAAATTCAGGGAGACAGATGAGTGTTAGTTCAACTTTTAAAAAGAAACAATATTTCTTTCAGCTAGAAAGACAAAAACTTAAAGTCTCCAAATTCCTTAGTGAAGTTTTGCAGGAGAAGCTGGATACAATAGCAACCGAATGGTTCCCTAAAAGTCATGGCTCTGCCTTAGCATATAGATATGTTTCTGCTTTCAGAAAGTAAATATTGCTCTATGGTGCTGCAATTTATGCTACTGGGGAGGCTGGAACTAATGCAAATATGCTGTGAAGCTATATGCTTCCTGCTCACTCTGAGCATCAAATTACCTCCACCTTGAAAAAGCTGGTTTCGTCTTTATTTACAGAGTTGGTCTTATCAGCAATGTACTACCCTGGAAACAAAGTTTCTTCCAAGAGTTAAAAATATGCATAACCCCGTAAAGGGTTTAAAATATATCCTAGTACCATTCAGTGAAAGCTGCTTAATTGGAACTCCCACACAGCGCTTTGCAATTAATGGTGATGCCGCTGTTTAGAAAAAATAGGGGAGAGAGGCTCGAAGTCAGAATACAAAATACAATAATGTCCTGTGTGGAAACATGGTGCACAGCTACAGACACTATCAGTTGTCTTTCATCTCGGTGTCTCCTGATCACGAATGAGTCCTACTCTTCTCCCAGCATATTTTTTGTGTGGGGCCCCTGTGCTATAAGGGAGCCTGGGGGCTGAACCGCAGCGCGTGTTCCTCTTCTCTGCACTGAGCAGGGGTGTGAGATACTGAATGCATGCTAGGTATCTCCCAGGTCTTCCTTGCTGCACCAGTTCAATCCTGTATTCATTGGGCATCTGCTCAAAGGCACCTGAAACTGAAGATGCTGCTTTGGGCAGAGTGGGGGAGAGGAGCGGCTGATGCAGAATCCCTGAGTCATGTCCCAAACTCCCCTCTGCAGCGAGGCTGCAGGGTAACCTTAAGTTGCGCTCCTCTCGGTACAGAAGATACAGCAGGATGCAACCCTGAACTTCTGCGTGGGAACACCTGCGTGAGGACCCCCCCACCAGTGCTCCCCAGCTCAGGACTAGTGAAAAGCCAGCTCCATAATGCGGTGAGAAACAGCATCCTTCATTAAATCACAGAGGAATACAGCTGTAGGTAAGGACTTATCCTGTAGCAACTGAGGTTTTCCTCCCTCCCTAGTCGTCTAGTTCTCCCTTGTGATCAGGCCTGCATTTCCTCACTGACCTTCGCGGAGTTTGCTTGGGATACAGATGTTTGGGGTCAGTGCAAGTGGGGGGCAATAGTGCCTTTATTTAACTTCTTCACACATAACTGGCTGATGAATGACATGAAAAAACAAAGACCCCCGGCATGTCGAGTTATTAAAAATTATGAAGGGGGGGCGGACACGTGACGCTGGTCACACTACCCAAATCCCAGCAACAGTGTGATCTTAAGCTGCACTGCTGCTTTTTTGCAGGGTGTGATGGGCTATGGGAGGAGAAGACCCAGGGGTACCTGGGCTTTGCTTTGTTTGCCCCAAACCCTCCCCTAGATTAGGCAGAGCAGTTAAAAAAAAACAAACAACAAAACAAGCCAAAACCCAAGGACAGGAATTTCCTTGTTGACAAGAACAGACTGGCTGAGCGATTCCTGGGGGCTTTCAGCAGGCTAACCACAAATTTGCTGTGGAGCCTTGCACTCTGAGAGCCGTGTGGGTAGAAACTGCTCCCCTTTGATGTTGGACCTTGAACCCATTTCATTTTCAGTGTAACTGGCCTTGTTGCCGCGGTTGTTACAGCTTGCAAAGGTGAAGTGGTGAGTTTGCACCAAGAGAGGCTGGAA
This sequence comes from Ciconia boyciana, assembly GCF_034638445.1. Taxonomy (NCBI): domain Eukaryota; kingdom Metazoa; phylum Chordata; class Aves; order Ciconiiformes; family Ciconiidae; genus Ciconia; species Ciconia boyciana. The sequence continues at coordinate 119,458,578 of NC_132935.1, read as the reverse complement.
GCAGCCGTGTTTCTTCCTCCTGCCTCCATCCGACCACAGCAAGGTTTGATGGTGGGGAGATGCATTTAGCTTACATCAAAACAGGCCCACCGCATTCAGCCATGCATGTCATCCCATCGCCGCAGGACGGGGACAGCCTGGCTCCCCCACCATCTGCCCCTGCAAACCTCATTGCAGCTGCCAGGGTAAGAGTCTTGCAAGCAAGCCAAGTCCTCTGCACAGGCACCGCAGCTCTCGTCCTACCAGGAAGGCACTGTGTGCAGGACTGGTGATGATCAAAGGCCAGCTATGAGTCATCTCAAAACCGATGAATGATCATTAGTTGGGGGAAGAGGTAATTAGACTGGCTTCAGTATCTTGCTGTTATGCGCAGGGGAGTAATGGGGTGGTATTGCTGCCATTGAAGAACTTTATTTGTTAGGAGTGACTCATTGGGTATGTGTCACAAATTATACATGGAAAAAATTACCAGTGCTCCCTGTTGGGAGTTGAAAGTCCAGTGCAATGTGCCCAGACGATCCTGGCAGCTGCCTGATAATGATAGCATCACCTGGTGAGCATTCCCTTCCCTTTCATCTCACCTAGAGGGAAACTATCAAAGTCAGGTCTGCTCTTTGGGCTACATACCTTCCCCACTGTAGAAGCTGAAGGGGAAATGGCTTTTGACAAAACTAGTGGAGAATCAGAAGAACCAGATGCAGAGCCCTGGTATCCCAGGCTGCCAAGATCCCGCGAGGACTTTGTAGCCCTTGAGAAGGAATTTAACCTGCTGATACAGGTCAAAGCTTCATGACCGCTCTGTTTCAGTAATAAGCTACAGTGAAGTTTGATCGCAAAGCCAAGACATTTGCAGTATCCAAAATCTGTCCCCAGATCTGAATTTCACAGTTGAGTTGGCCCATCTTTTGTTTTAAAAAAAGATTGAGTGAACTTTTATTCTTATTTGACTGATTTTTATCCCATGGACTTGCAAATTTCAGTTGAACCAGGTCTTCTTAATAAACTTAATAAACTTTTAAAAGATATATTTCCTAATGTTTTTGCTTCCAGAACAGCCTGAGGTTTGGAAAGACAGAGGCAATCAACAATAAAAGGAGACAAAATAATTGCTTGGATCTTTACATTCTCCTTGCACTTCGAAACCTAATTTTAGATTGCAGCTGAGGCTTAAGGTTTGTTCTTAATTTGCCCAAACTGTTTTTCTTTCTTCCACTAGAACAAACCCGGTCAAACCATGTTTGCCCTTCAAAACTTAGTTCTGAGAAGCGCCCAGCACAGAGTTACTCAGTGTAATGAATGTAAACACCGGGAAGATTACTTATTTCCTTTGTGCATGTTCTTTTGAGTTGGAATTTGATTACAGCACTTGAAGAACATCCTCTTACTGTATAAAAACACAATTATGGAGACCTGATCCTCATCCTCACTTCAGAGGAGGTGTGCTGCTAAGGTGTGTAGGTGTAAAGCAAGCATGTCACGTCTTCTGGCAGGATGCTGTGCTCTGAGTCTGTTGGGATCGCTCTGTGGTGTCTGCTTTGAGATGGTGCGTCCTGGGCCAGATAGTTCTGCTTTTTCATTGAAACAGCCTTTGCATAATCTCAGACGCCCTGAGCAGGTAATGAAGGGCTGGATCCTGAAAAGATGCTGAGAGCTGCAGCACAGCCAGAAGCCAGGTGGTACCTCCCTGCTGCCCATCCCAGTGATCCCAAAGCAGAACCACATTTCCCATGAAGGAGCTCATCACCTCCTGCTCAGTCTGTGCCCCCTGGCTAACATGCAGCCATTGCTTTCCTATGCAGGGACACATGGAGGGGACCTGCGGGTGTCCCTGCACTGGCACCAAGGCAGTATCCAGCTTAGCAATATCCAGCTGGTCCACTGAAGGTGTGTTGCTGTGAGCTCTTCACATCCACTGCAGCCGTTGGGTGTACCTGGCAATTGCAGGCTGTGCCATCATCGATACTGGAGATAGGTGAATTAAAGCTACCTGGTTGCTGAACACATGCAAACACCTCTCTCTCTCAGACACACGCACACATGCAAAGCCAGAAAAAAAAGGGGACAGAACTGCAGAGTATAACGTCATGATAATCCACTGGAAAAAGCTCAATACCTGCCCTGCCAAAATTCTTCCATTCCGGTCTCAATGTCCAAGAAAGAGACTGGTGAAACCAGGTGGGCATTTTTCCAGGAGGTTTTGGAAGAAGAGAGATGATGGCTTGGTTGCAGGCCAGTAGGACACTAGGGAAGAGCATGGCATGCCCTGCAAGACCTGCACTCTTTTGGTTAAACCCTGTGTTATTTTCCAGCCTTGAAGAGTTCCCTGGGTTTGAGCTGCACCTCCCCAAAGTGCACACCCCACTCCCAGTTACTGGGGAAGCTGCAGACCATACAGTGTGCCTGGCAGATGACTTATCCAAGCTGGGTTGGCAGTTAGTAAGCTCTCTGGGGCACCTACTGCCTTGCACCAAGGACCAAGCGCTGTGCAGACACACCAGGACTCTGATCTCTTCTGCTCAGAGCTCCTGGGTGTTTCTGCAACTTGATAGAGAATCCTGTCCTGTTTTCTATCTATCTCCAGAGTAAAAGCTCATTTTGCTTTTCCCTCCCCCAGCAGTCTGGGTGGCTTTGTTTAGAAGACATTATAAAACTAAGTAAGAGCCAGTATGAAAGGCCAAATCTTGAACCGATCCATGGGCACGACTGCACTGCTGGTGATGTGTGGACAGGCGTATCTCTGGGAGGCTAATCTCCTGAGCATGGAAAACAATACAAGGGCATTGTATCTGCGGGGCTGCAGAGCGAGCTGCCGGAGGGACACGCAGAACCAGGGACACACAGCTGCATTCTCCAGCTGGTGGGAAGCCCATGCCGTGCTGCTGGTATCTCTGCTGATGAAACCACGGCTTGGCCACATGTCCCTTGTTTTGCTGTGAAGATCTCGCTCTCAAGGAAGAAACTCTCTTCTCCCCTCCTTTTTCTTTCACTGCATTCAAGCCCGGTTCACTAAACCACCCCTGTATCTTCCGCTGGTCACATCCCTCCTTTCTGAACTCACACCAATAGCAAATCAGGATGGATGGTAGCTAATTCTAAGTAAGGAGAAGCGTTTGCATCCATAGTGTCAACATGGAGGCGTGCAGGCATGGACCTGGTGCCTGCAAGGACCACCGCTCCTATGGGGCTACCACTGCAGAGAGCAGGATGTCCCACGTGGGGTGCAGAGCAAAGGCAGCCTCTCGGGTGGGAGGGGAAGGGGAGATCAGATACTGCCACCTGTTTTACGCTAACATCTTGCCGAAAGCTGCATCAGATGTTGGGATTAAAATTGCTTCTTCATACCTTTTTGTTTTTGCGGTCAGTTTTGCCAGGACCCTGGTGGTGTCTTTGTGAAGCCACAAAAGGCAATTAGCAAAGGCAGGGCCAGATCCTGAGCTGGGAATGGGACGTTACACCAGATTGCCCGTGCTGATTTTCTGGCCCATACTTTTCAGTCATGCTGGCTGCAAGCACAGCAGACACAAAGTCTGAGCACGCAGAGGGTGACACTGCAGATCCCCACCGAAACTGATGGAAATCTTGCTGTCAGAACCAGGGACAGGATTCCACTGAACTTACTCAAAAGACAAAGATGGTAGTGACAAGGGGAATGCTGTGAACCTAAAGCTTCTAGCATTTTTAAGACTGCAAATTTAGTCTTCCTCTAATCCTTTCTGAAGATTTCTCATCTAGTGTTTCTTTTTCCCTGCCACTAAGCTGCTGCTGCTGGCGGCCGGGGGGACTGTCAGTCTGTCCCACACTTTTGCCAGGCCTCACATAGTTTCTCTGTCAGGGAGAAGGGAATAGTGATGGAGAGCAGCCTGATAAATATGTCATCCAGGATCCCTTCCTATGGGCAGATCATTGCCGTCCAAAGCAAACCCAGCTCACTGGCAGACAGACACTTCATCTTTGGGGTCTCCTGCAGCCTCAGTGAGGCAGGGTCAAACGTCTCCTCTCCCTGCTTCTTTTTTTTTTTCTCATAAGACCAGAAAGGAGAAGCAAGTGGGGTCCAGTCCACCTTGAAGTCTTAAAATGTCTCAGAAAGGTTTTGGGGAGTGTTGTGGTTTAGCCCCAGTCTGCAATTAAGCACCACACAGCCGCTCGCTCACCCTCCCCCCGGGTGGGATGGGGGAGAGAATCGGAAGAGCAAAAGTAAGAAAACTCATGACTTGAGATAAGAACGGTTTAATAATTGGAACAACAACAACAAAAATTGTAATGAGAAGGAAAACAACAAGAGAGTGAAAGAGGAGCAAAACCCAGGAAAAAACAAGTGATACAAGCACTCACCACCCGCGGACTGATGCCCAGCCAGTCCCCGAGCAGCGATCGCTGCCCCCGGGCCAACTCCCCCCAGTTTATATACTGAGCATGACGCCATATGGTATGGAATAGCCCTCCGGCCAGTTGGGGTCACCTGTCCTGGCTGTGCCCCCTCCCAGCTTCTAGTGCGCCCGGCAGAGCATGGGAAGCTGAAAAGTCCTTGACTGGTGTAAACATTACTTAGCAACAACTAAAACATCAGGGTGTTATCAATATTATTCTCATACTAAATCAAAAACACAGCACTATACCAGCTACTAGGAAGAAAATTAACTCTATCCCAGCCGAAACCAGGACAGGGAGAGAGGAGGTCCACGGCAGAGCTGGGGCTCAAAGATATGCAGGATATTTAACATGGTCCAATATTCTTTGCTTCGCAACTGCAGTCTTTTGCATTGGTACAAAAGGAAAATAAAAAAACCCACCCTAGTAAGTTGGAGTTTTACACCCTTATTATACCATTATCATTATGATAAGTGACTATAAAGTACATAAAGGATCTAGAAAATCAGGTTTTCTTTTTTAGCAAGTTACTTTTTTAGGTAGAATTAATTTTATGTTAGCTTGGCACTGCCTGACATACTGCATTATTCTTAATAAGCCAGATATCTGCTCCAAGATTGTTGTGGCTGAAGAACTAATAAGATAATGTTTCCATTTTAGGAAATCCCCTGAAAACAAAATGTAAAAAAGCCTAAAAGCCACTAGTCTGATTTTCAGGGATCCTTATTGCCCAGGGCTCCCATCAGTCAGTGAGACTGGAAGCAGCACAGCGTCTCCCAGATGTCAGCTCAACAGTGCTGAGGGGTTTTACTGGTGCAGATGGGAGGACAGCCTGGCTCGTAAAATGAGGCAGAGCTTGCCCTAGGAATTCCCATTTCTTTATTACTCACTTCTGCCACAGTGAGATGTCTCTCTGGCCGCCTGCATTCCTGCCTCTGTGGTGATGGAGTGCCCAAGGTGCACACAAACAAGCCTCTCCAGTTTTTTTGCCTAACCCTGACACTTATCTGTCAGAAAAGCCATTTATCTGCTTCTCCGAGGAGGCAGCTATAGAGACCTGAACCTTCAGAGAATGGGAGGGGAATTTATTAAAAAACAAAGGAAGACTGCAGGTGTAAAATGTTTGTCATGCTAACACCTGAACAAACATATCACTGTGCCCTTGCTTATCTCCTTCCTACTTACTGCCTTTATTGAGTCCAGTGTCCTGCTAACTGCAGACATATTAATCAGGCAGTTAGATTAGAACAAAGTCACTGCCTCTGTACTGTCTTATCTAGACCATATAAATGTGTCATTATATAGATCAGGGCCAAGCCAAAGCGGGTTTTTTATACCTTTTTGATGACCAGGCTGCTTACTGCTTCCTGTTTACATGAATTCCCTGTGCCTCAGAGGGAAAGCCAGCCTCCTCAGCAACTGCAGCAAAGTCCTCTGTTGTCCCACCTATATAAATAAGCATACATAAATATATAGCATTTTTCTCCTAGTCCACCTTCATTTCATCATTTGCAGCCTTTTCCCCGCAAATGTCCATTTTCTCCTTCAAAAACCAGATCGATGAAGCAAGGTCTCTTTTTGACCCCATACCTTTTGCAGCCCGTAGTTGCATTAGTGGTGGGGTTTTGCAAATATCTCTCAGGCAAATCTCTCTCGGTGATTTCTGCTACTATGCATTTGTTAGTCCTTGGTTTGTTACTGGGTTTCCCTTCCTTTGCCCACTTCCCAGAGTTTTGCTATGAAGAGGTTGATGTACCAAGATGAAGCTGCCCCAGCTGCATGGGAAGTTGTTTGCCCAGGGTGGCACCAGGGCAGGGCAGTGGTGGAGGAAGAAGGGAAGGCAGCCGGTGCAGGCAGCACCGCGCTGCCCTCACCACAGCACTGCATGGTGTTAGTGCCTCCTCTCTGCCTCTCTCCTCTCCCCTGCCAGCACAGGCAGAAGCCTGGTGGCTGTCACCTAGGTTTTGGTCTTTCTCCTGGGGCCTGGGCTTGTCCTCTATCCATTGGGTTTTGTCTACCCAGCCCTGCAAGCTGAGGCAGGGAGCATCTCCCTGCATGAACAGAGCGTAAACCTGTTTTTACACATACTTGAAAAACAAAATCTCTCCCTTTCCTTTCCCCTTTTTACATTTCTGATGACAGTAGATGAAGTTGTGTGCAGGCAAGAGCTTTGAGAGTGTCACTGTCTGCCTGGTGTGCTAAAAGCATATCCATAGTGGGCATTCAAAACACAAGATGCTTCTGTGGTAAAATGAGTTGTGGGCACCATGGCAGCAGCATACTGCTATGCTCTACCTGGGTTTCCTAGTCCCCAGCTATCAGAGCACCTCTGGAGAAGCTGCCCTGGTTTTCAATCACTTCCTTTTTCTGTTCTTTGTTCCATTTCTGGTTCATTAAAATTAAAGGTAGACTAAAGGTATGTCCTGGGAACTGAATGTCCTCATGCTTTGGAGATCTCTGAGTCACAGCTGAATGCAGGAGCAAATGTCACGGCTGAGTAAAGGGGATGGGGTCACAAATCAATGCAGCAAGTGCCTTACTTTTTATAAACAGCCAAGAAAAACACAGCAAAATCCTCACAGCTTAATGTATGGATTAGTAGTCAGGCACAACATACATGGTTATAGTATTCATAATAAAAATACATATGTTTACCAGTTCTGTAAATCTCCATAAATCCTTCTTCCTCTTTTGCACGTAATATAATTCTCCAAAGGCTCAAAAATGTGCATGGTGAGTCTCTAATGCACATTTTATTTGCTGATTTCCAGTGGTTCTGTATAGACATTTTAACTTCAACAGAACATCTCGGCAGGAACTTTCTTATCAGGATTTCTGAGACTTGCAACCATATTCAGAACATCCAGTAGAAAGATTCCTAAGTCTCTGGAGACATCCCCGCTTAAAACCATATTTGCTTTCCTAGCAGTTTCCTCTGAGAGCCTTTGAATGTGGGGAAGAGTGCCATGAGTTTTAAGCTTTTTTCTCCCCATTGCTACAACTCCAGCAGGCATCGAGTCTCATGCACTTGTACTCGCCATGCTGCCGGGGAATCCAGGGTGTTGTGAAAATGACTGACATTATTATGACAAAAGGTTCCCTCCACCTTTTGTACCAGGAACCTCTTTTGCCCTAGGAAATGTCTGTGTTTCTGAAAATGGCTTAGCAGTAATCTTGCTGCAAACTGTTCTCTTAAAGATCCTCTCCTGTTCGCAGCACCCTGGGCTGTCAGAGGGAGCGCGCTGAAACAGATGCATCATGTCTGGCAAATTTTGCGGTGCTAATTTCTACCACGACAGTGATTTTCTTTAAGTGGCTCGCTGGGATAAAATAGGATGAGAATATAGCACTTAAGCTGTTAATTATAAAGGAAAGACCTGTCCTTGCTGCAGATATGATGCGGGGTCCTTGCTCCTCAGTGTTGCTTTCTCCTCCATACGTGGAAGTCTAATGGCCCCTCACCGTTGTGAGTGTCATTACAGGCAGTCCATGAAGGCTACAGGTGTACGCAATACATCACATTGTACGTATGGTAGATAGCCCCCAAATGAGTGGAGAGCCAGAACGCGCTCGGGTACCACTAATGGCTCCATAAACTTTGAGAATGTAACTTTGGGTGGCTGTAAGTGACAGGCAGGTCCCCAGAGTGATTTTGGTCATGTATTCACTCCAATGCAATGTGTACAGTAGCTATTTTTCTTGTTTGCATAATAAACCTCTCTCAGAGGTTTTTGCCTTTTAAGTTCCCCCATGAGTGGCATTTACGAAGGGTGAGATTGTCACTGTCCCTGTGAAGTCTGGGAGAGGGTGATGCTGTCACTATTTCTCTAATGGCTGTGCACTGAAAGCAGGTTTTAATGCCTTCAGAGCAGAGATCTCTTTGTAAGCAGGACACCATGTAGCCTCAGAGACACCAAGGCAGGCAAATCTCAGTTTTCTCTCCAGCTGAGGCAGGGTGATACAGGGAAACCCTGCACCAGGTTCAGTGAGAGAGTCAAGCACCGAGCACCCAGCCCTCACAGGTGCCTGTGGAACAGAACTTGGGTTTCCGAACCCAAAAGCCTCCATCACTCGAGTCGGAAATCTTTCCCTTCAGGTGGGTGTCGTCTTGCGCTTTCAACTCAGTGATTTGCATGAAGAGATCTCATCCTGCTGTCAAAACAGCAAAGCCCTCACATTTTATACTCTGCCATGAACTAGTAAATATGAAATATATTCAAATGCAGAAGGCATTCTGTTGCGTCCTTGCAGAAGCTGATCAATATCTTCTCTCTCAGCTAGTGCTGCTTCAGTTAGCAGCAGACAAGCTGTTGGGTTTAGGCTTCCTGGGCTGACTTTATTTTTAGCTGGGAGTGGCATTTTTCCTCTGGAATTTTTCCCTGCCTCACATCACGCAATGAAAGCTGCTTGCTGGCATAACACTTTCTCCTCCTCGCTACTATTTTCCCTCTGCTGACTTTGTAGCCTTCAAAACATCAGTTTGCTTATTACATTATCACACTGCCCACAGTGAGAGAGAAAAATGACTTAGTGCACAGCTTGCGGCCGTGCATCGTGTCAGGCACCTGCCTGTGAAGGGGCCGGCTGGTGCTGGGGAGGCGGGCAGGCTGCTGGGGACAGGCAGGGCAGGGGCTGCGCAGGGGCCGGTGCTGCAGTTCTGCAATGCGTTGAGCCCACCAGCACCTGGGACTCCTCTCTGCGCCATGTCCAACATCTCCCAGTTCAGGTCTGCTGGAGAGAGGCGAACACGGCTGCAGGTGAAGCATTGCTTTGTTGAATTCATGGAGGAAAAAATAAATAAAGTTTTGCTGCTCATCTGTCTGAAGATTTTGAGGTGCAGCATGGTCGGCTCTGGTGAGAACTCAGGTGGGTCCTGACAAAGGGAGCATGAGGATGTGCTGGGAGAGACCCCCCAGTGACTACCATGTGGCTGGAATTTCGGCCAGTCCTCGGTGAGAGATGGAGCAGACCCCAGAGCCTGAGCTGATGGAGAGAGGAGAGAATAACGGTATGGTCTTATGTGGTTTGCTCTCCATGTTGAGACCATGTGCGTTCTCCGTCAGGGCTCGTGCTGTTTTCTGTCACTCCTCGGCTAGAGAGTTTGCCACAAGCTCCACCTCTTGCAGTGAGGCATGGTTCAAAATGTACACTTCTACTAGAAAAAAAAGGGAAAACAATAAGTCGTGAGGGCTATGAAGAAACCTTTAACAATGTGAGGGAGTGTGCACCATTTCAACATCAAATAAATCTTTAGAGAGCCCTGAAAATCTGTAACAGGTAGATGAACTCACCTCCATCTCTTAAGCCTAATGACAGTTTATATCTCTATGGTGAAATTATTTGTGCAGTGACCCATTGGTCCTTCAATCTCAAAACTCCTCCCTGCCCTTAAGAGCTGTATCTCCAAATGTTCCTTGCATAGCCGACAAAATGTCCAGCATCCACCTCTGTGATACAATTATGCTCCGTAAATATTAGCACAAAGGAGTACTGAATACCCAGGTGCTGGGCAGAATTAATGCAGTTCATGCCTCTTCTGCAGTCCAGGCATGTTTCCTGAGAGCAATGATAACATCCTGAGCAGGCAGGTAATAGCAGGCTTCATACTGAAAAGATGCACAGATGATCCTTTGTCCCTCCCTCCAAACCCTTCCAAATTAGATGCGCAAAACTGGCTGCTGCTGCTGCTGCCTTCTGGAAGAGTATGCTGCAAGAGCGAGAGCCTTGGCAAGCAGAGTATAAATTGCCTGTGATATTCCAGCCTGTTTGAACTTTGCACTTTCCTTCCCTCACTCGATAACATTATCGAAATCCCAGTGTTAAAGACCTGCAAGGTTGCAATGCAAAACTATAGGGAAATAATTCTGCACGTCCCTGATGGTTTCTTCTGCTAGGAGGATCTCCAGCTTGGGTCTGTGAACACATGAGCCTGTATGCCTGTGTGTTTTAAAACCTCTGCATAGTTGTGGCCAGATATGCCTCTAGGTCCACGCTGTTTCCTGCTCCTACTATAGTGCATGCACGCACATTGGAGTTTTTCTTTATTATTTGCTTATGTGAAATAAACACTCATGAGCCTGACCTTCCTTTTCAGCTCAGCTCTTCCTAGAAGAGCCTTTACTCCTGTTATTTCTCTCTAAGACTCATAATCCCTTAGTATTTAGAGCAGTAAGAACTGCCTTCTCTGGCACATGGGATGAATCAACGTAATGGTTCTTCATCTCCATGTTGGGGGCAAGGTACCCACCCAGGCTGGTGAAATGGCAGTCACCAAACATGTGAGACATGATGGATTTGGCTATGGTTGTATTTTAGCATCTGTGACAACAAATGTTGCAGGTCAATAAACTCTGTGGTCTGGGCATTTGACTCAGGCAGCACCGTTCAAGTGGAAAATATATTTCCTTTTGTGGTTTTCACCAGCTCACAGTTAATTTCCCCTTGTCCTAGTGTCATTGATACTCTTGTCACTTCCCGTGTCACTGATATTCCCAGAGTACCCTGAGAAACACATGACATTGTGCAAGCATGTATTCCTGCTTACTTATAGCCAGCCGTGCTGATTAGGCGGACCATGGGCAGCACAAAACATCCAGCCTGCTGCTGTTTGTTATATTGCTCCAGAGGGGAGAAAAAAAGGCCTGCTGCACATCATCTTCCCCAAAATAAAAAAAAATCTATTAAAATGATATTAATTAATTTAACAGCACACCCCATTAGGAGTAAATACATGTTCTTAGAGGGCTCCATGATGGAGTATAAATGCCTCATTAATATTGGATATATCAACCTGGGAGCAGGAGCAAAGTCAGAGGGACTAGTGACTGGCAGTACAATGAGTCCACCAGACCCCATGCAGGGACATTTCCTTTAGTTGCTCAGCCTGCATTCAGATACAGCCCAGTCTCCAAAGACACCATCTGTGCAGGTTTCCAGTGCCTGGGTCGTACCTCTGCAGCACAGTCCTGGCTGGATTCCCTGTTTTTTTCAGGGCTTTTTGACCAGAGAAAGCAGCTGTGGGCAGGCTGAGTACAAGCCAGACCCCAGCTGACCTTGAAGCTGCCTCCCACAGGCTATAAATATTGCTTTCTTCTCGGTATGCTGCGGGAAGAGTTGCCTGTCAAGAAACAGCATTTCCTTGGTCTCCAGCTCTTCTGATCTCCAGAATTAACTGCCGGGAAACCTGTAATACCGTGCTATGAGCCACCCTGGCAAGAGGACCGAGCCGCTTCAAGCTTTTTTGTCCCAGCACAGAGCTGTGGTAATTCACCCGTCTCAGCACAGCCGTTTAATGGCACCTTTTCCAAAGAGGAGTAGGAGTTGTTGGCGGGGCAGAGGTGGATGAAGGTCACCAAGGGGGGGTGGCTCCAGTTGGCACAGTGGCAGGGACAGACCCGTGGAGGGAGCAGAGGTGATAGATGTCCCAAGGGCAGTCCTTGCTCCCTTCCTGCCCCGCCTGGGGAGCGGGGAGCAGAGTGCTTTCCTGTCCTGCTGTCCACTAGAGATGCCTTCACCCAGCATTCTCAGGACTCCCATGGTGGCGATGGAGGAGAAACTGAGATATTGGCAGCTGTTTTTAAAAGCTCTTTCCTTCCAACACCTGGAGAAATACTTCCCACGAGTCATATTTCTTTCTCAGGCTCAACCTAAACTTGCACACTTCAGCTTCCTCTGCGCTGGGGTCTCCGAATTCATTAGTCCTCTCTGTGCTGAACGAAGCATCTGGGACCATTTCACTCCTCTGTTTCTCTCTACAGACCTGGATCCTTCAGGGGGAAGAATTAGTGGGAATCTCCTTCTGGATGGGTAAATTATGATACATCCACACTCAGTTGCTCCTGCTTTTGGACAGGGCACAGGAACATGGCTTGCTCAAGGATAAGTACACGTGTTGAGGACGTCTGGCCTGCAGCAGTGGTAAATTAACATACAAGCGGTGATGGTTCATGTGGGTGCTCACAGAGCCTGGACACCACTAGTGTCAGCAGGGCTTTCCCGCTGGGGTGTGGGGTCTGCTCTGCCCAGGACCTGGGCAGTTGTGTTTTCTGACATAGGTGAGCTCTTCCTGGGCATTGCCACTGCACTCGCCCATGGTCCTCCCCTATGTAAAGCCTTGTAGCAATGCCTCTGAGGGGGAATCGCTATTCCCTACAAGAAGATTGGCCCCATATGAATACGTAACAGGTTACATTTCCCTCTTGAATCTGATATACCTATCATAACTAAACTTCTGTTGTATATAAATGGGAAAGTTTCAGTGGAAAATAATATTGCTCATGTCTAACATCCTTCTCTAATTAACAAAGACCATTTTCTGCAATGTATGTGCACCTAATTACCATTCCAAGTGATCATTAAGATGTACATAGAGTTAGCAGGAGCCTTGCTACTCATTCATCTGGAGAGACCTTATACCCTAGGGAGGAAAAGCAGGGCAGAGGAAAGCGCCTGGAAGTCCAGCATCATGCTCGGAACGTGTTCCCATCCACGAATGAGTTACAGCATGCTGATTTACCCTGCCAAGAGGAATACAGCCATGCGGGATCCTGGGGCTCAGGTTTTAAACCAAGATATACATTACCAAGGCAGCAATGAGTGCGAGTGCGCTCAGTGCTTTTTGCCAAGGTGTTTATGTACCTCTCACGCTGTTTTGTCCGGGGCTTAGCATGATATCCATCAGCTCCTACATTCCTCACAAAGCTGGAAATTTCTATTATTGGGCACCCAACAACTCAGGCACAATCTGTTTCTTCCTCTACTGAACTGACTGCTATCTGACTGTCTCACAGTCTTCCTCTTATTAATTCAGCTCTGGCAGGCAACCGAATGCTTCTAGCTATAGCTGAGGCGCTAAGCCTAGGAAAGGGAATGCATCGTGTTAACCATTGCCGTATCTGACCCGTGTCTGGTTTTAATACAGCAACAGGGTGAGTGAGAAGGTGACTGCTACGTTCAGAAATGTGGGAAGCATTTGCAGCGAGGATCGAAACCATGCCAAGACAATAACTGGGAATAGCTTTATTTCCAGCAGCTTGCGGTGGGTCACAGCACAAATCCGTAAGGTTAGGCTTTTCCAGGTACACCGTGTTGGAGTGTCGTAGCACCTCGTAAATGCTGACTGACATAGCACCACAGCCCTGGAAGAAGGAGAGATTTTAAGGCCAGTAGCAGCAGGTCTGAGCACAGCTCTCCGCCCAAAAACAGCACCTCAACCCCAGTGCCACAGAGCACCAGAAGCTTGCTCCTGCCCCATTCACCGCTTTTTAACCAGACCTCTGCTGCGAGTCGGGAATGGTGACCCATGCAGGTTAAAGGTGAAGAACACATCCATTCAGATTCCCGTGAAGCAAAACTGTTCACTTTTGCAGAAGCTTAATTAGAATAGGCACCCTGTTTGCTAGAGGGAGAGAGAGAGCCCCTCCTGCCACTGCCCCTGCGAAGCTCTGGGTGCCAGTTCCAGTCCCACCCCTTCCAGCAGCCTCGCTCTTCAGTTTATTGATGACTGAAGTGCAAATTATTTTCTTCTTATTTTTCCCCACATTTGTTCCTGTGAGGGAACAAAATAAAGATTCACCACTTTCTCTCCCATGCTGGCCAGAAACATCTATCTATCTCCCAGTCTGTCTTTCAAACTGTGCCCTCCTACCACTGAGCTTCCAGAGTGTGGCCAAGGAAGGCTGGCTGCAGGTGTGGCCAGAACATCTGCAACATGATGATTTGGGTTTCTTTTCACTTTTTGACGAAGTTGTGATGTGTCCTGGCCCAGCGTTTTCTCATGGGTTACTTTGACTCAAAAATCAAAATTTCTGGCAAGATGCAATTGCATGCCAAAGTTTCATTTCTGCATACAGTACAACCACAGCACAGTTCCCAGGTTGTACAACCTTGGAAGTCATCAGGAACAAGAATAGTCATTTAAAGGGATGGCCCAGACGGGCAGAGGTGAAACCAGGTCAAGGAAGGAGATGCCTGAGCCATACTCATTAGTTCAGAAACTTTGTAGGACAGATGAGTATATAAGAGCAAACAGGGAAAGCGGATTTCCTGACAAGTAAAGATCAGGTGCCATTAGTTATTTTCCAAAGCAAAAGAGACAAGCGAACAACTGAGGCTTGTTCCAAAGCACGGTGAAGTCCAGGAGAGTCTTTCCTCTAGTCTCAGTGGGCACTGGAGCAGGCCCCCAGTACCATCCAAGGACAAGCTGATCTCAGTTACAGCTCCATTTGTTTCTTTCCTTATTTATGTCCGCTCAGGCGGTGCTGAGGACTTTCTGCTGGTAAGCAGCTTGCAGATTACATTTCACACTGTGCTTGTGAGCCACAGAGGGTGACTCGGGAGGGTCTGCAGCCATCTCCACACTCATGGACGCTGCTGCAAACCCCACGGGGAGCTGCTGGGAGAGGCTCTCTCTCTCCCCCTCTGTCTCTCCCTCCTTCTCTTCAGCAACACACAGACTGAAAATCCTACCCTCCGTGATTCAGATCAACAGACATCCCTGTTATTTCTCAGACTGAGAACTCTTAACATTTCCTGCCAACAGCTATTTTGGGAATATTAAGCCTGAATGTTTTGGTGGAAAGTGAATTCAAAGGGCCACAAGAGCAGGGGAATGAGTGAATGAACCCAAGCAACTCAACAACGCTAAAAATTTTGTAACGCTTTTTTTAAACACAGAGGGAGCTTTGATACTGCACATGGCAACAAAGACTTTTGTCATGTAGGCTGCTTGGAGTTAATACGAAAGCATCTCCTTTGTGCTTGCTTTCGGTTGCAGGAAGCAAAGCTTTTAGTGGAGCGTGAGATAAAAATATTTTTAAGGCTCATCACTTTTTGACATCTCCACTCCAACACTTCCTCCCCAAAGTGGTGTGTACAGACAGCTCCGTCGTGGCTGCTACTTCTGATCTTCAGCCTCACCCAGCGAACACGCTTGGAGCACATGTGCTGATGCAAACTATATGAGAAGGTGGAAGAGCTTACGGTGACAGCCTGAAATCAATGGGGATGGCTCATCTGTTTAAGGTGTGCAAGATCTGGCCTCCAGTGAGCAGTCATTATCTTTCACACTGAAGCACAAAGGAGTTGAATCTGTCTATGAAATTACATTATTTTACAACAGTGGGAAAAATCGACATCCTGTGGTCATGATTATGCAGGCATTGGGCCATGCTGGAGACCACTATGTGGTTTTGTTTTGATTTTAAAGAAGCAACTGGGCATTCAAGTCATTCAATAAAATAAAAATTCTGATTTTCAGCAGACGTAGTGCATGGACTGGATTAGGATCTGTGTGCCTCATTTCAAAAGTGTATTTCTTTTGGAAAAAAAGCTTTTATATTTTTCTCCTTTTGCTACCTTCTGCCTAAAGATCTCAAAGCAGAGCAAGATTTTAAAAAATTGCAGCTAACCAGGAACATGCAATATTTATTCACAGTACATGCTTTTCCTAGAAGAGTTCTTTGGAGCACATTTGCAATATATTGAATAAAAATTTGCATTTTAGAAGAAGATTCAGCCTTTCTAGGTCTGCGCAGAGAAGAACCTGCCTTGCTAAATACTTCCCTGTAGCTGCAACAAGCCTGGTGCTATAGGCATGCACACTGTCTAATCGTCTTGAGATCAGGTGGACGACATAGTTCAAATGGGAATGTTTGTGCACACTACATAGAAATGCAGTGTATAGTACAGTTGCAGGGAATATAAAGGAGGGTATCAGGACACGTGGGGTCTGCTACTACCAAACAGTGTAGTGTATATACTACGTATATTTGGTATGCCACAGATTTCCCAAGCTCTGTTTCAGCCTCCAGGCACGTATTTGCACACACCATGTAGCTGGTCACGTCCATCCGTAGAGTACATAGTGTGGTTTGTGTAGGTAAGCCAGGGACTGACTTTCAGGTGGACACGCCATGGTTTGGTGATGTGCCTGGAGAGACTGGAGTCCTGGCTCATGTCCTTTGGGAGTGGTATGGAAAGCCCAGCACTGTGGGATATCAGCTCAGGTGTGCTTGGCGCATAGTCTGCAACTCAAGTGTAAAATGAACTAGAGACTGGGCATAAATTTGGTTAAGTCATTCCTGGGAATTTGGCAATGGATTAAGCTTTCCATGCACATAATGCCTAGCCCTGCACGGTGCTGGCTGAGCAATGCTTTCCCTATGAAACTCAACCCTGCTTGGTTTCATGTCTGCTTGTATTTTCTAGCCCCACCTCAGCTTTCCAGGGGGACCTGGCAGAGGGCAGAGGTGACAAATGGAACTTTTCTAGTGAACCAGTGTCTAATTTCATACTGAAATCATTTGGTTTCAGCAAAAGATGATGATTTTAAGCAATTGACAGCATCATGGTTTCTGCTGAACTGGGCATTGAATTTTGGAGAACTTTTGATTGTGTAGCTGGAAAAAAAAGGGGAGAATGGTTCATGAGACCCTCCTGGACCTGAAGCTACTATGTGTAGTACTTCTTTGCTACCCAGCAGAGCGGAGTGAGTAGGAAAAGAGAAAAAAAAGTATGTAATAATTTGAATTTGAAAATGAATTTTGATTTGATTGAGTTCAGCAGTCCTTCTGTGTTTGACTTCTGCATTTATTTGTATATTCAAGCTCTACAAGCATGAGGGCTTGCCGAGTTAATTTTAAACAGAGATGCTCCTGTACTGACCATCAGTGAATTCCGAATAGTTTATTTTCTTGTAAAATTTATACTGCGCTGCTTTGTTACCTAACTCCCCTTACCAGGGAATAGAAAGGGAAATAGATGGATATGGCACATACTGCATATTATAATTTATAATGGACTGCTCTACAGAGAGGAAGTTATTTGCTGACATTACTGCTGCACAGAAATAATGAATAAATTAGAGAATGTTGCAATCTGTTTATAGAGAATTCTCAGACAAAGGTGAAATTAATGAAAAACAATATTAGTTGCAAATGATTTGCTTAGCTCTAGTTCTTACTCCTGTGGCTCTGAGGGGCCTTGACTGCTCACAAGCTGACAACCTTCAATTTCAGCACAGTAGGCTATGAACTCCTCTACATGACTTATAGAATCAGAAGAACTTTAAGTAAAAATATTTACAAATATTCATGCCCTCCTTCACCTCCAGAGTGACCTCAAAGCATAAAGGGGCTTTAGCTGACAAGAAATCTAGGTCGTTCTCCTGCCGCCTTTCCTGTCACTGAATCTCACATGAAGCTTAATTTTACATTATGAAAGACTAACAGCAAGGGGCTTAGTCCATGCGAAGTCCTAAATTTTGGATGTTAAGTAGGTGAAGCTTATTTGTGCCTCTTGACCCTCAGTACAACATAGGTGGGGTGAATACAACACTGAAATTTTATGTCTAACGTAAGTAGCAGTCATTGCCACCTAGGATAAAGGAGACTTAGATGAACGATGACCCAGCCAGGGTGTAAGGAGGAGGTTGCAATCTTGTTTAAGTTCTGGTGTGCTGGTTGGTGTTAACAAGATGCTGTTAGCGTAACCTCTTTTGGGAAAAGTCTTCTGGTTAAAGGACACCTCTGCAAATCAGGAGATGAGAGCTTTATTCTCAGCTGTGTCAGAGACTTAAAAAAAAAGCCATTTTATCCAGACACTTTAAGACTTAATGCAGTAGTGCAGGTGCTTAGCTTCCTGTGATTTCTCTTCATTATGTTTGTGGCACCTAATTATCATGTGGATATGAATTTTGAAGTGGCCAATGCCCTCTCCCTGCCTATTCCTATTTCAAGAAAATAAAGATTATAATGTCTGCTGATCTCACAGGGATGCAGTGAGGGACCATTATATGGCTTTTTGTCTTAGAAGAGAAGCTATAAAAGTTCATAATGTCTTATTAGTGATGCAGATCAGTCTGGAGTGTCCACAAAGGCTTTTCAAGACATTTTAGATGAAGTGTTTTGAACCAGTAAGGGCCATCCTGCCCTCAACCCCAAACTCAGGGGGTTCATGCAAGAGCAACTCATTCGTCTTTGAGGCAGTTCCCGTGCCCTGGTTTTCGGCAGCTCTTGTGGAGCAGTGTGGTTTGGGATGGTGAGAATGAGTAGTCCTTGAGCAGGATGGTCAAGACATCATTTGTCTCTTGCACACTTGTCTCGTGCACAATAAATCCCCAGAATCAGCTTTCTGAGAGCCTGCGAAACCCTTCCCACACCTGCCCTGTGGCTGTGGGTGAAGAACTGACCCTGGTCACCCACGGCAGCTCCCACCACTGCTCCAGGTCTGAAATAGCCATGTGCATCCTGTCCCCTGAGGTACTCACAGGCCCTCTTGTCTCATTTCAGGTTCCTGTGAGACCCTGGAGCAAGTCATAAAGATTACAGGTTAATCAGACTCTTTTAGGCTTCATGCTTTTGCATGTTGATACGATGTTTGCTAATTATCCATGCTATTATCTCTATTAGACTCCCCCTTCCTGCCTGATACACATTACGGTGAATTTGTGATAGGTTCAAGCAGAAATAAAGAGGGGAAAAACTCTACTTCCCAACCTCCAAAGTGTCCTCAGTTCAGTTTCTGCCTTGTTTTGGTTTCCTCCTCCTGCCTCTGTGGTAGCTTTGCAGGATTTCTGTCACCCCTGCCTGTCTCCCCTCCATGTGCCCACTGCCTGGGGCAGTGTCACCAGAAACAGCTCCTCTCCAAATGGGGATATGGCCACGGCTTGTGGCCCCCCATACTCTGCAGTGCTGCAGCTCAATGTGGCTCGTCCTGCCTCAAGCACCCTGGGATGGAAGACATGGGATACCTCAGCTTCACAGACTGGCATGGAGAAATGGGGAGAAACAGTCTGTCAAGGGGAAACAAATCAGGTCAATAAATCTTCCCACTCAGTTACCCTAAACTTGCTTGTCTCCCTGTTCTTTTCAAGGCCTGCATTTTATTTTATTTTATTTTATTTTATTTTATTTTATTTTATTTTATTTTATTTATTTCATTTTTAATTTTAACGATCCCCTCTCTGTGAACAGTCTCTAAGGCAGGCACCAGGTTATTGTCCTTTTGATTTTCCCATTTGAGATTGAGCTGAGATTAGCCAGGGCATAAACTCCTGGCCCAGTTGCAGTGCTTTTGCTTTGATGCATGCATTTCAGCTTTAAAGTCTTCTCTCTCCAGTAGCTGTAAGCCACACCCCCACCCTCACAGGGTATTTTGCCCGGAGATTCATGTGGGCAGAATAAATAGACATTTGCACGGGTTTCTCACATTCGGGTTTGGCAAGACCCATCCCCCCTTCCTTACCCCCTTTGGTCTGGTTTGGTTTCCTTATGTGCCTGACTGAGCTCCTGTAGGACTGTAGTAATACAAATAATAATTCCCTCAAGTGAATCCTGTTGGGAGAGCTGTCAGAGGACAGTACCATAACTGAAACAGCACATCAGGGCCGAGCGAACATAATAACAAGCTGTTCTGCAAATTGTGGCCTAAAAGAAACATGAAAACAGAATCTGAGGGAGAGTTGCTGTTATTATGTTATAGAGACTGTGATTTCTCTTGCTATGTTTTGCCGCTTTCTTGTTTTTAGCTTTCCACCTCTGTGCTGTATGAGATTACAAGACTTCAAAAGCATTTAACTATTATCCAGAATATAAAAACTCAGCATGGACTGCTGGTTCAATCATAATCCACTATGATATAATATATGTCATCTCTTCTCTGGATTACATCTGACCAGGAAAGGGGACCCTGCTGCATCTCCTCATCCATCCTGCAAACGCCAGTCTGGTGGGAGCAACAAGGACCACTGTGGTGAGCACCCTACTGCCCATCACGTTCTTGAAAAGGATGTTTGGGAAAGGTGGGACCTAGTACAAGCAGGTGAAGTTCTGGTGGGAAGGAGAAAATAGCTCTGTCACCTGCTGTTTGCTCCCTTTTTCTTGCATACCGCTTTAAATAACACCATGGCATGCTGCTGAGTAGTGGTCCCTTGCAACCACCGGCAATACAGCCGTGTGTTTGTGAGTGTCATCGGGGAGGTGGAGATGACGCCTTCATTCGTACTGCACCATAACATTGTGTTGCCCAGATCTAGCTCCTGGCCCAGCTGAACCAAGCTGATGCCCTCCTTCATTGAGGAGTTTTGTTCCTTTCCCCAAAAGCCAGTTCCAAAAAAGGAAAAATGTTCGATATTTAGTGCTAGCGGATGTGGAAGCTTGTTGATAAATTACCAACCTGCACAGCATCATGAGGGTTCAAAACTCATTTTTTCAGGTTTACTGAGATTGGAAAGTCGTAGTGCCATATCTTGTGGTGTGCAGTCACAACCCCTTCTTGAATATTTGGATACCATCCCTTGGAGTGAGGTTATGGCTAACTACGTGGCTGAAGAGCTCTGTGCGTGCTTTCAGAGAGCACCCCATCACCAGCTCCTGCTGCACATTCCCATGTATAGGTCAACCATATATGCCACCCACCCCATCACAGAGGGCTGAACTCAGGGCTTCGTGAGGTCTGCAGGAGAGTTTCTGTCAGGTCTGCAGGGGTTTGGCCAAAGCACACAGTAACAGCAAGGGACCCACCCTTTGCAGGAGCAGCTTTTTGGATGGAGATGGAGTCAGCCCCATGTATGCATACAAGCGCAGCTGCTAGGGGGAGGCAGGCGATGGAGGATTTATCTTTTTGCAATCAGCAAAAAAGCTTTCGCAACCAAATAGAAAGGTTTACTATGTTGGAGGACAGAGTGTAAAGGTACTGAGAGCTGGCAAGGAGCACAGAGGTGGAGTCAGTCAACCATGAGTGAAATATAGGCTCTTGGGTCCATAGTATAAGTGGTTCAACACCACTAGTCATATAACAGGTTTGTTTTCTTCCCTCTCACACTTCCACAGCATATTGCATACGAGATACCACTAAAGGGATGACATGACAGAGTATCAGATAGTTTTTTCCTCCTCGTAGCAAGAATATATAATAATCTCTCTGGGAAGCACGTCTCAGGCTATCTCCAAGAACAATAGATGCTTGTAAGGCATCCAGTGAAGTCAGAATAGCTGGAGGCTGCGAGTCACATAATAACTTTTTGTGCTTGCATAGTGTTTCGTTTTCAGACCGATCTGAGTAGGAGACAGGAAATAACCAGATTTTTTTTTTTAATTGGCTACTCCTCAAGTTGGTGGGTTTTTTTGAAAACCATGACTTACCATCTTAATTATCACACTGCTAAGAGCAGGATCGTGCCACGGAAACAGGGGGTCGCCTGTGGATGCTTCTGCTCTTTGGAGAAGATCATGGGAGAGGAAGGAGAATACCGGGAGTTTGGAGGAAGATTTAAATGACACCACATGCGGTGTAAGAAGGAAAGAGGCCTCTAGAGCGGTCTAAGTGGTGCCCTGGCTTGTCTGTGGGAGTAGAGCCTGAAAAGTGTGCCCTGAAAAGGGATGACGTGCACCACATACCCACCAGTGCCACTGCTGATGAGCAGCAAGCTGCAAGACTTCAGGTGCGGGGTGTAAAGGTGCTCTAGTCTCCTTACCTAAATATTGCAAGATCACTACCGGTGCTAGGGAAAAAGGAAAAAAGATCATCACAGAAACTCATGGGACTCGATTACTCTTTATCATGACTGGGTTCATTGAAAGGTGGGCCCTAATATTTAAGATGCATTTTGCTACCTATCTATGACAGCAAATCCAGCTTTCACTTAGCCTGGCTTGGGAAATGAGATGGTGTTACTATACATCATTCAGGCTGGGATGAGGTCCCTAACGCACTGTGTTCTTCCCAACGGTGCGGACAAAATCACAACAGGCTCTAAATCAGTGTTATTATATATGGCTCCTAATTATATGTCACATAGACCTGGATTTGAGGAGGATTTTGAGGAGGCTGAGTACTTATTTGTGTTTGCTTTACCCCTAAAAATAATTTTTTAAAATTTCATTAAGCTGTATAAAAACAGATCATAATGTACAAAATCATACTTGCTGGAGAGGGTTTTCAGCGTTCCCTAGGAAGAAGTCATTTATGATTGTCTGAATTAGTGGGATTTGGTGTGAAGAGGAGGAAATGGACTTTGTTTAATTCCAGGCTCCGTTCTCTGACTGTGCGGCTGTCACCCATATTCTGGGCAGCTGCTTTGTGCTACCAGAGGGGACTACCAAATGAATGTAACTACCAAATGTGCTCCATTCAATGGACTTAGTAGTAACATTTTAAATCCAGAGATTTTCCTTTTGCAGTTGCTGTGATTTGACAGAGTCTTTGAAAATTGGAGTAGTTATTGATAAAAAATACCCCTTTTACCTCCTTGTCCCCCCTCCCCTCCATTGCATCCTTACATACATCTTCACATACACGCTCACCATCCAAATGTGCGGACACACTTGGGACAGGGGAGGGCTGAGCTCCAGTCCCTTCTCCGTCTGATTTGTACTTTTCGAAGGGCCCTACACTATTGAGCTTTAGGATATTTTTGGATATTGACTCTCTTTTCTGTTGAAATTCTTTCACTCAGGTTAAAAATACTTGAATATGCAGAGCAAAAGGTACTTGAATATTTGGACCCAAACCTGACACTCAGCTACCCTTGCTGTATAAGCACCCAGTTATTGTTGCCGTGTCTGAGCTGGTGAGTATTTACCCTTTTCAGTCTCGCTCCCTTTTTGTTGTTTGAAATCTCCCCTTTTTCTGTCCCTCCCCCACAACTACTAATTTATAGCCCCCTGCCAAAAAATAAACAAAAAGCTAGGCATCTGCCCACTCTATCTTGAGTGGTTTAGTTCATCTTGGGTCCACTCCATAAAATCAGAATCATAGAATGATTTAGGTTGGAAGGGACCTTTAAAGATCATCTAGTCCAACTTCCCCTGCAATGAGCATCTTCAACTAGGACAGATTGCTCAGAGCCCCGTCCAACCTGACCTTGAATGCTTCCAGGGATGGGGCATCTACCACCTCTCTGCGCAACCTGGGCCAGTGTTTCACCACCCTCATCGTAAAAAATTTCTTCCTTAAATCTAGTCTGAATCTACCCTCTCTTAGTTTAAGACCATTACCCCTTGTACTGTCGCAACAGGCCCTACTCCCTCCTGTAGAGTAACCCCACATTTCCCACCTGCTTCTCCTGAACCTGACTTTGTTCCAGGCTTCTTGCACAAGACTAACCGGTGCCTGAACCTCTTCCCCCAGCTTTCCTTTATGTGGCTTTTAACCCTCTCCTGGGTCAAAAATCAGGCAGCCAAGGATGCCTGTGCTCTGGATCGCCTCTCTGTAGTGGTACTGACCTTGTTACCCTGTGCCTCTCTTTGCAGAGCTTACAGCATCTTGCAGAAAGTGTGGATGAAGCTTTTCAGGCTTCTCCGGCTTGTCTCCCTCGCTGTTGGGGTGGATCGGTATGCTCCACCCATACTGCAGGGGAGGGCCTGAGCTGCTGGCTGGGCTTTGGAGGAGGAAGGGAGCAGCCCTTTGAGCACTTGTGTCCTCCTCAGTATCTAGAGTAACCCCTGAGCCCAAATCAGGGAAACTAGCCCTGCATTGCCTTTTTCTTTTGCTCTATTAAAGATGTGGAGAAGCAAAATGGTTTTGGTTGAAGAAAATGTTTATTTGGCTCAAGACAGTTTATTTTTTCTGTGCTGAAAAAAGGGGAAAAAATGGTTTTGGACAACTCAGACTGATTTTTTTCTCCTCTTTTTTTGTTCTGGCCACCTAACTGAAAATATCAATTATTTCCATGGTCACAGGCACTCTGCCAAACTCCTGCTCCTCATGACTAGCGCTCCAGTATAACTTTATGGATTTGTTATCACGGCAGATTCAGCCTCAGCTGTTTGGCTTCTGTAAACAACGTTTTGCTGTTCTTTATGGTTCCTCATGCCTCCTCAGAGCACGGTGCTAACTGCACCACTCCCCGCACATCTGCACATCTGCTACCTGAGGTTAAAAACACTTGACCCAGCCACAACCCAGGCACTCCTCTTTCTGTTGGAGCTGTGCCCTTCTTGGCCTTTGTGCTTGTTCGTTGTGTTGTCCAAGGTGTAATTCAGCAATTGCCACCATTCCCCAAACAGCTAAATCGCTTATATTTCTTACAGCTGACACAGAGGCCAAAGTACTTCATGCTATTAACCAACTCTATGTTTAGCCTAGTAGGTCACTGGGCTACCCCTGCCATTTAGGCTGACTTTTCATGACAGTGTACGACTGGAGTGTACTTGGCTCTACTTCCCTATGTGCAAAACTGGGCTGAAGAGGCTGGAATTGAGCATGACATATCTTGTGATAAATTCAGACCTATTAGCAAACCCTGTTGTCTGGTTTGCTCCTGGTAGGAGAGGCATGATGGGCTAGCAAGGGAGCAGAAAGCAATGCAGATGCAGGGCACCGACCTCAAATGCTCAAACAACGGATGGAGCTTTCAAGACTTAAAATATAACCTCTCTTTCCTGGGGAGCTGAGGGTATGCATCTTCCCCAAAGTTCCTTTAAAGTGCTCTTAAGGGAAGACGAAAGCCATCAGGGCAGGTCCCAGGATTTGGAGGTTCTCCAGACTATAATCCTTGCGGATTTTGTGCCTACAGCTGGTTTAATGCACAATTCTTTCCTCCCAGAGCAGGGGTGGCCTGACATCTTCAGACCTGGCTGTGGTGTTTTGGACTGTTTATGCCATTTTTGATTGCTATACCTTCAATTTGCCATAGGTTTTGGACCGCACATGAACCACTCAGGATTTGGGAGTTGCATTCCTCAACCACAACCAAGGATCTGGAGCATGATGTCCTGATGAAAAAATTATATGTTCCCTGACCAGCACATGCTTATTCGTGAAATTCATTACTTCTGTTGTTTAGAAGTCAAGATGAAGTTTGACTGCAAGCTCGGTAATATGGTTGGTGACACATCATCCATGCCACAGAAGTCACTAAAAATACCATTTCTGCCACAAGAATTCACCATGAAGTAATGTATGTTTCCCAGAGTTTTTGTTCATACTACACTTTAATGCATAATGCAGGTTTTTTATTCATTAGATAATAGATACTTCAGGTAATGAAAATTCATTCTGTGTAGCAGAAATACCAAGAAGAAGTGGCTTCTTATAACTGTTCAAGGGCTCAAAAGTGGATACTTGTATGCTTTCATGTTTGATTCTTGTTCCACATCACTTCAGAAGCATAATTTTTGTTGACAGAAAATTGGCCAGGCTTAATAAAGCAAGGTATTTCTATATCAGCTTCTGGGTTCTTTCTAATGTGTTGTCATTTTAGGAGCTAATTGACTTCATAGGCAAGATACGTTGGGACCAAATTTTCAAAGGCTTATGGCTCTGTGAAAAGATAATCCATAGGAAACTTTTTTTTTTAATGCTAGCAAATATTAATCTGTTTTACGTCCCTGCTCTGCAAGAGGCAGAGCACCACTGCATATTATTTCAGGGAGAGAAAGCACCTAGTTAAACTCCCGGCTCATGTCACCCTCCCGGTTTCACACATGGGTGACACTAGGGCCATTTGATCATTGTCTGGAGAAGAGGAGCATCTCAGAGCATCTTCTGGTTTGTGTAACGGGGAGCCGGAGAGCTGACCCACTTGACGTAGTTCCAGATCCCTTTAGAGGTTTGCTGCCTCCATCTCCATGGCAGCTGCATAATTTCTGATCCTGCTACCTCCAGAGGAACCAGAGCTCCAAGAGCTGAAGTCGCTCAATCCAAGGGAAATAGATATACTCGTTCCCTTGGATGTTACTGTCTCCCATTTTGTTTTGCAAAGAGAAGCAAATCACCCAAGAAGACTTCAGAGTCAGCTTGTCAGAAGATATTATGTAAATTAGCAAATCACATGGGCTTGTATTTAGAGCAGGCAAGTGAAAAGAGAGAAGTGTTTAGCTGTAACGTAGTCTGAATTAACTGCCTGACTTTGAGGCACAAGATTGTCAAGTGACTTGCTCACTCAGATGAGATATAAGATTAGAGGAAACCAATCATGTATCAAAATGGAACTTTCCAAGATAAGAAATTATATATAAATATACACACACATATATATGTATAAAAAAATTAGGACACATATACATACACACACACATACTTCTCATTTGTACGCTCTTGTGAAGCTATCCTGGTGAAATTACTGAGTATGTCACAAAGTCAGGGATTGTTTCCATTTAAAATCTCTCATGCACTCCTTCCCTTCTCATAAAATTCAAACCTGCAGCCCTCAAGAGCAGTCTGGCAAAGCCCTGGAAAAGGAAATGGCACCATGTGCTATTGCTTCAGCTTTCAGAAGGAGACCCTTTAGGCCCACTGATTTACAGATTTGTGTAACTCACGTTTTGCATTACGTTTCTTGCTAATTATCAGAGGCAGCATCAGGTTGATTACTGAAAGGACAGTCACTGTTCCCAGGCCAGCTGTTCCTCCTGGTCCTGCAGACAAGGAGGCCACTGCAAGCTGTCAAGGTTTGCAGGTAAAAATAGAAGTGCACAGAGCTGGCTCCAATCTGAGATCCCATATGGCTCTTCCCAAACTCTGGAGCAGCTCTGGAAACATGTTTGAAGAGAATGGGAGACCCTCTCTGCTCAACCCCTGCTCAGCACTGGCTACGTAGGGAGGCACATTTCTCTGTTTATCAAAAACAGACGTCCCATCTCCCAAATATTGCAGTGCCTATGTGAAACGTGGATAAATGGGGCTGAAGAGCAGCTGTCTGAGGTCCAGAGAGATCAAGCTGAGGCAAGTGGAAGAAAAGCCACAGAGGAGACAATTACTAGTATGGTACAGCAGTTTGAGTTCCGGCTGAATTACTGACCATAAACGCCACAAAAGCAGGGGCAACATCTTCTTCTTGCAGCATAACCCTGCTCTGCTGAGTGCAGGAAAGCCGCTTGTTTCAGGACGTCATCTGAGCAGGAGCTCAGGTTGGGCAGGGTGTCCTGAGCATGGTGGCCCCTCATCCACAGAGCTCTCCTCCTCAAAGCCCTGGCCAGTCACACATTTACCAGCTGTTGTGCCTACAGAGCTGGGAACCCTCCTTGTAGCCCTGCAGACTGTCACATCTTGAAGGTGTTGCCTTCTAATGGCTGATACAGAAACAGGATGAAGTAATTGAATAGCGTCAGACTCCAAGAAGGGAGGTAGGTGGGCATGTTTCTTTGAAGCCGAAGCTCCACAGATGCACAGAATAATATTAACAGTGGGCTGGAAATACTGAATTTTGCATGTCAGCTTTTCCTGAAGATTTCCATACATATATTTCAGTAAATTACAGTTTATTTATATATTCTGTAAGTACTCCAAGTTCACAGGCAGCACTTGACTTCCTGTGAATGCTATAAGCCTGCCCACACCCCCAGTGCAATCTCTGAAACAGTTTGTCAGTGTCTGCAAATGAAAACGGGGCAAATACTCCCAAAACCTCCATCTGGTCACTGTACTCTCCCTCCCGTGCTGCGGTCAGACGGATAGCAAGCGCTCCTAAAATGGGTCGAGGAAAATCCCCTTACACAAGCGTTGCACATACCAGCTTCAGTCTGTCACTTCCTCCCACCCTCACTCCCCCCGCCATTGCCCTCTGTAACCTAGAGTTAAGAAAGCACTTCATCTGATAACACTGGGAAAGGTCAGAGCATTTGGTTTAGCATTTTACTGGAAGAATAAGCAGCCTGGCTCTCTGGAGTGCCAGGGACAGTGATCTAGTGGCCCGCACACAGGACCAGGAGCTATAAATTCCTAAGTCTTAATCCCTGCACTGACAATTACTTCTCCTGCGACCTTGAGCAAATTGCTTAACCTCTCTGCTTCTGCCTTTCCCCATTGTGAAACTGGGAATCCTGCCTCGCCAGGCTGTTGTAAGGGTTAATTATTTAATACGTGTGCTTAAGTGTCCTTCTGCTGGTGTCTGTTGTATTCTGTGTGTTTATCGGTGTCTAACACAGCTGATCACTGCCTTGTGTGGATGTTCAGAGCCTGATGGGGAAACCTCAGGCAGCAGTTTCATCTCCAAAAGAGGTCATCCAGCAGGCTTGGGGCAGGAAGAAGGAGTAAATGCAGGAGGCTATGGGAGACCTGGCAGACTGTCTTTCCTGTAGGAAGTGCTGTGAGAGCTATTTTCAGGGTGGAGGGAGAGAAGGAGCATGGACATCACTGTTGATGCCTCAGACCATAAGGAGGTTACAAACCTTTTCTCTGCTGCAGAAAGCGGGGCTGTGGCTTGGAGGCAGAACGAAGCTTCTCAGAGCTGCAGACAAGCGACATGGTGTATGTGCTGCTTCTTGCTCAGGTCTGCAGACAAAATCTTTAACTTTAAAGGAGCGTGGAATCAGGCCCTTCACAACAGTTGCACTCTGAAAAGCGGAAGAAAGAGAGAGGCAGCAGTATATGCTCCGACTGTTTCACTTCTCTCTGCACTTACATATCAGTGTTACTTCATGTGCCATTAATTAGACTTAATAGTCTATACTTTATCTCCCTTGTCATAATAAATTAAGTGTGAAAAATTTCAACAAAAAAGCACTCAAGTGATCTCAGCATTAACAAGCTCAGCTTTCCTGAGACCTGAATTCAGCAAAGTGCTTCAGCATCTGCTTGAAGTTCTGCATGTGCTTAGCTGAGCTGCAGCCTGAGACAGTACCAAGTGAAGGGCAAACCTCCAAGGTTGGGCTGCTCAACCCTCCAAACTGGTGTTGGTAGCCCTGCCCTGGGCAAATGATTGTCTCCATCCCAGTGGCATCACTTGCCTAAACAACTAGATGGTGCACGCCTTTTGTTTGTCAGTGATCTTCAGCTTAAGGTGAAGTCGTTCATTTGGAACCCAGATTTTCCAGCTCAGGTGGCTACATTTTGGCTTCCAAATCTGGCTGCTTATATTTGAATTTTTAGTTAGGCAGGAGACCAGCTCTGAAAACTCTGGCTCCAGGCAGAAACTGCATTTCAAATAAGCTAGCCTGAGCAAATATCACACTTGGAGCCGGGTAAGGGGATAGCTCTCAGAGCTGCTACCCAGCTGTTTTCGGTTCCAGCTTGGGTCATATATGCTCAGTCTCACATTCTCAAACTTGAAGGACATGAGCCATGAAAGTCAAAAACCTAAAAGACGGAGGCATCACTGAACGAAAAGGTCTCCACTCTACAGGAAGCATCTAAAACTAGATCAATACTAGATTTTGCATAAGGTCAGTTGAGTTGGAGACTGTGTCCCCTCCACTAAAGCCAACTGGATCTAGTTCCCTTTGAAGGTCCCCAGATCTTACTGAAAGTCCTTAACACCTTGAGGGGTCAAAACTGTACACGATAACAATATTATCTGGAGCTTTTCAATATTTTAGCTTCTGATCCTGGGCCAAATTTGGAAGAACAAATGAGTTCAAAACAGGAAGGAAAAAAAACCCCAAACCCAAGTGCTCACATTTTCACTGGATCTCAAAGGGTTTGATTTGAATTTTCTTTGAGGGGGGTTGTTCAGCTGTGCTTCTGTTTTTATTCCAAGTGGGTTTGTGCACTCCAAAATGAGCACTTAATGCAAGAAGTAGCAAGGCACAAAATAATCTAAGTTTATGCCTTCAAAGCAAAAACCAGAAATATGTGCTTCTGTAAAGATTCCTGCTGTGCTGAGGTCCGAGGTCTGCATATATCTTTATTGGTGAACTCCTGCAGGAACAAATAGCAGGCAAAGGCATGACTTGAACCGAGTTGCTTGTTACTGCTGCAACCGGAATTCAGCCCCTGCTGCTGCCAATTAGAGGGCTAATTGAGAAGTGGATCCTTAACCCCTTCGGAAATTGCTATCTCAAGGAAATTTCCTGCCTCTCTCAATGGTGCTGTGATACAGAGCCAGGCAAAGGCTCTGCTAACAGTGGCTTGGATAGGCACCATGAAGGAAAGTGCTGTTCAGGAAGAAAAGCATGATGCTTCATTATTTATTAAAAGTTTAAAGAGCATATGCAATTTGGAAGAAAACAAGAATGCAGTCTTGTTTTCTTGAGATTCAAGGGCCCATGTCACAAAGACCAGAAGCAAGTTCTGTCTTAAACTGCTGAGTTTGTGTCATTAAAAATCTCCGGGAATATGGCATGCTGGACTTTTCCCATGGCAGAAGCATTTCAGGCTCTCCCCTGGTGAGGCCTAAGACAATGTTATTTATTTAGAAATTCTTCCAGAGTGCCTGTTTAGTATTCAGCAACCCACCTTTGCCATCTTCCCTCTCCATCTACAGTCTCACCCCAAAAGCCAGCTGAGCTGATTAGTTGTTAAGACCTAACACATAGCCAGGACTCTCACATGAAATCAAAAGATTAAATCTAGATTAAATCTGATTGCCCACTGGTGCAACTTCACTGAAATTGTTTAAGCTTAAACTAGGGATGAATTTGGCTCAGAGTCATTAATTGGTTTGGGTATCTTGCAGTTCTTTGCCTGAAAGACATTAAATACTCATTTATTTGTTGCAAAACAGTTTTACGTCACAGCCAGTATCTGGCATGGAAGGAAAGAAAAGCAAACTACCCAGAATTGCCAGGAAGCTGTAATCCTCAGGGAATTTTCTCTTATCTAAATTAGAACTACCTCACTAGCAGAACGTTACTCAGGGGTATTTTAATAGGAAGGAGCAAAACAGATCTTCCATTGTGATCAGCCATGCAAGTTCCCTCTGCTTTTGGTAGAAGCAGGACTGAATCTCAGGGTAGGAATATATCTGGACCACCACCCAAACCTGAACCATCATTTTGCCTTCAGAAAGGTTCATTTTTTTCCCAGCTACTTTTCCAAGTTCGTTTGCCAGACTCTGCACTTTTAAGCTATGACTGGCAACAGAAGTGCAGCAAAACAGTATGAAGAAAGAGGATTTTCTCCTAGGATTCCTGACCTGAGCAGAAATAGGCAGTACTGGAAATAGTGCAAAACCCATCTTCCTTGAAAACTTTCCAGCCCATTTTTGCAGACTGTAGGCATTTGGGCAGTCCAGATGAACTCTGGATAACCACCCAAATTTTTGGGTTTGCCCATTGCTAAAAATATCACAGACTGGAGGGCACTGTCTTGAACTGAGTCTCCAAGCATTTTGAAGTTCACCCAGCCCTGGTTGAAGTGATCATTATAATCTGGCAGGGAATGCAATCTGGGTTCCAAACTGTAGTTATTTTTAAAATCATCTTGCCAAAGCCCTGTTGGAGACTGAAAAGAAAACCATTTTAGCCTGAACAGAGTGGTCAATAATTTCCTATTCTTGATGTAGCATTTGTTTGTGAGAAGTGTATATAATAGCATGTATCTGTAGGTAAATTTTATACAGCTGAGCAACTATTAAGATTTGTAATCTTTCTGTAGAGTCCAAAATAATAGTAATGATGATTTAAAAAGCCTCCAAACTCTGTTACAATTTTTAGTTACCA
The DNA here is from genome assembly GCF_034638445.1 of Ciconia boyciana. Classification (NCBI taxonomy): domain Eukaryota; kingdom Metazoa; phylum Chordata; class Aves; order Ciconiiformes; family Ciconiidae; genus Ciconia; species Ciconia boyciana. The sequence continues at coordinate 119,426,890 of NC_132935.1, read as the reverse complement.
CCTACTCATGGCCTCCCACGAACTCCAGGAAACCAGCTAGCTTTCCCAGCTGCTCTGCAGCAAGCTCTTCACAAACACAAGTACAATTATACTCTAAACAAGGCTAGAGGTTTCCCATGCAGACGACTTCACTATCTTTTCTTACAATGCATGAGGCCAGAGATGTCAAGCCATATGGTGGGCACGTGCACCAGCGTGGTTAGGTGAAAAGAAGGGAAGGAAGCCTGGTGGCATTTGATGCATTTGGGAATCCCCTTCCCAAAAAAGCTTGCTGTTCCCAGACAGAGAAAAAACATTAAAAAGCAGCTTGCAAAAGTGGTAGTGGGTAGGTTGGTATCAGGGACACCCAGCTTGGGAAAGCACTCAGTTAAGATGAGACCCGTGTGTAGAGTGGGAGAGAGTAAGGGTGACAGGAGTGCATGATCAATGCAAAGAGGACCCTAAACAGAAATAAGTGAGCAGGGCATGAAATCCAGAGAAAGTACAGCGTGAGCCCTAACAGAGTGAATAAGTTGAGAGTAGAAGATTACAGCAGTATCACCTGTCTTAAAGTGGGCAGAAGGGGGGACTCAGGGACAGGGGTGAATTGCTGGCAAATCTCTTACTATTTTTATCTTCTATCTGCATGAGACAATGATGGATTATCTATGTTTAATAGGAATTTATGACCCAACAAGTGATATTTAAAGGACTCAATGATGCATTTAATAACCAAACATTCTTCCTGATTAGTGCTCATTTGATCTCTTGAGGATAGTGCTCCCTCTGACTGAGATTTTAAAAAAATGCTCTTGTCTCCCTATAGCTTGTGCCAGAGTCCAGGGACCCTACAGACCTCAGGAATATCTGAGAAATTAATTTTGCCTGAGAACTTATGAACTATATAGTTTATGCGCTTTTGGTTGCGCACTCTCTCTCTCTCATAGTATGCTTTTAGAAGGATGCTGAAGTTGGAAAGCAGAAGTCCTGCTGAGTCTTCATTAAACTGCTTTTTTTCCTTTCTTTGTCAGATTTATCAACTCTTTGAGCATTAATGCAATCGCTTAGCCATTTGCAAAGATGAACAAAATTGATTCCAAGTAATCTGCATGATTTTAGTAATTTAAATAAAAATGTAAAGGAATGAACTTGTGCCACTTGGCAGAGGCTGTGTTTCTCCTCCTCCTTTTTGGGTTGCATTTTCACAAATACGCTAGCTCAGATTCTTAGCTGTCTATCTGATGGGCAGAGAAGAATCGGAGCAATAGAGACTGGGAAAAGGAGCATTATTTTTGGCGTTGATAATTCACTCCTAGAGAGATTACTCCTTGTCCACTACTTCTGGTCCCAAAGATAATCAGGCACCTGCAGTATGGAGAAATGGGTTACTGCATGTCTCTGGCCACATCCCTTCCTCGGTATCCCTTACGCTTTTTGGGATTCCCCCTAAGGAGAGGAAATCAGCCTTCACCTTAATCTTGCGAAGGTTTCTCTTTTCCCCTCTAAACTCCTCAAAACCTCTTAAATCTGTTTCAGTGAAAGGCTCAGGAGTATACCCTAGTCATCTATCCCACTGCCATCCCGAACTTATAAGCAAACATAAAATGACTGCTACAATCCATGTATTGCATCATTTTTAACCTTCTGCTGTAGGAGCTCTGAAAGCAGGATTTGTATCAGGAGGCCACCAGCTGATGAATGGTGGCTGTTTCCTTCTCGTTTACTCTGTGACAGCCTTCCTAAGTTAATCACCATTAGACAGACACGGGCAAACAAATCTTGCCCAACTCAACAGCCTTATGTTCTCCTATACCATAGGTTACTGTGACACAGCAGATGAGGGAAAACACTGAGGTACTTCTTCAGGGTTTCCTACAAATCACCCCATCTCAGAGAGGGATTTACCACCCACAGCAGAGTAGGAGCCAGTTCCCTCCTGTAGAAGCCTCTTGTCTGCATGCCAGCTTTGCTGCCTTTCGCCAAGCTCCTCAAAGAGGAGTTTTACAAGCAGATGCATCAACATCGACCAGATCAGCCTTAATTTAATAACCATTCTTCCACAGTAAGAAGAAAATGCTACCTCCCTATACCCCCCATGCCTGCCTCTGCTGTCTCAAGGACTTTCTCCATCTTCAGCGAGAACCTGCTGCCCGCAGCGGTGTGGGAGCTTTCACCCATTTCATTCAGCAGGGACCAGCCTCCACCATCCACATTTGCTTTATTTCCCTGTAAGAGTCACAAAACTTTTGATGACCTTGCCTTCTGCCCCTGAAGAAAGGTTAACAGCCTTTGGGGCTTTTCGTTTTTCCTTCCCCTTCAGAAAGTCATCTTAGTTTCAATGATAAAAATAAACAAGGCAATTGAAATGTCCCCGTGGATCTGAGCCTGGTTTAACTCAGCAGAGGGGCACTTCACCCCTTTCTTTTGTCAATTAGGCTTGCCACTGAAACCTGTACTTGAATTTCAATGCTTTTTTTTTATTTGGGCTTGATTGACCTCTAAGTTTATCCTGCTAAGTTTCCTTCTAAAGCTCATTCTTTCCTGCATCACAATAAAAACATTCTACGACCCATTGCTCCCTACAAAAAAAGCTTTTTTATTGCAGTTCATATGAGAAGTCATTTATGAATATTGTTTGTATACTGTGCTATCCTAATGCCCTGCAAATAAAAAACTATATAGTCTCCATAGCTCGATCTAAAGCTTTACGTAGTAGTACCCATTCACAGAACCAGCCCTGTCTAGCATGCGACAGATTGACACATACACAAATTCATTCTTATTGTATTTGAAATGGCAAAATAAAAGTGTCTTCTGTACTTTCTGTAGAATATTCCACCTTGAAATGGGTCCAGGTAGTTTCACTATAGATGCAGATGAATTTTCTGCTGTTCGTATTGCTGCAGTTCTTAAATGTATTATTCATTCAGAGTGATTGATTTGGTGTGCTGTCCACATTGCTTAAAAGCCACTGTCTGTTTGTCTGTCTGTTAATCTGTTTTGGCATCTTGCAGAGATAGCGCTATAGAAAACACTTTTTGTTTCTGTTGAAGTAGTGACCAAAAAAAAAAAATCATAAAAAAGGAACTGCTTGATCTTTGGATTCATATACATTAAAAAAGTCTATACCTCTGAGATGTCTGAATAGCTGAAAGGACAGATTTTTATATTCTGCCAGTGGTGTGCTAGAAGCATGGTGCATTTGTTTCTGCCTGATTAGTCGGATGCTGGGGCAGGGGAACCAGGAGGAGACGTCGCAGCAGAGGAAGAAGATGCTCTCCGTAAGATCATGACCTCCATTCCAGTGTCATTTCACACCTCAGGCAGTGATCTTGTTACATCTCATAAGCTAAGCAAGGTCAGCCCTGGTCAGGCTAAATGCTTGAATAGGAAACTTCTAAGGAAAAACTCAGGCACTGTGGAAAGTGGGGCTGGTGGCTGGGTAGGTGACATTATTCCCTCGGAGTCGGTACAAAAGATGCGCTCTGTTAAGAAGCCTCCGTGCATCCGTGGTGACTCTGCTCCAGCAGCTAAAGGCACTGCCTCTCAGGTGAGTCAGACCCAGAGGCGGCAATGGCTGCAGTTATTAACAACATTTCTTCCCACTTCTCCCCGGAGCAGAGATGCTAACCCTGCTGGGCTGCCCAAGCTCTGTGCTGGGTGATTACATGTGTCCCCAGCAGCTCTCCCCTGCAGTTCCCATAGGAGAGGTCACGCTTTGCTTTACCCTCCTGGCAAGCTGGGCTAGGCAGTGTTGCTGGCAGGCTCCATCCCCAGGCACCCTGAAGCTTGGGAGGAGGCAAATTAAACATACATGCTGGGTATCTAGCATGGTGCTGGATACCCCGCTATCTGGGAAGGGTACTTATTCAAGAAAGGGAAATAGTGAAAAGCCAAGAAATGCTCACATGAAAATCCCCCTGGCACTCCTGGCTCTCCTGCCCTCTTCCCTTGTGTTCCCGGTGTTGTGGTTTAGCCCCAGTCTGCAATTAAGCACCACACAGCCGCTCGCTCACCCTCCCCCCGGGTGGGATGGGGGAGAGAATCGGAAGAGCAAAAGTAAGAAAACTTGTGGGCTGAGATAAGAACAGGTTAATAATTGGGGAAAAAAAATAATAATACTAATAAATCGTAATGAAAAGGAAAAAAACCAAGAGAGCGAGAGAGGAACAAAGCCCAAGGGAAAAAACAAGTGATACAAGCACTCACCACCCACCGACCCATGCCCAGCCAGTCCCCGAGCAGCGATCGCTGCCCCCGGGCCAACTCCCCCCAGTTTATATACTGAGCATGAGGCCATATGGTATGGAATAGCCCTCCGGCCAGTTGGGGTCACCTGTCCTGACTGTGCCCCCTCCCAGCTTCTTGTGCGCCCGGCAGAGCATGGGAAGCTGAAAAGTCCTTGACTGGTGTAAACATTACTTAGCAACAACTAAAACATCAGGGTGTTATCAATATTATTCTCATACTAAATCCAAAACACAGCACTATACCAGCTACTAGGAAGAAAATTAACTCTATCCCAGCCGAAACCAGGACACCCGGTCACAGGCTGTCTTCTCCTCCAAGGAGCCTCACCTCAGCCGGGGCCCAAGTCCCTCTGATCCCCACTGCCCGCCGGGAGAAAGAGCGTTACTCCCCTCACGTCCTCGCAGAAGGCTCTTCCTGCCATCAGAAGGTTCTGCTTGAGAAGTGGATGTATCTTTCTGCTGTAGTTTTTGACAGCAACACGAGGATTTTGGAAAGAGAGGAGGACAACTCTGCAGCGTGCTTTGCTCATTGGATGGGGTGCAGGACTTACTGCTATGGAAGGCGGGTGAGATAAAACAACCTCCCCAAACCCACATCTCTAATGACAACTACACTTGAAAGTATGCAGATAAACGGTACAATGTTTAGAGAGATGACTAATTTGGTATTTAATCAAAACAATACTCTTAGCCTTATTAGTGTGGTCTACATTTCAATGCTGCATCTCATGCCAGAAAGTGTTTTGCTTAATGTTTTAATTCTGAATTTTCTAAAGTGGAAGATGTTTCCTAACCCCCCTCTCCATCTCTCAGTTGCAAAACAAGTGGTGAGATGAACGCTCAGGCAAAGGATAAACCAATTCAGGCCAGCAAACCCGGAACCAGCCCAAAAGTTTTGCTTGATCTTCAGATGAAAGGCTGGTTCCCTTCTTTCAGTGCAAAGAAGTCCTTCAGAAGACAGCGGCTCATTGCTATCCCCCCTCAGCATGGTGACTCCTCCGCCCGTTTGCACTGTAATTGCATGTGCCCCTGTCCGAACACTTGTGCACGGCTGTGGGTGCCTGTGGTTTCAGACGCAGCACAGATGGCAACGCTGCTGTTACGAACCCAAAGTGTGAAACTTTGGACTTCATGAGCGTTTCAGACCTGGTGCTGGCTCCCTGGCTAGTGGCTGGAGGAGTTCTTCACAGCCCCGTCCTTGGACAATGAACAAACAGTCAAAACCAACCCAAAATTCCACTTGAGGGTCTTTTAAAATATTCTTTGTATTTAATGCTTGCTTTCCTGGTCATCTATAAAATGCCTTGCCACAAAATGGCTTTAGATGAACAATAGTAATTTTCTGAAATGGAGGGTCTCTCAAATCCCCTTCATTTGTGTTTGTTGCTGTTGTGATTCTTCACCTGCTGGCCTTTATCTAGCAAAGCAAGGTGAGTTCAAAGACAACTCTGGAGGTCTGTAACGATTTTAATGATGAGGTGAAGTTGGAAGGTCTTGTGTATTATGAGCTTAATGGGGCATTCTTCTCATTTATGCTGACATCCTTTACATGGAGTTGTGAAAAGGAAAAGGTATGGACAAGTGATCACAAGCGACTGATTTATTAAGAAATAACTGCCCCTTAGCTGTAAGTGAAGGCCCAGTGAGGTACAAAAATACTTAATAAGCCCATATAATCCTACTAGAGTTACAATGGGCTTAAGTCCCCATTGTCTTCTCCCACTTGCTTTACTTTGCTACATGAAGCTATCAGATAAAGAACAATGACAAGAATCAATAAGAGAGCTGTGTGGATAACTGAGATTTTGATTTTTCCTGGCTATGCTGAAAAATCATGAGAGAAATTCATTTACAGTTGACTTGCAATGAATTCTTTCCAACATTTTTGGCAATCACTTTAAGTTAACTAGCATTTTCTTCAGCCTCAGATTAAATACTTTTTCTCTGACTTCAGCATCTACAAGTTTTTTAATTAAAAAATAATTTGAAAGAAATATCAGAAGTGACAGAAGTTAGTGGAACAGAATGGCACTAATTTTTTTTAATACCAGAATGAAAGGTTTAGATTGTTTTTACTGGATTTTGTTTGCAGTAGCACAAATAATCCACTGAAATTTTCAAACCATTTTATTGTCACCAGATCACATATTTTCTCTGAGGAAAAAATATTGCTATGAAGGGATTTGCCAGGGCTCTACTTGGTAGCCGCATTCCCAGTGTTGATGCTGAAGCTGTTTATTCCAGGCACTTCATGCTCCTGTAGAAAACCCACAGTGATATGCATGAGACTGTTACAGGCACACAGCAGGGAACTTTATTATGGAGCATTCTGGGGAGGTATGGCTCTTTCTTCTGGAGATTTGGGGTAATTCTGTAGAGATAAAACTAATGTCTGAAGGACCAAAAAAATTAATTTCTTTTGATGAACAACTTCTGTTTTTAAGATTAAAGTGTCACACAACTTCCATGGCAAATATTTTCTGCAACAATTCCAAAGAGGTAAACATTTTCAAGGTAAGTGTGTAAATCCATCCATGCCTGCTTTCCCAGAGGCCAGGATAGACTATTTTAAGATTGCACTAGAAGACAGACAATACATTGGGGTTGGTCAGGAAACAGAGTCAAACCAAGAGCTCAAGTCAGCATTGCCAGCCAAAAATAAGTAGCTGAGTAACTACAAGTTATAGAGGAAATACTCAGTTTAATACATTCATTTTGTTCCAGGAAGTGATGTCAAGCTATTGTCAATGGGAAGTGGTGAAACCCAACGGGTAGTGCAATGGCGGGGAAGTCTGTAAGTGTTTGCAAGACCCCCCCAATGCCTTCTGGATGAACTTTGCCTCTCACCTCCCCTCTGCTTCCACCCTCCCCTATTTATTCCCACAACACCCTGTCATGTGGGGACCTGAGACGCTGAGAAGCAAAATGACTCTGTGAAGGTCATACAGAAAACCAGGAATACAGCTGTCCCCTGGGCTTTCTCGTCATAGGCTGTTGTGCAAACAGGAGACCTGTGCTTTTCAGCGAGATTTTTGGATCTGCCACACTGAATAAATAAGATTATTTTGGACTGCCTGCTTATTTATCCTATCTACAAACGAATAGGGGAAAAAAAGCTTGCCTTTTTCTTTTCAGAAGGCAAATCCTGCACTGAGAGCCACCAGGTCTTCATTTATGTGTTCCCACTTGTAGCAGGAAGGCTGCCCATTATTTTGGTAAAGCCAACATCAAGTTCAGGAAAGGCAGGCAGGCCTTTTGAACCCTTGAAATTGAAGGGTTGGTGCCTGAACAGCTGTTTGATAACATTAATGCACCATGACTGCAATAGGTTGTCAGAAGCCCAGACACATAGGCTGGAAAGTACACAGCACCGATTAAGCTAAAAATGGCTGAAACAACAGTTACCAAAGGAAAAGAGGGAAGCAATGGGAGAATGGGGCTGCTTCTGTAGGGAAAACCCCAGCAGCTCTCCTGGAGTAAGAGCTGAGCCAGTCCAAGGCTAAGCAGACACCTGTGCAAGGGGAGTGATAAAATGGCTAAACCAAAAATTTTTCACTTGTTTTCACAAAAAAGGGCAGATTTGCAAGAAATGTTGAGTCTGTCTCCTCATGGACACCAGACTCCAGACAGACAGACATGTATTTCTGAAGCTGGGGAAGAAGCAGAGCCCTGCGACAAAGTGATGGCAGTGCCATGAAGATAATATTCTCCTTCCCCATGGCCATATTTTTAGACCCATTACTGGGCAAGGAAGCCTGACAGCCAGGCGTGCGCTGAAATTCACTGTAACTTTGTTCACAGTGGGACGTGCACTCACACTGACCATCAGCCAGTGGATCCACCTCTTGGTGCGCCTGAAACAGAGCTTTTCATGTTCAAAGGGGACAGGAGGTTTGAAGGTTTGGAGGCTGGCGCAGGGTATGAAGGTGCCTGCCTCTGATCTTCATATGCCTCAGTTCTTCCAGGAAAACCCAAGCTAATTGCTGTTTTAAAAGGCTATTTAATTTTAAAACCTTCCCTCCCCTCCCCATTACTAAGCTGGCATGGCTTTCATCATGGAAAAGGTATGTGCCATGCGAAGAGAAAGTAAGGAAACGTGAGGAGGGCTCTTGCAGGTACTAAAAATAGTGTGTGTGGGGACAGCCAAGGAAGTCACTTCACAGGAGATAGGGATTGAGTGGCTTCCACTCTATGGGGCTTTGCTGAACCCTACTAATTAATGTTTGTAAAGCACTTTGAAGATGAAAAGCACCAATTTATCGCTAATTTTAATTATTTGCATCATGTTACTTAAGATTTTCACTAGCTACCTTCAAACACCACTGAACTCTCCCCTCTAAGTGGCAAGCAAGCCGAAGAGTTCGAGGCAGAGTTTCAGAAGTTGGTGTGAGGACTCTGGGACAGGAGCAAAGCCACAGCGGTACATTGCACTGATGCCTCTTAGTCTGCGGCTGGAGGGTGGGCTCAACATATACACCTTCACTTTGACTTTACTGGACCTGGGGTTTCCAGAGACACTTAAAGAAGGGTTCCTTCTGAGATCCTAATGAATTCCAGCCCCCTTTAAATTTACAGTGTATAATTAGGGCTCTTTTACGCTGGCAATTAAAAGGAAACCAATTTTGGATAGGATCGCATTTACACTGCACAATCATGTTTCTAACACATGCGATTAGCACCAGTGATAGAACACGAACTTTTGCTGCTAATGGTGTGCATGCTAATTGGCAATCCTGTTAGCTAACACATCTTAAAAACATGAATGCAAACTCAGATATAGATGTACCAGCAGGAGGAAATGTAAGGAAAGTAATCACTTAAACAGCAACCTCCACTCTTTGGAAGGCTTTAAGTCTTTAAAGGCTTTAAACAGATAGGACTAAATTCATTGGGACAGCTCATCAGGTAAGATAAATCAATGTGATGCCATAGACTACAAACTTTATTTGGAAATGGACCAATATTGTTCACATTGGTGTAGCCAATATTCTCTCTTTTTTTCAGATGAAGTAGTTAAAAGATCCCTCATCACATTATTATACCTGTCTTTGCAAGTGAGGCATTTTACTTCATCAAATAGCATCCCTAGGGGACATTTAATTCTGAATGATTTTCTCATTAAAAAGTATGGTTCTTCTCATGAGAAACAGAGTGTCCTAGTAAAATAGGACATGACAGGGCCAGAGATTTATGGGTTCACCACAAGGATTGAAATCTTGATTACTGAATAGAAGTGTCTGCAGAATTAATGGTAACTTTGGGTTCTCCACTCATCTCAGTGGGATGCTGCTCATCATTTTCTGATGATTAAAAAGGAGAGTGTTCCTTAGCATTTGTAAACTCTAATCAGAAACACATTAGCTCTAAGGATGAAAGAGCTTCATCAGACAGAGATAACTCATGTTTTTGCCCAAATCAAACTTGGAATTTGTTCAGGAAACTCAGTTTGCTGCATCCTCTCTGCACCTCCTCATTTAGCTGCAGACTAGAAAACTGAAACATGGAGGGCATCTCTAAATCTAACATTTTCTCAGCAATCTCCTGAGAGACTTTGCGAGATTTCCAAGCTAGCATTCAGCTCAGCAAGATTTGCACACACACAGTACGGAAGCTCTGGCAATTTTGGGCACCTTCTCCTGTCATTTGCAATAGGCAGGGTCCAAGAGTGTTTGCCATGGAAGGGGCTGGAGGGTTAAAAGCTGCTTGTACCCACAGCACTCACCTCTGAGTGGCTGCCCACCAGTAACTGGCAGTCAAATCTGACCCTTTGCTTTTAGGAAGAGATTTAAAGGACCTGGCAGGGAAGGCTCCCTGTGACAAAGAAGTAAATTTGTGTACAGGAGTGAATATTCTTACTTTTCTTTCTTTAAGGAAGACCCTATTCTGCAACACCACAGAGTATGTTCTTAGTTAGCAAACCAAGACTGTACCTTTTTTTTAACACATACAGAAGGCGACTAGGGTCCACTAGTTGCAGTGGTGCACTTCTGTGATGGGCAATGAATCCATACATGTACATTTTTTTTTCCTTTTTATCTGCAGTGCAGATTTCCATTACATATTCTGCACTTGTTTCACACACACAATTCCTGCAGAAATCAATGAAAGTCCTATGTGCAGAAAAAGGCACAGAAAGTGCAACAGAGATTTGCACCACGGATTAAGAGATTCTCAGTGCTGATCAAAGAAGAATTTTGTCCGAGGTTTGTAAAGCAATTTTGAATCCTTCTTGATGAAAGGCTCTATAAAAATGTAAAGCTGCTGTTGTTGTTAATGTTCCCTTGGTACATAACAGGAGAAAAGATGCTGAAATTAAAGTCACATATATTAATATTGATTAAGAAATAAGCAAATTCTTCTAGAATTTGATCTGCCTTTCATTATGTGCACTTGATCTTCCATTTTCAAACAGGGCATAGTTATGTCCTGGAAAATCACAGCCTTGAACTCCACCAAACCACAACTACAGATTATATATTATTATATATAATTTTGGAAATCTGTCTGGAATACACCATAAAGCAAGAATAAAGAAAAACTGTAAGGACATTTGTATTTGTCAGTGTCTCCCCAGACAGAGCCCTGAGGATATGATATTCTTAGAATAAAGCTTTCATTTCACAGCGCATCAGTGGGAAAATTAACAAGCTCTCCTCGTACTGTTCCATAATTCATTTTCTTTGTTTTAGATATTGAGCTGAACTGGTACAGTAACTTAAATAGATAGGGGAGATTTTAAACACAGATTTGGATTCTGGCTGGTTTGGGTTGTTTAGTTTTGTTGTGCTTTTTTCCTCCCTTATCCTGCAACTTCCTAGTATCTAAATAAGAAGTTGCCTCAATTTATTTTAGCACTTGCCTTTTAAATGGAAAGTGCCAAATACTATTATAATGATTTAAAATACGTCAGAGCAAGCTCACTTCAGTTAGTGCAAGGGACATAAACTGCATCTCCTACAGCACCAGGAGCGACGTTCGCTCCATGGAGGAAGGAGTCTGCTCGTCTTCAGCAGTGACAATCGGAGACCAAGATACCAGAAAGCTCGGAGAGAAGTTGCTTGGGTCGAGATCAGCTACCACCTGTGCTCCAACTGAACCTCAATTAACAACAGGAAATTACCGTAACATGACAACACTTTTTGCTGTTGTTTTCTGGAAATAAGAAATTACATTTTTGCACGAAATAACACAAATGCAAAAGTAATACTCTTGACTCTATTTTCTATCGAGAAGTTCCCTCTGTCCTTAAAAGTCCTGGGATTCCAGAAACAGAAAAAGGAGGCCATAGCAAAGCTAACTTTTCTCACTGAGAAAACTCCTGCTTGAACAGCAAAAACATCAAAACTTTGAGAAAAATGTCATCCGTCTCCTCCAGTTCTGCCCATTCAGGTGCTGGGCAAAAAGCAACACTCCAGCAGAAAACTACAGTTTGGATGTGTAAATATGTGTGTATAACAGTGGGACAGAGTGGTGAAGGTGCTGTGGTTCCTGAAGCCCAACAGCCAGCTCTGACACTGCTTCAGTAATGTCACTCCTTACAAGCCCCCCTGCCTGCACAGGAGCAGAGACCAGCATGTGGCTTCTCTCAAATATCCTCAGCAAAGTGCTTGCCCACTTGCCAATGAAAACTCTTCTTGTCTGTTTAGGAAAAGATTGCCTACATCCTTCCCCCGCAATAAAAAATTAAATTCCGAGGGAAAAACGTGGTATGCCTGCTACAAAGTAGTTTACTGGGGACTTGGCTTGCTTCCACCTGACCGTTTCCTTTGGCTATGCATGTACAACGATCAAGAAAATTGAATCCCCCAAAAGTACCATTCTGTCCATCTCAGCCACGGACAGCAACACAGAGCCAGAAGGAGGACACAGTTTGAGATGCTACCTGTCATAAATAATGAGAGTCCCAAATGGAAATACCACTTCATACTTTTAAATGGTCTGGCAGCTGAGGGGAGTCCATTGATCTAGATGTCTTCATCACCCTTATGCAAAATATTGCTAGCAGCAGTGAGGGCTGGGGCCAAATGTACTGACAAAATTAAATACATTCTTTGGGCATCTGTAGCAGGAAAGCCATCCCTGTTCCCCACAGATAACCTCGAAGACTTCCTTGCCGCATCCACTTTTCCATCTGTTTGCAGTCGGTAGTACCTCCCAGTGTTAGGCCGCTGGGTTTATAAGATGGAAATCTGAAACTGGATGAAGCCAGTGTCACTGTGATGTGGGAAAATGCGTTCAGCTGGCAGATTTCAATAAGAAGTGATGCTATCTAGTCCAGAGATATCTGTTTCCATATGCCCATCTACACAGTGACTGACGCACTGTGGCATTATTGCAACACAAATAATAGTGGGGGCAGCGCACAGTGAAAATGTATTCTTCCCTAGAATAAGCTTCCTCCTTATCGCTGCCAGTAATAGCACTGTATTATTCTGGCTTTTGAAAGAGATGAGCCTGTTTTTGCAAAAGAGCAAGTGCCCTCAGTTCCCGTTGACTTCTGGCATCAGCTAGTATTGTTCAATGCTCTGTAGGAATGAAGCTCTGTGGGAGCGCTACTAAGGGAGGATGAGGGTGCTCTGACGACATCAACCTTCTTAGATGTATGGCTACGATACTGCTTGTCCAGAGGGTCACTACCACAATTGTAACTCCAGTTCGTGATGGGGTCTGCTGTGAGGTGGAAGATCTGGTTCTTCCCCATCCTATCTACAACTAATAAGGATGCCTGCATCAGCCTATAGTGAACATTTCTGGCTCTGTAGCAGAGTATAGCAGGAGAGACAATATCCTCTACAGTTCAATACCTATGCTTATGCAGCTGTGCATACTGTAAATACTTGTATAAATGTCTTGGAACCCTATAAAATTACTAAAAACAATGGGCTCCAAAAATTTAAAAAAGATCAAGAAAAAATACTGTACTGCAATTTTCTAGTTCAATGAATCTGCTTTGTGCCACATTCACAACTAGCCATGAACCAGCCCCAGCATTTCCTTTGATGTGTATAAAATGTATTTTTAATTTCATCAGGCTGCTGCTCGCTCTCATTTGAAAGGGTATTTGAAAGGCTAACGTGGAATGGCCAGGTTGCCTTCTCTGCACTTTTCATTCTTTGCCTACCTCTGTCATATCACCTCTTATTTTTCTCTTGTGTAAAATACAGTCTGAACCTTCTGAATCCTTCCTCACAGAGACCCTTCCATGTCTCTGAACATTATCATCACCTTCTAGACCTCTCTCTGGCTGCTATTACTTTTTTTACAGTGCAGGAATGAGTCTAGCCAGACCTGAACAAGGGTATTGAAGCTAGGCATGTCCGTGCATTTACAAATGCCATTATAGTGTTTCTGATGACAAAATATTTATTGCAACATCTACTATGTGGACATGCTACAAAGCCACTTCTCTGCCTGTACTGGGAAAGCTTCATGCTCTACCAGCAACCTTATTTAAACAGGGGCTATCAGGGCTGCCAGCTATTTCTGAGCAGAAGAGATGACAGCACCGCAAGGCATCCGTGAGCTGCTTGCTGGGATCTTCCCTGTTAGCGAGTGGATCTTGCTCGGTGCTGGCTTCTCATTCAGGGCTTTGTGTTCCCTCCACCAGATGGACGTTGGCAGATGGCAACACCATTTTGCTGTTTAATTATTTAAAATGCTGCATGCAAATCAACCTTTGGCATTCAACTATAGAACAGGGTGTTTGTGGTCCACATCCCATTTTTGACACGCTGTTTCATATTTCCTTCTTTATAATGCTGTAGAGATGATTCTGGTTTGTGGTACTTACACATGTACCCTGTTCTTTCGGTGAGTCTCCCATGCAGGGGGTTGTACACTCGCTGTTGTGCACTGGGACTACCTGACAGACAGTATCTAGCTATAAACCAAAGGGACAGTACACAACCTTCACTCATGTGAATAGTCCCTTTGACTTCAACCACCAAGGGACAGAAAGCTGTCTTTTCAAGGAAACCAGGAAACTATTTTTAGTAATAGAGGTTATTAAAAATGGTTGACGTTTGAAGCTGTTGAAAGAGTTGGAAATGACGCCTGTCACTGACTGAGGACTGAAGTTTGTCCATCCTGGTTCTCAGGACCAGCTTCAGTAGGACCAGAGAGACAAGTCCGGGCTGTAACACAGTACCAATCTCTAGCATGAGGGAAGGAGTTTGTCATCAATACTGGTGGTGACATGCTTTGGTTTCTTCAGTGCATTGAATCAAGTTATTATTTTTACAAACGTTTTGGAAGAGTTTCCCTCTTTTTCGTGTAGTCACCACCTACTGGCTTTAAGTTTTTGCCAGTTAAAAAGTTATTATAAGCCATTTGTCTGCTTGGGTTGAGGTTTTTGTGAGACTGCAGAATGTAACATGACAACAGAGCCTATAAAACATCAGTTCCCAAACTGTTCCACCATTCATGACAGTCCATGCAGGGTCATGATCCAACCTCTTTTTTGAGGTGCTCCATAAAATAGAACATTACCCCCAAAATCTCTGTTTCTTCCTCATCCCTCATGTCCTGTGTGACTGTGCCAAGACTTCTTGGTATCTGATTGCATGTGCATCTGTTTGTACGTCATCAAAAAAGGCACCTGTACTTGCAAGTGTCCAGGTACAAACCTTGTCAGCGTGGCAGAGCTGACAGAAGTTGACTCAGGCAGTAGAAGACTTTTGCAAGCTCTCAGTGCTCATATCAGCGCAGCCTTTAAGAAAAATCAGAGGATGTGCGATTTCACACAATGCATATTTTAATCCATGGGATTCATTGCCACAGGATTCTCTGGAGGCAGAAAGTATGAAGGTCAGACAACTTCACTGGAGGAAGCCAACTGTAAAGCCAGATGTTAAAGCCTGGCAGTCCAAATCAAACCTTGATCTTACATAGCCCCTAAACTGCCAACTGCAGGATGCTGCTCAGGCGTGTCCCCCATTTCTTATGCCGTTGGCCATGCGATGAACTGCTCCCAGCAGCTGGGTCTCGGCACACGGGTTTGTGCAGAGGTGGCTCTGCATGGAAGGGCTCAGATCCACAGGGTGAAGGACCAGGTCTCCTCAGGGTCTTTGGGTTCAGGGAAGGATAAGTGATTGGGCAAATGGGAGGGGAGAACCATTTCAGAGCACTGCCTCCTGCTAATCAGCCAACTGTCCAGTGAAGAATAAGAAGTGAGGAGATGACTACGTGCTACTGTGAGAGATCAGAGTTGTGAAAGGAGCCACACAAAAAAGCTTTTACGACAAACAAGCCACAAGTTAAACAGCAGAACCCAAGTTAACCTGAAGATTAGTTTAAAAGGAAAAGCAGCAACAACAAACACATTAATACAACTTAGCGAGAAAATAGCTACCCCAAGCTGCACAGATTGGAAACAATTGGCAGAGCCTGGGATATAAGGAATCACTTCCTGCAGCAATTTCCTTTTATTAAAAAAGCATTTAAGCATTTATAAGCTTTTCATTTCTCAAGGATCTTATTTTTAACTCTGTACTCTCCTCAAAGGGACTGTTCAGTCTGGCTGAATGCATGGCCAGGGCAGGAGGAATTTGATCAGAATACAGATGTTTGCCATCCCAGCATCACTGCAGAGGCTATCACCCAGAAGATCTTACTGAAATTTTCTTGAAACTAGAAAATTCATACAGCCATTTGACAAACCACCTGGCTTTCCAACCTAGGCACAGTGAGAGCAATTCAAATGCTTAGGTATGGAAGTGCAGTCCATCACAAATGCAGCTACTTAAACATAAGACCTTTGTTTCCAACAAGATTGGAAATGGTTAAATCTCCAAGATCCATAGAAATCCAAAACATCACTGAAATAAAAGTCAAAACTGCCTTAAATGAAGGCCTAGTATTCCTTCCCTGTTGGGGCTATCACTAATGATTGTGAGTTTGCTTTTTTGTTGTTTGTTTGTTTGTTTCATAGTACACTGGTCCAACAAAGGGATTTAAAAAAGGTTTTGTTTCTGAAATACCTGAAATGAATTTTTAGTTCTATTTTGATTTCTCATATGGGAAAAAAGAAAAAATGTGATTTGGGTCAAAATTTGGGTCAAATGTTTAACTCAACTAAAAATAAAACATTTTCATGGTAGCAACAGCAGGCTACATTTATTTTGATTTAAGTATCCTTCTAACCTAAGCATGAGCTTGAAACAAAAAAAATTGAAATATCCCCTTTTGCCGATATGGAGGAAAAGACTAAAGTTTTTCTGGTTTTCTCCCTTTTTGCCAAGAGGGAGGAACTGAAACACTCTGACACATGATGCTGTTGCACAAACATTTTTGCCTAAGCTTTGTTTTTTTGTTGTCCTTGAATAAGGTGAAGAGAAATGTTTGCCCAGCTCTGACCTCGAGACTTCGGCAGAGAACTGGGACCCGTCCTCCCTCTTTCCTGCACTCATCATCTCCTGTGGGTTCTTGGGTTCTCTCTCCAAAAACCAAGCCTTTGGAGAGCAACAGCTGCACAGGATGAGGCATGCAATCCTCTGCAAAAGGGAATGCTTTCTACCTCCCCACTTCCCCCAGACTGCCAGCTGGGTCCTGCCTGAGGGCAGAGGCTTGGGCAGGGAAAGGGCAGAAAGAAAGGGCTTCCAGGACAAGGTGATAGCACTCAGAGGTGATGGAGGAGCATCCTGTGGAGTACCCGTATAACCCAGTGGTCCTGCACCTACCACAGCATCATGACACCCCCCCTGCCTCTCTGGGGATGTGGCCATG
Organism: Ciconia boyciana; assembly: GCF_034638445.1. Taxonomy (NCBI): domain Eukaryota; kingdom Metazoa; phylum Chordata; class Aves; order Ciconiiformes; family Ciconiidae; genus Ciconia; species Ciconia boyciana. The sequence continues at coordinate 119,409,938 of NC_132935.1, read as the reverse complement.
GAGGGTTTCCACTGACCATGCGCTGGTGGGGAGCGAATGTGATCAACCAGCAGGACCTTCCGCTGCCACGACTGGGGCTCTGCTCCACCTGCATCCATCTGTGTCCTCCTCCGTGGAGGTCCCGGACCTCCTGCCTTGTTCTTTCTGGGCAGGAACCGGAGGGCAAAGCATGACTTAGGTAGGAGAGACCCAGCAATAAGCACCGAGTCATTCCCTGACTATGCTATAAAGCATCATAGGAAGTGTAGCCCTGCTGTGAGACTGGAGAGAGAAATCAGAGACCACAAGGCACACAAGGATAGCACTGGAACAGCATTGCCAGTTCACTCTTTTAGGGTGCCCGTTTTTCCCAAGAAAAGCTAATTTTTTTCTGGTCAAAGATGACCTTTCCTTTGTGTAAAATTTTGTCATAACTTAGAAAAAAAGTTGATTTGGTATCTTAAAAAAAAAATAGTTGATTTGATATCTATTAGGACAGACAAATTTAGCTAGCCTACTTTAGCTCTAGCTGCCTCTTCTACCTCTCAGATCAGTGTCATTTAGAGGGGGAGTTTATACATGCAGTGAAGAAGGGAATGAAGAGTCTAGTAACCCGTTTATTTTAATGGCAACTGCATGACACTGTTCCCATCTTTGCAGTCGTAACTGGTCTGCTTTTCCAATGTGTGTGCCCAATTATAACTTGCAAGAAGCCATGTATCTCATAAAGAATTTAGTTAATTTTCTGTATTTTCCAAAGTCCCGTAAATGAACAATGCACTTTTTACAGGTCTTTCATCAAGGAGTTAATAACCAGATGAAGGTTCTCTTTTCATCAGTTCCTAAGTGATGCTCCATTTGATTGAAGAAGATCAAAAATGATGATCAGAAAATAAAAAGGAAGTTTTAAAGGCAGCCTTTGTACAACACTTTAACTGTCTCATTCCTGTTATTTCAGAAGTATCACTGGGTTTCTTTCAGGTTTGGAGAAAAAAAGTATAAAATTCTTGTGAATTGCCAGTACTTGCCTTCCTCTTATTTTAATTTTAGAAACCCTTGTGTTAATGGTGGGCAATATACCTCTGCCAGATAGTGCCACGGTCCTAAGTGAAAGCAACACCAACCGTAACAAAACTATTAGATTCTGATATTGTCTATTACAGTATATGTGGTCCTAATCTTGCATCCTACCCCATGCCAGACTGCATGGTGCCGTCCCACAGTGACCCTGTCCCATCTCGCCGGCACCCAACCAGCTACCCCATACCTGGGGGCTGGGGGGGAGGTACCCTTAGGGGCTCTGCAGGCCCGGGGAGGTGGGGGGAGAGGACAGCCCATGTGCAGGAGATCTTTTATCTTTAGTGTAGGAGAAGATGAAGAGGATGTTCTGCCTCACTGCCTCTACCGTGGGATGAAATCTATAGTCTCAGGTCCTCCTCTGTCATTTCAACACGTTGGCTGAAAGGTTCAGGGAGGAGAGAGACCCTTTTCCCAGCCCTTCAAACCCCAGTAACCCTAACTAAAAGGTCCAACAGGACTGAGACCTCCTTGGTGTCATGATAGCATTTTGACATTCGTAGCACCAAACCATCAAGCCATGTTGCGTGGGGCTACACTGTTTTTATGTTCATTGCTTGTGGTGATCAGGGCATCTGTTGTCCTGCTGCATCTAGTTTTACCTGAAAATTTCCTCTTTTCTTTAATAGTCTCTTGACAGCCCTCTGCATAAATTTTCTCGCCCCAGCTTATTTCACCTTTTTCCATTTGCCGAGCCCTGATTTACTGCTTTTAATTAGGAATAGGCAAATTCTCTGTGAAGATGTGAGATGCTTCTTCCCTGAACCCAGCTCAAACATGTAACTGTGCTCTGCCAAGCTCTTCACAACACAACTTCATCCTTCTTGTCCTTCCTGCCCCTGTCCCCTCCCTCCTGTGACCCAGCCACCTCGTGCATGCAATCCCCTCTCCCCTTCATCTGGCTAACCAGGGTTCACCCTCTTTCTGCTCTACTCCCTCACTGCAGCATCCATAGAAAAAGTCCTCCTGTTACCTCCAAAAGAAGCTCTCTCTCTGAAATTTCCTGCAGTGGTTAAATGTTGGTCCCCTGTCCCTTGGCAGGGTTTTGCTTCGGAGTGGGTCATTAATGCATGTCTGTTAATAATGAGGGTGTGATGCAAGCTGCCGTAGCTCACTGAGACACTGCATGCTGTCATCCAAACATCCAAATGATATTTTCTGTACTGACAGAGACATAGCCCTGCCGCTCTGCTGCAGAGGGGGAAACTGAGGCACAGCAGCACCAAAGACATGTCGCCATCCTGAGCTATTCCATCCTGTGGTTTGAATAATTCCCCTGAAGTGAGCACTCACATTTAAGTGTGGTTTCAATCCAGGAGCAATTTGGGTTTCCAGTACTCAGTACTTCATAGCTTCTAATCATCCTGCATAGTGAAGCCTGCAGAGAATCAGAAAATGTTACATTTAATTTTGGACCAAGTTTAATGAAGCACTGGTCTTTAGGAGAAGCACTGTATTTTTGGGCAAGCTCAGAGCACTCAAAAAAGGGCACGTTTTATTGCAGGTGCTTTGCACAACCTTTGTGAGGATTAAATATGATGGAAATGGGATAGCTAAATATGGATTGATACTACCACACTTTTTACAAAATGCTTGATCCCACAGTTCTGAGGACCAGTTATCTTAAGATCTGATTCTTAAAATCAGTTATCTTTTCAGCAGGATGTATAAATAAATCAGCAGAAGAGCCAGTTAATGACTCACTGTTGTAAATTAAATGGAATTTGTTATGAATATGATTCACTGAAACTTTCCTAACAAATCAATTTGTTTCAATCATACTGTAATTCAATAATAATATTTAGCATTTATATGGTGCTTTCAATAGCTCATGAAACTTTCCAAGCATTAATTGTCTGCATTTCACAATAATATTGTGAGCTGCTGAGTTGGGATGTCTCTCCCTTACAGGTTAGAATACTGACGCCCAAAGAGCTTAAGGAAACGTTTCACCCACCTGAAAGTGTTAGCATTTCTCTGTTTTACCTTTTTTGGTATCCGCCCTCAGACACGGTGCACAGCGGTGACTCAGAGCTGTGAGTGTCTGTGGTGGTAGGGCAGTGCTGGAGAGGGTTTGGTCTGTCATGGTAGAGCCAGAAGTTAAAAATCACAGCCTGTTCCCAAGCTTGACATCCACTGTATTGAAGCTTTGCTCCCTACTCTGGTGCCTTCCCAATATGGCCCTTCTTTCTGCCTTTCCCCCATTCAAAGGCTGAGCTCCAGAAACCCCATATCCCTGAGTCTGCATCCAGGGACCATCCCCCTTCCTGCACCCCATGGACAAGTCCTGCTCTGGCCCTGACCCCCATTCGCCGTTCTGGATCCTTCGCCCCAATTCTAGGATCAGTTCATATATTCCTTTGGCAGCTCACATCTGTCCGGCTGCTGTGAACTTCAGCTTGAGCTGCTCATAAAACGGATCCTACAGAAAAATGAAGCATTACAAACCACATAAAAGCAGTTAAGAATAAGGGCTTAGCTTTCAGGTAGTCTATGCCTAAAAGGTGGACATGGATGTCACAAGGGATTTTCAAAAGCACAGAAACAGAATAGGTGCCAGATTGCTACTAACATCAGCAGGACATAGTCTAATTCAGCAATTTGAAAATCAGACAAGGAAACATTGGCTTCTCTAGGACTTATAAAATTCTGCTTTAAGCAAGTTGACATAACCTTAAAGGGAGCTACTCTAGGATGTGGAGGCAGGATTAAGACACACTTTGTTTCACTCCCATCTTCCATGTTCATCTATGAGATGTTTTTTATGAGAGGAGCCTACCAGAGTGCTAGTTGCTTCCCTCTTTTTAAAGCTGCTTATGGACCTCTACATCCCGCAGTATCATATGAAGAAGAACATACGAAGTCAGGTGTATAGGCAACTGTAGGGATCTGTCATCTGAGTTTCGGTCTAGTACTGTGCAGCACTGTAAACCTAGAAGGTCTGTAATGCTCCAGCTACCGTATTCTGAATGTACCTGATCTCATCTATTCTTTGAAATTAAGCAGGATGTGGTCTTTCACAAAGCACACTATTATATTATGGAACTCAGGATGCTGCGGAGGCCAAAAGCAAAACCATCTCTGTAAGCAATTAAAAAAATTGTGGAAGAAAGGGCCACCAAGAACCATTAAACACAGTAATGTGGATATGGCCTGTAGCTCAGGGCCTCACTAAATGACAGAATTCCAGAAGCTGGAGCTTGCTAGTGGGAGAAGATCCTTTACAGATGCCCATTTATTTATTATATTCTTTTTTTAGGTGCTTGCTAGTGGTTGCTGTCAGAGACAGGATGCTGGGGCAGACACACATCAGGTCTGGCTCTGAACACCTATTCTTATGTTATGTTCCTGTAAAGATTTGGGTGGAATACCAGATAAAATGGGCCTGTGGCTCTAAGAAGCTGGTTGTCATGATGTCTATGGAGTGAGGGAAAGAAAGTTGTCAGTGCCCAAATAAAAAATTATGAATCATTGCCTGCCACGTCACAAGACAGAAAAAAATATAGTCTGTTATGTTTTTTTATTGCCCAGTCTGGTTTCTCTTTTAACCACCTCCCTAGTTCTCTGCGAGTGCATATGATAGTTTGCAGTCGACAAGGTTAGTGTTCCCATACACAAGAAAGGGCAGACCTCTTCCTAGCCCTGAGACAAATACTCCCCTCACGCCAAGATGAGGAAATGCTGAGACAGAGAGTATTAATTAATTTACACCTTCTTACTGTGGTTGTCCTGCTGCCAGTGCCCTGGGGCCTTTGTGGGACCTTGTAGCCTACCTGGTACCCAGCTATGCAGCCTGGAGTGACCCACTGACCATGACTTCCCCCTGCTCCAGACACAGCAGCAGCTTTCCTCTGACTGTGCTCCCATCTAGCCCTCATCTGCGATGCCCAAGGCTCCTCCTGCAAGCACCCAAGGACCAAGACTCACATACAAGTCTTTATAAGTGGCTTTCTCTCCTTGCCCTGTACCTACCATTTTGAATTGCAGATGCACAGCATTGCTGGCTACCCTTGGTCTTTTGCTTTCTTGCTTGCATCCTCTGCACTGAACAGAATATCGCTTAGAGTAGAAAATAAGTGTTTAGCTCTGCTTGTGGCAAAACACTGAACTGAAGTCTGGTGCTCCCTGCTGAGGACCTTTTTGCTATGGGCTTCAGAGGGAAATAAGTCACCTTGATGCCAATATTTGTCCCTGTTTCCTGATGCAATGCATAAATCACATTGCTGTTCCTTATCAGCTCATAGCGCTTGCTTAATGGGTAGCTCTGCTGCTTCAGCAGGGAATTAGCTAGAACAACATTACAGTGATAAAGTAAGGAAAGTAAGCATCCATCAGTGGGTCAATTAGTAATGTTAAAAAGGAAGCTCTGAAATAACTCACACAGTAATACATTAGTTCTTGTGCACATGTTCAGATCTGTCACTTGGCAAGTATGAAATGAGGGAAAGAACAAATAATTAGGGATATGCTCTTTTTTAGATACATGTCAAAACCTCCCTTTAATAGCAATATCTCTCATGGCCTTAGCAGCTTTTATCTCTAAACTCTTTAGATGATATCTGCAGTCACTTTTAGTGAAGCTGGATTTGAAGCCAACCCTCAGTTCTTATCAACCATGGACAAAGCTTGGTGTATCGGCACCAAATAGGTAGACCTTGGATTTCAAACACCCACCTGTAAGACACATCTCACACACTCGCCAAAGTGAAGTAAGACTCCATTTGCACACCTTGCAGTGGCAAAGGCTTCCCAAGCACTGCCAGGGCTCACGCCCTGGCTTCTTTGCAGGGCCGTGGCAGGGGAGCCAGGGAGAGCCCTGCGCAGAGCTGCTGAGAGCCCATCAGCCCCCGCTGAGCTGCAAACTGGCATGTGTTCAAAGCCCCTGAAACACCACCAGCTCCTATTTCATACGAATCCGGCTAGAGAGCTCTAAATCTGCCTAAATGGTGTTTTATAGTCACTGCTGAGAATTTCTCTTATATGGAACCTTCATCAATTCGTTACAAGGATTTTGAGTGACAATTTTATTCCAAAGGCACAGGTGACAGCACGCTCTGTCAGTCGGTGTCATGATGCTGGAAGGCAAGTGAATGGCTGCCCAAGAACAGTAATGGCCCCTGTGGAGGTGAGGACATCAGTGAGAAGCGCAGCCTGCATCTGTCGGCAGCTATGGAGAGGGGGAGATCAGTGACGTAGTTCGGGTTAGAATATACATCCTGGGGAAAAAAGAGAGGACTTACACTTAAACCAAAAAAATTCAGCAGTCACATTGTCACCACAGAGGTGCAGATGAGCAGGGAGCTCCTTAGTCTTTCTCCAGCACAAAAGCCATCGCAATTGCCCCGTTGCTGACCAAAATTATTTTCCTCAACACTGTTTATTAATTTTTTAAGTCAGAACCCCCTACACTCCCAGACCCTTTAGGTATTTCAGTGACCTGAAATTTAATTGCTAATCCAGTAGACTATAAGAATAAAATCAGGAGTTTAATTTCCAAGCTACCCCAAGATTATTATTCATTGCCCAAAAGCATCATTAACACAGCATCAAGACTGACACAGCAATGCCTTGTACCCTCCCAAAATGTCAAATGCACTTACATTTAAATGGCTGAAAACCAGGAAATAAAGAGTTATAGTAAAATCAATGCACGCTCTGGAAGCAAGCTAGATCCGCAACTGCTGTAAATTAGCATGGCTCCAGTGACCATAATAGAGTTACCCCAGTGTATGCCAGCTGAGGAGCTGATGTCTGTTTTTCCATTGCTGGGCATCTGTATATGATGAAAAGTACCTAAAACATATAGTCTTTAAATGCCTAGAAACTTTAAAATCAAACGAATCAAGTTGTTGGTTAGGTCATAGTAACAATTACATGGAGAGTGTAAAGTGTACTGAGTTGTTTGGGATTGAGTCCTTGTCAGCAATAGCGAAAACGAGCAAACAAAAACGTTGAGTACTCCTATAAATAGCTTCAGAAGGAACCATACAGTATCCGTGCTGAGGCATCAACCTTGGAAATATTTATGAATTGTCAATATTGCTTCTAAAGATGCATGACATACCAAAAAGTGAGTCAAGCATCATAAGTCACCTACAAAAAAAAAAAAAGGAAACTAATCTGAGTAAATGTGGACAGCCCTTCTGCAAATACAGTGTGCACTATATATCACTGCTGCTGGCTGCAAAAGAAAAATTAAATAGGCATTTATTGCTGAGGGGTTCAAACAAGCATATTTATCCAGTCATTCTTGACACACAGGCAACAATTTTGCAGTGATGTCTGCTCTGGTGAGTTACTTGAGTTGGGCTGTGAAGATCCAGGTCTATGGCCACAGACCTCCTCATGGTAGCAGGGCTATCGTGGCCACTAACCTGGCAGATTATATAGCAGCATGCTACCAGCACTGCCAGTTGTCCATGATGAGATGCAAACTAGTCTTTTCTCAGGAACTCGGTAAGCTCATCAAAGACCTGCTAATTCCTACGTGCTCAGAAATGTCTTAGCATTCTGTGATATTTTAATTCATTTTCTTAATATAATTGCAGGTGGTTTGCTGCAGCGCAGCGCTTGAGAAACGTTTCCTAACAAAGCGATGAGGAAATGATAGGGAAGCCGTGCTTTCTCTCTTGTTTTGAATACGTGCATTCATTTTTATTGCAAAGCTTCCTGCTATGGTTTCAAAGCTGCTCTTTGCATGGTAGCTTTTGGCCCTATCAGCATTTTCCTCTCCCTGTTTCCGCTCTGTCTCTGCTGAGACGAGCACTTTCGAGCCAGGGGCCAGGTCTGGCCAGAGGCTGTGAGGATGGGGAAGAGGCTGGGGGGAGCCATGGGGACCCTGGGGAGATGGGTGCGTGTGGTCCTTGCAAGCTCACTCTGGGACAAGCTAGACAACTCCTAGCTATCAAATGCTGAAGAAATTGTCCTTTCTCATTCTTCAGCCTCTCCCTCTATTTTTTTTCCCATTTAAATCACTATTTTCTACTGTTTCCTTTTGGTGTGTCTTTAACCTTAATTTTAAATGCCAGTTTGTTTTTTTTTTTCCCCTAACTCCTCACTTCATAGTCTTCCCAAGTCAGTAGCAGTCAAAGTCTAATGAATTCCTGAAGGTCAGATGAGCGTTTGGAGACCCATAGTTTGTGATGTAAATTGAGGGCCAGAGAATAGCATCCACGCTACAGCCCCCCACTGCAGTTGGCACTAATCAGCAAACATCTAATCAATGGGAACAGTAGCACATTCATGTGCAAGAGATATTATCTTGGCATATAAATAATGAAAGCCTCTAAAGCACTCCCAGATGTTGGAAACAAGATTCCTTCTGGGCATGTGAAGAATTTGCTTAGGGGAAAACAGAGCAGCCACACAAAAACAGAGAGCTGTTTTAGTCTGATGAAGTTCTGTTTACGAGAAAGTATTACTAAAAAAAGAAAAGAAATACCTGTATGGCTTGAATCAGCCAAAGCTGACCTCTCATCTGGTAGATACCTATAAAGCAGACAATCGGTTTTATCTGGGGTATTGAAGTGATATTGCTGCTTGATTATCTTTCATACAAAAGAGGCCCTGCTTTCTTACAATTGCCAAATATCCAGTTTACAATCAGGTTTTCAATATGTCCTGGAATCTAGGCTTTCCTGAGAAAAATGAGCTTTTTGATCTCTCATAATGACAACTTATTCCATGAGATAAGGCTAAAAAAAGAGCAAGAACAATTAACAATTAATTATTTCTCATGAGAAAATGCTTTAATTCACAGTCCAAGCAAGTAAAAATTTTAAGTCTAATAGTTAATGTTTGGACATTTTTAAGAAAAGCAAAATTTACCGAAAATTTACAAAGTTATGGAGAGTTTTCTTAGCCTCTTGGCAATCAGGATATAATTCATTTACACAGCTTAGTTGTGCTTAAACTCTTTATTCTTGCTGAGGACACTCAGTCCTGCTGATCCAATATAGTTACTCACTTGAGTATATTAATCATGGCAGTATGGACCAACAGTCTATGAATAGACTGGCAACAAGTGATCCTTGCTAACACAACCCTTCAAGTCATTTTAACAGAGCCTATTTGATCTGGAAATGTAGAAAATGTTATCAGTGCAAACCCACCTCAAGGTATCAGTGACAAAAAAACCCCTATTGTCTAACCTTGTTGTGCAAAATTAAAAAAACACCACTGATGTCTCTCCAGGCCCTAATGGGTACAGCTTGCCTCAAAGACCTTACCAAGGCAATTACCATTATTTTACCAATACCTGCTCAATATCATGTGCTGGGACGGGGACAATCCTCAAGTGATGCAATTTAGCTTTAAAAGCCTCTTCACCATTATCTCTCAAAAAGCACCATAACCTCCAGGAATATAGTGGCTGGGATTTGTTAAAACACAACCTTTTTTCTGTAAATGAAAAAATTACCAGGTAATCATTTTCACATTGCCAGATGGCATTGAATATATGAAGTTGTCGATTCTTGTCAGTCTCTTTCCGTACTGGAGGACAATGGAACAAATAAATGGGAGTTGTCTCTTTCTCTCCCAAAGCCCTAGAGGAAGGGTTCATCTGCCAGATGAAATACCAGAACTGTGACAGAAAATGGGCCAACAGGGCAATGCGGGTGGGATGGGGCAAGACTCAAACTGGCAAAGTGCAGTGTTATGGTATCTGTAATCTAGTGCTCTAGGTTTGGGGTTTGTTTACTTGTTTATTTTAATTGGTATTTTGTTTGGTATTTTGCTAGGATTCTTGGAAGAAGGAAGCTATGAAACTTTGATAAAGAGGGTTTTAAAGAGGGTATTCCAATATTTTATTAATTACAGTTCAATACATATGTTGCTGTTGCCACTTGCATCATCAGCTATTTGTGATTGTCATTTTAATGTGTTTGTGCAATGCCTAATGTGATGGGGACTAGATGTCTGACAGATACCAGATCTCTAGGCACCATTACCATAATGGGCATACTCCTAGTGCCACATTTGGGAGAACTGACTGCAGTTTTAGCAGTTTTTGGAGGTTGCTGTGGTTCTCGCACTTCCAGTAGCTGGGGTGTTACAAGGCACACCCTCAGAGACTGGGACTGGACCCTGCAGGGATGTGTGCACATACTTGATGTCTTCTGGAAACTTCAGTGACTCCAGTGAGGCAAAACTTACCATTTTGAAAGACTTTGTTGGATCAGGGTTTGATTTGTAATGGCAACTCCATTTTGTCACCTCTTAATGTCAACCTCTCATACGTTTCACAGTAACTAAGGAATCATTAATCACTACCAAATCCTTGCTTTCTCCCAAGTAGCAGATACCTAATGTAGCAAAAATAATACACTTCTGTGAAATATAAATAAATCTCGAGCATTCTTCTGAAAACTCAACCCATTGTGAACAGATGGTTATAGCACAAGACTTATTTCTATGGTAACCTCTGACAGTGCCTTCCTGCAGGGCTTCGGGCAAGTTACTTAAACCTCTCTGTCCTTGTTTTTTGACTTCCATAGTCATTATACTTGTCTCATAGAAGAGGTATGTGCTCTAAACAGTATTTGGAAAGTGCCAGGAGGCTCTCTGAAGGAACGTAATTGTAAATTAATTAGTGTATTGTCAGCACCTCCTCCAAAATTCTCTGTATCTAAGTCAAGCTTTATATACCCCATCACAGGAGTCTTAATGCACACTTCCCCATGGAAGAAATGAATGTCATCAGTACGCTTTGCCAATTATCTGACATGCAGAAGAATAAATACTATGTAATGGTGTAATGCTTGGGAATGTGTCATGAGCATGTTTCCTTTGCGGGAATAATCTGTAGGTGGCAAGAGGACCTCAAAAATGGTTCAAAGACACTCAGGCACAAGACTTGGTATTGTGGTTTGTATTTTTCCCAGCCCGAACTCTCATGACCCAGCATGCAGAGGACGACCTCTGACAGCAGTGCATGGAGTGCCTGGCCGTGAGGTTACACGCGGCGGACATGAGGGGATTAGATATTGCCTCTGTCTTGTGCTTCAGCCTCCATCAGCTTGTCTGGGGCTCTGCTCTGGCATCTGGGTGCAGAGTCAAGCTGTGTCCTTGCTGCATACCAGTCTGAGTTTTGAGCTCTCCTCAGTCACCATGTACCCTGGTTTCGGTGGAAAAGAAAGCCAGGTGTGGGCTGGGCAGGAGGTACGCTGCCTTTCCAAGGGGCTTTCCAGGACACCCTGGCCAGCCTGGCAAGCAATCGAGATATTCCCCAACTCCCTGTCTAATGCTAAAACAATGACACTTCCCTACCACACAGAAAAACAAAACAAAACAAATTTAAAAACCCCACAGAATGATCTAGCTATATCAGCCAGCAAATTATTCACTAGCGAAACTGGTATAAGCCATATTGCAAATGAACTTTTGGCTTCGGTAGGAGAACTTCACTGTACAGCTATACTAGAAGTCCTTTTCCCAGACCTGTGGTTCATAGACATTTTGTGCAGCTGGGGACATGTTATGGATCTGAATTGAAAGGACACCAGAACTGTGGTTCTGCATGTAGTTGTGACATAAAAATTGGTCTTTTTGAAGGAATTTTGTCTGAAGAGTCTGTTCAGTCTATCTCTGCCCCCCACCCAGCACATTGTGTTTGGAAGGAGAAGATACGGGTGAAGCCATTTCAGAAAAAAGCCCTGACTTTTGTGTACTTCCATTTCTTTTATATTGCTGGGTAATTTAATGTGACGCATGGAAAAAATACAGTGTTTTATCAGCTCTCTGTTCAAGCAGGTGGTGCTGTATTTTGTATAAAGGACAGTGCTTAATTTAAGATTTCTACCATAGCAGCAATTCTAAATGACAGCATTTGTATTAAAAGAGCTGCTCTTCCCAGCAGCACTGTTATAAAAATACTGAAACAGTAGTGATATTATTATAGAACTGCTCCAGTAACAAAAGTTCTACTGTAAGAAAATCTCTGATTTAGAAAAATCCTTGCCGTCTTTCGCCAGTGATAAATGTTCCCTTGGTTTCCATACTGGTGCAATTTAATCCTCACGATTTGAAGAGCTCGCAGGGAAGCAGCTGTGTACAGTAAAAGCGCAACATGTTGTAATAGCTTCAGTGGGAGCAAAGGTGGCAAGATCGGGCCGGGAGCAGTATTCAGGGTAACAGTGCAGAGACAACAGCTGGGAGCCAGGCTGTGCTTTCCAAAAGCCCTTTGTGCACCATGTGCGGGCACATGTGCATGTGTGTGTAGGGGCAGGAGGGACATCGCCCCGCTTCCCCCCGAGCCCCCAGGCAGGGGTGCAGTGCCTCGCTGCAGAGCAAGTCCCCTTTGCCTGGGGGAAGAGTTTAACTCACTGCTTGCATGAATCAGAGGGAGCACAAACATGCTATTAGTGTGCACCTGAAGCTGACAGCTTTCCCATCGCCAGTGATTCAGCGGTAAGGAGTGGTGTGGCTTCATCTCTTCTCCCCTGTCCACTCCACCTCCCTGGTGGCAGAGTTGGAGATGGGGCTGACATCGACCTCTCTCTGGCAAGATGGCTTAAGATGTCCTCTACCCACGTGCTGCACGGGTCTGTGTTTCAGAAAACCATCCATTTCTCATCAATGATGAGAAATTATTAACGTCAGTCCCATTACATCAATATTAACATCTTCAGTGCAATCAGAAGCCACAGCCTAGAAGACTCGTTTCCACTTTCCTGGGTTTTGTGGTAGAACTTAGTGTGGTTCAAACCAACGTGACTGTAGGAGTCCAAGTACGTGTTCTGGTGGGCTGGCTGAGGGGCTGCGAAAAGCATTTTCTGCCAAAGTTCATTCATCCTTTCTCCTCGTACTGCATCTAAGCGCTTTTTTAATTACACCATGTTTTTGTCTCATGACATTGTCTCACAGGTCACCTCACTCTCCAATTACTGCTTGTGTAAGGAAGTGCTTCTTGACACTGCCCTCAATTTCTTTTTACTTATTTCCATTTGTGCTTATCTGCGATGGAATGAAAGTATGAACCACAGCTGAAATTAGCCATTAGGATTTTTACATACTTCAATTAGTATTCTTTTAAGAAAACCCATTTCTCTCTCTCTCTTTTTTTTTTTTAAATTCCGGTCCATATAAACCAGTTCTTTTTAGCCTCACAAGCCTCATGTCTTAGTTTTCAAATTAACCTTCTCAATTCTTCTCTGAATCTTTCTGGTGCCACAGTAATTTCCTTATAATATGGTGACCAGGAATTAATAAGTAATTTATTTCATCTTCTTCTGATGATATTTTGAGCACCAGCCTGTACAAGAAACAGTCTTTCTTTTGAATTAAGTGCTGCTGTGGCCTACCTGGGATCTGCAGTGGCTGAGAGCTAAGTTTAGCTACACACTGCAGGGTGGTGAGGAGAAAATTTAAACACAGGCTGCGTGACCAGAGTCAGAAGCGGGTGCAGGACATCACGGGTCACTCTGCTCTTCTCATCCGTCACCTCACCCGGTGCTTGAGGGGGACTTCACAGGGGACACAATCAAAATTAATTTAGCAGAGTTTATCCCTGTGGGTTTTTCATACCTGTCCTATCCTAGAAATGTTATGTCCCATATTCCCTGGTGACCCCAGAGCTCACATGGGAAGGCATCTCCGGAGGAGGTGAGGGTCAGGGGAGGGTGCAGAAGTGGTTGCCATCCATAGGTTTGGTTTTGTCTTCCTCTGGTCCTTTGGTCACTCTTCCTCCCAACACCTCAGGGATGAGAGGATGAGGAGGAAGGAGAAGGGGTCTCCGTCCCGTCTCAGGACACCTGGGGTTATTTCCAGAAGGGCAGTCCCTCGGTCAATTCATCAAATGGCATCCCAAGGAGTTCTCTTACCCTCTTGCTGACTCCTGTGGTGCAGAGCAGGTTAGACTTGCTTCAGCATGGGGGGAATTGGCCAACAGTAATTAAAAGTGAGTGTCAGCTCACACTGATGCTCCACATTATTAGTTTAAATGAAGATTCTTTCCATGGACAGTGAACCTTGCATACCGTAGCACAAGCTATTGCATGCAATTAGCTTGCAGAAAAACCCGTGACATGCCAAAGGAAGTACCGGGCAGGAAAACACCAGCATCCATGCCCTCCATCAATAGGAAGAGGTGCATCCCACAAGCCGGGCTGGCTTTTTCTGACACATAAATTGCACACAGGACCTGGGGAGACTCTGAGCCCAGGCGAGCCTGGATGTATGCAATGGATGTACACAATGGATGTACACAACCCAGGCTTGCCCCTCAGAAGCTTGCTTCTTGCTGAAATACTGAAATCACAGCCTGTTTATTACACTTTGATCAGCTCCTTCCCTGTTGAATAGTCAACTTCATTTGCAGTCAGTCTGGCTTCTTCAAGGCCAGGTTAGCTATGTTGGTGTCATTTCCAATGCATGTTTGTCCAAGCTGCTCAAAAGCACCTTCCACGCTGAGGACAGCACCACCTGCCCAGACAATCTACTCCAGCACTTAACAGCAGCCCTGCTATTACAAAATGCTTTCTAATATCTAGCATAAACTGTCCCTGCTGCAATTTAAACCCATTTCTTCCTGTTCTACCTGCCACGGCAGTGGAGTACAAGTGTTTTTTCCAGCTTTTCCTCACAAGTCATGTTTTCAAGACCTTTGATTATTAAGACTATCCTCTCTCTCCATTTTTTTCACATCTTTCTTGAAACCCGGTGCTCCAGCCTGGACATGGCATTCCTTTAGTACTGAGGAGAAATGAACCTTCCATTTATTTCATTTAATCTAATTTACTGCCCATGTTTTGATTTGGGGAAATATCGCATTCACAATGTTTTTAAACCTTGGGCTGGATAATGCTGATATCACTGCCAAAAGAATACAAGCAAGTGTCTGGAAGCTGTGAGGAAGAGGCAAGACCTGGGAAGAACAAAACCATATCCCATCCACCCATTATCACCCATCTTCTGCAATGACCAGGTTCCACCCCAAACTTACTGAGCACAGAGCTTGCTCCTTCCTGCAGGGACAACCAACCATGCAAAAGGGAATAAGAAGCAAGCCATAGTTTGCATGAATTTACCTAATGCAAATCAGTGTTGTGAGGTCTAAATAAGTAGTGTTTGTACCATACCACTGCCTGTGCTGTAAAAGAGATTTACCATGTAGCTACAGTGGCTGTAGCTCTCCCCTGGTGATATGTAGGTACATAGAAATCATAGTAAAGGGGAGTGCATGAACCCATGGACCTCTCATTCAGCCGAAGGCTACCTCCAAGACCCTTTCTAGGTGGAGGGTACTGCTAGAGTGAGTCCCCAACGAGAAGGGGAAAATAGCAATTCCAGTTCTGTGCTAGGCTCTTACATGCACGTTTGCACAGCTACATATTGTACCCTTCCTAAACATTCTGACATTAGAAGAAGATATTTCTCCTCCACTTCATGGACTATTAGAAGAAGATATTTCTCCTCCACTTCAAGGACTATTACTGCCAATTTATGTGTCTCTGTGCAGGGACGTATCTGACCCAGCATGTTTCCAGCAAGCTTCCCGACATTAATATCAAATGGGGTTCCTGTCCAGTCGTATTGTACACCCAATAACATCAGTGTTAAGCTACCTAGATGAAACACATTACAGGTGACACAAATCAAATACCTTGCCATTTATATATCATGAAGTAGACACCTAGGATTTTCTCACCAGCGAAGCTGCATGCCATTAAGTCTGTGGTGCTTTCCATGAAAAAAAAAAACAACTGTGAAAACAATAGTTTCAAATAATTTCCATGGTGAGCACAAATGAGACATATCCAGGTCTTTATGTCCTTTCTCTCTGTTTTAAATGATGGTGCAATCTAGGGACATAGTCTACAGCAATGACTAAGGGCATTAGAACAGATGCTTTATAGTAGTGGATGGTTTATGAGTACTTGTGCAGAGCACTGCAGATAAAATGAGTATGCCACTAGACTGTCAGATTATCCCCATAACTGGTTAGAGCAAGGTGACCTGGGCAGGTTACCGCGATCAATATAGAAATCTTACAGCGAAGTTACGTATGTATAGCGGGTTCCACATAAAACAAATTCTTCCCATGTTGCCCATGTAATTCAGCTGCCTTTAATTCTAAATTGCCACTTTCAAGAACAAAATGGAGCAGCATTTCTGTGGGTAGTGGATGTTTTTCTGCTTTTTCATTGCAAATACAACAACAGGCCATCGTTTTTGCTGAGCTAGCTGTTTTCTTGCATAGCCAAGTCTCTATGTTTTCATTGGCAGGGCTATATTGCAGATTTTAGGAGCCACAAGGAGCAAATCATGCTTTAGATTCTGTAACATAAGCGTTAAATAGTTCTGCACTGAAATACACTGTGGGTGCAATTAGATGTCTTTGCCATACCCAAAAAAAGTAAACACAGATCTTGGCTGTTCACCTAAGCCCATGAGCAAGCCTGCACAGCGTGGGGTTATTCATGTGGGGCAGCCTTGGAGCATAAGCCAAGCCAGGAACAATTCAGGGTCTCGCACAGATTTGGCAGGGCAGTAGATGGGTCAGCCCTGCTCCATGCCCTCCCAACAGCAAGAGCAGCAGCAGCTCACGGCCTCATTTCCCAGCCTGGCAGAGGGCTGTGTGCTTGGCTGGAGTGGTGCAAGCCCTCATGCTGGTGCAGAACACGGGACCACAGCTCCTGGGATCGCACTGAGGACACAAGAAGTTTGCAGAGATATAACAGTGGCACCTGCAAAATGAAACGTATGACACACTGCAAATGTCCTTGCTATCACTTCAGTCAACCTTCCCTGCTTTCTTGCAGGCACCCCATGTGGTTTGATGAATTTGTTTCTTGGCCTATTTCAGAGCCAGCTCAGATGGGGATTATAAAAATTTCCAGAAATGTCCCAATTCAGGGACAGTTTTTCATGGGCTCTAATTTACTGCCACTGAAATCACAGTTGCCTGTAATCTCAAATGTAAATTCATGTTTTGAGGATCCGCAGGTTTTTGTGTTCCTGAAAGAGACTTGTTTTCCAGAGTTTTGAACATCCTCCCTCCAGAAAGGAGCCCTGCTGCTGCTTGGCAATCCAAAGACTTCAGGCACCCTAAAACTACTTGTGGACATTTTAGCTGCAATGTTGCTTTTCCTGGGGAGGCATCTACACGGAGCAGGATTTTCTCTAGACCCCCCACCCCCCATTCAGGCACTGCCTTGTTGGTTTTTTTTTTTGTATGCTTCATTTTAAATTGAAACATTCAACAAATGTTTTAGGAGCGTTGTCATAGTTATTCTTATCTCCTTCCTCAGCAGAGGGAAATCACTTATAAACATTTCCAGCCTTACTCCCCTTTGCTTAGATTAACGAACTGACCAGTACGTCACTGCTCTTGGTGATAAGCTTCACTGCAGTTCAGGGCAGAGTAAAACACTCCCTCCATGAGAGTATTATCAGACCGAAACCCTGGTGGTGTATTACACAGTTTCTTTGTCTTGCTGTAATGCTGTTTCAACATGAGTCAGTTTCTGGCACCGAGTCACCTACAAGCAGTGAGGAGTCCTACCAAAAAAAATACATATATTTTGCTTAACACTGGAAGCTATGCCATCAACTCTTGGGATTTTGTCCCCAGCCTCACATGATCTGGGTTGGTTTCAGATTTTTTGAAAGGGACAGTTATCCCAATTTCTTTTCTTTGGAGCTTGTGACTTTTCACAAGCCCAAATAGGCAGTCACCTCCCATTGCTTCTGAGGAGGTGGAAGAGGTCTTCTGCTGGAGGAGCTGCCTGCCATGTCACTGCAAGCTGTGTGCAAACAACACTGCTCATGGAGGGGAAGCTGGGCATCTCCCTCCGTGGCTTTCTGTGGGTACCTCCTTGCTGGCCTGCTGCACACTCTTGCTTCAGTATCATTGTTACAGAGGTCTGCTTCACTCCCAGCTGCCACTTCTCTCTTTCCTATAATTTTGTGCCACAAATTCAGACTTTGGACTGTGAGCCCAACTGTGCATTTAAAAAGTGCTGGTTATAATTGTCCACAGAAGAATGCGTTCTGCCCTGCACAAGAAAAGCTCACATGGAAACAGAAATAGGAACAGAAATCTATTGCCCCAGATTATCATACAGTGCCCTTCTGCTGGCATTGATGTCCAAAAGCTCTTCACTCCCTTATCCACCATCACCAGCCTAAAGCAACCGTCAACCTATGTTCGGGACTTCATTGGATGTTTCCCCTTTCATGTCATCACCATATTTACATGCTTACCTCTTTGCACATCCCATGGCATCACCTCATTGAGACAGTCAGCAGGGTGGCCCTTGGGAATACCCGGCAGTTTCTGGACAAGCCGTAAGGGAAGAGGGACACACGTGAATCTCACTGAAGCTGGTGGCTATACTCCTGCTCAGCTCCTAGAATCATTCATTACCCTTTTCCTCATGTTTCCAAAACAGACAATTGAATAGGGTCAGATATTCCTCATGCCAGTTCAATTTCCTGAGCATGGGTGCCCAGATGTCTTTCCAGAAGACCCACTTCCTCGAGTGGGGAGATGTCCCCATGCATTCAGTATCACAGCCTCACTCCTACAAGACCTCTGTGAATAACTCACCCTCTCCGCACCCTCACCTGGGACTTTCAGTGGGAACTGTGGGTGCTGAGCCCAGGCAGGGTCAGCCCCATCCCACAGAGCCCATGACAAAGCCCATGGTTTCCACCATGTCCAAATGAGAGCCACAGCCTGCAGCAGCCCGGGGACCAGTGTCAACCTGGTGAAGATGGTGTGCAAAGATTATCTCCCATCTTACGGGCAGTGCCATCTGGCATGGATGCACATGTGGGAGATTAAACATGTAAAAGCCAGCAGCAGCAGCAACAACAAACATTTCCATAATAGTTCTCTCTCTTTTCTTTTTTTTTTGAAGGAAAATGCGTTGACCGTCTAATTTGGATTCATAAAGGAAACCTATTAATGAAAGGCTTCAAAGAACAGTCTCAGAACTTTTAATCAGTAGTTGCATTTTAGCATGGGAAAAAAAGCAGAGGCGGCTGGGTGGTGGGCTTTTTTTGTTGTTGTTGTTTTTTGTAGTTTTTGTTTAAAGCACCAGACTATTTGAAAGCGGGCTGGGCGAGGGAGCCCAGCGGGGAGCCTCTTCTCGCCCACCTGGAGGAGAGGCCCCCTGAATGCTTGTTTTCATTAGCATGGGCCTCTCTGGCTCTTCAAAACCCTTTCCACCCGTTGCCAAGGCAACCCGGAGCTGTATTGCGGCACATGGGTGTTGCGCATCAACTGGTGTGTTGCACTTAACTGAAATAAATAAGCAAATAAACATGGAAAATGGCTGCGGGCCAAATAAGGGCACTGTCTTTTATCATGGGCATCTAACATTTATAGGGATTTCAAACACTCTACTAGGTGTATCAGCAAAGAGGTTGTTGATCAAAAAAGGAAAATGCATGTGCACACACAGCCAGTTCTTTTCATTTTCATGGGTCTTCTTGCTTGAATAAGGTGAAAGAAATTGGGTCTAGAACATGCAATCCCACTTGCGAGCCTTAAGTTACAATTTCATGCCATTCGATGGCTCTCAGCTGGGCCTGGCTTTTCGGCAGAGCTCAGCTCCTGCTTCAGCATCAGCATCAGCATCAACATCAACATCAGCATCAGCATCAGCATCAGCAGCTATGTTTTCCCACCAGGCCTGGACACCACCCAGGCTACCGGTGGAGCTGCTGAGTGCTGAAAAAATAACCTCCACAGCAAGTGCTGTAAATCTGGCTTTCAGGATCCAGCTGCTCCCAGACTCTCACCTGTGTCATTTATACTGCAATGATACACACCACAGTTGTGGGGATAAGAATAAAGACCATGGGCCTGAGGCTTTGGTTTCCAGGCAGTGTGAGCAACCAGCCTTGTGGAGAAGGAGGGTGTCTGGGGAGATACCACAGACTGCATTTGTGGTTGAGGATCAGCACCTGCAGCCGTGCTAGTGAGGGGTTGTGAGGGGAACAGTCTCCATCACTGCCTGCACGAGGTCCCGGGCATCGAGGGGTAACAGCTGCAACATCCCTTCAGATTATCGGAAAACAGCCGAGGAAAAACTTAGCGTCCTTGGGAATATTTGTAGCAAGTCCAGCTAAGTACGGCTGCAAAAATAGTTTTCCTTTAGACTCAGGAAGGGAGGTGCTGGCTGCAACTGCTGGCAGGGGAAGAGGGAAGGGAGTGGGGCAGGAAGCTCTGCAAAGAGCAGCATCCATTGCCCGGTACCATGCCATGCCATACCATGCTGTACTGTGCCGTGCCATGCCATGCCGTGCCGTGCTGTGCTGTGCTAGCAGTCATCAGAGCAGGAGCTGGCAGCAGGATCTTGGCAGAGGCAAGGCAGCGAGCTGCATGCAGATCCTACGTGATGCTGGGTGTAGGTGCGAGGCAGGGGAAGCTGGCAGGGAGGAGACATGAGGGCTGCCTTTCCTCAGTGAAGGCCGCAACAGACTCCCGTCGGCTTCAGTGGAGCTTGTGCTTCCCTCAAGGTGACTGAGAGGTGAAGAACTGCAACCTTTGTGGACATTAATTGAATGATTTCTGAACATGGTCCCGGCTACCGAATGCAGACCTGGAGCCGGATGGCTCGCACGCCCAGAGTCAGTGCTCGATCAAGTCCCATCTTTAGCTAACACCTTCTGCCTCGTGGTTTAGAAACACAACAGAGAACGTGGCGTGATGCCACACCAGCCATCTCCCTTCTCCTTGCTTCACCTTGTAAACCATGCTTGCAGCTTCGCCAGAGTGAGCCCCTCTTTGCAGCCCTCTCTACAGAACCCAAATGCCTGTGGGCGCCCTTGCCCAGCTCCCTGAACACCTCTGTCCCTTTGCTCCCTTGGGAGCCTTGTGGTGCAAAAAGCAGCGTGCAAGGCTGTTTGTCCCATCTAGGGTACGCATTTCAAGCATATGCGCAGGCCATGCTATCAAGCTGTGGTCATTTTGCCACAGCTGTGTGTGTGTGTGTGTAGTATTTGCACACCAGATAAAGGTATGGGCTCTCAGTGTGTCACCAAGTCCCCTCACCCCTCCCGTGCATCATGCGGTGAATGGCAACGTACACCAAAGGACTTTCCCCAGCCCCTCACCCTCAGCACAGCCCATGGGTTTCTCTGCTGCTCTTGCAGCTCCCTTTTCTGAGACGACTTGCAGTGCTAGCAGCTCCTCCGGCTTGCACTAGCATGGCAGCTATGTTATTTTAGGCTCCCAAGTGTTATTGTAACACAGACCTTCCAGATGCAAGGATTCAAAAGTATTATGGTACCAAATGTGTGGACATGCATGCATGGGTACATGCCTGTGCTTGCACATGTGTGTACAGACAGGTGTGTATTGTTGTATGTTGCATTATATATTTTTATATCTAATAGATACACACCTATTTATATTTTTTTACATATGTATACTCAAATATATAATGTCCTTAAAATGTATACTTTCCTATCAGATGTACCAAACATGCCAGGGATTTGTTAAGGGCTAAGTCTTCAGATGATGCATTTGAGTCTAGTTTATATTTTCATTTCATTTTACTTCTATGTGAGCTGTAACCTGTTTATTTAGGACTTTCAAATATGTAGCTATATATAACTATGATTGCCGAAATGAGTGTAAACATCATTAAAAAATGTATCTTCTTGTGCAAGCTCTGTAACTGTCACAGTCATAAATACATAAATGGAGATGATGATCAATCATGGGTGTACTACAAAAAATATTTATTTATACATCTATGAGAAACTCTGACTTGCCCAGAAGTACCTGAAGCTGATCATGGTGAATGCATCTCATGTAAGCCAAAACCTGAAAAATGGTTTTATAATGAGGACTCCAAAATTCTTAAAAGTTCTTGTCACATTTGAAACCTAAGACCTCAGAAACAGAAGGAGCAGAAGGAAAGTGCTGTGGAAGGAGCAACAGCGTGCACCCTGTTTGGGGTCCATGTTGGATTTGGGTATTGTACCAAATACAGGATTTGGTACCTGTGTTTTGCCTGAATCACCTATGTTAGTTCAAAAGTGTGTTAGGAAACATAGGGAAAACTTTGTCTCTCTCTGACATGTATGATGAGACCTACTTGGGATTGATACCGCATCCACCCATTTGTGATAACTTCAGTTCTCACATAGTGCCCATTACTGAGTGGCGTAGTTGTATCATAGTCTCTCATGCAGCCTGATTTTCAGGATTTGGCGCTGATTTGCTGAGGGTTTCCCAGCTGTTCATACCTGAGGACAGGGAGCAGCCTGCAGCCAGGGCTGTATCCTGGGAGGTGGAGAGGTAGACCTGACCCCATGGAAGAAGGGGAGCTTGAGTCACAGGGGACTTGCTTGCAGTCACACAGGCAGAGCAGAGGTGTTGTTAAAAACAAAAGACTAAACCTTTGAGCTGCTGCAATAAACATGATTGTCCAGATCCTCAAATGGTGAAAGCTGGCACAAAACCCATTAACTGCACCAGAGCTATGCTGATCTGCATCAGCTGAGGACATGGTGCAGTGAAAGAGGACAGGCTCGTAGCATATGCAATAGAATACACCTTGTCCTCCTCCCAGCTAACGTCTATCAGGTTCAGTAAGGCTGTAATGATACATATTAGAGGATGTCCAGCATGATCTATGGAGTGGTTTAAATTGCATCAGACTTAGGGTGGCCTCTCACGCTGCCCTGAATAGTGAAACTCAATAATTCTGAGCTACTGTAGCTCTGAAAAATTGTGCCCATAAATCTCTTTCTCATCCAGCTAGTCATGTTTCCAAGGATGATCGTAGTGTGGCTGCATCGAATATGCACCCTACAAAGTGTGTGGTTCAAAGAAGCAGACTTTGTTTTTTACACACAGTAGATAAGCATTTCAGTTCACCTTTAAGGAACAGGATCCATTTCACCAATCTGTTTTTCTGGTAGTACATCTGTTAGGAAGAAAAAGGCATATGGGTCTGCTCTGAGGAAAAGCAAGCTCCTCTTGGTAAGATCAGGTCCTCGAGCCCGATAGCACCAATTCTTTCCCATGTGAGATGAAACCCAGCCCAGCAGCGAGGAAGAGCAGAAGTCCTATGCACCACTTCAGCCCTATTTAAACTCTAGTGCAGGAAGGGGCAGGGGGAAGAGGAGGAAACCATATGTTAGCTGTCTGTAAAAGTATCAAATTAAGCTGATAAGTAATCTTTGCTCAGCGAGGAGTGTGCTGTTGGTCTTAATTAGCCTCCTTTTGCGATTAGGCACAAGAGTGAAGAATTGCAGGGCTTGGCAGTTTATTTGCTGATTGTTCCCTGGTCATGTTTTCCAGGCATTTTATGGGGGGTAGGATGAGTATTCTCCATTTCATGTGGCTGAGGTAGTATTTCCATGGAATGGGGAAGATATGGAAAAATTAGAAGGGAATTAGAAGTTTTTTCTAAATTAGAAGGGAAAAAACTCCAGCAAAAACCCAAACCCACCAAAACAAAACCCAACCACAGCCTCTGTGGCTCTGGAGAGGGTCCTTGTGTCCGAGGGGTAAAAAATAGCTTCCCGTGATTTCAACAAGCCACGGTTGCAGTCCTGCTGCCCTTGGCCTCCTGACATCACCCTGTGCCAGTGGCCCCGCCACAATCAGTGGCACAGTTTAAGGATTAGGACACTCTGATCAGCAATGCACTTAAATATGCACTCAACTTAAACATCCAAACAATCCCTTTGAATTCAATGGCTGCACTCATGGAGTTAAAAATAAACCTGCTGTTAAGTGCCTTCATCAGATCAAGGTCTAATTATTTACTCTACATGAGTAGTTCCAGAGGAACGTGGGTCTTTGCTGTTTGGGTTAGTAAACTTAAGAAAAATAGGCCACACTTCTGATTTATGTAGTGGCAAAATGAAGCATACTTTGAAGAGGAAAGTGCTCTTAAAATCTTTTTGTGCAATGAAATCTATGTCAAACAGATTAGAATAAAAAAGCAGAGATAGATTTCCTAAAAAAAAATTAATCTTTCGTAGACAAAGAAATTTTGCCAGAGATCTTATGGATGCTTTAAAGTGATGTCTTAAGACAAGGCTTGTCTTTTGGGGGCTTTTATTTGCAATGTATTTTTGAAAGTTAGTTGCTACTTCTGGATGGATTTGAGATGGAGTTTCAATAAGAGGGAAGCTTAAATGAATTAAAAAACAAAATGTGGAATCCCCACATTAATTTCTGAATATTGCTTTTGCCATCTAAGGACAATTTGTCCCCATGCGTAAAGCCTCTCCAAAGCCTTATGCTGCATATTATGTCCCTAAAATAGGGCTTATTTAAAGCAGGCTTTAAGGCGTACGATGCTTCTATACTCCCCCATTGCATCTGGTCACCTCTGGCCCAAGCCGGCAATCCTGATAGTGAAAACTCTTAGCTGAACAAGTGGGTTAAAAAGCCTCTTTGACTGTTTAGATCAAGAACCCCGAGTCTGGTCCTGGCTGGATATTTTCCAGAATCTCTTGTAGCCTGCACAATCTGAGAAGAAAACCTATGGAAGAGTCAAGCTCCTCCAGGAGCCCCAGTACTGCTTGTTTCCGGTTGACCTGGAAATGCAGTAAGGCCAGGGTCTTACTTAATGAACAGTGCTTCCAGTAATGGTCCCAAGCATGTGCCTGAAAGGGAAGGGTGGAGGCAAGAGCGAAATATCTTTAAAAGTTAACGAAATCTTTCATTTCAGTAATTGAGATGAGCGTTTGATTTATGTTTGGTTCTTTCCTGGCTGGAGGCTCTCCGTCAGAGCCAGCTTGTCCCATCCTCACATGTCCAGGCCAGGATTCATCTCACAGCATGTCAAGCACTTGGTTTCCAGCATCTGGGGTGAAACACAGGCTGTCCTGAGGGTGATTCGCATCGTAGGTGGGCTGAGCTGCCCTCGGGAGGTGCCTGTCTCTCTCTGCCTTGATTGTAACGGGAAGCAAGGTCTGACAGCACTCCAGACTTAGCCACTCAACTACATGCCTACAACATGATAGGATGAATCTGGGCTTATACATATTTTTTCCTCCCTCCAGGTAAAATTTCACTTTGCATTGACCTTCTGCACTGTTCCTCTCCCAAAAGCAGTCTCCAGGGGAGCATCAGGGCTCACAGAGCAAATGGGCACTGTGTTGACTGCAGACTTTTGCCACTGATGTCCTTCCCTTGGACGTTTCAGAGGTTTCTTCCAGGGTTTGCATCCTTTCCATGAGAAGCTGGCGCTATTAATATTCCTGATCATAAACTCCAGAGAACCACAAGCAAAGCTCCCACGCTCAGAGAATAGCTCCAGTGCTAAATATAGGGGATTTTTATGAATCTATTTGCCACTTCCATTAGTCAGGGCAGAATTACATTATTGTAAGATGTCTAAGCATTTTGTCATTGCTCACTGGCTGTATCAAAACGTAGTCTAAGCAGTTATCACTGTATTTCTGATTAATATTATAACAACCACCAGCTAATCACAGAGTCAGCAGTGAAAACTGCTCTAATCGTTATCTTTCTGGCTAAGTAACTTCCCCGTTATTTGTTGTATACTGCAGATTTTAGTGGGTGGGGGTTCTTTTTTCTTCTAATGTTAAATGTGAGATTTTATCCTCAAAGGAGTGATTATCTCAGAGCAAAATTGGCAAGGTTAAACACTATCTATAAAAAAACATTCAGCTGTGTGCCATGAAATGAATTACATAAAATATCAGTCATCTACCTGGCTTTTGAAAAAGTGCGAATATGTGTTTGTTCAGTCTGGGTATTTTATATTAGGCTTCTTTTTTCCATGAAGCTAAAAATGACCTTGGTTATTAGAAAGTGAAGATATATTGAACCGGGTAGAATCAACACAGTTCCATTTCATTTAGTCCCCACTAAAATTGAAAGAAGAGAAAATATAGATTGAATTTATTTTACTATATATTGCCTCATTTGAACTTTAGTAAAGCATTAGCCACTAAGGAAAACACTTCTCCCACCTCCCTTCCATAATCTCTTACAAATGGCATGTTAAGGAAATTGCCTTGACTTTATTGATTCTTTGCTATGAGGTTCAACTAACAACCAGCGTGTTACTGGGGAAATGTATGCTGTACTATAGTTACAAGAAAGTGGCACTTTGACCTGGCACCTGTGTGTACCTATACAAAAAAAGTCCCTGACACTTTAAAATCACAAACTGTTTTTTTTTTTTTCCCTTATAGATTAGTAGATCTTCTCTTTGGGATGCCATTTTAAAAAGCTGCATCATACCAATCTGAGTACTTTACAGAATGAAGGAAAACAGCATCCTGACAAGATGGAAGGGTACAGCCTGAAAACTTGTTGCCATATTCTGCCAGGTCACCATCATTTTCTGTTAGTTTCTTTCCAGAAAATTATTATAAAATGACCGGTGTGTGATGCTGCATGCTACTGGCCTCTCACAGCTTAATCATTCATCGGGTAGAACTTCAGACACCTCCAAATTTAAATTTCCTGTTAAAGTGAAGGGATCACTGTGCACTCTGTCTTCTCTTTATTTTGATTTTAAGATTAATTGGAGTCTTAAAAATTCTGGGGAACATTGTCATCTGGCATGAACCAGTCTAGCTCTAGTGGAGTTCACAGAGGTAGACCCATTTCTACCAGCTTAGCAGCTGGCCCTCTGAATGTGAAAATCTACATTAGCACCTATTTTATAGGTGATAATTACTGCCTAAGTACTGCAAGCCCAGGATATTAGCACTAGTTCTGAGAAACTTCACAGTGGGTCAAATTCATCCCAACGCCTAGGAGCTGGTGGCAAGTTTTCCAACAGATTTCATCTCCCACGGTTTTCCTCAGCCCCACAACTCCCCTCTCTTCTTTGTCTGCTCTCCATAATGGTCCTTCTCCTGCTTCCTGAGGGGCTGCATGCTGCATTATAGAAGATGAAATCCTAGCTAGGAGGTTAATGACAGAGCGGAATGAAAGCATGAAGCACCCAACCTACAACTTCCACAAGACTTTGGGAATCAGTATAAATTGTTTGCCTCTTTTGGCCAAAATATTTCAGATTGGGCTTTGTTTGGGGTTGGTTTTTTTTTTTTTTGTAAAGTTGTGAGAAGCGTAGAATCGCCTACAATTCTTTGAAAACCTTTTCTATATAATATAACCTTATTCTTCTGCCAGCTGCATAATCTCCTTTTGAAATAGGTTTAAAATATTGCTGGCTCTCATGACGTTATGCTGTCCTGCACAATATTTGCTGATGTTCTCCTAGAAACACCCGATCATAAGAGATCTCAGTTCCCATTTAAACAATAGATTGTTACCCTTCACAACTGGTGGCTCAAATGCCCAAATCTCTCACCTTCCTTCTAATTCATGCTGCTTCTGCTTTGCTAATACATTACTTTTTAAGCTAAGTTCATCTACCTGCGGGTGCTTATTTTAGCTTATAGTTTTTGACAATTTGGAATAACAGCATTGTGCCTAAACTTTCAGAAGAGTGCTTAATTGGGATTCGTATGGTGCATGGGGCTTGTAGTGAGATGGGCTGTAGGAGAACTGGGAGGCAACAGACAATGTGAGCCACACTCCTTGATGTTAGTTGTCTGATATTTGCCATATCCTGTTTTGGGGTCTGAACTTACTCCCTGGATGGATTTCAGTGGAATGGATTACAGGTCAACATCGCATAGGTATGCTTCTATTTGACATGTCTCTGCAAAATAAATATAAGATATTAGCGGTATAAAATCTCCTACGGGCTTGATATGAAATTCCTCTATTCATCAGTCAAATTATGGTGCTACTAAGAAGCGTGGCCGACCTAGCCTACTGTCAGGGCCAAATTCAAAGACAGTATATACAGCAATGTAATTTAGACCTCTTGGCCTCATTCCTCGCCTCTGCTGCAGAGCTCAGCACTGCAGAGCTCACTAGCACTAGCAGGGAGGGGCTTCCCATTTTGGATATAAAGCCATTTTCACCCCCATTAATCCCCTCCATCATGCACTAAGTTGAGGCTGAGAAGAATTTTTGCATCCATTTGATCAGGTGCTCCCTCACTGCTACAAGGCAAATCTTGGGTAGTTCCCAAGCACAATCTGTACTCTGTGACCTTCAGCCATACCTGAAGTTTAAGTCCCCAGAGAACTTTTGCTGGCTCTGCTGATTTCACTAGCAAAATCCAAGACCAGAAGAAAAACCTTCAAGGCCAGTATGTGTCTGTTTTCACTCAGTGGCTTCCTTTCCTTTCTACCTGCCTTCCATCTTTGCCCTCCTCAATTGCTCGAGGGTTTGAGTGCCTCACACCAATGCAGGTTTCTCTTTATCCCTTTCCACTGAGCAAAATGTTATTGCTTTAATTCTGTTAGTTGAGGAACTGATCTACAGAGAGATTAAACAACTCCCTGCAAGCCCTATAATAAGTCAGTAGCAGAGCAGGTATTCTCCAATGCCCCAGCCTGCAGACTCAGCTCCTGCACTGTCCCTTCCTCCCTTCCTTTCCTATACACCACGCTTCTCACGATCGCTAGCTGCATTACAGCCCTACCAGCCTGCTCCGCCAGAGCATCGCGTTGCTGAAATCTCTGCATTTGAGGGCATACCGCAATTGATCCCCTTTTTCCTCTGCTTGCACCAGCTGAAGTGTCTCCAAGCCATTATAAAAGGAAGGATTATTTTAAAACACTTTTTAAAGCTGCCTCAGACAATGCGATGCATCCTGGTGATAGGAGAGGGATTCACAATGTGGTCACCAGGTGTGCCCTGGCACCGCGGCCGGTGTGGCACCGTCATGTCACCTTACTGCGAAGCCTCTACAGTACCTCTCTGCCCAGTGGGGCAAGTGCCAAATAGCAGGAGGCTGGCTAGCTCTCCTTAAAATCCAGTTTGCCTTCTGCTGTTACTTTAACACTGCCTGTTTGAGAGGGTTAAACAAGACATGACATTGCACCAAAACCCTCCACATGCAGTTCCGTTCCCCTCCTTCCCCAAACCCCAGATGACTTTGAAGAACAAGGAACCCGTCTCCAAGAGCTGGGCCTGCTGCAGGCTGCGATATTCATGCGGCATTAGATCATGTTAACGTTAGGTATAATCCAGTACAAATCCTCTTAGTGTCACTGGCACTGTAAGGGTTGTTATAATTGCTCATAGCTTAAAACAATTTTGCAGCTTTTCTTCACCTCTGCGAGTCGGTTCCAATTAGAGGAAGGGAACTTTCCAAACCTGCAGAGTTTCTATTTAGGACACAGCCCCATCCTGACAACACGCTGTCAGCCCTGCTGAGCAGCCGGGAAAATGTCCACTGTATTACAGAGACGTGACAAAAACAGAGGGAGAAGAAGAACATGTATGCTCCAGTTTCTTTCAAAGTGTCTCGGAAGCACCTCCTCGGGCGTTTATTTTGTTCTGCCTGACACTGCGTTTGCGGGGCCGCGCGGCCTCCTTCTGCGTTGCCCGTTTTTCAAATAATGTTCCCATTTCAGAAAGTTGGAGGAAAGAGAGAGCAGAGGAAGGAGAACAAATCAAGTGGCAGTGAGCCTGCAAACATGCCTTTGTCTGGCAGGGAGGCAGGGTTTCGGCCGGCATGGACAACCCCCATCACCCAAAGCCAGAGGTGCATGGGGTAGAGGAGACCATGCTCAGCTGCAGCCGATGGCTGGCAGTCGGAGCTGGCCCCGGACACGCAGTTAGGGGAACGTGGCTCTGGGCTTGTGCTCCCCCATGCAGCAGGGCAATGCCAGGTGTCTCTAGGGTGAGCCAGGCACCGGGGCACCCCGTGGCCAGGAAGGTGGTTGTGCGTGTGATGCACACGCTGGGCAGCAAAGCCACAATGACCGGGATAGACATTTGCCCCCTCAGCCCTGCTGGCAACCCACCCCTCCATCCCACCCCTCCTGTCCCCAGTGGTCACAGGTACATGTCCCCTGCATCCATGGGCAAGCAATGGCAGGAGCAGGGTGGCTCACAAGAAACCACCTACCTGGGCACTGTAAGCAAAACGATGCTCCCCACCAGGCTGTTTAGCTGCCAGGCTCTCTGACACCATCCGTGTTTTCCCAGGAGTGAACAGATACCAGCACTGGTTTTATGCTGAAGGACCAGGCAGCCAGAAAGAGCACCTGCGATATCTGGGTCTGCCTCCAGGATAACAAGGAAAACCTTCTGTTGCCACGTCCTTGTTTTGAAAGGGGTTCATCATAACAGCCTAGCATGCTGTAAAAAATGTTGGCAGAAGGAATGACCATAAATGTGACCACAGCACTGGCCAGATATGCTCTGTCAGAGAGTTCAATTCAAGGCCAGCTTTGCAGTAGAAAGCTAGAAGTCCATGGGAGCTGAAGCTTTATTCCAGGCTGAAGGGGTGATGTGTGAAATGGAGGTGCCTCCTGAGAGTATGGAAAACAACAGTGTGCCAAGATATCAGCTGGTGATTAAATTACACGCAAGAGTGGGAACCAATATAGCAGGTCACCAAAGCCAAAGACGAAAAGTCTGTGTCCTCCAATGCTTTCCCCCCTTCTTGCTGCCTTCTTCCCCCGTCTCTCTGCCTTGCCTGTCTGAACTAGCTCTGCACCAGTTCAATTCACTAACCCAGTAAAAGAAGGTTTCTGCCAAGTAAGTGAGCTGATTCGGTTCAGTGAAAGGTCCAATGATCCTGCGACTAGGGGGATGGAGGAGCTCGTGCACCTGGCAGCAGGGACAGGCAGAGTGAGGAAGAGGAGTGGGAGACAGTGGAGCAAAACGCCCCCTCCAGCAGAAGCAAGGGCTTAGAGTGGCTCGGCCATTACACATACGCAGGACAAACAATGCACAAGTGAGCAGGTACAAAGTAAACAAAGACTCAGGGGTGTGAGATCCAAGAATAAAACAAAGATTTTTGCTTTCTTTTCTTCCTTCCTTCCTCCCTAATCCGCCCACCCATAATAACAGAAACACATAGGAGGAAATGAATTTCAGGAACCGGGTCTGGAGAGGAACGCGCACTCCTTACTCCCTCCTGTTATGCTTGGCTCGAATCAGACGGACACACCTGGCCTTCCAAACAGGCACTATTTATACACCTCCTTCCCCACGGTGGTGTGATCCTCTCCCCGCTTCTTCCCCACCTTGTCTGCTGGCAACCTGCCAGGGCATGGGGGACAAGAGACCCCGACGTCGTCTGGCGCAGGCAGCGGCCGGCCTCAGAGAGGCCACTTTCTGCTGCCATCACACTAAGCAGCCCATCCATCACCTCCCAGCATTGATTTCGCCTTTCCTCCTCCAGCTTTGCATGGTGCACAGATGTAGCCAATGTACCTAAGCTGCATCTTCCTTTCCCTCTCTCAGCTGCCCCGGGAGCACAGGAGGTGGCCTGTTTTGTGGGTGCTCCCTGCTAGCAGCAGCTCTCCCAAAGCTCCTTTTCCCTTAGCCTCCTGGTGCTGGGGCTCCTCCCCAGCCCACGGCACCTTCCACCCTCAGGTGACTTATAGCCAAGGTAAACCTCCCTAGATGAGGATGCTTTGGGGGTATCATGCTGATTTCAATGCTGTGCAGCAAAAACTGAGCAGGTAACTCCATGCAAGAAAAAGAGGGAGTTAGACCTGGAAATACAGCTGAAAGTGGGATAGGAGCAGAAGAGAAACAAATCCATAGGTATGGTCAGCTTCAGTTCTCCCTACAAAATAAACTGGCCAAGTGGAAGTAAAATCTAATTTACCTTTACCACTAAATCTACTTTCCTGATGTTAACATAAGCCAGGCTTAGAGGTTTTTTGTGACCAGCAACTGCAGTGAAGACATTCATCAAGAAATGGAGCCAGGCCACCATATCGGCTGTGTGCCCCATGCTCAGCTTCTCTAAGACTTCAGAACAAAGGCGGCTAAAGCTGGTTCAGCCTCTGCATTGCAGCTGGTCCAGAATCAGGACCTAGCTGGTGGTTCTGCAAATCCTGCTTGACATAGCAACCAAGGAAATTACCATGGGGGAAATTAGAGTGTAAACCTGCAGAGCCAGCAGCTAGTCAGCAGTATGTGCCTGTTCCTACCCTCTGGTACTTGCAAGGTGACCTCCCCATCAGTGGAGGAGAGCAGTTCATTTTAATAAACCAAACCGGATGTTTCAATCATCTTGCCGCCTTCTTGCAGTAGTAGCTGGCACTAAAATGAAAGTATAAAGAATAAGCCAGTAAATTAAAATGACCCAGCTCTATGATGTTGAGAAAATCTGCAGAGGAGCTCTGACTTAGAATCATAGAATCGTTTAGGTTGGAAAAGACCTTTGAGATCATCGAATCCAACCGTTAACCCAACACTGCCAAGTCCACCACTAAACCATGTCCCTAAGCACCACAACAACAGGTCTTTGAAAGACCTCCAGGGGTGGTGCCTCAACCACTTCCCTGGGCAGCCTCTTCCAATGCTTGACAAGCCTTTTGGTGAAGAAATGTTTCCTAACAACCAATCTAAAGCTCCTCTGGCGCAACTTGAAGCTGTTTCCTCTTGTCCTATCGCCTGTTTCTTGGCAGAAGAGACCGACCCCCACCTGGCTACAGCCTCCTTTCAGGGAGTTGTAGAGAGCAGGAAGGTCTCCCCTCAGTCTCCTTTTCTCCAGGAGAATGCTGGGGGAAACAGTGTCAAAGGCTTTACTAAAGTCTAGGTAGACAACATCCACAGCCTTTCCCTCATCCACTAAGCGGGTCACCTTGCCATAGAAGGAGATCAGGTTGGTCAAGCAGGACCTGCCTTTCATAAACCCATGCTGACTGGGCCTGATCACCTGGTTGTCCTGTACGTGCCGTGTGATGGCACTCAAGATGATCTGCTCCATAACCTTCCCTGGCACCAAGGTCAGACTGACAGGCCTGTAGTTCCCTGGATCCTCCTTCCAGCCCTTCTTGTAGATGGGCATCACATTTGCTAACCTCCAGTCAACTGGGACCTCCCCGGTTAGCCAGGACTGCTGATAAAGGATTGCAAGTGGCTTGGTGAGCACTTTTGCCAGCTCCCTCAGTACCCTTGGGTGGATCCCATCTGGCCCCATAGGCTTCTGTGTGTCTAAGTGGTGTAGCGGGTCAGTAACCCCTTGGATTATGGGGACTTGCTGACATACAGACTGCCCTCAGCTCCCAGTAGCCTCTGTGGGGCCTGAAAGAATGCCATGATAGACAACAAATTACTGGCTTTTTTTGCACGTCTCTGGAGATTTTCCAAGAATTCCTGCAGGACTTTGTTGACTTTGCAACAGAAAAGTTCACTGTTTGGGAAAACAGTCGTTCGTTCTGGGAAGAGTTTGCTTTCATAAGATTTGTTAGTAAGAGGGAAGGGAGATTGAAGACGGCCATGTAGGGAGACAGATACTTGCCTTTGCACCACGTCTGCTTACATGTGTGGGCAGAGTGCCAAGCAAGGATGTCCTCTTATTCTCCTGCAACTGAATCTTTTCCTTGTGAAACGCATCCTTCCCTCCCGGCTCCCGGCACATCCCCAGCCATCGGGCATTGCATGACGTTTGCCCAGAGGATGCTCCCTCCCCCAGTTCCTCACAATCTTGTCTCTGTCCTCAGCCCCTTTCATCATATTTTATGCAAGGCAAAGTCATACATTAAAAACATTTTTTTTTAAGCT
This sequence comes from Ciconia boyciana, assembly GCF_034638445.1. Taxonomy (NCBI): domain Eukaryota; kingdom Metazoa; phylum Chordata; class Aves; order Ciconiiformes; family Ciconiidae; genus Ciconia; species Ciconia boyciana. The sequence goes on along the minus strand of NC_132935.1, from coordinate 119,376,361 downwards.
GCTCTGTCATTTATACCAAAACAGACATGCTGATAAATGAGAAATGATCCTTTCCCCATGATGTCACAGCAACTTGCATTCAAATTCATTTGATAGAAACAAATGTGCTTAAACTTCCACAAATGGGAGAAGGCTGCCTCTGAAATTATTTCCATTTTCAAGGTCAGTAAGCAAAGAGTTGGTCCATGTTCCTTGGAGACAGCCTCCAATCAGAGGAAACGGTTCCCCTGTCAGCCAGCTGTTATCTGTGTAGTCCTCCTCTGCTATTTGATGTGCCACGGGCTTCTTGTCACTTGACTGTGAGATATTTTCATCATTCCTCTAGCTGACACCCTTCGTGTTCCCTCTTCCCTGGTGCAGAAATCCCCACATCTAATAGGAGCAAGGGATTAGGATGCGTCTAAGCCAGCTCAGGCTCTTTCTCATACTGTTACCACAATGTCATTTTTCCAGGACACATTTCATATACATCTTACGACCTCTTTAGCACCCTTCCTGGCAAATAAATACATTGATTTTAATAGCCACTTGAATTCGACCCAGAGGAGACTGATTAGGCTCTTAATGAGCTATGCAGTGCACATTCTCTATTGGCTAAATCTTGAGGTGCTTACTCAGGCAAATTGCCACAGAGGCTGAGGCTATGTAAAGTGCTTCCAGATGTGGTCCCTTCAAATTAACTAAAAGACTAAGCATCATTCATTTCAGCACCAAGAAAGGAATACCGACATAGCTCACTGGCTGATTTGCAGCCTCTGGTCTTCCCTTCCCTTACCCCTCCTGCCCTAACAGTGAAGGGAAAGGTGAGGAAGCACAGACAGGGAAGCTGGTATGACATTCCCCCAGCTGCCGGTGTCTCCCTCAGCTTAACTCCATGCAGCCCTGGAGGACATGTGAAATAGTTTTAAGGAAGGAAATATCTCCCCATGCATCCCTTGGAAAACCCCAGAGTGAGCAGTCTGCCCACGCTGGCCCATCCTGAGAAGGGTTGCAGAGCACCGTCTTGGCTGGGACCCAAAAGCGGCGTGAACACCCTGGTCCTGCTGTGGAGCAGTGTGTGTACATGAGTGGGTGCGTGTAAGTTAGCACATGGATCCCATGGGGATGAGACTAACTTCCCGTGGATTGCTCACTGACCGCAGCGCTTTGCAATTCTCTTGTGTTTCCTCTGTCACAGCAAAGGCAGTCTTGGTCTCCCAAGGAGAAGAGTATGGTCAGTGACAAGTATGCCTGGGATGAATCCTAGACTGACTTCATCTCTCCCCCCAGGAATACTCCTCTCCCACCTTGCGTCAGTGACACAAAAGCTGCCAGATACCCAGTCTCAGCTCCTTCCATAGCCAGTGGTGGGAGGTGACAGCTTCAGGGGACAGTTTAGCCTCCCTGCCATCCTTTTAATCACCTGCCTTGTAACGAGATGGATTGACCCCAGCAGATTCCTCCCTCTCCCTCCATTGGTTATAAAGGGAGGCTACAGAAGTAGTGTAGACTAGCTGATCAGAGGGCTGGAACACCTCTCCTATGAGGAAAGGCTGAGAGAGTTGGGGTTGTTCAGCCTGGAGAAGAGAAAGCTCCAAGGAGACCTTAATGCAGCCTTTCAATACTTAAAGGAGGCTTATAAGAAAGAAGGAGACAGACTTTTTAGTAGGGCCTGTAGCAATAGGACAAGGGGTAATGGTTTTAAACTAAAAGAGGGTAGATTCAGACTAGACTTAAGGAAGAAATTTTTTACGACGAGGGTGGTGAAACACTGGCACAGGTTGCCCAGAGAGGTGGTAGATGCCCCATCCCTGGAAATATTCAAGGTCAGGTTGGACAGGGCTCTGAGCAACCTGATCTAGTTGAAGATGTCCTTGCTCATTGCAGGGAGGTTGGATTAGATGACCTTTAAAGGTCCCTTCCAATCCAAACCATTCTATTATTCTGTTCTATGATTCTTTTAGACTGCTGAAGTTGTGCAAGTGGAATCCTGCTGCCCTGCTGCCCTGTGGCTAAGCAGAATCTTCACCCTGCTGCAGATAGTTTGCCACCACTTGGGTCTATTTCCTCCATGAAAGCAGAAGGCTGAATTACAGGGCAGCTCCTATGCTCCTCAGGGTATGACTACACCACACATTTTCAGTGTATTAGAGGCGAATCCCTGATGTCCTTGTTTGTCCCTGGGTCTCCTGCCAGTTTCTATATACACCAGTGAGAATCATCTCCAAAGCCACCAATACCATTAAGTGACTCATCAAAGGCATCTGTCCTCCATCAAATTACCTTGTGCATGTCAGATGCGGCACTGCAGGCACACTGCACATGTTGACAGCAATTCGTAGCCCAAAGGCCCTCATCCTTTGGCTGGCCATTATTGCTTCCCAAAAGCACATAGGTTTGACTGGCGGTGCCGCCATGTCCTGGCGTGCAGAGTGCGAGTTACCTGGAGGGCAGCAAGCTGAATGCCATGGAGTGCTGTAAGATTAATTGCTTTACGCTGAACACACATGGGTAAGAAGTTTACACACTACAGTCCCTGTGAACAGCAAATTCCTTCAAAATGCTAGAAGGCAGAAAAGTCTTAAAGTTATATGGCCAAAACCCTTGGTTTTGTACGCAATCGTAATAGGTTTGCTTCACTAAAAATGAGACAATGTTATTTACATAACATGGAGATAAGAGAGGAGAACAGAATAAATCACTGGTTTTAGCAAAACCAGAAACAATTACTACAAAAGCTCAACTTTTTCACCTGGGATCCTTTATGGTATTGCAAGGGATTCTGTCTCTCATGGATCTGTCTCAAGAACTGATGGGAAAGGCACCTTTTTGTATTGACAGGCCTGCAAAGGTCTGCAAACATGGAAATAGACTGAAATATCTCACTCCTCTTCTGCTACACTTACAGAACTGTTTTAATATTGATAGATACCAAGGACAAATTATTTGTCTCAAGTTTAGATCACATTGTATTTCTACTAATGTCATAACATATTTCTGCATTATATATAGCTGTATGCATAGCATGCATATATAGCAGAAGTGACCTTTCTATATATCATAACCCTTTGTGTGATATAAACATGACAGATGTACTATAAAACAGTACAAAATATTCCGCATGTTATTCTGTGGTACACTGTGTATCAGTTTAACACCATATATAGTTTATGTTTTATTGTCAGATATAGCAAGATGTAATCTTTCACAGTACACACAAGTAAAAGTTACAGGAAAGAAAATTGTGAATAAAGAGGACAAACACTCAGTAGTATGGATATAGACATCTGAGATGATTACACATACAGGGTGTTCCTTACTTATGTCACCAAAGGCAAGGCAGGGGCAAGGGTATTTTTAAACAGGGGTTTGGGGGAGGTTTTGCTAGGCAGAATCTGGTCGACATGAACATAGACCTTTGCAGATTCTTTTATGAACTTCAAAAGGACCTTGCAAAGCACACAGGGTCCACCCCTGTAACCCAGCTGCAGCACTGAAACCATATTCAGGTGCTGGCTCTCTGCTGATCATGCCAAGGTGGCCTCACCAGCTGCTCTGCACACTCCTTGAAGCCGATGGGTGGTGTTACATGCATACAGCAGCCCTGACACTGTGGCTGTCTAGGGAATGCACAAGAAACTAGAAGAGTTATTAATATATTGTTATGCAACGGGGGCCACAAGCATTACTGTAGTAGCAGTCATCTTAGTAATTATTAATAATGTCCCAAAGAGAAAAAGAAAAAGGAGAGAAAAAGCTTTCTCCTGTCTGTTTCTTTCGCTGAACAAGAAGCAATTGCTGGTCTAAGAAGTGATGATAAGACTGGTTTGTCTTATCCCTTGAATGTTGCAATTTCCAAAGAGTGACTGCAAAGTCAGAGGTGTGCTTTGCAATTTGTTGTTGTAACAAAACAACACTAGTTTCCTCACGTACTCATTTTCCTCTGTTATTTTACCACTTTGACCAAATCCTGTGCTACTGAAAATTCAAATGAGTTCTGGTCAAATAGTAAAAACAAATAAATAGGTCTATAAATATTACTGTGAGTAAAGGAACTAAATTTATCTCTCTTGGACTTCTAGGAAGTCATGTTTATTACTGTTTTTGAATACTCAGAAACCTGTTAGCATTGATGGTTCACAAATCCTGATCATCTTGCTGATTTTTGCAGAAATGCCTGTTGTGTTTGGTGAACAAACACATTCTTAAAATGCTCAGTCAACCATCCAGTACCAAAAATGTGACTCCCTGACTTGTATGCTCACTCACGGGCTAAGACTAAAAGTACCATACTTTAGCTCAGCTGTTCAGGGTCTGATGCAAGTGCTCTGCTGAGGGCTTGATGCATATGCTTATGTGCAAGCAAACTATGTCTTTGGTTGTTATTGGCGCAACGCCAGTTGCTTCAGCTGCTATGGATGCACTACCAATGTAATCAATGACAATTTAAACAAGTGGAGGAATTAATCCAGCATGTCTCATGACTGAAATCATGACTAGCTCACAAATGATTCATGTGCCAAAATGGCTAAATTCACATTCAACCTTAACTAAAATAATGAGCATTGCTAGAATTCAAAATTAGTTCCTGCTTTTCAGACTCCTGCAATAAATTAGCCCCCTTCTCCCACCTCAGAAAGACCTATCTATTTCCATGATTCTTCATTTTAAAGAGTTTGACTCATGAGCTAATGTGACTTCAGGAAAAAGACGGAGAACATATAGCTATTCTTGGTTTTCTCTAGAAAAATTTCTGTGGGTCATTGCAGCTTTAATTCAGAATTGTATTGACTGATTTCTTTCTGCATCCTAAGGAGTTGCTAAGCAACATGGATTCTCTCTCGCCATGCATTTGTCAAGACAGAAAAAAGTGGGAAGAAATAGAAAAAGATTCACCTTCTCTAATATATCTATCACGCCACAGAGTATCACTTATTTCAGTCTCACCTAAAGTTATACTATTGATATATTACTCACTTCCTCAGACCTGTAGCTGGTTCTAGAGTCTAAGTTCAAAACCAATGAAGGTCTCATTTTTGCTCTCATTGATAAGGCACCTTTGGATGATGACTTTCACCCATGAGTCCACCCTTAGCCAATGGCTCATAAATCTGCTCATAAATCATAAATGGGCAGTGGCCTATTGTGCCAAATTCTTAGGTTTTTCTTCTCATTGGGGGCAAAGGGTTGGGGAACGAGGGCTCAGCTGTCCTTACCCTGGAGCTCTCTGAGGTCTTTAGAAAAGGCAAGTCATTTCAGGCAGCCAGTACAGCCTGAAAGCTATCATTTGGGCCTTACAGACACTGCACTTATGGCTTGTGGGCCACTGCAATAACACGATCAATCAGAGAGGGTATGGCAATGCTGTGGTGATTACCATGGTATGCACTGTAGCCTATATATTCAACATAGGCAGACTATGGTTTTGTGGCAATGCTGCTTAAAAGGTCTGTCAGAAGCCTGCATGTGGTCACCAAGCTTATTTTAAAAAACAAATATTCCATTTTAACATCTAACACACCCTCCAAGACAGTGGCCACCAGAGTTTATGGATTTTCTGCTTTTCTTTGCTCTTTGGCAAAACGATTCTTTGCTGGGTGGTTCCCCATTACACCGCAGGTTTTGTGTCCATCTCTCCTCAGAAAGGAGAACAGGTATTTACCACCTAGTTAGTACTTCTCTTGCTCTCCCGGAGCTGTATTGCAAATAGATTTGTACAAGCAATAAATATATACTTTTTTTTGTTGCTGAAAGATTCAGATATAACTTGGAATACAGAGAAGTGAAGCCAAATTTTGCAGTCCACTTCACTAAGGAAAACTAGGAGAAAAACGGTTGACCTTAATGTCTTGATGCTATGTATAGTCAGTGAAGTCATTCCTGATTCACTATGGTATAACTGAGAACAGAATTTGGACCTCTTTGCTCCACTTTAAAGACAGATTTTTTTTCCCTCAGAAACATCTATTTGTAACTTCAACTGACAATGTGTATCTGAGGGCTCTCAAACTGGAGAGCAGAAGAGTGTTATTGATTGACTTTCCTCCTGTTGTTCATAAAGTATGATAAGTTCTGCTTCTCCTAAACAGCCTTTTGAGGGCCAAAACCAGCAACTCCATTTGCTCATTCTGAAAGAAAAATCACAGTAAGTTTGTATAGAAAATCATAGAATGGTTTGGGTTGGAAGGGACCTTAAAGATCATCTAGTTCCAACCTCCCTGCCATGGGCAGCGACACCTTCCACTAGATCAGGTTGCTCAAAGCCCCATCCAGCCTGGTCTTGAACACTTCCAGGGATGGGGCATCTACAACTTCTCTGGGTAACCTGTTCCAGTGCCTTGCCACCCTCATAGTGAAGAATTTCTTCCTTATATCTGATCTAAATCTACCCTCTTTCAGTTTGAAGTCATTACCCCTTGTCCTATCACTACATGCCCTTGTAAAAAGTCCCTGGAGAGGACTACAGCTTTCTTGTAGGCCCCCTTCAGGTACTGGAAGGTTGCTATAAGGTCTCTCTGGAGCCTCCTCTTCTCCAGGCTGAACAACCCCAACTCTCTCAGCCTGTCTTTGTAGGAGAGGTGCTCCAGCCCTCTAATCATCTTCATGGCCCTCCTCTGGACTCGCTCCAACAGGTCCATGTCCTTCTTATGTTGGGGGCCCCAGAGGTGAATGCAGTACTCCAGGTGGGGTGTCATGAGAGTGGAGTAGAGGGGGAAAATCACCTCCCTCAACCTGCTGGTCATGCTTCTTTTGATGGAGCCCAGGATACGGTTGGCTTTCTGAGCTGCAAGCACACATTGGCGGGTCACCTTCAGCTTCTCATCAACCAACACCCCCAAGTCCTTCTCCTCAGGGCTGCTCTCAATCCATTCTCCACCTAGCCTTCATTTGTGCTTGGGCTTCCCTGACCCATGTGCAGGACCTTGCACTTGGCTTTGTTGAACTTCCTGAGGTTCGCATGGGCCCACCTCTCAAGCCTGTCAAGGTCCCTCTGGATGGCATCCCTTCCCTCCAGAGTGTTGACCGCACCACACAGCTTGATGTCATTGGCAAACTTGCTGAGGGTGCAGTCAATCCCACTGTCCATGTCACCGATAAAGATGTTAAACAGCGCCAGTCCCAATACCGAGCCCTGAGGAACGCCACTCGTCACTGGTCTCCACTTGGACATCAAGTCATTGACTGCAACTCTTCGAGTGCAACCATCCAGCCAATTCCTTATCCACCATGTGGTCCATCCGTCACATCCATGTCTCTCCAATTTAGAGACAAGGATGTCGTGCAGGACAGCGTCAAATGCTTTGCACAAGTCCAGATAGATGATGTCAGTTGCTCTTCCGTTATCCACCAATGCTGTAGCCCTGTCACAGAAGGACACAAAATTTGTTAGGCATGATTTGCCCTTAGTGAAGCCATGTTGGCTGTCACCAATCACGTCCTTATTTTCCATGTGCCTTAGCATAGTTTCCAGGAGGATCTGCTCCATGATCTTGCTGGGCACAGAGGTGAGACTGACCGGCCTGTAGTTCCCTGGATCCTCCTTTTTTCTCTTTTTAAAAATGGGCATTATGTTTCCCCTTTTCTGGTCACTCAGAACTTCCACGTGGGAACTGCCATGACTTCTCAAATATGATGGATAGTGGCTTAGCAACTTCATCTGCCAGTTCCCTCACGACCCATGGATGCATCTCAGCAGGTCCCATGGACTTGTGCACCTTCAGGTTCCTTAGATGGTCTCAAACCTGATCTTCTACAGTGGGTGGTTCTTCATTCTCCCAGTCCCTGCCTTTGCCTTCTACGACTTGGGTGGTGTGGCTTGAGCATTTACCAGTGAAGACTGAGACAAAAAAGTTGTTGAGTATCTCAGCCTTCTCCATATCCCGGGTAACCAGGTCTCCTATTTCCTTCTGGAGAGAGGCCACATTTTCCCTAGTCTTCCTTTTATCACTGACATACCTATAGAAGCTTTTCTTCTTGCCCTTGATGTCCTTGACTAGATTTAATTCTATCAGGGCTTTAACTTTCCTAACCTGATCCCTGGCTGCTCGGACAATTTCTCTGTATTTCTCCTGGGCTACCTGTCCTTGCTTCTACCATCCATAGGCTTCCTTTTTGTGTTTGAGTTTGTCTAGGAGCTCCTTGTTCATCCATGCAGGACTTCTGGCGTTTTTGCTTGACTTCCTCTTTGTTGGGCTGCATCGCTCCTGAGCTTGGAGGAGGTGATCCTTGAATATCAATCAGCTTTCTTGGGCCCCTCTTCCCTCCAGGGCTTTATCCCATCATACTCTACCAAGCAGATCCCTGAAGAGGCCAAAGTCTGCTCTCCTGAAGTCCAGGGTAGTGAGCTTGCTGTGCTCCCTCCTCGGTGCCCTAAGGATCTTGAACTCCACCATTTCATGGTCACTGCAGCCAAGGCTGCCCTTGAGCTTCACATTCCCCACCAACCCCTCCTTGTTGGTGAGAACAAGGTCCAGCATAACACCTCTCCTCATTGGCTCCTCTGTCACTTGGAGAAGGAAGTTATCATCAACGCATTCCAGGAGCCTTGCGGATTGCTTATGCCCTGCTGTGTTGTCCCTCCAACAGATGTCAGGGTGGTTGAAGTCCCCCATGAGGACCAGGGCTTGTGAACATGAGGCTGCTCCTATCTGTCTATAGAGGGCCTCATCCGCTCCGTTTTCCTGGTCAAGTGGCCTGTAGCAGACCCCCAACATAATGTCACCTGTCCCTGCCCTCCCTTTAATCCTGACCCATAAGCTCTCGGTCGGCTCCTCATCCATCCCCAGGTGGACCTCCATGCACCTCAGCTGGTCATTGACATAGAGGGTGACACCCCCTCCTCATCTCCCCTGCCTGTCCTTCCTAAAGAGCCTGTATCCTTCCATTCCAACACTCCAGTCATAGGAACCATCCCAGCAGGTCTCCACGATGCCAATAAGATCATAGCCCTGCAGGCGTGCGCACATCTCTAACTCCTCTTGTTTATTGCCCATGCTATGTGTGTTTGCATAGAGTCATTTAAGTTGGGCCCCCAGTGAAGCTGACTTACTGGCTGGAGAGGCTGGAATTCCTTTGTGCCGCTCCTCAGGTGCTCTCCTGCTGATCTGTGATCCTTCTCCAGGCTCTGGGTACCTATTGCTGGCACTGGCATCAAACTGGTAGGAGTGGGATGGATTGAGGTTCCCCTCCCCTGGCAACTTTAGTTTAAAGCCCTCTTTTGTAAAACTGTAAAAAAGCCCTCTCTTGTAAAAAAAAAAAAAAAAAAAGCCCTCTTTTGTAAAAATTGTAAAACTGTTTGTATTTCAGAAACATTGTCAAATAATGGATGTGGCCCACTGTGTTTTGTGTGACAGTTTAACTGCAAGATCAGGAATATAGCTTCAGAAATGCATTCATATTGTTAAATTGGTTTATTTTGAATGTATTTATAGCTCTTAATATCCATTTCCTGTTGCTATTCTCACGTAGAGTTTTATTGCCAGACACATTGGTAAAAAACATTGGTTTTAATTATATACTGGGAGATTGATGGTATATATATATAATGTATAATCACAAATATGTACACCAAGCCCCTAACTATAGAAATTAATCTAAAGCAAGGCAGGAAAGAGAAGCATTACATATTACCCCAGGTGCAGAAACTTGAAGTTCATCTACCACCCAGCCCCATGGTGTGGTGGATGAGACGCAGATCCAGTTTCCTGGAGGCAGTTCAGTGAGTATTTCCAAATTCTCTGGAATTCTTCAAGGTGCAGGAAACCTCCCCAAATTCCTCAGACTCAGTTCAAGGACTGTAGACGGATTGAATGTGTGTATAGTCCAAATGCAATAACTCTGCACACCAGGAAATTCCACCCTCAATCAATAAATAACAAAACTTTTCAGGTCTGAAAATTTGCATACAATTTCTACAATCTCAGTCCATTTTCTTATCTTGAAAATATCAATATGATATGCAAGTCCAAACCCCACTGACTAGACAGTTCAATTTACAGGTCTAGCGCAAATTGCTGTGCCTATGATCCATGCTATTCTCAGTGGGTCTGAATACTCATATGAATAAAACCTGCTGAAGTGACTTTGGGATCAGGCCCTATTTATTAAAAATATTGAACTCTCTTTTTTCCCTTCTTTTTTTTCAATTCTACTGACTTGGACTATAGTGTGCTGGTAATGTGTCTGAGTCACAGTCTGTGTGTGTGTGTATGTATGTGTGTATTTATATATAGCTCGTTGTATTTATAGCCATGATTCTCGAGTCTGGTACAGCAACCCAGTGAACAAAGCAAATTGGAAAAGCACCTTTCTTAAGCAATAAGAAGACATGCTATCAGTGCCTTTCTGCAGAATTACTGCCTGCCCCAGGCACTGCTCTAAGGCACAGAGTCAAAGGTTGGCTTTCTCAACCACTCAATAAATACTTTAAATCTCATTCTTGTTGCTACTTTGAAATGAAAAGAGGGGGTGGAGAGGATTAATAGGTGTGTGTTCATTAGGACTTGTCACTGAAATTCTTTACCTGCTCAGATCATCCTCCATTTGAGAACATCAGAGATCTTTGCAAACATTATTGAATCACGTCTCACCTGTGAGACTTATAAGCCTGATCTTGAAGTCAACAGTTGTCTTTCCATGAATGTGTCTGGAGTTTGGCTCAGTCACTCCTTTTTAAAAGCATCTGCATTTTACATACAAAAAATTAATAGGGAGGTTAATTGACTTTGCCAGGTTCACACAGGGGGCTGTGGCAGCTGGGAACAGAGCAAAAGGCTCCTGACTCCTGGCCTGGACTTCATGCCCGGGATGGCATTTGCCACCTCTCCTGGGGAGAATAGACTAGGAAAATCAGCTGGATCTAAAATCATATTAAAATTGACTCCTCCCCAGGCTAATTCTTTGAGTCCCCCTACCTGCTGATGCATTTGAAAGGAACCAACATTTCCATACTGAAGTTTAAACACATTAGTGGAGATATCTGTCAGCACGCCCTGTTTCCTAAGACACAAGGAAAGGAGGAGTTCTTACCACCCAGTAAGAAAAATGCTCTATTCAGTCCTCCTATGTCAAATTTGAAAGCTGAAGGAATTTTGCTGATACTTAGAAACAAACAAAACCAGCAAAACATGGGAGACACTGGATGGAAAATTTTAGCTTAATGGGAAAGCAATGGACAAAACTGTTCCCTTTGACAGCAAAAGAGGAAAAGAGAAACTGCTTTGCAACTTTATTGGCAATATCTGGTAGCACCTGCACACTAGAAACTGTTATTAGACAGTACACCACAAGTTTAAAAAAATCATTAAAACATTTAACACACCCGAGTCTGCACATTATGTTTACTGTCTTCTTTTTCCCTCTCTTCATAAATTTCAAAATGTACAATGATGCAACGCACATATCTCATTCCCTAAGATTGCACTGTAATGCAGACCTAAACCCCAACCTCATATTTTCCCCCAAGGAGAACAACTCTGCATAAAATTCCCGGGTGCATAGCTATATAGCAGAGAAGTGTTTTGATACACCACAGTTTTGCGTCAGAGTGAAAGAGTGAAAGGGTGGCTGGTTTTTAACATTTGTTTCTTTTTCTACTTGCCAGTGACCAAAATGCCTTCCAAAAGTTCCCTGAAAACTTGAAGAGAACTTTCTAGCCTGAAAATAAATAGATAAAGGAATCTATTACATTTTGGCTCCACCAGGATGCTAAGCCGAATTCCTCAGAGTCTAAAACCTATGGAGCTACTGCCACCTCTTCCATAATAAAGCTAGATTGAACATGTCTCCAGGTTTACTATAGTTCTTCACTTCTGAAACTCTCAAAATCACAAATGTGTTATGTAGCTGATGAATGCATACTATTTATTACCTTTTACAAAGGGGCTTGCAGCATTTTTAGGATCCCACAGTAGCTTTCCTGCATGGGATCTCCTGTCCAGCCTGAGCTATAGCCGAGTCAGAGGGGAAGGGCCCCATGCCAGCCCCTTTGCTGGACAACAGAGACTGTACCTTCAGTTGGCGTATAGTGGTGTGACTCCATGGCTTTCTGTGCTGCTTGCACAGGGGCAGGGTCTGCTTCTGAGGCGCTGACTTGCTGCAAACGCTTCTCACTGTCTCAGCATCAGGCTGTCATTCCACCAGCTTCTCTGAGCGATGCCCCTGTGAAACTATTATAATGAAGATCCTTCGCAAGGCACAATAACTGCTTTAGACCTGTATTTTGGTAATAAGATATGAACCATATGATTTACATAGCAGATTATTTTAAATGCCCCAAGATGCACATACATGTATGTATATGTATATTTCTATGCATATGTGTATCTGAATGTACAACGTATGCACCCATGCAGGCAACTCTAGTTTGTTGGTGCACAGGCTCATCAGCATATCAGGAACCCATTGATACTGTGTTTTGCTGTTTGGGTCTCTCCTCAGCTGCATAGCAACACAAGCGGGCAGAGAGTTTCCAATTGCTTCTGGAGGCAAGGAGGCTCTTGCTGGTTATTTATCCCAGTTTGAGCCTGGAATAAACCAGGTAAATTCCTGGTAGAATAGGTTCAGATAAGGGGATGCTGTGAAGGACTAAAACCTTCACATTCAAAAAAACCATTGCATTGTTTGGGGCAATCCGAGCCCAAATGCATTAGGCATGTGTCTCTGCTATCTTTATGTGTGCCTACAGCTGCATCTGTGAGTAATGGCTGCTTTGGTTGCCCCGGTATGTCTAGTGTTTGACCACTGTGTGAGGCTGGATCCAAAGTCCTTTGAAGTCACTGGGAATATTTTCACAGAAGCTGCTGGTCCCTGGGTTGCTTGATGTGGCATTGCAATCAGAACTGAGCTGGAGAAGGGCAGGGCCACACCACTGCCACCAGGATAGATGTCACCTCAAACCACAGCCAACAGCACAGGGAAAGTGAAGGAATGATTGTCATGGAAATTTCCCAAGAGGCAGAGTGTTTATTTTCCAGAGTTTTGGTGTTAGGGATTTACTGTCACAACAACTAAAAAAAAGACAAAACAGCTCTTGCATTTGTGGAGAGAGGATAAGCTGAGGAAGGAAATGTTGGATCCTCTTAATCTCTCTCTGTGATGGAAATAATATCTGATTTTGCTCTGTGACCTTCCCATGCACTTCCTTTGGAAATCATCATTCACCTGCTATCTACAGTGAATGCTGCCTTCCATCTCCAGCCACCCAAGAGGGGAAAGATGTCAAATTTTTCCTCTCTCTTGGCCTGTAGAGATGCATCAGCCTTTCTATGGACTCTTGGGTGCTCCTCACCCAACATTTCTGTGCAGCTGGAGCACCCGGTGAAGAGTGCGGGAGAAGAAGGAAGACTCATCCGAACTTCAGGAGCATTGCACATCTGGGGTGCAGTCCCACTGCAAGCTGAAGCACCTCCCCAGAGCTTCTTGTCTTGGGGGAGCACCAGGAAATCACCATCAAAACTCAGTGCAGGTGGTCCTGGAATTTTCCCAGTGTTTGACAATAGAGCATACAGTCCTTCAGTCAGCACTGGAGAGCGAAGTCTGCAAACTGAAAAAGCACATCATTATCATAGATATTTTTTGTTTAAATGACTACCTTTCTTTCTGGCCCAACAAAGAGAGCTGCTAGTGCCTGCTGGGCACTGGAAGAGGTAGAGAAGTGAGTATTTCCCCTCTGACTATGGGAATTTCCCATTGCTGTTATTACAAATCATTGTAAGAAATTTGGAGGTGGATGGAGCTGGATTCTCAGCTCATGCAAAGCTGCCTCGTCCTTTGGCTTCAGTGAAGTGGCAAGAGTTCACATCAGCTGAGGACACTGATTGAGCTTGGCTCATCTCATAGCCAGAGCTGATTCCCTGACACAGCAGGTGAAAGAGCCTCTTTTAACGGCTATTGCAGATGAGCTGCCATGCCTCGCCATCTGGGCACAAGCTAAAGAAGCGGATGTCCGTGCACTTCACCCCTGACATCAGGAAGCCAGAGGGAGATTATGTACAGTAAAACTTTGCTCTACAAATGCGTATTTCTTGGCTTATTGCACTGATGAGTTATGTTTGTGATTTGGTGCCACAACCTACACTCTTTGCTTTCAGCTTGCCTTTAAATGTTTCAGTCTTTTAATTAACAACAACAACAACAACAAAAGACCTCTGTCAATGTTTGTGGCATGCAGCTGCCATTCTGATGCCAACTGCTGTGCACAGATCTCAGTGAGAAGGTGGTGTTCTGGGCACTTCAGCTCCCCCGGGAGAGTGATTGATATATCACGATAGGTGACAATAGCAGCCATACTGACTACTGTCAATATCAATGCAATGGACAATAATGATAGCAATAAGCTGTGTCCTTAGGAGAAGTTTGGGTTTAAGGGATGTGGGCTAGGTAAGTTAGGTGCATCAACTAAAGTCATAGTAGATGAGTGAAATATTTCAGAAAAGAAAAATAAACCTGATAGGAGACTTCACTCAGCTCCTCCCTTGGCTGCTGTAGGAGCTGGAGAATTTCCACCTGCTCTGGTCTGCCCTCACAGGGTGTAAAACAGGACCCCTCGGTAACACAGGGGTCTTACAATAAAAACAACTACAGATCAATCCACATAGCCCTCTGTATTTTTTCTCTATATATCCTCTATATTTTTAAACTCTACTATATTCCTGATTTAGCGATGGATCCAGGGAATGACTTTGGTAACTCATGTCACCTCCCTGCCCTTACTGGGCTGGCAATTCAGGTCGCATGCACCCTGGCTTTCAATTTGCCTCAACGGCTCTGCCAAGCACTTCTGGAGAAGGGGGGTGCCCGTGCTGCACTGAAGTTCCCCGACAGGCATGTCCCTCCTGGGTCTGCAGCACCTGCTCGTGTGGTCAGCCCTCGCTCACGCCAGGAGTCTCGCCGGCCTTGGTGTGCTTGCTCCTATGAGTAATTGCAGCTCACTTCATAAGGATTTAGCCTCGTCACCAAATTTCTCCAATTCCAAAGGGACAATGACTGAGCTAATTTCTTTGATTTGTGGGTGGCTTCAATAACTCCAAGTACTGGCCGCAGAGACTCTGGCTATTAAGAGCTGGCCCTACCTGGTTTGTAATGGATGAGTGGAAGAAGACAGCCTGAACTAACTAACTCCCAGGGTGCCTTTAGTCCACTGCACCACATTATCTCCCATTTTCAGCCATTTGTTCTTTAAACCTTTTCTCAGGTAGTTCATAAAATATTAATATGAGAGGTCCCAGAAATTTATCTTCTTCTCCTCTGTTGTAAAAAAAAAAAAATTAAGAAAGTGCTTCTCTTCAACCAATGCTTTCTTTTGTAAGAGAAGTATTTTATCTAGCCACTGAGACAATAATTTCTGTTTTCAAAAACAGGAAGAAAAGTACAAACAATGTGCAGCCAGAAGAAATAATAGAGGAGGTTTGCCAACCACATTCTTAAACACACATATACAATGTCTGTGAACAAAACTGCCACAGCCCATGATTTCTGACATTCAGAGCTGTCACACCATTTATTTTAGGCTTAAGATTTATGAAAGATTAATGATGATAAAGACCTACTGCTAGTTCTAAGCAATCTGGGGACCTCTTGCAATTTCGAAACTGTCCCCAGTGACTGCTGCAGAAAAACAGAAGAAGCCAGAGCAGTGGATGCAGGGCACAGGGAGGATGCAGCCTTTCAGGCAAAGCTCTCCTCTCCTGTCCATCCTTGCAGATCTCTGGCACGCTTCCCATGCTGGGAGCCTCTCTCTATAGGAGTGGAAGTTTTGCACATGCAATGCAGAGTCTGCAGCGGAAAAAGACAGGAGGATTCACCTGAAGAAGAGCACTGCAGGGCTCTGGTGGATGGGCTTTAGCAGATCATGCTGCAGGGGTGTGAGATGTCCCAGCCCCCAGCTGTCCCCACACCTCTGCAAGGAGGTACCAACCCTGCAACAGCATCTGCACATCAGCTCCTGTGCCTGCATTGCAGCCACCCAGGTTCAGCCCTAGCATGTAAATGCAAACTCCTGAGGAGGGTGAGTTTGGGCTAAAACACCAAGCTGAGAGCGAGAGCACCGGTGGGACTCATGCTGACGGTGTCAGGGCAGTAATGCTGGCAGAAGGACAGGCACAAGCTGCAGGGTTGCAGACGTTGCTATCCAAACTGTCTGATCAGTGAATGCAAGTCCAAACTCTCATGCATGCTTCCTTCTGCTGAATTTGGCTCTAGCAGAAGGTTTCTATTCGGACAGGGCTGCCTACGTTTTCTGGGGCATGGCCCACTCTTAGTTTTTAGGAAAGGGCCAAATTCAGGAGGACAGGCTGGCATGCAAAGTCTGTGATGTGTAAATCAGGTGCTCGCTGCCCAGTCTCACCAGTGGTGCATGTTGCAGCCTGTAAGGACTCTCTCTGTTCACATCAAACTGCTTTGTAAGTGATGTGCTCTCTCTAGCCCTTCCATGTGCTCTATACATGGATTTTGTACCACATGTACTATACTGGCTTGAAACCTACTGAGCTGTAATGGGGCTTGGCATCAAAGGGCATCCCAGTAGTATTGGCATTGGTTAGACCCCAGCCATAAAAGAAAATCACAGCTCCAAATGAAATGGGTCAGTGCAAAAACTGTGTAAGGATTTGGGCTAAGGACATGTTCCTGTCTTTTCAGTGAATGTTTTAATTTTCTTCTTTGTTCCTGTTTACCCGCCCCAGGTATGAATAGGTTGTCCCAGCAAACTTTGGCCCCACTGGGAGGACAGCAGATGTGGCTGTGCCCTGGAGAGCACTTTGGTCCCCGCTGCTACCACTTAACATGCAGCCTGTCCCCCAGGGTGTATCTGCCCTGAGTGGGGATGTTGGTGCTGTTTTAGGGACATCTTTTACGGAGTTTCCTGGCAGGCAGTGCTAACAGTGGCATTGCGGTCAGCTCCTGGGAAGGAGATGGAGGGGCAGCCATCAGAGGCACACAAGGTTATTCAGTGAGTCAGAGATCAGGGGGAAAATCAGAGCAACCCGTTTGAGATGGAGAGGTTTCGGTTTGGTTTAAATGCCAGAGAAAGGAAGAGGAGGATATTTTGAAGTAACTAAGAAATAAAAAATGAAAAGCGAGGAAAGAACCCTCATCTGAACATTGTTTAAAGCTGCTCAAGCAGTCCTGGAGGCATGAAAACTAAGAAAAGGTGAGCGAACACTCCTCCCATGCTCACTGGAAAATTGATCCGTGTTCTCAGCTATCATTTATAAATCCATAATAAATATTGACTCCTGCCCTACCTCAGGACTTACATAAGTGCTCCAGACACGTCTGTTTGCAGACATTGTGATCTGTGTCTTTGACTCTCTATACTAGTCTTGTTATAAATGATGTGCCAATAAATACTCTTGGAAAAGTTTTTACGATGTTTTAGTTGACATTTGGGAGCTTCAAAGACTCACGTAGAGCTGCCTTCAATCTATATGCACTGTTCTCATTGATTAGGCCAGCTCATTGATTTCTAGCAAGATCAAAGGTAGAAGACAACTGGTGGAGGGGTTAAATATGGAGAAGACCTACTAGACCCATTTGCCAGTTACTTGCTATAGTAGAAGATGTTTCTCCCGTACAACAGCCAACAAAATATCACTTCCACTTCTATATGATTCCTGAAATGATCTGGACATGTAGGGACAGGATTTCTTCCTGCAGCCCTGGCAGCTCCCACTGTCAGGAATTTTCTTCTGTAATTTGGCCTGCTGTTGGCCACAGGTTACTTCATCCACGTGCTTCCACTCATCTCTGGTGCTGCTCCTCTCTTGTGTTGGGCTGCCCAGCTGAGCATCATTTTACCGATCCCCTATTGAGGAGGGACCTTCAGCTTGCAGGAAATGGGGATGTCCACAGGGAAATATGAGCAGCCATGCTGGACTAAACCAAAAGGGTCTTATGATGGTGTCCCTAATGATGGCCAGCAACAGATGAATTGAGGAAGCACATAAAAAGGGTAAGTAAAGAAATAAGAGCCTTCCCTGGTGGCATCTGGCAGTCTGTAGACACCTCCTGAGCTGGCACTCACGTCAGGAGCTTTGAGTGTGAAAACCTTTGATGGAGCTTTTTCCCATGAGTTTGTCTTACTTCTTTTTGAAGTCATTTGTAGTAGCTGTTCAGCCCAAACAGGTGAGATGCATTTTGCCCTTACATTGCACTCCAGGCTCTTTCCAGTTTGTGGCCACGCAATATCCAGTATTTTTCTGAACACCATTGCTGAGTATTTCTCTTTAGCTAATCTGCATTTTGGGCTATTTTCCTTAGCTCTATTAACTGGCATTTTTCAAAACGAACATCCTTAATTGGATCAATTTGAAAGGATATTAATTTTCTGTCCATTTATTCAATCTCCCATTCTCCCCACTGGGGTTCACAACCCTTCTGAATCTGAGTGGCATCAATGAATACCATTAATATAGAGTACACATACGCTCTCAGATCATTAGTGAGAATGTTAAATAAGATCAGGTCTAATATTGATCTCTGGAGCACCTAACTTTCCAGCTATTCCCCATCTAACCATGTTGATGACTAACGATGCTTTCTACAGCTAGGCAAATGAGGTTTTGGCTCACTGCCAGTCCCAAAAATCAGGAGAAAGCAAGAGAGGAGTTGCTTTCAATCATGCTGAAAAAGAAAAAACTCAACACTTTCTGGTGAATCATAAAATCACATATATTCAGTTTGGATCAGATGGAGTTTTTCCTTACTTGACATGGTAGTTTCAGTTTTGTTTAAAACACTGTCAAGTGTTTTAAAACTTGCTTAGCTGCACATTAAAGGAAAATTTCAAATAAAAAATAGTTTTGAATCAGAAAATACAAATGCTGCTTCCTAAATAATCTAGTGGGATGTTGGATTTTTTTAGGGTGGTTACTTTTTGAAGACCAAACAATTTAGGAAAACTCAATCAGTAAGTATAAAATGTAACTTTGTAACTGGCAAATCTACATTTTTCATCCCCTCCTTTAACCACGGCCCACTAGAAAAAAAAATTTTAGTTGAAAAATGTTGTCCATTTCTGATAATCTTACAGAAGGTTATAATTTCTTTTTCATTTAATTTCATTTTTAATATTTGTGGCATGTAAATGGGACAGCTAATTACAGTAACTTTTGTGAGTTAGGAAGCATTATTGCTTGCTGTTATAATTAATCATATTTACTGTAGCAATGCCTAAGAATGCTTAACTGTGGCCAGTACCCTGTGGCTCTGGGCTCAGAAGGAGCACAGAAGAGCAGGCAGATCCTTCTGCTGAAAGAGTGAAGCTGGACACCGACTATAGGAGGCTGCAATGCACAAGAAGTTGAGCACTGGGATAGGAGCAAATCTCATGTTTGGTGCCCTCCTCCTTTTTATTGCCTTATGGTTTAGTTACAAAAGGGATAAACTTATGAGTTTAGTTACAAAAGGGATAAACTAGTTGGGAAAAAAAAGAATAAAGGATGGTTAAGGAGTCTATGTCAAAGGAGACGTTGTTGAGAGGTGCAGGTATGAATCGAAGATGAACTCAGGAAGCTTGAAATACTCTGAGTCTGTGTTCATTTTTGTCTTTATGTCTAGTGATATACAAATATGCCATATTATTGCTGATTTTATATTTTATATGAATCTTATAATTTCAATTTTTTAAAAATAAGGCAGATGATAGTTAACATTTATTCATGTTCTACCCATTCTGTGAATTGATTTTGGCTGTGTCTCTAGGCTAATGTCTTCTCCTGCCCTGCTGTTACACAGCTTTATTTTAGTTCCGAGCTTTTGGTCCTTGTTCTTAGTGAAAGCCTAATGTGCAGAGCTAAAGGAGCTTTCCTCCGCACGGGAGCTGGCCATGGAATCAAGAGATCAGCAGCAGCTGTACACCAGCTCTGTGCTCCTTGTTATGCAGCACTGCCCAGCTGAGAGCAGCCCCAAGGCTGCTCTACCCACTTTGGGGCAGATAATGGCCCTGAGCCACTCCAAGATGAGATGTGGCATGAACTGCTATCACCTCTCACCCTCCTCTTCCGGCCAAAGTCCCCTTTGCCAGCAGTGCAGGACAGCCTGTGAAGGCAGCTTACAAACTTGCAATCTCAAAGCCTCTTGCCAACAAAATCTAGGACACCAATGTCTCTGTGTAAACTCCTTCCTTCCTTAATGGATGTCAGTGGACCCAGACTTCCCAACTGTGCATCGCCTCACATATGCTTGCCCCTCTCTACAAAGTTTCCTCCTTGTTTTTCACTGATGCCCCATTTAAGAGCTAATGGGGTATAAAGCTTCAGGCAAAAAAAAAGTAGATAAGGTTGCTGGAGCACTGTCCCAAACGGCAGACCAGAGCCTGCTGATGTATATCCAGAATGAGAGTCCTCGGTATGTGCATATGGAGAAAGGGGAGAAGGGAGATGCTTATTAGACCAAATGGGAGTTCTGTGCACGGGAGAGGAGCGCTCTGTGGCCCTGAGGATGTAAGGAAGATTTGCTAACTTTGCTTTATACTATTCATGCAGATAAGGAAGACTCTCAGTCTCCAATCATAAATTGGTATTATACAGTATACTCCCAAAGGCCATAATTACTTCCAGAAGCAGAAATTTGAATGACCCAGATAATTAGTTCAGTGCAGCTGGTCCAAAAATTATTTACATAAAAGCCAGTTTTACTTGAGGGGGAAGAAAAACAACCTTGCTACCGAAAGCAAATGACCCAGTTAGCTTCGTGCAATGAGTCTGAGGAGGCAGAGCATGAGTGGCAACACGATGGCCTGTGCCATCACTTCTTCCCTCTTGTTTTCAGAGGGCAAACGCCGAACTGCCGATCCGGCAAACGAGCCCTTCTATAGACAAACATGCAGGAAGGCAGTGAAGAAACAGCAAAACTGCATGTATTTGACCTTGTGCTTTCTACGAGAGTAACTCTTGGGGAGATGTGAGGGTCCACTGCATCCAGAGGAAGACATTTCACTTGCAAAGGCGCGGGCACCTAGGGAGCAGCGAGAGGGGCGAGGAGCAGCACAGCTCTGCTCCAGGCTCTGAGGAAGCCAGCGTCAGTTCTTCCACACAGGGGACTGATGCAGCAGGTAACTAATCATAGCTGTTATCTGGATTAATTTTTAACCAAAACCAGTTTCTCAATCCAGCTTAGCATGTAGCTGGGCAGCAGCAGGGGCGCCCAGGGGGGGAATGCCCAGCAGCTCAGGCCTCGAGGGGCCAGTGCTGATGTTTCAGAGTCTGCCCTCTAACCTCTCAGGTTAAAAAGGAAAGAAAGGATATGTTTTTTGAAAGCATTTAATTTTAAAAGTATTTGAGTGATTCAACCCTTTGCTAGTGACTGTGCACTTTTAGTGTGCACTAATGGACACATTAACCACTGCCGGGTTAACCGCTGCCTTTTGTTTACAGCTGTGTCCTGTGTGGACAAGCCCTGAGTCTCAGCTCTGCAGTGCTCTGACCCCATCCCCAGGGCCAGGTCCTCTGTCCCTGCCTGTGCTTTTACCCTGCCGGCAATAAGGATGGTAGCTGCCCCCACTGCCACTCCCATTCAGGGACCCCACCGTGGGGTCACCCCCCATGAGCACTTTTGGGATGCACTGGTTGTTGCTTCCCCGTAGACAGGGGCATCTTGTCCCCTGCCCATCAGTAAACCAAGACATGCTGCCACAGCGTAGCAAGACACAGAGCTACAGGCCATGGTAAGTGTGAGGAGGAAGGAAGCCTGAGCTGTATGTCCCCATTTATTGTGTCCTTACATCTTTGCCAAGTATCCCAAAGGCCACCCCTTTTTATTCAGGCTGTGGCCACCGCAGAATCAGACCGATGCTCCACAACAAAAATGTGCCAGGAAAGGTATCTGCTGTCCCCAGTGTGCCACAGGCATCACCTGGCATCACCACTCTTCAGCACTCCCTGAAGGCGTAAGTGTTTTTGTGCTGCTTCTCAAAAAGCTCGCTCACTCTCAGAACAGAGCTCTCATTCCCCCCGAAAGGAACCAGAAGACAAACAAATCTGTGAGAAACAAAACAGGGTAACAATGATCTTTTGTATTCAAGAGAGAGCACAAACATGCTTACTTAAAAAACCCTAAATTGTTCTCCTAAGATGTTGTAAAATGTACAAATAATAACAGTAAATTGCTGTGGATCTCACCAGCACCACATTACTGTTTGCTATTAAGTTTGCTATGGATAGCACTTGTTACTTAACAGCACAGTAAATAATCAGATAACATCCCCATAAAGAGACTGGATCTGATTCGCCTCCCACTTACACTGCTTTTATGCTAGTACGTGCCCATTGACTTAATGGGGTTAATCTTGATTTACAACAGTGTAAATGGAAAGGTGAATTAAAGACCACAGAAGGCAAGTTGGAGAGGATGTGATTTGCAGTGGGCTGGATCCCGATTGCAGTAACACACCCCTAGACGGGGACTAGCTCCACCAAGCTACAGAGCTGCACAGTTGCCAGGGCAGAGGAAATGGAAATTCAGGCCCTGCTGTCCTTTGTTTCCAGTGAATGTGCAGATCTTGCACAGCACAACATGCCAGCAGGTTCCCTTCCCTTTCCCTCACCCCACCCTCTCTCCATGTCTCTCAGGGGCGTAAGAAGCATTTCTCTTGCATAGCCTGAACCCATGGAGGTCTTCCTGATGTGCACACTGGAGATATTCTGCTCTGCCCTTTGCCTAAAGGCAATGCACACAAAGTCCTAGGGGCATGTATTGCATGCACAGAAGCCTGTGAGACAGAAATGAGCTGACGACTTTTGAGGTGGGGATTCAGAAACAAGTTGACTTGGTCAGTGCAAACTCCAGTGCATCCATCTTTGTATGTTGTGCAAAGTCAAACAGAAATCAGCCTTGCCCGTAAAATTGGAGCTTGTTCTGGTTCACGACTCTCATGTTGCTGCCCCCAAAGCTGAGCACAGGCCACCAGCATAGGCACCTTGCAAATGTTGCTGGTCAGGCAGAAGTACGTCTCATACAAAGGGCTTGGGGCCAGTGGATGGCAGGTCCTGGAGGAAAAATATTAGTGGACAGAAGAGAGAGCAGCTTCTTGCAGGATCGGGGAGTGGATGAGGGAGGAGTCCTCAGGGGCATTTGGGTGAGTAAGCAATGCCATTCTCCCCAGGCCATCCTGACAGCAGTTTGGGAGCCTGTCGATGGGGATCTGCAAGGGTGTGTGCATTTGCATCTGTCTTTTTCAACATGTGAGAACCAGCTCCTCAGATGCTATCAGGCAACAGCGACTGAGCTCAGCAGAAGCACGGCAGCTCCCACCAGCAGCAGAGCTGGTCCTCCAGGACGTGTCTCTCAGAGGAATAGCACAGCCTGGGTGTTTGGAGACAGTGCTGTTGGTAAATATACCCTTGTTTACATTTCCTGTTACATAAGGGGAATGTTTCCTCTCCTGGCTCCTCGTCACCCCATGCAGCATGGGATGCTCGCAGCGGGAGAGAGCGCGTGGGAGAGGAAGCAGGATGTGTTCCCGCACGGTGCTCCCAGCGCTCCCACCACACCCTCGCCCAGTGCTGGGGCCACTGACGGAAACCGCTTCTCTCTGTGGTCTAACCTGGCTCCCAGTCAGGGCGGCAATTACACCGCTGTAATGGGTACTCCCAAAATGTATCGGTCAATCGGAATTGCATGTTAAGTGGGTGCCGAAAGCCATTGCAGGTTTGGTGATTGCTCTGCGCCAGGACCGCAGCTGTAGGCTGGCAAACACCAGGAGCACCCAGGCAGACCCGCGGAGTGGCTCTAGACTTTGCTTTCACTCCGGTTGCAGAGACGGAGAGCAGCGGGTGCTTCAGGGCAGCTGCTTCCCCAATAAAACTCCTACTGCCTTGCAGCAGAAATGAATTTGCCCTTCTGGGCCAGCTGCTCCCCGACGTGGGAAGTTCAGGAACCTCCCTGAGGTGCAAACAGACATTTCCAGCAGCAACAAAATATATATAAACATTTTAAAAGATCACTTTAAAATTCCACCTTTCCCTCTCAGCTGCTTGCCACCATCCAATTTCTAAATGAGTGGGATTTCACCTGTGTTCAGCTTCATACATATATATATACACACACATAAGCACGCCCACCTCGTACACAAAGTATTCCCCATCTTCAAGTCACAGTCTCAGCAGAGTACAGAATTAGATCCTGTCTCCACTTCATAAGCTCACCCTCTCTGTTAGTTTATATAAAGCCACTTCAACCCTGCAGGAGCTGGCATCTCGCATCCCTGCCTTCTGAACGTACAGAGCAGAGGAGTAAAGAACAAAATAGTGGGGGTGAGGGGGGATGTTCTGTTTCTGCTCAGTAACGTGAAACGTCCCGTCGTTAAATACCAACAAAATATTCAGTGTTAATGTTTAATATTGCCGGGAACTTGTCACCTCCACTTACCGTCTTGGAGCTGCCATTGTCTCACAGACTCCCACGTCTGAGCTCTGGGCTTAACATGCTTTCCCATTACATACTAGAAGAAAAAAAAGAAAAGCCCAGAACTAGGGAGAGACAGTGACTCTGTCTGGGTTACAAAGCTAGGTAGGGCTTTTTTCCCCCTTCCTATTTGCAGAAATAAAATTACTCATATGGCAGAACTCCTAAACTGCTGCTTTGCAGCGGTTACCTTTTTGAAGCACCCCCTCTCTAACCTCTGTGGGATGCTCTTGGGTGTATGGAGGTTTGCTTTGCTGCACTGGGTAACCAGCCCCATCACCCCTCTCCTCCCCCCGTCCCCAGCCAGAGCCTGGCGTGGCTGTTCTGCAAACAGACTCATGAGCACAGAATTTGGGTGATCCAGGGAGAGAACAGTAGCTAAAATAACACAAATTAAGACTTTGCCTGCAACACTTTAAAATGGACTCGAGGCTGATTTGCGGTTATGAGGGTCCTCTTGAAAAATGCATGGACGCCGTTTCACAGAGCTTGCTTGCAAACCGGGGAGTATTTCTCAGTGCAGCTTCGTGCCATCCCGAATGTCTCCCTTTCACTGCTGGAAACTCAGGCACCAAAAAAATAAGAAGTCAAATCTCCTCGCAATAAGTGGAAACACCACGCATCACACTGCAAACGGAATTGGGCCATCCTGCATGTGTCTCTCGTTTCTGTAAAATGCCTTATTATCCCTCTAGGCTGAGTGGTTAATGAAAATTCAAACTCTTCTAGCTTATTCCAGTTAGGAGGAGAAATGGGTGATGCAGTCAGGTATCTCTGCTGCAATTCTGTTTATTTGGAAGGCTGTACAAAACCCTGCTTCTTTAAGCACAGGAGGAACCAAAAAAAAAAAAGAGGTCATTTCCCTACCCTTCACTCCAAACCTCCTTTGGTCAACACCCTGACCCAAAACTGACTCCAATATTCTGGCAAAACCACATAATCATCAGACTCTGTTCAGACTTTCTTCTGCTTCTGTGAGCTCTGTTATTCCCTGTACACCTTCGCTTTTTTTTTCCTACAGCAACGAACATGCTCACCACACCCCTGAAACAACATCCAGCCCAGACGCTGCCGTGCAGAGCAGCTGAATCCCTGAAAAAATACCCACTCTGCCTTTGTGGGGAGCAGGGGGGAGGACAAGGACACATGCTTAATGCCTCTTACAGCCATTTTAAATGAAAGATGCCTCTAAACTCTCTTTTTCACAAAGGTTTAACCCAGCTGTAGCAACACTCGCCACCTCTGTATAATTCTTGCAGCTAAAACTTTCAGTTAAAAAAACCCCAAAAGCAGGTAAATTGAGATTTTTGTGGAGTTCAGTGACTAGATCCATTAGGCTTATAACACACACAGAGATGTGCTGTCATCCCTCCGAGCCTGCAAACAAGCCGTGGCTGCGGGAGGATTGTAAACTACCTCTGTTGTTTCCCTGCCTTTCAGTATCACTTCTGTTTTGAGGATGATCCAAATGCCACTTTACTACTGATCATTTGGATACAAACCTACAAAACATCCAGCGGGGTCAGACCAAATCACCCAGAAAGCTGTCTCTGGCAGCCGGCGAGAGCAGATGCTTCAGGAAACGTGCAAGAAAAGGGCAAATTCAGATTCATCCTTCCTCTGGCATAGGCTTCCAGCTTCTGACAGGCTGAGCTGAAGGATGTCTTCATATTGTTGTATTTAACATCCCTCAAGAGTCTTTTCTGATCTCAATCTGTCCGATCACTTTTTGATCACATTTCGCTTTTGGCCTTCCTGGCATCCTCTAGCAATCAGCTCCACAGCTTAATTGCATGTGTTTGTTAGAAATTTATGGCCTGGTCAACCAAAAAAACAATCCTGAGCTACTGGACACCAAGTAAAACACCGAGAAAGAGTAAATACCCATTCTTTGTTCATTTTCTCCCTGACATTCATGGTTGTGTTTATGTTTATCATGTTTAACCAATCTTATCCCCCAAATTTATGCAATAAACTTTTGAACCTGTTTATACCTTTGCTATGGAAATATCCTGTGGCAATGACTTCCCAGCGTAAGACTCTGCTGGTGACTTCTTTCGATTTGTTTTAAATCCACTCCTTGATTAATTCACTGGGTATCCCATTTTCACTGTCAAGAATAGTAAATAATCCTCCTGTTTATACCTTCTCCAGCCATTTGTGGTTTTATAGCACTCTGTTGTAGTCCACCTTGGCCCCAGTCATCTCTCTCTGGACTGAAGTGTCCTGGTCCGTTTAATAATAGATTGCTGCTAAACTTAACCATTGCTGCTGGAAGAAGTGGTGAGTGTAAAGGCAATTTCTGTGGCTGCTCTCAGGGTTTCATTTTCCTGTTTCATTGACCTTAGACATAGTGCCTTTCTGGAGAGTATTTAGGTCATAGGAATGTAAGATATTGGAAAAAATGTGAAAGCCTGTGTAAAGAAAGTATATTCTAAAACATTTTGAGGAGGGGAGGAAGGGTATTTTATTTACATCTGTAAGAAACAAGATGTGAGAAATGAGTTCTTAATTATGTGCAAAAGTAGCACATACAAGGTATTGTTAGGCACTCATCTGAAATAATCACAAATCTTTATTTTTTATTAATGAACTTGAATCAGAGATGGAGCTGCACTATACATTAAGGGAGCTGACTATTTTTTTCTGTTGACATACCTTTAAAACAAGGGAAAAGATAGAAAATGGAAAACATCAGTATCACGGACTTGCAAACAAAAAGGAAGGTTAAGATGGAAACATTTGAATCGAAATGTACACAGAGACTTAGTGTGCAGTGTAGATACAGAAGTTACTCATGTTTCCAGAGAATGTGCTTACTAGGTAGATAGACAGAGAGCTGATATATCAAATATTACACCTGCATTTTTATATTCACCTGCATTAAATTGGAGGGAGAATTATGTACTACTAATAGTTTTGAAATAAATTTATTTCCATGGGAATGTTTATGGAATCTTACTTCTGGAAGGGTGATGTGCAGCACCAAGAGCATTTTGAAGAGAATTCCAAAATTATTCTGCTCTTTATTCCTACAGAAAGTATTTCACTGCAAAGTCTTTTCACTTTTTGCCAAAATTTTTAGTGTGTATGCATTAGGTCTTGAGATAAAATGGAGACAAATCTTGTTCTGAAAATTTCCAGGAGTCATCTAGGCCAATGCATCCTAAGGTATGCTAACACATCAGAGAAATTGATGATGTTCCTGCATCAGTGGTGAAAAACCAACATTAACATTGTACTTAGGAGTCTGACTTGTTACAGCCCTATAATTTGGTTACAACTGATCTACAATTGACACGAGTGCCTTGAATTTCTTGGTTCGTAATTGCCAACTTCACAGTTTTCATGAACATCCGTGAGTTCATGTTTTCTTCATGAGTTGCTCACAGCCATGTTATCTTGAGTATTTGATCATCCAATATTTAGTGCCTGTATTCCCGTGCAGCACTGGGTTTGGCTTCCTGGCTGCGTGATGCAATCTGTAAACAAAGAAAAAGAGACTTCAAGAAATCACCTAAGTTCCCTCAACAGGGGGAGAGACCTCCAGCAGCCACTTTGTCCCACACTAAACCTCGTACCCATGGGAGGTGGCCTGAAGTGCTGCAGGGCTTTGCCCCTCTTGCCCACTGCAGCTGGACCCTGTTTAGCTCAGCCAAAACTACCCCATCGTATCACGCATGGGCTGTGAAGTAGATTTCTCATGTAGATAGTCCCCAAGGGTGTGGTTTTAAGCAGATTTATTTAAAAGAGTGCAAAGGGCTGTATATTTCATATTTAGCTTGCGCTGGTTAGCTTATGATCGTTGGGACTTGACTTATGGTTAGGATTCTCATACTTCAGTTCCTCGAGGGCACAGAGGCATGGCTGCTGCTCTCAAAACAAAGCATGTTAATGGAGGATGTTTAAGCAGATGTTCTTTGCCTGGCATTTACGATGGTCCAAGTTGGTTACCACAACTGGGCTGGCACAAGGTAACTCGGGCTGTGAGTCTGATGGTTGGGTGGGTTGGGCAGTACCTTACACTAAATGAAAATACACCAGTCTTCAACCTGAGCAGCAGTGTTTGTCCCCAGGTATGTTAGCACTGGTTTGACAAAACTGGTGGGAATAGAAGCACAGATTGGGCCTTAAAATAGTTATTTAAGCTGTGCAGATATTCTTATTTCAGGCTAGGAGGCACTCACTTCATCTTAGCTCTGAGCCCTATGTTTTCTTTCCCCCTTGAGGAACAGTGAATATTGTCTATAGAAAGCAAACATTTTGGTTTTTGAGACCTGCATGTATTTGATAGCCCACTTTCTACCAAAAAAAAAAGTTTTGAGCAACCCTAATTGAAGGCCTGAAGAGAAAGCTAAAAGGGATGAAAAGACGCCTTACTGAACATTAATGCTGTCCAGGAGGAAAGCTCTGGCACACTTATGTTGGTAGGCAGTTATGGCCCCTATCTGTCAATGCTAATATGCCGTGTGGATAGAAATGTCTCCCTTTACACCTCCGAACACGTCAGCGATGTATTTGAAATGTACCCATCACCAGAGGACACAAGTATGAGAAGCATTTTGTTTTGCAGCAACAAAAAAGATAAAACATTGCAAAAGGTTGCCAACAAAGCAAGCTCTGTGGTGAACCGTAGCCACACTGCGAAAGATCTGGAAAAGACCCGGAAACCTTAAAAAAAGGGGTTTTTAGCAAAAGGGGAAAAACCCCTGCCAGAAGGAGTTACCAGTAATTTTGAAAGGAAACGCTCCGGAGGGGAATGGCCGGAGGAGAATGAGGAAGGGGTTACGGAGGCCATCGAGTGAGCAGGGAGGACAGTGCGATGAAGGAAGGATGTGCTGGAGATCCCTGCCGGTCACAGGGTGTCCTTGAAGATGCCATAGGCCATGTGCACCTTCCCGCACACCAGGAGGTGTGCTGGCGAGTTTTGGAGGTGGGATGGGGTAAGTGTGTGCCATGGCAGCCCTCTTCCTCCTCCTCCTCTAGGGTATGCTACAGTTGCTCTTGCACGCACGGTTCAAGGATTATTGATTCGTTTTTAGGCTGCTTTCCTACGCAAATTAGGCTCACTCAGCCTGCCTGAGCGCCCGTCCGTTAGTCTCCCCTGGTAACTCTTGAAGCCTTTTGTTTTCAGGCACATTGACAGAGGGGTGAAGTTTCAGAAATATCTCATCCCTGCGGGTTTTGTGAAAATAAAGGACTAAGTAGAGAAGAGAGACCCTCTTCGCTTCTCCACTGAAGGACTGACTACAAGAGCTCGGCTGTTATTAGGCTTCAGAAACCCACACAGCTGAGTCCCTCCCTGGGCTTCACTGCTTTCGCTCTGCAGGAACTCACTCATGTATTAACTGAATTTTCTCGGCCTTCCCTTTATAAAGCTAGCGCTCTACTGTAACAGGAATAATGACATATTTCGCCCAAAATAGGATGCTTATGAGAGCCTAGCTTGAAATAAAGATTATAAAAATGTAATGTCTAGCAATTGTAATATCATCCACAGAGTAGGGGAGAGAGAGACAAACAGATATATAGGTAGGAAGACATATAGATTTCTTAATTGAACTCCCTGCTTGGCTGTATTTCCTTTAGGCGAGTATAGGTGACATATATACCATAGGTGACTAACAATAAAGGATCATAAGGAAGAACATATAGGGTTTTTTAACAAATTTGACTTATCATAGGCAAGCTTTTACACTTGCATCAGCCTATACTGAAGATCCCTAAATAATTCAAAGCAATCAAATGGTCTAACATTAGCGAGTAGTATTCTCCCCACAGGTGCTTAAAAGTAGAAAACAAGGTGGCAATATTTCCTCTTTTAAAATACTAATAATATTTCATTCCCCTGTTCCAGAGCTTTTAATATCCTATATAAATCAATACCTACCTCACTATCTATCAATAAATGAATAATTACATTTCTGCTCATCCCCAGACACTCTGAAACCATTTATTCTAGTCATTTAATCACAAAGCTGTTATTGCAGGGGAAATTCAAGCAGACGTGAATACATAAAGCCGAAAATAGAGAACTAAGCTGAGAACTTCGCTGTAATAGCAGTCTCTTCCGAAGCAAGCTGCTTCTCACTTTCCCAGGAGATGTAGTAGGTATCTCTTCACTTTTCAAAACAATAACTGGTATGGTAAAGCTCAGTCAAGCAAAGCAAAACTTCACTCACTTTGCTTTTCACAGTCAACATTTGAATGCAACAGGGAGTCATTGCTGGTCTGATCAGGAACTCTCTCTTTCCCCCTCAAAGGACCTGGGGTCCCAAAATGTCTTCACGCTGGAGCCTCCATTTGAAAAGGAATCGTATAACAAGACCCATCTGTCTCTATAGAAAAACTTGTTCATCTCAAATAGGTACTCTCTTTTGTGCTTTTTTGAATGGACCTACATCTGGGAAAACTCAAAATATCCATCTTCACCCCATGGAAGCCTTAGTTTACCCACAGCAACAGAATTCCCCTTCCCAGTTTTTTCACTGTCCTTTTGATTCCATGTGCCTGCTGCTAGGAGACCAGATATATATGCATGAGAGATTGTGTGTGTGTGTGTGTGTGTGTGTACACATACAGACAACACATAAGATTCAGAGGAAGAGTCTAGATTTGATGTGAGAGTGGTAGTTTCTCATTCACTGACATTAACACAATGTTCCTCCTGCACCTCAGTGAAAGCCTTGGAGAAGAGTGAATTAGGCTATGTCTAAGTCAAAACACTTAACAAATATTAATTATATAAAACACCCTCCCATCTCAATTAGATATATGCTTTTTGTCTGTAAGAAGGGTGGAAACTCAGAGGACTTGCCAGAGTTCAGAAAGCAGAAGGTGATATGTTCTCCCAGCTCCCCATCCTATGCAAACCTGTTCTTCTATCCAGACAGGCTGGGTATGTTTACCATGTCTCTACATTTGTTTTTGCTCACCTTCCATCCCCACAGGGAGCCCTCAAGCACGTATTCATTTGCACTTTGAACCTGTGCTTGCTTGCATGGCTATGCTTTAGCTCAAGCTGGGACCTGATTGCTTTAGGGGAGACAGAGATGAGATTGCCTGAGTGCCAGTAAAGCTTCAGTGCCTTCGTCTGCAATTCCCCCCATTCACCCCAGCACTCCAAGTTCTCCTGCAGTTGATACCAATGAGCGGGAAAGAATCCTACAGCGGTTCAGGGCAAAGCATATGCACCACAAATGCCCACAGGTGAGTGCAAAATAGTGTGATCAGACTCATGTGGGATGAATTTGTTTCCAACAGCAGAAATAGCAAAAGCCTTTATGCATATTCTAATGTATGCCATGAATGTTTCTGAATGTATAGATGGTTTATTATGTCAGATTTAGCTTTGGGAGGTGTCTTGCATCCTATAAATGCTAGGTTACAAAAAATGCTGACATATGTATGTATGTATGTGTATAAACACATATGTCTGGGTCTTTGTGAAAAATAACAGCCTAGGATGGCTGGATGGATAGCTGACTAACTAGCTAGCTATACACATCCTTAAACTGAAAAAAAAAGCCTTTAAGCTGCATGCATCTTCTACCGCTGACTTTTCTTGTAAACCCCCAAGTACACTGAGAGGGCTGCAGCCATCTCAAGTTCCATCAAGTCTCCTTTTCACTGGGTGCGTGGCCCCAGATCCTGCTCTGCAGGTCTCAACAGCCCCAGCAGAGCAGGGAGACATGGTGGGTTGATCGGGTAGCTTGGTCCTTCATTATTTGGCTTTAATCTGAGTAGCATCAGCAAAGCTTTGGTGGGTATGATTTGAACAGTAGCCAGGCAAAGAGGACTACAATAATGCAAGAGACAGGAAAGGCCCTGGCAAAGTCTTTTTCTAGTCTCTGTGGTATCCAAATTAACAAGTATTTTTCAAGGGCGAATTCAAACACATCCTATTGCTGTCATTCAGCAGCCTGCCTGTGGCAGAGGTGGACCAGGCAGCCCTCGCCCCCCATGGCTCGCGAGCAGGCATGCAGCAGCCCTTTGCATCCCAACGCAGACCATTCAGACCTGCTCTCCCTTTGAAGTTAGCCCTGCTTTGAGCAGGGGACTGGACAAGAAGGTCCTTTCTGACCTAAATTATTCTCCAGTGCTAAGTTCA
This sequence comes from Ciconia boyciana, assembly GCF_034638445.1. Lineage (NCBI taxonomy): Eukaryota > Metazoa > Chordata > Aves > Ciconiiformes > Ciconiidae > Ciconia > Ciconia boyciana. The sequence continues at coordinate 119,343,870 of NC_132935.1, read as the reverse complement.
AAACCTGGTTTAAGTGGACATTTGGGTGGCACCTCTCAGTCCCAGCACGGAGCTCGCCCTGCTCATTTTGCATCACGGTGGGCTATCTGTGACTCTGCAGCAGCAGAGGAATAACATCCAGTTTGCAAGGAAGGAACACTCCTGATGCCAGAAGACTCCCAAGTAGCTCAATCCAGCTCTCTTCCCTCCCATCAGCGCCCACATAGATGGAAACAGAGTAGAGAAAATTTCAGGCGCAACTGCAGTTTCACTACTCCCGTTCCTTGGGAGGATGTATTAGCTCCCACCTGCACTGGGCCCAGGCTATGAGACCAGGAGAGCTACCATGGCTTTGCAAGGCCACGGTGCTGCTCCAGCCGCAGAGGGCAGTTTGGCAGGGGAGGCACACCCGGCCCGTTGTCAGGAGCAGGGAGCTGATCCCAGTCCAAATCCGCTGTTGAGACAGCAGATCAAGACTGCTTACTCAGAAATCGCCACACTGCACAGATCTGTCTGCTGGTGGGATTTGTGCTAGCTTGATGAAGGAGTTGGCTCCTATCCTCAGCTGAACCCTCATGGTTCAAAGTTGTGCTGGCTTTTTTCTGTGTCCTTTGGGGTGAAAAATGTCTTGCAGCTGCTGCTTATAATTATTTCCCCTATGTTTCAACATTCTCCAGATGAACGTCACCCGAAGCAGTGCTCTGAGAGACTGCAATCATGATTGCCAATAGCCAACATCCAGACTAAAAATAAAAAGCCACAGCTTTTCATGGGACTGAGAGACAAGCAATACATCCTCTGGCAAAAATCACCGATTGCTGTTAAGAAAAGGCCTCATCTCTCCAGTCCTGTCTTCTCCATGCTGAAAGAAGCTTCCATCTAACAGCATCCTCATCTGATGTCATCAAGACATCAGGATGGCTTGTAGAAAGCACTAGGTGAGCTGACCTTTCCTTTTCAGAAATGCCCATGTTTAATAGCCATGAAATTTTGGCTGGTCAGTAAATACAGTGGAGGGAAAAAGAAGGTTTGCCAGTGGGGCATTTATTTGCCCCTTGGAGGAATTTGGGGAGCTGTTACCAAATACCTATTTTTGGCCCTAGACCTAGCAGGTCATCTTTTTTTTTTCCCTTCTCTGGTTTCAACAGCCACCTTTTGTGGAGATGGGTTAGGCTGAAAGGATCCCACCCATCAAAGGGAAGGAAACGTAAGGAAAAAGTTTTCTGGGAGAGAGCCACAGTCCCTGCCTTGCTTCCTCCCGGCTGTCACAGCCCAGGAGGGAGGGAGAGCTGCTGAAGACCATGTTTCCAGGAGTATTGGGGTGTGGATGAGGAAAGGGGCAAGGAGCAGAGCCATGGGTCTGCCCTTTCCTCGTGCTGGTGCTCAGTGCAGAGGGCAGTGGGTGTGCAGCACACCCATGTTGCAGAGATGGGACCCACCGGGCTGCACACCTCGGTACCAGGTAACATCAGCTCTTTGGACCAAGCCTTCAGGTTGCCCTGTCTTTTACCATATGTGGCACACAGCCAGCCTGGCAGGAAGAAAATACTGACAAGCTTGCAAGGCTTCTCAATTAGCTCTCCAGTACAGCTCAGGAATTGAGACCTCAGGGTTTTGGCTAGTATATCAATTTTTGCATATTATACCTGAGATGGGCTGAAATATTTATTTCCCTTCTTTTTGATTAGTATTTAACACACAAGGAGAATCTGTTCATTTGTCAGGCTGACCTTGCTCAGAATGGGGTCTAGAGACCAATCCTTTACGTGCTGCCAGTAGCACATATACTTAGGCTAAGTAGAAGTATTTTGCATCAGCTGATCCACCAGTTCACTGCAGGGTTACGGCTGATCCTAGCCCTGCAACAAAAGCCTTCCTGAATTTTGCACGCAGTAACCTCGCAAGATGGAGACACTCTAAAAAATAACGTGACACTCTACCCTTGTGAAAATAAATAAAAGGCTACATCTTTGAACAGCAGTGGTGAGATGTTTTATTTGCACTCATTTACCCCATGCCTCGGAGACATGAATTCTCAATCACTATTGCTACAGAGTCTTAAATGCGAAATAAAGTGCTTCATGTGAATGACCATAATTGTTTCAAACCAGACTCTAAACACCCAGCTGAGAAAGGATAGTACCGCCTTTGAAACAAAAACATGGCTCAAGAGGGAAGGAGAGAGATTCTAGCTCTTGTTCTCCGTTTTGGCAAGTCTCCGGAGCTCTCCCTCCCAGTTTGTGCAGTCCTGGGCAGATCGTTTCCCTGGCGTCTTGCTCCTTGGGGGAACCACAAATCCTGGTGCGTTCTTATTTAACTGAAAGGATCCCCAGTTAAAACCACAGCACTCAGGCTGATTCAATAACTTGTTTGGCCCACTGTTTTTTAAGGGGTTGCAGAGCTATAAATATGTTGTTTCAGGGGAGGACTTAACTGCCAAGAACAAGCAGCTAATGTTATATTATTAGATTCAGGACTAAAAAGAATGGAGTCTAGACATTTCCTTATTAAAAAATAAGAATTTTTACTTAGCATTTCCTCTCTGTGCTGTGAAGTGATAAACATCATCAATAAGTGTCTAATATCTCAAGTCAAGACAGTCCCACCTTTGGCCTTCTGCTCCCTCAGAGGTTTTATACGGGTCCATGCATTTGATGACATGCCTCCTGGAAAAAAGCTTAAGATAGCATTTACAAAGTTTATAAATGTTTTACAAGGGGCTCCCTTTTCACTTGTGATAAGACATGGGGATTTCAGGCACAGGCGGGAGAAAAAAAAAAAGTGTCATAAAAGTGTGTTAGGGAAGGAGGAGAAAAATTTTTCTTCTTTAGCTGATCTAGTAAAAACACCTCTTCTCCGTGGTCATTGAGGCACCGTCCCTACGAAGAGCTTCCCTGCATGTACATCTGGCTGCATCTATTGAGAGAAGCACTGGGATTACAAGCTTGCAGGCTGGTGGGGCTCGCGTGAGTCATGGGAATAGGCAGACTCAACTTTTGGTTAAAAAAAATCATGGTGATTTTCCTGAAGACATGGGGATTCCTGTTCATTTTGCTGGTCAGATCAACGCCATTGCAAGGAGGTAGAGGGGAACTGCCGAGTCCTTCCCCACCTGCTCCCACTGGAGGCAACATCTGCAACACCCTTCCCTCCTGAGCACAGCACATCCAGGATTTGAGAAGATCCCATTTCCAAAGAAATCCTAGGTGAAAGAAAGGAAAATCAATGAATAGCAAAAGCAAAAATATCCAGATAGACATCTGACAGGTACTGCAGGCCCAGACCCAACAGAGCATTTAGACTCCTATTTCCTATTAGTGCTCATGGGTTGATACAAGTAGAAAGAAATAGGAGCCTTTCTGAGCCAAAAACATGTGGAACAAACTCAGAAGAAGCAAAATGCTCCATAATGTCTCTAGGCCTGCTCATTTAATGACACTGGAGCCACACACATTGTTATTCCAACCCCCATAAGCACAGTATTGGTGCTCATCACCCTGCTAAGCACCTGCCCCAACCCTCAGGAAACAGTGGCATCACACTGTGAACACTGGCGCTCCAGTGACCAACGTAGCAGCATTAAACAGATCCTTTCACCTTGAGCACAGCTTTCAGTGGGCTTGAGAAATCCACCCCTACTGAAATTTCAAACAAAAACCCTTGGATGGGCCATCACTTGATGTAGGGAAGCATCTCACAGAGCTACTGGGAGTCTTGGCAGACCATTCAGCAGTGTGGTAAGCTCCTCGCCTCTAAGTGAGACGTCCAATAACATACCTCTGGGGTTTTATACAAGTCCATGCGTTTGATGACACGCATCCTGGAAAAAAGCTTAAGATAGCATTTACAAAGCTGTATTTCAGAAAAGCTTGCTGCTTACCTTGGGTTTTCTTGGGCTATTCTGATAGAAATCAGAGGATAACACATCCTAAAGAATCAGATTTGGGTGTATCATTTTCATGACCAAGAGTATGTTGCTCCACAAAAATCGCTTACTACCTTGTAAATGCTCCAAAAGTAAGGGTCTGTTCAAGATATGTCTGCTGCTAATACTTTAGGCAGGTTGACTATGTCCTAATTCATGCTTGCTAGACTATATGATTATCAAATCTTAAAACAACCAGTGTTTCTAGTCATATTTTACCCTAGAACGTGGTTATCAGCTCATATCTATGCCTTATTTACACTAGAATTTAACATCATGTATGCAAACATATGCTAAATCCCTCAGCTAAAAACCAGGCGTCAGCATACAATTAAAACACCTTCATCTTGTCCAGAATATTCTGCAGCACTTCAGATGTATGATGATGCCATGGCAGTTTCTGACCTAAAAGAGATGAGTGCTGAAGCAGCACAGGTGACACGTGTTTCACACGACTGCGGCAGGTTTCCCCAGAGAGCACTACAGCACATTTCCCAAGTTTTTTTCCCCTGTGAAGGTACAATGGAGGGGACGGGCCGTGCTAGTGTCCGTTTTCGGCGTGCCAAGCGAAGCGCAGAGGCTCTCGTTGCAAGAGGAGGAGCTGCCAGAGTAGCAGGAAATTCCACTTTCCCGAGTGTTTCCTAATTAGCACCGTTTCTGGAGGCAGAGTACCTAATCCCAGGGTGCAGGTCTGACCTGGTTACTGAAGGAAGGCATTGTCTACCCCTGGTTGCCCACTGTTTTCCCTACTCTGGAATATACTTGTTATATTCTCACGTAACCAGGCTCTGTACCTCTTCTCACTCAGAAACGAGCCAGCCAGGACTCAGAGAAGTGCCCCTGCCCAGCCGGTGATGTTAGATGGGGTATCCGTGCACAAGTATCAGAGTTTCATATAAATACAAATACAGGTGCCAAAGGGGAGCACGGCATTCTGCCTACAAAATACACCCTTGTGAGTGCTCCAAAAGCCAGGGCCTGTTCATGGTGTATCTACAGCCAGCAATTAATCCAAGCTGAATATATCTTAATGCTTGTCAGACAGTGTGACTGTCACATCTCAGAGATCATGTCTGCCTCCCTAGGCCAGGGATTTCTGCCCAGTAAACCTGTGGTTCCCACACTTTTTGGGGACTATTTGCTTTTCTCACAGCTCACCCCCTTTCATAGCACCCAAATGCTATAAAACCTGGACCTGCAGGTGGGACAGCAGCAAGCGCTTCCCCTACCCACAGCAGGCCCTGAGCCACAGCTTGGAAACACCCTTGTCTTCACCAAGGGGCTGCTCACCCCTTGTAGCTCTGGGCTGCTCCGTTACATAGCCCTGGTCACGCCTGTCAGTGCTGCGCTGAGCAAAGCAAACCCGCCCCGCTTCACAGTCCTCATCCTGGCGACCACGATTTCATCAGACCCATCCAATCCCACCGATAGCATCTCCTGGAAAGGCGTTTTCAGCAGCACCCGCATATAAGGAAAAGCGCCGCATGAGCCCTTCCGCCCGGCAGAGAAAAGCTCGGGAGGCTGAAAACGTAACCAGAGGAGGCTGTGTACATCTTATCTGGGATGCCAGAATGTCGCCTTTATGAGCAGAGCCCTGTATTATCAGAAAAGAGGCTATTTTCGGCTTCTTAGCTCACCCGCTGGAGCGGTGGGTGACCGGTGCTGCAGGAGCTCATTTAGGAGTCAGGAGATAGAGAGCCGCAGCAAAGCAGCCGGGGATTTCCGGGAACGCGGGGTCACCCTGCATCCACACCAGCCTCTCTGCACGCTTCCAGCAGCGGAGCAGAACAGGCTCGGTGGAATAAGGCAGGTGCCGTTAAACTACGATAATTTAAAGCATTTTTTGCCTAACCTGCTAAGCTACTGACTTATCTTTTTTTATCCCCTGCACCAGAGAAGAGGGGGAATGCAGTGGGGACAATAGACATAGATGATATTATTTTAATACAAGGATTATTTTAATACATGTAATAAAATTCAGTTCTGCTCAAAAAGTTAAATAATTTACCATTTCTATGCACACTGCACTAAAAAAAACACTGTTAAAGCAGTAATTTATTCTTTGACAACAGGAAACAGCTGATAAAAGAAAACCTCTTTTGTTTTGGATTCACAGACCATTTCCCATGTGTTATGTTTGTTTTGGCTGTCTCTCTGGCATCCGCTAGTAGAGATGGGAAGGAGGGGAAGGCGAGAGTGTTGCTCAAAACACAGGACCCCCAAATGCCGTTACTCCTGTTGTCCTCTGCATAAAGGTAGGAAGGATCCTCTTGAACCCTTTTCCTCCTCCCCAGAGCTTTTTTAAGGTAACTGCATGAGGCTACTGTCCTAGCAGAGCTCCAGAAACTCTCTGGAAACACATCACAAACTTTCTGGGAATAGACAGGCTAGGAAGTTCATAGTCTGGAGACAGAGGGAAAAAAAAAAAAAGGAATAGCCTAAATAAACCAGTATGCAATTGCTCCCATGTGTTACTCTGCAATCCTTTTGTGCTTGGCTGGCAGTTTTATTTCCTAAAGGAAGCACTCCTCAGTGACTGTCACACTCATGTCACTGGCCGTCTAGCCTTCCTTTCCCTACCTGAAGAGTGAGCCTGCATGTGTTTTGGGTTGTGCACATCCCTACTTTGCTGCATGGTCAGGTGAGGCCTTGCAGTTGCCCCTTCACAGCACCTTGGGTAGGAAACCTCTCGCCACGTGCTGAAGCTGTACCGGTGCTCCCTGCTCCCAGCAGCAGGCAAACAAGGCAGCCCAGTGCCTGAGGAGCCTGGAGACCATTGCCTCAGACAGGGCTCATGAAGGAAGGGAAAAAGGATTTCTTGTCTTTTCTGAATTATGAACCAAGAGGCTTTGAGATTGCTTTCTGTTTGGATCTTACCTGAGGAACAGCAGGACTGCTAAGTCTTGCGTTGGTGTTTTTGTTCTTTCTTTTCCCCTGGAGAAACCTCTGGAGGGCTCAGGGATGGGAAAAAGCAGGATATTGAATCTTTTCTGCCCAACAGTCCTTACAGCCTGAACCCTAAGCTTGTCTGTGCTTCCTGGCTCTCAAGCAGCTCTTGCAAAAGCTATGACCTTTACGTGCAGGCAGGAACCACCAAAAGGTTCTGTTAAAGCAGTTTTATTTTCCAGGCTTCAGGGATTTTGAATATTGTGATGCAGTGATAAAGTAACTGCACCATGTATTTAAAATTGTCTGAGATTTCCACTGTAGACCTTAAACACTGCTAAATAGGGCAAACAAAAATAGCTGTTACTTTGACAAGTGCTTATTTAAAGCCTGTTTTGTCAGCATTGCTGCCCTGGTTATGACAAGGAAGTTGTCTAGAAATTGCATAATTACCAATATTAAATGCAAAAGCAAAACAGCACCACACAATTCAATAATGGAGCGGGTCACGTTTGCCATGGCTGTTGCAGCCTCTATTAAGGCTGCAGCAACTCCGTCTCAAACCATGGCCTCAGGAAAACGTCGCGCTGCTGCTGCTCCTCATTTGCTCTCAGCCCAGGAGATTGCTCTGCTCTTGGCACTCAGATTGCTGTGCCAGGGGAGGCGATAAGGACACGATTTTCTCTCTCGCCCGCATGCTGCTGAGAGAAGGCAGCATCACTGCCGTTGCTGCTTGTTCTCCAAGTGTCCGGCACTCATCACTGGACTCTTCATGGACTTCAATATAATAGGAGTGGGGAACGGAGATCGAGGGGAGAAACAGTCCAAAAACATTAGGAGATCCTTTTTGTACGTTATAAATTTTGTAACAAGCTGTAACAAGCACCTGAGCTTCTGTGGAATAAAAGAAAATATTCAGTGCTCTTTCCCTTCTTCCCCTTCCTCTTGCCTTGCCTTTCCTCATAGTAGAAAGGAGGTGAGAGAAGATGACCAGCTCAGAGATGTTTTTTAATGGTTTGATTTCACAGACTTTGTGTTCCTTATGTACATTCATCTTTCTCCCGATCTCCAGGGGCACTTTCAGATGGCTTGTCCTCCTACTTTCTATGAGCTCAGCAGGTCACTCAAAGGGTCTATCCATGTGATCTGTTTTTCGGTGCAACCACAGAAGGAAGCATTGCAGCAAGCTCCACACCACCTTTCTCCCCACCTCCTTCCCTCCCAAAGTTTATTGCATGCACCAGGACGGGTTTCCACCCACGAACACTTGATACACGTGTCATACTTATCTGAATGCAAGCTCGGTATCAATCTGCTCTGCACTTTAGTCTAGCTCATTTACTTTCAGGAAAAACCGTAGGGGACTGGGCAGGGAGCTCTGGCCTGCTGGTGAAGATCCCCTCTTGCAGCACTGCTTACCCGGTGTCTTGCCTGGGAAAAGCAGCAGCAGGGTCAGGAGCCTCTGGGTGCTGAGGCAGGTGCACTGGAAGTGACAGATTTGCATCTAGCATCCACCAGTGAAAAACCTGCTTTAAGTGACTTGGTCAGCATCATATACGGATGCAGTGACAGACCGTATGCTATCCAGTAGTTGAATTCCTAAGGCACCATGTAATCTTCTCCCTTCTTGTAACCTGCAGCCTCATGGGCTCCACGCCTTCCAGCTACAGGAGCACTTGGGGTGAGGACCCTACAGCCAAGGGCTTTCTTCATAATACAGTCTTCATTAATTTTAACAGCAGAATCATCCTGTGCACTACATGAGGATGGGGACTTAGGGGACAAAATTAGCATCATCATTTAATTAAAGATGGATCATAATAATAAAATCTGCACAAAGGCACTGGCGTGGGATTACGAAGAGAACCTTAACTGTGGAATTTTTCCTATTTGACTTTGAGTCTCTGTTTTTTCCATCTTAACACAATCTTTTTAACTGCTTCGGCATGTAATTTCTTATTTTGAAAAAAAAAATTAAGAAAGACTGAAGTGTTTTCATTCAGCTTCACAATGACACCTGTATTTGTCATCAGCAAAGCTGGAACCTCTTCAATCCGAGGCTCTTCTCGCTTGACCTAAAGGATTAACTGATAGCAAAGATAGGTTGCACTCTAGCCTGCTCACTGCAGGCCAAATATGAGGGGAGTTTGGCTAAAGCACTTGTCTGTGGCGAGCACGTGCAAACTGCAACTTCCCAGAGGCTTAGAAACTAGGTAAATTTTCTTTGACAGTATGGTGACATCAGACTTTCAGTCCCTGCTTCAAATGAGGGGTACTGCCAACGCTTTCTAAAGATAAAGTTGCCAGCCTTTTCTTCTTCCATGGGTGAAAACCCTTTTTTTCATTATGTTTGGGAGAGCTGAAATGTTTCAGCTGAAACTACCTATCAAAAAAACCCCCCAAAAACCCAAAAACCAACAAACCATGCTTCAGAAGACACCTGAAGACAATTTCATGCTGAACAGCCAAAGCTTGACAAAAGTTACACAAAGTTGAAAACAGGACCTTCTCATCTGAAACACTGGATGCCTTTAATAACCAGCAGTGCTCCCCAGTTGCTCAGGTTTCCCTTGGCAGGCAGAGGATAATCATCCTCACTTCTTTCCGCAAAGCCTTTTAGACCTACTGGTGAAAATGAAGAAACTCATCATCACCAATCCCATCTACGGTGATTATTAATATTATCTGGAAGAAAAGCAGGGCTTTGTTCACACACAGGATTTCCTCACAATGAACCTATATACGACATCCCATACGTAAGAGCAGAGTTTCCCTTTTCGGCTGGGCCGACAACCGTGTTGCAGTCAAGGCTCTGCCCTTGATGCCCTTCACTTGCCAGGCAGCTGAAGGTGTTGGAAAATGCGCTCTGGCGCTGATGTGCCAGGCACGTAGGCAGGGCTCAGCCCGTCCTGCTGCCAGCTGCTTTGAGCACCCCTTCGCGCTGCTGTGAACAACCACACCGGGTGCAGACAATAGCGAACTGTGCCCCTCTGCCTCTGCCAGCATCCTAAATAGATACCAGTGAAGACTTAAAACACTGCCACTTGCATTTCTCTTGTAAAGAAACGTAAAAGCGGGTGCAAATAATAGAGCGGCACAAAGCACCTTGAGAACAATCATTTGCGTGTAGATTGTTAACAAACATTTCTAACTCTGTTTCCAACCCAGATGATTCAAATATTTTTACTTTTGTGGCTACACAGATCCCCTACTTTCCTTACAGTACTTTTAAATTCAGCAAAACAGAGGAAAACTACTCAAGTTCAAACTTCTTGACATTATTGTCAGTTTATTTCCATGAAGCTGAACGCTGAATATTATGAAACAGCTCAGGAATGCTGGACGTAAAGGGAGATTTCCTTTTTTTCCCCTTCAGCTGAAATATCTTTTGGCAATAAATCCCCGCCGGAAATGTGCTTTCCCTGATTCCCCGGCTTAATTAGCTCAAACAATGTAAGATATGTAACACTGACCACCATGGGAAACCTGATAACAAAGAACAGTGATACAATGCAAGCCTTTCAAACAGATGCAGCCAGTACCCTGCTAAGACAAAAGTGGATTCAGTGTGGTGTCAAGCCTTTTCTTCCTTCACTGCTCCAGGAGACACTAGCACTACGGTGAGACAAGTTAAACTCTGCCATGTTTTTCCCCAGTAATGATCTAAAATTGCCAATTCCTCTGTAGTATGCAGGTCACACACTAGTATTTTCGTCAAGGAAGAGACAGCAACTAATGCTGCAGCTCCTCGGCACTCAGGATGCATTCACTGCTATCGCCATAGGGAAAACTATGAGAAAACTGACCCCAAAACTGGCTGCTCATGTGAAAACGAGCAGCACTCCTACTTGGCAAGACTGCATGCCCTCACATGCTCCTTTCTGAGAGAGCTGAGGCTGCAGTTTCCTCAGGATTTCTTTCCTGGGCTGTATCCTGAGCAGCCCTATCCCCCTGCCCTCGCTGAGCACTCGATCCCACTCCTGCATCATCCTTCAGCAATGGCTTGTGCAGATGGACGGTAAGCAAGAAGGATGTGCCGACTCAGGTTGTGAATATCGTTTTTCTTCTTGCCTTTCCTTGCTGCATTGCTGCTAGCAGGGCGAGTTCTCCAGTGCCAGCCCCTGCTCTGTGCTGGGGTACTGTGGTAGCTGCAAAGCTAAAGGAAGGGTGGAGGATCAGGAGCATAAGCAGTGGGTGAGCAAGGACGATGGTGCTGCAAGAGCCAGTAACATCACTGGTGGTGGTAGCAGCGAGAAATACAGCCTCTCCTGCAGACAAGCAGAATTGGGACCCTACTTAGGTCAGAACAAAATTACTGCACCGTTGGGGTCTGGATTGGTGCCCACAGTGTGGATGGTCCCAGCGTATATTAAAGCTGCTCTCCCCCGATATTGTTAAAGATGCCCAAGGAGAAAAGATGCAATAGGCTTTTGCCTATTTCTCCATTTATAGTTTATAATTTTTAAGTTTAGACATATTTGTAAATTTCCTTTTTCTCTTACTTGCATTAGAAGCTTGAGCCTTATCACTTCTGTTCCCCAGAAAATACTCTGTGGACACCAGAGAACTGGCAGGATTATAATGTCGCAGGGACACAGGTAGGGAAGTGCAAGTAAACATAGTCAGGAACAGGCATTTCTCTAGTCAGAGCGCTTGTTGCTGCTTCTTTTGGTTTTGTCATTACCTCTGTAACTAAAATGCCTTGCAGGAGAACGGCAAAATGACTTTGGCCGGGTCCACCCGGCAGAGCTTTGTTGACTCAGCAATGTCCGTTGGGGACATGAAACCGGTCGGGCAGCTGACCTCCATCCATGCCTGGTGCGCCAGGGCCAGACACGCCAGCAGGGCTGTGCTTTACTGGCTCAACTTGTTTCACTTGCGCCCGGGTCCAGAAGCACACTGCTGCTGAAAGCGTATGCCCTACCAGCGCAGCTCTTCCCGTGTACACCTGGCCCTTCAGAAAAGGTGACAAAGCTCTAACTCCAGAATAATTCCTCCAGAGGGCTTCTAGACAAAACAGAGAAACAGCAAATCTGACCAGTTCAGGGCCTAATGATTTGCATATTCCTAATACAATATCAAATGGAGTTAAGAAAGCCCAACAGCCATCTCTTGGGCTTCTTTGCTCATTGTGAAGAACTAAAGGTCACAGGCTCACTTTTCTTCTGTGGGTTGCCTTTGAAGCGCAGGTGTCATTGGTGCACTGCAGGGCCCCACGCAGAAGGTCCCGTCTGATCCGAGTCCGTAGGTGGCTAGCTCTTTTTGGCATCTCTGGTTATCACCTTTGTATTACAAGGCCAGTTGCGATCTGACTGATCTGTTAAATAAATTAGATTCATCCGTCTGGCTCTGCTCAAACTCAAGTGCAGCCCTCAGTTGCGTAAAGCACAGACACTCCAGCTTAATTTATATTAATGTAATTATAGATAGACCAATATTGAAATGGACAACTTGCACTGTAGGCAAAATAAACAAATGCTTCTTTGGTGATCAGTGCATCATGGGTTTTTTTAATTATAGCTTGCATGCTAACTCTAGACCATACCTAGAAAACGTGCCAGTCTTAGTTCTCAGAGACAGTAAATGTTGCTCATTTTCCAATATATCAAAGTGAGAGAGTCTACAGAGTATGAAATTATTTTATACACCAGGTATGAAAGTATTTCGTACACCAGGTATTAAACCTCAGTCCCACAAAAGTCATTGGCAAAATTGCCACTAACTTCAGCACATGCAGCACTTCAGTCTAGGAGGGTATGTGTATGCAGTGAACAAATGTAGGAAGCCTAAGGACAGAAAAAGAAATATCAGGAATGTCCAGGAGGTTACAAAATCTACCATGTCTATCATGAGTGCTGGGTAGCCACACGTGTCCTGCATCTGGTTCTCCAAATTAGTCCCATACATGGCTGCAGCATCACTTATAAAAAGATCCCAATTCATGGAGTCTTATAGAGCTGTTATTAAATACTGTTTACTAGGCACAGCTGTGCTTAATTTCTGCCTATATAGTCCTTGGTTTCAGCAGAGATTTTGAAGATGTTCCTATTATCACCGCAATTCTGGAAACAAAACTTGCATGAGAAAACGAAGATGCAGAGCTCCTTCTTCATCTACTTTTCCAGCCAGGCAACCAACTACACTGTCAGTAGAATAACACCAAAACCCTGGTTTTATGCAGAAGAGCTGGTGTGAACATTTTCTTTGGTTTGCCTCCAGAGGGGATAACCGTCTTCTTGGGATTTGGGTCTGATTGTTCACTGTTTTCTCAAAAAGAGCTCCCCCAGGGCTCTGGCAGAGTTTAGTTCATAACTTCTGAGGCTCTGCATCTGGAGATCTGCCAAGCCTCTGCCTTTGGGTGATACACGCTCCCATTTAATGGGAATCTACCGCCCCCACCCCACACATGCACACAGTTTCAGGCAGGAGGTACCAATTTTTCTGGGAAAATTACTGCTATGCAGGCACACAACAGTTGCTTATGAGCAGTCACACAGCTGTGGGATCCATCAGATCCATTGGGCACGTGGCAGACGGTTGGACATCTCTTGCACAGCAAAACCTCTGTATTCTATTGCTCACATATGGGGTGGCTCTGTACCTCAAGTTCAATGAGTTCATCTGGGTCTGGGGTGCCTGGAGCTGGTGAAACAGCTAACCCTCCAAATCACCGCACAGCACTCTGTCATTGTCACCAGGCTTCCCGTGTACTTGGCATGATGACTCAATTAAAGCAAGATTTTCAGTCTGTTGCCTGATGTTTCATTGGCTCAAGTTCACTTAAACAGACGTCTCCAGAAGGTCAGCTCGGGAAGGTAATGAAACCCAAGCCAGAAAAAAGCGTGCTTGCTTTGGGCACTTTGGCCAATGTAACACAAATGTGCACAGGACGACTTCACCCCCGCCCAGTTCAGGTGGTTGCACAAAATGGAGAAATGTCAAGGAAGACTTTGGATACTTGCAGAGCTCATGGTAAAAAAAAATGCAAGAAATGGGTTCCTAAACTAATAAATATATATCAGCATTTAGCCGCTAAATTACATGATGTGATTTTGTATTCAAAGGAATTCCAGTTGTTTTCTTCCTGAAGTTTGCAAGTGGCTAAAGGAAGACAAACTCATTGAATCATTTTAACTGACTTGTGTTATTGAGGAAACTAGAATATTTCAGTACTTCAGTACTCACGATCTTAAATTTATAGAGAATAGTCAAAATGAAGATCTGTTACTTACAAATACTCTTTCTGGAAATACACACACTTTTCTTTGCTTGGTATACTTCTGATCTTTATTTACCATGCAGCCAGAAAAAACATTTGGCTTGCTGAAAAAATGCAGACAGCACTAAACTTACTCAGTAACTGCTTCTCTGGTTACAGTACTATAGCACTGGTGCCAAAGGAGGTAGTGGTTGGTGTAGTTAGGAAAGAAGGCCTCTTTAAAACCAAAGTGCCTAGCTGAATTTTTTCTTTCTCTCTCACTCATTCCAAAGGGAAACCTAAGGCTTCATGCGATCTATGGCTGCAGATATAAAATAGCTTGGCCTCTTCTCCATGTGCAGAAAGTCTTACCCTGTCCCTATAAGATTATGGTCTATCCTTAGGTAATTGCTGAGCCCAAACTCAAGAGGTGGCCAAATAGGACACCCCACAGCGTCGAGGAACAGGCTCCGCTGACATCCCAGGGAGTCAGTCCAAAGTCTCTGAGCTGAACATCCCGATCTTTCCAAACATCAGGGCTATAAATTATGTGGCTCGTGTCCATGCTACATATACATATATACCTGTATAGCTATTTTCTGATACTGCTAGCTTCCATGTCTTTTAATAATTAAGTAAGCCTTCCACTCTGATGGGCAATTGATTGTCACAAAAATTATTTTTAATGGTTTCACTTTGTATGTACCCATCTCCAGGTAACTCCAGGACTCCATCCACATTGCCAGCCATCATATTTTCAAAATTCAGTCTTTTCTCATGAACACTGCATAAGGACAAAATCAATCTGCTTCCCATCATGCTATGTGAATAAAACTGAGGCTGTAGGATGATGCCAAACTACGTATTTGTGGAAACATTTAAGCATTTTCTTAGCTCCCTTGGACTGTCTTGAAACTTGAGCATGTGCTTAAAATCCTTTGCACTATTGCATTCTTGGAAGTCAAAGTATTAATAGGAAAAGTGGCCAGAGAGCAGTACTGATCTAACAGGTCTTACCCACTACACTAAGAATGTTGGTAGATCACAAAGCCCTTCACTGATTTGTTTTAACTGATGAACCGAATCTTGGTCTCCTTTTTGTCAGTTGACATTTTGACCAACTCACAGTCCCAAGATACTGATGAGAAAAACTGAAGAATACAGTTGATGAGATGCAGGGCCCTGGACCCGTAAGGTGGTCCCTACAAGCAGGACGTTAAACCCTAGTGACATCTCAGCATGGACTGAAAGATGGACCTGTGCAAGCTCCACTTCCGCACATCTGATCTGAAACCTCTGCAGGAGTCACTGCCTTATGGCATTGTCCTGATGTCAGCAGACAGCAACTTTAAATAAAGTAGGGTGCTCATTCACATTCATTGAGTAAATGTTGTTATTGCCTCCCAGCTGTTTGTTACCACCTGTCTGCTGGGCTACGATCTCCTGACAACAAAGTCGACAGGAGGGAACTGGTGTCTGAGCCTCAGCCATTATAATTTAGACACTGTACAGTCTAGCACCTTAGGATGAACCCTCCCTTCTCGGTGGCTTGAACTAAATGTACAATGAGGTACAAACTGGAGTGGCTGAGGTGTAGGTACACGCTTCCCCCCATTACTTCTGTCCCAGAGGGATAATTGTCTAATGCCAAAGTCCCCTGCTCATGCAGGGGAACAAAATATGTGTAAAAGGCTAATTAAAAAGTTCACAGTATTTTACTTCCAGCCACTGCTGCTTACCGATAAATAAAAGTGAGTGTGATGTGGGCTCTACAGCAGCACTCAGCAGGTAGCCTCCCACTCCTCCCAGCTGGGTACCCAGCCCAGCCCATGACGGTGGGCCAAGCTCCCACGGGCTCCCAGCAGAGCTCTGCTATGAGCCACAGCACCAACTGCTGAAGGCACAGCCAAACCCACACTAGTGGTGGGTACTGCATCCAGAGGCTGCTGTCCCTGTTCTGCAAGGTGTGTGTGTGTGTCCCGATGGTTTTACCCCAAATCACTCCAGTTCAGATGTGTCATTCCCGTCCTCTATCAGACCCTTCTCCCATGCGCTCCCATCCGCGATGTCCACAGTAGCACTCCTCTGTGTTTCCAAGCACCGGGCTTACTCTTCAAGGACACTTCTGCCAACTGCTTTAAAAAATGCTAACTCAGGCCAAGTGCTCCATGCTTTTGAATGCTGCCGTATCTTTTGGAATCATTACTACAGAGTGGCATAGAGTACTTTTATTATGGAACTCACTTTTGGATTTTAAATGTTCTTTCCATTTCCCCAGATCAAGCTTGGATTTTTATTTTATTATTACAGTTTTCTTATTGCAATATATTTTTTATTATTGCTGCTAATTATTACTTAGCTCTATTGGTTATTAGGTTCATCACTGCTTGGAAACTTCCGTGTTAGATCTGGTCTGGATAAATATAAAAAGATTTGGATACTTTTCCAAAAGTTTTGAATATGCAAAATTGTCTATACTCCTGGAAAGGAATGGAAGTTAGCATATGAAAGAGGAGGAATCAGACAAAGTAGGGCAAATTAAAGGACAGACTCTAGTACCTCCCATCTCTGGGAGAATTTCCTTAAAACTGAGACACAGCATCCTAGTGAGTCTGTTTCTGCATTAGCTTGTGTTAATTTAAGGGTTTGTGTTGTATCATTACCCTTTATTATCAGGTTTTCTGTAATGGTCAGTGTTACATATCTCAAGCCATGTGAGCTAGTTAAGTCAGGAACTGCAATTTTTTGAGTGATATAACAGATTATTCCCACAGTAGCATTCCCACAGTATTTCATCATCTCAGACTGACTGTGCTTAGAGAAAAAGAAAAGTAAATTCATTCCTGAAACTGTGTCTAGTTTAAGTCTTCACCCAGACATCTGTGCAAGGCCTCCTCTATAGAAAGAACTGGGGGGGAGGAAGGCCTTTGTTGGGAGTCTTAGAATAAAATACCTGTTGATGGTCAACTCTTTTCAGCAGTCTTATTTAACTCTCCTGGGAAGAAAGCTAACTGACAGTGTTGAAAGTGCTGTAGACAATGGCCAAGTGTGTGTCCCTCCACGGCCTATGGGTGTGCAGGTGCCTCCAACCCCTCCATGGTGGTCCCCAACACAGTTGCACAGGGCACCCACCCAGGGCAGCTGGGACAAGGGAGCAGCTCTCCTCTTACCACCCCACTCGGGCTTGGGTTGGGCTTGAGTTGGGTTCAGTCATGCCATGGTCACAACAGGTCCAGCCAAACGCAATGCCGTCATGGTAGACTGGACCCCAGCAAAGCACTTGGCTGAGGATATGGGAATGCCCCATGAAACGCTGAAGATGCCTGAGGCAAAGAAAACTAAGTCTGAGGGTATCTTTACATATTTGGTCTTGAGTTTGTGTAAGGACGGGGGTGTGAGATGAGCTGGATCAACGAAGAAAGGCAGATTTGTCTCAAACAATGAAAACTCTTACAGTCAAATCTCCATGTCCGTCTGGGGAATACTGCCTTTAGCCACGACTGAAGAAGGAAGGGATGTGCCTCTGTGTCATGGGAACAGAGTAGCACTCTGGAGATCCCCCGTTACAGTTGTTAAAGTTACACAGAGTTGTTTTGAGAAAATTTATGCCCGATTCTGGCTGCTTACTATGGCTATTGAAGAACATTTGGATTTGAATCAACTTTTTGAGAAGCCACGTCTGGATGCATTCAGATTTTGTATCAGTTTTGCTTACCATAGAAGAAAAAGGCCCAATTAAGGCTGGCAATTTAAAATCATTTCACACAAACCCACACTTTTCGGTGAATAAGTTTGCACCAAAAATTTACCAAGGTCTAGCATAACCTAAGTGTAACTATGCGATTTCCTTGTAAATTCTGGATTTATTTTAGTTATTTCTGCATAGGAATGACAAGTAATTAACAGCACCATCCACTAAAGTATAAATGTTTATTTCACAAAATGCTCAAGCAGAACTGACATCAATTGACCATTTCAAACATCCCATAGCTTTTCTAGCATTTCCCCCCCACCATTTGATTCTTAATGCTGGGGAATGCTCCATACTGGGCGATGTGTGCACAGAGATTATAAACAGTCACTGTGTGGTTTGCTTGCTGATGCAGTTAATTCAGTTGTCTCCTTCAAGTGAATTTACATCCTTCCATCTTCATATAATGCCTTTGCATAGGAACTTAGGATATGTATCAGTTTGATTACATGAGAAAAGGCAATCCAATCCAATGAATTAATCTGTAGTAGAAGAAATTTTGGTGCCAGGAACATCTCTGCCTTTTAAAATGGAGCTGAAACGCGGATTATTGTGTTTCAATATATCCAGGCAAAACAGTAAACTGTTCAACTTCACAAGGGCAACTTTAATGAATTTTCCCTCTAGGTACAAATGAGTGGAGCATTTTTCCCTGCATGACAGACACTTTCTTTTTCTGCAGTACTTTTGTAACCAACAACATCTGTGTACCTTATTTCAACTTTTGCAAGAATTGGACAAAATTGCTTCACCCATTAGAGAATGTATAATTCAATCGGATTCATATTTCAGTTTACATCAGTCGTAAATTTAGTTTAAAATACATTACATACAGCATAGCCAAATGTAGCATCCTGAATTGAGAATGAATTGCAATTACTAGACTACAGTTTTCTCCCAGTCAATCCTACACCTGTCCTAAAGAGTACTCCCATACTTGTTTCCTTGAGACTTAATTATTGTACACCCTAAATATGCCATCTTCTACCTCTCATTTGGCTGTGAATAAAGGTTTAAAGGATCTCTTTTCTGGATTATTAAGGAGAAGATTTTCAATTTCTAAGCTGTAAATATTTGTGAAAATATCTGATCTGAAATAACATATTGTACACTAAGCTGTAACAAATAGAATTCCCATTATTTCTGCTGCTGATGGCAGAGGGATGGAATTTAAATTCAGGCGTGTTGGTAATTGTCAATTCCTTCCTCCCCCTTGAAAATCAATGAAAATGAAATCTATAACTTATAATCCACATTTAGGATTGTGCTTAATAACTGATGACATGATATGACCTATGGGGAGAAAATAACAGAAGGACTCTCAACTTGAAGAAATTCAAGCCTAGACATCTAGGGAAAATAATCCAAAACTCAGTTATTCCTCAGAAGGGAAAATGAGGAAAGTAAAGCTGAAAGAAGCCTGAGGGTGATAGTAGAGAGTGCATTAAATGCGACTGAGCAAAAAAAGAGAAAGGGAGATTTTTGGCCGCAGATTCAAAGACATCACCTCCTGGAAAAGGGAAGAAAAGATTCCACTCCATATGGCTTTGGTGTGACCACACTAGGAATACTAAATTCACTCCTGGGTACCTAATTAGCATCTAAAAGGGCAGGTTCAGTGGAGAGCAACAATAGTGTCTAAGGGGCTGTCTGGGCTGACTTTTAAGGAAAGATTAAAATAGTTTAGGGGTGGAGTGGGGCACCTTTTATTCCCACGGAGTAGCACTTTAATTCTTATCCCATCCTTTTCCCCTACGTTTTAACAGGCCTACTTACAAAGCAAAATATTATGGGCAAGTGTGTAAAAGTCTGGCCCTAAAGATATATGTATCGGCTAAGCAGTGAACAGGGGAAGTTCCAATAGACATCTATGTATGTCGGAAGGGTTATTAACACCAGTGGGCATAACTTGCAACAGGATGATATTTTTAAAGGCAAAAATGTAAAAGAAAATGAAAACTTATTGACAGGTCTGTTAGGGTATTGATTACTCTCATAAATGAAGTGATGCATCTCTTGATACATTTAAAACTATGCTTGCAAAGCACAAGCAACTGTACTCAAGAGAGCAATCCTGCACTGGACAGGAGATGGACTAGATGGCTTAGTGGGTCTCTCTTATTTCTACTTGCACTGACTTAGAAACTTTAACGAGAGACAAGGAGTTACAAGACAACCTGGTAATAAATATGCACCACTGTCTAATGTGTTATTTGGCCAAAGCCCAGATAATTCCTGAAGTACACCTCAGGGCCTCATAATGACTCCAGTGCTAAATATCTTACAGTCCCACCTCTGCCTGGCTGGGGCAGTGAAACATTACACAGTATAAACAAGAAATCAGTCAGTAATCCTGAGCTGCAGTCTCTAATGGTAGTGCTGGGGAGACTCTTCGGATCTGCTAGAAATACTGTTTAGATCAGCCTTGTGCTGGGTTTAAGTCCACTAAAACCTCCCTGGGACTGCTGCTTTCACAGAGTTTCTCTGCCGTGCCCTCTTCAAGTAGCATTTTCCCCTTCCTCCTTACCCAGGCCCAGGGCTTCTATCAGGAGGTGGATCATCACCACTTCGGTCAGGGAAAAAAGTTCAGATCCTCTGACGGACGGATCTGCCACCCTCTGATACTGCAGACATTCAGCAGTGACGGTGGGTATTGGCCAAGTAGGGCTCCTGTGCTGACCCCGCAGTCCCATTGCACCCCACCACAGGATGCTCACCGCCTCCCCCAGGACGCCCTCTCTTCTCCAGCGCTCAAGCAGGCTTTGTTAGCACCTTCTGCGTTTTGGCAGAATGGTTTATTTTCCCTTCGTAGGTCATTAAATCCCTATTGATTTCAAGCAATTGGTTCTCCACGCTGTGCAGACTTGGTTATAAATTACTGATAGGGGATGTGAGCTGGTTTGGCTCCCCATCCGGTGTGTTTAGCAGCAAGTTTTAAGTGTACGTTTCTCTTGTTGCTCCTGTTGCGGTCCCCACACGACGACAGCAGTCCTGCTTTTCTCCAGAGCTGAGCACAGGTACTTTCCTTAGCCTGGGCTCCCAAGGAGAAGCCATGTCATATTTATTCATTGTCCCTCCTCTCAGTGCAAATTTATTCTCCTCTCCCTGCCCCCCACCCCAAAAAAACACATCCATATTAAATTACTGCTTTCCAAAACAGGCTAGGAAAAAAAGGCGATAGATCCTCTCGCTTACTTTTTAACCACTTTAAGGCAACATGATAGTGTCTCTCAGCTGTGAAATTACCTATACTGGGAAACTTTGCTTCTGTAAAGAAGAAGGTCCTCCCTGTGAAATGGAAACAGCGCAGTGAATGTTTTTTGGTTTTCCACAGCCCTTCCTGTAGTAAATATCATGCTGTCACTGCAGCCTTGTAGCTGCTTGGAAAGTGCCAGCCCTGGACAGAGTCAGGCCCAGCAGCCAGCATCCTACGGGGCTTGCTGCAAAGATTAGCTTTATGGAGGGATCTGAACTGAGATCTACACAAGTTTGGATCAAGTTTGGGTCAGCGAACCTGCACCAACCTGACAAGAAGAGTTTCCATGCTCTGTTTCTCCTTCAGGGACATCTGCAAATGTTTGTGTTTCTTATTACCAAACACACATTTAGTATGAGAGGTGGTAACAACTTTCCCAGTATTCATCCTTAACTATTTCTGTCATATTTTCTCTCCCTTTATCCCATCATCTTCCCAATATAAAGTATTCTTACTATTTGTTTGTAAAAAGCCAAGAACAGACAAGGTACTTTACAAACAGCAATGAAGAAAACAGTTTTCCTCAACAATGTATATTTCTGCCATATTCGTTTGGCACTACCACTCTCCTTTCTCATGTTCTTCTTATCCTCACTCGCCAAACACAGTTTTCATGATGGTAGCAAACAGTGCAGAGAGAAAAAAGGATAAGCATGGAGAAAAAGAATGAGCAAAAGACAGAGAAAAACCCCAGGAACTATCTTCTGAGATATTTATTAAAGTAAGGGCTGTGGGAAGATAAACACAGTGTACAGATTCCATTCAAAAAAGTAGATCTTCCTTTCAGAGCAACGACAGCCAAACCAAAGACAGCCAGGAATTTCTGTAGCAGAAAATCTGGCATCTCTGAAGATCTCTGCAGATACAGAAATACAGGGAATCAGGAGGAGATGGAAGAATAAAATTTAGATTGTCGGTGAATCTTCTGAGCTTGAAGACCCCCAGCAGAAGGCAGAGGTGAGCTTCCAAGCTGGTCCATTGACCAGGGAAGGAGATGCAGTTGCTATTTTGCAGGCAGCAATAGATCTCTTCTTATCTTGGATGTTAGACTCTCTCATAGACGTGCTGTTGCCCAGTGCAATGGGCTGTTCTTGAAAAAGAGAGAGATTTTCCCTGGAGCTCCCTGGGCATCTGATCACCTCTTCAGAGAGGTCCACTGGGATTTTTCATTACCATTTGAACAGAAACCAAAATTATGCAGACTGGACCTTAGTTTAACATTGTATTAAGGTAAGCGCATTGGCATCACCCTGTGACAAACATTACATCATCCTTTTAACTAGTAATGTTTTTAAGGTATATATTTCACTAGGCAACAGACTGATAGAGTTTTTGACCTTTTAAAGTCACACAAAATATTTACCAGCTTTGCTGTCTGAGAGTGCTACAAAGGCAGTCAGCCCCACAAACGTGAGATGGGAAAGGTTCACATTCACTTCAAGTGGTTTTCTGTGCATCTGTCGTACAAACACACACACACACATATCAGTATATACAGAAAATTACACACAGAGGCCTGCTATAGAGAGGGACTATATATCTATAAAATGATTATAAGTACTTGTCTCTCACACCCATCCTCAGTGTGTGTTAGTGCCAGAAACTAGATGTGACGTTCCAGACTGGAATGATGCAAGGAAGAAATACATTGCATTTATGGAAATCATTCATTTTGCTTGTCTGGGAACCTCTTGAATATAAATAATATTTTCATTTATAAATTTCAAAGCGCTGTCCTAAGAATGGGTAAGAAGCATTATCTTCATTTGACAGTTGGAGAAACAAAGAGCAGACTGTTTTAAGCAGCAGTCTAAGGTCACATGAAGTAAATGAAGTCAAACCTCATCTCCCGAGCCTGACTTTCCCTTGGGAGAGGATACCAGAGAGTGCACCACTCACAACTTTATCAGCTGAAACTCTTCAGCGCATATGCTAATAGTCTTGGCAACCCTGAGCCTTCACAGATCAGGACTGAGGTTTCAAATGATCAGCAGATTTGCTTAAATGCATAAGACTAAAATCCCCAAATAAATACACTTGTGTTTCTTCTATTTGCCTTCTGTTATCTGAGCCTTTGGAGTGTGCTAAGGTAATGGTTTCCAGGTATTTCCACCACCAAAAGATCCAGGCATCTTTCCTTAAAGGGGGGGGGGGGGGGGCGGTACTAAACAAACAGCACTAAATACTGTAATTAAAATCTGGAGATTTGGCAACAAAATGCAGAGACCATACCTATTTCTCGCACGTGCTGAAGACTGCCCTCTTTATAAAATGATCTGCCCACCCTACCTCAAAAGCAGATCTTACTTTCAGAGCCGCAGCAGTTCTCAGTGACGACTCCTGAGACTGGTAAAGGTCCACCACCGCCTCGGTTTGGGTCCTCCAGACCTTTTCGAAGGCACGACAGCTCGGGGCAGAGCTCCGACTACACCATGGGAGTCGTGGGTCTTTCTGCACTGTTTGAACCCAGCAGTCGATGTGGCCAGAGCACAACAATTTAGAGCAGGGCACACCCCAGCTTTCTTTTGCAATCAGAAGAACTGTTCTTCCCCCGGTATAAGCCAATTCCTCCTATTGGGGTTGGCAATGCAGGATCAAAGCTGCCACAGCCGCACGAAGCAGACTGCTGGTCCAGCCTGAGCTCACTCCTTCTGCTCAAATTTGCTGGTGGGTTAACGCTGTGCCATGAAGCTTTACATCAGATACTCTTTATCTGCACCCTTCTTACTTTGTGCCAGCTGAAATTCACAACTCTGAAGCGGCAGTGTTCAGTTTCAGGCTTTTTTTTTTCCCCTCTTAAGACCTGTCTTTCTCAAATGTCTCCAAATTAGACAATTGCTAGGGGCACTGATAGTTGTTTTCCTTTTAAGTCAGAGGCACTATTTGCTTTTTCAGTTCCTCCGTTGTTTTATCTCTTATTATGTTGAATCATTTTGAAAGCTATATCTTCCATTTAAAAGTCATATCCCATTATCTAGAAGGGAATTTGAAAAGGTCGGTGCTAAAAGAAAACACAAGCTAAACAACCCCAACAGTCAAGCCTTCAACACTAACTAACCCATGCGATATTGAAGGTTAATTAGACTTTAAGAAAATGCGCAGGCAATACATGTGGCATGCTACTGATAAAATGACATTGCTTATAATAAATTAAATTATAGTAGAACCTCACTGAGGCACCAATCATGGGCAAACCACTGAAAAAAAAATTAATGTTTAGTCAGGCTGGGATCTCTTTAAGTTAATAAACAAAAGAATACAGTGTATTCTGGTGTGTGGCCTTCAACAATTACAGTTCAGTTTTACTCAGTCTTAATGCATTTGCATATATGTTGCAAAAATAACAGTTGTAGGTATATGACAGCACTGGAAATATCTGGGTGGTCTCTAAAGAGTGTGAATTAGCAGTATGTTATTTAATAAACTTTTTTACGGGGAGCACAAGATATCTCAATGGTTTCTCCTTGCTCTGCCATGTCTGTTAGCATTTAGGTAGTGGAACAGACATAGTATATACTGGGGAGAAGCACATATGGATATTCAACAACCTGAAATAAAGTTAAACATGTTATTCAGCTTTCATTTCTCTCTCAAAGTCATAAAATTGCATGATGGTGCACACTTGCTGGAGTGTGAAAAATAAAGTATAGGTTGTTACTGAATCTCATTTTTAGCAGAAGAGATTTGCGTGTGTGCCCTGTATATTATACGGGCATGTAACATGCTATGGTAATAAATAAATCAATCATCTGATCTGAGAACCTGGATCTTGTTTTTCAGTTAACTTGTTGACAGATTCTGGTAAATGCAATTGCTCAAATTTCTTCATGCTGTAACCCTTGGAAATGTTACAAACGCTTTTACAACAGTAAGTCTGAAGACGCAGCACCACACAGAATCCATATTGCTAACACATGAATGGCCTTTAATATCTGCAGAGCCTTCAATTAGCTCCATTATATTCCTCTCAAAGAAAGACATGAAATGCATTTGACACTATCACAGTTTCATTAGCTAAAACTTCACTGGAGTTAGCCATATGTGATACGGCAGGCAACCCTCACCTTTAGAGGAAAACACGGATCTCACCTATCTGACTTTGCTTCTTCTGAGAATTCAGAAACCCAGGCAAATAAAAACCCCATGTATGAAAGAAGTGGAAGGAGAAGAACTCAAAAAAATAAAGAATAGTTAGTTCTACAAACTTCGGTTTGATAGGACTTGGATAAGTGAAGACATATGCTTCTTGAGAACATGCTGGGAGGCAAAAGTCATAGATACTCCCAGATACGTAATCACAACGTGAACACAGTTCTGCAAAATGCTTAATCGGAAGGAGCAGGCAACATGGAGTCATCACAATTTTAATTCAAGCTCTTAAAGATAAGGCATTAAAACGTCTCAAACGAGATAATGTTGGCTCCCACTTCAGTTGATCATTAAACTTATTCCGTCTGTTTGGGGTTGCAGCCGTGCCTGATTCCCTCTGAATAGCATCTGATGCATGAAAGCATCACAGAGGCAGATTTGTCCGTACCGTGATTAAAACACACACAGAGATATCTGTTTGGACTGTTCCGCAAAATAAGAATGCATTTTCTTCCTTTGCATGCCTTCAAAACACATCCCTCTTTTAACCCAAACCTTTAAAAGGGTGTCCTTGTCACTACAAAACTGAAGAAAACACTGGAAGTTGGAGCACATCTTTTAACAGTTTCCAGGCAGCCTGTATCAGCCCAGAGCAAAGGAGGGTCTGGTAAGCTGTCTTCCATCTTCTCAACTATTCTTATCTCTAGTTCTGTTTCTAAGGTCAGTAAAAACATACAGAAGTGATTATGCAGGAACTAGCTCTGAGGGATTATGCTATTTGTCAAAGTAATAACAGTGAATTCAATATGCGTAAATCTCTTCTCCCTGTGCAGTAGAGCTGTGCTCTGGAATACCAGTGGGATATTGATAGGAGTCATTTCCTAGGCAGCTTACCTTTGGGGGGAGTTTGTGGTTGATATAATAAGAAACCCAAATTTTCTAAGAACCCACAAGTTGCAAGGGACAGTCCCACAGGCCCTTTCTGCTAACAAAAACATCTGAGCTACTCTGCATTTTTATCAGTGACCTGGAAGAAAATATAAAATCCTTGCTGATAAAGTTGGCAGATGACACAAAGACTGGGAGTGAACAAAGAAGAGAGGTCACTGATGCAGGGCGAGCTATTAGTAAGCAAACAGCATGTTTTCTAATGCACCCCAATGTAAAGGTGTAAAGAAGCTATGAGCGTAGGGGGTCATTATAGAATCAGGGACTCTGTCCTGGAAAGCAATGACAGCCTGGTCATGGCAAACAGCCAGGTAAGTACGAATCCCTGAGATGCAGTGGCCAAAAGACCAAGTCTCTAAGACAAGGGTGGGAGAACCTTGGGATACAGAGGCTGCATTTTGTATTTTGGCACTGGTTCATCCAGTGAAGGCCTAAGCGCGTTTGTGAATCCTAACAACCTTGCAGCCTCATTTTGTGAAACCAACCTGTCTATTGGGTGTGACTCCACTTCTGGGGAACTGCTAGAGAGCCAAAATCTTGGGTCTATACAACTCCTTGGTGGTATCTAACTTGCATCTGTGTGGGTGAGCCGTACAGATGTGCAGCATTCAGCCGTGACCAGCCATGCCATGTGCCTTGGCCTTTGCCTCCTGGGATCTCCAATGGGGTGTAGGGGCTGCCAGAATGTGGGTTCCCAGTGAGGAACACCAGCCTCCCATGCCACGGTGTCCCAGAGGCTGCCACGTGGATGTATGGAGCTGGTCAACAAGCCCAACAGCTTTAGCCCACCACATCACCTTGTACGTATCTCAGGCGCAGTCTAGATGCAGCCACTTTGTCCCATCCTGGTGTTTGTGGTCTAGAAGGGTGTCAATAAGCTGTAAAGCAGAGTAGGTGTGGAAAATTTGCCTTGTTTAGTAAAAGGTGAGACTTTATCACAGAGAAAATGAAGGACTGGATTTGATCAGTCTGTAAGAACAGAGCATCATACTGGGATGCGTGCTACAGAAGACAGAGGTGTAACACCACCCAGAAGCTGCAACTGGAAACTGGACAAGTTCAGACGAGACTTTAAAAGTGCTGATGTTTGACTACTAGAAGAACCTCCCAAAGGTTTTGCTGGGTTCCTTGGCCCTGGCAATTTTAAAATCAAGATTAGGTTCCTTCTAGAAGAGGATCAGATGAGTTAAACACAACAGTACCTCTGGCCTCCTAGTCCGTAAGTCCATGAAGCCCACTCAGCTTTCCTTTCTCTTCCCCCATTCCAGAAAATTTGATTAAGTGGGGGCACTCCCACAGGAGCATCAGAGATGCTTTTGTTGACTTTTCTTCCAAACTGGATGTTTCAGAGGACAGTCATAGGCTATGCTAGGTGAGATGCCAAAGGAATTCACCTCCTGTGTGATACTATATTGCCGGGCACGATAAGGACTTAAGACAGGCCTGAATGGAGAAATCAAGCCAGCTCTCTTACGTCCTACAGACCAGGAATAAATGTGGCACTTCCCACTTGAACAAAGATTTGTCTCTTACAAATTTTGTTTGGAGGGGAGCCAGAGAGTAAAGATGCAACTATCTGAGGGCCCCTCTAGAATGGGAAGTGTCATTTGGGGATGGGGATCCAACAGAGGCTCACCTAATAAAATCAGCTGGGGATGGCAGTGTACGCAGGAATTTGGTTGCCAGCATATGAGGCTATAAATAGGCTTTTGGAAAGCCTGGAAGCTCACACAGTTATTGCTTGTTATTTTAAAATGTTAATATGGATTTCAAGCTCATGAAAGACATGAGATTGCTGGTGAAGACCTGTCTAGCCACACATGGGATCAGCAAGAAATTCAGGTTCTTCCATCCCACTCAGCCTTGCCATGGAAGAAAGACCAGCTCCTCGTAAGTTTTGGTCTTTATGAACAATTTAGCTGCCGGGGGCCTCTGATGGCCTACGACAACTCTGATGCCTGCTTTGTGATACAGATATATGTTACCTGGAAACCAGACTGGTATCGGCCACTTATTTCTTTTTCCTTATTTTCCTCCTTATTGTTTAGGAAAAAAAAACCCTGTAGCACCACAAGAAAAGGAACAGAGATTGTCTAATGCTCACAGGGACATTTACGGGATCTCCCACCATGCCTCTAGTTATTGTATCTTACTAGAACAGCTCAGGATGGATACTTTGGCAAAACATGGCTCTTCAACAGTGCCCCTATGCATCAGATGGTGAGATCATCACTTCAGCGCTGGCGGTTTCTAAAGAATTTGACTTGTGTCTTCTTGACTCCCAACAGGTTCACCCACCGTTTGGTGCCCCTTCCCAGCAGCACACACCTAGAGCCCAAATGGCTACAGCCTGGCTATTTGCAGGTTCTGCTTCTCACTGTGAAATTTGCTCACATTAATTCCAGATAGGAGGAAAAATCAAGTTGTTTGGGGAAATATTTTTTATTTTATCTTTTACTTCAGCTTTTATAATTAGAAACCAACCTAAGTTGGTTTCTGGGCTGGATGAGTCAGATGGAGCTGATAACCATTCGCACTGCATTAAAACACTGCATTAAAAAAATAAAATAAAATACTTCTTGTAAACATCTGATTTAAAAAAAACCAAAACACTAATCAGTTAGAAGCTGACAGAAATTATTAGCAATAAGCTCTTTCGCATAGAAATAGGCTTATTACCATGCATTTGCAGCAGCTGGCATGAGCCTGGCATGGTGCCAGCAAACTGTGTCCTGCAAACACCATCTTTCCACCTGATCCTAGGAAAAGCACCAGCAAGACAGGGTTGTATTCTCTTCTCAATCCCTGCATAATATACTCCCATTGACCCCTGCAGGAGTCCTGTGCATGTGCATGTGTGTAAAGAGTATGGTCTGAAAAGGAAAAAAGCAGTCAGTTTTGCCTTTTCAGCTGGCAGACCTGTGAGGAAGGAGTGTGGGCTGCTTTTAAAAGATGGGGGTAGAAGCGTAGGGGGATGTGTTTTGCTACATCATTGAAAGCTACTAGAGGCCACCCAGGAAGGAAAGAATAAATTAATCACAAGTCACAGCCACATTAAGATCTTAGGTCAAATCAGATTTGTTAGAGGGTGTAGTGTTTCGGTTTTGGTTTTTTTGTTTGGTTTTCTTTTTTTTTTTAAATCAGCAGAAAATTACCCTCTGCATGATGCATGGCATAGTCTTCAGCTCCTGGGTCTGCCCACACTCAGATGTCGAAGCACGTTTGTGGTTTGCTGAGATCTAGTCTTGTTTGCTTGCTTTTTTTGGCCAAGGACTTTTCCATATGATTACACTCTAAAAGTGTGCCATAGATTACACAGTCCATAACCAGGTTACAAGGAGAGAACATAGGTCTGCATTTAGGAAACCATCCTTAATCCCAATAGCAACAGCTTCAAACATTCAGCCTTCAAACTTTTTCATTATTGACTTGGTTAAATGTAGGGACAGATGCTGCAAATGTCAGGGATGTTCACTTTACTGGGGGATAAAAATGCTCATAATTAAAATTAAAACTGAAGCAAAAGAACCCAAAACACTTTGCAGGATTAGGCTTCAGGTATAGAAAGCACAATGTTAACAACTTGGTGTTGTAATGCGAATCCAGTGATTTTTTTCATTTATTCTAAAAGGCCAAATTATGTTAGATTTTGTCAACTCTTTAGTTTAATGGGGGTGAAAAATACTGACTACAAAGGAGGTGAATGAAATGGTCTGTGAGGCTTTATGGGTAACACAAAAATCACTATTGAAACAATGATCCCCTTACAGTTGAAAACATCAACCTTTGCTGAAGAAATTCCGAAGTCTTGAACACGGTGCTCACTGCTCAGTCCAATTTCAAGTCAATCGAAGGAAGCAAAATACAAAGGGAAAGGTCATATTGACTTAGTATAACAATTTTAATGAATCTTGGCCCTCTGTTTTGCATTTCCAGTGGAAACATGAACTCAGTGGCTCAATCCCTTCCCCTCTGTGCTGCTTCCAAACACACAGGTAGAGGGAATAAGCTTTTGCTCGGCTCGATCCCCCAACAGCACTGTGTCTCTGTTTAAACAGAGGCTGAAAAACAGCCTTTTTATTTTTAGCAAGAGCATTTACTAAAAGGAGCTGTTGTTGACAAGAAAAGCCACTCATATTTGAATATGAAACATTTCCAGCACTTTAAGCGTGAGGGGAAAGGTAAGCAATTCAGGAGTCACAATCAATAAGGAAGAGATCGTGAAGGATTTCTGGACAGGGAATATTTCTTTGCCTCTCAAAAGCATTAATCCTGTGCAAAACCAGAGGGTTTTTTGGCACTGCTGTAGCTTATAGGTGTACCAGTCATGGACCAGTACCTGGCTGTGTAAGGTACTGTACAAATGCAGAACAGAAAGACAAACTTAAATCTAAGACAAGAGCTCACAGATGGATGCAGACAGACAGCCGGAGGAATACAAGGAAACAGGGTGACATTATAATATTTAAGTCGCTATTTCAGATAAACAGTGAAAGGCAAAATGACAAAATTTCTTTCTATTTTTTTTTTTAAAGCTGCTGCTCCCTCTGTCAGCCCCAATCCTGCCATGATGCCTAAATGAAATAAATCAGCCTGTTAATAACGCCTGAGCAGCACTGGCAGCCAAGGACGGAAGTCTAGTGAAAGACGAATGGTTAAAGTTTACTAAGTAGTTACAAGCCACCAAAAACAGGTCTTAAAATGGGAAGTGTCAGGCAAGCCCTTAATAACAGGTAATACTACCAGCCCCACCTATAATTATGGTACTCGTCTCCCCACCCTCTGAATGTCACTCGTTTCCATCAATTGCAGGCTTTTCAGAGCACCGGCGGTGCCTTGGCAATGTCTGCACACTGCCTTACAAAAACGGGGTGACGTTTTTTAGCCGAGCTTCTGAGGAGCTGCTGTGATATACGTATTAAATAATAACAGCACAAATAATAGCAATATTAATGAAAAAGGAGGTTCAGCTCTGCCCACACCTAGCTACGCCAATGCTATCATATCCCCTGTACAGTTTGAGGCAACCTTGAAAGGCTGCGTGTAGAGGGAATAATGTATTGAAAGGAATACATTTACCGTACATCACATAGTCCCCATTAGGAGATTTTTATGATCGCATTACTATGTGCTTTGTCTTCAAACGGACACTTCGCTGGCATTTCCACCCATAAGCAAGAAAAAATACTTGCCACACTCATTATCAGTCTCTTGGTTCAGATTTCCTCTCTGATGTACAGCTGCTTCATTTTGGTTCTCAGTTCCAACAAGACGTATTATTGTCACCTTTTCTGTAGCAATTTCCTTATACTACTGAAACTAGACGACAGTCAAGGATATTACTATAAGCCTGAGACCAGTACGTACTTAGAAATGTTTTAGATATGTAGAGATGGTTGAATATTTCTGTTTAGTCATTATTTTACACATTTACGACCATTTGGGTTTGTTTTGACATTGTTTGACACATTTACTACCATCTGGGTTAGAGGATTTTTTAAAATTATATCAGTGCTTACTAACCAGCCTCATATGCTCTTTTTCAAACTGTTTGCTCCGACTATTTAGGGGGGCTCAGTGACTGTGCAAATCATACGGAAACTTTTACACTTGCTGATTTGATTTGGGGTGCTTTTTAAACTTCTGATTTAATATGCAAGAAAGAATAAAAAATATTTTCAAGTAAATAAAGGTTTGTGAAACAAATTAAGGAAGATTTTGAGAGACTTAGTGCCTCAGTGAACAAGCTCCTGTGTACTTGTAATAATATAACCCACAAATCACAGTAAACCAAGTGTGGTGCTTTGATTTGTGAAAATATGCAAGAATATTCTTTTACCTATCTGATCAGCTCTACACCGAGCCCTCACACTATCAAAAGGTCAGAATCCAAAAGGGTTAAGTATTGACTGACAAGAGGATGAAAGGAAAAGCAACAGAATGTAGGTGTATAAAGGTCTTGAGGGACATTCCTAAAAGTCAGTATCAGTTTTTACACTTCTTGCACAGGACCAGATATGAATTTCAAATAATGAATAGATTCAGATCACCTGTACTTTTCAAAAATGTGAAACTCATATTTAACTGTGTCCATGCCAAAAGCTTTTCTTCTTTTTTCTTGCTCAAGCCTTCACTAATTTGAAAATTCATGCCACAAATTCATTACTCTTTCTCACCCATTTTCACCTGTGTAGAAAAGCACCCCTTCTCCCATCTTTGACCCTGCTATTTGTACAGTCACTCGCTGAATAATCCAGCCTAAGAGTTTACAAAACAACATACATGGGTGAAACTCGTTAGTTACTCAGGGGTGACAATATATTAGAAACAAATGGGTTTGAAAGCAAATAAAACCCCAGGTGCTGGCTATTTCTAGTAGCATAAAAAAATGCTTTGCATCCCAAATGCAGTGGGTTACACGGACAGGGCATGTGCCCCTGTCCCTCAGTCCAGCTACAGCAGAGCCATCGGGGCAACTATTGCCCTGTTACAGGACGCTCCGTGGTGGCAGTGGCAGGATGGGAGACTCGCAGGGTGAGGGGGCGACTAGAAAAAGGCCCTTGGCAATCTGTGCTCCACTTTCCTTTTTTTAGGGGCAGGATGTTTTGGGAAGAGAGAGTTTGCTGGCAACCTGATCCTCCCTCCGGTTGCGCGGAGATCTTCAAAGGAGCCCGTGCTGGCAGCTGACATCCCCCCTTCTCCTGTTGGGTTTTTTGCCTGTTCACACTGCAGATCCCTCCCCCGACAGACCTCCTCATCAGCTCCTTCTTCCTTCCGCAGCACAAGCTCAGCCATATTCAAGTCCCTTCGTCCCGTGCACCACATCAGGAGGCCTCGCCAAGTTGTTTATGTGGGAGAGCAGCTCCACTGCGCAGTGGCATTAACCAACTTCAAAAAAGTAATAATTTGAGAAGTTGCATGGCTTCTAAATGGGAGCAGGAACCTGGTGGTTGAGAAAGGCAATGGCAAACACAGCAACATTGGGAGGGCAAAGGAAGAAGCTTATGAGAAGGAAACAGGTGCCAACTCAGCCCTCTCACCTAGGGCTTCCCCAGAAACCACAGTAGCTTTGTCTCTGCCCCACAGTATTTCACATGCAGCAGGCCCTTGCACAGGGATAAGTAAATCTGTTGGCAAAGACCTGTCCCCACTTCTGCTTCTAGAGGCTTGAGTGCCCAGAGTTAAGCCCTTCTCCCAAAGACACTTTGCAAGCCGTCCCTCTGTGCTGGAGGTAATCTGGTGCAAGGAGAGACAGTTAGCTGACTTGTCCAGCCCTACAGAGGGGCAAAAGAAGAGCTCTGAAATTGTGAACCCATGCCTCAGCCCAAAAACCTTCAGCCATGCAACACCCTCACCCTGAGATGTGGCATGGCCCTCTCTGCGCTACCGAGTGGGCTGGCTGGGGATGGGCTGCAGGGACCCCCCGGGTACGCATAGCAGTGCCTCCACGTGCTGCCTCCCCTCCAGCCCCGCAGACATTGCCTGACAAGTCATACCCATGACGCTGCTGTAAATGGCAATATCTCTTGGAATGGTTACAGTCAAACCACACTTCTCTGGCAGCGCGCGTGCAAGGAGAAAGGTGGGTGGAAGCGAAAAGGCAGAGCCAGCACAGTAGCAAATATTGACACAAAACAATAACAAAACGCTATTGTAAAACCCACACAAATGAACGGGTGAGTCTGTGGATGAGCACAGCCCAGGAAAGTGCTTCAGACTCATGCATTCATGTTCACGTTTCCAGTGCTGAAGAATACACTTGCAGAAACAGAACCTGTGTAAGCACAGGTTGCAGAAACTGAGATGAGGCAAACAAAAAAAAAGTCATTTATAATTACGCAGAAGGGCAGATATTACCAGATACAATAAAGTGGTAACACAATCACTGTTTGTTATTTCTTTTTTTTTTTTAAATGTGGGTAGTCCCGCTGGCCTTCCTTAACTCTCAACAAATGCTTTCTGGATTGGGTGCTCAGCACCTGACAGGACTAGACCCACATTCAACATTCACAATAAAGCTTAATCTTGAGTCACATTATCCCATGAAAAAAAAAATCGTCTCTGCTTTTTTGCAGTCATACACACAGCAATAAAAGGCACCAGTCACGCTACCTGCATTGCACAGGTCTTACACTTAACTATCTGCTTTTCTCCAGAGCCAGCCATCAGGTCTCCTCTCTTCCTTTTTGTTCTTTGGTGAGGGAAGAGTTTTTTATAATGGAAAAATAAACAGCTTGTTGTATCTACTTTTTTCCCCCCATTAAATTAATCAGGTGGTGTAATACTTCCAAAAGTATTTGCATATGTTTTCTTAATGAAGCCACCCATGATTCCCGCCATGTAATGCTTTGTTGTGTAAAGTCACTGTTCTCCGACACATGCATTTCTCCTCTGTAGGGCTAGGTCAACCACGGCTTCTCTCCCAGTTTTCCTGCTGAATGCCAAACAAGACATTTTGCTTGGCAGACGGCAAATTTCCAAAAGCACCTGCTAGCAGGAGCAAGGGACGGTATGGAGTACTCCACTAGCTGCCTAAATAACCTGAAAACCTGCTCCTCAGTCCTGCTTCGGCTCTCCAGTTTTGATTTGCATTTTCCTATGGCGTGATGTGGTCCTGATAACCTGAGCCAGGCAGGTGCTCAGGTACTTCAGGAACCAGTTAGATGGATGAACAAGTTCTGAAATGTTGATCCAATTCCCCTATTGAAATCACCTGCCAGCAAAATATGGACATCCTTTGAGAACATGAATAGCACCCTGCCTCTTAAAAGCATGACACTGAAATACTTGCACACCACATTTCTTTAGGTGGGGTCTGAGGGACAGAGCCTAAAGCACTACTCATTTGTAGCATCAGCTTTACTTCAGGAGAAAGGAGACATCGGGCTGTGGAAATACCTGCGCAGAAGTTTGCGAAAGCACATTTTCATCCTGTGCTTCACATGCAGAAATGCTATACTATTTACTCACTTGGATGATGACTGGGAGACACATTACCATGAACTATTATGGAGATTAATGCCTCAAATTTAGGAATTCATGTCCCAGTTGTTACGCTGAGAAAATAGCTATGGACATAGATGGAAGCTGAGCCCAAATAACAACTTAAAAATCAGATCTTTGGAGTAGATGTGAAGAAGCTCCAGAAAGAAAACAAGAGTTTGATACAAAAGCAGCATTAAAAACAAACCCATTTTCACTAGCACAGTATATACATCTTTGCTTAATTGATTATATGTTTTCTTCTTCAGGTAAAAGGGATTTGAGACATGCAAATTCTAGCTTAGAGACGAGTTGTGCAATGTCGCACTCGCTCATGAGTAATCCAATTGACCTCCCTGGGCCGACTCATGTGAGCAAGCGCTCATCACCACCAACGAGGGTTGCACAATCAGTGGGGTTTCAGTGCACCTCTCCATCTGCACCACCCGCCCGGACAGCACCGTGTCTGCCCTGCTTCAGCACAAGTGGTTCGTCGAGCTTCTCTGATCGCTGCAAAGCTAAGCCAAAACACAGAGGAACTGTGTCCTGTGCAAGGAATTAGTTTGATTAGTTCTCTTAGGATACACGTGATACTTTTTTTTTTTTAAGATCACAGAAAGAACATTTCAAGGTTACTCTGTGAGAATAATCAATCTTTTAAAACACACAAGTTCTCTAATTACTTTTGCAAAAAAAAAAAAAAAAAAGCCGTGTATACCGTGGCAATGAAAAAGGTACTAAAGTCAGAACAACTGAGCCCTTAATTTTGCCTTTTCACCAGGTTTCAGACAATTAGGTCTGTGAGCAGTAAAAAAAAGGGGGGTGGGGGGGAAGAGAAAGAAAAAAGCATGTAGTTAATTTTTACATTATGGTGCCCAAATGAAAAGAGATCACTTGGCTTCATTTAACTTCCCATCTTCATAGTCTGAAGAATGCTGCAACATGCTACTGGTGCATGCCTGTAAGGTAGCTAGTAACTGGCTTCCATAAACACTATATTTACCAGAAAAAAACCAGTAAAAATCCCTGCTTAGTTCACTGCACATTATACAAGCCAAATTGCAAAGAGATTTTTTTTTCTCTGCAATGAAGTAAACGGAAGCGCCAACATATACAAACATGCATCTGTTACTAATGAGATATTTACAGCCCCTGCCTTGCCAATTGCACGTATGTAATACTTCGGTGCGTCGTTACCTATAGGGCTCTGGTTAAGAGACAATAGGTGCAAATTAATGTATAAACAGACATTATCTCTTCAAGCCTGGACATGACTTGAAGCCTCTTTAAATATTTTTAAATGCCACAGCTTTCTACTAAGCTTTTAAAAATCCTTTCTTCCACTCTTTGCTGATGGTAAAAATGTTTGGGGGACAGGAAAAGATATTTATAATAAGAGGACATTTCACTCTGCACTTTGTTTTAGCATGTGGGGGGAATAA
Organism: Ciconia boyciana; assembly: GCF_034638445.1. NCBI lineage: Eukaryota > Metazoa > Chordata > Aves > Ciconiiformes > Ciconiidae > Ciconia > Ciconia boyciana. The sequence goes on along the minus strand of NC_132935.1, from coordinate 119,307,414 downwards.
TAATTGTATTCAGACTTGAAATGGCTTGGGTTACGCAGTTCAGAGCACAAGCACCTGCAGCAAATTAATTTGTTGTAGCACATTTATTATCTCATAGCTTCTATTTAGGCTGCAGCTGTTGCTATTATGTTAATAATGTTTTTTATCACCACTGTATACAACAGGTTATGGTAATACGGAAATTTTGGGGTGTGGGGTGTTGGTTTGGGTTTTTTTTTTTAATTTTATTTCTCAGACAGAAAAAGATGGGGAGAATATAACACATAAGCATTGATCAGGCATTTAGCCTTCTGTTTATTAGCTGATTTGAAAGAGAATGGGCAAGAGAAATTAGAAAAGAGTAACAATAGACAAAGATGGCGCGTGCAGAATTTGTGAAAGCAAAAAAGAAGAAGAAGAGGTGGAAAAAAAGAAAGAAAGAAACACTGAACACCGCAGTGCTGGGGTGGTGAGTGTTCGGGTGGGGGCGGGGAAAATGCTGCAGTTTTCGTGAAATAATAAGGTGGAAAAAAAGGCATACAAAGAGTAGGTTTTTCATTGTCTGTAAAATATAAACACAGATGAATTCTGTCTTTGGTTTGTTCATGCTTTTCACTCTGCACAGCAGGGATGTTCTTAAGAAGTTGCCCTCTGCGAAATTTCACTAAATGGAAACCGTGGACCCTGCATGATGCGATTATAATCACACCAGCCATTCTTTTTACATAATTTTTTGTTTAAAATCCAGTAATGCTTCTTGTTTTTAAAACATATATCTGTATCTATACACGCATCTAAAACAGTGCTGGTTTACGTCCCCCCAGCAAAGTGCAAGCTGAAGCTATAACTGGCTGTATCCCATCCGCAAATCTCCATGGACTCAAAAACAATATGAAAATTTTTAGCTGACAAGAACATGTCTGCTGCCTGCAGTCACTGCAATAGCTCACCATGTTGCCTACTAACCAAAAGATCAAAAATTATCGATTTCATGGCGCTGCGTGCTTGGGATAGAAAAGCTACTTTAAAATTTGCATTATTTAAGAAATGAATTAAGAGAAAAGACTCATGTTTTAGAGCACTTTGGAACGTAAAAATGGCTTTATGTTTTAATCTTATCAATGATTTACTATAATTCTATTATTTTTAGTAGCTGGGGTCTGAAAATGATTTTTTTTTGCCGATGAATTTAGGATTTTGCCGCAGTATACATCTGCAGTCCCAGAATCCTCTGGTAAGATAATCCCTCCTGCGATGGGGAAACGCCTTTAACCTTTTCGTGAATGAAAAATATGCAACCATTTTGAAATAAAAAGGGGGAAAGAATGATGATTTCTAAGAGCTAGAATGAAATTTACTGTGAATTGAAAGAACAAGGAAAGGAAAACATACTGTAATCACGTTGTGGCGTTGGAGTTTCTAGCTGTTGTCTCCATCACTCCTGCCCTTTCTTCAATGGTGTCGTATATATGCCTGGAGTATGGTGTTACCCATATTTCATGCGGGTGAGAAATCGAGAACCAAGACGTTAAGAAATACAGTGTTTCCTTGCCGTAACTGCAGAAATGCTATCACTGCTACCTCCATGCTGTGGGCTTTAAGGGAAATTTTGATTACCGGTCATTGAAATTCATTTGACCAGTGGATTCTTAAGATGACCAGACTGCGTTAGGGGAGCCAAGCCTTTAGATAGGAAGAGGTGTTTACAGCTGCTCAGGGGTTTTAGCTAGAAAGGGAAAAGGAAATTTTTCTGCGGCGTAAGGAAATCCGAAGCCCTAGTCCATGCACAGTCTGTTTGGAGATTTGTTCAAATGAAACTCCTACCCTGATACTCTCATATTTTCAGACTGCACAGTAATTAAGAGCGGTCTGAACAGAAAAATCAGGTCTTAATAATTTACTATCTTATGTTTTAAGATTACGTATTAGAATCAATTACTTGGAATAAGGAAATCTGGCCTAAAGCTATTGAAAAAAAGGCAAAATTTATACATCGACTACCTTTTGAAAGATGGCTTTCTATACAAGTACAGCTATATATTTAGAGTATTGACAATTAAAGGGTTACAACTCTGAGAAATCAGGGGGTTTCATGTGGACGGAGTTTGATTAGGGAAGAAGAAGGTAGGTGTCACACCTCTGCAACTGTTATTGTTTTTGCCTGTGTTTCTGGCTGGCTTTTCTGCCAGGGTGCCTGAACACAACCATTGCAATTGTTTTAAATGAGGAGTACGAGACCCATAATCATTAAGAGACACGCACACAGAAATTTTAAAGGAAAACTTAGCTGCTGTGGCATACTTGATAATGACAACATTTTGAAAAGGACCAATATCGGGGATTTCTGTTTACATGACCATGCAATAAATTTTTAATATAAAGCCATCTTGATATGTTTGGCTAGTAGTAATTAAAATATATGTATTGGGAGATGCAATGCTTCAAGTTTATTCTGTTCCACTGCTTAATATGCTGGTAATCAGATATTCTGATGAGTAATGCCTCAGCTGCTAAATCAGCTGGAGACTTTTTTCAGTTTCTGAAACATACCTGATATATAAAGTTAAACTGTTGTAAGCACTCATATGTACTGAATTAAAGAGGGAAACACTAAGGTATATTGCATACCCCCAAAATAAGGACCACTGAGGGAAAGAATAACTTTTTTTTAAAAATCAAATTGGTGGCCAATGACAATTCTATTTCCAATGCTTGAAACAACATTTATAGAGTACTCTAATTTATGTCATTCCAACCAGTTAACAAGATATTTTGATCAGTATGTGCTATACTAATTTATTAATAATTTTTAGGGTCTCTCTTTCCTTCAAAATGACCCAGAGTTACAGACTTGCATAATTTTTTCTCCAATTTTTGAGACAAGTGAAATCTGACCAGTATTTTGAGTTTGGCTAATTCTCTCTCTCTTTGTCCATAAAGAACAATTCTTTTTTTTTCACTGAAACTGAGCCTGAATGGCACTGCTATTTGCTTTAACATAGCGATGGTTCTGATGTGTATTAATAAATGGTAGTTCTCAAGTATGAGGCAGAAGTTACATTGATTACTCTTGTATCTCAAAGAGTGCTTAAATATTGCAAGCATCTCCTCTCTTTTCCCCTTCACTCCTGTATGAGTGAAAATATGTGACTTTTTTAATACACTACAACTTCACTTCGCTGGAAGAACATTCCTTTTATTTTTTTGTAAGAGGATCAAAATGATGCATTTTTTTTGCTGACAAGTGAATATATATTTAGTCAGTGTCTGAAAAAATATCTGTAGTTGATTCTTGAATATGTTCCTAGAGTATGCACGGTTAGAAGCCAATTATGCATATGTTTTTAAGATCCATATGGGAAATCAAAGATTCAGGCCCCGAGCCCTAGACATTTCCGTAATTGGTGATTTTGCTTTGTCCTTATATTAGTGCCATGGCTACTCATTCGTTACTATGTTCCTTACAAACATAGCTAAATGCCAGGATTTCAGAAGGAAAGGTGACCAACTAAGTTTACCTTTAGCTGTTTGTTATTTTTAATTAATGGGCTTCCTGCTTTCTACCGTGTTAAAAGTTGACTCTCCAAAAGCAGTGCTAAGGATGTAAAAAAAGAGGCTAACAAAAAGATTTAAATCATTATCTTTTAAAATTTAACCATGAAGCTCTCCTTTGCACTGAGGATTTCTTACTGCAGTGATACACAATGGACATGTTAGGAGACTGCTTGACCTTTTGAAAAAAATATGTCTGCAGCATACTCGTCTAGCAAACAGCCACCAAAACAAACCTATTAAAGTATAAAAGAGCTCTAAGGAAACTTCTGAAGCTGCATATACACACTCAGTGCTTCTTGGGGGGGGGGAAGAAAAAAAGTAGAAGAGGAAGAATAATCGGACTGTTTGTGAATTTACTCATGAAGCCCCGCACGGTAATATCTGATATAACATTTACTCTTCTTGTTTTGATAGTGGACCGTAACACAATGTATTTTAGAAAAACTAGAAACACAAAATGTATTTTAAAAACATTTTTATAATTGCAAGAACAGTATAACTGGAGTTAATTGTAATTGTAACAGTTCCAGCTATTAAGATACTAGATTTCCTGGGGTAGTTTTTTTTTTTTAAAAAAGGTGACATTTTAGAAAATGGTTAGCTACCTAATAGCTAAAAATCACAAAGCTAATATGAATCAAATTTCTATTAGCAATGTGTCTAGATCCAAAAGCATCCTAACCATTTTGCAGTGAAACAAATACAGATTAAAATGACAACAAACCATGCAAGAGTAAAACAACCAAAAATCAACACGAGTTCAGCATTATGTGCTAAAGGCCTTATGAAATTTTATATATATATATATATATATAAGTTGTATGTTTTAAACCTGTTTTTAAAAGGGCTAGTTCCAGTTGTCCTCATCAGGTCAAAAAGAAAAGCGGTCCATAGTTCAGGGGCCAGAAGCAAAGACACAGACTGTACCCCTCCTGCTCCTGCAAAATCCAGGCTCCAAAAGCCCCATCCCTGCAGACCTCAGGGGGTGGGATGGCACACAAAGAGGCTCTGAAAGGTATCTGGGACCATGCAATGCATCAAGGGCGTTTGACTGATTCTACTGTTGTTATCAAGTACCCAATGGAATTGCTTATAGTGAATTTGGCAATAATGCCCTATAGAAACAGCACTTTGAACTTATATAGTACCTTTGATCCAGTGATCTAAAAGGAGGGGTCTGTCATTATTACTATTCCCATTTTACAGAGGGTGAAACCGAGGCAGAGCAGATTTTCCCAAGGTTGTAGAGGAACGCAGCTGAGAAAGGGAGGTGGACAAAGAAATTAACTCTTCCCCCCACACCCTCTTCTTTTTTTTTAATGCCCAAACCAATCTCCAGGAATACTTTCTCTGACTTTTATCGTAAACTGGAATCAAACTTCTGGTGTCAAGAACGGCAAGGTCCTTCTGCTCACAGCTGCACCCAGTAACTCCCCTGGAAGGTGATGAGCATTCACAGCCTGCTGGCCCTGATCCGGCAGCATTTGCTTTTCCAGCTCTTGCCAACAGTTGCCCTCGTTCTTGCCCTCCTTTTGGCCAGCACCGTCAAAACAGGCAACTGTCCTTAGAGAAAACAGCACGACAAGGAAAGCTGTATTTCTTGAACCTCCGACTTCAGGTGGCATTTCATTTCCTTACTAGTGGGGACCTGAGGTTGCCCACTGCACAGGGAGGCTGGCAGGTGGATGATTGCTGCGTGCCCTGCAATGGCAGGAGGGAGCAGGGAGGAAACAAGGATTCTTTATCACCATTGCCTTCCTAGAGCCATTTTAGTAGTGACAGCTAACCCGCAGACTCAGGACCCCTCCCCTGCACTTGCCCCACTGGGTTGTGGCCCCCTGCCAGGTCCACCTGCAAGGGCTGGGGTGCCTTTTGTGTGCAGCAAGCCCTACATTATATTTTTTTTTCCCCCATAGGGAGAAATCCCTTGTTTTAAAAAGCGCTGATTAAAAAGAAGCAGTTGACATGAAAATCAAGTAGCACTGTGGAAGAGGCTCCTTTAGTCTAACGCTACATATTACTGAATAAATCAACGGGGGGAAAAAAAAAATCTTAAGTGTAACTTCCTGAGTAGAAACCCAGAGCCCGTTTAAAATAGTATTATCAGTGGAAAAACAGGTATAAAAGTGGCCCCTCCGTGAACCGCACATCTCCCCACTTCAAGAACCACAGAAGCTGGAGGCTGGTGTGGAACGAGAGGCTGCACGAAGCCCTCCAGCACGGGACCAAGAATTCACCCCCAACATCCGCTAGTGCTAAAGCAAATTTATACCAGCGGAAAAGAAAAATAAATCCATCTTTCACTAGCAATGGATGTTTTACATAAACACGTTGGTATATATGGTCCTTGTTTCATGGAGAGGGGGGTGTGTGTGTGTATTTTTTTTCCCCCGGTATGTTAAACACACTTTGCCAGTGCAAGGCGGTACACGCAAGAAGTCTGTAAAACATTCTGCTGTGCAAGCCCGTGCACGTCGAGGAAGAGGCTGCCACATACGTGCCTTCACAGGGCTCTGCACGCCGCGAAAAACCTTGTGCAATTCATAGTATTTTCCTGTTTTTACGACTCACTAAAGAGGCGAGGGGCGGGCGAGGAGGAGGCGTGTATGTGGGGGAAGCTCGCTTCTTCCATAAAAAATAAATAAATTGCATAACGAGATACTTTCTTTGGCAACTGCTTCCTGACAAATATTTGCGAGGGCAGAGCGGAGCGCGTTTCCGCCGACGTGAGCGGGCCCCACCGCCGCCTGCCCGGGCTCCCCCGGGCTCCCCGCCGGCCAGGCGGGCCCGGCCGGGCCGGGGCGGCAGCGCAGCTCAGCGGGCTGCCCCAGCCCAGCGCCGGGGCCGGTTTCCCTCGAGTCTACAGCCGAGGAGCCTCCCGACTCGGCGAGAAGCGTTTGGGAGGACGGAGTTTCTCTACAGTTGGTGGCGTGCGTTTAAAAAAAAAAAAAACCACACCCCCCCCCTCAAATAAAATCCCCAGGCAACGAAACTCCAAATTAAAGGGGGGCAGGGCGCGCTCGCCTTTCGCCGCCCCCCACCCCCCAACTGGGACCCCGGGCTCATCCCCTCAGCTGCACCCCCTCCCCCGCCGCCTCTACTCCACCCTCAGGCAGCAACTTCGCTCCCAGCCGGGACCTCGGGTCCTTCTTCCCCACCTCCGGAATAAGGTGTCTCCGCTGTCCTCCGCCCGCCCCTCACGCCGCCGTGCCGCTCCCCTCCACCGCCGCCTCGGCCCGGCCCGGCCCTGCCCGCCCCGCCTCCCCCTGCCGCGCCGCCACGGCCCCGCTCTCAGCCGCTTCCCTCCGCTGCTGCTCTCTGTCTCCCTCCGCCCTGGGAGCCGGGCACTATTTCTCCTCCCCCTGCCCTGTGCGCTGGGTGCCTGTGGAATGCTGCGCGCTGGGCCCGGCCGCGGCGGCAGGATACAGCCGAGCCCGGCGCTCACTATAAGAACCTCCTTGTGAGCGACGCCATTTTAAGCCTCTCGCTCGGTTCGGTGGTGGGAGCAGCAGCGGCGCTCGGGGCAGGGGGGGACTAACACCGCCGCCCCGTACGGTCGCCACCCGGGAGGGCAGCGGCGGGGGCACCGCCGTCAGCAAAGAGCCGAGCGAGGAGGAGGGGGCAAGGAAGGAAAGACGGACCGGACCGGGATCGCCCGGGCGGCAGCAGCACCAGCAGCCGGAGCCTGGGGGGACCCTGCGCTCTCGCCTCCCTGCAACGTTAGTGCCACTTTTCTCTGGCAGGAACTTGGGGCGAGCCCGGGCCGGGCCTCCCTCCCTCAGCGGCCGCCGGTGCCCCGGGGCGGGCGGGAGCGGGTGCTGCGTCCCGTGGCCGTTGGGGGGTCCAGGGTGTGCCCGGCGGCGAGGCGGGAAGGACGGGGCCGGAGCGGGGCGGGGGGCGCTGCCTGGGTGGGAGTGGGGGTGGGAGAGGAGGGGGGTCGTGTTTTGGGAGGTCCGGACAGCTGCGTGGTTGCAGGAGGCGGCAGCTGCGGCTCCCGAGGTGTCTCTTGGGAAGCTCGTCCTGGGGCGAGGGGGTGGTTGCTCGGGTCTGCGGGAGAAGGCGAGTCTCTGCCGCCCGGGTCTCCGTGGGACTCTGCTCCCGGCTGCGTTTGCAGCCGAGGCCGGAGTAGTTTCGTGGCTCCCCCCCCCCTTATTTTTTTTTAAAGGGGGGAGGTACTGACTCGCCGGTGGGCTGCAGACCACCGTTGGTGATAGGAGGGGGAAGAAAGCAGGGGACGGGTTTATTTGTACCGAATATAATTAATCACGGTCACCGCAGTCAGCGGGAGATAACTAATCTGTTGCCTTGTGGGTTTTTGGTCTTAGTTGCATGCATATTTGCTGGAGAGGTTGTGCTTCTTCTGGGTGTCACCGAAATGAAGCTCCCCGGAGCTGGGAGCAATCAAATCAAGTTTTTAACACCCACGCTACCAGAGTCTCGTAGCGAATGACTTGGGCAGCGTGGGGGCTCGTATGCTGCAAGGGGAAGCGCCTGCTGCTTTCCGTGGCCGACTGGCGGGGACGATGGCGACTCCAGCCTCCCAAACTAACGCACTTCTGAGATGTGTGAAGCAACTTGCGGTTACTCCTAGTAGGATATAGGGCACTTGTTTCTGATTTCCCGTGGAACAGGGAGCTCCAGATGTGTGTGTTTTTTCCCGAAAAGCTTAGTTCAGCTCTCTCTTGTGTGTGATCAGTTGCTCCTGGGACAGCGAGGTTTCTTAAATCTAACAAAACCTTAAATTCTTCCCTACCTAAAACTTGACTTAGGACATTGTGCCGCTTCATTTTGAATCTCTTCCCAAAAACCACTACTGAAGATTATCCCTTCTGGGAAGAAAGGGCAGGCTGTGAAGGTACTATGGGCAACTTGTGACTTTAGGAATAGCAGTGTTGATCTTAGTAATCAGCTACTTCTTCTTGATCTCTTTCTCATGGAGCAGCCATTGTTCTGACACTCTGTATATTCCAGACATCTGTGGTCCTCCCATCCCCCAAAGTATGCAAGTGGTGAATGGAAAGAGGCTGGGCTGGTATGCTGAGGTCGATGGACGGAAATCAAGGAGGGGTTTTAGTAAAACAGGATCTTTATGTGTTAAGACTATAGTAAAGGCAAAGATGAGAAAAAACTACCTGAAAGAGTATCGGGGTTTTCTTGATATTAAGTTTAGACACACCAGAGAGCAACTTACCAATTATTATTTTGCTTCTGAATGACAAAAAGGTACTACTGCAAGGCTTTAAAACAGCACCAAGGGCAAAACTTACTGGTGTTTATTGGGCCAAGTTATAATGTGAATTTCAGTAACTGACAGTCCAGGAACCTAATGTTAATCTTGCACTTTTAACAAAAAGGTGCTGACAGCTGCAGGTATGTGGCTACTGTGTTGATTGCCTAATGGCTGGTACTGTTGAAAATAAGGCTACTTAAGTGTTCAGACGAGGCTTTAAGGCTCTCCAAATTCAGCATTCGGTATGAAATCATATCAAGTGTCTTGCCGTTCTGGGGTGGTTCTAAAGAAATGTCATATTTGCTTGTCTTTTAGTTCAGATATTTTCTGTTTATGTATAAACTGATATGTGTGGGAATGTTCATGTTGGTCTGTATGGCTGATAATTTCAAAGAGTCTGGGGAGAAATAAGTAAAAAAACATGTTGATGGAAAGGACAATGCAATGCACAATAGCTTCTAAAAGCAAGGATTTTTAATACAAAGTAAAGCTTGATTGAAAAAGTCAGTTTTTCAAATGTTGTGTTACATCCTTAGTAAACCAAGCTTCCTTTTTCTTGCCTAAGCAATAAATAGGCTGGGCTTGTGGCTTGGTATATAGTCTACTATGAACACTAGCATTTTGCTATGACTATGTGGTGTGTCAGTAACTGGCTTATCAAATCTTGGCCATGAAACCTGGTTGCCCTTCAGACATACGGTTTCTTTGTGAAACAGATGTTGGTCTTTCATGACTTAACATCACCAAAAACTCAATTTTAACTCTAAAGAACACAATACTTCAGAAAGTTAATTCAGATATAAAGATAACAAGTTAGTACTAGTGGCCTTCTAGACTAATTTTGCAGTATTTTGAGGGGTAGAAAGGGAAGTAGCAAGAATGGGGCAGGAAACATGGCTGTTGTAAGCTTCAGTCTTATAAACTGAAGTCTGTGCAATCTGAAACTCCTGGATAAGGATGTTTCTGCAAAACGTTGTCTAGTAGGCAGGCTAGTGTGCAAATACAGCAGTAATCAAAATCACTCATGTTAATTCATAGTTAAAGCTGGTAACACAGGGGTTGTGGTGATCATGCAGTTGCTTGCAGCAAAACTTGTTCTGTGACTCTGGTAGACTGCATACCGTGGCAGGAAAATCAGGACTGACCTTACTTATCTTGAACATCATACTTCACAAAGCCCGATAAAACTTTGGGAAACTGTGCAGGCAGTTGGGACTTGCTCTTGGGTCCTCACAGCATGCATTTGCAAGCTCTGAGCCCCCTGCCTTGCTGGGTGACTGTGCGGTAACTTAGAAATGGCACTGCATTAACTTTGCAAAATTCTGCAAACTCCCTGGCAGTAAGTATTGAATGTGACTTTTCTTGTCTCTTTAGATAAAATCATTATCCTGGTCAGATGGGCAGGGCACTATTGCTGACTTTCTAGTTAAGCATTGGAAGACTTGCTTTGGGGGTGCTTTGATGTTATGCACCAATGAATTGTTGGCAAGTCTAACCATAAGGTGGCCTGACTGTGGTTCACTTTTAATATCCATTTCTGGCACTTGATGCCAAGTTAAAACTTGCTGTAGTCTGTGATCAGGCTTTAGCCCAAGAGGATAACGTCTTAATATGCCAGTGTTGTGTGGCCTGTGTTGCCTCTTGAGAAGAAGGGAGCCAGAAAAGTTTCTTGCACTGACAGGTAACTTCAAGTGCAAGGGAGGGAACTAATGGAAGTCTTATTCTGGCATTTCTGTCTGTATGGAACACCAAATTGATAAGGTGAGCTGGTGAAATGTGTACCTGTAGCTCAGCCTGCCCTCATGAATCTGTTAACTCTGACTTGATGTGAAAGCAAATGTGTCCTGTGCTTTTGTTGCCTTGTAAAGCAACATCTGCACCCCTACTTCACAGCTTTCATTAACAAAAAGTTCTTATGTAATGCTCCAAGTTGCTTTAGGAAACAATGTACACTGGCTGGATTAGTATTGCAGAAGTAAAGTCCTTGCTCTGTTACTTAATACTAAATCAACTCTGAAGCCTTGTTTAAGGAATAAATTAATTCCCTTAAAGGTTGAAAGAGTTAATCTAGTATTCTAGGTTGCTGCTTTTAAAAGGGTAGTATGAGCTAGCTGGATCTTACTGGAGTTGACAAATGCACAGTGTGCACTGTAATTATATTTGCTGGAACTAGCATTTCTAGGCTGACTTACTGTGCTAAATAGACTTGTATAAATTGGAGAAGTTTGCCAACTCTGCAGCAACTGTAGCAAGTAGTTCTGTATTGCCCTGGCAACGATTCAGGTGCCCTCCAGTGGTCAGAAATCTTAACATCCTAAAGGTGCTGATAAATGCTGTTGCCTTGTCAGTTTGCCTTAATTAAACGTGAGTTGAAGAAACATCTTGCAGTGTCAGACTTCATTAGCATGTTTGTTGCTTAAACAGTACTTTTTGGAGTGTTGGTATGTCTTATTGTAAATACATAGTTATTCTGACAGACAAGTGAAGGCAGCCACTTTCAGATTCGTAAGTATTTCATTAGTGTCAGTGCAATTATGACTAATCACTCTGGTTTCTTAAACCATGGAGATTAATGTTTAACATCCATGTTCGGGCTGGCTACATAGTTGCAGTTTAAGAAGAAACTAGATTATGGTAGATACTTACTGGTTCGGAAGGGAGATTGTTTGTTAAATTGTTGCTGTATTTGAGTGGAACTGAATGTTTTAAGTTCTACACAGGCAGGAAGGAAAGGTACTTCTGTAATACAGTGGCTGTCAACCTTCTTGTTGGTGATGTATGCGGTTGTGATAAATGACTGTAGAACCATTAAGTATCTTTTTGACACTCAAAACTAAGTGGGCAGGAAGCTTGAGGGCTGGCAGTGGTTTGTTGCTGAACTTTATTAATGTTAAATGAAATGTGGTATAATGTTTGTCTAAGTTCTCATAGGTTATCTCTAAATGGTCACGATGGCAGCTTTTTTGTATGTGGCTAGGTAAGACTAAAGAATGATGTTTGATCCTGGCTATTGCCATCTCTACTACAGACATCTTACTCAGTGAAAGTAGGGGCACATGGACCAAAAGCTGTAAATCAGTGCAAGTTGAGAAGGTGAGAGTACCGCTGGCAAACTAAACCTCAGAAACACTAGCTCATCCCTAACTGAGAAAGGCAGGAGTATGCATACTGTAGATACCACCTCTGATTTGTGGGACACAGTTAGGTAACTTTCTAAGCTGTGATAATAAAACTGCCCTTAATGTTTTGTCCAGTCGTGAAGATACTCTTTAACATAATGAATGTTGGATTCATTAACATAATGAATGCTGCATGAAACCCTAATGGGAAATGCTTGCTGGTGACCAAAAGATCTCAAAGTAAACCCATTGATGAACAGAATTGAACTTAGTAACTGTTTTGAGGTTACTTGCATGAGTTGGTGGTGCTTAGTTGGTCAAAACAATTAACACAGAGTAATTGGGTTGCTAATCTTGTTAAGAACTTGCATTAAGTTCATAAAATTGAAACTGTCATGCCAGTCCTTTAATACTGAGCTGCAAACTGCTGTCAAAGGATTGATAGGTGGAGAATATTACTTTTGTTCTAAAGCTGAATGTGTAACACCTGACTAGTAGTTGAAGCATTCCTCACATCTCATCTCAAATGTTAAGATTATCATCAGCTCCTCTCTTGGACAGTGAAGAAGGATACATAGGTACTTGGAGCCAATCTTGCCTACTAATAAAGTTATAGATTTTGCTAGTGTTGCAGTATACTTGCCAGTGAAAAGCCCTCTTAAACCATTACTTTCAAACACAACCTGATAATTTCTCTGTCAGCTTGAGCACTGCTGCTGCTTATAGCTCGCAGAAACAACCAGACTTTTATAGAGGACAAACAAATACTCAGTGCAGAAAGTGTAGCTCTCTTTGAGAAGATCACTTTTTTGTTTGCAGGTCTTGTTAGAAGCTGCTGGTATACTTGCCTGTGATTTTGAATATAAAGGGTTGTGTTGACAGACCTCCTGCAACTCCTGAATGTTTCTCTAGGTAAAGGGCAGAATAATTGTGCTGTGGATCTAAACACTAACTTCTCTGAAGTGACAACATCCAGTGCTGTGAGATTTCAGATACTACACTAAGTGTGCATTTAAGTAGCAAAGAGTATGGGCCTATGTGAAAAGGTGTGTGTGGTCTTTACGTTGCCTATGCCATTACATATGCCCAGCCATGTGACTCTGGCAGCCTTAGGCTCTGGCCAGTATCAAACAAAATTCTGTAGGGCACCACTGATAGTTGTAAGAAATTATGGTGGTAGGTAACTGCTACTAAGTACCTTTTGGCCTCTCTAGGTGTCCTATCAAATGTAATTTCCCACAAAATTTCTCTAAAAAGTCTGTCCTAAAAAGTAAGGTACTATGTATTAAAGGTATTAGAGAACCCTTACATGATATTGCCAGCTTCGGGGGGGAGGGAGGGGGTGGGGGCGTGTGTGCTTCCTGGCAGGCTCTAAAGTTTGAAAGTTCATCTCTTAGTATGATTGTGCAGATCAGTGCCCAGGTGAACTTTGTTACTTTTTTTAGTAACTTACCTGATGTGCTTGTTCTGAATTCTCCTCCAGGTTCTCAACTATCTATAAAATGACATCTCAAGTATTTGTTGGCTGACCGTGGCTCTCAGACCAATGTTAACTGTTGCTTTATTGAAACTTCTAATGGGTTGTTTTTAAAAGGGTACTTAAACCTTAGTACCTGTGAAGACCCTGACTAATTGCACAAGCTGTTAGTGCCTAAATACCATGTTAGTTGCTCAAAGTGCTGTGTTTCAGTGACACTCAATGCCTGCAGCTGAAAGATATTCCATCTGGCTGTGAAAGCTCACTAAGTCCATTTCTGATACATCTTGTTACCTGAACTTCTGGTCAGCAGCTGAAGTTGCTCTTCAGTGATGGATTAAAACTACCTATGTTCTGGGTGGCAATCTGTACTTAGGATGAGCAAAACAAAATGTCAATCTTATTGCACTTACATTATAGTCACAAGTGCACTTGAAACTTAATGAGTTGTCACAGTTGATCATTGGCAAGCTGGCTAGGAAGTGTGATTCTTTACTAGCCTGCTGTCCCTCTTGGGAGGAAGGGTGAGTGTCCTGTGGTATCAGAACACTCCATAGTGCTCCAGTCCTAATGGAAGTGAAGTGTGGTAGAATGGAGCCTTACAGCCGTGTTGTAAAGTTCTTGTGGCCCCTTTCCCTGCCCTCTGCCATGTGTGCCTAAGGCTGCACGGATTCAAAGATGAACCTCCTTTTCCGTCCTTGTAACCTGAGTCTTTCCTTCACTAGATATTTTTTGAGGAATAAATCTTCTTTTAATACAGCTAACCCAGTGTTTTAAGTCTAGTCAGGACTACCAGATGCCTGCACTTCAGTTCCATTAAGCAGTTGTAATCAACTTTCTTAGAGAAGTCTAGCAAGAGCAGAAATATTTGCATGCTGTTTGCTTTAGGTAATGAGCATGTGAATAGAAACTCTGCTCTGTGCTCTTAATTGCTCTTAGATTGCTGAGATGACTGAAAATAGACAGACATAACACTTTATTTTGTGATGTGGCATCAAATGAACTCTTATTAAAAAAACTTACAAAAGCTAGTGTAGGGAAGCTCTTCTGCCTTTGTTATGGAAAGGAATTTTTAGATAATTTCTAAGGCAGAAGACAAAGGCTGAAAAGCCAGAACAATTGATGTTAATGGCAAACTGGGATGCCTGAAGGAAAAAAGAAATAATGAAGTGGAAATGAAGCAGCAGAAAACAGTGGCTGCAAGCAGAGGTAACTTGTAGTGAGCATTGGCAGATCTCTGTGTGTGCTGTCAAATACCCCTCTTCCACTTTAATTCTGTGGATTATCTGAGCTAGTTTATTGCCTCTTTCAGCACTTATTAAGTATATTTAAAGCCTGGAAGCTGCAACCTGCTAACCTTTAAGAAAGGTCAGTTTAGCAGATACTATTCAGGTTTCTTAATTTCCTGATGTTTAACAGGAGAAACAGATCTTAAACTTTCAGGTCTTAAGAGATTTTAAAGAACAACTTAAGACTGTTGGGTATCCTGGGTTCAGAGTCAAACTTATTGTGATCTGATTAGCTAAATCTAAAATAGAATGTATTGCTGTTTGCAAGGCATCTTCTACCTTTCTTCAGGTGTCAGTAGAATGCATTGTCTGAAGTATTTGAGCTTGGGTAAACTTGAGCTGGATGGATTACATGGGATACTGAGTGGATAGGGTACTTCACTGGAGTGAAGTATTTGTCCTTAATGGGACATGTTATGCAAATGTTGCTTGAGGAAATGACCAGAGCAGTTTTGTCATGAGTTAAAGTTTATGAATGAGTTTGTTCTCTTGGAGTCTAGGATCAGTAAGCTGGATTTTAGTGTGGGTGTGTGCTGTGGCATGCAGGTTAACATTCCTGTCACTGTTGGTAGCTCTCAGTTTTCAGTAGAACTACTGAAATGGTTGAGGTTGCTACATCTTGGCACAACACTTAAATATAGTAATGCTGTTCTATCTCTTGCTGTGGCATTTCTTCTGAGGTGGCAGTGAAGGCTACAGATGAGTTTCTGTCATCTAACCTGAAAGTTTGAGAGCTGTGAAAACCCATGGTTGGCGTGTTTTCCTTTTAGAGTTGGGAAAATGCATGCTGTGTTTTCTCTTGCCTGTATGGTTTGACTTGTTTCCCTTTGATGTTACACTGTTGTCATGGTTTAACCCCAGCTGGCAACTAAGCACCACACAGCTGCTCGCTCACTCTCCCCCAGTGGGATGGGGGAGAGAATTGAAGGGTAAAAGTGAGAAAACTTGGGTTGAGATAAAGACAGCTTAAGTGAAGCAAAAGCCACACACGCAAGCAAAGCAAGCCAAGGAATTCATTCACTACTTCCCATTGGCAGGCAGGTGTTCAGCCATCTCCAGGAAAGCAGGGCTCCATCATGCATTAATGGCTACTTGGGAAGACAAATGCCATCACTCTGTATGTCCCCCCCTTCCTCCTGCTTCCCCAGCTTTATATGCTGAGCATGATGTCTTATGGTGTGGAATATCTCTTTGGTCAGCTGGGGTCATCTGTCCCAGCTGTGTCCCCACCCAACTTCTCATGCACCCCCAGCCTACTTGCTGGTGGGGTGGTGTGAGAAGCAGAAAAGGCCTTGACTCTGTGCAAGCACTGCTCAGCAGTAACAAAAACATCCCTGTGTTGTCAACACTGTTTCCAGCACACATCCAAAACATAGCCCCATACTAGCTACTGTGAAGGAAATTAACTTTATCCCAGCCAAATCCAGCACAACTGTATAAGTTACTTCCATTTACTTAGGATATCTTCAGATGGCCTATGACAAGATATTTTTACCCAGTATTAAATATCAGCTTGCTGAAAGCAGAAGGAAGCCTGACATTAATATGAAAAATGTGAAGTTTTATATTCTGATTCCTGGTGTAGATAAGAAGATAAACCTTAACTCTACTGCCTCCAAAAACATCCAAGTGGCCCATTGCTTTGGTTAATGTGATAACTTACAGCCCTAAACCGTTAGTTGAGAGCCAGTTTTAAATGAGTTTCACAGTAGTTTTTGTCCATCCAGGTCCTTAAACTGCTGGTGTGAGGAGGGTTTTGAAAAATTGAATTTCTTAATCCAGAAGTCACTACTGGTGAGTGACTAATTTGACAATAATCAAGGCCCTCTAATGCTTGTGTATAACTTTAACTTCAAAATAATCTCCACTCACTGCATACAGCTGTTCCTTTCAGAGCTGACAAAGTGACTGCAAATGCTGCTACTTGAGACAGAGTATGGGAATGCTGTTCAGTACTTGTTTTGTGGATATGGAATTTATTTAAGGAAAACTGTTGTATTTAATCCTGTGTGGTACCTTTGTACAATAATTAAATTTTTTAAAATGCAAGTCTTCAGAGTGAAACTCAAGCATGTTGTCTGTTCCTACTTTGAAATAAAGTATCTTCTGTTCATTGCATGGAAAAATTGTAAACCCCAACTGTCATTCCTACAGCAAGCTTCTAAAATCCCTTGAAACACACAACACTGAAACTGTACTTTCAGGACTTCTTACTAATTTTACAGAAGCATCTGATACATGAAGGGCCTCTAGAATGGAGGCATACTTTGCCCCAGAGCTCAATAGAAGCCAGATAAAAATCCTCAAAGTTAAGTTGTGTTTGGAATATCTGGGATGATATGGGAGAAGAGGACTTTATCCCTAATTGGATAAGGAATAATTAGAAGTTTAAAACAGATTTCTGGTGGTAAAAATTCTTCAACTTGTTTAACCTTTGAAGATACAAAATGAAAGCTTCCTAAATTGAGACCTGCAAGGCAAATGACAATCCTTTTAACTTCCTATGTTAATCATCTCCCTTCTTAATCCAAAACTAGAATTGTCTAACTTGGAAACTGAATGCAAATACCCTGGAACATTACTTTCTACAAGTACTATCCTTGTTTTCATCTGTGGATAGGCAATCTATAAATCTGTTCTTATAGGTCACCTGTAACTTCTCCCTCCTTCCCTCCCTCTCAAATTGTAGCTGTTGTGTTTTCTTCAGCTAGACTAAGATCTCTTGCTTTTCCTTTAAAAAAAAAAAGTTAGTAGGCAGGTATAAACTGATTATAGGCTTCCCTCTTTGAAGGAAGAAAAATAACTCTACTTCTTTTAGGCTTCCTGTTAATCAGTTTAGTGCTATTCCTAATGAATATTAAAGTGACTATCTCAGTTGGATCATGTCTTCATAAGACTAAAAGCAGTAGAAGGTAGGCTTGCCTTTTGCAAGAGTGCTTATAGCTGTTGGGTAGGTTAGACCAAAAACTGCTTAAGGAGACAGGTCAGCCACTCATGGATGAAAGCTTATATACCATGAAAGCTTCTTTGTTTCCACTGTCAGCATTGTCTTACTTAGACAGTTCCCCCTACCCTTGCTTCCTTTTCTAGAAAACAGAATAACAACTTCCAGGATAAGATCAAAGGATTTTTTAATTTAAAAATCCTTAATTGAATGTATTTCTCACATCTCCACTTGAAAACTAAGATTAATTAGGAAGCTTCTGCTACAGTAAGTTCTTACATTTCTGTTTTTGAACCATAGGAATGAGTACTGTAGTTATCTGGTGTTATTAGTTGTGGAACTTATGTTGCCTCTATTTTGGCTACTGACTTTTTGTAAAGCAGATACACAGGCAGCATCATTGGCAGGCAGCTGCCTGAAACAAGACCAGTTATAAAATTAGACCCAAGGAATGCTTCCAGTAACACCTTGGTAGTGGTTGCAATAACTTCTGAGTAGATAATCCATGTTTTTAACTGCTATAACTGTCACAAGAAGACTAAGATCTGCGTATTCTATGTAAGAAAATGTGTCACTTGGCACCAGTGGTTAATTTAAAGATGCAGTTGCTTGGCCTGTCCTAGATGAGACATAGAGAGACATATGAAAACATGGTCAGTAGACATGTTCCCTTTAAATAGATCATGGTGATGGGATATGTCAGTCTTCATTTCTCATACAGGGTTTAGTAACATGCTGCTCTCAAGCAAAAGATTTCTGGAAGACTGCAAATTTTAAGTTGGACTTGCTTTACAAAGAGGGGGGGACTGCTTATCAGATCAGTCAGGTGTAATCTGAGTCAATCTTAATGAGCAGATTCTATTAAGATTAAGGTAGTAACCTTGGAAGAAGATGGATACATTTTTATTTAATACAAGCTGCAAATATGAGCTGTTTCATAGGCTAACAAAATGGCTTAGCTGACAATGAAAATGGGTTTATCTTAGATAAACTGCAGCAGAGGTGCAAATGTACTGTAGTCTTGATAATACCAGGCAGGTAAATGTCAGGCTAATATTCACCCCCCTAGATAGGCTATTCTCCTAGTTCTTGTTCTCTGTAAGACAGAATAGAAGTAAACAATTCACTGTGCTCTGTGTCTTAATGGAGTTTAACAGCTTTAGAAAGAAAATTACCTAGGTTTTACTGAGGCTGTTCAGAATTACTGTTCAAATTTGAGAAATGCTGTAGACTTGTTGACTTCCTTGGCATGTGCTTAACTGTTCACCAAGATCAGAAGTTAATACCTAAGTTTTATTCATCATCAAAATACTCCTTCTCTTTCATTCCTTTGGAAACCAAGACATTTGAGTTGTCTTCTGTATTAACTTGAAATTAGTAGCTCATAAGCCTGCTAAGCTTGCAAAACTGTTTTTCTCAGTTATTTAGAATTCAAATGTAAGGTTGGAACTGATGGTACACAGTACAGCCTAGTGCAGTGTCTTGCCTTGCTCTTCATATGAGGGATTTAATACATATTTTAAAAAGCATCCTCCATTTAAACCCGAAGATGATCATGCTTGCTACCCAAGTGGATAGTGTCATGGGGGAGGAGGAGGAGGTTTTTAAGAAGTTAACAGTCCCATAGCTCCTGGTAGTACATCTGTATGAACTTCTGTATAACATGACATTTATAAAAATTTAGACTTTAATTCCTTTAAAAATAGTGAGGCTTACAGAAGCTTGCTGTTATGCTAAAGTTTGTAAAGTACACTGAGTACTTCTGCCTCTTCCTGATGGTTAAGATCTGTATTACTGACCTTGACAATGTAGTGTCGCTAGTCATATGTCCTCCAATAAATTTGAATAAGGGCCCGATTTAAAGGAGCTGGTATATGGTTCATGGTTGAAGACTACAAGCTTAATTATCCTGGCAGGGTGGGGTTTTTTGTTTCCACTCCCCCACCCTGCGTGTATTGATCCAGTTTCTGTCAGGAAAGGTAACAGCACAAAAACTTGTACCTAGTTTGAGGTTGTTGCTCGCTTTGAAGTGTAGCAGTTAACCTTGTCATGACAAGGACAAGCACAGGAAGACAAGTCAGCAGCTTGTCTGGACTCAGTTTACCCTCTTGTAAAATGAGAAGAGAATGGGAAGGCATGGGAGAACGTTCAGTTAGGGAAACCCTAAAACCAAACTGAACGTACCTCTTTTCCCTGGCTACCTTCAGTCTGCAGTTAACTCTTGGGATTAAAACCAATTTCCCATCTAAATAAAAAATGCTGCCTGGAATTGCTGGGGGGGTTACAGGTTTATGAAATGCAAATTAGGATGTTAGAAACTTTCAGGTGCTGCTAGCAGGCTGATCTAAGGTCAGCATTTCAAAGACTGAATATCTGACTGATAACGCAGTTCTGAACGTTTAATTCAGTATTCTTCATTGGTAACTCGTGTATGTTCTTCAGCTTTATGTTGAAATAGTGTTGCAGTGCAGGGGCTAGTCTGGTCTGTTGGATTGTACCAAATGATACAGCTACTCTTCTGATCTCTTCAGGCTGTTGAAACTGAAACAACCTTTTCAGAGTGCAGTTGCTGTCAGCCAGCTGCCTTCATTTGTGCAGAATTCAACAGTGGAAGGAAATCATATACGTTGTTCCTAAGCCCCTCATTGCATATTTGAATCTGAGGTGGTAGGAAATATCTCAGTGTAGTCACCGCTCTTGACTGGTTCATCTACCAGTATGTTAACTTCAAAACTAGTTTGATAATTTTTATTACCAGTCTCCTGATAGGAGAGGACAAGAAAAGTTACAATAAAAATAGATCTTCTTTTGTGCTAAGCATATTGCAAATTGCATATAGCAGCTAGATCTTGCCCAGTTTTCTATGGGAAATGTCACATCTGACTTACAGTGAGGACTAGGGGGAGCAAAGATACAAATTTTGCTTTTAGTGCTATTCCACTTCTTTCTGTTTGGAAGGTGTTAGTAGGGCTGACAAAGTAATGCATAAGACCTGTAGGGAGCTATCAAACTTTTGTATAGACACTACTTCCAACTTAGCTACTCAGGAGAATTTTTTTTGTATTAAAGGTGAACTGACAGCATGACTTAGTTTTTGCTTCCCCTTACCACTGCTACTCCCAAAGTCCTAAAAGCATGTTGGAAGAATCTAGTGTTCAAGGGACTGGGAAAAAAAATGGTTGTATTGTCAGTGCATCCTCCATGCAGATTGTGAGGAGTAGACTCTGCGTTGGCCAGTCTCTCCCAGTCTGTGGAGAAGGACCAGCTTAGGGACCTAAGCATTTCCAACGGCATAGCAGGGTACTTTATGTTATGTTTTAAATCAGCTCAATGCTGCTTATCTGCTGCAGATGCAGATCTACTGTCCATTTTAAAAAGAGCCAGGAAGGGGTTGCTGCCAAAAGTGGGAGTGCAGAGTCAGGACTAATAGCACTGGCCATTTGTACAGCAAAGTAACGAGTTTGCTCAGGAGCTGCTTGAGTATCCTGCAGCTGGCTCAGAGGCAGTGAAAGATAAGCTTGCCTCAGAGTTGCCTAACCTATTCAGTGAGACTCTTAAACTGCAGGCCTGTCTTCTGTTTAATTATGATTTTCTAAAAGCTACTCCTGAAGGAAACTCTTAAACTGGGAAATCTGTCTCTACACAAATACAGCGTCAAATGGACTTTGTTCTCCTGACACAGTACTGCAAACCTGTCCTTTAAAGAGATTAGTGGCTTGCCTTTACTTCATTGTCTGGGAATGTTTTGATCAGCATAGCTCTAACACCTAAAGGCACATTGAAAGCTGATTGCTGGAAGAGATGGTTTTGCTCACTGCAGTAGTTACCACTACAAATGTTTCTGCTTGGCTAGCTCCCAGAATAGGCTGTCACCAGCTCTGTGTCTGTGCTGAAAACAGTGTTGGACTGTGGGGGGAAGGGGAGCAAATGAAATAAAAGTATGACAGCTTTGAGCAACCCGTTGTGAAGCTGTAGCCTCGAATTTCTCTTTCTGGGTTAGTGAAGAGGCAGCTACAGATTTATGGTACGACTACTTCTGTACTACTTGGTGATAGCAAATGGAGGTGCATACTGAAGACTTTGATAGGGCATTTGATCGTATTTCAGCCTTCTGCCCCCAATTATCTTGGCTTCCTGCAAAAAAAAAAAAAGTGAGTTTGGTGACTTAATGTGTGCAACTAAAGGAGAGCATTTGTTTATAAGGCTGGTTGAATTTTCAGTTTAACTTTAAGGAAGAGCATTTTGTGTAGCAAGACACCTTTCTTGTGGTACAGGAAACGAGTAAAGGAGGCGGTTCAATTATGACTCTTTAGGTAGGCTTTGTACCACTAAAATAATAGCAGCTTGCCTTAAATGGTCATTTCAGCTTTCCTTGCGAAAATCCATGTTGTAGCCCTGTATCAAATGGTTTTGCTAGTATCTTAAGAGTAGCTGTCTTCAAGAGAAATGAGGAAGTCTGACATTTAGCCCTTGTCTTTGCGGCATGTCCAAGCTGTGGAATTGAATGTCTGGACTTCATCTTATGCAAGGATAGAGAAGTAAAAAATGGCTCTATCCTGGTCAGTCTTCAATTCTTTTTCTCTTGCAGCTTTAAGAGGAGAAGATATCTTTCTTACATACAGTCTGCCAGAAAAAGTCTGGGTGATACATCTTATTCTTTTGCTTCTCTGTCCATGGGGGTTTGCTAATTAGCATTTGAATACACTCACTGTAGTAATGAAGTGGCAAGATGTGTGAAGTCTTAGTTTGCAATTCTAGTGTTCTAATATGAAATCCTGTCTTACTAGCTCTGATCAGTGTTTAATAAGTTCTAACGTTGCCCTTTTTTAGGGTCTCTGAAAGGTAGCAGGAAAGACTTCTGGGAGCACAACAAGGAACATGGCAACCCAAGGTATATAATGCATCACAATTTCTATTATTAGAATCTAGCAGTTCTAATAAAGAGCAGTTAAATTGGCTCCTTACTCACCTTTTTTAACTGTTTAAAGTAACTTGGATTGAATAATGTCTGCTTTACTACAGTAATTAATACCTTACCACGGGAACTCAAACCTGCAAACAAGTTTGTCATCGTAAGCATTTTGGGTCCCTTAAGTACAGTCAAGTATCTAATCATAGTACGTGGAAAAGGGAACCTTAAAGCAGTAGAGTAAGACAGTCACAATAGCAGTGATTGCTCTGCCTGTTAGTCAGGTTTATAAGATGTCTGCACTGGTTCGACGTAAAGCCTCAGTTTAAAACTGCTGTCTCACTTGCAGTGCTACCTCTGCTGGGTTGAGGTAGTTGTTTATAGCAGTTTATTTTCATTTAAAATCTGTGTCATCTCTTGGATTAATACGTGCTGGAGTAATTGAACTAAACTTCATTGTTCAACGATTTCTTACAGCTGACTTGATGGAGTTGGATATGGCAATGGAGCCAGACAGAAAAGCAGCAGTCAGTCATTGGCAGCAACAATCGTATCTGGACTCTGGTATCCATTCCGGTGCCACCACAACTGCTCCCTCCTTGAGTGGCAAGGGAAATCCTGAAGAGGAAGATGTGGACACAACACAAGTCCTGTACGAGTGGGAGCAGGGATTCTCTCAGTCCTTCACCCAGGAGCAAGTTGCTGGTAAGGCCTTTTCTATTACACTGATTTGCTTAGGCACACAGCTTAACAATACAGACACCTAAATACCGAATTATTACTAATCTAGGAGATGAGCTTTTTATTCCTAGTTTGAGGTAATGACTTACCTTGTTTTTCAGATATTGATGGCCAGTATGCAATGACTAGAGCTCAGAGAGTACGTGCAGCTATGTTCCCTGAAACACTGGATGAAGGAATGCAAATCCCATCCACGCAATTTGATGCTGCTCATCCAACTAATGTGCAGCGCCTGGCTGAGCCGTCCCAGATGTTAAAACATGCTGTTGTTAATTTGATAAACTACCAAGACGATGCCGAACTTGCAACTCGTGCAATCCCAGAACTGACCAAACTGTTGAATGATGAGGACCAGGTAAGCATTTCTTTGTCTCAGTGTCGCTTGCTTGTGGGGCTTCTTCAACGACCTTAAAACTAAAAGCTTTCTTCAAATATTTCTGTAGGTGGTGGTGAACAAGGCTGCAGTTATGGTTCATCAGTTATCCAAAAAGGAAGCATCTCGCCATGCTATTATGAGATCTCCTCAAATGGTATCTGCTATTGTACGTACCATGCAAAATACAAACGATGTGGAAACAGCCCGTTGTACTGCAGGCACACTACACAATCTCTCACATCACCGTGAAGGCTTGTTGGCAATCTTCAAATCAGGAGGCATCCCTGCTTTGGTTAAAATGCTTGGGTATGTGGACTACTAAGATGGTACTTGTGTTTTTTAGTTGGTACTGGTAGGTGCAGGTACTCCGGAGGTTTTTTCCTTCTGTAGGTCTCCAGTGGACTCTGTGCTGTTCTATGCCATTACAACTCTTCACAATCTCCTGTTACATCAGGAAGGAGCCAAAATGGCTGTCCGTCTAGCTGGGGGGCTGCAGAAAATGGTTGCCTTGCTCAACAAGACAAACGTCAAATTCCTGGCCATCACAACGGACTGCCTTCAGATTTTAGCGTATGGCAATCAAGAAAGTAAGGTAAGTGCCTCTGCTATTGAAGCACTTAAAAGGAGTAAGCTTGCTATGAATGGCCTAACAGTTCCTGTGTACTGGCCTCCTTATTCTGAATCTTCAGCCATGTTGGGCTTTTGCCATTTGGTCCTGACTTTGCAAGAGGTGAGGGACGGAGGAATTATTTTGCGGAAATGCAGTAGTGCTTAGAGTGAGACTGCAAAACTTACGGACCTGACCAGCAGACGTGAACAGTTTTTTAGAGATCTGTAACCTATGATGGGTGTAAGCCAGCAACAATTACTACCTACTGACATGCACAGAAAGTGACAGATAAATGTTATTTTTGCTGTCTTTCAGCTGATTATTCTGGCAAGTGGTGGACCCCAGGCTCTAGTAAATATAATGAGGACCTATACTTACGAGAAACTATTGTGGACCACAAGTAGGGTGCTGAAGGTGTTGTCAGTCTGCTCCAGCAATAAACCTGCTATTGTTGAAGCTGGTAAGTACCTTGTACCCATGAGAACTTAAAAAGCTATACGGTACTGCAGGATCAGTACATTTCACGCAAGAACAGAAGCTGCCAGCATCAAAAATTGAACTTGGATTGGTCCTTCAGTCCATAACTAGTTTTGGAAGCCTTTAGTATACAGAAGTATAAAAGGCAGTCTGTTTTAAATAAGTCTACTATGTTGTTAGCTGGATGGCTTTAGTGGCTGAGCATTGTCAGAATGGTCCCCTTAGAATATGCATACATTTAAAAAGTCCAGTGTCACAAAAAGAATCTCTGGGTTTTCTTTTATGTGATGAAGGGTTAGGGTCTAGCCATGCTATGATACTAATGCCAAGAAAGATTCAGAAGCTTGTGAGATATGCACTCAGACTTTAAAGAAGAAAAGGACCTGACTGTTCACAAGATGAGCATCTGAGTAATGGTGTCAAATCTGCACCATCTTCTAGGTGGGATGCAAGCTTTGGGACTCCATCTCACAGATCCAAGCCAGCGTCTTGTCCAGAACTGTCTCTGGACTCTGAGAAATCTGTCAGATGCTGCAACAAAGCAGGTAAATGGCTTTTCTAAGACATCAGGATCAAAAGCCAACATAGTGGAATTGGAGAGAGACTAAATTTTTCTTCCCTCTTTTTTTGCAGGAGGGAATGGAAGGCCTTCTAGGAACTCTTGTTCAGCTTTTAGGATCAGATGACATTAATGTTGTGACTTGTGCTGCTGGCATCCTTTCTAACCTTACCTGCAACAATTACAAGAACAAGATGATGGTGTGCCAGGTTGGTGGCATTGAGGCTCTTGTGCGCACAGTTCTTCGGGCTGGAGACAGGGAAGACATCACAGAACCTGCTATTTGTGCGCTCCGTCACCTCACCAGCAGACATCAAGAAGCTGAGATGGCTCAAAATGCAGTACGTCTCCATTATGGACTCCCAGTGGTGGTTAAACTGTTGCACCCGCCATCACACTGGCCTTTGATCAAGGTAAATAATAATTAAGCTTTCAGCCTGAAAACTGGTGCTTTTTTAAGGTAACCTCAACTATGAAAAATACTTTGTTTCCAAGGTGTTGGGGAATGTAATTTGTCTGATGGGAAAGTTGCTTCAATTGAGCAACTTAAGAGTTGTCTTTTAGAGACTTAAGCATTTGGGATCAACTGATTAAAAAAAGAAATCAGTAACAGCAAGCACACCCATCATGCTCTTTTATTCCCCACCCCCTTTCTTAACTGCAGGCTACTGTTGGTTTGATCCGCAATCTTGCTCTCTGTCCTGCAAACCACGCCCCGCTCCGTGAACAAGGTGCTATTCCAAGGCTAGTTCAGTTGCTGGTTAGAGCACATCAAGATACCCAGCGACGTACTTCTATGGGTGGAACACAACAGCAGTTTGTGGTAAGTGGTCACCAGTAACTGAAGTTACGTGTAAAACTCTTCATTTGTCAGTGTGCCTCAGCCATGTGTTGTTTGGTCTAAACAGCTGTTGTCTTATCATTTGCTCTAATTCATGTTGTTCTCTTGGTGTGCTGATAGTTCTGTCTTGGCAGACCTGAAGTTTTTCTTAGATAAACAAGAACATCAAAACCTTGGTTCTTATTTTATGAAGAACCTCTTGAGCATTTAATTCTGAATGCTATAGATCACAGAGATACTGGTTTTGCCTGCTCTGGCACGGGAAGTAAGTTTTCTACCAGGAAACTAATCCTTGTTGGAACTATGGGTTTAAGAATGCTATCACAGTTTATTGCGTATTTTCAAGGGTGCTTAGAGCTGTAAAAGTACTGAGAAGTTGTACAGCCTCCATACCTGTTACCTGTTTAGTACCAGGGTAGTGTGGCAAGATCAGTCTTGATTTTTTTGCCCCATTAAACACATTAACAAAGGGGAAGTTGCCTTAGCATGGGCAAATGGAAGCAGTACCTACTAGTACAGGAGTGTAGTTAATACTTGCAGAGGCAGGAGGGGGCCTCTTCGTTACTGATAACCACTGTTTCAAACTTAGTGAACTGCCAAGCTAATGCAGTTTGGGGAAAAGAAGCCAGTGTTGTCAGACATGAAGTTTATAATGAACTGAAATAAAAATGAGAACACTGGGAGGAGTTCCACTGAGATGCTTCAATTAGTCAATTTAGTTCGATAAACTGGGCCGAGTCCTAGCAGGACTGTTAAGTTTGAAGGCCAGCAGTAGACAGTGGATATGAGCCCTGTTGGGGGAAGGGGGTGTGCGCAGGGGACAAGTCTGGTTGATTTGTTGACAGGGTGATCAGCTTTTTGGCAGTCATTTTAGAAGATAGCACGCAATATCTCAACTTAAAAAAAAAAAAATGCCTTTTCTTTCCCTAACTAGGAGGGTGTGCGTATGGAAGAAATTGTCGAGGGCTGCACTGGAGCCCTGCATATTCTTGCACGTGATGTTCACAATCGAATCGTAATCAGGGGTCTAAATACCATTCCACTATTTGTGCAGGTAAGCAAGAGCTCAAGAAAATGCTATAGTACATATTAGGAAAACTAGTAAAATGGCTCTTACACTTCCTTGGTAGAACTGCTAAGTCAGATTGTGCTGAAGAGCTCATTTCAAGTAGAAGAGCTAAAGAAACCCTTGTGTTTTGGTTGCAGTTGTTGTACTCTCCCATTGAGAACATCCAGAGAGTAGCTGCAGGTGTACTTTGTGAACTGGCTCAAGACAAGGAAGCAGCTGAAGCAATTGAAGCTGAAGGTGCAACTGCCCCTTTAACAGAACTGCTTCATTCTAGGAATGAGGGTGTTGGTAAGTGAAGTTAAAAGATAGGTTTCATACTTGTGTTAGAAAAGTTGCTAGAAGACTTGACCTCTACTAAAATCACTCTTCCTTTCAATAGCAACATACGCAGCTGCAGTGCTGTTCAGAATGTCTGAGGACAAACCACAAGACTATAAGAAGCGACTTTCGGTTGAGTTGACAAGCTCTCTGTTCCGGACTGAGCCAATGGCTTGGAACGAGGTGAGTTGCGTCTTTGTTTTAATGGTTTCTTGAGGACACCTTGCTTCCAAGTCCTCGCTCCTTCCAGTAGTGAAGTGTAGATGCCACCAGTGATACAGGTCCAGCTTTACACATGGCTGTACCTCCTTTACTCTCTCTACGTGTGCAGGTTCAGTGAACCTGTGGCAAGCAGCCTTAGAGCTGCTTCTTCCCTTGCAGACAGGAAGACTCCATTCTCTACTGCTGCTAAAGTTTATAATTCTCATTATGTTTCATTAGTGTGCAAAGCTGTATAGAAGAACTTTGTACATTTCTGTGCTGCTTGTCAGAACCTAATGAACTCTGAATGCAAAAATTGAGGCATGAGTGATATGAGGGAAGCGTAAACAGGAAACATATCCTGTGAGGCTTCTATCATGCAAACGATGTAGGACTAGTAATCTTGGGGTGGGGATGCAACTTGTGTTCTCCCTTAGAATTGAGCTCTCAGACTTGAATATGTTTGCAGGCTGATTATTACACATTGCCTTTTTTTCATGCTTAAAGGGCTCCATGGTAAATTGAGACTGAAAACAAACTGTGTGCATGGGGTAGAGGAGAGGTTTCACTAAGTCTCTGTCTTCCCCCAGATTCTTAAGATTCAGGAGCCTAGCTTGTCTTACCTTGTATGTATTTACTAAATAAAGGACAGTAGTCCTTGATTTATACTATTTCAGTGCTTACTTTCCTGTTGTCCTAAAATCTATATCTACCACAGTAATGTGAAAAAAAAAAAAAAAGCTAAAATAGAATATCTCTTTGAGATTGGAGTTATGCAGTTATACTACGGACAGGCAATTACTTCTGTAATTGGACAAACTGGGGGAGATCCCTTCAGAACTCTTAAACATGCTATTGCTGGCTCAGGAATCTGATCAGCTGACTTGCAGGAGTTGGGCAGGTGTACCTGAGGAGTGTTCCTTGACCTGCCCCATCTTTTTCGTTCCCAAACAGAACCCTCCTTCCAGTGATCTATGGATTCCTATACCTAAATCTGGCTGTTATATATTGGATGCAGATGCTTGGATAAAAAGGCATTTCATGTTTGCAGAAGTTCATGCTGCAGTGCTCACTGCAGAAGAGTTACTAAAAAGGGATCTGGGGCAAGCTTCAAAACTTTTTAAACTCAGAATTGCTAGCGCTGACCCAAAGACCTGACATTAAAACTGTTTTGTAACTTTTTGTGTACATCTAGACAGCAGATCTCGGACTTGATATTGGTGCCCAGGGAGAACCTCTTGGATACCGCCCAGATGGTATGTCTCCCCTGTTCCCCTTGACTAAACTTAAGTTGGATGAAGTCAAGTCATAGATTTTAAAGGTGTTAAAGGAGAACTGCAAATGAGTGAAGAGTGAGTTACTCTTCAGCAAGGTATTGCAAACTGACAGGCAGATGGGGAACTGCCAGTTCAAATAACCAGTTTCTGCAACACCACTGGCAGCACTGAAATGGGAGCTGTGTGAATGTGCAAAACTGGTGTCTCTTGTCTGAATCTTGTGGGAGAATCTCCCGCTGAGCTGTTGTTTCCAGAAATCTTTTAAATTCTTTACAAATGGACTTGACAATTCCAATCGTGCAGTTTTTCTTTAAAACAAAAGCTGGTATTGAATGTGTTAGTCTGTAAGTGTCTATAGAACTTGAATGCAAGCCTATCCCTAAGGATTCTAAGCTATTTTTGACTAGTCTTTCAGAAGCAAGTCTACAGTCTTGGAGCCTGGTTTTGCTGCAGTATTGTTGAATTTTAGTACTGTTGATTGTGCAGACTAATGGCTTGGCTGGAATCTGCTCATGCTTCTGACTGCAGTGTGCTTTGTCTGCAGAATCGTAGGCTGGAAGGCTGTTTTGAACAATGGAATAGCCATTAAGGGCAGGCAACAGATCGTTTTGAACTTGGCTGAACTAGAAAAAAAATTAGATGGCTACAAAGATCTTCTCACACACTGATACTTGCAGCTTCTGATGCATCTAACATCTGTTAACATTATGCTTTTTTTCCCTCTGCCACCTTTAACTTTCTTAGATCCTAGCTACCGTTCTTTCCACTCTGGCGGATACGGTCAGGATGCCTTGGGTATGGACCCTATGATGGAACATGAAATGGGTGGCCACCACCCTGGTGCTGACTACCCAGTTGATGGTCTGCCAGATCTTGGCCATGCCCAGGACCTTATGGATGGGCTGCCTCCAGGTGACAGTAATCAGTTGGCCTGGTTCGATACTGACCTGTAAATCATCCTTTAGGTAAGAAGCTCCAACCTTGAATTTAAAAACAAAACAAAAAGAGAAAAACAGATGACTGGACTGAGGACTTGGTTGGCAGGGAGGGATTGGCTCAATTGGGTCCCAGTGTGCCAGCATAGTGAATAAATGCTCTGGAAACACATGATCAGTACACTCCAAACTGACTTCTGCCGGGAAGTGTGGAAGTAATTAACTGTAATGTCTTGTGCACTGGCTTCACGCAGTCTTAATATGTGAGAAGAGCCCTTTGCTCAGGAACACTGACACCTGTTTTTTTCTCTTTGCAGCTGTATCATCTGAATGAACTTGCATTGATTGGCCTGTAGAGTTGCTGAGAGGGCTCGAGGGGTGGGCTAGTATCTCAGAAAGTGCCTGACACACTAACCAAGCTGAGTTTCCTATGGGAACAATTGAAGTAAACTTTTTGTTCTGGTCCTTTTTGGTCGAGGAGTAATAATACAAATGGATTTTGGGAGTGATTCAAGAAACGAAGAATGCACAAGAATGAATTGCAAGATGGAATTTATCAAACCCTAGCCTTGCTTGTTAAAAATTTATTATTTTTTTTAAATCTCTGTAATGGTACTGACCTTGCTTGCTTTGGAAGTAGCCTTTCTTTTCGCAGTAATTGTTGTTAGTTTTTTTTAAAGTCTCTTGTAGTATTAAGTTATAGTGAATATGCTACAGCAGTTTCTAATTTTTAAGGATTGAGTAAAGGTGTAGAACACTAATTCATAATCGCTCTAACTGTATTCTGAATAAAGTGTAACATTGTGTAGCCTTTTTGTATAAAAAAACTAGACAAATAGAAATGGTCCAATTAGTTTCCTTTTTAATATGCTTAAAATAAGCAGGTGGATCTATTTCATGTTTCTGATCAAAAACTTTATCTGGGATATGTCTGGGTAGGGGCCAGTAAGAACTGTTTATTTAGAACCTTGTATTGGACAGTTTACCAGTTGCCTTTTATCCCAAAGTTATTGTAGCCTGCTGTGATTCAGATGCTTCATGAGAAAAATGCAGTTATAAAATGGTTCAAAATTAAAGTAAACTTTTAATTCACTCTGTGTCAAATTATTTCAGATCATGAAGTATATTTGTGTGTTTACAAGTTTTCTGAAAATTGTCCTGGCATTGCACAAGAACTTCAGTACTTCAGCGGAGGAAGCCAAGAAGCATTCCCCTCTCTCCTCCCACTAAGGAACACTTACCCTTTAGAGCCTCAAGTCCTGATGGCACAGGTTTTCTACTGCAGTCCTCTGAGGCAGTAGTCTTCCCCTTGACCTGCTGCCATTTTGCTTTGGCAGGTTCCTCAGCATGGGGCTGGGTCTAGCCTGATGCGAGGCAGCTACACTTCGTGCCTGGCCTGCCAGCCATGCTTAACTTCTGGGCTTCAAGAAGTGAGAACAGTGTATTACTTGCGTGCTGTCAGTAGGGTCAGATGAAGATCCTTTGCTTACAAACTGTCAGCTGGTCCAGTAGCTTAAACCTATTTTCAGGTGTCCTCAGTCTTCAGTCACTGTGTGAGATAGAACCTGTGTGTAATTGCCTTTTCTTGAGGCAGCACCTGTATAGTTGGAAGCAGGGAAAGTGGTTCTCAAACTGCTGGCTAATTCATAGACCGTGCACATCTGCACTGCGCAGCTGTCACTAGCCTCTGCTGAGAGCAAACACTCCCCAGCAGTTCTACTTCAGTGCAGCAGTTTGCCAGCAGAAGATGAGAGGCTGCAAAGGATCATCATCTTAGGATCCCAAGATGCTGAGAGCTGAATGAAACCACAAAACAGACTGCTCCCCTTTTACTTGCAGAGCAAAGGCACTGCAACTGCAGCCGAGCAAGTCTCACCCTCTAATTCAGCTTTGTTCCTCTCAGCCACACTCCCACTAGAAGACCATTACTTTACTTTAAAACACTTAACCAAATAATAGCCACCAGCTAGTTTTTCCCCATTTCTAGAACTCCAGCTCTAATTCCAGCTGTTAAGCCAGGAAAAAGAGATAGTGATATTTAAAGTAATGTAAGAAAACACTTCCTGTAAAACATACAAGATGAAATCAGTTTGTTTACCTAGGGTGTTTGCTTGCCTCCACTTACTCTGGAGAATGGGGCTGTCCAAGAGCAAGCTTGTAGCAGCAACTCTCAGTAAGGCACCTGTGTTTGGTAGGTGTGGCAGGAACATGCTGTTGTCGCTTAGAAAGATGAATGTTAAAAAAGAAGAAGTGGTCATAGTACCAGACTTAGCCACACTATACTCAGGGGACATGGGGAGAAAAGGAATTTAGCTTCTTTACACATTGTGGCATCTGCTAGCTCTGGAGGACGCTTCCTAGAGTATCAGCTTTTACTGGGGATAAATGACAAACTGCTGGGCTCATCATCTCACCTATTTTCAAAGAGGAGATCCAGCCAGGAGTGTTGGTGGCTGAGAATGACACTCCACCAATGCAGCTTTGTGCAGTGCTAGGCAACGGAGGGGCACACATTCTCACAAAAAAAGCCCATGCTACTGGGTAAAAACCTGATAAGATCAATCATGCATACACGCCACATACATATACACACACAGCCTCTGTGATTGATAGCAGGGGTTGATTCTGGTTGCATGAGATGAAGAATATTGCCAGTCATAGGCATAAGGTGACCCCCTTAAAATGAACAGCCAAGGCATTCACCTGGTCAAAAAAAAAAGATACATGAACATTTCTAACAGCAGCTTAAAATAGTGAAACACTTTATATTGTGAAATAACTATACCATTTATTTAATTTACACTTTTCAAACTCTGGCTGTCAAATATTTGAGCTATACCACATAATGCCAGCAAGGTAAAGTAGTAATCAAGCTTTCAGCCTTACAGGGGTTTAGAAAACAAACAAACAAAAAGAAACGCCCCCAAAACTCCCCGAAGCCTCCCTAAGTAAGTCAGGCACATGCCTGTACACAGCTACAGCTCAGCTTGCTAAATCGGTTACGTCTGCTCATCTGAAGATGTTCCTGCGGAACGAGGAGCTGAGCAGCATACGCAACTTGCGCACTTCAGTAGGCCGGTCAAAAACGGTTCACTTGGTAGTCTTGATATTTTCACGTCCCACCATTCTCAGAATTTCAAATGCCAAGGAAGCAACAGCAACATCAGCGTGAGAGCTGGGAATTAAAACCAGTAACATCTATTAGACATTGTCAGGGGAAATCTTTTTGTTCAAATCCCACGTTTGTCTGTCTGTATCTATCTATGTTGGAAAATTCTTAAGAGCCATTAACTGCACTGTATACCCCACTTTTCTGTTAAGCAGCAACATGCAACTAGTGATTCTGCCCTGTAGCAAATCTTGTGTAAAAATGAATTTCAGCTCTAATTCACAGTAACTGCTACCTCACTCAATCTCCTCTGTAAAAAGAAGATATAATTTAGCATGCCCCCCCATGAATCTACACATGCACACTCCCAGCTTGTCAGAAAAATATGTTTTCACACATACAGCCCTCTTAACGCAGCGGTGCTCCACACAGGGAGGCAGTTCCACTCACAGTGTTGCCCACCTCCTGCAAGGAGGACCAGCTGCCCCACCGCACACAGCTCTGCAGGCTTGAGATTGAATGGTGGGATCTTCCCCCTTTGCTTCCTCACCTAAGTTTTTATTACACGTATTTTGCCTAATTTTTCCTTCTGGAAACACATGTTTTTTCTAGCATTGGAACAGAGGCTCTAACCCATTAGTGCTAGTCCACAGAAACAAGTCGGGTTTTTTATAGACTACCATCCCTCATCTTTAGCTTAGAAAGGACACTAGTAGACCAATCTGCAACTGCTTCGGTTGCTGCTAATGACAAATACCTACCGACACTCCACGTTTTCGGCAACGCAGAGCTAGCCAGGAAATCTAAATGATCAGTCTTCACTATGTAAGCCAATGTCTTAATGAGCAGCAGTTTAAACCAGAAAATTTAGTTATCTGAAACAAATCTTGGCAACTGCCGTCACTGAAAAATTAATGGCTACGATCCCACATTTTAAAGTGTAGATTTGATTCCGTATAGCTACTAAGCAGAATGGGTTGGTTATGTGTCACTCTCAAAACTGCCTGTTCCGACTAGCTGAGGATGTATCGCAGAGGAGGAGTTGGCAATCCACGGCTGCTACACGGCAGCAGGAGAGCACCGAAAGCAGCTTGCAGTCCAAGCAGTGCCCCTCTCGGCACGTGACTGCTTGGCTGGTATCCTCCTCCTGCCGCACCCGCAGAGCGAAAGATTAGAAACCTGTCTGTAAAAAATGAGCAAAGCAAAAACACTCCTCAATCACTTCAGCCCAGTGATAGTATGTGGGCGGAAGGGCCTGGGAGTTTAGACTACTCAGAGGATGGCCTAGATCCAGGATCTCAGTTGTAGCCTTCTCTAAAACGTTTCCAGTTCTGCATGAGATACAGAGAGGCTTCTTAACAGGGTTCAAAGCACAGGTGAGGAGACCAAGTTTATTAGGTCACAAGGAATATTCTGGGAAAGATGCCACATAAGGGAATCTGGGGAGATGGCAGAACATCCATAACCTCCATAAACAAAACAGCCATTTAGCTAAAGCTGATTAAGCTTGCTAACCCCAGGCTTCTCCTGCCTGCCTGTTGCCAATTTATCTATGTCTGAGTCCATTCCAGCCCCAAGATCCAGGCTGAATCCCTCCCAGTTTCCTCTGGAGGCAAATGGATAGGGACACGTGTTCCCCAAAGAAGGGGAGAAGGGGAAATGAAATCCGTGAGCTCTTGGGGGGCTCCCCTGTTGCTGCTGCAGTGTGGGAGCTCAGCGCAGCAAAGGAACTTGGCTTACCCTAATGTATCCACACACTCATCATTGGCATCAGCTAGAATTTGGTCTGCTGAGCATCTTGTGTCAAATAAGAGAGAGTACTGTTTATCCTGGGCTCTGTAGTATATGGTTTTCTGAGTACAGAAATGTATAGATAACAGACAGAGGAAGCCAGAAAAGCAGACTCAAAGACAGCAGCTGAGCTGTCTAGTGCATCTAATGCTGAAATGCTACAAAATAAAGTGAAAACTAGTTCTAAAAGAAGAAAACCCTGTCTTTCCCCACTGTCATCTTCCATGGAGGTGCCAGTGTCTCCCTTGGGGAGACCTGACATTTTATTTCAGTCAGATAATTTAATGTGTCATACAAAAACCCATGAGTCAGCAGGTGAGTATGCAAGAGGGATGCAGACTGTTCTCAACAGGTTTGGTTAGTCCTCAGTGTGCATCTCCTTACACTTACCACGTCCCAACATTTCCTCTCCACATCTGCCCACATCCCCCCTTCCTTCCAACACAGGCTACACCCTGCCGTAATGTCAAAGAGCCAATTTTCCCAAACAACTGACCCATATAAAGCCTGCATTGGGGAGCACAAAGAGCACTGAAAAGATTATCTTAGTGTTTCAAAAACTGATCTATAAACTACAATTTATCAACCAGTTCAACCAGGTTCAACAATTTATCAACCAGTTCAACCAGAGTTCAACCAGGAGTGAAATGTAGCCTAGCAGCCCATGGCAGGAGTGTAAAATTTGTTTTGAGGGGCAGAGAACAGTAATTCATACATTCATATGTCCAAGGGAGATTAGATGAGGGAAAGTCTATGGGAGGTGAGCTGAGTTTTGGCCAACTTGTTGGGACTAGCACCTCTGTTCTCGCAGAGGAGGCCATGGCATTCCCCAAAGTCTCATGCCTTCTCGGAGAAGCCACAGGTATTCTTAAACAAAAGGAGTTCTGTTCTTCAGCTGTGCCTTTGAAAGTAATCAGCTTGCAAGTGCACCAAACACAATTACTTTAAAACAGGACACAAACATCGCATTGTGCATCTAGCCCACTCTGCCAAGAAACACTGACCGGTATCCAGTTATAGAGGCCAAGTGTTTGGAACAAAATAAAATAATATATTTTAAAAAAAGAAAATTGACACCTGTGCACACACATTGAGCTGGACCGTGCAGCACACTGTGGCTCGCTGCAGCTGGGGATCAAAGCACGCCGCTGCTGTGGCAGAAACACTGGCAAGCTCTGAATGAGAGGGGTTTGGAGGAGAGCAGTCTAGGGAGGGGGGCCAGGGACAGAAACCTGAGAAGCTTGTACTGCACAGAAGGCGATTACAGGAGAAGACCATCGCAGACAAAAGAGGAGGCGAGTGCTCTCAGCCCTGGAAATTCCTGGAAGCCTGAGGGAACTCACCTGGCAGTTTGGGCCAGGCTCTCTAGAGTCTGGATAAGAGCATCGCCATCATTCTTCAGGCTCTCCGAGCGCTTCTCGTTTGAAGTTATCTGGAACAAAAAGAAAGAACCGTTATCAAAGGCTTAGAAAGAAATTCCTCTCTGTCATTTTTTGTGGGATAGGGGAGAGGGAAACAAGTTATAGCATTTATTACAATTGTAAATGGAATGTGACATTAAAGAGACCCAAGAGAAAGTCCCTTTTACTGAACAGGATTGAATTTTAGGCACAGACCATCTAAAATGTCTTGGCTTAATTAACGAGATTCACTCTTGTTCTGAGTCCCTGTAAGTGGGCAAATTCACACATCACAGTCTGCCAATCCTGATTTCATCCTTAGTACCAATGCAAATACAAGCCCCATTTAATCTGAATTCCAGGGAGATCTTGGGGAGGCAGTCGTTTTCATTTCTCGCTTCAGGGAAGAAATAACCAAGTTTGTATCAGCCTTCAGATCACGACACGTGGAGTTTCTCAGAGAGGAGCCAGGTTAAAATCACTGCAACATTAGCAGTTGCATATTGAAATTTTTCTTGCCCCTCATCAGTCATTAGGATTATTACCTGTAGAGGACTGTTACCTACAGAGCAGGGGACTGAGTGACCAAAGCTATATGCCCTTTTGTGTCAAGTGAATCCTGATTATAGCTGATTTTGCTGTTGGTGTGTGTTATCACGCTAATCTGTAATGACTGGTTTATTGTTTCCCCAGCCTTAAGCAGTATAACTACACAGCTCCAAGCAGCCACACATTTCCTGACCAGTTAAGCAGGCGAATGGGAAGGTCACAGGGGACATGGCATGAAGTTGCACGGCACTGTGGCACAGACAGACACTGAATGCTTGGCAGCTTGCAGAAGAAGCTCTCGTATCTCAAAAAATTACTGAAAAAAAGATTTGTGTGTCAGTTCCTGCTTGCAAAGGTAAATAAATCTTGGCCAAAGAGAAAGGAAAAGAGGAGGACCAGAGCAACTGATTATTTCAATACTGGAGGAGTTAATGCTTGAAACGATGACTTCTAATCCCAAAATCTGGCAAGCACTTTTAAGCTTTAGCATGCTGTGGCTAGCCCTATTTACCATTGATCAAGCATCTGGGCGATACGCCTTCACAACTCCCTCTTAAATCACAAGAGAAGCTATATTTACAGCTGCCATCCCACCATAATTTATCAGCAGCAATTCTGCAACAACAGTGTCACTACATCTATAATCATAACATCCTGTAGTTAAGCAGAAACAGGGAAGAGGGACCCGTCTGAAGTAAACTAAAATGTATCCTGTGTGTTGAGAAAAACAGTGATGCCATTACCTAAGTACAAATCATTGGTAAATCCTGATTACAGGTCATTAAACCTTTTTACTCTCTTGAGGTTTATATCTGACCCTTTCAGTTTATACTTCAGTAATGCATTCTTCTTCATTTGTCACCTGTTAGACATAGAAGATGTTTTGTAATCTGGGTTCTGAATGTGAGAACACCACCACACATAATAGTAGCAATACAGTTGCAATACAGGGAGAAAAGTGCTTTCACCACAAGACATTGCTTTCCATTACTAAAGAGTGCTCGTGCCTCTACCAAATGCTTCCCCTCACTTCTGCAGCTCACCAGTCGCTGCCACGTTCTTTGCACTTGCCACATCCGTGCCCCTTGTTTATCCTGCACACTTGAAAGAGGAAGAGGTTGCAGGGGGAGGAAGGTCACTGAAGACTGGATCATGCTCCATAAAACTACGAGGTCAAATAAAGGTTACAGATATCTCTAATTCTAATACATCCTCACTCTTGGGTGCTGACATCTGTACAACCCTCAGAGTCTTTTAACAAATTAGCCTTTGTGCATTATACATAGATGGAACATTCAAAATATGCTCAACTATGAAATCTGTACCAAGAAAAAGTTTTAATTCTAAAATGCTCTATTTAAACAGCTTCGTTCAGCTGAGTCATAGGGTCTGACTATAAGCTTGCCCGTGTTGCAGCATGCCTTGTGTCATTATTAAGAATACACTTCTGTGGATACAATGCATTTGAATGGAAAGGATTAAAACGGCTTTATACGCACAGAAATCGTAACGGACAGAACAGAAAGACCCATGAGATCATCTACCCCATCTTTCCTATTATTCTTCACTGTTCAGAGCAGCTTTCAGCCACAAGCAATGGGCTGCTGTGATATCCATCCATAGGGGCTGCTCCCCTATCTAATAAAATGTTTCAGTGCCTTCAGAAAGGATTTTCAGCAGTAAAGGTGGGTCCACAGAGAGAGAAAGGATCAGGCTTTTAACATCATGAGGAGCCTGCAGACTGTTTACATTAAGTCTAAAGCAAATTTAGGACACATTTTCTTGAGAGCATCAACTAACAGCTTCACACAAGCCAAGGGCTGTTGGTGAAGAACAGACCCATCCAGCCGGCGGTGCCACCTGCACGCGCAAATGGAGAACCTGCACAGACAAAACGCGGCTGTACGGATTTATGCAGGCAGATGGGGTTTCCACACCCGCTCTTGATCACCAGTCTCCAGAAAACTGCTTTCTATCTACCACCAGGCATCCACACCATGGACCTGGGACAGGGTCAACGCTGCAGTGGAAGGAAAGCTGCAGGTTGAATATAGAGCGAGCTGCCAGTGCCCTGTAAGCCAGCTGGACTGCAGCTGCCTATGGTTTTTTGTCAGTACTCTCATGCTGTTACTGCTCTGACCGCTAGCATTTATTTGCCCTTTATATCAGGTTGTGTAGCAGATCTAATTGCTCGCTGAGTCACCAGAAGGTCTCTCGCATGCGACAGATTAGATCCTGCTTCACATAAACCCCATGAGAAATACTGTCTGAATCACTGTTCACTTTCAAGACCCAAGATAAAACTTTACCCATGTTTCTCATTTAAAAATTGTTCT
Organism: Ciconia boyciana; assembly: GCF_034638445.1. Lineage (NCBI taxonomy): Eukaryota > Metazoa > Chordata > Aves > Ciconiiformes > Ciconiidae > Ciconia > Ciconia boyciana. The sequence goes on along the minus strand of NC_132935.1, from coordinate 119,268,323 downwards.
GGTTTTGTCTTCATTTTGTTCCATAGATAAAAATAAATTATGACAGCACACAAAACTACCAGTAACCAATCTTTTAGAAATAAGTGTATTTTTCACTCATTCCATTATCTTTTTCCTCTACCCAGCATTGCTGTATCTTTTATCCACACCAGTTCTAGTTCTTGTTCACTTAGAACTTTGACTACTAGTTTAATGATCTCTTGTAATATTGCTATTTGTTAGGGCTGGCTACAACACATATTCAATGATATAATCAATAGATATTCCTGTAATTAAAAATGTAGTTAAATCTCAGTTTAGTTGTACACTCACTGCAATTTAACAAGAATTTCAAAATGAATGTTCTTTATTAAGCTAATAGCCATTCAGCAGCTTTCCTCTCTTCAATTCTATTAAACAAGGATGAGCCATAAGGAATACCATAATTGATAGGTAAAGATCAGTATTTCCTAAAATTTAGGATAGCTGTTCAGGTATTATGGTGCTGCTAAAGGTGAGTGCAGGAAAAGATATATTATACAACATTCGCTGGAAGATCGTCTTCACTAATAAATTGAGGAGTTTTGGCTTCTTGGTCTAAGAAGTGATATTTGCAATTCAGGTTTCAAGAAAGCATGGAAACCTATAGAACGATTATTTTTCCTAAGGCTGGTTTCATAATATTGAACTGCTTTCTCTGATTGGTCATAACTCACATTTTGTAATTTATGACTGAGTTAAATAACCTAAGTAGTAAACTACTCTTTCACCTTTTTGAAGAGAAAGTTCTCCTGCTTTGTTGAGGTTTCAAGTAAACCGTAAGCTTGATGTCTGTGAAGTAAACTGGGAAATAATGCAAAATATTGATTGGGTAAAAATAAGGAGCTTTTTATTTGAAATTTTTTTGGTTGAAGAAGGGCCTCGAGCATATTTAGCTACACCTTCAAGTGTTATCTTCTCAAATAAACAACTGCTGGAGATGTTTACCATTTCCACACTCAACGGATGCTTTTCCACAAGCCATCACCATGCCTGTATAGACAGATACAAGCAAGGCATTTCATAAATGCTCTCTCTCACAAACCGGCTTTTTCTCTTTCCTAAACATGCTTAATATTTTAACCTCATAAAGTGATGCTTCCTTACTCTTTCCTCAAAATTGAATACAATTAAGCTAATTACCTTTGCAGGATTAGTTAGCTCAAGTTCTCACTCAACTTTACCGACACTGGCTGAGAGCAGCCACACAGGTAACACGGGAGCTGCTGTGGGCTGGTTTATCAGAACCACCGGATACTCGTAGGTCCAATGTTGGCATCACTTGAATATCGACACATGCGGTGAATAAAGTACCACTTATTCCCAGTTGAAGGCTTTTCTGTGAATGGGAATTGTATCTTCAGGTAATACTGCGGTAAAACCAATCACCAATTTTTTTCTGTGCGCTAACTGGGACCCTATGTAGGACATGAAATATATTCTAAAAAATAAAGTTTTCGGAATAAAAAAAAAAAATTAAAAATTAAGCGCACTCCTATTGCCCTCTAGACGTTATTTCAAATAATGTCTTCATAGTAAGTGCTGTCCCAGCAATTTTAAATGTGCATCTCAGACTTCTCATTCCTGCTTCCACCTTTGACTGGCTGAAGGCACTGTCAGTAGGACACAGAGCCTTTCATCCCCACCCAAAGCTGCTGTTTCAAATGCCATCCAGGCTGGTGGTGATTGAAAGTTGATGGCTATTCACAGCTGCTTAGTGTGACTTTATTCCCATTTTTTAAGGAACAAATGTCACAAAATATAGTGGTGTCAAAAACATCACTATAGCTGATGTGACAGCCCAGCAAATAAGTCAATGGGATGGTAAATTCAGAAATGAAGCACAATGCCTGGACTGGAAGAGAAAACCTTCCTGTGTTGCGGCCAATCTTATGCCTATCCCAGGGCACTTAAAGGTACTTTTCCTCCCAGGCTGTCAGCGCTGAGCTATTCACAGGCACTGCAGTAATCAAATAAAACATGTCACTTGGTTTGTCATTCACAACTCACAGCAACATGGCCAGAAATATGCAGCCCTTCCTTCTTCATGGAGGAGCACACTAACAAAGAATATACTGCAAAGAGGGACTCGTTCGGGTGAGCATCTATGTGAAATAAAACTAACAGATCCATTGACTGTGTTCAAACTTACTAAATATAAATATTTCTTTCAAAATAAATCCCTCTCCAAGCATGCACATTGAGCTGGCATTGCCCAGAGGAGATATATCAAACAGATCCATCACTTCCCATGACGGATCAAACAGATCCGTCGCTTCCGTAGGCCTGCACACTTCCTTACTCTTACAAAGTAATGTAGCCCCACCTTTGCGTAATGAAGGGCCAGACCCAATAAAGCATTTGAAGCCTATAAAGTAGAGGCTGTAATGATTACGTTATAGGTGTCAGCCCCCAAAGAGGAATCCCGAGTGGAGACCAAGATACCTGCACAGGGCATGGGGAGTGCATAGTTGCTGAAGGGCATGGAAACCTGCACACTGAACACGAAGTTATCTGAATTCCCTCTCCTCTCCAGAGCTCAGACTGCTAACACAGACAAATGAAAACTCATGGTCCAGACAGCAGAGACCACAACTCCAACCCTCTTCTCAGTGCGCCCACACCAGGCTACGGGCTCCTGTGCTCTCCTGTAGTCCTCTCCCCTTTTCTAGGCAAGTGAAGGTCACATTTTTGTTGCTGTAGCACAGTTTCCACTGAATGGGGACAGGCAGGGAGGTTCGGATGGTTCCCATGCAGTGAGAGAATAACACCACAGCACGGGGACTTGGCAGGGAGGCAAGAGGCAGCATGGCTCTCCAGGTCAGAGAAGTTACACATGAACTCCCATTTACCAGTGGAGCACTCTAGCTAATAGAGCAATTTTATATCCGTGACAGGAATCTTTTAAAAAATAAACCGAAACCAACTAAAAACAGGAACAAAAAATCCCAGATATCTACAGTGGTCTTTTGTGAGGTGTTTAATCTGGCCTTTGCTAGACGTGCTCTAGGCAGGCACATGGGACTGGACCCTTCAAAGCGCTTCGGTGCAACCAATTTACAGGTTGTTTAATGAAAACTAATGGTAACTCTTGCCAGGCTATGCAAGTGTAGCAGAGGAACACCTGAGGACAGCGTGCTCACAGAGCACTAGGACGGCCACAAGTTATTTTTGCTCTCCATAACGTATGAGAGCTCATTCTAAAATGGTAAAAACCTTCCTGGCATTCCCCCCCATCACAGCACGCTTCCTCGCTACTCTTCTCCCTACACATGGTTCAGCCGGAGAGAGACAGACACAGAACGTGTGTGTGGGAAGAACAAATCAAGTCAGACAAGTTATATTTATGTTACTAATTGCCAACTCATTTGAACAGGCCTGAGCAATGTTGCTGGACCATAAAAACAAGAAATGAAAGTTACAAAAGCATGAGTGTTCCAGGTGTGCTTTGGCAAGCATACTGCAGTCAGGGATTGCAGACACACAATTACAAAGACTTTGTGGCCTTCAGATCCTGCAAATACATGTGAAAACAAGCAGGTATCTGTGACAAAAAAAGCCTACATCAGACAGCTTAGCTCTGATTTTAGAGTTCAAAAACCTTTTTTTTTCCCTCTTTATGGATAAAATTCTTGTTCCACTGAAGTCAGCAGCAAACTCCTTTTGACTTTGATAAGGCCAAGATTTCATTCAACATGTTTTGTTTTCTTCTAATTTGTATGTGTGTGCAGGTTTATTCTAAGTTCAAAGCAATTTCCACCGGTAACTTGGAAACGTCCCAGTTTCCTGGCAGTCTGAAAGCCATGCTGTCTCGAGGACTATTCACAGAGAGACAAGGAACGTCTCTCACATGCTATATAATGGTTAATTGATTTTGGACGTTTCTTGACACTTTCCACTTTGAGGCTATTCTCTGCCCTTCAGCATATACATAACGCACACAAAGGCAAGCTCAGTGATTGTTGTAAAGTTGTAAAATTACCAACTCTAAGGGGCATTGTCTAAGCATACGAGAAGATTCATAAAACTGTGGGGTAATTATTGAACAGAAGACTGCTCTCTGCCTTGTTTGATTTTTTGATTTGGTTTTTATTGCTAGCAGTGTTCTCAGCTCACTTTCAGGAAATACAAGATGTCTTTATAACCCAGAAAATATCCATTATCACAGTTTCCATCCTCTGTAACTACTGAGTTTAAAATATTTGACTTAATGGAACTGGATAGGGCAACCTCTTCACATCCATTAGAACCAGCTGTCCACGACAACTTCCTTAGCAAAAGTAAACTGCAGTCCTGCCTGGCAAAAGGTGTCTCATATCTAGATTTCCCCTGAAGTTTATCATTCCCTGGATCTCTCATAGTCAAATGTCCTTCATAGTCTCTCTTTCTCTTCATCAGCTTTTCTCCTAAAATAGCTTCTGACAAGTAACTCCCAATCCCCCTTAAATGTTGACTCCTGTAACTCTTTTTCCAGTGCCGCTGTCTTTTATGGCCTAATAATTCAACTTGTGAATAAGATCCCTGAATTCCAGCATCTGTCATCCCTTATACCTCCCTGTAAAATCACAAAATAGTCTGACTGCAAAGTTTTTTTGGAGTTATATCCAACTTCCATCGATATGCTCCATGGGTTAGGAATGGCCTTCTTTTCTTTTCATGTTCATCTAGTACAGCTGAACCTAGATCTTTCACGGCCATATTTCGTGCTATGACGATTCAAATAATTTCAAATATTTATATACTTGTAAGGGTAAGAATCATTACTACACATAACTCATCTTCTCACTATTAGGAAAACCAGTGACACCCAGAACATGTTGGAAAGTGCTGACCTCCAAATGGCAATTACCATACAGGAGAAGTATGCAAGCAACCGAGCAATTAGCAATTTCATAAACGCTTTTATATCGAAGGACACAAACACTGGAGCAGCCGTGCCTGTGATGCTCAGGTGAACTAGACAAACCCCTAGGAACTGCTAAGCAGTTGCAGTTTACTGAGGAATTTGAGTTTTAAGTTTGGAGTTTGGAGTTTACAGCCTCCAAAAAAATACCACCTCCAACCTGATGTTGTGCCTTGTCCTGCTTTAAAATGCTCCTAATAAAGATAAAAGACTACTATGCCTGGACAAAGGCAGAGTGATGCAAACAGATGCTGTCAAAGATGTCCTTATACAGATTCACTGATGCAATTCAAGTCTGATCTAGTATGCAAAATCCCTAGCTTCCCCTGAGCAGAACCTTTATACAGCATTGATTAACTTTCATGGAGGATGAAACAAAATTGGAAAGCTCATGCTCACATTGGTTATAATCTGGACTTGAACACAAGACTCCAACAACTACAAGTCTGTACAATTTGACTTAATGTTTTAGATTTACCATTCCAAGAACAGCAGGAATATGATGAGTTAAATTAAGAACTAACACAGATTATGAAAAATACATACTTAAAGAATAAAAAGAGTAGCAAAATCTTGTTAGAAAATAATTATGAACTATGATTTTGAGCTAAATATTAAAACATTAAACATTAGTTGCTTTGTAGCCCCTATAGATTTGGTTTCTATGGACACATAAAACTTGGACATAGAACCCTTGAGGTTTTTCCTTAAGTACCAAACATGGATAGTCTTTCACATACTGAAAAAAGACAAAAAAAGGTCTGATGATTTTTTATTAGGGGAGAAAAGCATCATTATATTTATGCTTTATGTAAAAAGCAACTAGGAATGTAAATGACTGAACAGGGATATAAGTCTATAAAACACCAATTTCTGAGGAAAATTATGCTTTATGTAATGGTTCAATTTCGATAAAATTGTAAAAACTGTCATAAAAATAAATGGACTTCTGAAATCGATGCTTGCTTATTGTCATGTGACAGATGGCTCTGACTGCCTGGCAGAGAGCAAACAGCTACCTAGTTGGTCCTCACTGACCTCGGAGAGACTCATTTTGGTCTATTCACATTTTTTTTTAAATGAGCCCAGTTGCATTTAAGTATCTTTACAGCAGCTAGTAAGTCATCCATGTGCAATTACAGAGAGGAGGTCAAAAGGAAGTAATAGTGATGAGCCCAACAGATGACACAGCTAGGCAATCTCAACAGTATTGCACTATGTAAAATTACAGTGCACTGAAACACCAAATGAGTCCGGCAATCCTTTTGTGGCCACAGAAACAATGAATTAGGACTCCATAACGAAAACAACAGTGATAGTCACTGAGAATTACACTTGCTTTGAATTATGAATCGAATAAACAGGTTGCAGGTTTCAGAACTGCCAGTTTCACTGTACAACCCAAAGCAAAACATCTGTCCGTGTGAAAGGAGAGCGTATTTCTCATTGCTCATTATGGTAGTATAGTATCATTTTTCAGACAGCTCCTGTATCTATTCGTAATCATACTGGGCTCCCAGTACCCAAATACCAGCACAGTGCTAATCATTCGGGGGGGGGGGGGGGGAGAGGGGGGGTGTCTTGGAAGGCAAACGTCCCAAACAAGGGGGTAAGAAACTTCCCCCAGGAACATGGGTTCACAGTATGCCAGCTACTGGATTAAAGACTTTTCATTCTTGCTGGTCTCTGAAATTAAGTGCAGGTCCCATATTTGATCCCCCCCTCTGTCAGTGTCATTAAAGAGCAGCCGTTTTAGTGATATCAAGAAACTAGTGATTTGACAATTTCATATCGATTTTCCTCTTCCTACCTCAACTTGCGTATACCCACACTTGGCTGACTACCACAGTTTCACGAGTGACTGGCAGGAACAGATTCCCAAGTAGCTTTCCTATGCTTTTCTCAATTAATTGAGTTCCAGCTCCTGGCAGCCTGTGTAGAAGAGAAACCCTTGCAGCTGTCCCGAACATAGTGCCATCTTACTGTTTTTTATAATAATATTTCAAGATACAGATGAATATAAACACTGCGGAGTTTCTTTACTGCAACTGCAAAACAAAAGGGCTCTAAGACAAGGTTATATGATTTACAGCGGGAACTTGCAAAGAGAAGATAAATCACCTTTTCCTCTCAATACAGTGCCGTACAGTCATCTTCATCTTTTCTTATCAGCTGACATTTCCAACTCATGCAAGAAGTGCTCTTATTATGCTAGGGAGCAAAAAGGATCAAGCTCTTCAACCTGGCAGTCTTCTATCAACAACAAAAGAAAAAGATACAAAGACTGCGAGTCCAACATGATGTCACTAACTAGTGACATGAATGGCAATGTACTGCTTTACTGTTAATAAAAGAAGTCAGGGAAGACCAAGGCTCATTTTATTTAAGGATAAACTCAAGTAGCTGGTAACTCATCCCTGACAGTATAAAAAGAAGGGCAACGCATGACAACTCTGTGTAATACTTCACAGCAGATGGAGCGAGGGGAAGGAGACTAGCTGCCTGTGCAGCTGGTGGGCATGGGAAGGACAATTTTGTCCTAATGCAACTGCCTGGTTGTGATCACCAAAGTGGGACAAGGCAAGGAGGAATATATCACAGTGTCAAGAAATGAATGTAGAAGTTACAAAATATCTGCTTAAATTGTTCATCCTCTCCACGTAGAAGGCTGTGTCTGGCACTGTTACCACAGATACTCCAGCTTATCTTTTCCATTGCATAGTTAAACAAATTTTAGCTAAATTAAAATCATGCAATTAAGTAAAGAGTCAAACAATCACAAGGACTTGAGTTAAAGCAGTTTAAGAAATTACCAACCACTTAGCTAGGATGTGAAATCTATGTATATATGCACTAAACGGCAATGTTAAGTGGGCTGGCTTGAACCACCACAGTTGGTGATTTACACTAACCCATTTTACTCCATGCTGTAGAAGACTGGGGTGCCCATACAGTCAGCTGTGTTGTCTCAGGCAAGGTAGTAATTTCCAACTGAGCAGGCAACAGCTCCCTCAACTCCTTTGCCTTGACAGCACTGTGATGGATGTCCTTATTTTAAAAGCTCGCTAAATGTTAAAATTCTGAGCAAGAAATTGCTATCAACAGAGGAAAGATGCCAGCACAATTATTTTTAATGCATCCTTATTTTTATAAAACATATTCAAATTGAGATCAGTTATGTCATCCATTAGTTATGTTGTCCAAGACCCTTGACAAATGGGTTTTGTTGGGTTTAGTTGCCATGGTTTAAACAAACAAACAATTCACTGCCCCAACTGTCTGCTCCATTTCATTGCCAGGGGTTCTTGTCCCGAAAGCATGAAGGGGAGAATAAATTCCCTCTTTATATCTCACTTGCTCTGGTTCACAACTTGTCCTATTAGTTTAAACAGCTGATGAAGGTGGGCCTGCATTAACACTGGGCTGAGATGTGTTTCCAGTTCTGTTGAGTCGGGACAGCAGAGAGGCAGGACAGTGAAGCGGAGGTGGCAGTGGGGCAGGCAGGGCAGCAGACTCCACTGCATCCAGCATCTCAGAGCCTTAACCATGAGCTCACAGACTTTTGTCATTAAAAGGTGGAGATAAGGAGGTAGAAAGCTGAAAAGAGAAAACTTTCAGTGAAGAAGTAAGTCCACAACAAAAGGAGAGTCTGTCCTTCCATAAACACAAAATCTGCTGACCTCCCAAAGAAGAAACCCTTTTTCCTACACGAGGTAAACAGTTTAATTTGGATAGGAGAACATTCTCTGAAAGACAAACTAACTGTTTCTCTTTGTAACTCTGTAATACAGCAGAGATTGACCTTTGCATCCTCATTTTGATGCTTATCTTGAACAAACAGCCTAGAAGTCAATGTCTACAGAGAAAAAATTAGGGAAGTGACTTTTCTCTGAAAGTGCAGAGCAAGTCCTAGAGAAAATTTTAATAAATATGAGTCCAGCTGCTGTGGCTGAATGTTAACCAGCTTTGTGATGCAGTGTTTATTTGGCCATGAAATGCTTGCTGAGACAAGTTAATCATATAATTCAAGATGGAAGTTCACATCTTTCAGGGAGAAAATGATCCTTTGTAGCTTTTGTCATCTCAAAATACATCATATTCCAGTGTCAGCAGAAGAACAAACATTTTCTTATTTTATACATGCATCAGCTTTTTGCTTTTATCTCATGGGTGAATTTAACGTTCAAGGAAGGGATACGACTGACTAAAGCCAATCCTAATGAATGCAAGGGTTCTGACAAACTTCACCCACACAGACTGGGCAGCGAACCTTACACCTAGCTTACAGCACCGCCACTTCTGCAGTCTTGGCTTCAGTTGAATAGACAATTGTATCGAACTGTGTACAAAACAGCTACCGACAACCCAGCTTTCGGCTATGATCTAATTGGGACGTGAACTGGATATTTTTTCCTCTCATTTTCTTTTTGACTATGGGAAAAAAATGATAAAGTACTATTATCACATTCATAATAAATACACACAGGTTCCAAATAAAGCATTTCTAACTCAATAAAGCAGTTTGTTTTCTCTTAGAGGTTTCAAGCTAAAACTCCTCAGACATTTTTGCTGATGCGCAGCTAATTACATCATTGTTTTGCATTTGCTGTTGCACAACTACCATGAACAAGGTGTGCCTTAAAATTAGATGTTGCAGCCCATACACTTAACCTGATTAGGTCAATAATTTAAATATTAACACAGTTATGAAAATGAAAGCAGACAGATTCTGGTTAAAAAAGAAGTCATTATATACTCTTACACCGTATTCTTTTAAAAACATGGGGCTTAAATGTTTTCAGATGCAGAATGAGCATCTGGATATTTGCCACAAGATACTACCTTTTGCTCCTGTACCCACTGTGGCTGTCAATCCTATAACTCTGTCCTCCAGGACAAGGTAACTGAGTCACAGTGCAAACTTAATCACATCACAACACAAAGCTGATGCGATGATCTCATTACTGTTCCAGGAAAAGGAATAAACTCAATTCCTATTTACACCAGCAAATCTAGCTTTCAGCAAAGACCTACAAAGGCCCTGACCACATAACAGGGAGAACAAGTAGCATGAGTGGCACCCTATTAAGGAAACCATTAACGTAAGTGAGATAGTGACATTGAGACTTTTAAAGAAAGTCTCAGTGCTTTGTCAGAGGACTTTTGAATTTTAAAGGAGTTTTGAAGTTTAGCCAAATCTATGGTCCTTTTTGGTAAGGTTAAGATACCTGGAAGTTACCTTTATGTCAGGTTAAAAATAATTTTGTACATTAAAGAAGAGATTTATTGCACTATTTCAAGCACTCAACCCCATCTAAATTGGCTAGGAGGTTCATTTTGAAGCTCTTCACCCTTTTTTAATATTGTATTTGGATTATTTTCTAGCATAGTATCAGACATGCAGAAACAAAATCTAAAATGACTAAATCTGACTTAAAAAGAATACCTGTCTGATCAAAGCCTCTAGCTCACCTGTGTTGTTTTGGGTTTGGGGGTTTTTTGGGGTTTGTTGTTTTTTTTTTTTTAGAACTAACTAGCAGGAAAAGTCTTATCTTCTAAGAGTTGCACTTAAAACTGATTGCTTATAAAGTTTTGAAGAATGATTGGGATTATCATTCTAAAACAGCACCCAGGGGAATTGGGTGGATCAAGGGATTGCTAATGAGATAGAGAGTCTTTCACATCTAAACTGATGATTTAAATTCAATCCAAGACAAAGATCCCCCAACTGGTGGACATGAGTAAGATGATCTGTAAGAAATGAGGTGATGTTCTCACTCTGTTCTTAGAAGATACATGTTTTAAGAGCACTGAACTGCCAGCAAAATTGGCACTCTTTGCAGTGAAACCAAGGAATGAATTGACAATGAAACAATTTAAATTAACTTTTACCTCTCAATACAGTAATATAAAACGAGGCTTTAGTTTTCTGGATCAGGTTTAGATCACAGTTACTTTCCCCAACCTGCTCAAAATAAGAGTTTCAGCCTCTAAGACTACTACAGTAAATCCAAATGAAACATTTTAGTAAGGTAAAAATTACTGTTCAAGTTCCACAGTAGCTATATTGGGCTTTAATGACTTATAATTTACAGAAAGGGCAGTGGTAGATGTTAATGAGTGACTTGGACAACTTTCTATTATGCTTTTCTGCAGGAGCAGTCATTATCACATGCCAGTTGCTCAGAACATAGCACTCTCTAGTCCTCCCTCTTATTTAATAAAAGCAAATTAATCATTTCCAATCATTTATGTACTCAGTGAATTTAGACCCTAGTTTCACTCATAAATCACAGTAAATGTATCATTTTAATTAACTTACTAGTCATAGCTGTTCTACGGATGTTTTGTTTATTTGAACATACTTCAGTCTATTAACTATTTGCAACTCTTATTACTGTGATTCTTGATTTACTAATGGGATTTGTGACAGATCAGCTGTATGACATATTACTGTTTCTCTTTGCTGACTACTGGGTCAGACTGAGAGTCCACCTCTTAGGCCTAAAGCTCTTTGCTCTTGGTACATGACATGGCTATCTATCTCAAATGGCTACCATGCAAACCAAGCCCATAGCCAGTACAAGGAGATGGGCTGACCTTAATTGCATATGAATCAGTGGATTGGGCACACACTAATGCCACAGCAGGAGCAGAGCCTGTTCCCCTTACTCAGTCTTCCTCCCTCTTTCCTTCCTCCCAAAAAGTACTCCTTCCACCCCATAACCCAAGCCCCTTCTCCCTGCAGGAACCTACCTCACAGCCCCATAGCAATTACCACCCATGTGGAGGAGAACCCACCAGAGCTACCAGAGCAAGATCCATTTGTGTGCTAGTGGCACTGCATGGAATGGGGGAGGCTAGAGGAGTTCTTTGTTGTGTCTTTCAAAGGATCCCTTTACCGAGTTCATTGGTCTACCAGGGAAAACAGCTTCTTCCTGTGCTAGGTCCCACGACAAATCCAGAGAGATTGCCCCTTGGTCCAGAAAGAAGGAATATGGTCCCTTTAAATAAAGGAAGGTGTTGACGATCCACAGATGTCTCCCCTCCCTCCATGGCACCATCAAAAAGCTCATGTAGGTTCTAAAATGCCCCCTTACAGCAGGCATGCACAGCTAGCCGATGCCACCACCAAACACGAGACAGGTTCCTTAGCAGGGGGTGAAGAGGGATGCCACAATGTGTGGAAGAGGGCACCTTGAGAGAAGGTACCATTTCTTCTCCTGCTGACCCTTTCCTAACTCTCTTCCTCTTGTGCACTGCCTCCCAGATCCTGCTCACCCCAAGCCCGGTTTTCCTAGCCATCCCTCCACAGACACCCATGAGCAGGTGCTGGAAATTTGTCCTAGGGGATAAAGACAGCAGACGTAATTCATGGCAGGGGGCAGGGCTCCTTCACATCATTAGAGGAGGTCACTGATGCATCCATAGCCCCATCTCCCGAGATAGCCTGTGTGTAGAGACAGTCATATAAAGGAGTAAGACCAGCATCATCAGTCCTCTCACAGAGTCCTTGAGGAAGCCTTGGATACTGTCCTCTGGGATATGGTTGGTGAGAAGGAAGAGACTGCTTTAGTGGATGCCAGGCAAAAAGCCATTCTGAAGATACAAGTACTTGGCTACCACCTTTCCAGAAAATCAAGGTCTTGAGTCTGACTTCTGCCACCCAAGGAAGGGACGATCCCCTGCCTTCCCATTAGGTCTTCACCTAGGTGAAGAGACAACACCAGCACTTGGCCTTATCTTCCCTGCCTAAACCTCCTCCTACAGCTCCAGCTGTTCTCAGTCTCCATGCTGACCGCTGACGCCCAGTCCCACAAGGCCTGGCAATTGCCAGAATGAACAGATTCCAGAGAGAAAAGGTGTACACAGAGAGCCCTTTCTTCTTGTATTTCCTGTGGATCTGTAAGAGGGGCGTCATCCTCTGCCAGGAGGCTGCTAACATGCTTCTTGGTACCCTTCTACTTTTCCAAGGAGTAGATGTATGCACATGCTACAATTCCCCTCCCAAAGGAGCTGGATGTGTGATCAGAGAAATGTGCCTCAGGCCCAGTGGTCTTTCTGGACCCAGATTTTATCCTCTTTCTCCTATCATTCAATACACTAGGGTGGGTAAGGCAGGTGCCTTTAGGCTCTAAAATATCTTGCACCAAATGCCAACTTGCCACAGCCCTCCACCAACTAGCCCTTTTCATGTTGCTGCAGCACAAGGACTGGCACACACCTTCTCTACATCCCAGCAACTTTACAATGAGGAAAAGACATAATTTCCTCCCTATCAAGCAAGCCCAAACTTCCAAAAGGCCTCTACAAAGCCTATGTCCTCTGACAAGCTATTGTAAGAATGACCGTAGGCTGACCTTGGCCAAAATTAAGAGTTCGTGACCATTACAGACACCAGGTAGCAGTCCATGAAAGGGGTTGACCAGCCAGAGGGGAAATCCTTACTCATTTCTGGCCTCATGGACATTTCTCTTGGACCAATGTTCTGCAAGCCCCAAGGCCTGTATAATTAGGATTATTTTTCCCTCTATACATTTTTCAGTGTTTATCATTACTTAATGTTATCCGCAATTCTGTCATCCATTCAATCAATATTTTGAGTTGTCTGCAACTTTTCACAATCAGCCTTAATTTTGAATAATTCTGTATTATTAAAAATCTTTGTCAAAGCACTCTTCATCTCTTTTCCAGGCAATTTATGAGTACATTGCAGAGCAAAGATCTTGGTAGGCTTATGACAGTAATCTACATTTATAGTGTAAAACTAGCCATTTATTGTTTCCTATTATTTAAGCTGTTATTAATCTGTGAGAAGAACTTTCCTCTTTCTCATGGCAGCTTAGTTGCTTTAGGAAGTTCTACTGAGAAACGTTTAGAAAAGCCTTTCCAAATCCAAGTCCACTACATCAATTCTTCACACACTATTGACTCACTTGGAGGAACTGGAGAAATATGACTTCCCTCTACAGACATCATATTAACTCTTACGTAATGTGCTATATTTATCTTTCTGTTTACCTATCCGTTCCTTATTATCATATCTAACAGTTCAGCCTTACAGAAGTCAGAGTTAATTGTTTGCAGTTCTCAGAATAATCCCTGGAGCTGTTTTAAAAATGTTAGTATAGACACTGATTTACCTGATAGGTTGCATACCACAATTACAGGCTCAGCAATTTCTTGGACAATTACCACTGGGACCAGCTGACCTGTTACTACTCTCTTGATCAAATTGTTCCAAAATCTCTTTTTGCAACACCTTAATTTTTTTATACAATTCTATATACATGAAAAACAGGTTGAGATGACCAAACTGTGTAACTTTCAGTAGCAAAAATCAAGTCTGAAAAGTGACCTTTGGGGTATAAGTACAAGACTTCCCCTGTTCTTGTCTTCAGAGGAATACTTCATGTGTCAGTCTACAAAACGAAGTTCGATGGAAAGATACAGTAGTTTCTCAAAACCTTTGTAAATAGTGATGAATGACTACCTTCACTGCAGCTGATGTATTTTTTCATTTGATGAACTGATAAGCTATGAGGACTGTCTATGACCATGAAGAACGGCATCTTTGTCTCTATTATGAGACAATTTTTTGAAAAATATACACCTCAGAGTATAACCTGGATGACTGACCTTGCTAAGTAACACATACTAATGGTAACGGTAGAATCGCACAAACGATAACCTAAATTACCACTGCAGACTTCCGATGACCTTTTAAGTCTTAGCACCTCAGTGTTTATGGACATAAACATTCCAAGACACATAGAAAACTGCAGACATTTGGAAGTCCTCTGATGGACACCTCACCTGGAGGTAGGCTATCTCATCACCTTTAAATGATTTCTTATGATTTCTCTTGAAACATTTCCTAGATAAAGCTCCTGGAGATAAGACATTTCTTACTGATTGTGTCCATCCCTTATTACATTTCCATCCAAAAACTTCACACACCACGGGTACTCTCCTCAAAACTGACACTCAGAGTAACACTTTTTGTATGGTGCAGTTTCTGAGTTTGCTTATGAAAACAGAAATGAGAAAAGTTTTTGAAGAGCATGTTCCCATGTATTTGTAGCATATATATAACAAGCACACAAATATAATATATCATAATAACATATCTAGCTCTTGACTCTGAGAACAAATTGTGGGTGTATTAGTTCTTGCTTAATGTGAGCACCACTGGGATGTACTTTTTAAAAGGATAATGAGGCAGTGCAAAGGACTAAGATTCACGAAACTATGAGAACAGGATAATTTGTGATGGGTGTGGACTGTGGGAGTTTTCTCAATAGATGATCACAGCCAAGAAAATCTAACCCTTTCTTCTTTTTCTAAATGAAAGAAAAACTTCTAATAAAGACATCAGATAAATGGAATAATATTATTGCCATAGGACATGCAAGTGCAGGAAAGCTAGGATATGATAGCATTTCAATGATATGCAGAAATCACAGGTTTAGAGACTAATAAAACATAGGAAGCTAAAATTAGAAAATGTTGCAAACATATCTGAGAACATAACCAAAATAGTCTTGAGAACGGTGTGCTTACCGTGTTAATGGAAGAAAATTTGCATAATTAAAAGGCATTGATAATTTACGTAATGCAGGTGAAGGAGTAGGAACATCATTTCATTGTAATTAGGAGAACTATTTGTCAGTCTCATTTTAAATTGGACTCAGAAACTTCAGACATGTCAGTGGCATTTATATGAGTAAAAGTTACTGGAATTACCATATTTAAAACACATTAGGGCAACGAACTTTTAGTTTATCAGTAAACTAAAACCAACGAGTATGCCGCCAACCAACACTGGGGGGCAAAAAGGAGGGTCAGTTCTCTAGACAGTCTTGGAGGCTGTGGGACAGAAAGTGCTAAATTAGGGGAAATGTCAAATGGTTAGGATATGGAAACAGACAGCTGATGGGTACATAACAAAAAGTGCAAATACCAGGTTGTTAACAAGGAAGTCTCATGGGTGAGACTGCCCTAAGAACAAGCTGGAAGCTGGCAATGGGGAGGATATCTGGGGAGGATATCCGGGCAAATGGGCAATGGCAATGGAGAGATATCTGGCAAAGGGGGGTTATGGCCTTCATCATCTTAGATCACAGAAGAGGATTTGATTACTGGTTGGGGTTATCTGCAGAGCAGCTTCTCCCATGGAGAGCAGGGGGATTTTAAAATAGGGCAACGGCATTTTATTACGGCACAACAGCTGAGAAAGGATTCTCCAGTGGATAGGGAGCACTGGTTCACAGCTTCTCTTCTCCCTCCTTATTTTGAATGAACTCAGATCTTGGAAACTGAGCCGCTGCCTATATTCAAGTTTGTTTACACGGCTGACTGACAGGAGATAATATTTCTTTACATCTCTCTTCACAAAAGCCTGCAGCAACAGATGGATTTTGCAGCCTAATCTAAAGGTCAACAACTTCTGACCGGCAAACTCATGGAGAACAGACCAGACTGCAGCAAGTTCAGCACTGGGGAAACCTAATTAAAAACGATGTTCATATTTAACCGGTGTTTCAGTATTGCACACGGACAGAGGGAGTACCTGATGACCTAAGATATGTTCAAAACAATAAATGCTTTTTCTAAAAAGGAAAGCTATGCATAAATGTAAATCACATGCCAAATTCACTATTTGCAAGACACAGTATGTAACAAACAGCCAGTTTTCTTGATCAGTTAAAAGTATTTTAGAAGCCTTTAAGCACGTCAAAGTATTCTGAGCTCAACGTGACAAAGGGGTAGATTTTGTAGTGATGTGCCTGAAACAGCTGAGAATTACTTTTATGAGTTGTAGATTTAATACAAAACAAAACAAGACTGTCACATGGAAATTCAGAAGCACTTATGATTAATCAAAACTCTCAAGCTGCAAACTCGAAATGCCCAACTTCTCTTCAGTTAAGAAAACTGGTTCAACCCTGCCATACTGCTCAGCTGCCCACCATCTCACCCAAATTTCTTCAATTGCCCAGGAGTGTATCCCTCAGCTATTGAATATCCTTCAAACTCAGAGGGACTAAACAAACGTGACCTATGCTTAACAGTAATGTATACAACTATAGCACACCTCATCCAGAATAAATGAAAGATCAGTCAGATACCATTTGGTATACCCTTTCAGTAAGAAATAATTCCAGTCCAGCAGTTTGTAACATGGGCAACTGGTCAGTCGTTCTCATTCCACAGCACAGATTGTCAAGCAATGAAATCAGTGCAGTCTCTGAAGCACTGCATGGCCTCTAAATTGATAGGCAGAGGTGAAAGATCTCTGAAAACCAGTATTTTCTATTTACCTGTCAGCTTGAGGAGAGTTAGTGTCCTTGACAGTAATATTTTATCATTGAACTTGACACAAACACTGACTTTTAGATATGAATTCTATACATGCATAGATGCAGTCATATAAATTAGCAAAGCCCAAATCACTGGTTACCATAACACTAGTAGTAATTTCAGCTATTATGTAATTGATAATTAACTCTGTAGTTTAAGTTGCAGAACTATTATTTGATTATAATACCCCTCTTTTGCACACACTGTTCTGAATACATCTTATAGGAAGACGCGTTCCCTATTTTAAGAAACTTCTGAGAGTTTTTAAGACTGCTGAAAGCATTTAGCTAAGTTTTCAGCTGCAGATTTTTAAAGAGGAGCACAGAAAATATATGTGTAGGAAAGGGAGTGCACATTTTAAAGAGCTGGCTAAAAGACAGCACTTTGATTTTGCCCCAGTTGTTGATTTGATTCCATGAGACCATGAAGAAGACCAGCCAGCGGGAATTAAAACATCAGATCACAATAAATCAACACACATGAAAACATTAGCTCATGCATTAAATTTACATTTTCCAGACCATTGGCTCTTGTGACCCAGAATATACTGGGAAATTTGAAGTTCTGCTGTCAGTTCTGTAGCTCTGTTTCACTCTAGCCCAAAGCAACAATCATGAAGTACAGGCTCTTGCTTCATTCTCTTACCTTACACTGGAACATACTTATTTTTAGGCATGGCATACTTACAATCTTATTACTCATAGGAGTGGGGAAGATAAGGTCCATGCTCAGTCTCAAATTGGGATGATGCACGCACTGTTTAAATGGAAATAGCAGCTGTTGAGGGACCATACAATCAGCTGCATAGCTGCAAGAAGCTTTAGCATACTTGGGGAGAACAGAATTTTCAGATATTTCGTCTTCTAATATGGAAGAAATCTTTACTGAGCATATAACAAGCTGCCACTTTTTAAATCGTTTTAAGCTTTTAAAAGACTTTTCAAATAAGAAAGGATTTCAAGGGATGGCAAAAGCCGCATTATCAAAACAGAATTCAAATTCTTGCCACAGGCAGTAACTTCTCAGAAAAGCAGAGTTAAGAAAAAGTCATCAGAATTTTTAAAACTATGACCAGATAATAATAATAACATAATATCTCTTAGTAATATTCCAGGAAACTGTGGAAATTTCATCAAGAATAGCTTAGGAAAATTTCAACCTGAGGCCAACACCTATTATGAAAAATCAGAGCCAAAACATCCCAAAGTTACAGGCAACCGTTATACAACGGGACAAGTCAGAAAACTCCAATAATAAGCAACCACACATGCCATATTAAGCCCTGTCTATGCCACAAGGAAAAGGAAAATAATAAATATTTTGCTGTCTTTTGGCTAACATGCTTTTAGCATGCTCTCTCTCACTAGTATCACCACAGAGTTTCTCCCACACATTGTGCTGCAGTAAATGACTTCCCAGGATAGCTTTGTTTCTCTTCGTTGTCTCTATATTATTTAAGAAATAATAGAATAACACTGGTGAATAACAGAATAACTAGAATTAATAACTAGAATAACATATTCTAGAATTAATATTCTAGAATAACTAGAATAACACTGGTGACAGATATTTAAATACGTTTGTTGCCACCACAGTTTCAATAGCGGTGCACAAAGGCTGTAATGACGACATCCTGCCTACTACCATTCAGATGACTCAGCTCCACTGAGCAGACCCAATGGGGGACACAGACAAATGTTCCCCTTTTGTTATCTCAGTTGAACAACGGTTCTCCTGGACTTCTAACTTTACCTCCCTTGTAGGAAATTCAGATAAATAAAAATCAACACAATGAGCAAGCTTGTGATGGGAATATTGCCCAGGTACTAAAGAATATTTCATATTCTCAAGCATTATCCAATTAGTTACGGAGTATTTGTAGTGATATAAACAGAACACAATACAAACACAGAATTTTTTTTTAAGTTGTCCCATAATAAATTACTAACTATGTGATCAAACATCTATAATGCAAAAATATTCTACAGATAAGGTTTCAAATCCACTTATACCTTCTCATTTCAACTGGCCTTGCCATGATGAGGCTATGCCTCATAAATGATGGAGGAACCAGACACCAATGCCCTACATATAATGCATGTGCCCTTTATGTGACATATGGTGAAGGTCAGTGGGGCTCCTGATAAACAGGGACTTTTTGGAGAGGGTATAAGGCCATGACCTATAAATATGGAAGAAGTGAAGCGTGTAATACTTCTCCTTTTTCATCAAGGATAGTCGTGGATCCAGACTCTTAGGGGCTCTGTGCACTGAGGCTAATCCCTGGCTATTAGAAGTACAACACTGGGGAAACCGATGTACATCAAATCAATCGCTCAGGTGAACACAAACTACATCCTTACCTTGTGCTCCCTCTAACAGAAGTCATGGCTGGGTTAAGTAGCACAGGGCAGGGGTAAAAATCTCCCCTTTGAAAGAGGTCAAGAGAGGTCCCTCTCCTGATGGAAAGCCAGAAGAAAGCCTGGTTGCCTCTAGCCTGAGCTACATCTGCACTCTCCCGCGAGGCTACTCCAAGAGCTTGAGTTCTGAAAGCATCATGGGGCACAATTTGCTGATACCGTGTTACTAAGAGTTAAGAGTTTTTCCCTTGTAGCTTCAGCTTAGCTGGGACTAAGTAGCAGAAGCGCCTGTTATTGATGCACGCCCTGAGCGGGTATCCCTCACCAATCTGTCCAAGCAAAACTCAGACGTATGAGGTTCAGTCTTCACAAGCCTTTCGAACAAAATTATTTTCCTTTTGGATCAAGTTACTCATGTATTTGGTAACAGTGGGTTTGTCGAAGTAATTTTAAACAAAAAATAGTTACTAGGGTTACTAGGATATTGGATAGGTTTTAAGGTCATAGAATAAGCTGGAATTAATACAGAAACTTTGTAACTTTTGCACAAGATTTACTTATTTTTAGAAATAATAAAATTAAATCCATAGGAATCTCATCAAGTCAATAGAAACTTTCTTTTCTTTGAAATCATATCCATTAGTACTACTATCACATATGGGAGAACTGAGTAAGTCAAGTAATAACTTTGGTCAAGGATTTACACCTATACTGGGCAGGAAAAATCTACCCATATCAGTGGCTTGTTCTATAGTATGTAAATTACCCTAACAATAGCAAGCAATTTTCTTTAGTCATTCATTTGTTCGTCTAAAGAACAACTTTCCAATTTATCAAGATAAATGAAGGAGCTGAACTACAATTCTTACAGGGAAAATTTAATAAACCCTTTTAGTAAATTTTGATTTTTGAGCCACAGTGCCATACAACACAGATACTGGCATTCTGTACCATGTCAAAACAAGTTCCAATTACCACCAGCTGTGATGTATTTTCTGATTCTAAAGCTGAGGACATAGATGCTAACTAATCTTCTTTTATAGCTGCTTACAATAATTTTACTGTGATGGAAGAAAAATAATTGAAATAACTTTCTACCTTCTGCCACTGGGACGCACAGTTTTTGTCACTTTGCCACAATGGGTTTTTCTAACACTACTGTCAAATTGCTTAGGGTAAATTCTTTATATATTCATTGGAAGTTCAGTTTTTATTTTTGCCCTGTCAAGGACTCTTAACTGAGGATGAAAGATCATAAAAGAGCACATTCTGAAAGGTATAAGTTTTTTTACCTGTGTTTTTCAGGAAGACTTCTAAGACACCAAAGCCCTGCACATATCAAAACCTTCTGGTATAACTAGTTAAGGTGGTAATTTCCAAAGCATCATATTCACAGTAAGAAACCAGTTTACCTATTCTCATACTTACAGCAACTGGGAAAGAAAAAAAAAAAAGTGTTTTATTATGCAACTGAAACACCTAAATACTGCATTGGAAAAAGCAGAAACTGGGCAGAAGCTCACATTCACAGATATAACAGCCACTAATATTATTTATTTGTACTGTTGCAGTGGTCAAAGGTCTGACTTGCAAGAACTGAGCCACAGCGTGCAAGGCGAGGTATAGATACAGAAAGTTTTTCAGTAGACCTTAGACTAGGCAGAAAGTATGGGGGAAAAAAAATCCCAAACAACACAAACTAACCAGTAATGGAGAGGAGAAGCAAAATGCTGGCTTAACTGTAACAAAACAACATTCGTAGTTAGGCTAAGAACATATTCAAATTGTAAATTCCACAGATAAACTAAGTCAGGGCAATTAAACGTTGTCCTTTGCACAGTGGTGCAACTTCTATTGTCTGTGTGCACGGGCATATCGCTACCACACAAGATACAATGATATGTAATTGCACCTTGGCACTTTTACTGGAAAGACTGTATTCCTGACTGTCCTTTACACCAGCTTTAACATCAGCAGAATGATTCTTAGTTTGCTCTAGTCAAAGGAGGGGCAAAGTCTATATAATACTATGCTCTGAAGTTCCTCATTTCATCAGTACCTTGTTTTAATAAATACGTGAATAGAGTGTTGGAGGATCTGATTACTTTGGGGGAATGGAAGGTTATACTGTAGGTTCTTTCATTTCTAGGACAATATCAATAGTGGAATGAATACGAACAGGCATCCGTGACCACATTGCTATCTGTTAGCCACCCCAGCCTTGATAATTTTAGCATCAAGTCAGAAGTGAACACCTAACAGATGTTCTCTGAGCCAAAGAAAGTTTCAGAGTTGAAGGAAAACAGGTGTTTGCATGACAAGATCGCCAACATTAGCTTTAAATATAAAAAGCCTTAAATGGCAAAAGGACTGAAAAACCATTAAAGAGTGTATTTTTTAAAATACACAATGATGGGTTCCTTCTCTGAGCAAGAATGAAGTGTTATAGAGCTGGAAATCGGATGCTAGGTATAGACATACTACAAAATACAGAGCAGAAATATCTGAGATAGAAGTGCAGACTCCCAACAAGCAAAGAGCACTAAAACCAGCAGCATCATGTCACTCTCTTGTGCAGCTGTAACTCTCACAGCTTACACATCTCCATCAATGAACTGAAAATGACTCATCAGTAAGACCTGACCTAACTCCTAGCAAAATCACCTGCCCATAAATGAGATTAAAGTAACTACTAATTTAATTTAAAAATTAACTGTTCATTCTGAAATTCCAAGGGTCCAAATATGAAGGTAAAAATATTTCTGTCCTAAGATACATGAAAAAACTCAAACAATGGATTTCAGATAAAGATATACAGAAAATGAGGCATTCGCATTAACATTTTTCCCATATATATGAGGAGTCATTTTAGAGTTGGGACTCAGACCACCACAATTTCACCATTTGTAGACAGAGCAGGCTGGTGAGCCATTAAGGAAAGTTTTTTCAAATAACTTCCAGCTGTACTCAATGACATAAAGATGAACTTCATGATACAATCTCATCTTTGCAGTGAACAGAAGAAGATGGAGAAAAGCTCCATCACAATAAGAAGTCTGATGCTTCTTTCTTCTGTGTTTTTAAGGCAGTGGCAGACATTTGGTTGGGAAGATATCTATTCTGGGAAGTTGCACTACACTGTGGAAAGCATGCTGCTTCCAAGCAGAGAGGAGGAAAGTGCAGATGCAGTACTGAAGTCATCAGGTTGTTCCCTCTTCCATGAGCAAACACACAAGATGAGGAAAAGGATCAGGGAAACCAGACTCTGCACAGAAGGCAGAAGCGATTTGGAACAAGTAGGGGTTTTTTCTGTTGCTGACATGCCATCCCTACCAATTGCCAAGCAAAAGGAGAGGGTCCAATTTAAGCATATTTGTGACAGAACTTGCCCCTGACTTCCAATAGCTATAGCTGTGCTTTACAGCGTTGAACAGTGACCCAAGGCAATGTGAGAGGGACTAATGGCTCAGCAAACGTGGACCGGCTGTTTCCACAGCCAAATAACCACAACCCCTGGCTGCTAGCTGCGATGAAGATGCACAAAAGGGGGAGTTTCAAAGGCAGGAGTAGTTCTGCAGTTTTGGTTACTTCTCTGAGATGTGTTTGCTCACTTCCAGTTATGCAGTGGGTTGATTCTTTGTAATTTAGATTTTAATTTACTTTAAAACTTCTTCCTTCAATATATTTAATGAGCGCAATAACACTACAAAATGTGTATTAGTCAGCTAATACACCCACGCCCTGGGTGTGTTATAGCCCTCAGCAACACTGCTGCCCCAGTACATCCAAGATGTATGCATACTAGCTGACAGAAACACACCTTGTTGTGTGTTATTGCTTACATAAGACAGGACTTAGCATATGTAACTGTATATTAATGACACGCCTTGATACATTGTTAAACTGGAAACTATGGTTGTACTCCATCAGAGGGTTAGGTGTGTGCTGTATTACACAGAGCAGAATTAATTAAGAAATCCTGCGTTCTTGCTGGCAGTAGCCATAGCGATATGCTGGGAATAAGAGACCGCACTCCTCACTGACCTACATGGAGCAAGACCCGGGCCAACCTCCTGAAGTGCCGAATGCCTCTCGGACAGAATCTCTATCCTGAAATGCGCTATGATGATACGATTCATTTAGCCCGAATGAACAAAATCCCCATTCCCCCCGCCCCAGGCTGCGGGTTCTCCACCACTGTAAAACAGCCTGAGTCAGCGCTGCTGCCGAAGGGGCCTTTCCCTTCCACCCCCCTCATCTCCCCAGCCCTCCTCCGCGCCAGCGCTGGCATTTGTGCAATCAGATGGTGAGAAATCAGGGATGCGATCTGGCCAACCCCTCCCATGCTTTTTTCCCTAGGTTAGTTTTACAGTTTACCACTCACCCTCATACTGGCACCAGAGAGGCGGCAGAAACACATGGCTGGGACCTCCCTTTTTGACGCCAGCCCACACACAGGCTGGCTTAAAGCAATCGCGAAACCATACCATTAACAATGTTGGCAAAAACCTTCCCACAGACACAGTTATCCCGACAAAAAGTTGCCTTGCCCCAGTGACTTTTTTCATTTGAATATCGAGTTAAGGTGGCTCTTTGCTGTGGAGCTGAGGGGGAGGTTTCCCCAAATAGCTCTGCTGGCAAACCTCCTTCAAGTCTGCAGTGCAGCAGTACTGACTTCAACAGAGCAATGCCAAGTGATACCAGCAGTGATCCAGCCACTAGTGTTTTGATACTGATTTTTATTCATTGTCCTATTTTCACTATCTTATACTTTTTCCTCCAAGGACGTTAACCAAGCTCTCCCTTTCTTTATGATTTTTACCCTTTAATGTTTCAAGCTTACTCAACAGGAAAGTTTTACCTCCAGCTGCCACAGCTCCATCAGCTCCCCTACCAGGCCCATTTGAAAGAAGAGGTAAGGTGTTAATTAGGGTGTTAATGGCTACAGAAACACCTTTTTTTTTTTTTTTTTTCATTTCAAGGAAGAAGCTGCTGGAAACTCAGCATTCCTTGCAGAAGTGTTAGACTGCATAAAAAATTTAACAAACAAAAATGCCTTTATTCGGCACACAGTGTAGATAGTCTTTGGCTCCCAACAGCTCTAACACACAATTCTGTTTATTCTCTTTCACCTTTCATTTGGAACCATTTTATTGTGGAAAAAAAGGTATATCTTCTCCTGGTGTCTTTGAGTGCCAGAATACATTTTTTTTAATCTTTAAAATGAATTCCATACCAGCGTGCATTTTCACAACAAGAAAATGGTTGTGCTACTGTTTGAAGAAATGTGCAGTTTCACAAGCCAGCTGAGCCAGCCTCACATCCCTCTGCTGCCAAAAGAGGCTGCCCCCCTCTCTTCTTCCCTGCTGACTCTTCCCAGTGCCAGTCCACAGTTGCGCTGGCTCGGGCACTCGTCTGATACCTCTGTGAGTTCAGTTAACTTGCTAAACTGACATAAAGCTCTTCACTTTTTATCTGGGTTCATTTTCTGCCAGTTGAGTGAGCTGAACCAGCTGAAAGAGGGGGCAGCGCTAAGGGTAGGGAAAGCAGTGGGAAAGGTACCTGGGGGATTCTTCCTTTTGACAGCAGCAAGCTGCTAAAATGGCTCAGGCATCTTGTGAAACCTCACCCTAAGGGCACGGCTTTACTAAATCACCTGATACACAAATTAAGAGTTTGCTATTACAGAAAGAGACAGGTCCTAGTAGTCATCTATCTCACATTAAACTAATTCAGCTTGCTAAAGTGGCAGAAAACTACCTGGGGTGGCAGTTGCTCTTTGCCAGGTCAGCAAGTGGAACTGGCACATCTTCTGGTCAGATGAGCGTGGAAACTGACGGGAGGCACAGGCAGAACTGGGTGGTAAGGGTGGGAAGGAGGAGAGGAGCCAGGGAGAGGAGTGAGCCCACTCCCTTTCAGCTGTGGTGAGAGCTGAAACTTTGTGAAATCACACCCCATTTTACGAAAACTCCTAGCAGAAAACCTTGTTTCTCCACTCCTCTTAACAGATAACTGTGAAGCTACTGTTCCCCCGAAGTCTTTATATAAACTTGTTGACTTGTGGGGAAGCTAAAAACTGTGATTCTTTTTTATCAAAATTTTAATTTCATGTAATATCCCAGTCTAACAGTCACTGCAAAAATAGATACAGTGATTTCAGATACTGCTGTACACCAGACTGTGTGTTACCGTTCTCCCAGCTTGATGACTTAATCATGACTGTTCTTCACTCACGGCAGTGCAAAATCAGCACGGCTAGTTCAATTTATGCTCAGCAGCAATTTATATTAAGCAAAGGAGGAAGTTTTGGTTGCAATCTGAAAAGAATTTTTGGAGATGTCAGATGGATAAGAAACCTTGCCTCCAACATTGCAGTTGGAACTGGGTGGATAGGCCCCTTCAAAGGCTTGGCACCACACCAACACTCTTACAGGTATACAACACAGTTTGTCTTTTTAAACCAGCATCTTTCTAAATGCTGGTTGTTTTCAACTTTCACTAGCTGCTGTTTTTTAAAGCACTTGTCTCTCTTGGGTGGGATTTTGGGGGTTTATTTGTTTGCTTGTTTTTCAATGGAGCAGGTTATTTGGATCCGTATGCTTTATGTTACAGCTAGACTGAGATGAGAGTGAATTTGTCAGGTGGGCTTATGTCACTGAGAGATTTGAGGCAGCTGGTACCTTTGCCAACAAAAAAGCTTCTTCTCACAGCATATGCTACATCAGTACTAGGGAAGTTTGCACCACAACTGTGCCAACCCAGTTACTGTGGCACATTTGTAAGTGTGGCATGACAAGACCTCGGAATAGTGATCTTTATGCCCTGCTCTGACATGAATTTTGCTCGTGGGGCAGAGGGATATCTTTCCCTTACTTCTATTCAAACATACTCATATCTTTGGCTTTTGGTTACTCATATCTATTTTCTGATCTGTCCTGACAAAAGCCTATTAGAAAAGATATTATACAGAAACTTCAGATCCAATTTGCAGAAATATCTGAAGTCATAAATAAACAATGGAGTTCATGAAATCCGATCCATTAAAAATACAATCTTGTGACCTGTTTCTGGCTCTGGCAGATGACCTCCTAAGAAAAGCTGTTGAAATTCTGAACATTCACATCTGAACTCCACTCCAAACTTAATTTAAACTTCAGTTTAATAAATCTGGATCATTACCTCATCCTTACTTTTAACTACTAATAGCAAGTAGTATGGATTGCTACACCTGACAAATTATTACATATTTCGGCTGTTTTCTAAGTGAAATGAAATCTACATGCGTTTCTTTAGTCCCCATCTCCTTTCAGAGCAATGAACATATCTCCCTGTACTGGTCTTACTTTATTTAAATAACCTGATAACTCACCCTTTCTCATCTTCTCAGGATTCAAAATAAATCAGTACAGTCTCTTAGTCTACACTTTCCTAAGGAATACAGTCCTCGCAGATCTAATCTTTTTGAGTAACTAAAATCCTCAAGTCTTTGAATCATTCTGGTTTTGTAATATTTTTCTGTAATAAGAAAACCAGGATGCAGGCACTACCTCCCCTAATTCACATTCTGACGTCTGTATTGGCGCAGGAAAGCCTGCAGTATCGTATTCGGACTAGATTGTTCACAGACATGCAAGTATTTCACTTCTGAAGTTACAGAATTGTTGATCTTTTTAAAGAAATTATTGTTCATTGAAACACTAAGTTAAGAAAAAATACTGAAGGAAAAGGAATGAAAATAAATTATTTCTCCAAAGAAGGTAATTACATAGCTAAATATTATCTGTGGAGAGAAAGAAAATCTTAAGAATCAATGGGGCTTGTCAGAGTTACTTTAACATGCCTGATTTTTTACAAACACTAACCTACAATTTCCTGACATCTTAAATTATATGTTTCTGAGAAGAGTACAGTTTGGCTACAGTGTGTCATACATACAAAGTCCTTGCTGACTGAACAGAAGGACATTTTTGATGCTATTATGACAGGCTGGAAAAATTCTTACAAAATATGTCCTCTAAAAAAATAAATCCCAAAGTTAACTTGCTGGTCTAAAGACAGTATTCAGTGCAATCTCTGCTGAGATTCAGACTTAGTTCCCAGCACCCGTTATTAACTCTACCAGAAGGGCCTGAATAATCGGTAAAGCAAAGCAAGAACAGGGGAAAATCTTCTGGATCCCAGAGACCAGCAAGAGATCCAACTGCAATCCAAGAGGATGGAAAATAACCAACCCAAATATTTTGACCAGAATTAAGTACTAATGTTTCAGTGGCTTCCAGAAAGAAATATGATTAAATGGAGTTTAAAACCAAATATTAGAGCAGGAAAATAGATTTCAAGTTATTATGCAAACCAGGCATTTTCTATCCAAATTCAGGCACTGAACTTCTATAATCTAAATTTTAAAACATAAGCTGATGTCTTGATTGTAAATGGTGTTTTTTTTCTTTCTGAATGTCATGCTAAATTACTGTGTGCGTACGCAGGGTGCGTGGGTGGAAAGGATTGGCACAAGGAGGAATTCATTCTTGTAAAAAAAAAAAAGGTTTTTCTAAGGGCATGGTTAAGAATAATAATATAGCAATTCCAATAAAAATGGAACTAACCACTGTTTGTAAACACATCAATGTGCAAATGAAGAAGCATTACTTGTTAAGTACTGACAATATTTGATTCAGCCCATGCATATACCATTAAGCTGGTCTCGCTGGCCTCAGTCTCGTCCTTCTCATCTCTCTAAGTGGTTATATTCTTTCCATGGGAAACCAGGGTGCCTCACAAGTCAATACGGACAATCTTCAGATTGGTCTTCTGAACACATCTCCGCTATTAATTCCTACATGTATTCCATTATTAAAATGCAACTTAGACATACTGATTGAAATGCTTGGCTTCTGTAATTCCCATTTTGCTTCATCAACCAGAGTAGTACAACAGCTGGTAAAAGCCTTTTATATTTAAAACACTATTCTAGACCTGCTGTATATTTTCAGTTTACACATCTGCGATACAGAATAATGAGAGGTAGATGGAAGTCACAATGCACTTCTAAATATAGCAAGCTCTACTGGAACCAGTCTTAATATATGCAGCCATAGCTTTCTCTCATTATTATGAAGTAGCAGTTTGTCTGTACATCTGAAAATTAGGAATGCTGAGCTTGTGGGCCTAATCAGGCAAGGCAGTGAGTAAGCCCAAAGTCTACTAACTTCAATAGGATGTAGAAGGTCCCCACTCCTGGCCTTTTTGCACTAGTACAGCAGACTTTTTTGGCTTCCACAAACCGGTGCAGCTCTGCTGTGTCACTGACACTTTGCTACTTTACATGAGTTGAGCCTTTCTTAGTCTAGTGAATGTGGGGAGTGCTTAAATAAATAAAAAAGCCTATTTCATGCTGCATCTGTATCTTGGAAGATTGTTATGTGGTTAATTGTACAAAAGAACAACAGAGCTGTGCAACCAAAAAACCTGATAAAAAAATTTCTCATAATATTTATGCAACAACATCTCAAAATACAAATTAATCTCTAGTTTGCATTTCAATTGTCAGACTATGATGAAGCTATCTCAGCATGAAATCTATTTGTAAGAGATAACAATATTATTGTTCTGTAGTGCATATAATTCGATGAAGGCCTTTTCTGGAATAGTTTTTAACCCTTCATCCCATCAGAATATGTACTAAAACCTGTCCCCTGTAACAGTCATATACCATTCCGCAGAAAGATGCCAATATGGTATAATCATAAGAGAGTATGGAGGACAGTGTTAACATTTGCTGACCTTTTCAGGTTTATTGAAACCACGTTATTTCTGTTTCCTTGAGATAATGGTACTTTGGATCAACCTGTGTGTTTGATCTCAATGGTTATTTATAATTTCCTATTGAAAGTACACAAAAATTTAGTGCTGCTAAGTTTCATCTCCTTGCATGCCAATCATTCCAATAATTGAATTGAGAACACTTGCTGTCCAACAGCATCTATAGAGAACAGTAGTCTATATACACTCATTTAACACCTTCTTGTATGCCTTCTCCCTCCGCCCCCTTTAATCTAAATTGCTCTAAATTTCTTTTTAATATAGCATTATTTTCTGTAGTCACATTATAGGATTTGGAATAGGGAATTTTATTTCCAATTCTATCACTAGCCATCCTGGCTAAAACAACCAAAAATGACAGAGTCAAATATTCTGACATTATCAGAACAATTGACAGAAGCCTCAGTATGTAATATTAGTTTAAAATTATTTTGTTGCTTCAAATTGGCAGTGTCTTTTGAAAAACACAAGGCTCTAAAGGTAAGAATAAAGTAAAAAATGCTTGGAAGTGAGAGTAACAAAAACCAAATCTGTTTCACTTTTCTGAGCAGAAAATGGAGCAGGTTGAAGTTATCAAGGCCAAAAATAACCTATCAGATTAGCATGCTTTCAATAGACAAGACTGGCTGCTTCTAACAAAGAAGGATAAAACTTGGATGGGTCAGAAGCCAACAATGGTTTGGGACTTACCAATTTGAAGTCTTACAAGTAAAAATCTGAAATCTTGAATTAGACTCTATTTGTCACCCAAAGCAATACAGAGTGAATCAGCAGGCAGTCATCGTTTTCTGTCTGCTCCACACACTAATCAAGCTGCCTCACTCTGCTGTAGTGACAGCCTATCATTAAGGCATTAGAAACCTAAGCATCTGAATTGAGTCTTTTCTAAGGACTGTGGTCAGATTTGGAACTATACTAGTCTGTCTCTATCAAAAATAGGAAGCCTAAGGAAAGGCTGCACAACTGAAAGCATGCTTTCTCGTGTGTACATGGTGAACAAGCAACAGGATGCTGATACACACAATTCAATCCCGCTATTCCCAAGGATATGCTGTTTTCACAGTTTTCTGTGTCTGCAGGCAGAGACTAAAACCGGCTCACGTATTCCCATAATAGTTGTCTTGACCAAGTCTAGAAAAGATCCTTTGCTACTTCTTTCCTCAAAGCTGAGACAATATAATATTTTGCTATAAAGTGCTGTTTCTGCTTAGACTGCAAAGCAGTAGTACTTCAGAGAATTCTACCAGAATTTAATTTTAGAAATACCCAAGCTGCAGCAGTCTGAAAAAAGCTCTGCAGCAACAACAGGCCAGCTGTGACCCACAGAGAGCTCTAACACATCACCACCCCAAGAAATACGTGCAAGTCGGTGGTCCTAGAGGAGTGCTGAGAGTCCTTCCTTGCATACTGAACCATGGATCGGCATCTATTGTTAGGATTAGTCAGCACTTGTGTAGGAGTTGGAAGAGGTTTAAGGCTATGATAAATACTTTGATATTTTATGTTTAAAGGCAAGAAGAAACCATCTCTACTGATTTACAAAAGGGTGAAATAGCTGAATGAACAAGTCTGCTTACTACCTTGAATGGGGCAGACAGGTGGTTTCAAATTATTACCTCAATTAAATACAGACATTTTACAGACATTTCTCTGATAACCGGATAAATGATAACATGGGGAAATTTCATCCTCCCAGAAACTCAATGACCTCTCCAGTTTCTACTTGCAGTAATATCAGCACATACATAATAATACATTTTGCTTAGAATCTGCTAGTTAAAGCCCAAAGAAGTTCATATAGAAACATGTGGCCTTTTTTAGACTAACGATAGAAAATAGGGGAAGGGACTTGAAAGTTATTGAAGGTCCACCTAATTATTAACATAGATTAATTGGTGAAGTGTGTTCTCCTTGTTTTAAGAACTGCAATAACACCAATGGAACAAAACCAGCCAAGAACTGAGCTTTGAAATTCTCCAACAGTCTTTTGCACCTTAACCTTTTGTACAAGGCATCTTAGCATGTAATTTTTAAACAACATTTTTGTTTAAAATTTGACTGAATTTCGTAAAGGACAAATGTTTAAAATAGTAAAAAATGAAATAAAAGATTTAATTTAGGATTAAAACTTTCTTTTTTATGCTAAAACTCTTTCCCTACAATTATATTTCATTTGGCCTGATCCTTTTCCCTCCCTAGTCTTTTTCTTTGATCAATAAACCAATGCTAGTTGAACATAAATAAAAATCAAGGTCATTAAGTTAGGAAGTCAGACTCACCAAATTCAAATGTATACACTGAAGATTTTCTTTCCATAAAGTTTTGTTCAGCTTTACAGCTAAATCAAGGCTGAAAGCTTCAGCAGTAAGGTATCTACATTAGGTAGATTAAAGGGAACATTTTTTTTAACCTTAAATATTTTAAAAGTATGGATTACAACACTACAACTACTATTCTGCCATTCAAATTTAAAAAGGAAGTGAACTGATAAAAATATAAGCTGCCTCAAAACCATACATTTCCTTTCTTGAAACTTTTCATACTTGCATGAAAACAGTTTACCTAACAGCCATCAGCTTCAGTAAGAAGAAATATTATTTGTTTTATAAATGGCCACGGCAAAAAATTTATTTGACTCACATCACATTCTATCAATATTCTTTGTTGTTTCCCCAAGAGCTGTAAGAAAATAAACATTGGCTTTGAGTTTCATTACCAGTTCCCAAGTTTGAACCAAAGTCTACTTACCTGCATCTTCAATAAGCCTAAAAATTTTAGGATAGTATCTGACTTTTGCTTTGATATGATGGTTCATCCAAACCAAACAGTAAGAAATTGAGTGGATTAAAACTATGATGAACCAGAATAAACACGCATACAAAACCTATTTGCATAGACTCCCCTCTTCAGTGACACTGCAAACACACACATAACTGAAGGCTGAGTTTCTTGGGAGATATGCATGAAACTTTTCATAACACGGTATCATTTTGCTCTCTCACCTGTCTTTCTAGTACACTTGAGTGCAAGCACACCAATCAACATCAGCTACATTTGAGAACAGGGGTACATTTTGAAGAGTTAAAAATAAATCACTGTAATAAAATAAAAATATAAAGTACATGAATTCAA
Source organism: Ciconia boyciana (assembly GCF_034638445.1). Lineage (NCBI taxonomy): Eukaryota > Metazoa > Chordata > Aves > Ciconiiformes > Ciconiidae > Ciconia > Ciconia boyciana. The sequence continues at coordinate 119,235,725 of NC_132935.1, read as the reverse complement.
CTGAGAAGTCAAAGATAGTAGATCACATTTTAATTAATACTCTTTAAAATTCAAGCTTTCAAGAACTATGTCTAATTCTCTCTGGGTTTCAATGACACTATCTAGTTGTTTTCTTCTTTTGAAAATTGCAGGGTGCAACTGCACTTTTTGATTATCATACTTGTCTCACTTCCATATGCTGAAGGGATAGCAAAAATCCCTCCCAAGTAATTCTGCTATCCAAGGTTAAGCTCAGATGCTCTCGTATAGTGATATTTCTATCCGTTCTTTTCTTGCCTCTCCTCTTCCTCCCTTCTTTGCTTTAGATCACAGTCAGTTTTAACCCTATGATTAAACTGTCATTAGTGAGCAATTTCTACAATGTTAAAACTAAGGGTTTTTTTAAAACCTCAGTTTTCAAATGTGAGAACATCAAAACATTTGTGACTTTTTTTCCTGTGTGACTTCACAGGAGAGTATAATAATCACTATGAGCTGTTCCACATTTTAAAATTAATAACCAGATTTGAGCAAAAGCTGTAAAGGTAAAAATGCCATCAGAGGGCAAATCACTAACACTGTCACTCAGAAGTTTCTGCCCATATATTCAGCCCAGGTTTGGAGACTAAAGATACATTAGGAAAGTACTATAAGGAGATGATTATGTATTATGTGGTATAATTCTAGAAAATTATTGACACCTGTAATTACTTAACTAGAAACAACGTAATTTTAGCATTAGAATATCAATATATTCTTACATAAATTATTTTACGCAATGGAATAATAATTTATGGGAACATAACCCATTTAAATCAATGTCAATGATATCACATTTATATTAAAAGAAATAGCAGAAATGTGTCATTAAAATCAGAAGTGATGAATCTAGATCACAGTTGTAAGTGCCGCTTGGCATTTAAACTGAATGTTCATACAGGGCAGCGAGACTTTATGGTGCATTAGAAACTCATAGCAGAAGTAACAAAAAGCAGAGAGACACCCTTTCATCATCAACTCCCAAACAAAAAATTATGAATAATTTGGACAGTGTGTACTGAAGGTAGCAGCAAGCATTCAATTGCTGTACACGCCAGACTGACTACTGTCATAGCTCCAGTAGTATCTGAACACCTCCCAAACAAGTAACAGTTTGCTGCTTTTCTATCTGTAGCAAAAGTAAAAAATGTGGTGGGGTGGTGGGGATGTAAAGGACCTTTTTACAGACATTAGCAAGCTGAAGAAAGGAAATTTTGCTTCCTGTCGGGACAGTCACAAGAAATCACTTAAGCACAATTCTTTCTGTTCACATTAATGAACCTGAAACATACGCTTAAGGTCTTAATTTTGATAGTGACCCAAGTCCCTGTTCATTCATTCATCCTGCTTCTGCTCCAGAAAACCAAACTAAGATTCTGTTCAAAGTCATGGGCTACGACTCTATGTCTATGCACAGTGCTGAATATGAGAAATAAAACCCTCTAGACAGAAATACAACGACAGCTACAAGAGACATGCAGCCAGCAAGAAAGCTGTTCAAGTTGATACCTATCTCTCAGAAAGTTCACTTGATAGCTAGACTTGCACATAGTGACTGCAAAAAATATATGAAATTAATAGGACCAGTATTTTCTCTGACTGTTTTTGAGAACAATGTGAACCATCTTAACAGAAGTTAATAGTGCTGGTATGCCCCCTAGGCACACTGAAGACATGATGGCCCTATATTACTCCTGAAAGCACAAAACCTTTCAGTTTAGAAAGCTCCTGGAAGGTTCCCAGAAATTCCTTTTACATCTTCTTATTGGGACTTGCTGATGGCTTCTCTATGCTTGACCACATCCCTAGGCCAGACAGAAATAAGGGCCCTGGATCTTGCCTGGTTTTCCTTCAGAATGTTGTGTGTCAGCAGGGCACTAATGACAGATGAAACTTTTGCTCTCCTCTTTGTAGGCTCTGAAACACTACCCATCCAGTTACAGGAGCCAGAAAAGGGTGTGGGTATTTCACTGTGACCTCCCCCCATGGTGCATCTACACCAAGGAACATAAAGAAGCTGACCCTCTTAACAATAGGACTATGAGTCCCAAAGGTCCTTAAATGCATAAACTAAGACCAACTATCATACCGCAGAAATCACTTTGTATAATGACAGAATTAGGAATAAAAATGCACATGCTTTTTTTCTGACAGGTCTCAAGTTGTTTATTTGTAGATGCACTGAAGTTATCCAAATAAAACGGCAAAATGATCTACATAAATCACCTTAGGTGCTATGCATAAACAACACTTACTGCAAGGAATAAAAAAAAAAAACCAACAAAAAACCCCCCAAAACCAATAAAGAGATGAGACAGGAAGGTCTTTTTTTTTTTTTGGTATATAATCTTACTTCCAGATCTAGTTCTTTAACAAAGATTATATCAGATATATTTTTTTGCTTTGTACGTTGTGTAATCAAACTGGGTTAGACATCTCCAATAATGAAGACATTGCTACTATTATTACAAAGTCATATAAAAGTAGGTGAGCAGCTGTAGCCTAATAAACACACAGCTGAACAAAGGAAACTGCTGACAAGCTGCAATCTTGTTTTAATGTAAATTCTCATGTGTTCACATCATATTTTAATTGTACACAACAATAAATAAGCTTCTGTCACTAGCAGTTTCTCATAAATGGGCTAATGCTAATTATCTCTCTATTTTCAACCACATGGTTTTAGTGAAAAGATTAATGTCAGGAAAATAACACAAAAATAATGAGCATTGCAAGCCATTTGAGTGGCAGAAAATATTAGTTTTCTTTATTTGATTTTCTAGTTTTATATGAAAGCTCTGATGACTCTCTCATAAGACATCTCAATATTTCAAGCATTAGATCTAGCAATATATTAATTACTTAAGAAATATATAACCTGTTTCCCTAAATTTTTCATCAGGATTGTTGTACTGGTGAACTGAAAACCAAAATGCGCAACTCCAGCGCCATCACTGAATTTAAGGGCTGGTCTTTCCTACATCTAGAAATATGTAATTAAATATGGGCTACAGGTTTCCCTTCTATTCTGTCCTTTGTTCTACAGCTGGCATTAGGAAACATTTGTTTGGTCTGAAATCACTTGTACGAGTCTGACAGAGTTATTTTAACTCTGACTAGTGATAAGATACAGCATCTAAAAGAATGATTGTCCAGGGAATGATTAAGAAGAAAGGGCCCTTTGAGCCACTCAAGTGCTACAAACTTGCTTCTTTTCATTTTCACTCTTTTTGTCTGATTAATCCTTCTAGTTACACATCTTGAGCTTCCAGTGAAAATCAAGACTGTACTGAGTACCATATAAACATGCAGCTTGAGACACAAAGGTGATGCTTGCATTATGTGATGGCCCTTAGACCAGACATACACACTTTCTATAGTGCAAGCATGGCATCAGGTCCGGCTGGAGCACAGCCCCTACTGCATGGAGGAAGCCGCATGCTTAAGCACACAGTGTGGATTAGCGTGTTTGCACCAGCTGCCTTGCAGAGCAACAGGGTTGATGGAAGACTGGGGGGGTGCAGAGACTACTGCACCTATAGCTGCGTTATTAGTGTGATACCAACTGTTGTCCAGCTGTTTCACGTACCTTGGTTGATTTGCTGTTTAAAACATAACCACTCTTTGCTTTCTTTTAAACAAGTTGATGGGTAATAGCATTTGCATCATGCACATGATGTTAGCATGATACTGCTAAATATGATATTATTGCATCTTTTGGATGAGGGTTCAAGTAAGGTTGCCAGAACTTCTCTATTCTCACTAGTAACATGATTGTGGCTAGAAAACGTCTCTAGAAGACCTCATCCAATGATGACACTACAATACATGGTGGCTTTGGTGCCCCTTCTCTCTCCCTGCAGACTTCCTGAATGCACACAATTTCACTGGAGCACATTCCCCGCTATGGACATTGTAACACATAAGTCCAGCTCTGATCCAGCTTCTTTGCAGAGGAGTGGGAGATTCATCCCTGTCCATCAGAGGGGAGAGGAACAGAAAGGTACATGAGGAGTGCAACCACCTCCAATCTCTTCCCTTCCTCTCCGCTGGAACAGAGAGGCTGCAAGCTGAACCCCTGTAAGTTGGGTGGGGAGATGGATCAAAACAGCACAGAGGGGACAGGCTGTACAGAGTGGGACACAGGATTCATATCACACTAATCAGTATGTTCAGTAGTCCCAAAATCTAATGTGTTTCATATTGTTTGGGAATTACACAGATTCAGAACCACAGTGCTACCATGGTATCAAGACAGTGTTCATCACTGCTTTATATTTCTCACGTCTAATCATTTCCAGACATCGTTATTTCTCTTTCTCACATACACGTATTCAGCAGTAGTCAATGCTGCTCCTTTCATATTCCAATCCACATCCTACCACTGTCCTCTGCATCTTGCCTTACTCCCAGATGTCCCGGAGTCATTAAATCACTGTCAGAGTGATTACATTTGCATTCTACTTTCTCATCCAAGTTCAACTAAAAGTATCATCATTTTTTAAGTTCTTGAAGTATTCTACAAGGTATTAGTCAAGAGTTGTATAAAACAATCTTGGCAGATTGATGTTTGGCTGATATTATTTTCTAGTAGAGATGGAAAAATTCCGTTTGCCTCGTTTCAAAGCCATTTGAACTTGTGGGTCAAAAGCTTGATTACATCATTACTAGGTTCATCTCCCATTTAAAACAGTTTGTTAAAAGGGGAGTGAGGAAAAAGACACAGATATAAGCTTTAAAAACCAAAACCCCACTGGTGCTAGCTTTGCTTTTAGGAAGACTATTAGACTTCCCACATAGTTTAATCTCATATCACAGCATCCTATTTCACTACATTTTGTTTTCTTGAAATGTACAACTGAAAGAACTTAAACTGAAACGGAATTTAAATTGTTAAACCAAAATACTTAGTATCCTATAGAATTTCTGCTCCCCAGTCAATTCTTTGGTCTCTTCTTTCAATCCTTTTGCAAGAGAAATATTTTTTTTAAAGTACCTAATTATTTGGGATGCTAAACCAGAGAAACTTTTTGTAGGCCTGATATTCAGGAGTAAGTAATTAGTACTTTCAGGAAATCAGATATCCTTTGGAATCTCTGCAAATAAATTTGGAAAATTAAGGTATTTCAAACCCTAGTCATTTTAGAAACTTTTAGCCATTATGTAGATGGAAATACTAAAAAATAAAATAAGTTATAATTTAATAAGAAAATTTTAAAGGATTACAGAACAGTATATAAGCCTAATAGGTGTATACACACAAGCACATAGGGTTTGCTAATGTAATTATGTACTCTTGAGATCTTAAATAGTTATGCAAAGTTAAAGTATGAAGCTGCAAGAAGGGGAAGAGAATCTTGTTGAAACCTGCAGTGGTCAAAATGTAAGATGAGAGTAGGCATTTTAACATTCTTGCTCCTCCAGATTTCAACATCAATTCCCACAAAGCTTTCAGCTTCATTTAAAAGAAAAAAAAAGTAAGTTTCAAGAAAAATTGGGAGCATCTGGTTCAGGAGAGAGAATCAAAAACATGTAAGTAGAGGTGGAAATGTAGAATAAAAAAGACATGTTGAGAAAAGGATCCTAACAAATATAATGGTGAAGGTGATACAGAGACTAGAAGAGTCTATAAAATCATTCATTATTAAATAACATCACCTTCAAAATGTAATATATATTCCATCTTGGAGCTACAATTGCATGAATAAATTGCATGAGCATCTCTCTGATGTCATCAGAGCTCCTCAGTGGAGCAACAGTCCACTCGAGCAATCCTGAGGGCATATTATTTAAATCTTTCAATGACAGCTGTAATCTGCTTTTCAGCAATAAGAACTTTCCTCACCAAGCTAAAAGAAATATTGCTATATTAGCAAAGTCAGGGCCACACATATCTGACTGATATATGGTGCAAAAATTACTCTTACCCATCTTATAGTTATGGACTTTGAAAATAAATACTGTGTGCCATTACGTGAATATACCCCCATTTATATTGCAAATACATAAACTGTACTAATGGTTTAAAATGACAAAAGAGGGCCCTGATCTTTATAAACAACAATTCCTTTTATGCTTTATGTAAACCTGTTATTTTATCAAGTATGCTAAAAATTACCTTTTATAGTATTTAAATACTGGTAGTACTTTGAAGAAAAGTAGCAGTATGAGGATGTGTTAATATACTCATTTCCACAGGAATTATTTGATTGTAAAAGATTAACTTGTTTTTGCTTTTTAACTCTAATCTGCTTTGTCTAGACTTTTGCTCTAATAAGAATAAGCAACACACAGCTACTCACTGAGGGGTCTTAGTTCAAATTTTAGGGCTGACTAAATGCTGCTTTACCAGTAAGCTCTGCAGAGCTTTTCTGCTCCGGCACTCAGGGCCAGCAGCACTGGGCCCAGGTTCCCTGGGAAATCCTGCCTTTATACCCCAAGCCCACCTCAGGGAAAACCTCTGCCTGGGGGACAGGTAGAGAGTCCTGAGCTGGCACTTCCCTGGAAACAATGGCGTCTTGCATGAAAAGCCACAAAGGAAGCATTCAGTTAGAATGAGCACAAGGTATTCTGCCTTGATTATGTCTTCTTTTTTTCAGTGATGAAATGGGACAATGGTAGATTGCAGTTACAAATATTGTAATTTGTTTAGATTATTAGTGTCGTGGACCCCACTGTTTAGTATACATACCTCACATCACATGTATATACCTCACATCATGTATTCGTGGCAGATTTTTATACACACATTTTATTTAGCACATGTAGGGGCAGGTTTTGATATCAACTATCTTCTTCTGATGCAATTCTAACATGCAATAAGTCTATTAATTACAGTTACCAAGGATTTACAGCATAAAGATCAGATTTTCATCCACAAAGTACAGTATTATGCACTATGGAACATACCATTTTGACTGTTCAATGTATACTGGGGTTATTCTCTACAACAGTTCTCTCGCAATTAAGTACACCAGTATATTTCCTTAAAAATGAATTTTAAATCATTGGAGCTATTTGATACTATAAAATTACATGCATCTGTTGACTCATTTCTAAAGGAACACTACATTTCACTGGAAGAAGTACTCTTCTATTGATATTAAAGGATTTAGGTAATCATCTGCTCTTGACAAGACTGAAGACTGTGTGTCAACTTCATTGCTCCTAAAGTGCCCCCTGAAAGGTCTAAAAAAGCAAGCTGTATAAGCAGAGTAGAGCTGGTATGCAAATTATAAGATATTCTTATGCTGCATCATATGAACTCATCAACCAGGCATTGCATTCCAGAGAAAGCATCTGCTGTATGAAATTTAGGACAGTAATTCACAGCCCATAGAACACTGCATCACCACAAATTAAATTTGTTATAAATTTATAATGATGTTTGGATAAAAACATTACATATTAATAGTTTGAAGAAGTGACAGCACTGGGCACTTTATAAATGTTTAACTAGTAGAGTACTCATAATTTAAAAAGCGGAGGTTTCATCACGGAAGACGCTGGATTGAATCACTGTTTGAATTTGGGAGGGGGGGTCAGTTATTGCAGAATCTACTGAAAGTCTAACCTCAATGCACACAAATGCTATTTTTAAACATAACCTTGTTTCAGAACACTTACATGAATCATGGACTCATCTGAAATAGTGCAGCACCATGTTCATAATACCCAGATACGGTTATCATTGCCAGGGAATAGTATGTAAGCATGGGCCCTCTGTTGGGGAACTTTAAAAGTATGCACATATTGTTTACGAATACATCAACCAACCATTAGATGCATGAGATATCCAGGGAAAAAGCTTGAGGGTGCTTTGTTTTCCTTCATTGCATGCATGTTTTGACTGATGCTTCTAAAATAATTTTCATCTTTGATCTTTCCAACAATCTCTAACTCCTTAAACACTGCCTTCCTTTTGCTTTATATGGTCATATTGCTTGGTCTCATCATCATGACCAGCATACTTTTGTTGTTATCTATGTCATATTTTTACTCACAATTTCCATCTGACAGACAACCTGTATCTGAAATGCCCTATCAGTCTATTTGTCTCCTTTGCCTAATTCATGTGCCTCAGAGTCCCACATCCTCACAGCTTGATGGCCAAGGACTGTCTTCCTCTACAATATATCCCTTTAATCAC